>NC_044555.1:110512870-112912870 GCF_007565055.1 Rhinopithecus roxellana | reverse complement strand
GAATGTCTTCCTTTTTCTACTTTTTCTTTTCTCTATTCTCTACATCCTGGTCAAGGGGGAATTTGTGCTGAACTAGGTTAGGTTAAGATCTGAAGTTTTCGAAACAGTTGTAGAAACTCAGCATTATTGATCAGCATAAGAACCAAAGGCAGACTGAGTACAGTGGCTCATGCCTGTAATCCCAGCACTTTGGGAGGCCAAGTTGGGTGGATCGCTTGAGTCCAGGAGTTGGAATCCATCCTGGGCAACCTGGCGAAACCCTGTCTCTCCAAAAAAAATTAGCCAACCAGTCCCAGCCACTTGGGAGGCTGAGGTGGGAGGATCACCTGAGCCCAAAAAGTTGAGGCTGCTGTGAGCCAAGATCGAGCCACTGCACTCCAGCCTGGGTGACAGAGTGAGACCCTGTCTCAAAAAAACAAAAACAAAAACAAAAACAAAAAAAAAGGCTGCCTAAATGATTCATAGCATCCAGTCTGTTGTTCCCAGTACACTACATAAAATTGCAAAGCAGGCAAAGTCCTCCTACATCTCTCCCTTTCTCTCATTTCCTCTTTCTGATTTTGTTGACACTCCACCCCACTCCCCTTTACAAAGGCCCCCATTTTTCACTTTCCCTCCACCAAGCTTCTTTGCCTTGAGGCTGAACTCAACCAGGTATAATCTTGATTAAATAAATGTGAAACTATTGTGATTAAATTATTGTGTGAGATACTATTTGATGTAGCTGTTTCTGGAGTGTAAGTGTGTGGGAAGAGATGCTTATTAGCCGGCAGTCTCTAAATAGCAGATTGCTTGGCTGGGGAGTAGGGGGAAAGAGTTTGTTGAGACTCCTTTTGAGCAAGAGAGAGATTGGGTCTGCATCCTCAGTATGGTGGGGAGTCTTTGAAGTGTTAAAGCCGGAGAGTGATTTGATGATTTTTTAAAATAAAACTGGAGAGAGGCAAAATGAAAGCATGAGCAAATGTGCAATCAGAGAGATATAGCTTAGGCAAAAAATGATAAGGGCTTATATTAGGATGATAGTAATATTGATAACAATAATAAAAATAGTAGTCACCATTTATATAGTATGTAGTATATACCAGGCAATCTTTTTTACATTCTATTACCTCATTTAACCCTCAACAACAGCCATATGAAGTAGGTATTTTTATTATCCTCTCTTTACAAATGATGAAACCGAGGCATAAGGAGGTTAAGGAACTTGCCCACTCCCAGTAAGTTGGA
The DNA here is from genome assembly GCF_007565055.1 of Rhinopithecus roxellana. Taxonomy (NCBI): domain Eukaryota; kingdom Metazoa; phylum Chordata; class Mammalia; order Primates; family Cercopithecidae; genus Rhinopithecus; species Rhinopithecus roxellana. The sequence goes on along the minus strand of NC_044555.1, from coordinate 112,911,643 downwards.
AAGCTGGGATTTGAATTAAAGCAGCCTAGGTGTAGAGTCCATACTCTGAACCATAACTCTCTACTACCTGTTTAGATTTTAAGGGAAATGGATATATTCAGGATATTTTTTGGAGGTAGAATCATCAGAATTTAGTGATTTATTGGATGTAGTGGGTGAGAGAAACAGAAAAAAAAAAAAAAGAATAATTAAGATAGCCTTCCTGGTTTTGGCCTGAGTGACTGAGTGAATTAGATAGTGCTATTAAAGAAAATGCTGGTGCTTTTAAATAAGATGGGAAAGCCTAGGAGAAAAACAGATTTGGGACAGAGGTGGGAGTGAAGAGAAATCAGGAATTCACTTTTGGCTATGTTAAGTTTGAGAAACCTGTTAGACATACAGTTGGAGTTGTCAATCCTGGAGCTCAGAGGAGATGCTTTAAATAGAAGTAGAAATTTGGGTGTCATCAGTCTGTACATACCATATGATGCCATGAGACTGGATGGAATTTCATGCGGCATAGAGAATGAGACTTAGTAACAGGACTTGAGGAATTCCAGTGTAAAGACGCTATTATTTTTAATGGAAGGAGTATTTTTTGGCAAATACCGGAAACTAGACGTAGTAAGACACCTCTCAATCATATGTTATGCTTTAGTGCCAAACAGAAATGAAAGTTATACTCTAGTACTTCAACCAGTGAATCAACCAAAATGTATTGAAATATTGTGCTGAGTTCTAGAAGGGTTACAAACAATGAAAAGAGATGGTTCATGCTCTCAAGAAGTTTTATAGTTTAACTTAGTAGTCATGCCACATAATGCTAAAAGAATAAAAATACAAGGCGATAACTGGTCAGAACCCAGGGAGTGCTTCTGAAAAAAAATACTCTGAATTTAGAAAACGGGAATGAAAACAGTTTTCTCACATGAGATGGGCATGAAATAGATTGTAAAATTTAGAGAGGCAGAGTGTGAAAACGTACAGCTTGGGGCAGAGAGTGAGGAACAATGCTAAGAGGTAAAGAAGAAGCTCCTTGGGTAAAAATGAGGTGTTAGGTTAGATTTAGTTAAAGGAGTTTATTTGAACATCTTTTCTAATATAAATGTTTAATGCTGTAAATTTTCCTCCAAGTGTTGCTTTAGCAACAGCCTACAAATTTGGATATATTATGTTTACATTTTCATTTAATATTTTGTAATTTCTCTCTACTTCCTCAGTTCATGGGTTATTTAGAAATTTGTTATGTAATTTCTAAATATTTGGGAATTTTCTAGTTATTATTTTTTTTTTAGATGGAGTTTCACTCTTGTCACCCAGGCTGGAGTGCAGTGCCACAATCTTGGCTCACTGCAATCTCCGCCTCCCGGGTTCAAGGGATTCTCCTGTCTCAGCCTCCCAAATAGCTGGGATTACAGGCATGCGCCCCCATGCCTGACTAATTTTGTATTTTTGTTAGAGATGAGGTTTTACCATGTTGGTCAGGCTGGTGTCGATGGAGGTGGGAGGACTCCCCAGGTGTCGAACTCCCCAGGTGATCCACCCACCCCGGCCTCCCAAAGTGCCGGGATTACAGGCGTGAGCCACTGTGCCTGGCCTAGATACCTTTTTGTTATGCTTTCTAATTTAATTCCATTGTGTTCAGAGAGCATATTTTCATTTCCTCATTTATACCCTTTGTGTTATTGTTGTCATACGTTTTACTTTTACATATTATAAAGCCCACAGTATGTTGCTATTTTTGCGTGTGAGTTGTCTTTTTTGGTAATAAAATATATAAAATAAATTTTACCATTTAACTTTTTTTTTTTTTTGAGACGGAGTTTTGCTCTTGTTGCCCAGGCTGGAGTACAATGGCGCGATCTTGGCTCACCGCAGCCTTCGCCTACTGGGTTCAAGTGATTCTCCTGCCTCAGCCTCCCAAGTAGCTGGGATTACAGGCATGTGCCACCATGCCCGGCTGATTTTTCTGTATTTTTAGTAGAGACGGGGGTTTCTCCATGTTGGTCAGGCTGGTCTCGAACTCCTGACTTCAGGTGATCCGCCTGCCTCAGCCTCCCAAAGTGCTGGGCTCACGCCAGACCCCATTTAACCATTTTTAAGTGTATAATTTTTTGTATAGTAAGTACATTCACAATGTTGTACAACCATCACCACTATCCATTTCCAGAACTTTTCCATTATCCCAAACAAAGCTCTATTAATTAAACAGTAACTTCCCATTTCCCCCTTCCTCAGCCCCTTGTGGCCTCTATTCTATTAATACATTTTGTTTCTATGAATTTGCCTATCCTCAATACTTTATGTAAGTGGAGTTATACAATACTTGTCCATTTATGTCTGGCTTCTTTCACTTAGCGTAATGTTTTCAAGGTTGATCCATGTTTTAGCATGTATCAGAAATTTCTTCCCTTTTAAAGGTGAATAATATTCCATTATATGTATATAACAGTTTGTTGATCCATTTATATGTTGATGGACATTTGAGTTATTTCTAACTTTTGACTATTTTGATTAGTGCTGCTGTGAACATTGGTATATAAGTTTCTGTTTGAGTTTTTGCCTTTGATTCTTTTGAGTATATAACTTAGAGCAGAATTACTAGGTTGTAATTATCTTTTTAAAACCTGTTTTTTTGTTTTTTGTTTTTTTTTAAGACAGAGTCTCACTCTGTCACCCAGGCTGGAGTACAGTGGCACGATCTCGGCTCACTGCAACCTCTGCCTCCTGAGTTCAAGTGATTCTCCTGCCTCAGCCTCCTGAGTAGCTGGGATTACAGGCATGCGGCACCACGTGTGACTAATTTTTGTAGTTTTAGTAGAGACGGGGTTTTGCCATGTTGGCCAGGCTGGTCTCGAACCCCTGACCTCAGGTGATCCGCCTACCTCAGCCTCCCAAAGTGCTAGGATTATGAGTGGGAGCCACCGTGCCCGGCCTAAAACTGTTTTTAAAAGATTAACAATAAGAACTATATTTCATATTTACCCACATTTTTATCATTTCCCTATGTAGATTTAAATTTTCATATAGTGTCTTATTTTTTATCCATGAAGAACTTTCCTGTAGTATTTTATAGTGTAAATCTGCTGGAAGTGAATGTTCCTATGGAAAAGTTTTTTATCTTACCTTCAATTACAAAAATTATTTTTCCGGCTATATAGAATTATGGATTGGAGGGTTTTTTTTTTCTTTTAGTACTTTAAATATATTATTCCATTGTCTTCTGGTATGCATAGTTTCTAATGAGTCTGTTTCATTTCTGTTCTTGTTCTTGTGTATATAATATTTCATTGATGCCTTCACATTTTTCTTTCTGTTTTCAGTTTTCAGCAGTTTGACTATGATATGCCTACATTTTTTTCATCGTAGTTATCCTTCTCGAAGTTCTCTTGGATCTATTGTTTGTTGACTTTGATTAACTTTGGGTAATTCTTGGTCATTATCTTTTTGAAATGTTTTTTCAGCCTCATTCTCTCTATTCTTTTGGTACTCCAATTACATGACTGTTATGCTGTTTGATATTTTCTCTCTTGAGTAATTTGTTGTTTTTTTTAAATACACTCCTTTTTCTCCTGTTTATATATTAACTTTGGATAATTTTAGTTTGCTCTGTCTTCAGAAATAGTGATTATTTCCTTTGTTGTACCCAGTCCACTAGTTGAAGGAAATCTTCATCTCTGATAACAATGTTTTTCATTTCTAACTTTACATTTTCATTTTTTTATAGTATCCATCTCTCTGCCAGCATTCTTCATCCACTGTTATATGTTGTCTACCTTTTCCACTAAATACCATACCATTTAATATCTTATTTTTTTTATTTTTATTTTTTTAAGAGACAGGGTCTTACTCTGTTGCCCAGGCTGGAGTATAGTGGCGCAGTCATCGCTTACTGCAGCCTTGAACTCCTGGGCTTAGGCAGTCCTCCCACCTCCGTCTCCAGAGTAGTTGGGTCTATAGGTGTGCAACTACACTTGGCTAATTATTATAATCATTTTTTGTAGAGATGGGGTTCTGTTAAGTTGCCAAGGCTGGTTTCAAACTCCTGGCCTTGAGCGATCCTCCCACCTTGGCCTCCTAGAGTGCTGGGAATATAGATGTGAGCCACCACACCCCACCCATTTAACATCTTAATCATAGCTATTTTTAAGTCCCTGTTTCAAAATCACAAAATCCGGACATTTTGGGTCTGGTTTCACAGACTACTTTATCTTTCAATGATGGCTTATTTTTTGCTTGTGTTTTTGTGCATTTCATTTTTTAATTGCATTTGGGGCATTGTATGTAAAAGAATGTTCTTCACTGAGGTCAGTGGTATATGTGTTCTGAAATGGGCCTGGCTTCTTCTGTCAGGCCACTATTGTTGGGGGTTGAGACAGTCTAGTCAAGAGTTGGGCTGGCTTTGGTTTTTGATGTTTTTAGTGTGCCCCTTCAAATTCCTTAAGTGGTAGAACGCCATTACCTTATTACCTTGAGCTTTGTGTGGGGCCTGGTGTCCCGGAGAGTTTTTGATGGTGTTCCTGTTCTACTGTCTGCTTTCAGCACATCCTGTACTCCCGAGTCACAGAGGGTGCCCCCTTCCGGCCCCCACCCCCACCCCACCCCCATTCCCTTGCTTTTTCTCCAGTGGTAGACTGCTATTTCTTGTTTGTTACTCAGTTACTCAATGTAAGGCTCTTGGCGGGAACAGAATGGTTTCTTGGTTTTCTCGTTCCAATCACAATATTAAGCAGGCCATATGCACCAAAGCCTCAGGGGAAGACTTTCTCAATATTCCTGCCCCCGTCCCCATAGTCACTGAACTTCTACCTTGTATCAGTGCCAGGTTCTTGGTATGAATAGGTTTCCTGTCCCATTCCCTGTAGCAGGTCCCATCCCCTGTAGCAGGTCACTTTTGTTTCTACCTCTCCTCTAACAGTAGTGATGTTTCCCTGAGACTATGCCAGGGAAGGTTTCCTGCCTTTCTCCTAGATGCAGATGGGGTTTGCTTAATATGAGAAAGGGGTCCGTGATTCTGGCATGTTATTTTTGTGCGTGTTTCTTCACAGCAGCCAGTCATCACCTGTACGCCTGTACCAGTGAGAAAGGTTCTTTTAGGTCTCCTGCCCGTATGCTTTCTCATGAACACTGAGTAGAAGCCTCTAGAGAAGAGCTGGTGAATGGTTGTGGTCTCTTCTTGTCTCCCAGGCTTGTGGAGATTCTGAACTGTCATACTAGCTCACACCCAGTCTTTAAGAATTGGTTAAAAATCTAGTTGTTTTCTTCTTACCCACTTTCGTGGTAGCCATCTCTTCCTTCTATGCTTGGTCAGTTATGAAACAGTTCATCTGTCCTGTCTCTCCTCAGAAACACTTGTTACCCTTTGAAATTCAGTTCACTTGGTTGCTTTGCAACCTCAGCTCTCTAATGGACTAAAAAATACATATTATTTTTTAGATTATCCATTTTTTTCCTAATGTTTGTAATGGGAGGTGGTGATGTTCTTTTGTGGCTTTTAAAATGGTAAATAGACCTCTAGAGTTCATTGTCTAACTAGATCATGTTATTCCTTGTCTTTAAAAGTCCTGTACCTATCCTTTTACCTTTAGGGTGAGGCCTAAATCCCTTAGGCTGGCCTGCCAAGCCCTTTGTGATCTGACTCCTACCCATCTCATCAGTCTGAGCTTGCACTGCAGATGTAGGGGCCTTTATATTTCATATCTGACTACATCGTAACCGTTGAAAAAAATGCTCTCTTTATGTGTTTTATTTATCAATGCCTGAGAGTCATCTTGCAACCTGTAATGGGTATTTCCTTCTTGTAAGATGTGTTAGGATTCTGTTTGTTATCTCCCTTCTGCATATGTAAGCATAAATTGTGGTTTTATGTAAGCAACATAAGTGTTTATGTGAGTGAGGAAGGAACAATCCAACAAAACAAAATATTGTTTACAAATTAGTTCAATTATTGATGCTGTTGATCTTGGCTAGTGATTAAGATTGGCAAAGAAAATAAAATTGTTCCTGAATAGGTCTTGAAATCCTCATCTTTATCTGCCAAACCATATTGCAAATAGGGTCAGGTGTTGCATGTATTACCTAGCATTTCAGTCAGTGTGTTTAGGTCACTGTGCCAAATATTGACTCCCTTCTAAAGTGGGTTATCTTCTGCAACCAGCAGCCTCTTCCCTTTACCTGAAGGTGCTGTACAAAAATATTATTTATAATTTTCAACATGTACCATGATGTGAAAATCTTGGGAAGCACCAGACTGGAGGATTTCTTACATCTTTCCAAAAAAATGTTATGACTATTCATAAGTTGGGAGTAAAGTAGTTGCAGGATGTTGGTAATAATTATAATTAACACCTTTGAAGTGGTTAATACGTGCCAGGCACTTTGCTCAGTACTTTTCTTGTATCATTCATGCTCACATTAATTTTCTGAGGTAGTTGCAATCATCTAAGACACTTATTTAAGGTCGTCATACGGTTAAGTGGCGGAGCTGGGACAAGAAGTCAGGTTAGAGTCCAAACTTTTAACAGTTATGATTTACTTAACCCTACATTATTAAATTATTCCTCATTTATTCTCTCAGGTTTTTCCTCTCCTTGAGCTTTGGGTACTTGCTGATAAGAAATTGTTTCTTATTGCTGTATTAAGTGATTCTCCTGACAGCAGGTGAATTCATAGAAAGTGACCTGTAGAAAAAAAAATTCAAATATTATGGGAAAAATCAATGCCTCTCTAATTAACTGGGATTTTCCGAGCACTGAAGAAGGACCTGGCACCCAGCAACACAGTTGTTATCACATGGCAGGCAAAGTATGTTGAAATATGTGTGGTACAGAGTGAGAGTGTGGCTGCTCAGTGTTCATGAAGTGCCCAATTTGTGACATGTAGATTTTCTTAATTCATTCATGAAGTGATAATGTCATTGTTTTATCAAACATTTGTGCAAGAAATATCAGAGAGCAAACGGTGTTAGAATCATTTATTAAAGGTAAAGGTCAGTGCTAAGGTAATCTGAAAGCATCCTAAGTCCTTCTGACTTTAAAGAGGATTCTGAATATTGAGTAATATTCTTTCTTTCTTTTTTTTTTTTTTTTTTTTTTGAGACGGAGTCTCGCTCAGTCACCCAGGCTGGAGTGCAGTGGCCGGATCTCAGCTCACTGCAAGCTCCGCCTCCCGGGTTTACGCCATTCTCCTGCCTCAGCCTCCCGAGTAGCTGGGACTACAGGCGCCCGCCAACTCACCCGGCTAGTTTTTTGTATTTTTTAGTAGAGACGGGGTTTCACCGTGTTAGCCAGGATGGTCTCGATCTCCTGACCTCGTGATCCACCTGTCTCGGCCTCCCAAAGTGCTGGGATTACAGGCTTGAGCCACCGCGCCCGGCCTGAGTAATATTCTTTCATCACCTTTCACATGCTGTAGGATGCTGAGATACTCTCAAGGCCCCAGAGCTAGAGATAATCTCTTGCTAATGTTTTGACTTTTGTATGAGTATAATGAATGCTTTGTTTGGAATTTAACATATTTATATTTATTTCTCAATTCTAGGTTGGTGATGTAGTAGAAGTACAGGCAGATGAAACCTTTCCCTGTGATCTTATTCTTCTATCATCTTGCACCACTGATGGAACCTGTTATGTCACTACAGCCAGTCTTGATGGGGAATCCAATTGCAAGGTAACAGACTAAACCTTACCTAAACATTTTGATCTCAGGATAGTTAGTCATACAATACTGCCTCCCACCACCCTCTAATCTTTTATTTTTTCTTATTTTTATTTTTTCTTAGGTTTTGTACTTGAAAACAGTTGTTATATAATTGTTTTTTAACTTCTAAGCAAACATTCATCTTTGGATAAAAGGGTGGTTGATAATTAGGTGTGGAGAAACTAAGCCCCAAGTAAAAGCTACCACAATTTTTATAGCACTGCTTGAATTTAATATTGACACAGCCTATTTAATATTTAGACTCTTTAAAATGGGAGTAATCATAGGCTTAAACTGTGTAACTATACAAATAGCTTCATGTATGCTAACCTTACAATTTGATCTATTTTTTTTTCTAAAATGTTGTATATTTTCATTAAAAATGTATGTTCTTGGGATATAAGAAACCCAACCTGGAGTAATTTGATTGCTATTTAAAAATAACTTAGGGCTGGGTGCGGTGGCTCACGCTTGTAATCCTAGCACTTTGGGAGGCTGAGGCAGTCGGATTATTTGAGTTCAGGCGTTCGAAACCAACCTGGCCAACATGGTGAAACCCCGTCTCTACTAAAAATACAAAAAAATTAGCCAGACGTGGTGGTGGGCGCCTGTAATCCCAGCTACTCAGGAGGCTGAGGCATGAGAATTGCTTGAGCCCGGGAGGCGGAGGTTGCAGTGAGCCAAGATCACGCCACTGCACTCCAGCCTAGGTGACAGAACGAGACTCCATCTCAAAAAAAAAAAAAAAATAAAAAATAAAAATCGGGTGTAGTTTGGAAAATGTTTGCTTTATAAGTAAGTTATAAAGCAACATTTTATGTACGTATAACAAATTATAACTCACTTATAATTATAAGTGACTTAAAGTAAATTTGGTCAAATGGGGGTAACTTATTTCCCTCATATACTTTCTGGCACAGTCGGTTTTCTTGGCCATGGTCCAGAGCTCCACAGGGCATGAAGATGTATCCTCTCTATGCTGCCTTTAAGGAGGGTTACTCTAGTGGTTCACCTCTGGGTATATCCTTGGAGGGCTCCTCTGTTTGTTTATTCCACCTGGAGTTGAAGACTAGGACTCAGTATGTAAAAAGGAACCTTTACCTATTGGATGACTAATTCTGTATTTCAAAAGCATGGTAATGACCTGCTTTTAACCTGTTCAAAAACAAAGTTACAATTTAGGGATATAAATCAAGAAATCTACGTAAAGATTTCCTGATAGTGAAAAAGTTGTTTGGAGTAAGAAAACTTTCAGGTAGTTTCTTTTTTCAGTTAAGTTGTTCTGATCAAATCAGCTAAAAAGTACAGAGGTTTTCAAAATCAGGAGTTAGGTTTAAATGTAGTTCAGACATTGCCGTAATATTCCCCCAAGACGATGACAACAACTTTCTCTTCTGCCTAAGTGGTGAGCTCTTTGCGTCTGCTTTAGCCCTTGTTTGATGATTTATAAATGGGTTTATTGGCACCTGCCTTGAGTTCTGGATGAATCAAGTGCATAATATATACTAGTAGAATATTCTAATTATCTGACTATTGCAAGACACATCATCTCCCTGCCCCTCATACAAAATGTATCCATATTGAACATTTTCAAGATCATTAATTAAGCTATTTGTGTAATGGAACTATTAATGATTTTTTTCTTGCTGTTGGCAAAATTTTAGCATTTTTGTGACCAAAAAGGTTATGTTCAATTCATATGTGTATATCTCCATTGCCCATACACTATAGTGAGCAAAATAATGTCTCAGTTCTGTAAATAGGAAAAAAAATGTATTAACTTTTTCACGTGGTTTCAGTTAATTATATGCATGTTGTGAATAGAATCCTCTCAGCTGTCGGTGTCAAGAAGAGCTTTTAGGTATTTAATTGTCTTTGAAACCCCCCTTGCAGCAGGTTATCTTTCTAATTATTTGTAATATATTTTCATAATAATACCATAAAACTTATTTAGTGGGAAATGTTAATATTTGTTTATTCTGCCAAAGCCTCTTACTAAAACGTACTAAATTTGTTCCTGAAGTCAGTTGGGTGTATGATTATGAAAAGAAACAGTTTTTTTGGTTTTCACTTTTTCTTCTGCTTTCAACTAGACACATTATGCAGTACGTGATACCATTGCACTGTGTACAGCAGAATCCATTGATACCCTCCGAGCAGCAATTGAATGTGAACAGCCTCAACCTGACCTCTACAAGTAAGAATCACCTGGTTTCATTTTACGTCTGTTTCTTGGCTCTGCTTCTCTTTGCTAATAGTATTGCAAAAGAAACACCCACCACTTAGCAGCCTACTCTCATTTGTGTTTTTATGGGATATTCCTTCCTTCTGACAGAAAAATGAATCAAATCAGCCTTGTTCACTATCAGCCCAGGATAAATCATTGTGGGCCCAGGTATCTTATGATTTTTCTTTTATTTTTATTACTGTAAACATGGCCATATGTCAAAATTTTAGATTATGTTACCCTGTGAAGCTGATCTATCAGACTGATGCAGTAACCAGAGTAATTAAATAAAAAACAAATGCTTTTACATGCCATCTAACATTAAAGAGAGGAGGAGGATATCCTCTTCATGCAATTAGTAGGCTCTATCCTTTCTTACAATGATCATGATGCACTAAGGATTGCAAATAGGCTATTTCTTGTCCACAGTAAACAGTTAAGGGATGAGTAAAATGATGTGATTTCCTCTATTTTACTATACTTAGGCTCTCTGGAGTAGATTTGCTGATTATTCGTCATTGTGAGTTGTCAAAAATTTGGTATTTGATTTCAAGACTGGTTAGTTTGGTTGATTAGAGCATAGTACTAATGAGGGTAGCGTAACAGGTTTTATCCCCATGTCAGCTAATTAATTTTATCCTATTCTACCGTTGCAGATGGCATCCATTACCCATCTTGTTCATGCACGCTGTTAGTCATAATGAGCGACCAAGTGGTTGGATGTAGTTTACACTAACACCTACTAGTGGAAAAAAAAGTATTCATTCTACTTCAAGAACAATGACCTCCCTCCTTCTCATCATTTTTTCTTTCCTTTTTCCCTTCCTCTTCTGTATCCACCTTGATGATAGGAACTAGGGCCAGAAAGTATAACAGCTATTCTCTGCCTTCAAGGGACTCACTGTGAGCAAAAGAGATAAAGTAATAAAGCTAAACTTATACAAGGTGATAATAGAGGTGAGTGTAAGGTCTATGGAATCACAGAACATGGAGTAACTTATTCTGCCTGAGCTAGAGAACAATATCTGTACCCTTGCATATTTATAGGGCAGCCCCCATATTTTTCAGTTGCTTTAAGTATGAAGGAGAATGATAGGACAGGGAAGGTTATTCCTAATTTCCTTAGACGACTGAATGCCTTGCTCTGTGCCTTCAGAATACCTTGTACTTCTGTCACTCTAGTGGTAAGCACTTGCATCGTAATTGCCTATTTACTTGTCTTTTATAGGGCAAGGAGCATTTCTTTTTTGATTATTAGTATATCTTCAGCACTTAGTATAGCACTGGCACAATTAATATATGATGAATGAATGAGCAAACCTTCATATTTTGTGTATATGAGTAATTTCTATTTTCTGGGGAAAATGCTGTTTACAATGCAGCTTATGAAACACTCATGTTAACAAGGCATTAGGTTATTTTTACCTTATTTTGCAAAAATACAGGTTACCATACACCTATTATATTAAGTGATTGGGTCAAGCTCAGTGTTGAGATCAACTACAAGTCACAGGCTGGACATTTCCAAGATGGCACTCAAGTGTTCACTGTCTAAGACTAGTACTATGGTTTAAAGAGTGGTTTCAGGACCAGCAGCAGCAGCATTACTGGAGAACCTGAATCAGAAGCTCAGGGATGGGACCTAGAAATCTGTGGTTTAATAACCGCTCCAGTGATTCTGATGCACACTCGAGTGGAAAAACTACTGAACTAGCGGTTTTGAAAATTGTATTTTAGGACCAGAAACCTTTCTTCACACGATCCAAGATGGAAGTTACGTTATTTATATACCTTATAAAAGAGAGAGGTGTTGTGTGCTTGCATGATGTTAAACAGAACTTGAAAATCAATTGACAATGTTTGTTTCTGCTCCTATAATCCCATCATGTTATTTAAAAATTATATGAAAATGTTATACACCTTATCAATTCAACATAACTTTTTTTCCCCCAGAAATATAATAGGCTTTTGTAGTTCATTCACAGTTTTATCTGTCTCTGTTTTATTATTTGTATTTTCATTCATTCTCATATTTCTGGTACATGGATTTCACCTGGATGTGGAAAATACATTTGCAATTTTGTTCTTTTTACAGATTTGTTGGGCGAATCAATATCTATAGTAATAGTCTTGAGGCTGTTGCCAGGTAAGTTTGTTGTTTCTTTAATTTGTCCTTTGGTTGCGTGGGGAAGGGGGGTCTAATTTTCTTTTAAATCAACTAAAATAGCCAAATACCTTTCTATTATAGAAAGGAATATAGGCCGGGTGCGATGGCTCACACCTGTAATCCCAGCACTTTGGGAGGTTGAGGTGGGTGGATCACCTGAGGTCAGGAGTTTGAGGCCAGCCTGGCCAATGTGGTGAAACAGTGTCTCTATTAAAACTACAAAATTTAGCTGAGTGTGGTGGCACACACCTGTAATCCCAGCTACTCAGGAGGCTGAGGCAGGAGAATCTCTTGAACCCGGGAGGTGGAGGTCACAGTGAGCCAAGATTGAGCCATTGTGCTCTACCCTGGGCAACAAGAGCAAGACTCCATCTCAAAAAAAAAAAAAAAAAAAAAAAAAAAAAGGGAATATAAAGGTGAATAAGCAACTAACCTTGTGATTGGTAAGGTTATGGTAATAGGGTCTCTGTGTTGTAGGGAGGGGGCTGTTAGAAGTAATGCTTACGGTTTCAAAAATAGCAGAGCTCCAGACACTTTGGATGATATTCCCAAACCTGTTCTAGCCATGGTATTTATTATCCTCGGTTGTGGCGTGGCTGACAACATTGAAATTACTCCTGGAGAACAGTGGGAGAGTAATTGAGAAAGTAAGCAGTGGGTAAAATGCTGGAAGAACTACCTGGACTTACGTAAAATGAAAGTCTTCATTAAAATGATAATTAAAACTTCAGTAAAATGATAAATTGTATCAGCCTTCATACAGTTTATCAAGCAGTTCATACAAAAAGGGATGCTTTCTTTTCTCTTCTATCATCGTATTAATTACCGCAACTTTTCCACTTGGCCTTTACAGCCACACTCAAAAAGAAGTTAAAGAAATACAGGGTCCCCAGTGATCCTCCAAAAGGAGGGTTTATTCTCTCCAAATATGTCAGTGTATTTTTCCCACCTTGACGTTTGCATTCCCAGTCTTTTATCCGTGACTCTCTGCTTTTGTGTCTTGCGATCTGCTGCTCTGTCCTGTTCTCGTCTTGCTATCTATGATTCATAATCCTTTTATCCCCCCATGTATTTTTTTGCCTCTTTGTGTTGCTGGCTACTCCCGTACTGTGCTTCCATCTGTGCTGTACCCTCAAGTAACTTCAGAATGAAGGACCTTTCAGCTTGTCCTGGGGAGTAAGCATATGGTATAAGTAGACAGATACATTCTGAACCCCTTGGAAATAGGTGTGCGTCAGGGCAAAATCTGTCCCCAGAGTTGTTGATGCTATTGGCTTGTTTGGATAAGCTGTGTTCATTTTTTATTTAGGTCTTTGGGACCTGAAAATCTCTTGCTGAAAGGAGCTACACTAAAAAATACCGAGAAGATATATGGTGAACAATTTTTAAGATATACTTATCAAAAAATATGCTTTGTAAAGGCTGTGAATAAATAGTGCATATTAAAAAGTAAACATGGCAGGTTTCCCATTTAATCTAAACCTATATTTAGATGTTGGGAATTTATAAGGTGGTAAACTAAGACCAAATATGACAAATACTATATATAATTAAAATTATACTATAAATGATATACAACTGGTGAGTGGAAGAGGGCCTAGATTTCCCACTTTTATAGACTTAAAAATTCATAGAGCCAGCTGGGTGAGGAGTTGGTTGACAAGTTCTTAGTTTTCATTATATTCTGTAATTTCTTAGGAGTTGCTGTTTACACTGGAATGGAAACCAAAATGGCTTTGAACTACCAAGGGAAATCTCAGAAACGTTCTGCTGTTGAAAAGTTAGTATGCACCACAATTTATTTAGTCATTATTGATTAAAATAGTTACTTTTCTCGGTAATTCCAAGTAACAAGCATAACAAAAAACAACACCAATTATAATAGCAGCTACTATTTTAAGCACTTGTTTATGTACCAGAAACTGTGCTCAATGATTTGTATGTCTGATTTGGTTTAGTCCTCTGAAGAACACTGTGAAATAATTCATGTTAACCTCTCCACTTTACAGATGAGGAAATGGTCTTGGAGATGGTATGTGACTTACCGAAGCTCACATAGCTATTAAAGGGCAGAATTTACCTGAACTATAAATTCATTCCTTTTTGCTAGTGGAGTTAATAGTTTGGAGTCCTTTAGTTGCTATATGCAAGTTGGTTCTATAATATAGATAATAGTCTCCTGGCACCTATTGAAGCATTACCTGGTAGATCCTCAAGCCAGGTGCCACAGCCATAGACTTCACCCTATATTTGGCATGGATAACCAGTATATCACTGGCACCCTTTCCGTAGCTCCACTTTCAAACTGAAAGAACCTACACCAAGCTTGAGGATTTCACATTGCTACCGTGCCCTCTACCCCAAACATTTAGGATTCAGGGAAATGGAGACAAGATACTCCTTCTATAAGGGTTCAGTAAGTAATGGTGTGTGTATGTGTGCATGTGTGTACGTCTCCTGTCACTTTACAGGAACCTTACTAAGGTGTGTTCAGCTAGTCAGCCATTGCACTTGGGAGAGCATTGGTGGTCAGTAAACAGTTCATGGCCAGCTTTTCATTTTGCCACTTGAAAGTAATGCTGCAGCTATGATAACTGAGGTTCATACACAAAGGCTTGTGCTGTAGTTATGCGTCGTACACAGAAAAAGCTTTAGATGACTCAGTAGTTTAATTCATATCTGGCTGATATCTTAAGTATTAATAATTAGGTGATTTTAAAATCCATGCTATCTTATTTTTCAGATCTATTAATGCTTTCCTGATTGTATATTTGTTTATCTTACTGACCAAAGCTGCAGTATGCACTACTCTAAAGTATGTTTGGCAGAGTACCCCATACAATGATGAACCTTGGTATAACCAAAAGACTCAGAAAGAGCGAGAGACTTTGAAGGTAATTTGTTTTCTCCTGAAAATTGAAACTCTAGAACTTTGTGACTGAGCCAACCTTCACTGAAATGCTGCTCAGGGAAATTGCACCTTTTGTAAGCTTCTGAATTTTCTCTTGATTACATGGTGGCTCTAAGCCAATAAATATTTAAGAAGATTTAGAGTTTTTTTTTCTTTTACTTTAGGCGTCTGTACTTGTTTTTAGCTCTTTATATAAGAATTTAAGATGAAACAATTTGGCAAGATGCTTTGGCATTTTAATATAATAGGAGTATGTGAGATGTCACGATAAAAGCATAATGAATGCTTACATACGAATTTTGATCTCACATTCAATATCTTAGGGTGGAGTGAGCAAAGAGAACTTAAAGAGGTGAAAAAGTACTGACTGAAGTCGTATGTACTGAAGAATAATGATAAAATTGAGGGTGTTCTTAAATATTATTCTCACATACTGTGATAATTTTGATTACAGTGATGTAGTGTTATTGGGAAGTTCCATCTTGATAGCAAGAGCAGTGGTTTCGGCATTGAAATAAATATGAAGTTAATTCTTCCTTTATATTATATTGGTCTGATGGAATTGTATGTCTAATTAGCATGAACTATCTCTTTTATTTTAGGTTTTAAAAATGTTCACCGACTTCCTATCATTTATGGTTCTATTCAACTTTATCATTCCTGTCTCCATGTACGTCACAGTAGAAATGCAGAAATTCTTAGGCTCCTTCTTCATCTCATGGGATAAGGACTTTTATGATGAAGAAATTAATGAAGGAGCCCTGGTTAACACATCAGACCTTAATGAAGAACTTGGTCAGGTTAGAGCTTTTTTTTTTTTTTTTTTTTTTTTTTTTTTTTTTTTTTTTTTTTTTTTTTTTTTTTTTTTTTTTTACTTAAAATAATTTGTCAACATACTGAAAATATCTTTTTATGTATTCTGGATTACCAATATATGTGATCATGTCACATTTGGAAAAATGATTCGGAGAAAATTCTTTAATGCAGGCATGTAATGAAGGTAAGCAGTGTTTTCATAGTTACAGCATCAGTTCTTTTGCTGGCATTTTTGAGAAGGATGCAATTTATGTATTAAATTTGAATGTTACTGAAATTCTCCTTGGAACTGGGTGATGTTACCTTATTAGCTATTGCTTTGGAACAGGAAACAAACAGTCCTCATCACCATCTATAACCATTTGTGGATAGAATATGGGGTAGCAAATATGGCTCTTTTATAAATGTATTTTGTTCCATAAGCAAAATTGACCAGAGTTGTCCTATTGACATTTTCTTGGTACATTTCTGATCGGGTAGAAGATAGACCTAACAAGCAGAGTTATTTATTCCAGTACAAGAATTTCAATGAAGGGAAAATGTGAGGGCATGCACTCCTCAAAATGCGTTCTTCTTTATATACCAGTGTAACCCAGACTGTGACCCCATTCTAACACGGGCATTTATTTTCCAGTGCAACACAGTCTGGCTGTAATTCTTCACGTGATGATTTCTCAGATACTTTTCTTATTAGTATTGAGGAAGTTTTCCCTTTTTTTGATTTTACTCTGTCATGTAATGATCTTTACGAGCCAAAGGAATTTTTTGGCTTGCATTTTATTCTCATGACATTTAGAATGTCAAGACTGTGGAAATGTCATTTTTGTGACTGGGAGTTCCAAATTGAGTTAATGAAACTGTGTGGCTGGAACAGAGCCTCAACAGTTGTTTAAATGGGGCTGATTTGCATTCTCACCTCAAAACTCTTACTTCCTGACTTTAACCCTCTCCACAGTCCCTGCTTTGTGTTTCTGCTCTTGAGACAGCCTTTGCCTAAATCAAAGTACCCACATGACAACTGCAGTTGAAAGGTAGAAAGGACTCTCCAGATACTATTTTGTTTACACTTGACTTCAGGACACCAGTATCTGAAACCATGGAGTCCTACATCCCATGTAGATATGAAGGCACTAAGAATAGGACAAAAATTGAATGGACAAATGGCTTTTCCTTTGGATATTGTTTCCACAAGATTATTTTGTTGGTGATATGGGCTGCCATACCTGACCATTGTCTTTTAAGCCAGAAGTTTTCATCCAGGGTTAGAGCTATCTGAGTAGAACTGCTCTAATGTCAATAAAAGGCATCAAATTGCAGAATGCATGAGAAAAAATTTTGAGTATACAAGCCACCTTCAGTGAACCCTTCCCTGACAGTTAATTTAGTGGTTCATTCTGGATGCTGAGCAAATCTACCTGTTCTGGATTTAGTGCCTGGCTGTATGTGTTAATCTACCCAAGGTTAAGCGTGACTAGCTTGGGGCTAGCCTCAACTACTATTACAAATAGAATAGCCATCATTCCAAATATGGCACTTAATGTTCACTAAAAACAGATAAGATGCCTGGGTCAGGTTCCATTTGATGAGACTCTTACCTCTTTCAGATCTTCATTTCAGCAGATTCCATATTACCTATGGGAATGCAGTCTTCTTTATCATCTAGACTATGTTAATACTGCAGAAAGTAAAGTAGATCTTTGGGTAATGATCTAGTAAATTTGATGAGTGAAAAGAAGTTACAGTCTTCCTTTTAGTCACCACTCCTTTCTCCCATGAAACCTTGCATTTCTAGCTGTGGTTGTCATTTAGTCAAATCACTAAGTTAATACAGAGTATAAGGAACTTGCCATTGTTATCAGTTTGCATGTATAGAAATGACCTAAATGAAAGTGCAAAGAAGTCTTGAAATAGTTTCTTAGGCCATTTAGTATTCAATAAACCAGTACACACAAAATTAAGTGTAACCTGTTTTCTCTTTGTTGAGTCAAATTTAAGATCTATGTAACTTTTTATGTTGTTAAAGGCAATGCCATTTAATTCCTGTTCATACCATTGCAAGCATTTGCTTAACCTCGTTTAGTGTGACCCACACTGGGATTAAAAATAGAAAGATATGTTTAGAACAGTGCTTGACATGAGAAACAAAAGGAAGTGGACTGCTCAGCTCAGTTGGAAAATAATGCAGTCTTTGATGATTAGACATCAATCTTTTAGACAACCAAATGATTGTAATCCATATTGAAAAACCTGTGGGGCTACTCTTTATGTCGCCTTCCCATCTTGCAGCTCTGCCTAATGGTGGCACTTCATAGTATAAGTATATATTCTGATTCCAATAATTCAAGCCAGTAGCTGTTATTCACCTTTTACTGTCTGGGATGTGTGTGTGTGTGCTAGCTAGTGTTATGAAGTTAAAAAGAAATCCTCAAATTTTTAAAAATATAACTGGGGAGACACACACATCAGACCTGACTATAGCAATGTGATCATAATCAATCAGAAAAAATGTGGGGCAGTGCAGAGTCTGGTGCTCTTTGATTTTGGTCAAGTGAACAACAGTGACAGTCACCACATATATAGCACCTTTTAGGTTATAGATCATTATTATTGAGCTTTATTTTTTAATCTTTTCATTCTTGTGCAGCAGGTATCGTTAAGGTTAATATTTGAAGTTCATAGAGATAAAGAGATTTTCCTAAGGTCACAGAGTTAGTAGGTGGTGGAGCCAAGATGGAGTCCAAGTATTCCATTAAGTTGAACCGTGTGGTAATTTTTGATCTACAAAATAGATGATTTCACATGTTCAACATATACTTCAGAGCCTTTTCTACCTACAGCAGTTGTCTCACTAAGAGATAGGGAAAAAAAAGTCTTTTTTCTTTTTTTAGAAATTATAGTTTATTCAATGAAATACTAATTAATCCATAAAGGTTATTCTGTAAATATATATTCTTGACATGGAGATACATATATATGTATATGTATGTGAGAAAAATAGATTACATAGCAAACATAATGAGATTACATTTTTGTTCAAGTGGTAAATACACATTTACCACTCAAAATATTAACATGATTGTTTCTGTATGATGGGATTAATACGTGTTTCAGGGAAAACTCCCAAAATGTGTTTTTACTGTGCTCTCACACCAAGCAACACAGAGACTTCTGTGTCCAAATATGGGAGGGAGCAGTTTTTCTCACCAACAAACAGTGGACGCCAACTGGGTGTCCTCTAGTTCAATTCTGTCTACCTGGAGATAACATCAGATCCCACAGGGTGAGAGCCCAGTCCCCAAGACTGCCCCATGCCTCCTAGACACCAGTCACAAGTCTGGGCCTCCAGAACTTTTGATCGACCAGCTTCAAGTTGGGCTACCCACAACCCCCTCTTTGGGTTTGATTAACTTGCTAGAGCAGCAGACAGAAGTCAGGAAAACACTTAACTTATGTTCACCAGTTTCATATAAAGGATATTGTAAAGGACACAGATGAAGAGACATGTGGGATGAGATATAAGGGAAGGGGTGTTGAGCTTCCATACCTTTCCTGGGCGCACCACCCTCCAGGAACCCCCACATGTTAGTTATCCGTAAGACCCTGTTTTTCTTTCGTTATTCTCACATAGCCACTCAACACTTTTGATACAAGATATGTGAAGTTTTTTCCCTGATACACCAAGCAAGCAGTTCTCCAGCAAACACCAGCTGGGTATCTTCCAATTCACTTTTGATACTGCCTACCTAGAGATAGTATATTGTGTCAGACCTCACAGGTTGAGGGCTCAGTCCCATAAGACTGCCCCCCACTTCAGATGCCAGTTGCTAGTTCAGGTTGTAACTTATGCTTCTGATTGACCAGCTATAAAATGGGGTCCAGTAGTTTACTAGACCCCCTCCTTGGATTTGATTAGTTTACTAAAGCAGGTCATAAAACTCAGGGAAACAGTTATGTTTACTGGTTCATTATAAAAGGATATGACAAAGGATACGGATGAAGAGATGGGTGAAGTATGGGGGAAGGGGCGTGGAGCTTCCATGACCTTTCCAGGCATCCTTCAAGAAATTTCATGTGTTCAGCTATCTTGAAGCTCTTTGAACCCAGTTTTTTGGGGAGTTTATGGAAGCTTCATTGTGTGGGGATGATTGATTAAATCATTGGCCATTAGTGTTAAGCTTAACCTTCAGCTCCTCTTTCCTCCTTACCCAGGTCAGATGTGAGGCCGAAAATCCCAACCCTGTAATCATGCCTTGGTCTTTCCAGTGACCTGCTCTCATCCTGAAGCTATCTAGGGGCCCCGAACCATTTGTCATCTCATTAGCATACAAAACCACTCATCACTCTGGAGATACTAAGGCTTTAGGAGCTTTATGTCAGGGAACAGGAAGGAAGATCAAATATATATTTATCAAATATATTTTACAATATCACGCAAATGATGGCTTTGAGCTTACTGATATAGAGGAGTCTTTTTGGCAAGCTTGAAGAAGAGAGGCTGCTTGAGAGTCAGAGGAAAGTAGCAGCCTCCCCCTTCATTCCTTTCTCTCCGTAAAATATGAGAAGAGTTAAATTAATTACAGTCGATCTGCTCCTCTTCTTTTTCTGAGTATAGATCATATATTAGGGTGGTGGTTCTGTAAATATGATCCTGGGACCAGCAGCATCAACACTACCTGAGAACTTAGAAGTGTAAATTATCTGGTCCCACCTCTGACCGACTGATTCGGAAACTCTGGTGATAGAGCAGTGATCTGAGTTTTAACAAGACTTCCAAGTACATGTGATGCATTCTACAGTTTGATAATTACTGCATTTGGGTATAATTTGTAGGCATATATCTGAGATTCAATGTATCCAGATTCATACTGCCCAAACTGTTTCATATAGGTGAATAAATTGTACTTTATATTTTAAAGCTACCATCTTCGACACTAACAAAAGAGATCCTAATGCTCATCCAAGTGCAGGAGGTAAAATAACCCAGGACACCCTTCAGGAGAAAATGAAGGTTAATAATTTTGATCAGAAGAAAGCCCCAAAGAATTTCATTTAAACTGGAAGAATCTAAATGATACACAAGTAATACCACTTGGATTAATTTAAAGAGAGAGTTCAAACTTGGCTGGCTTAACAGAAAAAAAAAAGATTGGAATGCTCTATTTGTGCCAGTGCTGCTACTGTGAAAAGCTTTGAAAAATAATTAGAAAGCAACTACTGCTGTAGTTCATCTCTTTCTCCCTTACATAATAAAAACCTTAATCTTGTGCTTATGCTTGTTCCTGTCAGCCCATAATTTTAACTATTTAAGCATAAATTGCCAAAACGAGGATAAAATTGTGGGTTTCTAAAAACCAGATGTTAAAAATAGAGAAAAAACTGAGATAAAATAGAAATGCTCTAAATGATTTATCTTAGCAACAAATTTATTTCTTGGCTTATGTTTTTCCATTATTTATGAAAATATACTTGTGTTATACTTCAACCTGTCTGCTTTCTTTCTAAATTTGGAAACTTGAGTATTTTCAAAATATGTGTAGTATAAAGAAAGAAATTTCAGTTATGGTTTTGATCACTATTGACGTATACTGTATCTTCTAATTAGGTAACTATTAATGTTATTATTAATTCTTGTGTATATTATATAATGTGGTGCATTTTATTTTAATTCAGTATTTTTCTAGAAAATTTTACTTGTAAAGGGGGAAAAAACCTTCATCAGTTTCCATTTTATTTTGTTACATCCCATTTAATTTATTAGTAAATATTTTTAATGGGTAATGTACATACTATCCCACAAAGTATAAGAGTGTGAGTGTGTGTGTGTGTGTGTGTGTGTGTATGTGTGTGTGTGTGAGAGAGAAAGAGAGAGAAATAAGTGGTTATTATAGTCTTACTTCCCACTTGAAAAACTGACTTATGTAACTTCTTTACATCAAACAGGTTAACTGGCTAGGCATGGTGGCTCATGCCTATAATCCCAACACTTTGGGAGGCCAAGGCTTGATCCCAGGAGTACGAGACCAGCCTGGGCAACATAGTGAGATGCTGTCTCTACAAAAATTACAACATAATTAGCCTGGTGTAGTGGTGAGTGCCTGTGGTCCCAGCTACTTGGGAGGCTGGGGTGGGAGGATTGCTTGAGCCCAGAAGTTTGAGGTTACAGTGAGCTATAATGGCTACTGCATTCTGGCTTGGGTGACAGAGTGAGACCCTGTCTTTAAAAAAAAAAAAAAAAAAAAAAAAGGTTAACTTATATTAGAAGGGTTCTTAGTTTGATAAAATAGTCACTTTTTTTTTTCCCCTGAGACAGAGTCTCACTCTTATCACCCAGGTTGGAGTGCAGTGGTGTGATCTCAGCTCACTGCAACCTTTGTCTCTTGGATTCAAGCCTCCTCAGCCTCCCAAGTAGCTGGGATTACAGGTGTGTGCCACCACACCCAGCTAATTTTTGTAGTTTTAGTAGAGATGGAGTTTCACCATGTTGGCCAGGTTGGTCTTGAACTCCTGAGCTCGAGCAATCCTCCTGCCTCAGCCTCCCAAAGTGCTGGGATTACAGCCGTGAGCCACCGTGCCTGGCCAATAGTCACATTTTTTTCTATTCATCTTTTACATTTGAGTAGATCTACCTTAGACATGTGATACCATTTTAGTGTCTTTAAAAATACTAATTTATTCCTCATTTGTTTGGTAATATTATCTCTGTAATTCCCTGACATTTGACATAAGTCTTAGAAGAGGTGATTTCCTATGGATGTGAAAATAGCTTTGCGTTACAGCAGGCTAAAAATTAGTCACACTGAAGAAACTAACAGTGTGTATGTTTGTGTCCTTGTTTTAGGTGGATTATGTATTTACAGATAAGACTGGAACACTCACTGAAAACAGCATGGAATTCATTGAATGCTGCATAGATGGGCATAAATATAAAGGTGTAACTCAAGAGGTTGATGGATTATCTCAAACTGATGGACCTTTAACATGTTTTGACAAAGCAGATAAGGTGTATTTGCATTATTGTTTTATATAAGAAATCAATCTGTGAATGCATGTTAACGTTCCATAGTAGAAAATAATTTTTAGGTGGACACATGACATAGACTTTTGTTTGTTTGTTTGTTTGTTTTTTGAGATGGAGTCTCACTCTGTTGTGCAGGCTGGAGTGCAGTGGCGTGATCTCAGCTCACTGCAACCTCCACTTCCCAGATTCAAGCGATTCTCCTGCCTCAGCCTCCCGAGTAGCTGGGATTACATGCGTCCGCCACCATATCTGGCTAATTTTTTTGTATTTTTAGTAGAGACGGAGGTTCACCATGTTGGTCAGGCTGGTCTCAAACTCCTGACCTCAGGTAATCACCCCCCGTCCCTGAAAGTGCTGGGATTACAGGCATGAGCCACTGTGCCCAGTGACTTTGGAATAACTATTGTTGACTTCACCTTTCTTGTTTTACTGATACTTCTGAAATTTGTAAATGAGTAGAATTTACAAGTAAAGAGAATTGTGGGAAATGACATTTGGGTAAAAGCTTGCTTGTCTGAATGATCATAATTTTTTGTGCTTTGTCTTTTAAAGTGTAAGCTCCCCCAAGAATGATGTCTGTTCAAATGATTAAAGTCTCAGGAGTGTCTAGGCATTAAATTAACCAGAGTCTCCCTACACTTGAGCTATTGCTAGATTGTGAGTTAGATACTGAATGAAGTCTTTTAGGCCATGAAGAAGTCACTGTTTTGGCTTAGGGGGCGCTACAATAACCTCAGTGAGTTAACACAGCCTATAGGGTATGCTAGCTGAGAACCAGGAACTCTAATTAAGTACTAGGAGAATATAAAGCTGATTTGAATGTTAGGAATTTATACATATCTGCTACTAAGTTTGCTAGAAGTTATAACATTCTCTCACATTAATATATTTCCTCCGTTCACTGCCTAGTTACTGAGTGATCAAATTAAAAATAACAATCATTATTTTGTTACTGTTCCACAGAATCGAGAAGAGCTGTTTCTACGTGCCTTGTGTTTATGTCATACTGTAGAAATCAAAACAAATGATGCTGTTGATGGAGCTACAGAATCAGCTGAATTAACCTATATCTCCTCTTCACCAGATGAAATAGCTTTGGTGAAAGGAGCTAAAAAGTAAAGTATACTTTCTTAAACTTCTCATAAGAAAGTGAAACCACAGGAGGACAGAAGTTACTTGTTTTTTTCCGTTTTCTTCAGTGACCTTAGCACATACATCTCCTATTATTTAATAAAAAACATAACTGCTTTAGCCAAAAATTTGTGGAAAATTCCCACATGTAACCAGTTAAGATCAAAAAGAAAATAGTTACATGTGGGTATTACTTGCCTTACTATTTATGCATGCCAGCCAGAAGTCTGAATGTTCATACTATGTTTTGCAAATAACATAACAGTGGCCACTTTTTGTACAACACATGTTATTTCTGAGGTGCTCCCAGCAATTTTGACATCATTTGAGAACCGAAAGTCTAGTTTTACCCATGAGTTTCAAGATAATTAAGTGGCTAAAAGGTCACCCAGTGTGTTAGCTGTAGAATCAGAAACCCAAATTATCTTTCCTTTGGTTACAATAATTGTGGCTGGGCATTGACTTTCTCTGTTACCAACTTATCCAGGAAAAGAAAGTACAGTTATATATTGAGATCATATGAAAGATAAGAAAAGCATAAACAAGCATGAATTGCCCCATTGAAAAGTAATCATTCTAGACCAGGTGCGGTGGCTCACACCTGTAATCCCAGCACTTTGGAAGGCCGAGGTGGGTGGATCACCTGAGGTCAGGAGTTTGAGACCAGCCTGGCCAACATGGTGAAACTCTGTCTCTACTAAAAATATAAAAATCAGCTGGGTGTGGTGGCACACGCCTGTAATCTCAACTACTCAGGAGGTTGAGGCGTGAGAATCGCTTGAAACTGGGAGGTGGAGGTTGCAGTGAGCCGAGATCCCGCCACTGCACTCCAGCCTGGGCGACAGAGCGCGACTCTGTCTCAAAAAAATAAAATTAAATTAATCATTCTTTAGAGATACACATGGCCTTTTTTATTGTTTTTGATAGGTACGGGTTCACATTTTTAGGAAATCGAAATGGACATATGAGAGTAGAGAACCAAAGAAAAGAAGTAGAAGAGTAAGTAGCTCTGTGTTTCATGTTCGTCATTTCTTAACCCCATAGTCAAATTTAAATGGATTCAGGCAGGGCAGCAGAGGAAATGATGCCACTGACAATACAGGACTTTTCTCTCCCAGTTCAGAGTTTTATGTAAATATAGTTGGGGAAGAAGCCATTTTACATAGAATGGCAGAAACTGTAGTTTGAGGTAGAAATTCCAATCTGGTTCACATCTGGGTCCAGTAGCCAGAATGAGAGTCTGCCTGGAATGTTTCTCAAACTTAGATGCCATTTCAGGTCTCTAACACATGCTACAAGAAAAATCAGTGAATATATGTGAAACCTGCTATCTGGTGTCCAAGCAGTCACTCTGGGATTACAAGCCGAGCCAATAAAGGCAGCTTTGCTATAAACCAGAAGCCTTGTTTTGTTCGGAATGTTCAGGTGTGAGCCTCAGGGCAAGTATTCTGATGCCCCAGTGTCTTTTCATATGGTGACCCGCATAAGGGAAGGGACTCAGGCAGATTCACCTCTATTCCCCAGCACCTACCACTGTGCCTGGCACTCCATGCATAAATGCTGCCAAAAAAATTGGGAGAGTGGGACTGTTTCTAGACCCCTCCAGATATGGCTTGGTGGGACAGCTCTTTATCCTCCATTTCTATGTGGTCATTCTTACCATTTTAAGTAATATAGTGAGGGACTATAAATACCCCTTAACTAACACTGGTATCCTCTGACAGCATGTTCTATGTTCAGAGAAATTCTAAGACAAAGGAAAGTACCAGTTGTGCACACAACCAGTGACCCTCATGCAAAGAGAATAACTATCTTATCTGTTAAGATGTTTAAATATCTTAACATATTTCTGCTGTGCTTTATTTTTCTCAGTATATTCTAGGTTTTTTACTTTTCTCATTTCTCTTCTCTTAAAGATATGAACTTCTTCACACCTTAAACTTTGATGCCGTCCGGCGACGTATGAGTGTAATTGTGAAGACTCAAGAAGGTACATATCTGAAAAGCTTGAATTTTTCTCTTTGTTGATTGGTAGGCTTATTGGTTGATTCACTCTTTCAGGAATGAGAATCATTTCATGTGGTATTGTAGGATTAGTGAAAGTCATGCAAAGCAGTAGCTTTTGCATATGCCTTCATGTATTTTTTTAAGCACAGATGTTCTATTTACCAAATTGTTAGTGATAGAACCCTTGTTATGACAGGATGTGATAGCATCCTTGGTAGCAGAACCATATCCCTCTGCCCTGGGTGTTCGAACAGGAACTGAAAGGATGACTTTTATATGGATCAGGGTACTGACCAGTCTACCAGTAATGTTTACATGCAGCCACCCAACGTAGTTATGGTTTGGGATTACTAGCAGCAGAATCCTTGAGTATAGGGAGTTGCTTCTTATCCCTCACTGACCTTCCTGGTTCCCCTACTGCTTGACACTCCCTGGAAACAGGTGAGGTAGAGAGGACTTAGGGCCTGGTTTCTGGGAAATGGCATTGCAGTTTCACTCCAGAGCTCAGGTTCTTTGTTGAACAGAGTAAAGCTTGACCTTTGCAGGGGAACTGGTACCATAATCCTGGGCTCCCTCATGTCTTTGGAGGCACCATGGTGGTTTGCCTTCTGCTCAGATTCTGCAAGACCCATGGGCGAGCACTCCTGCTTTATTCGAAGGCTCTCAGATATGTGTGTGTGTGTGGTGTGCCCAGGTGGTTTGTTTTCTAAAAGTTCTTGATTTTTTTCCCATTAATTTACTTTTTACTATTAAATTTTCTAAATTCCTTAATGTGAGAATGGGAGGATACAGGCAGATCCTTGGGGGAACATATCCCACTTTATTCATACTTTGTGGTATGATTGCAAAGTCATGAAATTCATTTTAATAAGTGACCATGGAGTTGGATGTGTAAGAATAAATGAAAAAAAAAAAAACACTTAACATTTCAAATACTTGCTATTATATGTGCACGTCCATGTGTTCTACAGCAAATGGTGAAATGTCTGTGGAACTGGTCTAAAAAGGTCATTGACCTCAGAGCTAAACTTTTTAATTTGTTGACCTCAATTGTTTCCCTTATGAGGATAAAGTGTCTGTCTTGTGCACAACTGTGAATATTTCCTGGGTGTGTGAAGTGATCTGAAGCTGCACTTATACCAGCATTCTAGAGAGCTATTCTCATCAGTAAAAACTATGAAGCCAGTGTTTTAAAAGCTGGTTAATATAGTTTATTGAAAATTATTTCAGCTTATTTGAGCTTGAACTTTCTTCTTGACATCTGTAGATGCCGTATGTATACCCTAGACCATGACTTCACTGCATTTATTTTTTTTTTTAAGACATGGTATTACTCTGTCATCTAGGCTGGAGTGGCAAGATTATAGCTCACTGCAGCCTCGACATCCTGGGCTCAAGCAATCCTTCCACCTCAGCATCCAGAGTATTTGGGACTAGAGGCATGTACTACCATGCCCGGCTAATTTTTTAACTTTTAGTAGAGTCAGGGTCTTCCTATGTTGCCCAGGCTGGTCTTGAACACCTGAGCTTAAGTGATCCTCCCACTTCGGCCTCCCACAGTGCTGGGAATACAGGTATGAGCCACTGTACTTGGCATACATTTTCAGAAGAAATTCAGATGCAGCTCCTTGACACAAGCCCAGCCCTCCGTGAATTGGTGGGAGGAAGTATATTTTAACAGAGGTGCCTATTGTAAACTCTGGCTTATTAATTGTGTTCATAATGACCTGAAGAGGTGGTGCATGCCTTTCTGACAGACTAAAGGCCAAGATTTCTCATTCCATTTAGGTGAGTATTGCGAGGCATGCTCAGAATATACAACACTTGGATGAGAGAGGCCGCTTTAAAAGTTATTCTTATTAAAACCACAATACCAGCCTTAAAATTCTAAGCCAAGTACTATGGTTCTTTATTTTAGGAGACATACTTCTCTTTTGTAAAGGAGCAGACTCGGCAGTTTTTCCCAGAGTGCAAAATCATGAAATTGAGTTAACTAAAGTCCATGTGGAACGTAATGCAATGGTGAGCCTATACTCCTTCCCCCACCAATAAGTAAGCAGAGAAATGCTGAAGATGACTATGTTTATTGGATTTCTGTTTAAATGACAGTTTAAATACATTTTAGCTTATTTTTGTGGTCTATGTTTTGTATTTGGGGATTTGATATTACTTTTTTTATCTTAATATAAAACATCCTGGAGCAAGTTTCTGATCAGAATTTGCAGCCTTAAAGACTTTTCAACAGCCTTTGTTAAAAGAACTGTTACTTCCTTTTTCTGAACCTAATTGAATGTTACCTTTTCAGTTGTGGTTTGTTCATTTTTTCAAACTAAATAGGTGTCAGAATTTCTCTTTTGTACATATGGCTAAAGCAAGAGTATTTACAGAGTGTGGTTTTTTGTTTTTGGTTTTTTTTCAACTATTATTAGAATAACTACAGATCTCCTACTTTACTCCTAGGATGGGTATCGGACACTCTGTGTAGCCTTCAAAGAAATTGCTGCAGATGATTATGAAAGAATTAACAGACAGCTCATAGAGGCAAAAATGGCCTTACAAGACAGAGAAGAAAAAATGGAAAAAGTTTTCGATGATATTGAGACAAACATGAATTTAATTGGAGCCACTGCAGTTGAAGACAAGTAACTAGAAAATGATACTCTTACTATTTTAATGACCAGTGTTTTGGGTGTGATCTGCCCCAGATTAGTAATTTAATCTCAAAGTTTGAAATCTTTGGTTTAGTTTTATTGTTTAAGTGGGCTTAAAGATTTATTTATTATAGCAAGCATGAAAAATTACACCAGATTTTGAGCTGTTAGTAGGAATGATTTTTAATTTTTTTAAATTTTTTAAGCTTTTAATTTTTTTTTTTTGAGACGGAGTCTTGCTCTGTTGCCCAGGCTGGAGTGCAGTGGCACAGTCTCGGCTCACTGCAAGCTCCACCTCCTGGGTTCACGCCATTCTCCTGCCTCAGCCTCCTGGGTAGCTGGGACTACAGGCGCCCACTACCACGCCCGGCTAATTTTTTGTATTTTTAGTAGAGATGGGGTTTCACCGTGTTATCCAGGATGGTTTCGATCTCCTGACTTCATGATCTGCCCGCCTCAGCCTC
Organism: Rhinopithecus roxellana; assembly: GCF_007565055.1. Taxonomy (NCBI): domain Eukaryota; kingdom Metazoa; phylum Chordata; class Mammalia; order Primates; family Cercopithecidae; genus Rhinopithecus; species Rhinopithecus roxellana. The sequence goes on along the minus strand of NC_044555.1, from coordinate 112,882,574 downwards.
CCAAAGTGCTGGGATTACAGGTGTGAGCCCCTGCGCCTGGCCAGTAGGAATAATTTTTAAGGTAAATTCATGTAACCTAGAAGAATGAATCAATTTTCACTAAGGTCTTTTGAATATTTACTAAGCTATCCATATATTTATGCACATATTATCAAATAGTCTTGACACGTATAGGGAAGGGTACTGTAGCCATTGTTTGTGCTGGTGCCTAGATGAAGGGGTAAGATTTTGAGAGACAGATGAGCAGAAAGGAAATTTAAGGTAGAGTGAACAACATGAGAGCTTAATCTAACCTGGTTTAACAGACCAGAGTATGTTTTTGCATACTTTTTTATTTTATTTTTATTTATTTTTATTTATTTTTTGAGACAGAGTCTTGCTTTGTCGCCCAGGCTGGAGTGCAGTGGCACAATCTTGGCTAACTGCAACCTCTGCCTTCTGGGTTCAAGTGACTCTTGTGCCTCAGCCACCGGAGTTGCTACCTGGAATTACAGGCATATGCCACCACACCCAGCTAATTTATGTATTTTTAGTAGAGACGGGGTTTCACCATGTTGGCCAGGCTGGTCTTGAACACCTGGCCTCAAATGATCTTCTGCCTTGTCCTCCAAAAGTGTTGGGATTACAGGCATGAGCCGCCGTGCCTGGACTGCATACTTTAAAATAATATGCTTTTAACTTACAGGCTGATCGTTTTCAGACTTGATTGCAGGACACTGCCATTGATCTGCTTGAAATAATAAGTTTTAGATTCTTAATATTTTTGGAATTTTCTAAATATTATATATGAAAATTATGAGACTTAAGTTACAAACATATATTTAGTCACATTAAAAGGTATTGAAATTCTAATGAAATTCATTTAGTCTGATTTCATTGTTATTCTGTGGCCAAGAGAAACCCGGAGGAAAGTATCATTTTTCTCTCCTTGCCTTTAAGAATTATAATTAAATTCTCATTCGGGATGATTGGCGTTCCTCTTTTTTTGGAGGGTGGGTCAGGGTTATACATTCAGGTAGTACATGTGCAGGTTTGTTATGTGATTATATTGTGTAATGCTGGGGTTTGGGCTTCCTTTGATTCCATCACCTAAGATACTAACATAATACTCAATGGGTAGTTTTTCAACCCTCACTCCCCTCCCCTCTTCCCCCTTTTAGAGTCACCATTGTCTGTTATTTCCATCTTTATGTCCATGTGTACTTATTGATTAGCTCCCACTTATAAGTGGGAACATGTGGTATTTGATTTTCTGCCTTTGAGTTATTTCGCTTAGGATAGTGGCCTCCATCTGCATGCATGTTGCTGCAAAGGACATGATTTCACTCTTCTTATGGCTGCGTAGTATTCCAGCAATCTTGCCTAATTGCTCTGGCTAGGACTTCCAGTACTATGTTAAATAGGAGTGGTAAGAGTGGATATCCCTGTCGTGTTCCAGTTTTTAGGGGAAATGCATTCAACTTTTGCACATTGAGTGTGGTGTTGGCTGTGGGTTTGCATGTAGGGTTCTTATTATTTTGAGGTATGTTTCTTCAATGCCTAGTTTGTGCTCAGGGTTTTTTTTTTTTTATCATCAAGGTATGTCAAATTTTATTGAATGTGTTTTCTGCATCTATTGAGATGATCATATAATTTTTGTTTTAATTCTATGTATGTGGCGAATTACATTTATTGATTTGCATATGTTAAGCCATCCTTGCATCCCAGAAATAAAACCCGTTTGATCTTGATGAGTTATCTTTCTGATGTGCTGCTGGTTTCAGTTTGCTAGTATTTTGTTGAGGATTTTTACATCTATGTTCATCATGAGTAATGGCCTATAGTTTTCTTTTTTTATTGTGTCCTTGCCAAATTTTGATATTAGGATGATACTAGTTTTGTAGAATAAGTTATGGAGGAATCCCTCCTCGTTGATTTTTCTTGGAGTAGTTTTGGTAAGGTTGGTACCAACTCTTCTTTATATACATCTGATAGAATTCTGCTGTTAATCTCTATAGTCCTGGGTTTTTTTTTGTTTGTTTGTTTTTGTTTTTTTGATTAGTAGATTTGTTATTACTGATTCAGTTTCATAGCTTATTTAGGGTTTCTTTTTCCTCCTAGTTCAATTTTGGGAGGTTGTATGTTTCCAAGAATTTATCCATTTCGTCTGTATTTTCCAGTTTGTGCTCGTAGATATGTTCATAATAGTCTAAGAATCTTTTGTATTTCTGTGGTATCAGTTGTGATGTCACCTTTGTCATTTCTGATTGTGCTCATTTGAATCCTCTCTTTTTCTTGGTTAATTCAGCTACTGGTCTATTTGTTTCTCATTTTTGTTTCATTGATACTTTGTATGCTTTTTTTGGTCTCAATTTACGTTAGTTCTGCTACGATCTTTGTTAGTCCTCTGCTAGCTTTGGGTCTGGTTTGTTCTTGTTTTTCTAGTTCCTTTAAGTGTGACATTAGGTTGTTCATTTGAGATTTTTCTGCCTTTTTGATGTAGGCAATTAGTGCTGTAAACTTTGCTCTTAACACTGCTTTTGACATAACCCATAGTTTTTAGTATGTTCTGTCTCTGTTTTCTTTTGTTTCAAAATTGTTTTTTGGTTTCTGCCTTAATTTCATTGTTTACTCAAAAGTTATTCAGGAGCAAGTTGTTCAGTTTATATGTACTCGTGTGGTCTTGAGAGTTCCCCTTGGTATTGATTTATAATTTTATTTCACTCTGTTCAGAGAAGATGCTTGATATGATTTTGAGTTTTGAATTTCAGGAGACTTGCTTTATGACCAAGCATGTGATCAATTTTAGAGAATGTTCATGCACAGATGAGAAAAATGTATGTTCTGCACTTGGTGAGTAGAGTGTTTTGTAAATGTCTATTAGGCCCATTTGGTCAAGAGTCCAATTTAAGTCCAGAATTTCTTTGTTAGTTTTCTGCCTCGATAATCTGTCTTGTGCTATCATTGGGGTCTTAAAATCCCCCGATATTATTGTATGGCTCTCTGTCTCTTTCCTTAGGTCTAGGGATGATTGTTTTATCAATCTGAACACTCTGATGTTGGGTCTATATATATTTAGGCTAGTCGAATCTTGTTGAATTGAATCCCCTTTCATTATGTAATTCCCACCTTGTCTTTTTATTTACTGTTGTTGATTTAAAGCCTGTTTTATCTGATACAGGAAGATCAAACCCTACTCCTTTTTGTTTTCCATTTGCATGATAGATCTTTCTCCATAGTTTTAAAGATAGATCTTTCTCTTTAGTTTTAGCTTGTGGCCATCATTATGCTGTCATCACACCTGAGATGGGTCTGTTGAAGTTTTTGAGATGGAGTCTTGCTCTGTCACCCAGGCTAGAGTGCAGCCAGGCTAGAGTGCAGCGGCGCAATCCCGGCTCACTGCAACTTTCGCCTCCTGGGTTCAAACCATTCTTGTACCTCAGCCTCCTGAGTAGCTGGGACCACGGGTGCCTGCCACCACACCTGGCTAATTTTTGTAGTTTTGGTAGAGAAGGGGTTTCACCATGTTGGCCAGGCTGGTCTTGAACTCATGACCTCAGGTGATCCTCCTGCCTCAGCTTCCTTAAATGCTGGGATTACAGGTGTGAGCCACCACGCCCGGCCTAACAGATGGTATTTCTGTATTCATTGTGCCAATCTATGTCTTTTAAGTGGAGCATTTAGGCCATTTACATTCAAGGCTAATATTGATATGTGAGGTTTGTTCCTGTCTTACTGTTGTTAGCTAGTTGTTTTGATAGTCTCAAGTATATAATTGCTTTATAGGATCTGTTAACTTTCTACTGACATATACTTTTATAGTAGCAAATATCATCCGTTTGTTTTCCGTGTTTAGAGCTCCTTTAAGCATTTCTTATAGGATAGGTTTGGTGGTGACAGATTCCCATAGCATTTGCTTGTCTGGGAAAAACTTTGTTTTTCCTTCATTTAGGAAGCTTAGTTTAGCAGGATACAGAATTCTTGGCTGCAGTTGTTTTTCTTTAAGAAGGCTAAAGGCCGGGTATGGTGGCTTATACCTGTAATCCAGTGCTTTGAGAGGTTGAGGTGGGAGGAACACTTGAGCCTGGGAGCTCACAGCCAGCCTGGGCAGCGTAGCGAGACCCCATCTCTACAACATTTTTTTTTTTAGATAACAAGGCATGGTGACACATGCTTGTAGTCCCAGCTGTTTGGGAGGCTGAGGTGGGAGGATTACTTGAGCCCAGAAGTTACAGTGAGCCATGACTGCACCACTGCTACGCTTTAGGTGACAGATTGAGATTTTTGTCTCTTTAAAAAAAAAAAAAAAAAAAAAAAAGGCCAAAAATACATTCCCAATCTTCTGGCTTCTAAGATTTCTGCTGAAAAATTCACTATTAGTCTGATGGGATTTCATTTATAGGTAATTTGTCCTTTTTATCTAGCTGCCTTTAAGATTTTTTTGTTGTTGTTGACTTTGGGTTGTCTGATGACAATATGCCTTGGTGATGGTCATCTTGTGTAGCATATCATAGTTGTTCTCTGAATTTCTTGTATCTTGATGTTGACCTCTAGCAAGGTTCAAGAAATTTTCCTGAATTATTCCCCAAATATATTTTCCATGTTGCCTTTTTTTCTTCTTCTCTCTCAGAAATGCCAAGAAGTTATAGATTTTGTTGCTTTACATAATCCCATATTTCTCAAAGACTTTGCTCATGTTTAAATTTTTTTTTTTAATCTGAATGGGTTAATTTGAAAGACTGCTCTTCAAGCTCTGCAATTCTTTCTTCCGCTTGGTCTAGTCTATTGTTAAGGCTTCCAGCTGTATTTTGAAATTGTTTTAGTGAGTTTTTCAATTCCAGGTGTTTTAATTGGTTTGTTTTATTATAGCTATCCTTATCTTTCATATCCTGAATCATTTTTCTGGTTTCTTTGTGTTGGGTCTCAACTTTCTCTTAGATCTAGTTGAGTTGCCTTGCAAGCCATATTTTGAATTCCTTATCTGTCATTTCAGACTTTTCATTCTGGTTAACCTGTATTATTACAGAGGTAGTACAATCCTTTGGATGTGTCAAGACACCCCAGCTTTTTGTACCGCCAGAGTTCTTACACTGATTCCTGGATCTGTTGCTTCTTATTTTTGAATTTGCTGTAGTTTGGATGAGACATTTTTTTATTTTTTAATTCTTTTTTCCCTTGAGGATGTGACTGTGGTATATGTTGTATATGATTGTTTGGCTTTGTTTCTCGGTGCTTTCGGCAGTGCAAGGCTCTATATGGTTTCCTTGGTTGTAGATAGCTTCAGTGCAATGGCTTTCTCAGATGCTGTTGTAGTGATGTATTGGATGCAAGGGCCGACACACTGCCTCCCTCAGGGCTAAGGGTGTGGAGGTGTCAGAAAGCTTAGCACTAAGCCCTTCTGGCAGCAAGTTACGTATTTGAGGGTGCAGTTCAGGCTTCAGTCCAGTAGGTGGAGCTTAAGAGTAAGAGTCAGTTCCTCCTCTGGGAGGCTGATGATGAGTGGAAGCACCTACCCTGAGGGAAGGATGGTGGCAGGGGTTGGAGATCGGGTTGGGGTATGCCGAGGTCTTGGGGGAAGGAATGAGGAGGGGTGCACCAGCTCCTCATCCTGTGCAGATAGGAATGTGATCCACTTCTCCATTATGCCCCTGTCATGCTCACAATCTTCAGTTCGTATAGACTTTATCCTTTGGTTCCTGGTCACAGTGTGGCTGCAGACTGTGGATACATCTCTCTGGTGGTTGCAACCAAAATGGGCTTTGGCTGAGCCTTTACCCCAAGTTCAGAGCAGCAACTCTGCAGCTTACTTGTCTATTGCTGGGATGCTGCTGCTCTGTGTAGGGAGTTGGAGTTGGGTCCCACCCTTTGTGAAAGCCCAATTGGCACGAGCTCATTTTCAGCAGGGGTGGAGCCACTGTGAAAAAGGTGAAAAGTTTCTCCAGGTACATATCCGCTACCCTCCACTGGGAAGAACTGCTGCTGGCCGCATCAACAACAGTGTACAGGGGTGGGCACAGTGGGAAATGTCTCCATGACTGTTCCTGGCCTCAGTGCTACCTCCTTCAGGGATTGTCACTGTGCCCACATTTCCTTTGTCCCAGGAGGGCCCTTAGCGGGCTGTGCTTACCTCCCCCTTAGGGGCACTCCATGCTGAGGGATAGATCTCCAGGGGTCCCATAGCTCCCTGGGGGCTCACTGATCCCCCTGAGCTTGCCAAAGTCAGAGCAGGTTGAAGTATATTTGCAGGGGATCTGATGGTATGATAACTCAAGGGCAGAGATTCCCCTAGGTATGGTATTGGCCCACCACAGCAGCACAAACAGAATGGTTCCTGCCCTCTAAGTTTGGGTCTGAGGGGAGTACTGACATGCCTGCATGAGCTGGCCACCCGGATCTCTGTCCCTGGGAAGCTCCTATATCGCCACTGACGGCGTTGCCCTAGGTAAGGAGGGCAGAAGGGTTCCCCAGCAGTTTGATGGTCAGGAGATTGTCACAGGGTGAGGATGCAGAGAAGCATTTCCACCTACCCTTTACATGGGGCTTTGAGTTCCTCGGGGGACAGTCTCTGTCAGACTCTCGCTACTTTCCTTTTCTGTATCCCAGCTTTCTCTTGTGGGCTCTCCAATAGGTCCTGGCTCTCTTCCTGCAGTTTTCAGTTCAGAAAATGTCTATTCACCAGTAACTTTGATCTTTTTTATGAGGACAACTGGCATCTGATGTCCCTAGTCAGCCATCTTGAAAACCCATGTTCCTGTTCTTAAAGCTCCTCAAAGATAGGGATTCACTAATTTCCCTCATCGTCTGATTAGAATGTTTGGACCTTTATACTTTGAATGATGTTAAGTGATGTTAATTGGTATGGTAAGATAGAACATAAAATGAAATATGCTAAAGTGACATTGAGTACAAATGTTTCAGAACATTTTAGCTTAGAATGATGATACTCAATTCTGCCATTGTATACCAGTTACCTCAAGGTGTCACAAACTTTTCAGAACCTCATTGTTTGAAATTTGCTTTAATAAGTAAAACTATGCCAGAGACAGCACTCAGAATGAGTAGGGGATGTATATGAAAGTCAACTGTGATAAGATGTCAGGACTCCAGAACTGCTGCGAATTATAAAAATGTTCTCTTTAACAAGCCTTCCTGTAGAATCTTTGTCAGGAATTTTAGAAGATCACAAGGTTTCTTTTGTGTTCCCAGGCTACAAGATCAAGCTGCAGAGACCATTGAAGCTCTGCATGCAGCAGGCCTGAAAGTCTGGGTGCTCACTGGGGACAAGATGGAGACAGCTAAATCCACATGCTATGCCTGCCGCCTTTTCCAAACCAACACCGAGCTCTTAGAACTAACCACAAAAACCATTGAAGAAAGTGAAAGGAAAGAAGATCGATTACATGAATTATTGATAGAATATCGTAAGAAATTGCTGCGTGAATTTCCTAAAAGTACTAGAAGCCTTAAAAAGTAAGAAAGTACATCAGTTTGTTATATTTAGACATTGGTGCAGATGTAAATCACAGCTGCGTATACAAAAGGCTTCATTTTCTGTAATTTATGATTTTCTGTTTGCAGGTGTTTTATCATTATAAGTTAAAATTGTCCCTGAGGACTTGACTAATGGCACATCTGAGATTATTTGGCACTTTCCACCTTTTTTTTTTTTTTTTTTTTTTTTTTTTTTTTTTTTGAGACGGAGTCTCGCTCTGCCGCCCAGGCTGGAGTGCTGTGGCCGGATCTCAGCTCACTGCAAGCTCCGCCTCCCGGGTTCACGCCATTCTCCTGCCTCAGCCTCCCGAGTAGCTGGGACTACAGGCGCCCGCCACCTCGCCCGGCTAGTTTTTTTTTTTTTTTGTATTTTTAGTAGAGACGGGGTTTCACCGTGTTAGCCAGGATGGTCTCGATCTCCTGACCTCGTGATCCGCCCGTCTCGGCCTCCCAAAGTGCTGGGATTACAGGCTTGAGCCACCGTGCCCGGCCTCCACCTTTTCTTTTAACTTAAAAGAAAACTGCACATTTTGGAAGGTTTAGAAAAATAGCTCAATTTTTAAATGTTTAGAGTCTAGGTATTCAGTGTTGATATTCTGGCCTGGTCCATGTTAAGAAAAAAAAATATTCCTTTCACAGTCTCTTAAACTGAATGTAATAAAAGCAATCTCTATGACAATTTTCATGCATTTTGAGGTTCTGGAGCCATTTTCTGTGCATTTTTATACCCCAGAGCTCCAAATGGAATCAAATACTTGTTAACGTGGCCACTTTATTTGGAGGACATGGCTGCTTTGACTCTGCTTTCAACTAGGAAGAACTTATGGAACATGAAGGTGTCAGGGAAAGCCACTGATAAACAATAATTCAATGCCCAGAGATATATTTTCTATACTTCCCATTGACCAAGGGTCAGCCTTGTCTAAACCAATTACTTGAATTTACCTTGGCCATAAGCAAATTGATTTCCCTTTTTGGAATGCCGCTGGATGTGTCTGTACTAACTTGAAATATCCCTAAGCAATATTATTTTCAATTTCTTAAGCACACTTTATGTTCCAGGAACAGTGTTAAGGGCTTTGTATGATAACTGTCATTTAATCATCATTAACAACCCAGTTAGGCAACCGTATTTTCTTCATTTTACAGATAGAGATCACACAGCTAAGAAGGAGTTCAGAAAGTCTATCCAATTTCAGATCCCATGCTTATAACAACTATGCTATATCTGTATCCTCATCTCTAATGTTTAAGCAGGCTTTAAAAATGAATAGCCCACATTCATGAGGCTATGGCCAATTCTAAAGCAGCTGTTGTTCTTCTAGTACTTGGGCATCAATGAGAATAAATAGGTTTTTATTAATTGCCTATGAGAAACATTTTCCTTTAGCCAAATGGTACTTATAAAGACAGTCCAAAGTATGTGCATTTTACTTCTCCTTTTGTCTTAGTCTGCTTGAGCTACCATAACAAAATACCATAGATTGGGTGGATTAAACAGTAGAAATTTATTTTTCAGTTTTGGAGGCTAAAGTTCTGTGATTGGAGTGTCAGCATGGTTGGGTTCTTGTGAGGGCTCTCTTCTGGCTTGCAGATGGCCGCCGTTTCCCTGTGTCCTCACATGGCAGAGAGAGCTCTGCTGTCTCTTCCTCTTATAAGGGCAATAATCCCATCATGGAGGCCCCACCTTCCTCCTTGACTCATCTAAAGTCAGTGTATTCATCTGTTTTCACACTGCTGATAAAGACATACCCGAAACTGGGAACAAAAAGAGGTTTAATTGGACTTAAGAGTTCTGCATGGTTGGGGAGGCCCAAGAAACATGGTAGGAGGCAAAAAGCACTTCTTACATGGCAGTGGCAAGAGAAAAATGAGGAAGAAGCAAAAACAGAAACCCCTGATAAACCCATCAGATCTCATGAGAGTTAATTCACTATAACAAGAACAGCACAGGGAAGACCAACCCCCATGATTCAATTACCTCCTCCTTGGTCCCTCTGACAACACATGGGAATTCTGGGAGATACAGTTCAAGTTGAGATTTGGGTGGGGACATGACCAAACCATATCATTCCACCCCCAGCCCCTTCAAATCTCATGTCCTCACATTTCAAAACCAACCATGCCTTCCCAATAGCCCCCCAAAGTCTTTCAGGATTAACCCAAAAGTCTACAGTCCAAAGTCTCATCTGAGACAAGGCAAGTCTCTTCCACCTATGAGCCTGTATAAAATCAAAAGTAAGCTAGTTATTTCCTAGATACAATGGGGGTACAGGTATTGGGTAAACACAGCCGTTCCAAATGGGAGAAATTGGCCAAAACAAAGGGGTTAGAGGGCCCATGCAAGTCTGAAATCCAGCAGGGCAGTCAAATTTTAAAGCTCCAAAATGATATACTTTGACTCCATGTCTCACATCCAGGTTGTGCTGATGTAAGAGGTGGGTTCCCATGGTCTTGGGCAGCTCCACCCCTGTGGCCTTGCAGGGTATAGCCTCCCTCCTGGCTGCTTTCACGGGCTGGCATTGAGTGTCTGCGGCTTTTCCAGGTGCACGGTGCAAGCTGTCAGTGGATCTACCATTCTGGCGTCTGGAGGATGGTGGCCCTCTTCTCATAGCTCTACTAGTCAGTGCCCCAGTTGGGACTCTGTGTGGAGGCTCCGACCCCACATTTCCCTTCTGCACTGCCCAACCAGAAGTTCTCCACGAGGGCCCCATCCCTGCAGCAAACTTTTGCCTGAGCATCCAGGTGTTTATACATACACCTTCTGAAAGCTAGGTGGAGGTTCCCAAACCTCAGTTCTTGACTTTGTGCACCCATAGACTCAACGCCATGTGGAAGCTTTCAAGGCTTGGGGTTTCCACCCTCTGAAACCACAGCCTAAGCTCTACATTGGCCCCTTTCAGCCATGGCTAGAGCAGCTGGGACACAGGGCACCAAATCCCTAGGCTACACACAGCACAGGGACACTGGGCCTGGCCCATGAAACCACTTTTCCTCCTGGGCCTCCCGGCCTGTGATGGGAGGGGCTGCTGTAAAGGTCTCTGACATGGCCTGGAGACATTTTCCCCATGGTCTCGGGGATTGACATTAGGCTCCTTGCTTGTTATGCAAATTTCTGCAGCTGACATGAATTTCTTCTTAGAAAATGGGTTTTTCTTTTCTATCACATCGTCAGGCTGCAAATTTTCTGAAATTTTATGATGTTTTCCTTTTAAAATGGAATGCTTTTAACAGCACCTGGGTTACCTTTTGAATGCTTTGCTGCTTAGAAATTTCTTCTGCCAGATACCCTAAATCGTCTCTCTCAAGTTCAAAGTTCCACAAATCTCTAGGGCAGGGACAAAATGCCACCAGCCTCTTTGCTAAAACATAACAAGAGTCACCTTTGCTCCAGTTCCCAACAAGTTCCTCATCTCTATGAGACCACCTCAGCCTGAACCTTACTTTTCATAACACTATCAGCATTTTTGTCAAAGCCATTCAACAAGTGTCTAGGAGGTTCCAAACTTTCCCACATTTTCCTGTCTTCCTATGAGCCCTCCAAACTGTTCCAGCCTCTGCCTGTTACCCAGTTCCAAAGTCGCTTCCACAGTTTTGGGATCTTTTCAGCAACGCCCCACTCTACGGGTACCAGTGTACTGTATTAGTTCGTTTTCATGCTGCTGATAAAAACTTACCCAAGACTGGGAAGAAAAAGATTTAATTGGACTTACAGTTCCACATGACTGAGGCCTCAGAATCAAGGTGAGAGGCAAAAGGCACTTCTTACATGGCTACGGTAAGAGAAAAATGAGGAAGAAGCAAAAGCGGAAACCCAGTAAACCCATCAGATCTCATGAGACTTCACTCACTCTCACGAGAGTAGCACAGGAAAGACTGGCCCCTGTGATTCAGTTACCTCCCCCTGGGTCCCTCCCAAAACACATGGGAGTTCTGGGAGATACAATTCAAGTTGAGATTTGGGTGGGGACACAGCCAAACCATATCAGTCATTTACCTCTCAAGGTCCCCACCTCCTAATACCACAACACTGGGAGTTAAGAGCTTCAACAGATGAATCTTGGGAGAACACAATTCAGTTTATAACAGATGCAAATCCCATCATTAGGGCCTCACCCTCTAAAGGTGCTGTCTTCAAATACAATCACATTGGGGGGTAGTGCTTCAACATGAATTTGCAGGGGAACACATTTCAGTCTATAGCACCATTCAACGGCCCTGAGGACACTTTTGTAAAATCCAGGGCTTATGGAAAACTTAATGTACTATCACTGTCTCAGATCAACCCGTCTTCCTAAGTTGGGCACAGTCTTTACTTACTTACACAGGGTTCAGACTCAGTCACCTTTGCCAGCTTCTGCTCCTTTGCCCTTTCCCCTTCAAATCAGACCCCAAGCCATATTCATACTCCCATTCTCACCCCTAGTGCCCCACCCACATCAGAGGCCTAGCACCTCATGCATGAAATCCCTTAAGCCCCTCTGCCAGATGAATGATCTTTAAGTGAAGCACTGTCCATATCACAGTTCCGCTCTGAAAACTTTGGTGGTTCTCCATTACCCACAGATTCAGGCCACACCAAAGGCCTTAAGTGACCTTTTCAATGTGCTTTTCCAGTGCACCCCAACATAACATTCTATTACTTCACCTCTTTCGTCTCTGTTTTTCAAGTCCTACTTTAGATATCGCACCTCACAAAGAATCCACTGTTCTCTCCTGTGTGGATATGTCTCAATAACTGGGCATTAGCCATTGACTATCTTGTTTGATTGGGTAGTTCTCTCACATATGCTTCTATCAGTCTAAGGAGATGTTCTATTCTCCATAAAAAGATTAGTCCATAATTCTTTGTATTTCTCTATATAGTGTGCTTATAGTTGGTGTTAAGTTATTTCTTCATTGGTTATTGAGTTGCTGTTTTCAGCCCCGTAAGTAAGCTATTAATATATGAGTAGGGGAGCAAAGAAAGAGAACACATCATTGATGTCTCTTTATTTAGTGAATAAAATTATACAGCAAAATATGGGTAAGTATAAAATGTTATGGTATTAGCAATATACACTGAAGGAATATGGAATAAAGGAATGATGAGGTATATTAGGCCCTCACTACTCAAAGCTTCGTCTATAGAATGGCAACTCCATTGTCACTGGGCAGCTTTTTAGAAATGCAAAATCTCACATCACACCTAACGAATCCGAATTTGCAGTTTAACAAGATTCCCAGGTGATTCCTTTGCACATTAAACTTTGAGTAGCATTAAATTAGATAACAATCTCTGAGATCCTGCTTTGTCGAAGGCTTCCACTGCAGTGGTTGTCAAATGGCATCCAAGATTCCCTGGAGCAAAACTTGAATAACCACTAGTTTGTTTCCTAATTGAAAAATAAAAGTTAATTGGCAGAATTTTCTCAGTTGTTAGTTTTACACTGTATTTTTCTTAAATACTTGGCACCTGTTACACATTTGTCTTTCCTGACACCTAACACCTCTTAGTCCTGGCTACACATGAGAACCACCTAGGAAGCTTTTATAATATATATATATTGAGAACCACCTAGGAAGCTTTTATAATATATATTAAACTAGTATGTAAAATGGTACATTTAAAGAAAAAAAAATTCATAATATATGTATATATATATGTTTGCCCCAAAGCCATTTGTCTTTTCCCTGTATTGTTAGGGAGTTTCAGACTAATTGATGATTTGTCTTCATAGCAGAGTTTGACTAATTGATTTTAATTCCAAATACTCACCATGTTTCTTAAACAGAGGCAGGCTGCTTAATCTCTTTATTTTCTAAACATCAAAAAAAAGTTTGTATTAGTCAAAGTTCAAGCAGAAAAATAGAACCAGTAAAAGAATATATTGAGAGATGTATTGTTAGGACTTGGCTTGGGCAACTAACTGTATTATCTAGCTGGGCAGGTCTGGGTTTGTGGGATAGGCTCTTAGGAAGGGCTGGGACTCTCAGGCATGAGCTAAGGCTGTTGCCTTAGGAAGTCTCAGGAAGTAGCTAAGGCTACTGCATCAGGAAGTCTCAGCTTTGCTCTTAAAACCTTTCAAGTGACTGAATCAGGCCCACTCTAGTTATCTAGGATGATCTCTCTTACTTGAAATCAACTGCTTGTGGATTTTTATCACATCTACAAAGTACCTTTACAGCAACACTTAGACAGTTGTTTGATTAAATAACTGGGAAATGTGGCCTCACCAAGTTGACCTTTTAGAACTTGTAGTCATCTATATGTGCAACTCGGGTCTCAAAGATATGATTGCAAATCACTGTTGTGCCATTATTAGAGGCAGTTGCTTCTTTAGAGTGAACAGGTTGAGGAACCAGATTGATGACTCCCCTTATCTGGGACAACCCCCTTTGTTGTTAAAAAGAAATCTGGATCCTAAATAGAAATCTGTAATAAATCTAAACACAACATTGTTTTTCTTTTTCAGAGCATGGACAGAACATCAGGAATATGGATTAATCATAGATGGCTCCACGTTGTCACTCATACTAAATTCTAGTCACGACTCTAGTTCAAACAATTACAAAAACATTTTCCTGCAAATATGTATGAAGTGTACTGCAGTGCTCTGCTGTCGGATGGCACCGTTACAGAAAGCCCAGGTAACTGTGAACATTAGTTAACGTTCCATTCTGGATACTTCTGTACACATATATGGAAATGTTTATTTTTTAAAAAATTATTTCTTCTTCAAAGAGCCATTATTACCATCTAATTTCTTCCTCCGAGGCTTCTTTCTTTTTGTAATCAGACTCAGAAATCTTTCCCCATTTTGAATTAAACTTATGCTGCACCTTGTTGTCCCCTCAATCTGGCTATCCCAGTTCCTCACCTTCCAGACTTTTTTCTCTGATGAGTGCTTTGTGCCTGCTGCCACTGCTCCTAGATCCCTTATGACATTAGCTCTGTGTGTTCTTTCTGCTCTTCTTACTCCCTTGGCTTGCCTGCAGGTAGACCTGGCCCATCCCTTGTGTAGTTTTCCATTCTCTTTCTCATTTCTCCTTTGTTCTTGATACCATCAATTATATCCTCCTTAAAATTATCCTTTTATCCTTTCATGGTCTCTGTGATGGTCCATGGTCCTAACATTTTATTTGTCAACGTAGTGACTTTTTATTAGATCTTAAAATTTTCTTCCTCAGACCAGTATGGTTTTTCTTTTTCTTTTTTTTTTCTTTTTTTTTTTTTTTTTTGAGACGGAGTCTCGCTCTGTCGCCCAGGCTGGAGTGCAGTGGCCGGATCTCAGCTCACTGCAAGCTCCGCCTCCCAGGTTCACGCCATTCTCCTGCCTCAGCCTCCTGAGTAGCTGGGACTACAGGCGCCCGCCACCTCGCCCGGCTAATTTTTTGTATTTTTTTAGTAGAGACGGGGTTTCATCATGTTAGCCAGGATGGTCTCGATCTCCTGACCTCGTGATCCGCCTGTCTCGGCCTCCCAAAGTGCTGGGATTACAGGCTTGAGCCACCATGCCCGGCCGGTTTTTCTTTTATATTGTTCTTGTTACCGGTGCCATTTTTCTCTTGCTCCCTATGTCTCAAAACTACTTTTGATCCTTCTCATCTTCCTGTATATGTAGTCACCATGTTCTGTTGGTCCTACCTTTTGTCATAGCTCTCATTTTGATGCCATCTTTCATAACCTTTTACTGCCCAACTAGTCCAAGCCCTTATGACTTTACACATAGACTATTTGATTTAGTCTCCTCACTGGTTTCCTTGCTTTCACCCATCCATTTTTAATCTCTCCACACTCCCAAATTAATCTTGTTAAAACATAACTCTTCCTATCATATATTCTTTTTCGGACACTTTCAGTAGTTTCATAGTCCCTTAGGATGAAGGGCAGTTGACTGAATGTGGCGCCTGGGGCTCCCCACTGTTGTCCCTTAACATGGTTCTACATATTTTGTACTTTGTGTCCACTATCACTCCTTTCTCTGGCGTACATTCTCCATTCCTGTTGGTTGTTCTTCCGTGATCTTCCATATGTCATACTCAGGGCAACTTTCAAAACTTTTGTCACATCATTTCCTCAACTGGCATTCTCTCTGAATTCCCCTGGCCTAACAAAAATTTTACTCATAATGAAACCTAGCTGAAGGACCACCTCCTACATGCTTTCTTTTCCAGCTCCTCCAGTCCAAATTGATCTGCCTCATCTTGCTTCTTTGTATTCACTAGGTACAAGGAAACTTAGAGTCTCTGTTACCTACTTTTTCATTTCCATATATGCTGTAGGATATTCTTTCATTTGTGTTAGTCTTGCTTCATCAGATTCTTTAACTGGTTGCTCTAAACAAGGGGATGGCTGTGTCTGTGGCTTTTCTTTTACATACTGTGCGCGCGTACGCGCACACACACACACACACACACACACAGCGCCCATCTTATTTGGGGCATTTCTTCTGTCTGCCTTCTAGCTCTCAGTCCCCACTGCAATCAGAGGCTCTTCTTTCTTTTCTTCAATCTTGAAAACCTCTCTTGGCCCCAGGTTGGGAATCAGATCCAACCAGAATACACTATTCAAAAGTATCCGTCCCCTTAGTCAGAGACTTTCCTGCAACAGCGACCTCTTTTTTTCCCCTTACATTCAGTGTATGCTGCTCAAATTGCTCACCTGGGTTCTGACTGCTTCACTGCCAGCAGCTATGTGAATTCCTGACCCCATGCTGCTTCTTCCATCTTAATTATGCCACCACTTGTGGTTTAGTCCTCATTCTGTTTTATTTCTGTCACTATAGTTATTTTTTGCAGGATGTTACATACTTAGCTGTCATGTTCATGTAGGTGATATTCAAGTCACTACCTCCAATCCAAGTATTTGGTGATCTACTTTACTTCTTCACCTGTTTCCCAAACATGTATTCTTGGGTGTGGCATTATCACCCCAAATGTGACTTCTCTAGAGTCCAACCATCATTTTCCTTGGCATCTTCTTTTTCTATGACTGACCTCAGTGTACTTCCAGATTTCTAGATTCAAAACCTCGAAACCTGTGTTGCCTTCCCACATACCACGTACATTACTCTTCCATTGTAGTCTTAGTCACTAAATTTTGTCCATTTCTTATTACATTGTCTTTTCCGTCTATTCCTTTCTTTTCATTACCTTTCAGGGCCAGGCCTTTCAATAGCTCATTGAACTCCTGGAACTAGCCACCTAACTTCTCTCTTCGCCCACAGTCTTGCTTTCCTCCAGTTCTTCCTACATCCTGCTGCCACTTTCATATCACTCCCTGTTGAACTAGCTCCAGATATTTCTGTCTGTGTCCCCTATATGAAAATTCCAGTTGATCTGGGCAAGCCAGATCTATTCTCTCAGCATTTGCTGTATTTATCTGGCTATGTGCTCTTAGATATGCTAGTCCCTTTCTCTGGAATACTCCTTTCTTTCTTTGTCATCTATGCGAGTCATACTAATATTTCATGATTTACATCAAATCATTCTTCCTTCTGTAAAATTCCTGATCACTCTGTCATGTGGTGTCTTCTCCCTTCTCTGGCATCCTAGGCCTTGTTATATGAATGACAATATCATGCATTCCTGCACAGATGCTACATTTTGTTACTTTGTATTGTTCATCTGCTTATCTAATATTCTTGTACTCATGACCTAACTCTACTACTTCATTTATATGCTTTTTAAGGGTGTGTAATGAAACCTTATATCTGTTTTGGCTCTTAGCACATTCCTGTATACAATATAAAGCAAGCTATTATAGTTGATGAATAAATAGTATTTTGGTAAAATTATTTTTTTTTCATGAAGCTATCCTAGAGATTAAAGAGGTCTTAATCCAGTTGACCTAGGGCTGAGTGAAAAAGTCTATGTTTACGAATCTAAATCCCTTCATGATTTTATGGTCCGTGATTGTATATCCTTTTATCTTTCTACAGTGATGAGTTTTACTCTTTGTAGTCTATATTTTCATGCAGAAGCTGTCACCCTTGATAATTTTATTGCCTTCCCTAAACCTTCCCTGGCTGTGTATTTTTTCCTTGAGGTGCAAATCGTTACTGCACACAGTGTAACAGGTGCACTTAGTTAACCATTATTGTAGCCTATTAAAAACAAATTTAGTTTGGGTTCTTTAATTTTGTCTTTTATTCTTTCACTTACAGGTTATTTCTGACAGTCTTCTATAAAGTTTTTAAGAAGAACCAAGTTGAGGGGAAGGATTGGGGGAAGCTGGCATTTCATAGTCACATCATTTTTGTGTGAAGTGGAATTCGATGTGGGGTTTTTTGTACTGTTTAATACAACTAAAACCTGATTGAATTCTATTTAAAGAAATAACTGCAGGGTGCCTTAGTCTCATGAATTATTTTTAATCACTCCAGTTATGTTGAAAATGGATTTTATTTATGTTAACTGGTCAGAACAATTGTGAGGACAGTATTTTTGCAAAGCATTATTTAGCTACTAAATTATTTAAGTTTTTTTAAACTGCTAGATTCCAAGGGGTTTTGTGGCTTGCCACATCAAACAGTGATTATCTAAAACATAGGGTAGGAGGGCAGCTGATTACCCAATACACTTCCTACAAGTAACTCTGCCAGGAGGTTTTTGGAGAACCCCAAGGTAGAAGTATTTTAATACCAGGGATGAACATTTTATTCAGTACCTGTTATGAACATGTCCCTGAACTACACAGTATCATTTATACATCTTGAAGAAACACTCAGGGAATAGTGACAGGCTTTGCACACATATCTTGGGCATCTTTCTGCAAATGTCAACCCCTTTGGTACACCTCTTTTAAAATACAGCTACTCATAGGAGAGGTCAGACCATATTGAGCAGTGAGAGATTTATTAAAATTTAGTTGGCAGCCAGATAGGTGCAAGAATTTAACATTAGGTAAGTTGGAATAAGTGTTGATGTGCTCCTAGGGAAGGTGAGAGTGTCAGCAGGGAGGAGAGAGTAACAAGTAACCAAAAATATTGTTCACTGACTTCCTACTTGGTTCTGGTGGCCCTATGTGTGTTACCCCAAATCAGCTTTCTGGCTTCTACTGTTACACATTCAACATCTGATCTGAAAGAACACATGATGCAATGACAAAAGAAGGAAATGTATTGACCTCTAATATGCATGAGAGGCAAAGTTTTTGATAGTTCATATATGCACAGAACTAGGACAAGTGGGTGCTGGTGTTACATTTTGAATGGCTGTGTTGTTCTGCATCTGTGAATTTGACACTATTATACATACTACAGTTGGCCCTCCGTATCCATGGGTCCTGCATCCACAGATCCAAACAACTGTGGATTGAAAACATTAGAATAAAACTAAAACAATGAACAGTATAACAATAAAAATAATACACGTTTTAAAACAATACAGTATGACAACTATTTACATAGCATTTACATTGTAGTTAGGTATTAAAAGTAACCTAGAGATGATTTAAAGTATACAGGAGGATTTTGGTATCTACGAGCGTCCTGGAACCAATCCTCCAAGGATACTGAGGGATGACTGTATATGCACAAACTACCTTTCTGTTTGCAAGGCTGCTATTTACAATTGTGAATGAGGCATAAACCCCTAAAGTAGTCCAATCTTACATTCTTCTTTGACCTTTTTTATACCTCTTTTGTATTTAATATTTAGATTGTCAGAATGGTGAAGAATTTAAAAGGCAGCCCAATAACTCTGTCGATAGGTGATGGTGCCAATGATGTTAGTATGATCTTGGAATCCCATGTGGGAATAGGTAAGATACATCTAATGAGATGGCAGCTGTAAAAAGTATCAGTATTGCTTTTAGGTAGTGTGGTCTTACATTCTAGAGTGGCTGTTTTGGTTGCTCATCTTGAATTTGAATTTTGGAATGAAAATTGTTAATTAAATGAATGCCTCATCTGATCATGCAACATGTCCATCCCAAGGTCCTACCCTGTGGTAGAAATGTAGCAGTGTAACAAAGTTAAAGGATGTTTTTCAATTAGCCAAGTAGAGTGAATTTCCCAAAGCTACTGGCAGCACAATTGATTGTTTAGCTCTTACTTTGACAGCATGCGTGAAATTTTTATTGATTTTCTGCAGCTGACCAGACTGCCTACTTATGTTGCTGTACTATATCTTTTGAGACCTCAACTGTTTGGGGCTAAGAAATGATAATTGGTTGGCTGTTTTTCAACATGGCAGTATTAATGGGTGGTTTGGGCTGTAGTGTTGAATTTATATATTGACATGCAATAACAGCTTTTCCACCACCTGTATCACTTTGTCCTTCTCTGGTTGCTATTAGGCAGCACAGCTAACTCCCCAGCAAGTTAGTTAGCTAGTTTGTTTGTTTTGGCAGGGTGGTGGGACCAGATACGGAATTCGTATCTTGGGAATTATTGTACTGCAGTTTAGATTCCCAAATTGTTCTTTTCATTTGGAAGTATTCCTATTTATTGTGCAACTTTTAAGTTCTACTCATTGGTTATCCAAGTGTCAAATGGCCTAAAGCTGCTCGAGCTCATAGAACCCTTGCGCTGCTAGTCAGGGTTTCATTCATGCAAGAATTCCACCGTCTTCTCATTGAGCCCCTAGATCACAACCCCAGGTTTCCGAGTTGCCTTAATATAGCACCTAGTCTAGGGTCATACACAATTTAGCCCTTAATGAGTGACTTAATAATTTTTAAGTTGACTTTTTTCCTTCAGATAATTTTTGCCTTGTAATGATTGAAATAATGATTCTATTTAATTGTTGTATACTGTGTTACAAATAGGGAGTTACCAGTTAAACTTAAATTATTTGGTAAGTCTCAGTGTCACTTAAAGAAAGCTCTTTTGGTTTTTAAAAAAGGAAAACTAAATGATAGAATTGAACTATAACATTTAACCAAGTTGAAACTATGAAAATAAATCAGGGAGTCATTTATTCTAGAAAATGCTCACTGTATAGAGATACTCTCTTTTAGGTATTAAAGGCAAAGAAGGTCGCCAAGCAGCTAGGAATAGCGATTATTCTGTTCCAAAGTTTAAACACTTAAAGAAACTGCTATTGGCTCATGGACATCTATATTATGTGAGAATAGCACACCTTGTACAGTACTTCTTCTATAAGGTATGTGATAAAATATATGTAATTTAATTTCTTTTTAATCCAGCATTGACTCAGCTTGGTCATGGTGGTGTTGTTCTTCCTTTTTTTTTTTTAATGCTGCTTTTGCTATCTCATACTGAAATTTGCAGTCAACACAGCAGAGGTAATCTATTGGATGAATCAGAAAACAGATTCCTTTTGATGCGAACTATTTGATAGGAATTTTTAAGCCCTCTTTACTGAAATATAAATTAAATACAATAAAGTGTATTCATCAAAAGTGTACAGTTCCATGAGTTTTGCCAATTGTATACATCCATGTAACCATCACACCAGTCAAAAAATAGAACATTTTGGCTTTCTAGTGGCTCATTCCTGTAATCCTAGTGCTTTGGGAGGCCAAGGTGGGAGTATCACTTGAGGTCAGGATTTTGAGACCAGCTTGGGCAATAATATGAGACCTTGTCTCTACAAAAATAAAAATTTTCTAAAATGAAATTCTTGCAGTCATTTATAAATTGTCTATAAGCATGCCAACCAAGAGAACCACTGGTAACATTTTGATATGTGACCTTGCTGGTCTTTTTTCTATACAAATTAATGTATATATGTATTTTTTTTTGTACTTTTATACACTATACACTACATATGGGTTTTTAAAATTTTTTTGAGACATAATTTAACAAAATTCACCTTTTTTAAAGAAACATTTTCTCAAAGACAGAGTCTGTCTCTGTTGCCCAGGCTGGAGTGCAGTGGTGTGATCTTGGCTCACTGTAGCCTCTGTGTCCTGGGTTCAAATGATGCTCATGCCTCAGTTTCTCGAGTAGCTGGGATTACAAGCCCTTGCCACCACACCTGGCTGATTTTTGTGTTTTTAATAGAGACAAGGTTTCACCATGTTGGCCAGGCTGGCCTCGGAACTCCTGACCTCAAGTGATCTGCCCCCCTCAGCCTCTCAAAGTGCTGGGATTACAGGCTTGAGCCACCACACTTGGCCTAAAATTCACCATTTTAAAGTTTATAATTCAATGACTATAGTGTGTTCACTATGATGTGCAACCATCATCATTGTCTAATTCTAAAACGTTTCTCTCATTCCCAAAAGAAACCTTGTACCTATTGGTATAATAGATATTGCTTTGCACTTTGCCTTTTTCACTTAATTTATATTGTGAACATTTTTCTCACCCAATTTAATACTCTTCCAAAACATAATTGTGCAACATCGCAAATCCCCAATATTGGACACTGAAGTAGTTTCCTCAACAATACCTTGGTTTCCTTTTATCATGAAGCATTAGTGTATACATTAGACTGAGTCTGCGTACCTGTTACTGTCTACCAGGGAATAGAATTTACTAAATTTCTGAATTAGATTCCAGTTTGTAGATAGAGTATTTAGTGCATCTTCCAACTACTCGAATCATACAGTATTTAGTATGTGATTCAAGTAGTCATATTTGAATTTCATACCCTATATTTTATAAGAGTTAAAGCTCAGCACCTGATTTTGTGTGTCAGTTGTCTATAGTCAGCTCTAGGTCTTTCTTACTAACTTTATATTTAAAGAAAATATTTATTTATAAAACTATGAACCCAGTTTCACAAATTTTCTAAGACCCTGCTAGCCGGTATTTGCTGGTAGCCAGGCCAAACACTGTGGAGGAGGAAGATGATGATAATGATGGTAACCCAGTATGTGTAAGGTATTTTGTGAGTTCACAAAATCACTTTTTAAAAAATGTAATCCTCACAAACATCCTATGAGGCAAGTAGTGTTATCTCCATTTAAGATACATGGAAAGTAGAGCTCAGAGAGATGATATAACTTGCCTTTGGCTTTCCATCCAGGAGGTGATGTTCCACCATAGACTCATTTACTCCAAATCCAGGACTTTTTATGTGTCACAGTTGGGGTCTTTTGGGCCTTGCACCCAGTAACAGTAGCTCCTGGAAATAAAGAGTTACTCTCTCTTGACCTCCACCTAGCAGGAGATCCCTTGAAAATTTGTCATTCAGATCTGGCTAGTAATCTGAACCTATTCCAGAGGCTTATTTTGCCTCTTTTGAGTTTTGGCCTGCAATTTAAGCAACTGCCACCAGATGGAAGGAATGCTCTGTTAAGGAGAACAAAACAAGCGTTAAAATGGCAAATGTTGACCAGTGGTTATTTATGTAGATTATATTCTCTGTCTTCGTTAGTGTCTCTAAGCTCATTATCATCTTGGTTACTGACTCAGCAGTATTTCTTTTTTATTACTATCTTTTGTGCCAAGAGGATTTCTAAAATTTTCAACTCTATTTGGCTGAGCTAAGAGGTCTTTCTGGCCTCTCGCCATTGTCTTCAAATTGTTGTTGCCCACTCCTGGAGTACTTCAGTGACAGGTCTTTCTACTTTCTGTTTCTCCATTTAATCCTCCTTACATAATTCAGCTAGATTAGTGTTTAAAGAATGCCACTTTTCAACTTGTCGCTTAGAAACTTTACTCTCCATTGTCTCAGCTTTAGTCTGGCTTTTAATGCACCCCACAATGTGACCCTGTCTTACCATATAAGTTTAAAATACATACATTCTTGCCTTGGTTCCTGCCATCAACATGTCCTGTTCATCTTTATTCATAGTTCAAGTTCTAACTTCTTTATTCAATCAGTCAACAAATATATTTTAAATGTGTTACTATGTGCCAAGGCCTGTTTTAGGTGCTTGAGGATACACCATGGTGTAAGACAGGCAGTGTCCCTGTTCTCATGAAAATTACATTCTGGTGGGTGAAGTAGATACCCACTCTCCCTTGTCATGAAGCAACCCCGTGATCCCCACTGAGCTCTACCTGCTTCAACCTCAGAACACTTATTTTTTTCATAAACTGTGACTCTAGAAATACTATGGACTATATTTTGCATTGTACCAGAACTGATAATGTACAATGAGTGTTGCTTTTCCAGGTGATGACCTTGGGAGCTCTGACTCATGCTGTAGGGGTGATTCAAAACATGTTGAGCTCATTTCTTTAGAAACATTCTCCAGAGCCAGTAGTACATTGATCTAAATATCCTCAGCTGTGGTAGATGTTCATCCTTTGGGGTTGCATTTAATTTTTAAAAACAGTCTCAAGTCTCCTAGAGCTAATTCTGGAGAATTAGCTGACAGAAGGGAGGAGACTAGTTTTCTGGCGTGACTGGAAAGTGGGCTCTCGAAGGGGCTTCTCGAAGAGAAGTTCAGAGACATCATGAACAAGTAACAGCAAAGAAGCTCACAGCCTGCTTTGAAGAATAGCACTTATTTGAAAATTCTAGTCCTGGTAGTTTTGCTTAAAGACATTAATTTCAGTATTTTATAATCACACTTAGTAACTTTTACTACCTTATGAATTCCCAGCTTGTGTTTCTTTTCTGCTTGTCTTTTTAGTATTTCTCAAATTAAACAATACGTCCCTTAGGACAGTGGTCCCCAGCCTTTTTGGCACCAGGGATCTCAGGCCCTAATGCTCACTTGCCTGCCACTCACCTCCTGCTGTGCATCCTCAGGGGAGGGGAAGGGGGTCCCTGACTTAGGAAAAATAAGTTGACTCTTTTTTTGGTATCATCTGTGTGCCATCTTTGTGTGTAGTAGATGCTCAATAATGATATGTCGATTGTTTGAGGAGATAGTAATAAAGGCATTAAAGCATTAGTTCATATTGTTAGTGTCAACATAATCTATAATAATTTCCCAACTATTTATTGGCATTAATTGACTTTAAATGTACACTTGCAGCATTATCAGTCTACTATATGGTTTGCAAATCTAATTGGTGTTAAAGATACAGTGTCATTAGGTGTTCATATTGGATGAACTCATTTATTTCCTGGAAGAAGGATAGCAACAGATTCTCATAAAGTAAATAAGATCCTCTTCTGCCTTGATAGGGCAAAAGTTGGCCTTAATATGAATTAATCATTTTTTTAGTTGTCTCCTTATGTCTGTGGAATAGAGGTTTATTGCATTCTGACATTAGAAGGATTTAGGAATAATTATAAACTATTTGGAATATAGTTTCCCATTCTAGTTTACCAAGTTGATTAAGTGAAAATGTTAATCCTTGTCTTCGTTTTTTTTTTCAGAACCTTTGTTTCATTTTGCCACAGTTTTTGTACCAGTTCTTCTGTGGATTCTCACAACAGGTTTGTTTCCCAAGTTTTTGTTATAATGTAGTTTACATTTGCTGTTAATAAATTACCCTTATATATTAGATTTATAGAGATGAGAGATGTATATACAAAGTAAAAGGATCTCTTGGTTTTGACGATAGCAAATGTTTATGTCTTTGCTTTACTAGCTTTCTTACTGTTACCTTCATTTTGAAATGCTTTTGGTACATCCTGTTGGAGATGTGATAACATTAAAAAGAGTATTTTGAATTTTTTCTTTTTATCAGTGTATAAAATGTTTCATAGTTCTAAAATGTTATAGTTTAATATTTCATCAGATGAAATCCTCCAACTTTGCAGGCTCTCAGTTTAGTTTTATAGAAAAAGCATTGATCTTTAAGCTAGCCAAGAACCTGTGATTCCTAGAGAAAGCCTTGGATTACGTAAAGCAGCTATAGATGTTTTGCCTTCTGTTGTTTTCTGAACATGTATTACATAAGGAATATGTTATATATTAACTTGATACATAAGTGGTAGGATGGCAAGGCATCTTTGTTTTAAAAACTGTAATGGATTTGACATTGCTTCTAATGGGAGGTATAGCAAAATACAGGAGCTATAATACTCAGTGATTCAGAAATTTTATAATTAATCTGTGAGAAGTTCAGTGATTTTTCCAAACTGAGCTACCACATTGCCATAGGTGTTAAGTTTCCAAATTTCAAAGGCAAGCTTTACATACGCTTCTGTGAATACAAAGTACACTTCTGAATACACTTATGTATTCTTGGTTCCTCCTGGTAGGAAGTGATTTTTTTCTAATTCTTCGGCAGCATTTTTTTTTTTTTTTTTTTAACTTTTAGGTTCAGGAGTGCATGTGCAGGTTTATATTGGCAAACTCATGCCACAGGAGTTTGGTGTTCAGTTTATTTTGTCACCCAGGTAAAAAGTATAGTACCTGGTAGGTAGCTTTTTGATCCTCTCCCTCCTCTCACTCTCCACCTGAAGTAGACTCCAGTGTCTTTTTCCCTTCTTTGTGTCCATATGTTCTCATTGTTTAGCTCCCACTTATAAGTGAGAACATGCTGTATTTGGTTTTCTCTTTCTCTGTTAGTTTGCTTAGGATGATGGCTTCCAGCTCCATACGTGTTGCTGCAAATGACATGATCTTATTCTTTTTTATGTTTGCGTAGTATTTCACGGTGTATATGTACCACATTTTCTTTTTCCATTCTACCATTGATGGAAATTTAGGTTGATTACATGTCTTTGATATTATGAAGAGTGCTGCAGTAAACATGTGTATGTGTCTTTATGGTGGAATAATTTATACTCCTTTGGGTATATACCCAGTAATGGGATTGCTGGGTTGAATGGTAATTCTGTTTTAAGGTCTTTGAGGAATCATCACACTGCTTTCCACAATGGCTAATTTACGTTCTCATCAGCATTCTGCAAGTGTTCCCTTTTCTCTGCAACCTTGCAAGCATCTGGGTTTTTTTTGACTTTTGAATAATAGCCATTCTGACTGGTATGAGATGGTATCTCGTTTTTGTTTCGATTTGCATTTCTCTAATGATTAGTGATGTTGAGCATTTTTTCATATGCTTGTTGGCTGCGTGTATGTCTTCTTTTGAAAAGTGTCTGTTCCTGTCCTTTGCCCACTTTTTAATGGGGTGATTTGATTTTTGCTTATAAATTTATGTAAGTTCCTTATAGATGTTGGGTGTTAGACATTTGTCACATTCAGCATTTGCAAATATTTTCTCCTGTTTTGTAGGTTGTCAGTTTGCTCTGTTGATAGTCATTTTCTTGTATGCAGAAATTCTTTATTTAATTAGGTAACATTTGTCAGTTTTTGTTTTTGTTGCTATTGCCTTCAGCATCTTTGTGATGAAATCTTTGCCAGCTCCTATGTCCAGACTGGTATATCCTAGGTTATCTTCCAGGGTGATTATAGTTTTAGGTTTTACATTTAAGTCTTTAATGCATCTTGAGTTGATTTTTGTATATGGCATAAGAAACGGGTCCAGTTTCAATCTTCTGCATGTGGCTAGCAAGTTATGCCGTGCCATTTATTGAATAGGGATTCTTTTCCCCATTGCTTGTTTGTGTCAGCTGTGTTGAAGATCACGTGGTTGTAGATATGTGGCCTTGTTTCCGGGCTCTCTGTTCTGTTCCATTGTTTTATATATGTCTGTTTTTGTACCAGTACCATGTTGTTTTGGTTACTGTAGCCTGTAGTATAGTTTGAAGTCAGGTAATGTAATGCCTCCAGCTTTGTTCCTTTTGCTTAGGATTGCCTTGGCTATTCAGGCTCTTTTTTGGTGCCATATGAATATTAAAATATTTGTTTCTAATTCTGTGAAGAATGTAATTAGTAGTTTGATAGGAATTGCATTGAACTTGTAAATTGCTTTGGGCAGTGTGGCCATTTTAACAATATTGATTCTTCCTGTCCAAGAGCATGGAATATTTTTCGATTTGTTTGTGTCATCTCTGATTTCTTTGAGCAGTGTTTTGCAATTTTCGTTTTAAAGATCTTTCACATCGCTGGTTAGCTGTATTTCTAGGCATTTCATTATTTTTGTGGCTACTGTGAATGGGATTATGTTACTGATTTGGCTCTCAGCTTGGATGTTGTTGGTATATAGGATTGCTTCTGATTTTTGTACATTGTTTTCGTATCCTGAAACTTTGCTGAAGTTAACAGGTCAAGTAGCTTTTGGGCCAAGGCTGTGAGGTTTTGTAGATATAGAATCATATTGTCTGCAAACAGGGATAGTTTGACTTCCTATCTTCCTATTTGGATGCCTTTTATTTATTTCTCTTGCCCGATTGCTTTGGCTAGAACTTCTAGTACTATGTTAAATAGGAGTGGTGAGAGAGGGCATCCTTTTCTTCTTCTGGTTTTTGAGGGAATGCTTCCAGCTTTTGCTTGTTAAGTGTGATGTCGGCTATGGGTTTTTCTTAGATGGCTCTTATTTTGAAGAATGTTCCTTCAACGCCTAGTTTGTTGAGAGTTTTTTAACATGATGGATTTTATTGAAAACCTTCTCTGCATCTCTTGAGATGATCATATGGCTTTTGTTTTTAGTTCTGTTTATGTGATAAATCACATTTATTGATTGGCATATATTGAACCAATCTTGCATTCTAGTGATAAAGCCTGCTTGATCATGGTGGATTAGCTTTGTGATGTGCTGCTGGGTTCAGTTTGCTAGTATTTTGTTAAGTGTTTTTGCATCTATCTCCATCAAGGATATTGGCCTGAAGTTTTTTTCTTTTTGTTGTTGTTGTTGTGTCTGTGCCAAAGTTTTCGTATCAGAATGATGCTGGCCTCAGAATGATTTAGGAAGGAGTCCCTCCTCCTCAATTTTTTGGAATAGTTTCAGTAGGAATGCTACAGATCTTCTTTATATATCTGGTAGAATTTGACTGTGACTCCATCTGGTCATGAGCTTTTTTTTGGTTGGTAGACTTTTTATTACCATTCAGTTTTGGAAGTCATTATTGGTCTTTTGAGGGATTCAGGAAATCCTTGGTTTTCTGACTGGTTCAGTCTTGGGAGGTTGTACATGTCCAGAAATTTAGCCATTTCTTGTAGGTTTTCTAGTTTGTTTGCATAGAAATGTTCATAGTAGTCTCTGATGGTTATTTTTATTTCTGTTGTGTCTGTAGTATCATCTGCTCTGTCATTTCTGATTGTGTTTATTTGAATCTTCTCTTTTTTTTCTTTATTAGTCCAGCTAGTGGTCTATATATATTATTAAATGTTTTCAAATAACCATCTCCTGGATTTCTTGGTCTTTTGTGTGGTTTTTTGCATCTCAATTTCCCTCAGTTCAGCTCTGATTTTGGTTATTTCTTGTTTTCTTCTAGCTTTGGGGTTGGTTTGCTCTTGTTTCTGTAGTTCCTCTAGTTGTGATGTTGGGTTGTTAATTTGATTTCTTTCTCTCTCTCTCCCTCCCTCCCTCCCTCCCTCGCTCCTTCCTTCCTTCCTTCCTTCCTTCCTTCCTTCCTTCCTTCCTTCCTTCCTTCCTTCCTTCCTTCCTTCCTTCCTTCCTTCCTTCCTTCCTTTCCCTCCCCTCCCACTCCCACTCCCACTCCCACTCCCACTCCCACTCCCCTTCCCCTTCCCCTTCCCCTTCCCTTTCCTGAGTCTTGCTCTGTCGCCCAGGCTGGAATGCAGTGGTGTGATCTTGGCTCACTGCCACCTCCGCCTCCTGTGTTCGAGTGATTTCTCCTGCCTCAGCCTTCTGAGTAGCTGAGATTACAGGTGCCCGTCACCAAACCTGGCTGATTTTTGTATTTTATTAGAGATGAGGTTTCACCATGTTGGTCAGGCTGGTCTTGAACTCCTGACCTCAAATGATCTGCCTATGTTGGCCTCCCAAATTGGTGGGATTATGGGCTTGAGCCACTGTGCTCTGCCTTCTTTTGAACTTTTTGATGTAGGTGTTTAGTGCCATAAATTTCCCTCTTAACACTTCCTTAGCTGTGTCCCAGAGATTCTGGTATGTTGTATCTTTGTTCTTCATTAGTTTTAAAGAAATTCTTGACTTTTGCCTTAATTTCATTATTTACCCCCAAATCATTCAGGAGCAGGTTGTTTAATTTCCATGTTGTTGTATGGTTTTGAGTGATTTTCTTGGTATTCATTTCTATTTTTATCACATTGTGGTTTGAGAGTATGGTTGGTATGATTTTTGTTTTTTGGAATTTGCTGTGGATTGTTATGTCCAATTGTATGGTTAATATTAGAGTATGTGCCATGTGGCGATAAGAGGAATGTATATTCGGTTGTTTTGGGGGTAGAGAGTTCTGTAGATGTCTATTAGGTCCATTTGGTCACATGTTGAGTTCAGGGCCTGAATATCTTTGTTAATTTTTGGCCTCAGTGATCTGTCTCATACTGCCAGTAGGAAGTTGAAGTCTCTTTGGCAGTATTTCTAAGAGCATGCGTTCTTCTCAATGGGAATGATTGTTCTTTTTCTCTTGAATTTGCCTCTTTACTATTTGGTATGCTGTCTCTTACATCAGTGCCATGTCATTAGCCCCCGGTAGTGCCAGTTAAATAAATCATCTTTCATTATAAATTAAGCATCTTTCAGTTTTCGGAAGTGCCATCAACCTTCTTGTATTCAAAATTAATAGTATTAGAGAGTTTCGTAAATTCTGATCAATCTGTTTTTCTTGAACATTCAAATTGCTATTGAGCAAAATGTTGCTAATTCTTTACTTTCTTGGATGAATGCAAGTATTAAAAATATATGAAATTCTCTTAACTAATGTGTAGCAGTGTGCTAAAGGTGAAGTTGGCTTGTTCTGGTGGAAATACTGTTTTCATTTTGAAAGGAGTCTGTTGCTTTATTATCCTTTTAAAACATGTTTACCAAGCACAAGTTTTAGGGCAAAAGGACTTACTCCTTATAAAACCAGCTGAGATTTAAACCGTGGATTGTCTTCAGTCTTCTTAGATTACCTTAACTGCTTATGGTTCCATAGGAGTTGATGTTTGGCTCCTTCTGTTGCTCAACTGGTAGGTTCATTCATTTGGCCACTATTTCTTGATTGCCCTCTTTGTGCCAGGATAAGTGCTGAGAATATTGCAGTGATCAAAACAAACTTCTTCCCCCCATGAAACTTGCAGTGTATAGTGATAGGGTGAAAGACAACAATCAAATATATTATGTTGGGTACTGATATATGCTGTATTGGAAAAAAGAAAGCATAATAAAGGGATAGAGTGTGACTGGGAGAGAGAGAGCTGCTGTTTTAGACATCTGAAAAGGTCTCTCTGATGAGATGACATTTGGGCAGAGACCTGGAGGTAAGGGAAGGAGTAATGTGGACATCTTAAAGGAAAAGTATACCAGGTAAAAGGAAGGTAAAAGTGTACCAGGAGAGCTCAGGAGGTAATGTGATATGCAAAATCTTTATTTTTGATTTTGGTTTTGTGCTAGTGCTGAATGTAGCAACCTTTATTGCAAATATCTTTGGAGTGCCTATGAGTAGTCTGTCTTTTTCAGTCCAGAAGCACATTAGGCATTCTCTGGAACTTGCAAGGAAGACTATGAAGAATGTAGAAATGGACCAGGGTTCAGATTCTTTACACAAAAAGCTTCCCTTTCTTTAGCAAAACTAGGATACTAAATGTCTTTTGTTTAACGAAAACATTATAACAGGTTTCATAAAAAAACAGTATTATCAACTATATCTGTTTGTTTTGGGGATATTCTGTCTCTTCTAATTATGTACCTAAGAATTACAATTATCGGTCATGTGATTTTAAAGTATCATAGTGAAACAAAAGTAGATTGATGCTTCTTTTGTTTGAATGAAATTCAAGACTAAATTACACACCAGTCAATCTGAGTTGTACTTTTTAAAATTTACTTGTTAGTGAAAATGAGTAGTTTCTAAAGAAAGTGTGGTGTTATGTGCCACGGACTAGTCCTCTCCTTTGAAAACAAAAAGGAATGCAACACCTTTTTTGTACTTTTAAATTCAGTGGAATATCTTTGTTGAGCTTAAATCTTTGTTTATAGAAAGTATGTTGGAAGTGTCTTTTAACTTCATGGAGAATGTTGCATCCATTATCATTTGCTTTGTCTCTCCTGCCAGCCAGAGTTGTAGTCCCCTCCTCTGGGTTTCCCCAATTCTGCCTCTCCATCTAGAATTTGAACTCCCTGGTGAACAGGGGATGAATTGTCTCTGTCCTTAGTACTTGTCATTTAGGTAGGCACTCAGTAAATGTTCTGAAGTCAACTAGTAAACTAACCAATGCACCATTCAAGTAATTCCCAGCCTTTTGGAGTCAGTCTTCATTATGATAGTAATTATCTTTAGTAGCCATTGATTGAAAATACATTATTTTGTTAATTTTTATCATAGTTAAATGCATTTTATTAAGGGACATTTATACATGTGAAAAATACATATGAGTATGGGGAATTATTCAGGCCACAGAAAATGTTTGTATGACAATCTTTAGCACTGTGTAGATAAATACTGATGTAAATACTTTCATCAGAATGAGGTTCATAGAATTCTTTAAATTTTTTTCAATAAAGGAAGATTTATAATACCAGAGCAGGCCTTTTCAAATGTTACAGCTTCCAATCTGTACTCATTTATTCATCTAGTATTTATTGATTGTTTTTTGTATGCCAAGTTCTGTTATAGGAGCTCAAGATTGTCCAAGTTGTCCAGTCAAAGACCACCAGGAACACATTTGTAGTTGATCAAATTAGGTTTATTACTCAGTTCAGGAAGGAAGAACACACGCCATGAGAAACTGTGGGGCTTCTCAGGAAGAGGATGTTAGAAAAGACACAATTTGGACTTGAAAATACTAACCAAAAATATGTAAAATATTAACCAAAGCATTTGTGACACAGGCTGATTGCTGCCTATATTTAGTTTCTCTAAGGATTCCTCACTTATACTTAATGGTCTTTGCTGAAGTAACTCCTGAATAGCTAGTTTTAGCTACTAAGCAACCTTGAAAGGTTATTAATGTCTATTAGAAATGCAACTTATAGCATGTAAACATTCTGAATAATATTCTGTTAAAGGGGAGGTATATTAATGTGACTCATCACAATATGTTAGTTTCTTTTTTATAGTTACTAGGCAGTGACCTTATTTACAGTTTCCTTTGCCAGTACCAAAAGCTTGTAAAAAAGTTTCTTACTTTAGCTAGTAAGTTTTCCTCATACATAAATAACATCTTGTAGATGATTGTTACATGAAATTTCTTTCTTTCCTTTGTTGTTTTTCATTTTAGCCACTGTATGATGCTGCTTACCTTACAATGTACAATATCTGCTTCACATCCTTGCCCATCCTGGCCTATAGTCTACTGGAACAGCACATCAACATTGACACTCTGACCTCAGATCCCCGATTGTATATGTAAGTTAAATATATAGTTAAAACCCCCTAAGACTTTCAATGTTGTGGTTTTCATTTTATCTGCAGATGGGAAGAATGCAGAACAATGCACTTGGTTTGTGGTATGATTATGTGGTTCTCTTTGGAATTTTTAGCTATTAAAAGCAGACTGCTCAACAGGAAAATGACATATTTCCTAGGTGTGGGTTCTGTACTTGAATATATGTGAAACATTTAGTTCAGAGTCACTAATTCCTAAAACTTTATTTATTTATTTATTTATTTATTTATTTATTTTTATTATACTTTAAGTTCTAGGGTACATGTGCATAACGTGCAGGTTTGTTACATATGTATACTTGTGCCATGTTGGTGTGCTGCACCCATCAACTCATCAGCACCCATCAATTCATCATTTATATCATGTATAACTCCCCAATGCAATCCTTCCCCCCTCCCCCCTCCCCATGATAGGCCCCAGTGTGTGATGTTCCCCTTCCCGAGTCCAAGTGATCTCATTGTTCAGTTCCCACCTATGAGTGAGAACATGCGGTGTTTGGTTTTCTCTTCTTGTGACAGTTTGCTAAGAATGATGATTTCCAGCTGCATCCATGTCCCTACAAAGGACGCAAACTCATCCTTTTTTATGGCTGCATAGTATTCCATGGTGTATATGTGCCACATTTTCTTAATCCAGTCTGTCACAGATGGACATTTGGGTTGATTCCAAGTCTTTGCTATTGTGAATAGTGCCGCAATAAACATATGTGTGCATGTGTCTTTGTAGTAGAATAATTTATAATCCTTTGGGTATATACCCAGAAGTGGGATGGCTGGGTCATAAGGTACATCTAGTTCTAGATCCTTGAGGAATCGCCATACTGTTTTCCATAATGGTTGAACTAGTTTACAATCCCACCAACAGTGTAAAAGTGTTCCTTAATTCCTAAAACTTAAACCTACATTGTTATAGTGTTCTGGTGTCTCATGGGAAGACATGATATTTTAACTGCAAAGAAAAGAAAAAGCATACACAAAGATCTTCCGTAGTTTAGAATATTGATTCCTACTTGTTGTAGATTGAACTGATGAAGTTATATTACCCTTTCTCATGTAAACTGCGCCTATAGCATTAGCCACCCCATACCCCTCCTTTATCAGCCCCATTCTAAAACTGTTTTGTTGAAGAAAATAATGGACTCATAAGCCATTGTATTCATTTTGTGTCAGTTGAAAATGGATGCTTTTCTCTGTGGATGGGGGACTTGGCACTAGCCCCAGTTGTTTAACTTATGATTTAATTGGATTTTTAGAATTGTAGCCTACAGCTAAGGATAAAGATATTAATTTACAGCAGATTGTAAGCATTGCTAAATAGTAGGTAGCAAGTGCAATAGAGAGGTTTGGATAGTTTATTTGTATGAAATGAAGATACACAAATTTAAGGGATTTTTTTTTTAACCAGCATGACTCATAAAATTTACATTTAGCAATTGTTAGAATTACACAGGTGTAAAATTTATCATTTTAAAGGTCTTTATTAAAGAAAATTTCAGACATACATAAAAGTAGAGAGAATGCTATTTATATAATGAATGAATGTAAATAGTTGTTGAACCACTCAGCTTGTCCTAACCACTTAGCTTCAACAACTCTCAATTCCTTGACATTCCTATTCCACTGATAACCCCGTCTGCTCTATCACAGGCTTATTTTGAAGCACATCTCAAAAACAGTTATTTCAGTATGCATCTCTTAAAGATAAGGATTTTTAAAAATAATAATACCCTATCACTTAAGTCCTTAATGTCAAATAGTCAATGTTCACATTTCTCCAGTTGACTCATTTTTTTCATAGCATGCTTATTTGAATCAAGATCTAAAGAAGGTCCGCACATTGCAATTGGTTTATATACTTTCGGAGTCTCTTTTAATGTGTAGGTTAACCTTGCAATTTATTTGTGGAGAAAACCAGATTATTTATGTTGTAAAATTTCTCCCAGTCTAGAGTTTGCTGATTGTATCCTCATGGTGTTTACATGTTCTGCTGATCCTGTATTTGTTGTAAATGCATAATTAGATCTGGAGGAGAATCATTAGAACTTTGGTAGAAATCTTACAAGCATCAGCTCCTACTATGCTCTTTTTGAAAATAAGGAACCAGGGCCCAGAAATGACTTACCTAAGGACACAGGGTACAACCAGATGCAAAATGAAGATCAGAATTCAGCCCTCTTTCCAGTGCTTTTTCTAGCAGGCCAGTGGTTTTAAAACATTGTTTTAACTGTAGTTGTTTCCAGACAACTTCTAAAGAGAAGCCCAATAGTGCAGTTGCTCTAGTTGAAGTGGGGTTTGAGGAGTAGTAAGAATTCCCCCCATTCAGTCCCACCAAGAGCTCACACTAACATCTGGGATGAAAGCCTCTGCCACTTACCATGTGACCTTATGCAGGTTACTGCAATATGCCTCAATTTCATCTTCAGTAATATATGGGCAACAGTAGCACCTAATCACAACAGTTTTGTGAAGAATAAATGAGCTACTATGTATTAAAGAACTTAAAAAAATAGTGCCTGACAAGTTTTCAAGCAACAATAGCTATTAATCTTATTATTCTAACACCCTCCTCCAGCCTTCAGGGCTCTGCTGAGTACTTGTATAAATTAAGAATGTCAAAAGTCTGCAAAAACCTGTTGAGTACAAAATATCGTAAGGGTTTCCATAAGGTTTTAGTGACTGTGCTGTAGGTGTAGGTCATGATTTATTGAATTTTGTATAGACTTGCCACATCCGATGCAAAAAATAAAGGCCGTGGCATACCTATTGCTGAGCCCAAAGTGCAGCTTTCCTTTTTTTTTTTTTTTGAGACGGAGTCTCGCTCTGTCGCCCGGGCTGGAGTGCAGTGGCCGGATCTCAGCTCACTGCAAGCTCCGCCTCCTGGGTTTACGCCATTCTCCTGCCTCAGCCTCCCAAGTAGCTGGGACTACAGGCACCCGCCACCTCGCCCGGCTAGTTTTTTGTATTTTTTAGTAGAGACGGAGTTTCACCATGTTAGCCAGGATGGTCTCGATCTCCTGACCTCGTGATCCGCCCGTCTCGGCCTCCCAAAGTGCTGGGATTACAGCCTTGAGCCACCGCGCCCAGCCCAGTTTTCCTTTTTGACCTCATACTTGCAAGCCGTGAATGCCTGCTCTGACAAGACACTGCTCTTGACCTGTCACCAGACTATAGGTAGTTTATTTACTCTGTTCCTTTGTGAACATGAAGCCCTGGTCTTCCTATATGGCTCTCTGTACAGTATGCCAATTAATATTAGCACTGGCATTGAATAGTGTATTATAGATTTTACCTTTGGTGATTTAGTGACTTGAGTATTACCAAACACTTGGATGTGAAACGACATAATTGGATGTTTTTATATTTTTAAGAGAAATTTAAAAAATAAACTGTAGTTTTTCTATAGAGGGAACAGGTGTAATTTGTTTCTTCTACAGCTTTAAAAGGCAAAAGAAAGCGTTCTGGTATACCTGCTGCTTACCATAATATGGAGGTGCTCAGGCCTGTGCTGCTCATCAGCCTCTCCCTACATTTTGATTCTCTCTCATGCTCTCCTTCACGTTGATTGCCCCATTCTGAGTTTTTGACAGCTTCTTTATTCGAATGCAGCTAGAAAACCTGACCTATAATTCAACATACCATGCTGCTCCTGCTCTTTTCCCCCACTGAATGAGATGTACTTCCCATCGATGGTCTGTAAAGACAGGAACCACTTCCTGCTTTTGCCCTTTCTTCTCCAGCCCAAGTCAGTGACTGTCAAAAGCCACATTGGCTGGCAGTTGTTGGGCACTGCCTGCAAGGATCTTTACAGAGGCACCTTACCTGTGGTTCCTAGTTGCCTTGGAAACATGACTTACTGGCCATGGGGAGAGCTTGTTTCTGGGAAGCAGCTATCTCATTCTGCCATTTTTCTAGGACAGAGAGCATACCCTGAGTTTCAGATCGCTGCATGCACCTGGAAATCCTAGTAGTTAAAAGTTGCATAATTGCCGTGTGCACAAAACCCCGTGGTACTCAATACCAACTGAACAAGGATCAGTTGCATTTACATTACAAAGGTGTTTCTTACTCGATACAGCCCAGTGACATTCTTGGTAGTATTAGTAACAAGTATGTTATTTGAGTAATTAGATACCATTTATTAAATGTTAAGAGCAATTTGAAATAGAATCCAAAAGAAACACATGCACCAACCCATCTTTTTCTGCAGCTCTGCTCCATTAGAATTGGTAGCCTTATTTAGCATTCTGACTTGTGCTGAGAAGGTTGTACTATTTTTGACAGATTTAAACTTAATCTATCCACCTCCCATTTATCAAAGTATCATTATACAACTCCAGACATGTTATTTGACTTGATGGAAAAATATAAAGGGCACTGTAAGACCTAGAAAAAAAAGGTTAAATTTCCAGGAATAAATCTTGATTAAAATAAATATCTTAATTGTTCTTAGAAAGCTTGGTAGCTTGGTTGAGAGCATATGCTCTGAAGTCAGGTCAATCCAGGATTGTATATTAACTCAGTCTCTTACCAAGTGAACTTTGGCACGGCTGCTCCACTAGTGGTTCCCAGACTATACTGCACTTTGCAATCAGCTGGGGGGCTTTAAAAATATCCTGACCTCCAGGTTATACCTTATGCCAGTTAAATCAGAATGAAGATGGCAACCAGGCATTAGTAGTTTTTAACGATTCTCAGGGGATTCCAAAGTGCATCAAAGTTTGAGCACCATTGTGTTACACCTTTCTGAGGCTCCTTATTATTAGCAAATGTGAGTGGTAGTAATACCTATCTCATGTTTTTATGTGGGTGAAAATAAATGTCTATAAAACTCTGAACCCAGTTCCTGGCATATAAGTACCGTTGAATGGAAGCAAATTATTGTTGATGTTATTGTTGTCAGTGGCCAAAAATTTAGAGGAGTTTAGAGAGTTTACTCCAGTGGCTGAGTCAGGAGATGATTGCGTGAAGGTCAGCCTTTGGCTCAGTCTGACCCTTTACCAAAAATCCGTCAGGCCATTAAGGGTAGCCCCCTTCATTATAACAGGGTCAAACTCCATGCCCACCTTTGACATTTCACTGCATGTTTAAATGAAAAGTTTCACTAATGGTTTTTTCTCCCCATTTCTCAATAGGAAAATTTCTGGCAATGCCATGCTACAGTTGGGCCCGTTCTTATATTGGACATTTCTGGCTGCCTTTGAAGGGACAGTGTTCTTCTTTGGGACTTACTTTCTTTTTCAGACTGCATCCCTAGAAGAAAATGGAAAGGTAAAAAGAACCTGTCATTACATCTTTTGGTATTATAAGCATGGCTTATCTTTTTCCCATAGGCACTGGATCTGTCATATACATACTCTAGCTGTAATCATTTTACAGACTTTTTCTGAAGATACAGTAGTTAGTTCTCACAGCTTCTTTAGAACAATAGAAGTGAAATAAGAAATCACTTTCTGTGTGCATGGCTGACTAGAGAGTTTATGTGCAAACTTTCTGGAACCTTAACTTGGCTGCAATTTTTACTAGATGAACAGAGTTCTTGGGACTTCAGACTTCCGCTCTTTGATGTGAGAAAGGTTTTTCCCATTTTAAAGTAAAGCCCGGCTGCATTCAGTTCTTACTTATAGTGGCCTTCTATGCTTGGAACTGAAGTGGGTAGCTGCCATATCTTTGGAGTGTTTGCCCAGTAGGTGAAGAGAGGAATTGTCTTCTCTCCCTCCTCTTCCCAGTGGAAGCACAGTATTCTCCAGAAAGGCTACTCTGCTCCTGCCAATGTCTTCCCAGAACATGACTATCTCATTCGGCAGTTGCACTGGGATAATTTCGCCCTGGCTGTACTCTAGGAGAAAATTACTGATGAGGGAGACAGGTGAGGCCTTCTTCCTGCAGCCACACATAGGAAAACAAAAACACTACTTTGCATACTGCTTTCACTAAGTTCTCCTTTGCTGTTTCTGAGATTCTCCTTTTATGGTCATTCATTCTTTGTAATCATAATGTGAAGGAAAGCTAAGGTTCAAAAAGGATTTACTGAGGACACTATGTCTGGAACCTGGTAACACCTGTTACAGAAGTAATAGGTTCAGTGAATTTGAACGGTACTTTAAAATTAGGCACTACAGTCAAAAGCTCTCTAATTTGGACTAACAAAAATCAGTTTAGTATGAATCCATGAAAATTATTAATCACAAAGTACTTGTTGGGGAAACACAGATCTACTTTAAAGTAGTCACATGTAGAACTTGCCAAAGAGAGTGTCTTCATAAATCCTGTGCGTACTTAAGAAAATCACATCAGTTTCCCAGGTCAGCTTTGCCCATCGGTAAGAAGAATGGATTTGATTTTATGATTCCCTGGCCTCTTCAGGTTTATAACTGATTGTGCGACTTTCACTTTTTATTTTAGTTTTATTTGGCAGACAGATTTTATGTAACTGGCTACTGCTTAAAAGGAGTTTGCTCCAAAGTAGGCAGATACTCTCCTATAGTCAGTATGATTCATTTGCTCAGCCAACTTCCCAGGTGGTGCATGAGAGCACCAGTTAAGCGTTTGTTTAATTCATTACCCATTTTGAGTTCATAAAGTCCAAATTAATAAGGTTTTACTGTATATGTCACCTTCCGTCTAAATGTTTGCTGAAATTACAGTAAGTGTATGAATTACTACTAGCAAGAAAACGTAACACTCATGTATGATTTGAGTGAATCCTTTTTTTTGCTTCTATTAACCTTAATTTTTGTTTTTATTTTTTTGAAAAAGCCTTTTACATCTCATTTTCTGTTTTAATGTTACGCATTCAGATCTTGACAGCATTTGGTAAGCATATGTGCCATTCATTGCCATCATTTGGATTTATACATGGTATCTGCTTTTTTTTTTTTTGATGTGCACATGCTGATAGCTCTTGTATTTACAACCAGAAAAATTAGACTCATTTAAAAAATGTGAATCCATTTGTCTACAAATTATTGCTCATTTGAGAGGTTTAATTCTATATTATAGGAAAATCCCATATCAAATTCTTTAGAGACATGAATCATCCAAATGACTTGTTTTGATGAACACTGCTGCTATTAGAGTAGTTGCTTTCTTTGGCCTTTATCACACTAGTGAGTTCCCTGTTCAATGCTGCATGGAGTAATAGAAATAAACCCTACCAACCACAGGTGTGGTGTACCTGTTTGTGAAAATTGGATCCCAGGAAAATCTGGCATTGTGGCCTGATCTTACTGACTAGCTGTTCCCTAAACAATTCATACAAAAATATTTGGCACTTTTACACAGGATTAAACTTGGCTTTTTTTTTAAATGAAAAAATACTAAGATAATACTTGTGTATACATGATACATGTAATTATTAAATGTTTTTCAGGTATACGGAAACTGGACTTTTGGAACCATTGTTTTTACAGTCTTAGTATTCACTGTAACCCTGAAGGTTAGATTTTTACTTATTCATATATTTTTTAATACTGTTTTTGTAGTACTTTCTTGTCTTATCCTAATATACCATTTTTTGGTCTCCTTTATTTTTTGTTTTGGGTTGTTATTCAAGTATTTGCCTTAATACTTACTAAAATGTGTATGATGCTAGGGATTTGGGTATTCGTATACTATTTTTGATCATTTTTTTTCCAGTATATCATAATCCTCTTTATTTTGTTTTACTTAAAAAAAAATTCAAACACCATACTTATGTTGAAAATCTGTTTCTTCTTTATTGCTATTTTTAAGGCGTTATGATAAGTGGCATATAAACAGGCTGTGGGTGAGAGCGAGAGCGAGAGAGAGAGAGAGAGAGAGTCTGTGTGTGTGTGTAATTATGTTAAGTACTTGAATCTTCTAAAAATTATACAAGTGTTTATGAACCCCAGGCCTCAAATAAGTATATGTGAGCAAGATAATATGTGAAAAAGGGCTTGGTAGTAGTGAAATCTTATAAAATGTATTCATCACTGATGACCAGGTTGGTAGCTTACACCTATAATCCCAGCACTTTGGGCGACCAAGACAGGCAGATCGCTTGAGCCCAGGAGTTCAAGACCAGCCTGGGCAACATAGTGAGACCGTGTCTCTATTTATATAGATACATATATTTAATTTAAAAATAAATATAAAAATAATATATATATATAAATATAAAAAATATAAAATGTATTCATTGCTAAAATTTACCCATGTTAGTGGTAAAGTGCTTAAGAATATAATGCAGGAGGTAATTTTGGCAAAATCATTGGCATTGACATGTAGCCATGTGATAATGCTGTGAAGCCACACTGAATGCTACCCTTGAGGCCCATGATTTGGGAATCTCTTAGAGTTGAAAGCATAATTCAAATTATTTTTATTTTTATCATTCCAATAATAAATACCGCACATGGGGTCCATGAATAAATACCTTTAAATGAATTCCAGCATGTCCAGGGGTTAGAAGCAGAATTCAGAAGTATAATTGTCAAAGGATCTCTCTCAACTTTCCCTCTAAATTTTTGTTCATGGTTTATTTCTCATACCAAATAGAGCTAACATATGTTTGCTTTATTCATCTATTTCAGTAACATGTTAGGACCTTAAAAGGACATTACAATTCATCTTAGTATAGCCACTTACTAGCTGTGTGTCCTTGGGCAAGTGACTTTACCTCTCTGTGCCTCACTTTCCTCTTCTATAAAGTCGAGATAAAAGTAGAACCTACCCTTCTTAGGGGTTTTTGAGGACTCAATTAGTGAATAAAGCACTTAGGATGGTGCTTATTTCAATAAATGCTACTTTTCGGTTTTTATTAT
Source organism: Rhinopithecus roxellana (assembly GCF_007565055.1). Lineage (NCBI taxonomy): Eukaryota > Metazoa > Chordata > Mammalia > Primates > Cercopithecidae > Rhinopithecus > Rhinopithecus roxellana. The sequence continues at coordinate 112,841,157 of NC_044555.1, read as the reverse complement.
GTCTCACAGTATCACAATTTGAAATGGATGCCTCCCCACTCCTTTTTTCCCCTGGCCTTGCATATAGCCACAGGGCTTCCAAATGGTCTTCACAGTGTTTTTCAAGTGTATCTCAAAGACTTCCACTCCCTCCTCTTTGGATTAATATTAGTATTATCTTTGGATTCATATTAGTATTTTCCCTAACAACCAGAAGAGTAGCAATTCAAGATTGAGCTACATTAATAATGTTATCAACATCCTGTTTATAAATGAGAAACTATAACAGAGAGCTGATGACCATGGTGTCACAGCAGGTAACAAAACTGAGACATCATCTCCTCTATAAAAATTAACAGCTCTGGATATTAGCTCATGTGACCCAGAAGTTTTAAGCAAGCGAAATAGACCATACTTGTTGAAAACTCCAGATGCCACAATCTGAAAACGTGATTGGTCCTGGCAGAAACACGAAGAGATTAAAATCTAACTGAATATTTTATTAATTTATTGGAATAGATACAGGTTTTGCAATTGGAAAGATACACTATATAGTCAAACCCATGATTCATTGCTACATGATGTTAGGGGTATAGAGGCTTTGCATTTAGTGACTCCGATCTGTTGTGTTTGAGCTTTCACGGCACCTTTGAAAGTTTTGTAGTTGTCTACCCTTCCTAGCCACTCCTTCCCTCTCCTACTTCTTTTCAGCGTATCTGCCTCCACCAGCTAGGTCTCCTTTTGCCATCATCTTCCTGGCTGCCATTGCCTGAGGACTTGGGGCTTGGGCCTCCTAGATATTACCGTTACTTCACTCCTTGCCCATTCCCCAGTACTGAGATATCTGCAGCCCTACACCTACCAGCTACTTAGCCTGATCACACCTCCAGCCTGTACTCCAGAGTTTAGAGGCCTTAGGGCAGAGCTTAGGTTTCTCACCTTTATTCTTTGAAAAACCTGGATTCTGTTTTAGTTCCACTCTCCTCTGGATCCCTGGCGCAAGCTAGATCCTTCCATAGGTATCATTGTGTACTAGTTATTAGATACTATAGCATATTGCCTGGTGCAGTTTGTAACCATCATGAAACCTTTTGTGTTGTTATCTTTTCAGCTTGCTTTGGATACCCGATTCTGGACATGGATAAATCACTTTGTGATTTGGGGTTCTTTAGCCTTCTATGTATTTTTCTCATTCTTCTGGGGAGGAATTATTTGGTAAGCAATTGTACATATGTGAGCAGTCTGTAAATAACAAAGTAGACACATGTGTATGTACACTATATATGTAAGCATTCATTATACTTTTAAAATTTTAATTGTATAAGATGGCACGTCTTTAATATTAATGGCCTGAAGGTTACGTGTTAGCTGGTAGTGCTACTAATTTCGGGTAAGATTTTAAATACAAGTATATAGACTGCACGAATCACTCAGAAGACCTCCCTTTGGTAGCCCCTGTCCAACTCTTTCTATTTGAAGGTTTGTAAACATCTCTTTAGTGAAACTAGTTTTCAGCACAACCTGTCATGTGATTTTCAGAGGAAATAACTCATCCTGTGAAGTTTCTACCTGATATGTTGGCCAACAGATACATTATTGTCCATTTGGACCCTTGTTTTCTCTTTATAGTATATAACCATGATTCATGTTACTACAGGTGTGCTCAAGGTGTAGGATATATACTACTTAATACTCAGAGGGTTATATTTTGAAATCACTATCTCACTGTTTTGGTGGAGGTGGGAAGATGTAGAAAGGCAGACTCTGCAACTTGTCCTTAAAGTTCATTTAGTTCATCTTGGTTCAATAGATGTTTGTTCAGAATCAGTTTTGTGCTTGCGACTCTATGGGATAGAGAGATGACTGGACTGTACTCAAGGAGAGTAGAGTCCAGTGAGGGACACATAAGCTGTGATTGGGAGAGTTATATATTTGCATCTCCTTTCTTTACTCCCAAAAACATATATTTTGGTTTTAAATGTCAGAGTTGTTTTTTTTTAGTCAATGGCTTCCCCTGACAAGGATGCCAGCAGCAGAGATCATGGCTAGGGCAAGTCATAGGGTAAGATTTCAGGAATACATGTTTTCATTGCTGTGAGCAAAATCTTACATACAAAATGATTCTATTTTATCACAGAGATGTGAGTCCTATGTTTATGTCCCTTGAGTCTTAATTAGAAGAAACTCTATTTTGAAAAGCTTTTTAAAAATAAAACCTTAAGAAATAAAAATATGAGAAACCTAATCATTTAAGGAAGTACCAGCTTTAAAAAGTATAATTACAGCATATATTTGGTACCTCCATAGGTAATTAAGAGCAATGAAGCTGAAGGAAGTCTCTATTTTCTTTAATAATATACGAATAAATCAAAGTTGATTAAGAACATACCATATACAATTGTAGTTCTGCCCAGAGTACCGTAATTCTGTCTATGAATCTATGTAATCAGCATCTGAACTAATTATGCAAAATTTCTACAAGAATAAAATGTTTCTAGCAAACTCATTTTCAACCCTTTCCAGACTATTCCTTATTGATGACAATCAGTAAATGGATTAAGATATTGTCACACCTGTTTCCATTCATTAGTGATACTAAAAATGAAATGTTAATCTGTTTTTTATTTTATCACCTGAAGTATTATCATTAAGTGGAGTTGAGCCACTACATGAATATAGACTTATAAAGCAACCAGTAAAATGTGACTAGAAACAATGTGAAACTTCAGCTGAATGTGGTCACAACTAATGTCTCTGGACATGTTCGACCCTGAGGCATTGAGTCACACCTGTCTTTGGGGTTGGGTAGTGAGAATGATGACTTCCGAGCCCCAAACCACATCCAGAAGTAATAGTGTTTATTTTTTACTGCCCTACTACAAAACTCCATAGATGACATGGAGGTTTAAAAAAAAAAAAAAAGGCCGGGCGCGGTGGCTCAAGCCTGTAATCCCAGCACTTTGGGAGGCCGAGACGGGCGGATCACGAGGTCAGGAGATCGAGACCATCCTGGCTAACACGGTGAAACCCCGTCTCTACTAAAAAATACAAAAAAGTAGCCGGGCGAGGTGGCGGGCGCCTGTAGTCCCAGCTACTCGGGAGGCTGAGGCAGGAGAATGGCGGGAACCCAGGAGGCGGAGCTTGCAGTGAGCTGAGATCCGGCCACTGCACTCCAGCCTGGGCGACAGAGCGAGACTCCGTCTCAAAAAAAAAAAAAAAAAAAAAACTGGAGACATTAGTCAGAATGTATGATGCAAAGGAACACCCTGTGACTAGCTGTCATTTGTCATCTGGGCCCCTGTTGTGGCTCAGTTAACTGCCTAGAACATTATTCAAGGTGTTCTTCAGAATTCGAGTGAGGTAGAGTTCTGCAGAAGTCTTTTCCATGTGGCAGACGTTTCCCAGAAAGCCTGTGTAGCCTAGGCCTCATAAATTTTTCCACCTCCCTGTTCTCACTTTTATTCCACAATCTAGTTTTCATAAAAGTAGAGCCACAAATTCAGTTTTATCATGTTACATAAGGGTGCATGGACATTAATTTTTAAATGAGAAACCAAATTATCTTCAGGAAGCATGATGTGTCATCTAATAAACAGGAACCATAGTTATCTACCTGGAGCTCTTAATCCTAGGGCAGTCTGATGTGCATCCTGTCCTTAAGCAACCAGTTCTTCCCCCTCACCTTCAAACAACAATAGCTTCACCTACTGAGGCTCTCTGTGGTTCAGCTCAGACAGAAGGGAAGGGAAACAGGCTGTGCTTCTCAGTGGCCACTTAACAATGAAGTGGATGACTCAGAATGAAGTCTAACTCCAGAATGGGGGTTCCCACTGGATTTCTGGATTCTAAGGCTTAATGTCCATTTAGAAGTATTCTGCTCTGTGTCAGCCTGTTTGGCACATACTGTTAATATATTTTGTGGATGACAATGGTAGATTCCTTCCATTTGAGAGACATGATAAGCTTCTACTGTCCTTTTTATATTTACATAGTGTTTTTATTGGGGGAGAGTTCCTGGGGGAGAGTTATAAAAATGTCTTTTGAATTTCTGAATACAGAACACAAATCCATCCCCATCTTAATAAAACAGCTGAGGAAAAAAAATGCTTGTTAGGATAAAAATGAACCATTTCTCTTGAATGTCTTTGAAGCACCAGCATTTTCTAATGCATGTGAATAGTTGCCAGTTGGCAGCTTTAGAATTCATTGCCTGATTGTTTTCAAGTCAAATGCATTTTATTGTCTTCTTTCTCCTTTATCATTCCTTTTTTCCCAAACATTTGGTAAATGAAATTTGTTTATTACTTTGGGATATTCTAGAGAAAATTATTTTTATTAATGTATGTAAGGAAGATTCTTTTTAAATACAAAAGACATTTTAATTAAACATCCATTTCATATGACAGGAATTGATTTGTTTTTCCATCATGTATTTTCTTTCCACTTCAGGCCTTTTCTCAAGCAACAGAGAATGTATTTTGTATTTGCCCAAATGCTGTCTTCTGTATCCACATGGTTGGCTATAGTTCTTCTAATATTTATCAGCCTTTTCCCTGAAATTCTTCTGATAGTATTAAAGAATGTAAGAAGAAGAAGTGCCAGGGTAAGAACTAAGTTTATCTTATAACCTGATTTTTGGAAGGGGCCTCAATACCTGCCATGAGCTAAAAACCTGATTTAGAAAATTACATTAGTTACAGCATGTTAAACCCCTCCTTACAGGTTCATCACTTAATTTCTTCTTCTGCATAAAAAGTATAGTAAAAACTTCGTTATCCAATGCAGGTGGTAAGTAGATTCCTTAATAGTGTTCTATGTGACCTTCAGCAATCCATATGGAGTATCTCCTATGCTCCATATGGAATTTTAAAAGGAAAAAATTATTTTATTTTGTATTTAGCCTAGAATTTTCACACCAGGAATTTCCACACCAACATTTTCGCTTTAAACTTAGAAATTTCCCTGTGGGCTGTTTGCAGATTTTTTTCAGTTGATAACACCAATTTGCCTCTTTCAAACCTTTCCCCTTCCTTTAATTATAGTGCTGCTTAATCTCTGTGTTGCTTCTAGCCCTGTCTGTCCAGCAGTATATTTGAACCAAAGAGAATTCCCTGGATGTGGTTTCTACATCCTTAGCCTCTGGAACACACTCATAAAAATTCAAAATAGTTTTATGAGTGTGTTTTTATTTTTCCTATTAAATTGTAAATTTCCTGTGGGAATGAGAAGTTATTTTTTCTGCTGCCTCATTATGATATCTTTTAAACATTTTTTAAAAAGTCTTTACAGTGAAATAGGGAGATGAGCATGGAAAATAAAACTCTTGGCAGATTTTGACCAACAGGCTAATTAAATATGTCATATTCCTGCCAACAGTAGCTGATTTTGTTAAACAAAACTGTTTCTGTCATATTGACACCAACTAGATCTTGTAGCACCTCCAAGGCAGTATTTTCGGGTAATATTCTAAGCTACGACTACCTGACTTATTTGATAAATTTGCTAACCAGTTTAGCTACAAAACTGTTACATCATGATTTTGTTTTTGCCTGTTGAATTGATAGAATCCAGTGGTTGATATTAGATAGACATGGGGATCTGAAATGATTAGAGTAGGAAAACCTTCAGTGATTAGAATTGTAAAAGAGGGGTTTCATGTTACAAGTCAGTGTCAGCCCCAATCAAAAAAAAAGAGAACTGTCATAGGGTACATTGATTCTTCATATACAAGGCCAGTCAGTGTATAGTTAGTTGGCCAGAATTGCTCTTAACTCCCAGCTTCTGCATGTCTTACGGGCTGGAACTGAACACAGTAATGTTAGCTTAGTTATGACTGCTATACTCTAGTCTGGTGTTTTAGGATGGAAAAGTTGCATTGAAATACCTGATTATGTCTCAATATCAGTTGAATAGGGATAAAACAGGTTGATACAACAGACCACCCAGAATGTCTCAAGTGGCAGTTTGCATGAAACCAAATAAACTATGTTGCAATAAGAAATGATTTGGGGCTTTTTATAATAGAGAATTTTTCAGGGAAGGATTTCCAAGTTGCTCTTCCATCCTCCTTATTTGGGAGAATACGTTGGAGTGATTCTAAATATGTCTCTTATTTGAGGTAATGGAACTCATTTTAAATAATGGCTCACACCCAGCTACATGGTCTAAAGATTATAGAAATATCTCAGAAAACAAAACCTTCAAACATACCATCTTTTTTCTTATTAGGCCCTCTCTTTAAAAAGTTAGACATTGGCTGGAGGTGACTCTTACATAGACCATTAAATTGTGGGATGCTACTAAGCAGTCACAGATAAAGACTTAGAGCATTTTTTTTTTTTTTTTACACGAACAGATTCTGAACTTCTGTTGAAAGTATGGAGTTCTGGGACTGCGTCCTTTCTTACTTAGCAGCATAGACCGTTGGCAGGGGTTTAGCATGAAATTTGTTATGGGTTATGTCTGGCATAGGAAGAATTCTAGTGTTGTGCTATAGCTTGGCATGCTGATGTGCTAGAACAACCAGGAAAATTTCCATAATCATTTTCATTCATGCAATCATTCATTCATTTATTCCTACCCTCGTTGAACCAATAAACATTTGTTGAACCACCTGCTGATGAACATCTCTCTTTACATCCAATGTCTGAAAGGCTAAATGGTTTTTCAGACTCTGCGGGATTTCAAGAGTTGCAAATGAGGCAACATGCTGTGGGCACTCAGCAGCGCTGCCTCTTTTTTTTTTCTTATGAGAAAATGCAAGAGCAAAGTAGTGCAATATGAATGCATAAAGGCCTACTGCAACATGGCGGCCATGGCTATTCTGATAAGTCACATCTGTTTATATAAGGCCCTATTTGGCTATATCAAAGAGGCGGAGGCCAACTTCTAAGATAAGGGAGAAAGAGTATGTTACTTTCCCCCAAATATTTTAGTCTTCATGCTCAGTCACCAACAGTCTGACACTCTGTGTGATTTCCTACTTTGTTCAGTATTCCTTGCTAAGACATTGGCCTCATTTTAAAGAGAGGCAAAAGATACTGGGTCTGCCCCATATCCTGATAGATCCCCCGATGTGGTCAAATGTGTGTCTCTACCTAGAGTAGAAGAATCCCTGACTTAAACCAATAAGTATCGTGGACACTTTATACACACAGCCAGAAATGTGGCAGGTCAGCTGCCAGTGCTATTCTTATGTGGGTCTTGGCAGCTGCTTTGAGAAGGGGACTTAGCAGTGTGTAGTGAAAATGTCTCTGGCATTTGAGAAAGAAGCCAAGCTATTTATATTTCACAATTACAAGAGCAGCCTTATGCTGAATTCTGTTCAATTCAGCGTACCTTGCCTGAGGGCCCATTATGAGTTAGCTACTGTACTAGGTGTTGGTAATTCACGGATGAATCAGATGTGGCCCTAGCTCACAAGGAGCTCTCACTCTAGTTATAAGGAGCATTCATATGGAATACTTTTGTAAGCAGGTATTAAACAGAATAGCAGAATCAGTGATATGGCTTGTTTTAACACAATTGAGCTATTTCAAATCACTACCTCCTGAAACCTCCAGTAAAATCGCTAGTATGGCAGCCTCCACTGCAACTGAGTTCTGTCATGATGCTAGTATTAGAAAGAATTCCAGTATCTTCAAATATAGGTTCTCTCAGTTGTTTAACTCAAGGGTTATAGTTAAGCCATGTATCCATCAGCTGTATTTTTAGCACTGAGGTTAAGTTTTTTCCCCAAAGTTCCATTGTTAAGAATCCTAGAGTTTTTCTTTAGCTTTATGAAGTGACAAAGCTGCATAGCAATGCTGTTGATGGTATATGATGAAACTACCATTGAGCACTGAACAGTGAAACAACAGGATAACATCTCAAGGAAAGTTCAATTATAGGATTTTTGTATTTCAAAAGTTGTTTCCCCCCTAAGCATAGTCATTGGCTGTCTGTAAATCAGTGAAATATACCTGGACTTTCTGGCCAAGTAGCAAATACCATTTCACATTTCCAATGGAGTAATTTCCACATATCCTATGTGAAGTTTTCTTGTGTAAGTCACCACAATCAAAAAGGAGGCTTAACTTTGCCGAAGGTAGACAAAGGAAGACTATAATTTAATGGGATTGTACCCAGCAACATGGCCATGCTTAGCATGGGATGTCAGCACAAACAGGAAGAAATATTCCATTATGTAGAGAGCTCTTTCAGAGTGGCAGACAGGGAAGGGAAGAATGTCAACTGTCTGAGCCAAATTCCCAGAGAAAGCACTTTGGAAATTTTGGAGAATATAGTTAATCATTATAATAATGATGATTACTATTATGATTCTTACAGTGTCGTATACAACCATGGGTTCAGAGGGCAATAGCCCTGTTAGCTGGATTAGACAAAAATAAAGTTTAAACCTAATGTCGTGGCTGTTGAGATGGGCCTTTATCCATCGGCCTCTTTGACATACTGCTAATTGAGCTGGTGTCAAAGCTCTCTAGGTGACTGCAAAGGAATGTGGAAATTTCATTCTGTTTTAGCTCATTATCTCCTGTTTACCCCACCCCACTGCCAATTGCTAGCTCTATCAATTTTTTTATTGCTTTAGTTCTTCTTTCCATGCTTTCTCCTGCTTTCTGTACTTTCATTTCCTTTATAAAGTAGTTTTAACACCTAATCCATTAACTCCTAGTATTTCTGCTTCATAGAAATACTTTTATCTCCAGTGGTTGGATACAAGTTTTTGAGCACACCAAAACGTGCTTACAGTTGCAGTCTTGAATAGATAGGTTTGTGCATTAAACACGGGGGTGGGGAACTTGGTATCATGCTAATCTTGTCACAGGGTTTTTGCCCATAAAATAGAAGATAGAAACAATTAAAATCTTTTTCTCAGAATCTAAATATTCTCTAGCTTTATCAATTGGGAATTTGCATTCTACCAATGTCTACCAGCTTTCTTCATTCCACCAACTTTCTTCACTTAAGGTAAAAACAAGAAAAAACGTAGTTGTCAAAACATGAATAAATTATTTACCTTTAAAAGTTTAATGGTTTATTAGAATCTTCTGTATACATATGTTACTTTAGCTGGTTTCTTTTACAAAGCCCATTTTAAGTCACTAAGTAGACAACATGGGTAATCTTTATTAGCAGAGTTGTTCAGCTCATCCACATTGTTGACCATTCATCTTCTGTTTTGCTTGGGCAATGCCGAAACTGAGTCTGTAAATTACCTTATAATTTCAGGCACAGAATCAGAAGGAAAAAAAATAACCTTAGGTTTGCTAGTTAAACTTTATCCATTTTTACTTTTCTGGGTGTTTTAAGGGGAAAAAAAATAATACCTAGGTAAAATTTAGCCTATCTTTCTAAAGAGGACTCTGTAGGAAAAACAGGGAAACCATCAAATTAGGTTGTAAGAAAGGAAGTTAAGCATTGGTCAGAGGCAAATGGGACTGAAATGTAATATCACCAAATGTTTTCTCATTGTTATTTTTGATTAGGTTTTTATCCTGCAACTTCTTAAGAGCAGTCAGTCCCTTCATAGTGTATCTGTACAGTTGGATAGGGGAGATAATTACTGCAAGATAGATTGGTGATTGGCAGTGGACCCTGGACATAACTCTTTGACCAATGGATTTTGAACAAATGTAGGATAGTGAATTAATGATTAGAGATAAGTCTTACTTTAACGAGAAGCATATTTTAAAGCTATTTTATTTAAAATAGTCAATTTTCCCATTAACAAAATAATTTCAAATTGATATGTAGAGAAATAGTAGTTGGCACATAATAATAGACTATTCCTATCTCTGACTCTGCTTTTACTTCAGAAAATAATGTCTTCAAAACTAACATATCATTTCGGCTTCGAATTCTCAAGGTTTCTTTTTAAATGTCTTACATTTGAGAGATTATTTACTTTTTTTTTTTTTTTTTTTTTTTGGTTTTTGCATTTCTCTTTTTTCTACTGCAATTTTCCACCTTTTGTGCAATTGTGAACAAGGTAACGAAACGCCTCCCTTCCTCAGGAACATCTACTATCTTCATGCTTTCTCAAACTTCCAGCAATCACAGTTTCTCTTGGAGTGAATAAGGTGATTTCCTTTCTTAATGTACCAACTTGCTTGCATTCTCATTTGCCTGACACCATTTTCTGATTCTTTATGAAAAATTACTTCTCATGACTCATTTTACATCTTCTATTGATGCTTAGAGTATTTTGTCATTTTCTTTTAATCATGTGTTCACCTTCCAAATTGTCACACTGGAGAGGAAGTAATTTTTAAAAGCTTGGACTGTGGGTCTGTAGTCTTCATTGATCCACGGTATGCAGTAGCCATGGCGTGTTAGAGCTAGTCTGTTCACTAGGACAGGAATGTTTTGCACAAATTTCTCTTTGTTTGATATACTCACAGCACCGGCACAGCTCTCAGAGGTGTTCACCAAAAGGATGGTAAGGTTTACTAATCAAACCATATTGACTCATCTTACCATATTACTTATCAGTGCCATTCCAAAAACCCAAGTTTGCCACATACTACTGTTGTCTGTTTACTTCTACCACAAAAACAATTCGAGTTGGAGACTTTCTTAGGCCTTTGAATGTATTCATTTGAATGTTACACATTTACTATATAGTGTAATCATTTGTACTTTTGGTCAGAGGAGTAGTCTATAGGAAATGATTTTTTCTTTTACCTTTTTTTTTTAAATATATAATCACCAGGTAGGTTAACCAATTTTCACATGCTTTAAGTATCTTTGCCTCACTATTACAGAGAAATCTGAGCTGTAGAAGGGCATCTGACTCATTATCCGCCAGACCTTCAGTCAGACCTCTTCTTTTACGAACATTCTCAGACGAATCTAATGTATTGTAACAGGTACCTAGTGTTAAACAAATGGGCTGGCTTTAAAAAAACAGATTAACAGCATTATAAAGAAAAAACGAAAATATCACTCTCTAAATTTTCTCTGCTGTTGGTGTGGTGAACTTTACAATTTTCTTTGCAAAAATATAAAGATGCATTACTTGGAATATGGGGAAATATGCATTTAAAATTTGCTAAGCTCCTCAAATAAAATGTTAAACATTTTTCAGAGCCAAATGTTGATACAGCATATTTAATTTGTAAGGGGCAAGTTGTGATGGCAAGGCCATCATGTGAAAATGTTTGTTAATATTGATCAGGAAATATAACTGATTTATAAAAATCATTTGGAAAATTAAAAATAAATATTCCAAAATTGCATCTGTATAATATCAAGCCAGTTTAGCATTGCATGTTCTCTTGGGAATTGTGTGAAAATAACTAAATGTGTTTGTACTTTCATGTGCTGTGTCTGTGTGTTTGCAGGTACTGTATACACTTATGTCCTTGTAAATGTCTGATCTCCAAATATATATCAATGAACCAGTCTAATCATAGCTTTTTTAATGTCAAGTTTTATTCAAGCTAAATGTTTCAACTTTCAGAGGGAAAATCTTTCATAGCCATTCAGGGGGATGCTTGCCTAATGATATAAAATGCTTTATAATAATGTTTCCAGAAAATGATTAAATTCACTTTGTAATGTATTTCATTTACCCCCAGAAATATTTAGGAGGAATTGATATGCCATGAGAGGGACCCTTGAACTCAGAATGACTCCTTTATGTGTAGTCTGTATTTCCTTCAGGGGGGCTTTAACAACCCACACCTCTGGAGGTCTTTTATCCATCCATAGGAATTTAGAGTAATTCATGAACAAGGCTTCCAAGCTATGTCAGCTTAGAAACAACTCTACACAGCTTAGCGCAGGGCCATCTTTCATGCACACATAAAAATTAATGATCATCACGAATAAAATTGTGGGTTAGTTCACTTTGAAGCTAATAATTGCAAGTCCACCTCATAGGCCCATTTTTTTCAACAGCTGTCGACTCTGCCACCCTCTAGCAAAGAATACAAGTTAAATTAATGGATTGAATCCATTGATTCTTCTGTCTTCCTGGAGTTCATCAGTCTGCATCTGCACTGTTATTTTAGAAGCAGACTCATTTTACCACAGTTAGCATCCTTTTACCCATTTTTAAACAACTTACCTGTGTATCTTTTCCCTTAGTAATAAATCTGCTTCATAAGTACCCTTCAAAGTCTTTGACCCCTTTGTCCCAGATTGCCTTGCTGTAAGCTGTGTGATGCATTTTAGCTATATTGTTTCTGGCTAATTTTGTATCCCCCTGGATTGCTCTCTTTAGCTTCGTCTGTGGTTTGGGGGACTGGGCTGGATAGAAGACACCGCTATTGCTTTTGGCCTCTCCAGGGCCTTATCTCCTTCAACATCTAACATAGAACTGAGGAAGTATTTTTTAAAAACAATTTTCTTATTTTTAGTGTAGTTATTTCTTCCAGGAATAGATTTTCATGTGACATTATTTCTCCTCCAAGGACAATAATTCGCAGCTAGTTTAGGCATCTGGTTTGTTCCTTGGTTAATAAGGAAACTACCTAACTCCTCAATGTGAGTTACATTCTCAATATGAATGACAATCTTATTTTGGTTAGAGTCGCCATGACCCTGCGGAGCTACCGGAAAATGTATTAGCGGTTCTGGAGAATGTGGAACATAAATAGAAATGGAAGATATTCTGATGAACTTCTAGTCCAACCATGGCAAAGGAGGTGTCCCAGAATGGGAAGAAAATAGCATACTACTTAAGACCTTCCACTACTCAGGTTCAAAAAGATTGAGTTTTAGAGTGGAGAATCAGGCTCCCTGTTTTGACATACGACTTCCATTTCTTAACATACTTGACTTACACTTAATGATCAGTTTGTCTGTCATGCACCATCCTGATCATAGCATTTGATGATGTTTAGAGGACAGAAAAGAATCTACAAATTTGATAGGGAAATATCCATAGTTTCTCTTTCAAAAAGATGAAGCATAAGAAAAAAACAGAAGAATCAATTGACTCATAGATACATGATCTACCAAAAGGAAAATTGACTTCCATATTGTAGGGGGAAATGTGCTTCTTTCAGTAAAAAGGAAGAATATTTTCACAATAATCTTCCAAAGCTGGATATATCTTCAGACTTCCTCTGTCAAAATTAACACATCAAGAAAAATAGTAATCTAATCATTCATCAAACATTTCCTGAGTATCTGCTGTGTGCCAGACACTATACTAGCTGCTGGAGATAAAAGGTGAATAAAATGTTCCTGTTTTCAAGAACCTCCCAGCCTAGAGGAAAAGGGATCATAGCAAGCAAAACCTCTGCTATGGTAAATAATCCCAGAGGTAGAAAGTATTAGGAGAACCCTGGAACAATCCAAAAGCAAAAAGCAAGCCTGAATCTATTCAGCTGACAAATGAAGAAAGGATTAAAATCTGGTTATAATGCCACTCTTTTTTTCCCCTGCATGTGAATAAAACTTGGCACTTTGTTAAGACAGTTGCTTTACTCTCATAACAAAATTTACTACTTATTTCTGAAAATGCTTAACAGATGGTTTCACATTATTAAAATAAGCCTTTTAAATCTGTATATTTTACATTTTTCAGAATCCGAATCTTGAACTGCCTATGTTATTGTCCTACAAGCATACTGACAGTGGTTACAGCTAAAAAAGAAAGCATGAAGAAACAACTACAAAAAGTTACCGTCTCAGGATACTTGATATGCAACACACTAAACCACTCTCACGTCTAGAGTTCACAATAAATGTTCATTAAAATACCAAATGATTCTCTTAAGCATTTACAATTATTGTAAGTAGCCTTTATGGCCAAAGCTGTAAGTTAAGAATTATATGAAAGTCGAAAGCAAGAATACTTAGAATTCTGGCTTTAGATAGAATAATATAACCAAATGGGTTCTCTTTTAACCCATGAACTTTGTGGATGGATTTAAATACAATAGTATAAAGTAGAAGTTATGCAATGAGAATGAATAGATTTTGCTAATATTACTTTTTTTGCCTGGCAGAAGAAATAGACTATTTGGATCACATTTCTCGTTCCTCCTAAATAATCATCTTAATTTTCTTTTTCAAAAGTACATAAGGAATACTTGAAAATACAGAAGGACTAAATAGTATCAATGCATCGGACGAAATAGTTAATCCCTTCTGTTTACCCACGTGCTACTTATGTCTTGGTAGAATATTCTTGCCAAAAAAATACCTTGAACGCTTATGTGGAAAGTGTTAACTTATGGGTATTTTTGTGGGAATAGAAAAAAATTGTTTATTTTTTATTCTTCTGAATTAAACCCCACTTATGGGTGTAAGCCTACTAGACTTGAAAATAAAGCATAAAACATTTCCAATCACTTAGTAGCCCCTCAAAGTAGTTAGGAAATAAACAGATTTTTCCAGTGTTGATTTTACTGGGATCTGCAATAAGGTGGTTTTAAACCATAGTTATATAAAAATAAAGGTCATTCTGAACATCAGCCTTTTATAATTTTATGTGAAGAGGAAGAAAAATAGCTTATTTTAAACTGTTGATGGTTTTTATTTGAAAGAGATAGCATTTGTGCATATATGCAGTGCTTTTTCTTAAACTTGGCCAACTTGGAAAGGGGGAAGGATCCACCCCAAAATAGTGGTTCAGCTTGTAGAGCCATGACTCTGTGAAGATGAATGTTGTCTCTTAACTTGGACAGGGAAATGGTCTAACTCTAAACCATGAGACTGACCTTGGTAAAGTCCTTGACTAGCTGAGCTAGAAGGAAGGTTTAGCCTTCTAATTAGCTCACTTGAAACATAAATGTGAAATGTCTTAATTCAATGTTAAACACATACTTTTTTGGATATAAATGACCATATTTATTTGACTGCTAGTTTTTTTTTTTTTTTTTTTGTCTTTCTGGCATGCCTGTACTATTATTACTGTTTATATTGTACCTTGATTTGGAAAAGTATTGGAGTTAATCTGTATTATATTTATACAGTCCATATGGCACATTTGATTCTTCCACATATATTTTGTGTTAATGTTTAGGTATGATTTTTTTCTAAATTCTAGAAAAGAACATAATTTCAGTTATCAGAAGCCATTCCATCGTTGTGGACCCTTTTTCATTATTACATTTGCTCTCATATATCAGTATTATTTTTGAACATTTTGTTACATGTCATTCACAACTTACCTAAGTGCGCTGTGTTCTGGTAGCCCGTATTTGAGGTAAGCTGCTGAAAACAAAGTCTCTGTATTCTTTGCCTATTCCAAAGAGCTAAAAAGTCTAACCCAGGAAAGCTTTTGATATTTTGTGCTTGTTTTCTTGTTCTTATGGTTGTTGTTGCTGTATTATTATTGCTGTTTTACATAAAATCTATGGGAACTGTGAATACAGACAAGAGAGCCACAGTAGAGAGGCTTGTTTAATGCAGTACCATTGAAGAGTTAACAGAATAATCTAGTAGAAAAGTAACTGGTTGCATGTAAAATTCCTTCCAGCCAGAAAGAAAGAAAGGATTAAGGGGGATTTAGAGTTATGTCTCAGCTACACATTACATTGTGACACTGCAGCTCAAATTCAGAATGGCAATGATATATGATATCATGGCCTAGATCCTTGAGAAGCACCTGGCTTTCCTTTTTAAAAGATACTTTACTGAAGAGCTAAAAAATGGCTAGTGTGGTGTTAGCAGATCGAATAACTTGAAATAGACCATGTATTCCTAGCACTACAATGTAATCACCCTATTTGTGACAGAGAAAGGGAAAAAAATGTAATAATAAGATCATCTGCCTATAATTTGAATAATTTTGAGCTATCAGAATGTCTTTGTAACTTTCACAACTGTTGTCCATTGTTTGAGGATGTTACCTACTAAACTGAAAACATTCATTCCATATCTACTACATATACACCAGCAACAATATAAATGTAAGCCTAACTTTGCAAAATTCGTAATAATTTAGTGATGGAATTTTTTAATAACATGCAGTATATAAATGTGCAGATTTTATGCGTGTTGACAAAATCATTTTTCAGCTTGCAAAATGGGACTGCAATATTACATTTTTCACTTAAGCAGTTTTTTACATCTACGTTATTGCTTTCTAAAATGAATGTGAATGCCATCTTTTATGACTGCAACTTGCCTTTTCCATTACAGAAATTTTTGTTTGATGTAATCAATAAACTTTGGTATGATATGATTGATATATCAGCCTCGTTTTTTTGGAAAGGTCTCGGTTTGACATTAAAATAATGTGGAAGCAATTTGTTGATGGGAACTAAGTTTCTAATTTCTTCTTGACCTGCACAATTAAAAGAAGTTTGACCATTTCTACATGAGTTCAACTGGTGTTTTATGGCAGTACCTAATTTGGGGAGGGTAAGATATTTGTAGGAGTTTTTAATAACACTGTACCTTGTTAGTGCATAGATAAAAGTCCAGCCAAATCAGCAAATAGATGTTGAAAGTGTACTTTGTGCTTGGCAGTGTGCTTGATGCCACCTGTGCATTGAAGGTAGCATGTGTGTGGTCTTCGTGGTCTGTGTCTTCAACCCATTGAACTCATTTAATTCTTAAGCAGTCAAACATGAAGGGATTTTACGGTAGCTTGAAACTTGGTCCAAAGGTATATGTGTACACACCACTTCCCTACCTCCTCTTACATTGCTCGGCCTGCACCCAAGACCTTGTGAAAATCCCTTTTCTTGAAAAACCTCACTGTCCTTGACTGCCAAGAAACCAGAGTTACTTCGCGGAAACTGGTTTCATTGCATTTCTACATTTCAGTCTCTGTGTTTTGGTAGTCTTTTAATCCTGTTGGTCTTTGATCTATATTTAGTGTGCATTTTCTTCTTTTTCATTAAGTGGAAAATGTGCCGTATTCAGAGGTGAAACCTGAATTAAAGTATCAGCTTTGCCACATTTCTCTCTGAATCCTTTTTCTTTCTCACCTATAAGACGGTGTCTGGCAGGGCAAATAAGGTAAAGAATCAAAATTGCTTTGTAAAATGTCATTTGCTATTCATAGGTAGGCATTGTTATTTTTATATTAAGGGTTTTTTATTGCTTAATTTTTTAATGAACAGTTGTCATTTACCACATTTTCACAGATGTCTTAACGTGATTTTTAGCTTATTGGAATCAGTCAGTTCAAGCTTCCTTCCCTTCCCCCATCCAGCCTTATGGGGAGCTCCCTCTTCACCTCACTGCTTAGTCTGCCCACAGTTGGCCAATACAGTGAGTATTGTGAGGGTCTGAGTGATTTGGCCCCTTCAGCAAGAAGTACAGGCAGAGGTGAAGGGCTGAGGTTATCACTGTGGTTATACAGTGAGTGTGTCCATGGGCAGAGTGCTGGGTGCATACTAATGAAGCCTGAAGGCCTGCGTTCTGAGAGTAGTTGTCAGGGAAAAAAAGTGGACTTAATTATTTTGCAACTTTTAAAAAATTAATTTGACACAATTTTACCAACAACTGATGGGTGAGGAAACATGGGCTCAGTTCCTAGTGCATATACCTATTGTGCTAAAGAAATGTTGCAGGGCCCAGGCTCAGTGACTCACGCCTGTAATCCCAGCACTTTGGGAGGCTGAGGCGGGCGGATCACCTAAGGTCTGGAGTTTAAGACCAGCCTGACCAACAGGGAGAAACCCCATCTCTACTAAAAATACAAAAAAAAAAAAAAAAAAAAAGCCGGACGTGGGGGTGCATGCCAGTAATCCCAGGTACTCCGGAGGCTGAGGCAGGAGAATGGCTTGAACCCGGGAGGCGGAGGTTGCTGTGGACCAAGATCGCGCCATTACACTCCAGCCTGGGCAACAAGAGCGAAACTGTCTCAAAAAAAAAAAAAAAAAGAAATGTTGCAGTGTGGATCAAGCAAGTCCTCATCTCATGGGCCTTGGGAGTAAGCTCTCAGGCCTGTGGCTGAGAGGAACAGTGCACTCATGGTGGGCCAGAATTCCTGCTGATAGTGAGTCTGGCCTTGGCTCTTTGGGCAGGGTTGAGCAAAGGATGCACATAACTGAAATACCTGCTGCTGCTTTGGTCTCTTCAGCAGTTGCCAAAACCCAGCTCCTCACATTAGCTAACACACAGCACTTAATATGTGCCAGGAACTGTTCTAACCACTTTACACATAATCATTCCTTTAGTAATTCCAGTAACCCTAGGAGATAGCTACTGACGTTTCTTCGATCATCTGATAGATGAGGACACAGTCCCCAAAATACTCAAGGTTACACTGTCTGGTGAAGCCAGAGTTTGAATCCAGGTATTCCGATTAGGGTCTGTGAACTTAACTAGGACACTGTATTTCCTGTTTTATATCACCCCTGATGGCATGAATAAACAAATCATCAAAATGTTAGTATTAAACTTGAGGATATCCTGCACTGGCTTCAAAATTACAAAGATCATAAAAGAGCAAGACTGAGTAACTCTCCCAGGTAAAGAAAACAACTAAAACTTCATTGTGAAAACTAACTGTGGCATATGATCTTGGACCAGAAATTGAACATTAGTGGGATAATTAGTGAAGTTCGACTACAGTATTTAGGTTGTGTAACAGTATATAGGCAATATATCAATGTTTTCTGATAATTTGAAATTATGCTGTGATTATATGTGATATATTTTGGGGAATCCAAGTGGAGGTATATGAGAATTGTTTGCACTATTTTTACAACTTTGAAATGATTTCACAATTTTAAGTTAAGAAAGCTAAAACAAGCTAAAAAATATTAATGGGAAAAAAGCATTAAATTAAGCTGATACAGAAGACTAGCTAACATCTGCATAGCACTTTATGGAATGCTTTTGTATGTACTTTATTTAATTTTCACATCAGTCTTTTGTAGAGATCATTAAACTCCAGATACTTAACATATTAACTGAGGCTCAGATAAGTTAATTATCTTGCTGGTCTCCCAGGACTGAACTCAGGTATGACCCATGTGTTTCCTGCTATACTACACTTTGCAGTTTGTCTAGGACTCTTAAAGCATTCCCCCTTGGATTCTGGAATGATCAAAAGGCAAGTGTTATTGCAGTCATTTTTGTGTGGGCCCATCAGATGCAGTCAGATACAACCATAGATAGAGTCATGTCATTGCATTCAGGGTTGAGGTGAGTGGCCTGAGAATGGCCCAGGCCTAAGTTTTCCTTTTTCCCCTTTCATCTCATCTGAAGCTGCTGAACTGGACCTCAGCACCAGTACTTATTCAGGTATTTTCCAAGGCAAGTTTTAGCTTACTCCCCCTGCTTCCCACCCTTGGAGTGAGAATACAAGAACACTTCTTTAATTTTAATAATGAAATTAATACAAGGAATTGATTACACAGGTAGTATAGCTGAACATTCCATTGGGGATTCTGTGAAACGGCCCAGAGATTAGAAGGAGGCAGAGGCCAGAACCATCCTTAGGTTGTGGGGGCAATAGAAGGAAATGTACCTCTGGAGCCTGTGGCCTGGTCATTTGGCAGAAGTCGGAATCACTGTGGGCCTATCAGGAGCGGCTGGGGCCACAGCAGAGCCATGGCCACTATTGGAGATGCAGCCTGAGGCAGAAATACCCTGGCTTCTGTCCCCAGGGCTCCAGTCTGCCTTCTATTAGCTAGACTCAGCTCATTCGAGGACCTGAGAAACAATACAAAACAGAGCAAAGAAGTGCAAGGAATGTATCTGAGGGTAAAGAGGCCGGGGACTAGCACATCAAGGATTTAAGGAGTCAGGTTCGGATTTATACTCTTTAAAAAGAGTGTGTATAAACATAAAGGTGAAACTTGAAAGGGCTAGATTTCAGCCCCTTTATAAATGTCATTTATATATCCGTTACGAAGAAAAGAAATGCAGAAAAACAAATCTGAAGTCACTCCTGTAACATATTTAGTGCAATACTGATGATAATTTTTAATGGATACTTGAATTAATGGAAATAGAAGGTCCTTGTATAATTGAGCCTTCTTGATTAGTAATAAAGACACTTAGCATTAAAAAAGACCTAAATAAAGGAGTTAGCATATCATTTCATAGATAAATGAAATTCACCTACATCATATTAAAAATTCAAGAATAATTCAGGCTCTGGATAAAAAGCTGCAATATTAATTGCAAAGGAAATGACTTTCCTTCTTTTCGTTCTTCTGCTTCCACTCATGAAATAGAAACTGTCTTCCTGCAGGAAGCATGTGGAAGAAGGTTTCTGCCCTCCACTCCTCAAGTAGCTGACCGGTGAGACTGGAGGAAGGGGTTACTCCACATGTGTGGTTTAGCCCCACTTGGGCCCTTCCTCTTTCAGAACTGCCAGCTTACAGGCTGATCGCCTTCCTTTCTCCATTCCCAAATCCTTCCTGCAGTATGCTCAGTGCGGGCAAGGAACCAGATAGGCAGGGTGGAGGGGGTGGCTCTAGTTTTCTAGCCACTCAGTCTGTGATTAAATGGATAAATTCAATTCGGAGGGGAAGGAATGGGAAGTCATTTTGGCCTCAGACTAGGCCAAGTTTTAAAATGCATCTTTGCAAATAATAGATTGCTACTTCGTCTGCTTCAGGCGCTGCTGTATTCTTAGTGCCTAGAGCAATGCTGGGGGAGCATAATGTTTAAAAATATTTGTCCAATACACAAATTGTATCTCTGATGTCTGGCTTATTTCTTGACTGGCTTTGAACTGAGAGGGGAGAGGGATATGACAACTAATACATGGCGCATTTTCCCCTTTATATTCTCCATATTCAAACAGATGGCCAGCCTCATGCTCATTACTTTAGGAGAAGTAATATATGGCACCAGGAAAGCATAAGATTGCCTGCAGAGCTTCTTGTCCTTTCTGTTCCATAGGCAGATCATTAAGAATGTAGGTTTTCAGAGGAGAGGGGAAAATGGGTGTCATGGGCATAGAGTGTCTTGGAACTACATGATTACAGAAGCCTTTCCTCAAATTAGAAGAACAGGATGCCCCAGGCTGCAGGGAGGAGAAATGAGAAAGGATCTTTTAGTGCAAAGATCAGGTCAGACCAATGTTCTGCTGAGCAGCACCTTCAGGGAAACAAGAACAGAGAGGACAATAGAGGGGTGCCAAGGCAAACTGCATCCTAGTCAGCAGTGGCAGAAACCATTCCCCAACATGGCAAGAACACAGCACAGCTTTGGGCCCTGGAACACATGATGCATATAGGGATAATGGACCTCCTGAGTGGTAATGTGTGTGGATGATGATTGAAGATAAGACAGGTGTCCTCCATCTCCAACACCTTGACACTGCATTAGCTCCAAGAACCGTAGAACAACCCTAGTGAAAGGGTGACCTCAGGCCAGATAATTTTCATTCATACATTCACTCATCCATTCATTTATTTAGATACCTCTCCAGAATGGGAGCTAGGCAGGGTCCAAACTGAGTTTAATTTTTAAAATGTATTTATTGAGTGCCTTCTCCCACATTTACTACATTCCTTAACAGCTACCTTTAATATTATTTTTAAAGCATTATCTCTTTCATTCTGCTCTGTCAATTTCTACATCGTTGCATTTGCTAGACAACTGCAATTGTTCTTTGGGGCATTAAAGTTTTTTCTTCAGGTCGTTGTGGGTGGAAGTCTTTTTATAATATGTTGCACTCATCTCTGCCTTCATATGCAGAAGGCACAGAATACCACCTCACCTCAATAACGCTGAGTCATCATTATGGATATCCACTAAAGTACCCGGCAATAAGTATAGTAGTGCCAGCCTTTGTGTCTTCACACTGCTTAGCGTTATGAGGATATCATATTTCTTTCTGTAGTCTTCCTGTCAGCTCCCTTACTCTCATTGTCAATATTTAATTTTTGTTACAGCCACTGGTCCATATCTACCTTCTTCCTCTTGACTTCCCCCACAGATTTTTTTAAATTGTAGCACGTAACTGACTAAAAATCCAGAGTAGTATATCAGAACCTAGTGTATACTTTTGGACTGTATTGCACTCTCAGGGTAGTGACCTCTTCTTCCCACCCCAGAGTCCCCGGAACCATGTAAAAACCTCTGCAGCTGGCTGGGTAGTCACTGGTTCAAGATAATTCCTCTAGACCTCTCTGACCTGCTTCCTGTGTTGAACCTCTCATGCATGGAATTCCAAAGAGCTAGACTCATTGACCTTGCCATTTATCTTCCCCTTTTGTGGAGACTCCACAGGACACTGCTAATCTTTTTGCCTTTGCCTCCATGCTCCACAGCCTAACAACCCAGGCTGTCTCAAGCTCCCAGGATGCTGCAGACCAGCCCTCCAGCTTGCCTTTCTCTTTGGGAAGGAAGAACAGACACTATATACGAAATGATGAGGGATACACTCTGGGTGAGGAGGCCCTAAGAATTTTTCTGAATGAAGTTTATGGGTTTTAATGCATAGGCTTGGCACCAACCATTTTGTCTGCTCAGAAATGTTCTGATTCTTTGGGGTGTTTGAGATAGTTAATATTGCCTGGTAACTGATTTCTGAGAAGTACTTTGACAATGAATTGTATAATTTGCTCAATTCAGGTGTGGCAAAGGGTCACTATTGTGTAGGGGAGGCAGCAAGATATGGTGGAAAGGATACTAGAAGCAGGGGGATCTGAGTTCAAGTTTTAGCTCACCCATGAACAGGTTATATGACTTTGGGCAAGTCACAATCTCTCTCAATCTCAGTTCTCTAATCTGTAAAATGGGTGTGTATTAGGTTGCTCCAGAGAGAACTGAGAGAGAGAGAGAGAGAGAAGGGGGGGGGGGGGAGAGAGGAGAGAGAGAGAGAGAGGCGTGGAGAGGAGATTCACAGGGAAATTGGCCCAGGTGATTATGGAGGCTGAGAAGTCCCACGACAGGCCATCTACAAGCCAGAGAACAAGGAAAGCCAAGTAGCATGGTGCAGTCCCAATCCAAAGGCCTCAGAACCAGGGAAACCAATGGTTTAATTCTCAGTCTGAAGCCATAGGCCTAAAAACCTGGTAAGCCATTGGTGCTATTCTTAGAGTCCAAAGACCAGAAAACCTGGAGTTCTGATGTCCAAGGGCAGCAGGCGAAGGGTGTTCCAGCTCCAGAAGAAAGAGTGAATTCTCCTTTCCTCTGCCTTTTTGTTCTCCGCCCTGAGCAGATTGGCTGATGCCCACACACAATGGGTAAGTGTAGATCTTCCTTACTTAGGTATACTGGTTCTAATGCCAGTCTCTCTTGTAAGCACCCTCACAGATATACCCAGAAATAATGCTTTGCTAGTTACCCGAGTATCCCTTAATCCAGTCAAGTTGACACCGAGAACAATTCATCATGGGGGAACATACCTACCCTGTAGTGTGGAGAGAGTTATATGAGATCGTGCATGTTAACACACCTAGCACAGGCCAGGCATGGTGGCTCACGCCTGTAATCCCAGCACTTTGGGAGGCCAAGGCAGGCAGATCACCTGAGGTCAGGAGTTTGAAACCAGCCTGGCCAACATGGCGAAACCCTGTCTCTAATAAATATACAAAAATTAGCTGGGCGTGGTGGCGGGCACCTGTAATCCCAGCTACCCGGGAGGCTGAGGCAGGAGAATCGCTTGAACCCAGGAGGCAGAGGTTGCAGTGAGCTGAGATTGCACCACTGCACTCCAGCTTGGGCGATGAGAGCGAAACTCTGTCTCAAAAAATAAAACACCTAGCCCAAGATTTTAGCTTTAACATATACTATGCACTCAGAAATTGTAAAACATCTTAACAGTTTTATTAAACCATAAAATAGGAAACAACCAAAAGGAAAAAAGAATGCTTTCCCAAAGCATCCAACCTAATCCCATAATTTTACATAGAAGAAAACTGAAGTCCA
This sequence comes from Rhinopithecus roxellana, assembly GCF_007565055.1. Classification (NCBI taxonomy): domain Eukaryota; kingdom Metazoa; phylum Chordata; class Mammalia; order Primates; family Cercopithecidae; genus Rhinopithecus; species Rhinopithecus roxellana. The sequence continues at coordinate 112,817,421 of NC_044555.1, read as the reverse complement.
AAGAACGGGAGATGATATGTCCAGAGTCACACAACCAATTAACTACAGAGGCAGGACCAGATGTCATGTCTCTGGAATCAGGAAACAGCACTTTTCCCCTTTTTAAATACTTCCAGTGTTTTGAATTTCTGTAATCAACAGTCGTTAGTTTTTTCTTCTGTTTTACTTTCCACTTGCTAAACCCAATTTTGCCTCCTGGAACAACACAAGACTACTTCCTCTTTGACAAGATAGCTTTTCACATATTCCAAGGTTACCCTCATGTTCACTGATTTCTATTCCAAGATCCCATCTCTAATGCTACCAATTCATCCTTTGTATGGCAAGCTCTCCAGAACCAACACGGTTCCAGTCACCTGTCTCTGGCTAGGCTCCCATTCATCAATGTCTCTTAAAAGGTGGCATTTAGAGCAGAGTGCAGTGTTGCAGCTATGTGGCAGAATGATTAGCTTCCTCAGTCTATTAACTCTGTTTCTCTTGTGGCAGCCAAAGACTGCATTTGCTTTCTTTTTGTTGTTGTTTTGAGACAGGGTCTCACTCTGTCACCCAGGCGGGAGTGTTACAGTGGTGCAACCTTGGCTCACTGCAACCTCCACCTCTGGGGCTCAAGTAATTCTCCTGCCTCAGCCTGCCGAGTAGCTGGGATTACAGGTGTGTACCACCACGCCCAGCTAATTTTTATGTTTTTAGTAGAGACTAGGTTTTGCCATGTTGGCCAGGCTGGTCTGGAACTCCTGGCCTCAAGTGATCCTCTCGCCTCGGTCTCCCAAAGTGTTGGGATTACAGGTGGGAGCCACTAGGCCTGGCCCTGCATTTGCTTTCTTTATCAGTGACTTCATGCTGTTTGCCCATATTTTTTTTTTTTTTCTTTTTTTTTTGAGACAGAATCTTGCTCTGCCACCCAGGCTGGAGTGCAGTGGCCGGATCTCAGCTCACTGCAAGCTCCGCCTCCCGGGTTTATGCCATTCTCCTGCCTCAGCCTCCCAAGTAGCTGGGACTACAGGCACCCGCCTCGTCGCCCAGCTAGTTTTTTGTATTTTTAAGTAGAGACAGGGTTTCACCGTATTAGCCAGGATGGTCTCGATCTCCTGACCTCGTGATCCGCCCGTCTCGGCCTCCCAAAGTGCTGGGATTACAGGCTTGAGCCACCGCGCCTGGCCAAGCCCAGATATTTTTTACATAAATTGTTGCCAAGCCATGGGTCCCTATATTACTGTCCTTGGGCAGATGTAACAAATTACTACAGACTTTGTGGCTTAAAATAACAAATGTATTCTCTTTCGCAGTTCTGGAGCCAAGAGCTCTAAATTGAAGGTGTCAGCAGCGCCACACACTCACTGAAGGTTCCGTAAGAGTCCTTCTTTGCTTCTGCCAGTGTCTGGTGGTTCTAAGTCCTTGGCTTGTGGCTGTATAATTCCTATCTCTGTCCATCTTCATGTGGCCTTCTCTCCTCCCTTTGTCTCTCTTTTGTGTGTATCTTACAAGGATTCTTGCCGTTTAATTTAGGGCCCTCCTGGATAACCTCATATTGAGATCCTAAATTTAATTACATCTGCAAAGAACCTTTTACCAAATAAGATCACATTTACAGGCCCCAGGGATTAGGGCATGGACATATATTTTTGAGGACCACCAACCCACTACAGCTTCCCATCCTCTAACTGTATAATCGGTTTTTGGAGCATGAAGGCAGAACTTTTTACTTACCCTTGTTCTAATTTACATTTCCCAGATCACACTAGCTGGATTAAAAATTGCATCACAATAATAGGAGTATGATGTTTTACTGATTTTGTGCTTACCTGCTACTGTGGGACCCTTAGTCCCCCACCAAAGTCATCTCTTTTGCAGGTTCTCGTTAAGAGCTCATGGACACAGCTCTCTCCATATGGCATCTGAAGCTCTGTTCCATTTCTTCTCTGCCTCCCACGGTGAGGTATCCGTGGCCACAAAGCTGCTGTAAAGGTGTTCCATGGCTGCCTGATTACACTAATACCACCTTTCACCATGGATACCACCATGCAATTGATGCTCTCTTTCCAGATGTAGGTGTCATGGGGGGAATCCCCGTCTCCATCTCTTTTGTGATCCCTAGACAATTTCCTTTGTGTTCCCTCCATCTCACACAGATGACCTATAGTGCCATGTTTGTCTAACAGGAGGAGGTACCATGGGGTCTGCTCCCCCGCGGGCCTGAGGCAAAGGACAACCTGAGTGATGGAGACATATGCCTCCTGAAATTGGGCCAGAGTCCCAGGTTATCAGCTTCCATTACTCTCTGTGCTTCCCTTTTCGTGTCACTTGTTCAATATCTTCCTTCTCTGTTGGCCTGCAGGCTCCATTGAGGGCAGTGAATAAATCAGTCTTGTTCATTGGTAGATCCTCATTGCCCAGTGCAGTGCCAGCCACACAATGGGACCCTAAGGAAATGTTTGTTGAGTTAATAAGTGCTGAACAACTAGTGGCACTAAATCACCTGAGAAAAAGTTGTGAGAGTCACAATCTGTCACTCTGTACCTGTACCATTATCCCAAAGCAGTATGGCATGGGAGGTAAGCATGTGGACTCTGCCAGTTACAAGTAGGGTGACCTTGAGCAAGTCACTTAACATATCTGTGTGTCAGGCTCATCATCTGTAGATTGGAGATGTAAACTACATGTAAAATGCTTGGAGCAGTACATGGCACAGCATAGACCCTATATAAATTTGATTAATAACATCATACTTTATTATCTTACATATTTCCTCCAATTATACTTGTGAGCTCCTTAAGGACAGGGGCCTTGTCTGTTTTTACTCCCCATATATCGCTCAGTGGCTAGTATAGTGTCTTGAAAATAGCATGACCTCAATATTTGTTGAATGAATGAACAAATGAACCTACTATACTAAGAATCTTTCTCCTTCTAGTAATTATCCTAATTACTGTCCGTGGGCCTTGACATGTTCCGTAAGTGACTTTCTTCCTATGAGGCAATTCAATCCCTTTCTCTGGATCTAGACCTACTGCCAAGTCGTCTTTCAGATCTTCTAGACATACTCCCTTATGGATGGATTCTGGAGAAAGAACAATTTTAGGTCCAAGTGGACACATTGCTATGCTGGACTTTCATCTAAATATCCCAATATGCTGAGATATTTAAAATCTTGGTTCTATAATCTCTGGTAATAATGCTACCTCCAAAGTCTGTAGCATCTGCTAATTTTATATACATGCCTTTTAAGATTTCATTCAAACCATCAATTCCAAATAAATAACTTTGTTTGATTGCAATAAATTACATAACTCTATATTGAAAATTGTCTATGGGAAAGAACTAAAAATATAATCATTACAATAACAAGTCAGCAATCATGAATGAGGAAATTCTAGAAGTAATAACTGCTTTCTGAATATATAATAGATAATAGCTAATGTAGAAGGTGGCAGACATTAGCGATTTATACTACTGAAAAATGTGAATGTAATATTGAGTTCAATACTAAATTCATATAGAGAATCAACTTGAGAGTGTAATTTCCTTGTAAGATAGAAGTATCAAAGTCAAATATGTTTTCCGTACAGTTCAGCATGATGCATGTTTGCAGGAGAAATTCTTAGACTTCTCCAATAATTAAGCTCACGTGAGCTATCATAGGACAGATGGCTCTGTTATTTAAAACAAATTATAACCTTTAAAGATGAACATGTACTACTGAAATCTAAGTATAAATTTGCTTTGCATTTTAATTGAATGGTACTATTATTTAATGGGTGAAGCTGATATGAAGACTTCAGAGTGTTTTTTTAAAAATAAAGTAAGAATACATCTTAAATGACAAAAATATTAGGCAAAGCTTATTTATGCAATTTGTCAGTATTTCTGGAAGCTTTAAAAAAGCCTTTTCCTGACATTTAAATTATCTGTTCTATTGGATAATTTTGGAACTTAAAAGGGATGACAAATTTTTATCTTGTTTTTTTCCCATGCCTTAAAGTTGACATGTGTGTAATATTTGGATAACAATTTTAACTTTCATGTCAATCACTGATGTGTCATCAAAAGGTGTGTGTAACATAGTGTTCACTGATGGCACATTGAATATTTTCCCCCAAAGATTCTACTTTTGACAATGAGAAATTTTCTGACCATTTGATTGAAATCACTGTCTAGTCCAATGTTTAGATGTCAGTGTTTTGGGCTGGGTGCACTGGTTCACACCTGTAATCCCAGCACTTTGGGAGGCCAAGGTGGGTGGATCACCAGAGGTCAGGAATTCGAGACCAGCCTGGCCAATGTGGTGAAACTCCATCTCTACTAAAAATACAAAACTTAGCTGGCATGGTGGTGTGTGCCTGTAATCCCAGCTACTCTGGAGACTGAAGCAGGAGAATTGCTTGAACCTGGGAGGCAGAGGTTGCAGTGAGCCAAGATTGTGCCACTGCACTCCAGCCTGGGTGACAGCGTGAGACTCTGTCTCAAAAAAAAAAAAAAAAAAAAAGAGAGAGAGAGAGAAAGAAATCAGCCATCTACATCAATTTGCAAGGAAAAAAATGTGTTTGCACTGTAATTGAAGAGGACCAACAATTCCCAGAAGAAACAATAGCCAGCACCATAGATATCCCAATTTGTTCAGCTTACGAAATTCTGGCTGAAAAATAAAAGTTGGGCAAACTTTCCACTCGGGCGCCAAAACCATTGCACCCAGATCAGCTGCAGCAGAGTGTTCAATGGCAATTCAAACAAATGGGATCAAGATCCTGACAACTGTACCAGGAGATGAACATGGCTTTACCAGTACAATCTTGAAGACAAAGCACAATCAAAGCAATGGCTACCAAGTGGTGGAAGTGGTCCAGTCAAAGCAAAAGCAGACCAATCAAGAACAAAAGTCATGGCATGGAGATACTCAAGGCATTTTGCTTGCTGACTTTCTGGAGGGCCAAAGAACAACAACATCTTTAGCACATCTTTAGGCACAGCTTCAGCAGAAAAAACGCCCAGGAAAGGTTCACCAGAGAGTCCTTCTCTGCCATGACAATGCTCTAGCTCATTCCTCTCATCTAACAAGGGCAATTTTGTGAGAGTTTTAATGGGAAATCATTAGGTATCCACCTCACAGTCCTGATTTGGCACCTTCTGACTCTTTTTGGTTTGTTTGTTTCCTAATCTTAAAAATCTGTAAAGGGCACCCATTTTTCTTCTGTTAATAATGTCAAAAAGACTAAATTGACATCATTAAACTCCCAGGACCCTGAGTTCTTTTCTAAATGGCTGGTATCATCATTTACCAAAGTATCTTCGTCTTTATGGAGCTTATGTTGAGAAATAAAGCTTATATTTTAATTTTTATCTTTAAATTTTATTTTCCACAAACTTTTTGAAGTCCTTTCATATTTGGAATTTTTAACAATAGAGGTATGAAAGAATAAATTCTGCGATTGTAATCTGTTAACCTTATTTCAACACTAGTTTGATATTGAAAGCCTAGACATGTTTTTCTTCACACTTATTAAAAATCTATTGTCAGTGGGAAATGAGTATGCTTTCATGCTCAGTAAAAAATATGTATTCAAAATTATCAACAGTATGATCTCAAAATGACTGGAAAAAAAAGCCATAATGTTAACTGTGGTTGCCACTGAGTGATGCAGTTAAGGCTGGGGTTTGCTTTTCTGTTTCTTTATGCTTTTTCATAGTTTGCAAGTCTTCCACAATGAGCATGTTTTACAAAAAGTGACAAAATAAAAAATAAAACCTTTATGAATAAAAGTGTAGCAAGTTTGAACAGTTTAGTACTATACTCCCGTTTCCTATGTACCAGCTTTAATCTGAAGTCCTGTTGTAACTTTGTTAGCAAACCCTTTTTGATTGATACAGAAATCTGCACTGTTGTTCCATAACAGCTGTTCTTTTGTGTGAAACATGGTACAAGTGAATTGCTATGCCTAACACCAGGGCTGTGAGGCCTCTGTCCACTTACAATTGCATTTTCAGATATGGGAAGCTTGCATGATAGAGTAACTTGAGTATTACTTGGCTGCAAATTAAAGACATCGATGTGGGAACACAAGTTCCCTGTGCATTTTCTGCGTGAGTGCTTTCTCAGATGCCTTTCATTATCCATCTCCTCTCAACTCTTCCACTCCCTAACTTCTCTTGTACAGTGGTCAGTGGGGTGATTTTCTTGTACCTCCACTCTCTGTGTCCTGGGTTGGGAATATAACACCAGTATGATGCCAATTAGTGTTGACAGAGAGTTGGAGAAAAGAGGTGACAGAGATTAAAATGCATAATCATAGAATTCCCAAAAGAATATTTTTAAGACAAGTTAATGAGTAACTTTGTCCTTCTGGTACAAGAAACAAACCAGAAAGCAAACAAAACTCATAAAAACTATTTGTTCAAATTGTGAAAAATATCTAGCATTATTATATTGTAAGAATAAGTTTAGAAAACTGTTGCACTTCAGGCAAAAGTCCATTTTAGTTGACCTGAGATTTTGCTAAATTCAATAAGAATTTTATTTTTTTCTGATTATACTGATGATACTTGCTCAAAATCAAGCAATACCTAATAATATAAACATAAAAGTCACTTAGTATCACAATCCCCCTGAGGTAACCATATTTTTTTGAATAAGTATATGTATATATACACAACATATTTACGTATATAATTTTGTATATATTGAGCTATGTTATACACACTATAATTTTAAACCATAAAAAGTCATATGATTGTTCTGTATTAATTAATTCAGATATATATGACTGTTTTAAATAGCTGTGTGGTATTTATTTCATGCACATGGTTTAACTATTTCCTAGTTTATTATATAAATTTCTTCTCCTCCTCCTGCCTGCTGTTATGAATAACATGGCAATGTATTCTGTACAAAAATATTTCCATTCCTGCCAGATTAGCTTCTTGGTGTAAAATCAAAAATGTGGAATTCCTGGGGCAAAAGATGTGCACATGACAAACTATCTTTTAGAAAAGCTATATCAATCTGTGCCCCCCAACATCAGTGAGCCAGTTTACCCTCCCCATTTGCAGCATTAAGTGCTCTCCATCTTTAATCACTCACTGCCCGTAGATCTGGGGTCAGCAACCCAGTCAGCATCTTTAGGGTTGTAGGGAAAAAAAGGTAATGAAGAATGTGTGACCAAGACTATATGTGGCCCACAAAGGGGGACATTTCTATTATCTTAGCTGTTTACAGAAAAAAAATGCCAACTCCCGGATTAAAGGAAAAATACTCTTGGTCATATTAGCTTTTCTTTGCTTATTTGTGAGTTCAAATAGATTTTCCATGTACATGTGGGTGTTTGTATTTCTTCTTTTCTTCTTTTGTCAATTACACTTCCTTCACCAATTGTCCTATTAAGTTGCTCATCTTTTTTCCTTTTTTACTCATTATAATTCTGTACATTAGAATATGTGCATTTTGTCATGTATTTCATAAGTATTTTTCTCTGTCTCAATTAATCATGAAGAATGTATCTTTTATATTGCACAGAAAGTTTTAGTGTTTATGCAGTCAAAGCAGATATTCCGAGAATGATAGCAGGTGCTACTTTAGATATGATAGTAAAAGAAGTTCTCTCTGACAAGGTGACATTTGAGCAGAGAACTGAATTAAGTGAGAGAGGGAGCCATTCATATATATGGATGAAGGGGAGTCCAGGCCATGTGAACAGCAAATGCCCAGACCCTGAGATAGGAGCTTTCATGGCATATTGGAGGTACTGCCAGGAGGTCACTGTGACCAAAATGGAGGGAGATTGGTAGGAGTTGAAATTAGGTATGGAAGGATGAGATCATGTAGAGCTGTGTAGGCTATGATAAGGACATTAGATTTTATTCTGAATTCCAGTAGAAGTCTGGAATATTATGAACAAAGGAGTGACATAATCTCACTTAAGTTTTAAAAGGATCACTTCTATTTTTGGTATCTTTAAAAAATATGTGTTATATTTTCTTGTTATAAATTAAATGCATGTCCATTTTCAATTATATAGATAACATACAAAAAAGAACCAAGTAAGGATGATAGTATTTTAATAAGCTTTTCTGGAGAGAGAGAGATATATACACCTTTATCTACATATATATCAAGGTTGGGACATACCTTAAAGATCTTCTGGACCAGAAATAAATCCAGGCATTTATGGTCAACTGATCTTCAAAAATGTTGCCAAAAACACACAATGGAGAAAAGACAGCCTCGTCAATAAATGGTGTTGGGAAAATTGGATATACACATGCAAAAGAATGAAATTAGACACATCTCACACCATGTGCAAAAATCAACTCAAAATGGATTAAAGACTTAAAGGTAAGACCTCAAACTGAATGTTCTTAACACAATGATATGACAAATACATGAGGTCATGGATATGCTAATTACCCTGGTTTCATCATTTTACAATGTATACATGTATTAAAACATCACACTGCACTCCATATACATACACATATACATATATACGTATATATACATATATATGATTGATATATATATATATATGTATATATGATTTAGCCATTCCGGGATACGTGTGTGTGTGTGTGTGTGTATATATATGTATTTCCTATGTGTCAATTCACAATAAATATATAACATAGAAGAAATGTTTCTCGACATTAGGCAGAGATTTTTTTGGATATGACCGCAAAAGCACAGACAACAAAAGGAAATATAGACAAATGGGATAGCATTAAACTAAAAAGTTTTCTGTACATCAAAGGAAACAACTGAGTCGAAAGACAACCTAGGAATGAGAAAAATACTTACAAACCATACATCTGATAAGTGATTAATACCCGAGATATATAAAGAACTCAACAGCAAAAAGAAGTAGTAAATAACCCAATTTAAAATGGTCAAAGAACCTGAGTAGACATTTCTTAAAAAGAAGACATACAAATGGCCAACCAGTATATGACAAAATGTTCAATATCACTAATCATCACAAAAATGCAAATTAAAACCACATTTAGAGAACACTTTGTACCTGTTAGGGTAGCAGTTATCAAAAGCATAAGATAACAAGTGCTTGTGAGGATGTGGAGAAAAGGGAGCCTTTGTTGGTGGGAATGTAAATTTTAGTACAGCCATTATGGAAAACAGTATGGATGTTTTGGCCCAGAAAAAATCCAGGCATTTATGGTCATATGATCAATTACCATATGATCCAGCAATGCCCCTACTGGGTATATATCCAAAGAAAATGAAATCAGTCTGTCAAAGATATATCTACAGTCCCATGTTCATTGCAGCACTATTCACAATCGCCAAGATATGGAAGCAACCTCAAGAAAATATGGTATACACACACACACACACACACACACACACACACACACACACTGGAATGCTATTCAGCCTTTAAAAAAGAATGAAATTCTGTCACTTGTGACAGTACGGATGAACCTAGAGGACACTATGCTAAGTGAAATAATCCAGACACAGAAAGAAAAATACCGCATGATCTCACTCCTATGGGGAATCTTAAAAAGTCAAACTCATAGAAGCAGAAAGTAGAATGGTGGTTTCCAGAGGATGGGGCAGGGTTTTGGGAGATGTTGATCAAGGGATACATCATTACACGTAGACAGGAGGACAAAGTTCAAGAGATCTGTTTTTTTTTTTAATTTTTTCATATTTTTATTTGTATATATTTTTTGAGACGGAGTCTCACTTTATTGCCCCGGCTGGAATGCAGTGGTGTGATCTCAGCCCACTGCAACCTCTGCCTCTCGGGTTCAAGCAATTCTGCCTCAGCCTCCTGAGTAGGTGGGATTACAGGTGTCTGCCACCACGCCCAGCTAATTTTTGTATTTTTAGTAGAGATGAGGTTTCACCATGTTGGCCAGGTTGGTCTCGAATTCCTGACCTCAAGTGATCCACCTACCTCAGCCTCCCAAAGCGCTGGGATTACAGGTGTGGGCCTCTGCGCCCTGCCAAGAGATCTATTGTACATCATGATAACTATAGTTAATAACAATATATTGTATACTTGAAAACTGTTAAAGGAGTAGATTTTACATGTTCCCACCAGAAAAAGGATACATATGTGAGGTAAACAAAGTATTAATTAGCTTGATTTAGCCATTCCAGGATGTATACATACATCAGAAATCATATTGTACACCATATAATTTTTGTCATGTACAAAAAAAAGACATACCCAGCTTCTTCTGCATTTTGTGCAAAAGTATTTTGTTTTCAAACTGTCGGGCTAACTCTTGAGTGGGCGTTCTGTTTCTCCAGATTTGTCCTTGTAAATAAAAAAAAAAAAAATTAGGTCTCCTTCCTCTACTGTGATACAGTGTATGATTTATAATTTTGTTTCTGGATTCTACTTCAAGTCAAGGCTTCTCTACACTTTTAGTTGCTGACATCAGACTGGCTTTGAAACTTTTTTTCATGTTAAGAGCAAGAAGGCTTTTGTTCTTGGAGCAGGCAGAGAGTATTGTACATTCTTTTGGCCGAGGAAACAGAATAAGCTGTGACCGCCTTAAGGACAAACATTTGTGGTAAGGATTTCTTTACCTTAGACTAATATAAGAAATGGATTGGGGCAATGAGTGGGTCAGTCTTGGAATATTTTTATAGATAGCATCCCCCATAGCCAGTCATTTTCATTCTTGTGTTGTTTCCCCTTTTCCCCAGAATCCCCCATTTCTAGGACCAATGAGTTGCAGGACACAGTGCAGTTCTTGTAAAGGTGTATCCATCCATACAGAGTGCAATAACCTGCTTTGGGTTTCTCTGACAGTTCTTTGTCTACTGTTCGGGTTCTTCTAAAACAATTAGGATTCCCAAGTAAAGGCAGGTGGAAATTTCTCAACTCTGGATTAAAACTTCACCACTGTAAACCTGGAAGTATTAGTATAACAAATCTGGTGTGCACCTGGGCTTCACGGGATGGCTGTACCTTGGTGTGGTTCCTATGGAATCTATGGGCCCCAGTCTCTGAGCCCTATAGTGATTAGGACTTGAGAAATTGCCTTGTGAACTTGCATATGATTGGCTTATAAATTTGGACAGCAGATTATTTTCAGTGGGTAAAAGACCATTCCATTATTTGTGTCCAATTCTTTTTAAGCACGCAAATTTTCCAGACCAAGAACTACCTTGATCCCCAGAAGGTAGCCGGGGGGATGTAGACTTGGAGAGCAAAGAAAAATGGGAGGTCTTCAGGGCGATCTTCCAAAAGAATATGGTGATGTTTCTCACATTTTTTTAAAGCAGGGTCTCTAGTGAGGCAAAACCACATTTTATTCTTGCTCTATAGTGTTTATTTGTGGAGGTAGAAAGTTTCTGGAGAAGAAGTGGGACTGTTTATGTGAAGAGCCTAGAGGTCTTCTCAGAATGAAAGGGCTGGAAACTCCAACCCTTTTTCTCTCTGATAAGCAAGGTTCTTGGAAGTTGCTTGAGGGGCCCAAAAAGGTCCTAATGAAAACTCACCAAACTTGGTGAGAAAGAGGTAGAAAGGAATGGGAGCAGCTCCCTCCCAGAGCCCTGTGTCCTCATTTTTTCATCTGAGCTGGTTGCTCTCCAGGCTAGCTGTACATCTCTTTCTGAAATTCCCTTTGTCTGTGCTCCTATATCAGATCATTATTTCCTAGATTCATTGTCTTGCTCTTCGTTGATTTACTTCATCATTTTTTGGGGGGAATACATTGTCTACTAACTTCTCTATATGGGTTATAAACTTTATTAATAATAATTATTATTATGTCTGAAAATGTCTTTGACAGCCTTCATTTCTGTTTGAGAGTCTGACGCAGTATAAAATTCCAAGCTGAAAAACCTTTTCTCCCCGATTTTGTATTTATTTTTCCATTAGTTTCTAGAATCCACTGTTGCTATTGAGAAGCTCAATCATTTTGTTTCATTTTTTTTTCAACTTTAATTTTAGATAAGGGGGTAAATATGCAGATTTGTTATGTGGGAATATTACATGATGCTGAAGTTTAAAGTACAGATCCTGTCACCCTGATAGTGAGCATGGTGCCCAATAGGTGTTTTTTTTTTTTAATCCTCCCCACCTCCCTGCACCCTCTAGTAGTCCACAATATCTGTTGTTCCCATATTAATGTCCATGTGTGCTCAATGCTTAGCTCGCATTTATAAATGAGAACATGTGGTACTTGGTTTTCTGTTCCTGCACTAACTTGCTTAGAATTGGCCTCCAGCTCCATGCATGTTGCTGCAAAGAACGATTTCATTCCTTTTTAATGGCTGCCTAGTATTCCATAGAGTATATGTAGCACATTTTCTTTTCTTTTTTTTTTTTTTACTTTTATTTTTTATTTTTATTATTATACTTTAAGTTCTAGGGTACATGTGCACAACGTGCAGGTTTGTTACATATGTATACATGTGCCACATTGGTGTGCTGCACGCATTAACTCGTCGTTTACATTAGGTCTATCTCCTAATGCTATCCCTCCCCCCTCTCTCCACCCCACAACAGGCCCCGGTGTGTGATGTTCCCCTTCCTGTGTCCAAGTGTTCTCATTGTTCAATTCCCACCTATGAGTGAGAACATGCAGTGTTTGGTTTTCTGTTCTTACGATAGTTTGCTGAGAGTGATGGTTTCCAGCTGCATCCATATCCCTACAAAGGACATGAACTCATCCTTTTTTATGGCTTCTTAGTATTCCGTGGTGTATGTGTGCCACATTTTCTTAATCCAGTCTATCACTGATGGGCATTTAGGTTGGTTCCAAGTCTTTGCTGTTGTGAATAGTGCCGCAATAAACATACGTGTGCATGTGTCTTTATAGCAGCATGATTTATAATCCTTTGGGTATGTACCCAGTAATGGGATGGCTGGGTCAAATGGTATTTCTAGTTCTAGATCCTTGAGGAATCGCTACACTGTCTTCCACAATGGTTGAACTAGTTTACAGTCCCACCAACAGTGTAAAAGTGTTCCTATTTCTCCACATCCTCTCCAGCACCTGTTGTTTCCTGACTTTTTAATGATCGCCATTCTAACTGGTGTGAGATGGTATCTCATTGTGGTTTTGATTTGCATTTCTCTGATGACAAGTGATGATGAGCATTTTTTCATGTGTCTGTTGGCTGCATAAATGTCTTCTTTTGAGAAGTGTCTGTTCATATCCTTTGCCCACTTTTTGATGGGGTTGTTTTTTTTCTTGTAAGTTTGTTTGAATTCTTTGTAGGTTCTGGATATTAGCCCTTTGTCAGATGAGTAGATTGCAAACATTTTCTCCCATTCTGTAGGTTACCTGTTCACTCTGATGGTAATTTCTTTTTACTGTGCAGAAACTCTTTAGTTTAATTAGATCCCATTTGTCAATTTTGGCTTTTGTTGCCGTTGCTTTTGGTGTTTTAGACATGAAGTCCTTGCACATGCCTGTGTCCTGAATGGTATTGCCTAGGTTTTCTTCTAGGGTTTTTATGGTTTTAGGGCTAATATTTAAGTCTCTAATCCATCTTGAATTAATTTTCATATAAGGTGTAAGGAAGGGATCCAGTTTCAGCTTTCTACTTATGGCTAGCCAGTTTTCCCAGCACCATTTATTAAATAGGGAATCCTTTCCCCATTTCTTGTTTTTGTCAGGTTTGTCAAAGATCAGATGGTTATAGATGTGTGGTATTATTTCTGAGGACTCTGTTCTGTTCCATTGGTCTATATCTCTGTTTTGGTACCAGTACCATGCTGTTTTGGTTACTGTAGCCTTGTAGTATAGTTTGAAGTCAGGTAGCGTGATGCCTCCAGCTTTGTTCTTTTGGCTTTGGATTGTCTTGGCAATGCGGGCTCTTTTTTGGTTCCATATGAACTTTAAAGTAGTTTTTTCCAATTCTGTGAAGAAAGTCATTGGTAGCTTAATGGGGACGGCATTGAATCTCTAAATTACCTTGGGCAGTATGGCCATTTTCACGATATTGATTCTTCCTATCCATGAGCATGGGATGTTCTTCCATTTGTTTGTGTCCTCTTTTATTTCATTGAACAGTGGTTTGTAGTTCTTCTTGAAGAGGTCCTTTACATCCCTTGTAAGTTGGATTCCTAGGTATTTTATTCTCTTTGAAGCTATTGTGAATGGGAGCTCACTCATGATTTGGCTCCCCGTTTGTCTGTTATTGGTTTGTAAGAATACTACTGACTTTTGCACATTGGTTTTGTATCCTGAGACTTTGCTGAAGTTGTTTATCAGCTTAAAGAGATTTTGGGCTGAGACAATGGGATTTTCTAAATATACAATCATGTCATCTGCAAACAGGGACAATTTGACTTCCTCTTTTCCTAATCGAATACCCTTTATTTCTTTCTCTTGCCTGATTGCCCTGGCCAGAACTTCCAACACTAAGTTGAATAGGAGTCGTACATTTTCTTTATCCCATTTACCATTGATGGGAACCTGGGTTGATTCCATGTCTTTGCTATTGTGAACACTGCGGTGATGAACATACAAATGCATGTGTCTTTTTGGTAGAATAATTTCTTTTGGGTACATACCCAGTAATGGGATTGCTGTGTCCAGTGGCAGATTTGTTTTAAGTTCTTTCAGAAATCTCCAGGCTACTTTTCACAGTGGCTGGACTAATTTACATCTCCACCAACAGTGTATAAGTGTTTGCTTTTCTCTGCTGTCTTGCCAGCCAGCATCTGTTGTTTTTTGATTTTTTAGAAATAACCATTCTGACTGGTGTGAGATGGTATCTCATTGTGGTTTTGATTTCCTTTTCTCTGATGATTAGTGATGCTGAGTATTGTTTCATATATTTGTTGGCCACTTGTATGTCTTCTTTCGAAAAGTGTCTGTTCATGTCATTTGCCCGCTTTTTAATGGTGTTATTTGGTTTTTACTTGTTAATTTATTTAAGTTCTCTATAGATTTTGAATATTAGGACTTTGTCAGATACATAGTTTACAAATATCTTCTCCCATTCTGTAGGTTGTCTGTTTGCTCTGCTGGTAGTTTCTTTTACTGTACAGAAGCTCTTTAGTTTAATGAGGTCCCACTTATCTATTTTTGGTTTTGTTGCAATTGCTTTTAGGGACTTAGCCAAAAATTCTTTGCCAAGGCCAATGTCGAAAAGAGTATTTCCTAGGTTTTCTTCCAGGATTTCTATAGTTGGAGATCTTACATTAAAATCTTTAATCCATTTTTAGTTAATTGTTGCATATGGAGAAAGGTAGGGGTCCAGCTTCAGTCTTCTGCATATGGCTAGCCAGTTATCTCAGCACCATTTACTGAATATGGAATTGTTTACCCATTGCTTGTTTTGGTTGGCCTTGTCAAAGATTAGATGGTTGTAGCTGTACGGCTTTATTTCTGAGCTCTCTATTCTGTTCCTTTGGTCTATGTATCTGTTTTTGTACCACTACCAAGCTGTCTTTATTTGTTTGTTTTTGAGACTGAGTCTCACTCTGTCACCCAGGCTGGAGTGCAATGGCATGATCTCAGTTCACTGCAACCTCTGCCCCTGGATTCAAGCAATTCTCTTGCCTCAGTCTCCTCAGTAGCTGGAATTACAGGTCCCCGCCATGACACCTGGCTGATTTTTGTATGTTTTAGTAGAGACGGGGTTTCACCATGTTGGCCAGGCTGGTCTCAAACTCCTGACCTCAAGTGATCTGCCCACCTCAGCCTCCCAAAGTGCTGGGATTACAGGTGTGAGCCACTTTGCCCAGCCACCCAAGCTGTTTTGTTTACTGTGGCTTTATAGCATAGTTTGAAGTTGGGTAGTGTGATGCCTCCATCTTTGTTCTTTTTGCTTCAGATTGCTTTAGTTATTTGGGCCCTTTTTTGGTTCCATGTGAATTTTAGAATAGTTTTTCTTTCTAAGTCTGTGAAGAATGTGATTAGCAGTTTGATAGGAATAGCACTGAATCTGTAAATTGCTTTGGGAAGTATGGCCATTTTTATGATATTGATTCTTCCAATCCATGAGCATGGAATGTTTTTCCATTTATTTATGTCATTCCTGATTTCTTTCAGCAGTGTTTTGTAGTTCTCCTTGTAGAGACTTTTCACCTTGGTTAGGTGTATTTCTAGGTATTTCATTTTCTTTGTGGCTATCGTAGGTGGGATTGTGTTCTTTATTTTTGTTTAATTTTTCATTTCCACAGGTTATTGGGGAACGGGTGGTGTTTGGTTACATGAGTAAGTTCTTTAGTGGTGATTTGTTACATTTTGGGGACTGTGTTCTTGATTTCACTCTCAGCCTGGATGTTGTGGATACATAGAAATGATACTGATTTGTGTACATTAATTTTGTATCCTGTAACTTTACTTAAGTTGTTTATCATTTCTAGGAGCCTTTTGGCAGCATCTTTAAAATTTTTCTAAGTATAGATTCATATCATCAAGGAAAAGAGATTGTGTGACTTCTTTTCATACGTGGAGGCATCTTTCTCTTGCCTGATTGCTCTGGCTAGGACTTCCAGTACTATGTTGAATAGGAGTGGAGTGAGGGCATCCTTATCTTGTTCTGGTTCTCAAGATGAATGGTTCCACATTTTGCCCATTCGATATGATGTTTCCTGTGGGTTTGTCATAAATGGCTCTTATTATTTTGATGTATTTTTTTGATGCTTAATCTGTTGAGGGGTTTTATCATGAAGGGATGTTGGAAGTTATTGAAAGCTTTCTCTGTGCCTATTGATCCTTTGTAAGAGATTTACTTCTTTCCATCTATAAATATTTAAGTTCTCTTTCATGTCTGTAGTATACTTTAAAATTCATAAGGATGTCTATCAGTGTAGTTATTTTTGAATAATCTCATTTTGCATTTGATAGGCTCTTTTAATACAAATATTCTTGTTCTTCAGTTCCGGAAAATTTTTTTCTATTTCTTCTATTATTTCTTTGAAATATCCTTCCCAATTTTCCCTTGTGTGTATTTTTTGTTTGTTTGTTTTGTTTTGTTTTGTTTTTTTTGACAGAGTCTTGCTCTGTCACCCAGGCTGGAGTGCAATGGCACAATCTTGGCTCACTGCAACCTCCACCTCCAGGGTTTAAGCAATTCTCCTGCCTCAGCCTCCCGAGTAGCTGGGATTACAGACATCCGCCGTTATGCCCAGCTAATTTTTGTATTTTTGTAGAGATGGGGTTTCACCATGTTGGCTAGGCTGGTCTTGAACTCCTGACCTCAGGTGATCCCCCTCCTCGGCCTCCCAAAGTGCTGGGATTACAGGCATGAGCCACCGTGCCCAGCCTATCCTTTCCCATTTTCTCTGTTCTTTTTTTCTCTTGGATTCCTGTGGGATATTGGACCTCCTGAATTTATTCTTCATGTCTCTTATCTTTTTTTCTCAGTCACCACTGAGACAATTCCACTATACTTTGCTAGAAACTCAATTTCTCACTCTCAAATAACAATTTCACCCTTCCCTTATTTCCTCAAATTTTCCACACTCACTCCTCTCTCTCCTCCTGATCACTATCATCTAATGACTGCAATTCATGACTTAGAAGAGAAAGTAGATACGGGAGGTATATTAAGGCACATTACTGGGATTAACACATGTAGAAGAGTAGGGAAGAGAAGGAAGAAGGCTTTGTGACATAAGCCTCATGCAACCTTACAAGAAATTCTAAAGATTGGATAATTTGCCAGTGTGGTCCCCATTTGGGACCGGGGAACTAGCCCCTGAAACCCCAAGTTGTTCAGTCATTGAATGTGGGATGCCTTTGGAAGGGGCTATGACCTTGGCTAGGTAGCTCTTTTCAGCTGAGGCAATCCCTGAATAAGGCTGACAGCCAAAGACTTATCTGCCAGCCTTCTCAACAGATGGGGCAATAAGTCCTTCCTTCCTGAAGGAGGATCAGAAGGGCACATTACAGTGTCTACCACATCAGCTACCTGCACCTATCAGTGTTGTGCTGATATTGGCTCGAACCAGCTAGTGAGGGTCAACTCTGCACTTCCCTTCCTAACTTTGCATTCAGTGACATTGTGTTGGTAGCTTAGGACGCTTCTGTGGAAGTTTTCAAGTTTCGCCAATCTTTTTCAGGTCTAAAAGCTCTCTTTCTTTTTCTCCAATTGTTCCTTGTTCACAGTATTCCATTATTGTTTATGGATTATAATAAGGATTTGAACCTTTCAGTGTGTAACCAATTAGCATTGTTTCTAAAGTTCACTGTTCCGTGAACTACGTCTGTTTCTTTCAGAGATTTTTTCCATTTATCATTCCGTCCATATATCATCTCTTCAACTCTTAAAGGACCAGGCACTGTGTTAGGTGATGGGGACACAATAGTGAACAAAACACAAAAAGATCCTTCTTTAGTTCATAAGTGTGATGATTGGGTTTTCATGTACATGTGTGAGATATGCCTCCCTCAAGACTTGTTACAACATTGGCACATTACCCGTCTGACATGAAGGGGAAAAAAGACGTAAAAGGTTCCTGTTGTAGGTATTTTTTTCTTGTCAGAGAAAAAAACTAGTAAATATACAAATAAATACTATTATTTAAGGAAGTTGTCATTGCTGTGAATGAACAAAATTCAGTGGATGGAGCATATGGGAGTAGGGGGATGTCTGTTTTAAAGAGTAGACTGGGACTATGTCTCTGCTGTGATAGTACTTAAACAGAGACCTGGATACAATCTCCAGTGGATAGCAGGTCAGGTAAACCATTGCAGTGGGAGGCAGCCCCAGGGGTGATGGACTCTGAGAAAAGAACAAGCACTCTGTGTTCCAGGAGCACCAGGAAGGCTAGTGTGGTTGGAGCAAAGTGTACGAGGTTAAGATTGACAAAGCAGGCAGGGCCCAGATCATTTTCACTGTTTGTCCTGGTCTCCTTTTGCATTTGGTGACTTCTGTCTGTTGGGGTTCTACCCGAGAAACAAGAACTAGTAAACTTTGTACACGTATGTGTAGAATCTTACGTGTGTGCTTTACATTTGTGTATTTTTAAATTGTGTATTATATACATTATATACATGCATGTATAATCTATTGACAGAGTGAGACACACAGAGGCAGAGAAAGAAAGAGACAGAGAGAGGGTGTTTTTGTAGTAGGCAGGTGGTTATTTCAAGAAATTGATTTTCAGGATCATGGAGTGCTGGCTAGGCAAGTTTGAAATATATAAAGCAGGCCAGCAGGCTGGAAATTCTCAGGCAGGAGTTGACACTTCAGACTTGAGGCAGAATTTCTTCTCCTTCAGGGAAATTTTAGTTTTGCTGTTAAGACCTTTCAACTGATTGGATGAGCCACCCAGGTTTTCAAGGATAATCCCCTTTGTTTAAAGTCAACTGATTGTAGAAATTAATCATATATACAAAAACCTCACAGCGATGCCCAGATTAGTGTTTGATTGATTAATTATAGCCTAGCCAAGTTGACATGTAAAAGTAACCATCACGGTGACTTACCTCAAACATTTGGTGATCTTAGCCTGCCTGTTCATATTTAAAGATGACATCCAGAAAAACTGATGGGGGAGTTTATAGGAGAGGGTTGCCAACTGGAAATTATTGCTTTAGGGTGACCAAGAGGAGGTATAGAATCTTATAATGGGAAACCCGTAAATACCAGATTGGGAAGTTTTTCCCTCCAGAGGGCCTTCAGTTTCCCCAGAGAAGTCTCTACTCCCTTGGGAGGAGGGGATGTGCCATGTGTGGGTGCTGTCCTTCGATAATGGGTGGATCTGGGGAGGCAGGAGGGACTTTTCGCACATTAGAGTCCTTTAATGAATGTCACTGTTTTGGGGCATGAGCCTCACTCCTACTATTCACAGTACCTGGTGTCTCCAAATCGCAAGGCTTCCCTTTGGTCCATATTCCTTTCTGTGAGCCTATCTCCCACCTCATCCTAAGCTGGGGTTCCCTGAACATTTACTCATGACTTTGTCTACTTTTGACCTTCCAAAAATAGTGAAAATAGTGTGTTTCATCTGCCATTTCAAACTACACAGACTAATTATTGCATGAAACAGTCTTTAAACATTGAGGGGAAGGTAAGGAAGGGAGTGTCTTTCTTTGCATCCTAAAGAACCACAGTGGTTTGGGAGGGGTCTGCAATAGCAACAGCCAAAGAGCCAGTGACTGAGATGTAATACAAATGCTACAGACCTCTGGGTTTCAGCTGACTCCTAAGGCCCCTGGATCCATGGCTTGGTCTGAATATGGGTAGTGGTGGTGAAACTCTCCTCCAGCTACAATGGTATTTCAAGTCATGCCAAAATATCAGTATTCTATTAAAATGGAGCTACGGCTATCATCTTCCTCCCAATGTTATAACGTGCTGTTCCTCCTGGGGGAGGCTCAGATGAGGCTGTTCTGTCCTTCTGGATTGAGTGCCTCCAGATAGGATGATTGAGAATGAAGATTCTGGGTAGAACAAATTATCATAGGAGGGGTAGGCTCCTAAGAAAAGAAATCTGGCTTGGATGGAAAAGGAGGAAGGAAGCAGAAGGAACCTAAACCAGAGAAAAGGAAGTGGTCAGGTTAAAGGGAAAACATTGGAAATTGGGCCTAAGAACCTCCCAGCACCTATTTCTCTCCTTTCATCATCCTCCATCACAACTTCATTCTCATGTCCCCATTTTAATGCCCACACCCTATTCTAAGTTTATTCCATCAGAGTCCTCTGAAAGAAGACCAAGGACACAAACAGACTCCGAAAGAACAGATAAATGACTAGGAAACAGAAAAAGATGTTCGACCACACAAGTAACCCAGAACTAGCTATTTCAACAACAGTAAGAGGCCTTGGAAAGTCTGTCCTGAGAATACTTTCAAAATGACTGTATCTCTAGCTTGAAATTTTAATGCAAGATATTCTCTGTGCACATCCAAAGATTAGATTTCTGATAAAAATGACAATGTTCTTAGGAGAAAAAATATTTTGTTTTAAAATATCAGGGTTTCAATATTTCTATATTTAAAAAACATGGTATCTATCAACTGATGAATGAATAAACAAAATGTGGTCTAGCCATACAATGAAGTATTATTCAGCCTTAAAAAGGAATGAAATACTGATACATGCTACAGCATGGTTAAACCTGGAGAACATGCTAAGTGGAAGAATCCAAATATAAAAGCAGGATTCCATCTGCGTGAAATGTCCAGAAGAGGTAGATCCATTGAGACAGAAAATAGATTAGTGGTTTCCTAGGGCTGGTGGTGATGTGGGGCCTTAGGAAGTGACAGCTAAAGGGTACAGATTTCTTTTGGGGACGATGAGATGTTCTAAAATTAGATTATGATGGTTGTACATCTCTGTGAATATATTAAAACCATTGAATTGCACACTTTAAATGGGAGACTTGTATGGCATGTGTATTCTATCTCAATAATGCTGTTACAATAAAAAATATGATATTCTGGAATACTGGAATCCTTAAAATTGATACAGTAATTGCCAAGAGGTGAATCTATTCATGGATTGGGAGACTAGACTCTATAAGCTTTATAAGCACTAAGATTCCTTTAAGACAGAGGAAGACTGAGAATTACGGAATTTTGTTCTGGCGTAATGTTATCAAGCTACAGATCTGCAAAATTATAATTCATTGGTATGGTTGTTTTCACTTCAGAAATGCTAGGATCAGAGTCAGCCAACTTACAGTCTAGTTCTAGTTATGCTTTGGACAAACAGCACAAACTTGGGAAACTCAGCTCCTCAAAACCTCAGTCTCCTCACCTGGAAAGTGGCAATAAATAAACTGGGCCTTCCTTGTACATGTGTTGGGAGGATCAAATGAGAGGACAGATGAAAAAGTGCTTACAAACATTATGCAAATGAAGATGTATACTTATTATTAATTTTGTAATTATTAGTAGTAACAGCAACTGTATATCAAATTAAGATGGTAAACTACTCATCATGTAAAGACTTGATTCTTTAAATTTGTCTTTATATGAACTAAACAACATGTCTTACATACTAAGTCCTCGTTGTACATTTCTTATTGGTCATCGTTGCCTAAGAATATATATTTTTAAGAAATAACCAGGTCATATGTACAACTATGGACCTATAGTACAGTCTATTACCTATACTTTTATCTTCATGGGACCTATATAACCAGTCTGATAAAACCAGTTTTGTTAGGTCAAGCTGTTTAACTTGGTCATCTTTTCAGATGGCAGTCTCGAGTCCCAATTCATGTCAGTAAATATTTGATTGGGTGGCACAGAGACTCAGAAAGAGACAAGCTATTCCCATTTCATTGAGCCTGAACTTACCATGCCTAATGTGGAAAGAAGCAGGTCTAGCTAAACATTAAAGAAAGAATTGGGAAGTTATGATTCCAAACTCCTACTCCTGACTCTAATTTTGCCCCAAGCAGTTAACATTTGCATTTCCAATATATCATCATCGTTTGAGCAAGTACTCAAAGCATTTCGTAAAAGGACTGCCAACATTTACAGAAGTAGTTGTTTGCTCTACTACAAATATAATTGCATTGGAAATATTCTTAAACTTTTTACACAGCCTTTGGCCATCAGAACAGAGCAAGGATTTTTATTTTTGTTTTTATTTTGAGACAGGGTCTTGCTTTGTCACCAAGGCTAGAGTACAGTGGCACAATCGTGGTTCACTGCAGCCTCAATCCCTGACCTCCAACCGGGCTCAGGTGAGCCTCCCACTTCAGACCCCAGATTAGCTGGGACTACAGGGATACACCACCACACCTGGCTAATTTTTGTATTTTTTATAGAGACGGGGTCTCACTTTGTTGCTCAGGCTGGTCTTGAACTTCTGGGCTCAAGTGATCCAACTACTTTGACCTTCCAAAGTACTAGGATTACAGGCGTGAGCCACCGCGTCTGGCCCAGAGCAAGTTTTAAAGGAGCTACTTCTTTTAAAGCACAGCAGAAATCATATTTACTTCTGAAACAATGTTTTCTTTGGAAAGGAAAGTTTTGGCCTTTAAAATGGCAAGAAATTGAAGATCTATAAATGGAAACATATAAGAATAAAATTTCTGAGGAATTTCCTGAGAAGGGATAAACATTAAGTCAATGTCAGGGCCTGGGTTCAGGTCAATTCATTGATCAGTCTCTTTGGGCTTACTTAGCTGAGGGTGTCAAAATGACTCCCTTGCATTTAACATACTTTTCAGGATTTTTACATACATCTAAGAAGGCTCCATGATGCCAATCTGGAGTTAGATTATAATGTATTAGTCATAACGTATTAGTTTGGATTCTTTTGGTTGCAAATGATAGAACCCCAACTGTAAGCTAGTTTAAGCACAAAAGAAAATGTATTGATCTATGTAAGTGAAAAATCTAGTGGGTGGATATTTCTTCAGTCATGGCTGGATCCAGATGTTCAAATAATATCATTAGGAATCTGTTTATATGTATCAGCCCTGTTTTCATGATACTGGTTTCATTTTCAGGCAGCCTGTCTTTGCAGCCTTAGGCTTACCTCATCTTTGTAACGAACAATTCAGTGAAGATAATTTCTACCTTTCATTGGTTCTAGAAATTCCTGGAATTGTGTATCATTGCTTCAAACTTATCACAGTGGCCATGGGGACAGAATACGCTGATTTATTTGGCCTGGACTACCCTCCTGCCCTGAAGTGGGGGTTTGCTGGAAGTCTCATCTGTGTCACATGGATTTAGAATGGAACAGGGACTCTCCATAGGAATGTTGAAGTACATAGATGCCAACTAGGCAGGCAAAAACTACCAATGTCCCCTGCATACATGGCAAAGAACCTAATGTGTGAAACTTGATACAGTCCTTTATATAATCATAAGTAATTTATATAAATTGTGAAGTTGCTATTATCTTTATTCTACAAATGAGGAGTTTTCATTTGGTAACCCCCTCACATGTCAATAGACTTCCTGAATTCTGTAGAACCTCTCAAAATCAAAGGTAGTAAGGATATTTTTAATTTTATTGCCTACTTCCATTTTCAGCATTTCAGACGTTCTGGTTTCTCAAAACCTATGCCTAATTTACTATAATGAAATAATATTCCAGGCCAAGGTGGGCAGATTACTTGAGGACAGGAGTTTGAGACTAGCCTGGCGAACATGGCGAAACCCCATCTCTACTAAAAAAAAATAGAAAAATTAGCCAGGCATGGTGGCGTGCAACTGTAATCTCACCTACTTGGGAGGCTGAGGCACGAGGATCGCTTGAGCCCAGGTGGTGGAGGCTGCAGTGAGCTGAGATTGAGCCACTGTACTCCAGTACTCCAGACTCTGTCTTAAACAAAAATAAAAGACTGTCTCAAACAAAAAGAAAAGAAAAGAAGAGAAGAGAAGGGAGGGAGGGAGGGAGGGAGGGAGGGAGGAAGGAAGGAAGGAAGGAAGGAAGGAAGGAAGGAAGGAAGGAAGGAAGGAAGGAAGGAAGGAAGGAAGGAAGGAAAAAGAAAAGGAAAGAAAGAAAAGAAAGAGAAAAAGAAAGAAAAGAAAGGAAGGAAGGAAGGAAGGAAAAAAGAAAAAAGAAAAAGAAAGAAAGAAAAGAGAAAGAAAGAAAGAGAAAAGAAAGAAAAGGAAGGAAAGAAGGAAGGAAGGAAGGAAGGAAAGAAGGAAGGAAGGGTATTCCCTGTTACTCAAATTCCCTGTGTCCTACTCAGGAGGGGTAAGATTTAGGCAAATGGTGTAACACCTTACTACATCACATTAGAGAGAGAAATTTGGTATAAGGCTGGTTTATCCTTAGACTTCATCCAAGGGCATTAATGAAATAATACCAAAGGGCCTTATTTCCGAAAGAGTTAGTTACATTGTAAGGCCCCAAAGACTGCATTATAAAGTAATGTAGATG
Source organism: Rhinopithecus roxellana (assembly GCF_007565055.1). Classification (NCBI taxonomy): domain Eukaryota; kingdom Metazoa; phylum Chordata; class Mammalia; order Primates; family Cercopithecidae; genus Rhinopithecus; species Rhinopithecus roxellana. Next base: position 112,792,688 of record NC_044555.1, on the reverse strand, counting down.
AATCTGAATGTGCTATGCAAATTAAAGACTGAGTTACAGCTATGCGTCTTTTTCTTCAGACCTGAAAAACCCTGAGATTAGTGTTCTTTCCAATAAGGGTCGGCAGTAAAATTAAGACTGATGTTCACTCATTGTCACTTTATTCACCCATTCAGGTAACCCACATTTTGAGGGCCTACTATACGCCAAGCCCTGGAAGACAGTGCCTAATAAGACATTTCTCCTGGCATCAAGGGCCTCAGAGTATTTCTGAATGGTAGACCTGCAAACAATTGCAACACATGCTAAGAATCAGCTTGAGAAAGGTAGGATGAACAGGCATGAAAGAAGGTGTTTGGTTCAGGGAGTCTAGCAAAGCTTCAGAGAAGAGGTAATTATTTTCAATGACTGCATAATTAATGATTTTATGGATGACACAGAAGGAGCTCATGTGAGCTTTGGCTTTCTCTCCCTCTCTCATATTTGGCTATCATCTATCCATCCACTCAATGTTTTTTCCAGCATTCTTTCAATGCTTATAGATGGCACGTAGTTGAAATTATACTGCATATTCATCTTGCATGCAGATAAGTCAATCAACATAAGGTCATGATCATTTTCTCATGTTCTTAAAAATCCTTCAATAATTTCATTTTAAAAATTAGACTTTTTAAGATAATTCTAGATTCATAAGCAGCTGTAAGAAATAATACACAGAGGCTGGGCGTGATGGCTCATGCTTGTAATCCCAGCACTTTGGGAGGCCAAGTTGGGCGGATCACCTTAGGTCAGGAGTTCGAGACCAGCTTGGCCAACATGACAAAACCCCATCTCTACTAAAAATACAAAAATTAGCCGGTGTGGTGGCGTGCACCTGTAATCCCAGCTACTCAGGAGGCTGAGGCATCAGAATTGCTTGAACCCAGGAGGCAGAGGTTGCAGTGAGCCGAGATCGTGCCACTGCACTCCAGCCTGGATGACAGAGCAAGACTCCATCTCAAGAAAAAAAAAAGAAATAATATAGAGAGATCCTGTATCCCCTTTACCACGTTTCCTCCAATGGTAACATCTTGCAAAACCATAGTACAATATCACAAGCAGAATATTGGCATTGATAGAATCAAGATACAGAACAGTTCCATCACTACAAGGAATGCCATTTTTAATAATTGATATGCTTAACAATCCATTTTATGCACTTACAGATAAAAAATCCATAAAATCCATTATGGATAGTGGATTTATGGATATCCATTTATGGATGTATCATAATTTATTATCCTGCTATTGTTTGATGTGTGGGTTGTTTACAATTTGGGGCTATAATTAATAATGCTTTGCATATAAACTTTTGTCAAAAACCTCTAATTATTTCTGTAGGCGAGATCCTCAAGTATGTACATTTTAAGGTTCACAATTTGTTGAAGAGACTATTCTTTCTCCATTGAATTGTCTTGGCACCATGGTCACAAATAATTTACCTTAGATGCAAGGGTTTTCTCTGGATTCGCAGTTCTATTCTATTGATCTGTAAGTCTATCATTATATTAGTATCACACTGTTTTGTTTATTGCAGCTTTGTAGTAAGGTTTTAAATCAGGAAGTGTGAGTCCTCTTTTTTTTTTTTTTTTTTTTTAAGATTGTTTTGGCTATTCTGGATCCCTTGAAGGATATTATATTTTTGGTTACCTTATTTCTTTGTAAATAACCTCCCATTTGTGATTTGACTTTTGTTTATGTTTTTAATTATACAGAAGTTTAAAATTTTTCCTTTTAGATTTTTGTATTTTTTACATATGTAGAAAACATTCTTTTACCTTGTTAAGTTTCTAATAGCTTTCTAAACCTAAAGTTATTTTTCCATTTATTTCCTTCTTTTTAAAAAAAGGAGTTACAAAAATAACAGTTGCTCACTGTAAAAAGTTTAACATACTTATTAAGCAAAAAACATGAGATTTCTCCTATAACCAAGTGCTTTCCAATTTCACTTTACAGAGATCAACACTGTTAGCAGTTTGTATCCTTCCCAATCATTTTCTATCCCCATACATACGTATAGTGTTTAAAATAAGGGATCAAACAATAAATATTGTTTTGCATCTTACTTTTTTACACTTGACAACATAGCAGGGCATCTGTCCATATGCAGATCAATCTCATATTTTTAAATTATGCTATGGAAAGTCTTTCCCATTGTTAGATTTTAAAAATGTCTTCCTAGGTTGTTATTTAGAACTTTTATAGACTACCCCTCATTTGTGTCTTATTTATTTTTAACTTATTTTACAACAACTGCCACATTAGTAGAATTCTTAATGTCATCCTATCCACAGTAGTGCGGAAATTTTAACTGGTTGCTCCTCTACCCTCTGCACACATTCAAGAGAGAGGCTGGCAAACGCTCTGCCTGGTTGACTTAACACATTCAAATAGCTTACACATTCAGATAAAAATATATAAATCAACTCCCAGAAGTTGAAAATGCAAGGCTAGGGGAAGAGGTGTGTGCTTGTAGCGGGGACGTGTGTGTGTGTGTGTGTGTGTGTTCCTCCCCTACTCACTCTGCCTTTTGCACTTACCTACCCCCACTTTCCTCGGGTATAAATTGGTGATTGCTCATGAGAGATCTACTTGGAATGATTGGCCTGTATAATATTAGTCCACTCTCCCGCCAGAAAATTTTGAAAAGGATAAGTATTAAAGAAAAAAAGTGACATGTGGCATTTGCAATTCCCATCAGGACTTTTAAGTATTAGAGCAAAATTGGGGCGAAACCCTATGGCATTAGCTGGGCTTCAGACACACATTTTTTTAAAAATGCTAACACCCCAGGCCTCTCCTCAGCCGGCTACTGCTTCACAAGCAGGGCTCCCTCAGGTCCTGCATACCCCTTTCCTTCCAGGCACTGTGGAGCTCCATCTTCCCTTAGCCCAGTCCCTGAGGGCTTTGGGTTCAGGGCAAGGAAGGAGCTCTAGCTCCTTTCGTTTTCCATTTGGCTTCTTAAACGGGGTGCCTCCTCTTGCCTTTCCATGTTCTCGTGTCCTCTCTAAAGCGTGTCAAGTCTCTCATGCCCATGGCAGATGGCAGCTCAAGTGTCTAACGGGGGCTTGGCATTTGGGACCTGAAGGGCGTGGGACTTGGCATATCCAAAGACCGAGATCAGAGTATGTCTCTGTGTTTGTTTGCATCCTCGGAGGACATATTTCGGCTTCAGCACAGGGCCTTTCAGACTATTCAGGGCTCGTATCCTCTTGGGGCAAAGACAGCAGCACTGACTGGGCGGCCTGCATGTGCTCACACAGTGTAACTCCCTGGCGCCGTCTTTGCCCAGGTGGATACTGGCCAGGATGCTAAGGAACCGCCAAGACTTGCATGAGTTGCCATGAGAGAGCGAGGCTGGGCTGTCTCTCCCACCACAGGTGCTAACCTAGGCTGGCCTTTCGTCCCTCGAAAATGGGCATCTCTGCAGAAATTCTCCCTTTTGGCTCCTTGCGTCCCTCCTCCACAGCCCCCGCCTCCTTTCATTCACCGGTGGCTAAGCGGGGGCGTGGGTGTGCGCACCCGGGGAGAGTTGCCCTCGCAGCGGCGTGGCCAGAGCGCTCCGCCGGAGCCCCAAACTCCTAACAAGTTCCCGGACTCTGCCCACGCGGAGCTCTCAGGTCCCTGTGCCTCTGTTCCTACTAGGGGGGCTCCGGAGGACTGGCGGCTGCGGCGCGGCTGGGCTGAGCCGGGTCAGGGGCTGTACCCCTCCGGCAGTGCCTGAGCGAGCAGCGGCGGCGCCCGGGTCAGAGCTGGGCAGCTGCTGGCTGGAGTAGCGGCCCTGCCCGGGACTCCAGCGTGAGGATGGCAGCGGCAGGGGCCCGGCCCCACCTGGGTTCGCCGAGGCGGGCGGCCAGGCACATACCCCAAGCTGCCGCTTCGGCGCCGTGGACCCCAGTGTCGTGCGGCAGGATCCCAGGCCTGCCCCAGAACCCAGACGGCTGCACTTTCATGCCGATAGCCCAGGCGATCCCTCTGCAGGTGGACATGGCCATGGCCCTGCAGCGCGTGAGGATTGCCGAGAAGTACGGGAGGAACTACCTCTGCCTCCTGCAAGCAGTCTTCGTGGCAGGTAAGTCCCATCCTCTCATCTCCTCCCTGGCGGCCTCTGGCTCGCTTGCCCTTCTTCTCACCTGCTGCCTCCCCAGCCCGCCCGGCTTTTCTTTATTTTCCAGTCCACACCCCTCCCCGCGCGCACTTTGTTTTCCAGTCCACACACCGCCCTCCGCCCACCGCGCGCGCACACACTTTCCTGCTGTAGTGGCGCTCCCAGTCACGAACTCGCTGGGTCATCCGTTCTCTGTTCCTCTGGCCAGCTGCCGCGCTGCGGGCGTACAGCTCTGGTCTCAACTCGGACACTGCAGGAGGACTGTGGGAAAGTGCAGGAAGCGGTATGAGAATGTCTCTGCCATTGCTGGTTCTGGTCTTCTATCCCCTTCTCACCGACTTTGATGCGTCCCCGGAGAAGTGGGAATAGAGTGTATCTTCCAACACTGCATCTCACACAGCAGAACCCAACCTCCTTGAGGAGTGCACTTCCCTTGTCATATTCCCTGAAGTTGAAAAAGCAATGTTTTTTGTTTTTGTTTTTCCCATAACGCATGTGGAGGAAACCAAGTCAAAAAGGCACTCGGGTTCCGGGTTCTGAAACCAGCAGCTGGCCGTGGCAGGACAGGTGGGGGAGTAGTTGTAGGGAAACAGCTGCTGCCACTGACTTGGGCTTTGCACCCAGAAAAGCTCATCTTTTCATCTTGGTCCATGAGCTTCTTGCTTCCCTACAAAGGCAGAAGCTCTTGTTTCTCTGGAAGGACAAACAAAAGCAAAGTCAAGTAACTCACAAAGTCTTTACGGCCACTGCCATGGTTTGATTAAGGGGAGTGAGTGGGGTAACATGGACTTGGTCACTTGCCAGTAGTGATACACTCAGATTTAGCAAGCTGAAGTTGCCCAGTTTTGGGGTTGATGCAACAGGGAGGATGCTGCAGGCTGTGGGACTGCGTTCCTATGGGGCCATTCTTACTGGGGCACGGGGGCAGCCTCAGAACAAAGTGCAACTCTGGGACCTGAAGTTCAGCCAGAGCTTTTCAGAGGAGTCTGCAAGGTGCTGCAATTGATGTGCGCGCCTTCCTGTGCGCCCAAGGTAGTTTTGACTTACTAGGTTCTAGGCCTTGCAGTGGAAGTTTTGGTATTCAAAAAATAGACTTGGTGGCAATTTCCCACAAATCAGATAGCCAAAACACATGTTCCAAATATACCTCCTTATTCAGTGCTATCCACAAATCTAAAGGAGGCCATGCAAACATCTTCAGGTAGACCAGAGGAAATTAATTCAAGGCTGTGGTCTACGCATCTTCATCAAGCAGAACTCTTTGGTCTTGCTTGTTTTGTTTTGAGCTGGTCAATATTATTTTCTATATGTAATAAATCATTAAGGGGAATGTGGTGATGGCGCACAAACGAGTTCAGGTCTTAAGAGCAATTTAAATGATTTTTGGAGACTACAAAAAAATCTTGCTGAAACATTCTGTGCAGTACAGTGGAAAGTACTTTGCGTTTTGTTCTCATTTACCTTCTGCATCGTCCTGGGAGCTGAAAAAAAACAAAAACAACAACAACAACAACAACAACAACAACAACAAAACTCCGTTGGAGGGATGCATGCTTAATCACAAAGGTCAAATTAGTTATGCTATGAAATGTAAGTTGACATTTTTACTGCTAGTGATTTCTCTTATTTCTAGAGTTGTGTGATGTTTCATCTGTTCACACTTTTGAAGGCTCCTACATGTTGACAGGCCCCCATTCCTGTGGCATTACAATTGCCGTAACACCTAAAGGACACCAGTTGCTGTGCTGTGTTTTTACCTGGGCCTGCAGTACTTTTGTACGTTTTCAGCATTTGCCCTGGAAGGGATTTGTAGCCATGCGATTAGCGTACACACTGTAATACAACAATTTTAAATGTAAATGGATTTCATATACTTCGAAGCCATTTGTATATTAAAATATGTTTACAAAGTTTTTCACTGTGGTAAATAACTTTCTGAACAATCACTTGAAAAATGACCATTTATGGATTGCTGAGGCCCAGAAATTACGCTACAGTGTAATAAGGTAATGACATATGTGTGTGCAGAATCTTCCTTGGGGCAGCCAGAAGAGGAAATGATTGGCTTCGCTTAGGGAGTTAGGGGAAGACTTGATGGAGAGAGTGATGCATGAGTTGAATCTTGAGAGAAGCACACAAATGTCCAGCTGGACAGCGGGTGGCAATTGAATGTGGTAGGGATAGGTGGCGTTAATGGTATTCCAGGCAAGGAAATAAGATGTGCAAAGACAAGCAGAGAGAGGAGAGCAGAGTAGGTCTGGGGAATTGTAAATACCTTGTAAATGACTGGAGTGTAAAATATGGGGGGTAAAGGAGAGAGAGAAATTTGGAGAGGTAGGCAGGGGGCTCATAAGGCATGTTGAATGGTTCTACTTTATTTCCAGAGCAATCGGAAGCCATTGGAGTGTTGTAAGCAGGGCAATAGAGAAAGTTGCTGCATATCGTACAGGTGGTGCACTGCAAAAGCCCTAGTGCCTCCACTGACACAGACCACGGTGTGGTCTGTGTCATGATGCGCTTACTAGGGCTGTACAGTGCACAGTATGCACAGTGGTCAGCAGAAGCTATGAATGTTAGAACCTTTTGCTTTCACAAAGATCACTCAAGTTGTGTGGAGGATTCAGTGTGTGGCTTATGCAGTGGAGAGGAAGAAGACTGGAGATAAAGTGACTAGTTAGAACCCAGTTGAAGTAAGCTGGCTCTGAGTGAATAGAGGCTTGGACTGTCACTTCTGGGGATGGGGAGAAGGGGAGAAGTCTGAGAGGAATTGAGAGGGTAGAATTGATTTGGCTTGGTGACTAGTTGTGGTGTTTGAGGGGCAGGGAGGAGACTAGGTTAATTTCAGGTTTCTGGTTAGGGTGACTGGAAAGAGATACCATTAACACAGGGAATGGAAGAGGTAGTTTGATTTTCAATTGTGGGTATGTGGTTTCTGTGGAACATTCAGGTAGAGCTGACCAACGGGTCTGCCGCTGGGAAGAAGTAAATGTTATTTCTTACTCTCATCGATATGGTTCATTAAACGTCTCCTGGCACTGAAGTTCTTTCCTTAAATCTACTTCTCCCTGGGCTATATTGATAACTCAGCAAGTCTAGTACAGAAGTAGGCACACATTTATTATAAAATTACCTTTCAAACTTGTTATTTATATTTTCCCTCACACATTTCTTTACCTGATGATGAAAAAAAATGAAAAAAAAGACACGTCTCGTATTCATCACAGGAGGAAAGAATGTAAGCTATACTGATCTAATGTAACCTCAGATAACTTGCATAAGTAGTTGTGAAAACCTGTTCACTGCAAATTTTACTCATCAGAGTTTATAGCTCAGGGAGATATGTAAATCACAACAGAATTTATTCAATGTGCATTCCAGTATAGTAGGAAGATGTATTTCAACCATGACGGGTCATCTATTAGGCCACACTATACTGTGAGTGTTCCACGTAACTGATTTTTCTGGGTAACTGAGGTTCAACACTTTTAGTGCCTGACTTTTTCCCCTTAAAATATGTATCCATTTTGGATGAGAAGCTTTTCAAAAGTACTGTTTACCTTCCTGATCCCTGAACCTGGAAATCATTGCATCCTTTTTTGATGGGTTAAGATTGTCCTTATAATAGCATTAGTTCTTTCAATACGCTGTATTCAGGGCTGCCTCGGGGCTCCTAAACTGTGGAGGGCTATTTGTCCCTATACTAAATGGGCACAGATTGTTCTGCTTTTTAATTTTCAATGCCTGACTCTTCCCTCCTAACTTTTCCATAGATTTCCTCTCTGTTAGCTGATATTTTTTGCTGCTGTGATTTAACTGTTTCTACTAGCCAGTTGTTATTGCCTAATTCTCCATGCCCCCTCCTCCATGGCCCTTTCTGAGTATTATGAACTAGGGAACAAGATAATCACACTTGTTCAAACTGTGTGAAAAGTGTAATAGACCATGGGTAGGCCTGTGGGGAGTCTACTTCAACTAATGTATATGAGCTTTAGTACATGGACTCTGTGATATCTATTCCAATTGCAAAACATCTTTTTCTTTTCTTTCTAGTTCTTTTGCGTGTTTTGGAGGGTCGATGCAGTTAAATAAGTTATCGGTAAAATCTATGTTCTCCTGCTAATTGAGGTATTATAAACATGTGAAATTGTAATATTGTACTTCCTTGTAAAACAAACAAGTGTGTTCAGAATCTATCAGCAAATCCACATGCTTTTTATCCACTGCATTTCTCAGACATGCCTGTGCTTGGCACCAGAAGGCGCTTCTTTCTTAAAATTTGCCTCCAGGTTTGAAAGCAAGTGTCCCTGTCTCTGCTCAGCATCTTCTTAAGCAAGCACCCTCTGAAGGCTCAATAAACAACTTGCACCTTACCTGCTCTAGGGCAGAAGCAGAGGCCAGTCCCATGAGGAGAGATGCCTTCTATCTGATGGCTGACAAGGCCAGTGCCTCTTTCTATTGCTTCAAGGTCTTGTTCCAGAGACAGTTCGTTCCTGGCCAGAGGCCAGTGTCACAGCAGTTCCATTTATTTTTTCACCCAAACTTCCCCTCATTGTGTGTTTATGGCGGATTTAAGAATCTGAGAGGCTTCTTGTTACTTTCAGCACTGGGAAGATGCCATTGAGCTAAATCCTGAAGGAGGTAGGAAGTGAACCACCAGCGATAACGGGGGGAGAGTGTTTCAAGAAGAGGGGGCAGTCAGTGGAAAGGCCTCGAGACAAGAGCGTGCTGACAAGTTCAAGGAACAAGAAAGAGACTGGTATGGCTGAAGCAGAGTGAGTGTTTGCATATGTGTGTGTGTGTGTGTGTGTGCGCGCGTGTGTGTGTGCATGCGCACACACGCATGTGTGCCCGCATGAGATGAAGCCATAGATGTAATAAAGTCTGGATCACTTAGGGCTTGGTAAGAATTTAGGCTTTTACCCTGAGTCAGATGATGAGCCATTGGAAGGTTTTGAGCAAAGGGGTCACTTCTGTGTTAACAGGATCCCTCTGGATGCTGTGTAGAGAATAGGATTAAGATCGGACAAAGATGGAAGCAGTGAAACCAGTTAACAGGCTATTAGGATTAATGATGGCAACTTGAACCAGAGAAGTAATTGTGGAGGTGGTAAGCAGTGATCAAATAGATTCTACATACATTTTGAAGATAGAGTCAGAAGGATTTGCTGATGGTTTGGATGTGGAGTATGGGAGAAAGAGGAGTTAAGGATGATGCTAACATTTTTGGCCTTAGCAAGTGGATGGCAGAAATTTTCATCAGTGGAGATGGAGATGCCTGCAGGAGGGGTGGGTTTATGGGGAAAAATTATGAGTATCAGAAGTTTGGTTGGTTGAGACTTGTTAACTTTTTTTTTTTTCGAGACACAGTCTCACTCTATCACCCAAGCTGGAGTGCAGTGGCGCAATCTTAGCTCACTGCAACCTCTGCCTCCCAGGCTCAAATGATTCTTTCACCTCAGCCTCCCAAGTAGCTGGGATTATAGGTGTGCACCACCACACCCAGCTAATTTTTGTATTTTTAATATAGAATCATGTCGTCTGCAAACAGGGATAATTTGACTTCCTCTCTTCCTATTTGGATGTCCTTTATTTTTTTTCTCTTGCCTGATTGCTCTGGCCAGGACTTCCAATACTATCTTGAATAAGAGTGGTGAAAGGACATCTTTGTCTTGTGCCAGTTTTCAAGAGGAGTACTTCCAACTTTTGTCCATTCAGTATGATGTTGGCTGTGGGTTTGTCATAGATGGCTCTTACTATTTTGAGGTATGTTCCGTCAATTCCTAGCTTATCGAGAGTTTTTTGTTTTTTGTTTTTTTTTAACATGAAGAGGTGTTGAATTTTATCAAAAGCCTTTTCTGCATCTATTGAGATAATCCTGTGGTTTTTGTTTTCAGTTCCACTTATGTGATGATCACATTCATTGATTTGCATATCTTGAACCAACCTTGCATCCCAGGGATAAAGCCTACTTCATCATGGTGGATTAGCTTTTTCATATACTGCTGGATTCTGTTTGCTAGCATTTTGTTGAGTATTTTTGCATCTATGTTTATCAAGAATCTAAGGCCTGAAGTTTTAAAATTGTGTCTCTGTCAGGTTTTGGTGTAAGGATGATGCTAGCCTCATAAAATGAGTTAGGGAGGAGTCCATTTTGGAGGAGTCTTTGGGGTTTTCTAGGTGTATGATCATGTCATCAGCAAACAGAGATAATTTGATTTCCTCTTTTCCAATTTAAATGCCTTCTATTTCTTTGTCTTGTTTTATTGTTTTGGCTAGGTTTCTAGTACTATGTTGAATAGGAGTGGTAAGAGTGGACATCCTTGTCTTGTTCTAGTTCTTAAGGGTAATGTTGTCAACTTTTCCTCATTCAGTATGATCTTGGCTATGTGTTCGTCATATATGAGAGCATATTTTTAAAAATAGCTTTTGTAGAGTTATAATTCACATACAATTAACCCACTTAAAGTATGCAATTCAATGGTTTTTAGTATAATCACAGAGTTGTGCAACCTTTACCACAATCTAGGTTTAAAATATTCCCATCACCACAAAAAGAAACTCCATGCTCATTACCAGTCACTCTCCATTTTCTCCCAACCAGCTTTCTCCTCAACCCCTGCCATTCACTAGTCTACTTTCTATTTCCATAGATGTGTCCATTCTGGACATTTCATATACATAGAATCATACAATATGTGATCTCTTGTGACTGGCGTCTTTCGCTGAGCATAATGTTTTCAATGTCCATTCATGTTGCAGCATGTGTCATTATATCATTCTTAAAATGGCTAAATCTTATTGCAGTGAGTAGATATGCCACATTTCAATTATCCAGTAAAAATGATAGGCATTTGTGTGATTTCCACGTTTTGATTATTGTGAATAATGTTGTTATGAACATTCTTATACAACTTTTTATGTGGACATATGTTTTCATTTCCCTGTGGTATGTATCTAGGTGTGGAAATTGCTAGGTCCTAAAGTAACTGTATGTTTCATCATTGAGGAAATCCCAGACTGTTTTTCAAAGCAGCTGCACCCTTTTACACTCCCACCATCAACATATGAGGATTATAATTTCTCTACATTCTTGCTAGTACTTGTTAATCTCTCTTTATTTCCCAGCCATCCTAGTGGGTGTGAAATAGTTTCTTATTGTAGTTTTGATTTGCATTTCCTGAATGACTAGTGATGTTGAGCACCCTTTCATGTGCTTATTGGCCATTTATATATCTTCTTTGGATAAATGTCTACACGGATTCTTTGCCTGATTTAAGATTGGGCTTTTCCTCTTTAACTGTTGAATTGTAAGAGTTCTATATATACTCTGGATTGGAGATCTTTATCAGATATTTTCTCCCACTCTGTGGGTTGTCTTTTTACTTACTTCAAGGTTTCCTGGAAGCGCAAATATTTTTAACTTTGAGAAGGTCGAATGTGTCTATTTTTTTCTTTTATTGCTTATACTCTGGATGTCAAATATAAGAAAACATTGCCTAATCCAAGGTCATAATAAATTACAACTGTGTGTTTGTCTAAGAGTTTTATAGTTTTACTTCTTATACTTAGATCTTTGATCCATTTTGAGTTGACTTTTGTGTATAGTGTGCAGCAAAGATTCAGTTTCATTCTTTTGTGTGTGCACATCCAGGTTTCCCAACATCATTTATTAAAAAGAATATCCTTTCCCCATCGAAATGTCTTGGTGCCCTGGCTGAAAATAAATTGACCTTCAGTATAAGGATCTATTTCTGGACTTTCAATTATTTCCCACTGATGTATCTGTAAGTCTGTCATATTACCTATCTTCATTACTGTAGCTTTGTACTAATTTTGAAATCAGGAAATATAAACTTGCCAAATTTGTTTTTCTGTTTCAAGATTGCTTTGGGTATTCCAGGCCCCTTGCACATCCATATGAATTTTAAGACTAGTTTGAAAATTTCTGTGCAAAAAGCCATCTGGGATGTTGCTAGGGATGGCACTGAATCTGTAGATCAATTTAGGAAGTACCTTAACCTCATTTTTATAGTGGCACAAATTGAGGTTTCCCAAACTATGGACCATTCACATTTAAAATATTTGAAATTATTTACTATAACGAATATTGGCATTCTTCCCTTCAATGCTCACATTGGATAGTTATTCATCTTTAGTTTGTCATGAATTTATAAAGTTTGTGGCCAGGCGCGGTGGCTCTCGCCTGTAATCCCAGCACTTTTGGAGGCCTAGGTGGGAGGATTGCTTGAGCCCAAGATTTTGAGACCAGCCTGGGCAACATAGTGAGACCTCATATCTACGAAATATATTTTAAAAAATTAGCTGAGCGTGGTGGCACACTCCTGTAGTCCCAGGTACTCCGGAAGCTGAAGTGGGAGGATCACTTGAGCCCAGGATGTCAAGACTGCAGTGAGCTGTGATCGCGCCACTGCACTCCAGCATGGGTAACAGAGTGAGACCCTATCTCAAAAAAAAAAAAAGAGAAAGTTTGCAACATACTCATTTCTAGTATGAGAATTGTTCTAGACACTGTGCTAAAGTCTTAAGAGGCAAGAAGGTATCAACCTGATCTCTCCGAAGGGAAAACAATCATACAAATGAAAACAACAACATCATCACTAACTCAATTGCCTTTGTGTTTGTGATTCAGCATTTGACAGGCAAGTCTGTGTAGGACTGGGGTGGGATAACAGAAGAAATGAGAGGCATGTGTTTGGATACCACACTCACCAGGACTCGGCAGAGGCTTTTTCATGCTGGACAAGATGATTTGTCAATCAAGTGTGTAGTTATCCTCCCTATGGCAGGAGATATTTTTTAGGAAAGTAGATTGCAGTGGCTCGATAACTGGACTTGGACCAGATCTACTGTGGATTTGCTGATGCTCTAAGCAGGAAAAATATTTACTTATTTCTATTTTTACGTATTGTAAAATCACCATGTATGTAGTTCATCCTTACAGACTGATTCGGTTCCTCTCAAAATTTACCTACAGGTTTTGGATTTCTGAATAATAAATTCATTCAGCTGCGATTATTAGGCAGGTTCCCAAGACAATGTCAGCTCCTGCTGCTGTACAGGGAAAACCTGCCATCTCTACTGAGCTGTTTTTCATCTGAAGAAAGGCTGAAGGAAAAGGTTTCCACAGATATGCTCTTAATTAAACACCTACAAGAGATACAGTCAAGGGGCAGCGACCTGGGACACTAAGCCCGTGGGTGGAGATCTTCTCACTGTCACTTCCCGCCAGCTGTTTCTCATTTTGTCTCATGTATTTTTCCTGCCCTCTCGCTTTCATCCCTCTCTTTTCTTGGTTCTTCTCCTTATTTCTCCCTTCTTACTCCCGTCATTTCCCAGTGCCTTTGAGTCTTCTTTTTCCTGTTTTTGTTTTCTGTTTTTGGTAGGGAAGTATCTTTTATTTTCTCATCTTCTATTCTTATAATTAAATTATTTATATGTGATCTTTGTAAAATATCTAAACAACACAAATGCCCATAAACTAATAAATGAAAGTCATCCATGTGCCTAGCCCAGTCCTGCTCCCTGGAGGTAAACACTGCTAATAGTTTGTGTATGAGGACATAGGAGGTTTTCTATGAATATAGATATATCAATTCAATTCAAACATTTATTTATTTATTTATTTATTTATTTATTTATTTATTTATTGAGATGGAGTCTTGCTCATCGCCCAGGCTGGAGTGCAGTGGCCCGATCTCGGCTCACTGCAAGCTCCGCCTCCTGGGTTCATGCCATTCTCCTGTCTCAGCCTCCCGAGTAGCTGGGACTACATGCGCCTGCCACCACGCCCGGCTAATTTTTTGTATTTTTAGCAGAGACGGGTTTTCACCGTGTTAGCCAGGATGGTCTTGATCTCCTGACCTCGTGATCTACCCGCCTCGGCCTCCCAAAGTGCTGGGATTACAGGCGTGAGCCACCGTGCCCGGCCAATTCATTTATTGATCACCTCCAGCGTGCTAGAAACTGTTGGGATATTATGTGAACAAGTAAATAAATCTCTGCCTTCAGGGAACTTATTTCTAATGATGAGAGCAACAATAAAAAATCCACATATATCTAGATATTTTACCAAACTGGGATCATACTCCATATGTTGATCTAAGACTTGTGTTGGAATGTGTGTATTTAAAATTATTTCATTATGAAAATTTTGATACACATAAAATAATTCAAGAGGAAAAGTAAATTATATAATATAAAATCATGATGCGAGGATATTTTAAAATGTCCCTTTCATAGAGCACAAAGAGGCTACTGCATCTTTTCAGCATGAAGCATTTGCCCAGTTTTGTCTTAATGGGCTTATAGTAGACCCTGTAGATGCTACTGGAATATGAATTTTGCATAACTTTGTGGCTGAAGGATGTGGTAGAGGTTGAGCTGCCCTTTCATAAATACCTTGGCTAGGTCAGCATCAGCTGCTGCTATCAGTCAGCAGTAGTCTTTACATTCAAGGATACTAAGAGTTCTCTGGTCATCAAATCTTCATTTGTACTCTTGTACCATCGTTAAGTGGAAGCATTAACTGTCGCATATACACTGTGATGAGAAGAATAACCGTTGAGAGCTATTTTAAATAATATTTTCTCTATTTTAACTGAAATTGTGTGATTAGGTATATGTATTCTGAGACTCTTTGATGGCAATTAGAAGGAATATGCTTATTTGGGGACATCTTTGAGTTTGCAATTGCAGGCTAGATCATGGGATTCGTTATAGAGCAAAATGCAGTGGCCCTGTTTTTATTTGTAATTTTGCACTTGTCAGTTTACAAAAGAGAGTCAGGTTTGCTTTCTTCATTAACATGTTCAAAGGACCATGAACAGATATTGTGTGTTCTTCTGCATGCATTACAAACTAAAGTAAGTCATTTTAATTGGATTTACCATTGCAGATGCGGTACATTTCAAAATTAGATTTTATGAACCCAAGAAGATGTGAATAGCCACAGAGTAGGAGATCTGGTATTTAGTCATGTCTACACGGATATTGTGAGTTCTGATATGAGTGGGTCATCTTGTCTCTTTTTATAGCTTGTGCTTTAAATAGCTGCTCTCAAAAGATCTGATGTCGTAATAAAAATTAAATAGGGGTTAATGTAAATATTTACCTATTGCTAAGATAGTATGTTTAGAAATATTTAGTGGTGGCTGTGGCTATAGTGGTCAGAGACTAGTGTTTCTTTAAGCTCATGTTCAAACATGCCCCTACTCATTTACATTGCAGGAACTGAATGGTGATGATTTGGGTGAATAAAGTAATGCCCTTTCAGATGCCTTTTCCCCACATTTCTATTGTTAAGGAATACTCTGGAATATTCAAAATGTGGGATGAAGAGATTTATTTTTAACTGTGCTTTGCATATTATCCAAGGAATCTAATTCTCAAAGGCAGTTATTTTCATGACACTCTACAAAAAATTAAAAATAATACCCACACAATTAGCCGGACGTGGTAGCACTTGCCTGTAGTCCTAGCTACTCAGGAGGCTTAGGCGGGAGGATCGCTTGAGCCCAGGAGTTGAGGTTGCATGAAGCTATGGTTGCACCACTGCACTCCAGCTTGGGTGACAGAGTGAGACCCTGTCTCTAAAAATAAATAATAAAATAATAAAAAAAAATATAAATAAAGATGGAGATTAAAGTTTTAAAACCCTCCATTTTAAACTCTTAATATTTTCATGTCTGTGCATTATATGAATACACGTATGCATGTAAATATTGATACTTAGAAAAATTACAGAAATGAGTAGCTTCCCTTTATTTGCAGCACATACAAACTTGTCTGGTCTATGAAAAGGCATGTTTGAAAAGATGAGGGAGCTCACTATCGTACTGCTCTCGTCCTTGGAAACAGGTCTTAATTATTAATATACTTAAGGTTATATTGTAACCTTAATATAATATTGAGTCAGGACCTGAAAGTCCTGAAGTGGAAGGACTTTCAGATCCTGACTCAATATTATGTGCAGAAAGCGTCCCAGGAGGTACTTGGTGTAGGTTAAGTGTAAAACCATTTTTTTTTCTTTTTTTTTCATACATTATCTATTTTATCAGTTTAGTGCTGGATGTCCTTTCACTGTGTGTTCTTGGCATCCTGGGCTCAATACTATTGTAACACTTATCACTCTGGGCTTTCACTGCTTCCTGCTTCTAGATGAAGAGCCCCAGGAGATCCAGGCCAGTGTCTAACTGGTTTCTGTATCTATCCCCAGTGCTGCACAGGGCCTAGTATAAGATAGGAGCCTAACAAAGGTTTGTTGAAAGAACAAATACATGAATGATTAGAGTGGCTGAAAAACACATGGAAAAAAAAGTTAAAGTTGTGTGGAATTGTGGATTCCTGTTTTGTATTCCTATTCTTTCCTTCCATCCTCTCATTCCTTCCTTACATTTCACATCTTCCTTAGAATTCCACTTTGTGCTACTGAGGGTAAAATAATCCTGTGGTTCCTTCCTTTAAAACACACTTAAAAGTCTGAGCATCTGAGAACAGCCAGATCTGTGCATGTTTTTTTCCAGATGTGGACACTATTCATTATTATGTGCTGTGTAAGCACGTGGTAAAATAACATTGAATGCATAGTAGGCACTCGGGCAAACACTAAAAGCTTGGGTTAACATTATACATGTCTTTAATGCGAGCTCAGAGTTCCTTTGATCTTTGTTGCCACATCTAACTGATTTTGTTTCTCCATTTTAGATTGTGTCAAGTCATT
Source organism: Rhinopithecus roxellana (assembly GCF_007565055.1). NCBI lineage: Eukaryota > Metazoa > Chordata > Mammalia > Primates > Cercopithecidae > Rhinopithecus > Rhinopithecus roxellana. The sequence goes on along the minus strand of NC_044555.1, from coordinate 112,775,823 downwards.
CATATTTACCCTTCAACTCAAGAGAGGTAAAACTCTACTTGGTGTGTTTTCTTTCAGTTATGACTAAAATAATTTTAAGGTGGTCCTTCAAAATGGATGTTTTGTGAAAAATAAAAAGTAAACCTGTGATAAGAGCAAAATCCAAAACCAAAACACATCTGTAATGATGTTGTTGCACATATAAGTGCTTGTTAGTGTTAGATTTTTTAAAAAATGTTGCTTAAGTGGTGAGTATAAGAGGTTATCCTACTCTCCTTGAAATTTCCATTTCACACCTTACAAACGCAGTAGAGTATCTTTTCAAGCATTCAGTGGCCATTCTATTTTTCTCTTCTGTAAAATGCCTGCTTGTGTTTTTTTTCCATGTATTTATGGGATTGTTTCTCTTTTTCTTATTATTGACTTATAATCTTTTATATATCCTTGATATTAATTACTAATTCTTTGTTGTTACATGTGTTAAAATTATCTTCAGTCAGGTTTTGGACTGTCTCATCACTTTCTTTATCATGTATTTTGAGGAAAGAAATGAAAAATTTTAATGTAGCACAATTAATCAGTTTTTTATTTTATGCTTTGTGCTTCTTCCATCTTGCTTTAAAAATTCTATCCTATCCATGGGTTACACAGATATCATACTATATTTTCTCTGATCTGATTCCCAACAGTGTAAAATCTGAATCCTCATCAATGCATGACCATTAGCGCAAAGGTGGAAATTGTTAGATATCCCAGCGGCAATTGCTGTTGTTTGTTGGCTTCTCCCACAAGATATTTGCCTAAGTAATGATTTTGGCCTCTGAGGATTTCCTTGTCTTTTCTGCCAGCTCAGCCATGCATTAAAATATATATATATATTTTTTGAGACAGGGTCTTGCTCTGTCAGCCAGGCTGGAGTGCAGTGGCACAATCACAGCTCACTGCAGCCTCGACCTCCCCGGCTCGAGCGATTCTTCCACCTCAGCCTACCCAGCAGCTGGGACTACAGGCGTCTGCCACCACACTTGGCTGATTTTTATATTTTTAGTAGAGATGGGGTTTCACTGTGTTGGCCTAGCTGCCCTCGAATTCCTGACCTCAAGTGATCTGCATGCCTTGGTCTCCCAAAGTGCTGGGATTACAGGTGTGAGCCATCGTGCCTGGCCAAAAAGGATTTAATTTTATTTTTCCCACCATGTTTTTGTATTTTGTACTAGAAAATTTTTCAGGATTTGTAGTTACCCATATGACCAATAAGGGGAGCTCCTCCATGTTTTTCAAACTTAGAAGTTCAATGTTTAGATTTAAATATGATATCTAATGTAAGAGTTTTTCTTGTACACAAGATGTGAGATATGGATCAGGAAACACGACCCATTACCGTATCCACAGATGGCCTAAAGGGGGAAAAGATGGGAGTGGTGTTCTGGCTCTGGGGTCCTTTGTGATTGTTTGGGGAAGGTGATGCAGAATTAAACTCTTTGCAGAACTCTAATGCTAATAAACTCAGCATGTTACCTGTGGCGTATTCGTATGGTCTGCAGCAACCTCAGTTCTTGCGTCCTCAAAAGAAAGAATTCGACTGAGGGGCATAAGGCAGAAGGAGAGACTGCGGCAAGTTTTAGAGCAGGAGTGAAAGTGTATTAGAAAACTTTAGAGCAGGAACGAAAAGAAGGAAAGTACACTTGGAAGAGGGCCAGGTGGGCGACTTGAGAGATCAAGTGTGTGGTTTGACCTTTGGTCTTGGGGTTTTATATGTTGGGATGCTTCTGGGATCTTGTGTTTCTTCTCCCCGGATTCTTCCCTTAAAGTGGACTGTTCACATGTGCAGTGGCCTGCTAGCACTTGGGAGGGGAGCATGCGCAGTGTGTTTACTGAAACTGTATGCATCCTTACTTGAGGCATTCTTCCCTTACCAGTCAAATGTCCTAAAAGGTCATAATACCAGTTAAACTCCACTACTTTTCCTCTTAACATGCATGCATGAGCCCACTTACCCAACTCCTGAGATCTTATCAGGAGCTGCTGATCACCAGTTTTAGATGTTTCTGTTTATTAGGAGATGGCTTTTCCTTGGCGCTGGCTGTGACCAATTATTATTTTAGAGAGACAGTTTCATAACTGCCTGACCATCACCTGATGGTTGCCTGACATTCCTGGTGGGGAAGGTGTCCCTCTCCTGCCCTGCTCATGTCTGGCTAGCTACCCTCTGTAACAAACATTGTCTGTGACTGCACGAATGCTAACTTTTACATGAAACCTTTGAAATTGTAATGTCATTTTTTCTTTATAACAATGACTGACATTTATTGAGCACTTATCATACACTTGGGTAAGTGCTTTGCATATATAAACAACTTATTCATTACAATAACCCTGTGAAATAGGTGCTGCCATTTTTTCCAATAAAAGAAACAAACAAAGAGTTTAAGTAGCTTGCCCAAGGTCACATAACTACCAAGTGGTACAGCTGGGATTTGAATGCAGTCAATTTGTTTCTGGAGTTAGAACTCATAAAGAGTGTGCTATATGACCTCTATAGGAAATGCTTATTTGTTCAAAAACATAACTTTTTTCCATTCCAAGATGGCCAAATGGGAACAGCTCCAGTCTGCAGCTTCCAGCATGATCGACACAGAATACAGGTGATTTCTGCATTTCCAGCCAAGGTACCTGATTCATCTCATTGGGACTGGTGAGACAGTGCATGCAGCCCACGGAGGGTGAGGTGTCGCCTCATCCAGGAAGCTCAAGAAGTTGGGGGATTTCCCTTTCCTAGCCAAGGGAAGCCATGACAGATGGCACCTGGAGGGACACTCCGCCCAAATACTGTGCTTTTCCAGTGGTCTTAGCAAACAGCACAGCAGGAGATTATATCCTGCACCTGGCTCAGTGGATCCCAAGCCCACGGAGCCTTGCTTACTGCTAACACAGCAGTCTGAGATTGATCTGTGAGGCAGCAGCCTGGCAGGGGGAGGGGTGTCCACCATTGCTGAGGCTTGAGTAGGTAAACAAAGCAGCCAGGAAAGCTTGAACTAGGCGGAGCCCACTGCACTCAGCAAGGCCAGCTGCCTCTGTAGTCTCCACCTCTGAGGGCAGGGCATAGCCGAACAAAAGGCAGCAGAAACTTCTGCAGACTTAAACGTCTCTGTCTGACAGCTCCGAAGAGAGCAGTGGTTCTCCCAGCATGGTGTTTGAGCTCAGAGAACGGACAAACTGCCTCCTCAAGTGGGTCCCTGACCTCTGTGTAGCCTAACTGGGAGACACCTCCCAGTAGGGGCCTATTGACACCTCATACAGGCAGGTGCCCCTCTGGGATGAAGCTTCCAGAGGAAGGATCAGGCAGCAATATTTGCTGTTCTGCAATATTTGCTGTTCTGCAGCCTCAGCTGGTGATACCCAGGCAAACAGGGTCTGGAGTGGACCTCCAGCAAACTCCAACAGACCTGCTACTGAGGGACCTGACTCGTAGAAGGAAAACTAACAGACAGAAAGGAATAGCATCAATATCAACAAAAAGGACATCGACACCAAAACCCCATCTGTAGGCCACCAACATTAAAGACCAAAGTTAGATAAAACCACAAAGATGGGGAGAAACCAGAGCAGAAAAGCTGAAAATTCTAAAAACCAGAGAGCCTCTTCTCCTCCAAATGATTGCAGCTCCTTGCCAGCAACGGAACAAAGCTGGATGGAGAATGATTTGGATGAACTGACAGAAGTAGGCTTCAGAAGGTCAGTAATAACAAACTTCTCTGAGCTAAAGGAGGAAATTCAAACCCATAACAAGGAAGTTAAAAACCTTTAAAAAAGATTAGACAAGTGGCTAGCTAGAATAAACAGTGACCTGATGAGCTGAAAACCATGGCACAAGAACTATGTGACACATGAACAAGCTTCAATAGCTGATTTGATCAAGTGGAAGAAAGGGTATCAGTGATTGAAGATGAAATTAATGAAACAAAGTGAGAAGAGAAGTTTAGACAAAAAAGAGTAAAAAGAAACAAACAAAGCCTCCAAGAAATATGGGACTATGTGAAAAGACCAAATCTACGTTTGATTGGTGTACCTGAAAGTGATGGGGAGAAAGAACCAAGTTGGAAAACACTCTTCAGGATATTATCCAGGAGAACTTCCCCAACCTAGCAAGACAGGCCAACATTCAAATTAAGGAAATACAGAGAACACAAAGATAATGCTCTAGAAGAGCAAGTGCAAGACACGTAATTGTCAGATTCACCAAGGCTGACATGAAGGAAAAAATGTTAAGGGCAGCCCGAGAGAAAGGTCGAGTTACCCACAAAGGGAAGTCCATGAGACTAATAGCAGATCTCTGGACAGAAACTCCACAAGCCAGAGGAGAGTGGGGGCCAATATTCAATATTCTTAAAGAAAAGAATTTTCAACCCAGAATTTCATATCCAGCCAAATTAAACTTCATAAATGAAGGAGAAATAAAATCCTTTACAGACAAGCAAATGCTGAGAGATTTTGTCATCACCAGGCCTGCCTTACAAGAGCGCTTGAAGGAAGCACTGAACATGGAAAGGAATAACCAGTACCAGCCACTGCAAAAACATGCCAAATTGTAAAGGCCATCAATGCTAGGAAGAAACTGCATCAACTAACAGGCAAAACAACCAGCTAACATCAAAATGAAAGGATCAAATTAAAACATAACAGTATTAACCTTAAATGTAAATGGGTTAAATGTCCCAATTAAAAGACACAGACTGGCAAATTGGATAAAGAGTCTAGACTCATCAGTGTGCTGTATTCAGGAGACCGATCTCACATGCAGAGACACACATAGGTTCAAAATAAAGGGATGGAGGAAGATTTACCAAGCAAATGGAAAGCAAAAAAAAAAAAAAAAAAAAAAAAGCACGGATTGCAATCTTAGTCTCTGATAAAACAGACTTTAAACCAAAAAAGATCAAAAGAGACAAAGAAGGCCATTACATAATGGTAAAGGAATCAATTCAACAAGAAGAGCTAACTGTACTAAATATATATGCACCCAATACAGGAGCACCCAGATTCATGAAGCAAGTCCTTAGAGACCTACAAAGAGACTTAGACTCCCACACAATAATAATGGGAGACTTTAACACCCCACCGTCAATATTGGACAGATCAAGACAGAAGGTTAACAAGGGTATCCAGGACTTGAACTTAGTTCTGCACCAAGCAGACCTAATAGACATCTACAGAACTCTCCACCCCAAACCAACACACTGGTCTTTTCAGCACCACATCACATTTATTCCAAAATTGACTACAGAGTTGGAAGTAAAGCACTCTTCAGCAAATGTAAAAGAACAGAAATCACAACAAACTGTCTCTCAGACCACAGTGCAATCAAATTATAACTCAGGATTAAGAAACTCACTCAAAACTGCACAACTGCATGGAAACTGAACAACCTGCTCCTGGATGACTACTGGGTAAATAACGAAATGAAGGCAGAAATAAAGATGTTTTTTGAAGCCAATGAAAACAAAGACACAATGTACCAGAATGTCTGGGACACATTTAAAGCAGTGTGTAGAGGGAAATTTATAGCACTAAGTGCCCACAAGAGAAAGCAGGAAAGATCTAAAATTGACAGCCTAACATCACAATTAAAAGAACTAGAGAAGCAAGAACAAACACATTCAAAAGCTAGCAGAAGACAAGAAATAACTAAGATCAGAGCAGAACTGAAGGAGACAGAGATACAAAAACCCTTCAAAAAATCAGTGAATCCAGGAGCTGGTTTTTTAAAAGATCAACAAAATTGATAGACTGCTAGCAAGACTAATAAAGAAGAAAAGAGAGAAGAATCAAATAGATGCAATAAAAAATGGTAAAGGGGATATCATCACCGATCCCACAGAAATACAAACTACCATCAGATGATACTATAAACACCTCTATGCAAATAAACTAGAAAATCTAGAAGAAATGAATAAATTCCTGGACACATACAACCTCCCAAGACTAAACCAGGAAGAAGTTGAATCTCTGAATAGACCAATAACAGGCTCTGCAATTGAGGCAATAATTAATAGCCTACCAACCAAAAAAAGTCCAGGACTAGGCAGATTGACAGCCGAATTCTACCAGAGGTACAAAATGGAGCTGTTACCATTCCTTCTGAAACTATTCCAATCAATAGAAAAAGAGGGAATCCTCCCTAACTCATTTTATGAGGCCAGCATCATCCTGATACCAAAGCCTGGCAGAGACACAACAATAAAAGAGAATTTTAGACTAATATCCCTGATTAACATCGATGCAAAAATCCTCAATAAAATACTGGCAAACCGAATCCAGCAGCACATCAAAGAGCTTATCCACCACAATCAAGTCAGCTTCATCCCTGGGATGCAAGGCTGTTTCAACATATGTAAATCAATAAACATGATCCATCACGTAAACAGGACCAACGACAAAAACCACATGATTATCTCAACAGATGCAGAAAAGGCCTTTGATAGAATTCATCACCTCTTCATGCTAAAAACTCTCAATAAACTAGGTATTGATGGAACGTATCTCAAAATAATGAGAGCTATTTATGATAAACCCACAGCCAATATCATACTGAATGAGCAAAAACTAGAAGCATTTCCTTTGAAAACTGGCAGAAGACAGGGATGCCCTCTCTCACCACTCCTATTCAACATAGTGTTGGAAGTTCTGGCCAGGGTAATCAGGCAAGAGAAAGAAATAAAGGGTATTCAATTAGTAAAAAAGGAAGTCAAATTGTCCCTGTTTGCAGATAACATGATTATATATTTAGAAAACCCTATCGTCTCAGCCCAAAATCTCCTTAAGCTGATAAGCAACTTCAGCAAAATCTTAGGATACAAAATCAATGTGCAAAAATCACAAGCATTCCTACACACCAATAACAGACAAACAGAGAGCCAAATCATGAATGAACTCCCATTCACGATCGCTACAAAGAGAATAAAGTACTCAGGAATCCAACTTACAAGGGATGTGAAGGACCTCTTCAAGGAGAACTACAAACCACTGCTCAATGAAATAAAGAGGACACAAACAAATGGAAGAACATTCCAAGCTCATGGATAGGAAGAATCAATATCTTGAAAATGGCCATACTGCCCAAGGTAATTTATAGATTCAATGCCATCCCCATTAAGCTACCAATGACTTTCTTCACAGAACTGGAAAAAACTGCTCTAAAGTTCATATGGAACCAAAAAAGAGCCCACATTGCCAAGACAATCCTAAGCAAAAAGAACAAAGCTGGAGGCATCACACTACCTGAGTTCAAACTATACTGCAAAGCTACAGTAACCAAAACAGCATGGTACTGGTACTAAAACAGAGATATAGACCAATGGAACAGAACAGAGGACTCAGAAATAATACCACACATCTACAGCCATCTGATCTTTGACAAACCTGAGAGAAACAAGAAATGGGGAAAGGATTCCCTATTTAATAAATGGTGATGGGAAAACTGGCTAGCCATATGTAGAAAGCTGAAACTGGATCCCTTCCTTACACCTTATACAAAAATTAATTCAAGATGGATTAAAGACTTAAATGTTAGACCTAAAACCATAACAACCCTAGAAGAAAACCTAGGCAATACTATTCAGGACATAGGCATGGGCAAGGACTTCATGTGTAAAACACCAAAAGCAATGGCAACAAAAGCCAAAATTGACAAATGGGATCTAATTAAACTAAAGCGCTTCTGCATTGCAAAAGAAACTACCATCAGAGTGAACAGGCAACCTACCGAATGTTAGGAAAGTTTTGCAATCTACCCATCTGACAGAGGGCTAATATCCAGAATCTACAAAGAACTTGGACTAATTTACAATGAAAACACAACTCCATCAAAAAGTGTGCAAAGGATATGACAGACACTTCTCAAAAGAAGACATTTATGCAGCCAAAAGACACATGAAAAAATGCTCATCATCACTGGTCATCAGGGAGATGCAAATCAAATCCACAATGAGATACCATCTCATACCAGTTAGAATGGCAATCATTAAAAAGTCAGGAAACAACAGATGCTGGAGAAGATGTAGAGAAATAGGAATGCTTTTACACTGTTGGTGGGAGTATAAACTAGTTCAACCATTGTGGAAGACAGCGTGGCAATTCCTCAAGGATCTAGAACTAGAAATACCATTTGACCCAGCGCTGCCATTATTGGGTATATACCCAAAGGATTATAAATCATGCTACTATAAAGACACATGCACACATATGTTTATTGGAGCACTATTAACAATAGCAAAAACTTGGAACCAACCCAAATGTCCATCAATGATAGACTGGATTAAGAAAATGCAGCACATATACACCATGGAATACTATGCAGCCATAAAAAAGGATGAGTTCATGTCCTGTGCAGGCACATGGATGCAGCTGGAAACCTGAGCAAACTATCACAAGGACAGAAAACCAAACACCGCATGTTCTCACTCATAGTTGGTAATTGAACAATTAGAGCACTTGGACACAGGGCAGGGAACATCACACCCCAGGGCCTGTCATGGGATGGGAGGCAAGGGGAGGGATAGAATTAGGAGAAATATCTAATGTAAATGACAAGTTAATGGGTGCAGCAAACCAACATGGCACATGTATACCTATGTAACAAGCCTGCATATTGTGCACATGTACCCTAGAACTTAAAGTATAATTAAAAAAAGAATTTAATGTGTAAGATGATAGTCCCCAAATATAACATATTGGTGCTGCGATGTCATTGCAGTCTTTTTTCTCTGGCATACATTTCCAAAAGTGTATCTTACTTCTTGTGTTTTTGGTGTTTTTCTCTTTCATATCTCTTTTTAAAATAATTAAATCCTTTTGAAAAGCTAAGTGGAAAAAAGTACATTCATCGTTCAAATGAACTTTTTTCTTATAAATACCAGATTTTTCCTTGAGTTTTTTGGTAATGGCTTAATTGGGATATAATACATATACAATACAATTTACCCATTTAAGTTAAATGTTTTTAGCATATTCACACATTTGTATATAACCATCACTGCAATCAATTTTAGAACATTTTGTTACTCCCCAAAGAAACCCTGTACCTTTTAGCTATTATTTCCAAAACTCCCTGATTCCCCTAGCCCTAAGCAATCTCTAATCTATTTTCTGTCTTTCTCTCTATGCTTATTCTAGACATTTCATAAAAATGAAATAACACAATATTTGGTCTTTTGTGTCTGGCTTCTTTCACTTAGCATATTTTTTTCAAGATTCATCCATGTTGTAGGATGCATTAGTCCTTCATTTCTTTTTATTGCCAAATAATTTTCCACCGTATGGATATGCTACTTTTGTTTATTCATGCTACAGTTAATGGATATTTGAGTTATTTCCACCTTTTGGGCTTTATGAATAATGTGGCTATTAACATTTGTGTATACGTTTTTGTGTAGAAATATGTTTTCATTTCTCTTTGGTGTATACCTAGAAGTAGAATTGCTGGGACATATGGTAAATCTATGTGTAACCTTTTGAGGAATTGCAAAACTCTATTCCATAGGGGCTGAACCGTTTTACGTTTTATAACATTTTACATTGACATGTATGAGGGTTCCAATTTGTCCACATACTAATCAACACTTGTTCTTGTCTATCTTTTTTATTATAGCCGTCCTCTTAGGTGTGATGTGGTATCATTGTGGCTTCGATATACATTTTCATAATGACTAAATGATGTTGAACATCCTTGCATGTGCTCATGGACCACTTGTTTATCTTCTTTGGAGATATGTCTATTCTAATATTTTGCCCATTTTAGCTCAATTATTTGTCTTTTTGTTATTGATTTATAAGTATTCTTTATATTCTAGATACATGTCCCTTATCAGATACATGATTTGCAAATATATTGTCTTATTCTGTACATTATCTTTTCACTTTCTTAGTATCTTTTGAAGCACAAAGTTTTAATTTTGATGAAGCCCAATTTATATAATTTTAAACATTTATACTTTTGATGTAATGTATAAATAAGAAGGTTTGGCCAAATGCCAAGTCACAAAGATTTACTTCTATAATTTAATATTTTAATTGTTTTAGCTGTTATATTTTGGAGTTTGATCCACTTTTAGTTAATTTATATATATATATGTATATATACATATGACATATGTAGATATCCTGTTTTCTCATCACTGTTTCTTAAAAATACTGTTCTTTTTCCCAATGAATTTATTTGTTCTTGTCAAAAGTCATTTGAGAGAGGCATCATGATGGCTGAATAGAAACATTTCATACTTGTGCCCTCCACTTAGAAAAACCAAAATAGTGTATAGACAATCATACATTTTGGATACATTATCCAAGAAAGAACACTGAACTTCAACAGAAGAGTGACAGGAAACACCAAAATCAAGGAAAGAGAAGGAAGAGAGGCAACCTGCTTGGCTGGGATTGGCAGGGAGCTGGGAGTGACTTCCCAACACAGGGAAGGTTTAAGTGAGAGACTTTCAGTGGCTCACATCCCCACCCTGGAATCATGCAATCCTGGCCATGGAAGAGGTCTCTTCTCAAAGCCTGAAACAAACATAAGGAGTTACCAGGAGACCATGAGATGGAACTGCTCCAGGGAAGGAACTAACACTAGGACCCACACCTGTTCTGAGTCTTCAGTGGTTATATGAAGACACGATTTGCAGTCTCAGCCTTTAACAGACTGCACACTATCCTGGGACCCAGCGGTGACCCAAAGAGATAGATATTTTAAAAGAGAACCAAATAGGAATTCTAGAACTCAAGAATTACTTGAAAGAAATACAAAATACATTTGAAAGCATCAACAATACAGTAGATCAGGCAGAAGAAAGAATCATAGAACACGAAGACAGGTCTTTTGAAATAACCCATATAGAGAAAATAAAGAGATTAGGATGAAAAAAAGAACAAGCAATTTTTTGGGACATTTGGGACAAAATAAAGCTACTGAATAAATGAATTATCAGTATCCCTGAGGGCAAAGAGAAAATGAAGGGATTAGAAAGTCTATTTAAAGAAATAATAGATGAAAACTTTCCAACCCTAGCAAGAGATTTTAGGTATTCAGATGCAGGAGGCTCAATGATCCCTAGGAAGATATAATGCAAAAGGTCTTCCTCAGGGCACATTGTATTCTGACTTTCTTAGGTCAAAGATAAGGAGTGAATTCTAGCCACAGCAAAAGAAAAGTATCTAGTCACCTGTAAAAGAAACTCCATCAGACTAACAGCAGATTTTTCAGCAGAAACCTTAGAGGCCAATAGAGAATGGGATGACACATGTAAAGTGCTAAAAGAAAAAAAAATATCAGCCAAGAATACTATATCCAGAAAATTATCCTTCATAAATGGAGGAGAAATGAAGTATTTTTTAAACAAGCAAATGCTGAGGAAATTCACTACCACCAGACTGGCCCTAAAGGAAATGAACCTGGACACACAAGTACTACATTTACTGCCATAATTGAACTCATAAGCATAGAGAGTAGAAGGATGGTCACCAGAGGCTGGAAAGGGCATGGGGTGTTGGGGGGAGGTGGGGATGGTTAATGTGTACAAAAAAAAAAAAACAAGAAGGAATGAATAAGACCTACTATTTGATAGCACAATATGGTGACTATAGTCAATAATAACTTAATTGTATATTTTTAAATAACTTAAAGAAGGTAATTGGATTATTTGTAATAATAAGGATACATGCTTGAGGACATACATACTCCATTCTCCATAATGTGCTTATTTTATATTGTATGCCTGTATCAAAATATCTCATGTGCTTTGTGTGTGTGTGTGTGTACATACACACACCATATATATACATATATGTGTATATATATTTTGTGTATATACATATATTTATATATACATTTTAATATATAATTATGTATATATACATACACCTACCATGTATCCACAAAAATCAAAAAATAAAAGATTATAATACCCTTATAAAAACACATGAAAACACATAACTCACTGATAAAGCAAACACACAAAGGAGAAAGAGACACAGATACTAATCTGAGGAGCAGAGCAAGATGGCAGAATAGAAGGTCACACCAATCATACCCCCTGCAGGAACACCAAATTCAACAACTATCTACATAATAAAAGCACCTCATAGGAACCAAAAATCAGGTAAGCATTCATAATACCAGATTTAAACTTCATATCACTGAAAGGGGCACTGAAGAGGGTAGGAAAGACAGTTTGAATTGCTAATACCATCCCTCCTCCACTGCCCTGAAGTAGCCACATCTCTGCAGCACAGAGAAATCTGTACACTTGGGAGAGGGAGAGCACAGAAACTGTGAGACTTTGCATTGAACTCAGTGCTGCCCTAGTCACAGTGGAAAGCAAAACTGGGCTGAACTGAGCTGATGCCCACCCACAAAGGGAGCATTTAGACCAGCTTCAGCCAGAAGGGAATAACCTATACCAGCAGTAGGAACTTGAGTTCCAGCAAGCTCGCCACCATGGGGTGAAGTGCTCTGGGACCCTCAATAACTTTGAAAGGCAGTCTAGGCCACAAGGACTGCAAGTCCTAGTGCGGAGTTGGGTTCAGAGTCAGTGGACTTGGGGAACATGTGACTTTACTGAGACACCAACCAGGGAAGCTAAGGGAGTGCTTGTGCCACGTCTCAGCCCCAGGCAACACAGCTTGCGGCTCCAAAAGAGACCTCTTCCTTCCACTTGAGGAAAGGAGAGGGAAGAGTAAAGATGACTTTTGTCTTGTATCTTGGATAACAGCTCAGCCACAGAAGGGTAAGGCACCAATCGGAGTCATGAGGCCCCCATTCCAGGCCCTAGCTCCCATACGGCATTTCTAGACACACCTTGGGCCATAACGGAGCCCACTGCCTTGAAGGGGAAAAGCCTATTCAGGTAGGATCCATCACTTCTTGACTAAAGAGACGTTGGGCCCTGAATAACCAGCTGTGATACTCATTTAGTATGCCATTGGCCTTGGGGGAAACTCTGAGATGTGATGGCTTCAAGTGAGACCCAACACATCTTCAGCTGTGATGGCTATGGGGAGAGACTACTACTTGAGAAAAGGAGAGGGAAAAGTAAAGGGGAATTTACTGTCTTCCACTTTAGGTACTAGCTCAGCCACAGTGGGACAGAGCACCAAGAGGGCTCATGCGGTCCCTGATTCCAGGCCTTGCCTCTGGGAGGGCATTTCTGGACATGCCCTGGGCCAGAGGGGAATCTGCTATCCTGGAGGGTGATTCCCAGGCATGGCAACATTCACCACAAGCTGATTAAAGATCCCTTGGGCCTTAAGTGAGTGGAAGGACAGAAGCCTGTATGGCTTCACCTTACCAGTAAAGAAACACATAGACTCAGTGTAAAGGAATGGACAAAATATATTCCATGCAAATGGAAACCAAAGGTGACCAGGAATAGCTGTGCATGTATTAGATAAAGCAGATTTTAAAGTTAAAAAAAAAAAAAAAAAAAAAAAAAAACTGGGCACGGTGGCTCACGCCTGTAATCCTAGCACTTTGGGAGGTCGAGGCAGGCAGATCACTTGAGGTCAGGAGTTTGAGACCACCTAGGCCAATATGGCAAAACCCTGTCTTTACTAACAATGCAAAAATTAGCCGGGAGTGGGGGCTTGTGTTTGTAGTCCCAGCTACTTGGGAGGCTGAGGCTGGAGAATCACTTGAACCTGGGAGGTGGAGGTTGCAGTGAGCTGAGATCGCACCACTGCACTCCAGCCTGTGTGACAGAGAGAGACTCTGTCTAAAAAAAAAACAAAAAACAAAAAACAAACAAACAACAAACAAACAGTAAAAAACAAAACAAAACAAAAACTGGAGAAAGAAAAAGGAGTTCATTATATATATAATTAATGGATCTATCCAGCAAGTGGATATAACAATTCTAAATATATATACACCCAACAGTAAAGCACCCAGAACCATAAAGCCAATATTACTAGATCTAAAGAGAGATATAGACTACAATACGATAATAGTGGGGCATTCAACACCCCACTCTCAGCATTAGATAGATCACCTAGCCAGAAAATCAACAAAGAAACATTTGATTTAAACTGTACATAGTAGGAGCTAAATGATAAGAACTTATGAACACAAAGAAGGAAACAACAGACATTGGGGTCAACTTGAGGGGGAGGATGGGAAGAGGAAGAGGAGCCAAAAAACAAACAAAAAAAACCAACTGTTGGCTATTGGGCTTAAAACCTGGGTGATTATATAATATGTACAACAAACCCCTGCAACATGTGTTTGTCTGTGTAACAAACCTTCACATGTACCTCCAAACCTAGAATAAAAGTCAAAAAATAGTAAAAATATTCTGTACATTAGACTGAATGGACCTAACAGACACTTATAGAAAATTCTATTCCATAACTGCAGGATATATATTCTTTTCATCTACACATGGAACATTCTTCAGGATAGACCACGTTTTATGCCACAAAACAAGTATTTAACAAGTATTTAAAGGCAATTCTTATATACTGTAGGTAGAAATGTAAACTAGTACAGTCACTATGGAAAACACCATGGAGATTTATCCAAAAACTAAAAATACAATTACCATTTCATCCAGCAATCTTGCTACTGGATATCTACTCAAAGGAAAAGAAATCAGTATACCAAAGGGATACTTGCACTCACATGTTTATTGCAGCACTATTCACAATAGAAAAATATGGAATCAACCTAAGTGTCCATCAACAGATGAATGGATAAAGAAAATGCAGCATATATACACAATGGAATATTTGGTCATAAAAAATGAAATCATGTCATTTGCAGCAACATGGATGAAACTGTAGGTCATTATTTTAAGTGAAATAAACCAGGTTTAAAGGTAAATATTGCATGTTGTTACTTAAATGTGAGAGCTAAAAAATTCATCACATGGAGGTAGACCATGAAAAGACAGATAACAGAGACTGAAAGTGTGAATTTGGAGAAGGGAGAAGGTGAAGAGAAGTGGGTTAAAGGGTACATACAATTAGAAGGAATAAATTCAATGTTTCATAGTAGAGTAGGGTGACTATAGTTACCAGAAATGTATTGTCCTTGGGACACCTTAAATACAATCTTGATACCTACACATTATATACATGTAACAAAATTTTACATGTACCCCTTTAATTTGTACAAAAAAATCAACTGACCCTCAATATATGGGCTATTTTTTTTGGACTCTCTATTCTATTCCGTTGATCTTTATGTCTACCCTTATGTCAGTAACACACAGTCTTGTTTATTGTAGCTTTGTACTAGGCTTTGAAATCGGGAAGTGTGAGTTCTCTAACTTTGTCCTTTTGTTTCAAGACTGTTTTGGTTAAATTGGCTCCCTTGCATTTCCATATGAATTTTAGGTTCCACCTGTTAATTTCTGTAAGAAAAAAGCGAGCTAAAATTTTTATAGGGGTTCTTTTCAATCTGTATATCAATTTAGGGAGTATTACTACTTTAATAGTATTGTATTCCAAGCTATGAACATAGATTGGCTTTCAATTTCTTAGATATTTAATTTCTTTCAATAATATTTTATAGTTTTAAGAGTATGTTTTGCATTTGTGCTTTATACAATAGAAATAAAATTGATTTTTCTATCTTGATCTTGTATCCTGCACTCCTGCTGAATTTGTTAGTTGTAACAGCTTTTTTGTGTGTGTGTGTCTGTCTGCGTGTGAATTCCTTAGTGTTTTTTATATACAAGATCACATCATTTATAAATAGAGACAGTTTTACTTTTTCCTTTGGGGAAGTGACTGTGAGCAGTGGGTTCCCCAAGACTATCCCAGGTACGATGGTTTATGAGGTGGACTCACATGACTCGAACATAGTTGAACTCCTGGCTAATATTATCACAACAAATATATTTACATACATATGTGTCATACATATGTCAGTTATAAAAAAATGGGAATTTATTTTTTGAATTTTCTTTTTCTTTTTTTATAGTTGTATTTGCTTGGCTCTAAGGTACTTAATATAGGATTTTGGACAGAAAAGTGAAAAACAGAATCAAATGTGATGATGGCATTCAGATCTAAGGTACATCCAGATTTCAGAAATGTTAACATTTGAATAGAATAGTACTTAGCATCTTAGAATAGTATTCAGGTCAAGTTTTGTTTGGAGTTTTATAACTGATAAGAGAGAGCCTTCCTCCTACTTTTCCTTTCTCCTTCTCCTTCCCACACATTTTGTTGTATGCGTGCTTGTACAAAACCTGAGTCATAGGGACTCTTCAGTGAATTGCCTGAGGTTATATCAAAAGTTGGTAGCTAATTCACTATAGAAGCCACCAGTTCCTATATCACTGCCATTCTGTTGTAGGGGTTGACTGCCTGGACAACATCTTTGTGTTAAGTCAGTGATGCTGAATCAGAGGCTTTCAAGAAGCCTGTTTTCCTCCTCTGGCAGCATGCAAGATCCTACATTTTTTGCTTCTGGTCTTGCTTTCTAGCTTTAACTAGATCATCCTATCTCTATAATCAAACCATATCAGTCCCTATAAAGTCCCTGATTCTTTCACCTACTCCTATATTGATGCCTTGGGATGACACTCTCTATTCCCCTGACCATGTATTTGAATCCTAATCAATTTTGAAGGCCCAGCTTACATATCTCATGATCTATTAAACCTTCCCTTTTCTCTCATCCTCAATTTAGATGTAATCATTTCTCCTCTCTCCATACTTTATATTGCATATTTCTATTCTAGCATGTACTATACCCTGCCTTCTATTATGGCCAGTAGTTTGTATATATTTCTATCTTCTCTTAATTTTTATGCTTTGTGAGGTGAGGAACTCTGTTTGTATTCCCATGGGCCACAGCACCTAGCAGAGAGGAGCAAATGAGAATCCAGTGGATAGTTGGTGAATTGAATTACACAATGGATGGGAAGGAGGCTCCAGTAGGTGTTAGCAGGAAAAGGATTTAATATGAATCTTGGTTTTATTTTGTTAGCACAGAATTATGCCTGTCTTTTATATTGTACCTTTTATTGCAGAACAAAGCACTGCATAGATTGTTCTACTGTAGTCCAGTGGGAATTTGTGATGGTTTCAGAATTACTCTTTTATTTGTTCCACCTTTTAAAGCATAACATTTGTCAAGACAACACTTCAATTTATTGCATGTGCTAAGTCATTACTATTTACAGATGGTATAGAGTATCTGATGTTCAGATTGAAAGGGAAAAAATACACACATAGAATCCCATCTGCCTTGCACAGGATTTAAGACTCAAGCAAAACCTAATTTTATCTGTCATGCACATCAGAAATAGGGAACTTTCAAATAAATCATTGCTAAAAGTAAGCATCATTGTTGAGAATTTCAGGCTGTAAAAGTAATGAAGTTTCTTTCAGAAGATTGTTTATAAACATTCTTGGTATGGTTTGGGATGAAACCCATCCTGGAAGAAAATGGGAGGTTATGGAGTCATATCTAGTTAGTAATTTGCATTAGAGCTATTTGGGTATAACCTTTTGAGTACAGATTTTAGATGACCTATCTGAAGGTTAGGGAACTACATAGATGACATGGTAAAAGCTTTGCTGAATCTCCTACTAGATTCTACTTTGCATCTGAACAGTGCCTGGCACCTGGCATTTGTTCAAGTATGAGTCTTTCAAATGAATAAGAGAAGTTTGAATGAATGGTGTGTATGAATGGTATGAATGAATGAAGCATGAATGGTAGCCTCCCTGAGCCTGTTAACTCATCTGCAAGATAAGTGATTTAATATCAACCTTGGAGGATTGTTGTTAGGACCAGAGAAACTGCATATAAAGTGCCTTGTGTAGTGCCTGGTTAATACTAGTTGCACAGCAAATGGTAGCTATTGTTCATTTACTACTCTTTCTCAGTCTGTTTTCATATTGGTGGTGGCAATGAGTTTATTGCCATGGAAGTGACTATCTTTCTGGCTGACATTTCGCTTTCTATTTTTATTTGTTTGTGCTGTTTTTACCTCTTATTTATTTTTAGGAAACCATGTGAGAATAGAGGCATTTGCTCTTTTAAGTAGTTTATTTGCTATGGCTCTGTAGTGCTTGGATGGCATGGCACGTGTGTGCAGCCTGGTTAAGAACTCATATTCTTCTATTGTGTATGAATACAAACCCCAGAGAGGTTGGATAAATGGACGTGAGAGAGCGTCGCTGTGAAATAAAGCTCAAATGTTGGAACTGTTGCTGTTACACTCTGGGATCTGAAGTAAAAAATGTTTTCTATAAAATGGGAAAGCTTATAGATACCAATTTACTTAAACTATCATTAACCACATAGGAATAACTAGTACACTTAGTATAGTTTAAATTCCTGGAATGGTGATATGTATTCAAATCATGAAGGCAAAGACTCTCAGAGAAATAGTTCTTTAAAAATTTTTTTAATTTTTAATTTTTTTTTTAAGATGGAGTCTTACTCTGTTGCCAGGCTGGAATGCAGTGGCACGATCTCAGCTCACTGCAACCTCCACATCCCAGGTTTAAGCAATTCTTCTGCCCCAGTCTCCCGAGTAGCTGGGACTACAGGCACGTGCCACCACGCCCAGCTAATTTTTGTATTTTTAGTAGAGACAGGGTTTCGCCATGTTGGCCAGGATGGTCTCCGTCTCTTGACCTCGTGATCCACCTGCCTCGGCCTCCCAAAGTGCTGGGATTACAGGTGTGAGCCACCGCACCTGGCCAGAAGTAGTTCTTAAAAGATCATTTGACCAGGCATGGTGGTTCACGAGGTCAGGAGATCGAGACGATCCTGGCTAACATGGTGAAACCCCGTCTCTACTAAAAATACAAAAAACTAGCCGGGCGACGTGGCGGGCGCCTGTAGTCCCAGCTACTCGGAAGGCTGAGGCAGGAGAATGGCGTGAACCCGGGAGGCGGAGCTTGCAGTGAGCTGAGATCTGGCCACTGCACTCCAGCCTGGGCGGCAGAGCGAGACTCCGTCTCAAAAAAAAAAAAAAAAAAAAAAAAAAAAATTGGCCCTCTATTTGTAACTATTCATAAAGTATCTTAAATTTCAAGTTTCTTGAACTGTTACCAAAGAAAGTTTCCTTTCTTTGTCCTTCTTGTCAGGAAATTTTTATTTTACATTTGTGAAGTTAATTTCTGTGTTGTCACACAATGAGACAATAGGATGTTACATAGATTTTCTATAATCTTTCTGGAGCATTTAACAACACATCTCCACACACTGATTTCCATGCTGAAAATAATTTCACAAGGAAATCATTCATTACGGGAAAAAAACCCCACATTGCTTAATCCAATTTAACTTACTGAAGGAACAATATTCACTTAAGTCCCCAATCTCTTCCTTCTTATAGAGGACTCTTGAATATTAAAGATGAACTTTTACATATTCTTAAGGTAAAAAATATAAGCAAATCCCAAAACAAATGAATATGACTCAGAATTCTATTAATTTGAAATTTGGAACATAAAAACTAAGTTCCTCCTACCTCCCTTACTGACCCCTTCCAAACTGATGAGTATATAGATTTTTTTTTTTTTTTTTGCTTTCTTTTCCTAGAATCACTTACTGTCACTGAGGATATACCATTAAATCTTATTCTAAAAGATAATCTATTCCAATCAACTATGTGCCTGATTTTCCTCTCTTATCTTTACCACAGAGCAGCTTGGCCTTTGTTTGAACGCTATTAGTGATAGGAAAGGGGTTGTCTATCTTCCGTGAAAGTCATTTCATCTACAGATAGTTCTGACTTTAGAACAAAGTGCTTCTTCATATAGAGTCTTTATAGCTCTCTCTCTTGCTTTCTGTCTTCTGTCTCTCTCTGAGAGGTAAAGCCAACCAACCAACAACCAACCGACCAAACCTGATCAAATAGGTTTGAGAAACACTGCTTACATGACCCATACCCAAGGAGTCACAATGTGTACATGTGTATTTACTAGGAAATATTGCAGTGCGTTTAACCCCTAGTATTTCACAAACTTATTTGATTGTGAACTTTTGTATTTTCTCAGAACATCTGTCCAAACACAGCTTAGAACAGAATCTGGCATATAGTAGACACTCAATACATATTTGTTTAAAAGGTGAATGAATGCAAAATAAATCTTTAAAAGCTTTAAAGTACATGCTGTATTGAAGTGATCCATGTTCTGCATTTTTACAAGTGACACAGCCAGACTGGAGCTACTGATTGGATGGGTATACCTTCCTTCTCTCTGTGAGCCTTTCGAAATCAATTATTTCCACACATTTTAGAACTTTAAAAATTAATATTTGGATTTCTAAGCTTGTATCCTCATTGGCACAACTACCTTTTAAATAGCACAATAAATATTAGTGATATGTTTGCTGGACTCTTTTGCTTTTGGATCATATGTAGGAATGAATTAATTGGAAATGCTTTTTTTGACTTTTGATTTCAATTTGTGTCTGATTGTGTTTGATTGTACAAGCACATGGATTTTCAGCAGAAAATGAAGATTTGCTCCATTAGGGTGTTTTAAAGGGTGTTTGTCAGGTTACCTGTCGAGTTACAGCCCTTTATTTGGCTTCTAAGTCAGCTCTTTTTTGGGCTTAGCAACGAGTTCAATGTAAGGAGAATGGATCCTTTTTATTTGTGAGTAGAGTGAGTTTTCTGCATAGGACAGCTTGACAACCTTCCTATCAAACGTAAATCTAGTCAACAAGGAACATGCTGTAATGTGGACTTGATCCAGCTTTGATGATCAAGGTTTTTTATTTCTCATGCTCTCAGTCAATGCATTTAGAAGGTCAGCAATAGGAGCATTATAAATTATTTGTTCTCACTTTTATATTTCAGGAAAAATTCTGTGTGGAAATTCAAGAGGGTCAGCTACAAAGCTGGGTGTAACTCAATGTCACAACTTTATCTAAAGTCAGTATTTTCTGTTTCTCTTTGTTCTCAGCAACAATCTTACCTTGTCCCTTGCAGCTGCTCAATTGATAACTGTGTGTCTTCTGTTGTCTTTCTGTTGTGTTATCTCCTTCCCCTTCAGTCTGTTTCCAACCCAGAACTTGATCATTTATTAAAGTGGTAATATTTTCTCTTATAACCGTGATTTCATCCTTTTTCATTAGTATGGAAATGTTATTTTATTGGCACAGTTGTGGGCTACATTTTATGATAGAAAACATCAGTCTGTTTTTACACCTATGGATTTTACACGTTGTTGGATCTCATAGAATGTAAGGTACCTTAAAAAGCATTTACTGGCCAGGCTCGGCGGCTCACGCCTGTAATCCCAGCACTTTGGGAGGCCGAGGTGGGTGGATCACGAGGTCAGGAGATCAAGACCATCCTGGCTAACAGGGTGAAAGCCCTTCTCTACTAAAAACACAAAAAATTAGCCGGGCATGGTGGGGGGCACCTGTAGTCCCAGCTACTCGGGAGGCTGAGGCAGGAGAATGGTGTCAACCTGGGAGGCAGAGCTTACAGTTAGCTGAGATCGCGCCACTGCATTTCAGCCTGGGTGACAGAGCGAGACTCCGTCTCAAATAACAACAACAACAACAACAACAACAAACAGCACTTACTATACTGCCCTCATTCCTAAAGTGGGAGTAATGACCACAGCTAATATTGTACTGAATGTGGAAAAATTGAAGGCCTTTCTGCCAAGAACTGGAGCAAGACAAGGATGCCCACTTTTGCCACTTTTATTCAGCATAACACTGGAAGTCCTGGCCAGAGCGACTAGGCAAGAGAAAGAAATAAAGGGCATCCATACTGGAAAGAAAAAAGGCTTGTTAGCTTTGTTTGTAGATGACATGATCTTGTACCCGGAAAAACCTAAAGACTCTATCAAAAAACTGTTAAAACTGATAAATTCAGTAAAGGTGCAGAATACAAAATCAATGTACAAAAGTCAGTAGCATTTATATACACCAACAGCAAACAATCTGTAAAAGAAATCAAGAAAACAATCTGATCACATTTACAATAGCTACAAAAATATAAAATACCTGGGAATCAATCTAACAAAAAAGTGAAAGGTCCATATAAGGAAAACTATAAAATTTGATGAAAGAAATAGAAGAGGACACAAAAAATTGGAAAGATATTTCACTCTCATGGATCCGAAGAATTAATATTGTTAAAATGACAATACTACCTGCAGAAATTTACACATTCGATGCAATCTCTATCAAATTCCAGGGCATACTTCAGATAAATAGAAAAAAATTCTAATAATGTATATAGAACCACAAAAGAACTGAAATGGCCAAAGCAGTCCTGACCAAAAAGAACAAAGCTGCAGGCATTATACTACGTAACTTCAAAATTTGCTACAAAGCTGTAGTAACCATAACAGCATGATACTGGCATAAAACAGACACATAGGCCAATGGAACAGAATAGAGAACCCAGCTACAAATCCATACTTTTACAGCCAATTCATCTTTGACAAAGGTGCTAAGAATCTACAATGGGGAAAGGAAATATTTTCAATAAATGATGCTGGAAAAACTGGATAACTGTATGTGGAAGAATGAAACTAGATCCCTATCTCTCACCATACACAAAAATCAAATAAAAATGCATTAAAGACTTAAATTGAAGACCTGAAACTATGAAAGTACTAGATGAAAATGTTGGGGAAACTTTCCAGAACATTGGTCTGGGCAGAGTTTTTTGTGCAACACCTCAAAAGCATAGGCAACCACAGCAAAGATAGACAAATGGGATCATAGCAAGCCAAAAAACTTCTGCATAGCAAAGGAAACAAGCAACAAAGTGAGGAGACAATTCACAGAATGAAAGAAAATATTTGCGAACTATCCATTTGACAAGGGATTAATAACCAGAGTATATAAGGAGCTCAAACAACTCAATAGCAAAGGACCCAAATAATTCAATTTATAAAATGGGCAAAAGATCTGAATAGACATTTCTCAAAAGAAGACATGATATGAAGAAGTGTTCGACATCACTATCCTCAGAAAAATGGAAACCAAAACTACAATGACATATCTCACCCCAGTTAAAATGGCTTATATCAAAAAGACAGGCAATAACAGATGCTGGTGAGGGTGTGGAGAAAGGGGAATTCTTGCACACTGTTGGTGGGAAAGTAAACTAGTACAGCTGCTGTGAAGAACAGTATGGAGGTTTTTCAAAAAACAAAACACAGAACTACCATAGAATCCAACAATTCCACTTCTGGGTGTATATTCAAAAGAAAGAAAGTCAATATATTAAAGAGATATTTACACTCCCATGTTTATTGCAGCACTATTTGCAACAGCCAAAATATGGAATCAACCTAAGTGCCATTCAACAGATGAATGGATAAGGAAAATATGGTATATATACACTATGGAATGTTATTCATACATGAAACAGAATGAAATCCTCTTATTTGCAGCCAAATGAATGGAACTGGTGGCAATTATGTTAAGTGAAGCCAGCCAAACACAGACACACAAATACTGCATGTTCTCAGTAATATGTGAGAGCTAAAAAAATGGATCTCATGAAGACAGAGAGTAGATTGGTAGTTACCAGAGGCTGGGAAGGGTAGAGGGGAGAGGATGAAGGGGAAAAAAGAATATAAATGTATTTATTACCAGTGAACTGTACACTTAAAATGATAAATTTTATATGCATATTTTACCTCAATAAGAAACATAAAATGGAGGTAATGAAGTGAGGGGTGGGGAGTGACTTGTTGAAAATTGCAGAGCAGCTAAGTGGTCAAGCCCACACTAGGCCCTGGTGCTCCCACTCCCAGCCCACAAACTTTTGTTTTGTGTCCTGAAGCCTCTCTCATTACATGAGTGCTTAAATTGTAGAGTAAGTGGACATAGTTTCCATAGCTCTGCAAGAGTCTAAGTGGTATCAGAGGAATCAAGTCGTACATATTAATACTTCCAGATCTGCCACCTGACATAAAATACATCAATTTGTCTTTATCCTTGTTCCTACTGATCAAAGCAAGGGAGGAATTTGGGTCTCTTATTATGTAGGAATATTTTTATGTCTGGTGCTCTCTCATTTAAAAAGTAGAACACGTTTTAGCTATTGCCACTTTTGCAGGCTCCTGAGGGGAGAGAGAGTTCTTGTATTTTTTGTATTAACCTCATTCTCACCCTTCTTCCATGGCTCCATGTCTAAAAATGTCAATATGTGACACATGTTTGTAGCTGTTATAAACACATTCTTTTATCTGATTAAACATCTAGCTTGGAAAGAATAACTGCGAGTGTAAATGTGCATGCCTTGGTCTGAAATATATCGAGTCAAAGTATATAAAATTACAAAACATTTTTAAGAAATGACTTTATGTCTTGACAAACTAGATATTTGTAATGACATGTATCTTATGAAAATAAACGTCAATTAAAATTGCTTTGTTTCAAATCATGTGTCGGAGGATTGTCTATAACAGATAACCTGTTCCACTGTGTATTATGGAACCATTGAGAACTTGTTTTTTTTTTTAAATTCCCTTGAGGATTGTCTTTTATAAACCACATCCATGTGGTGTGATTTGAAGAGCACTAAGAAGGGTACTGCATCATCAACCTGACACCACCAGAGACCAGGAATTTGAAGGCACTTTGTATCAGAGAGCAGGTGAAAAATATGGCTTCAGTAAGAGATGTGGACCCACAGGCGTTAAAACCGACAAGCCAAAATAGCCTAGTTTGATGACCCATTTTCTTTTAAAAAGTTACCCTTGTTCATGGACCACAGGCAGGTAGTGCACTTTGATTTTTGGCCCCTATAGAGTTCAGTAGAATTGAGCATTGTAAGTTAACACTTAAGATCTGGGACAATCAAAGCACATTGAACAATGCATGGACATTGTTCCATGTGTAATGATAAAAAAAATGAGTTAATGCGCTACTTTTTATTGAACACCTACCATTATGCCAGGTATTTCACATTTCGTTTGCATGGTACCTTGTGAGGTAGATATCATTATGCCCAGTTTATAGCTGAGGAAACTAAGGTTTGGAGAGGCTAACTAACTTGCCCATGTTTGCGTGGCCAGTAAATGCAACAAGCTGGATTTGAATCCACGTCTATCTAGACTAAGAAGCCTGTATGGTTAACCACTTGTAAATGGGATAACAATACTTACCTTAGAGATTTTTTAAGGATTTGATAAGATTAAAAAATCCAAAAATCCAAAAAGCGCTTTGTAATTGCTAATGAAGCTTTGTAGAATGAAAGGCATTATCGGGAGTAGAAGACAATCTGTTACAGTGTCTCCCCATGACCATCTACCCTTCAAATCAATCCGAATGTCCTGGAGTTTGTGCCTTTGTCCTTGGCTTTCTGGTGAGGGAGAGTAGTTTATGTTTTGGGCATAGATTCTGAGAAGTAGGTCACTGGTTCTCTTTATTCAGTGATATTTTCGAATGTGATTTCTTTGCCATGTAGTTGAGAGGAGGAAAGAGATCGGCAGTGTCTGTGGACACAGACCTGTGGGACTCCCAGAATAACTTTAGACACAGTGAGAAAACATGTGTCTAAAATCATGTAAGGCTGTACCTTAACATGTATGTCATTTCTTCTATTTTCTTGTTTGTCATAGAAACTGATCTGCTCCTCCGTATAAAAGACATCAGCCATTTCTTAATGCAAGACATCGCCTTCTTGTCTGGTAAGCAAACTTTCTTATATATTGTCCAGATATATGACTTGATTAGCAGTTAGTTTGGTACCTATTATATAAATAGCTCTCGCTCTATATATAGAGCTATTATATATATCTTCATTTGAGAAGCACTATTTTAATAAACATTTATACATTGTGCACCTAGTTGCTAAACAAATGGACATTTAGAGAATAATTGGAGGTTTTAAGCATTTTAGATATATGAGTAAAAATGACCTTACCACTCTTACACATTTGACTTTCAGACGAGTCTTCAGAAATCTATGATAGTTAAAAGTAGAATATGTCTCCTAGGTGGGTGCAGGCTGGGTGGGAGGGGAGCAGCTGACATAGCTTCTTTGATTACTCAATTGTGTATTACAAATGCTGGCAAGTTGCACCAAATAATCAGCATGCACTAAGTATTTTTTTTTTTAGGATTTCATTTACACGTTATAAAGAAAGTTGATTTTTCTTAAATATGTATATACACTTGTATATAATTTTTAGCAATTATGGTAAAATCAATTTAACATACAACTTATCATTTTAACCATTTTTAAGAGTACAATTCAATGACATTAAGTATGTTTACATTTTTGTGCCACCATTGCCACCACCATCTCCAGAGTTTCAGACCTTGCAAAATTGAAGCTCTATATCCATTAAACAATTACTCCCCGTTTCATTCCGTCCTCTCTCTAGCCCCGTTAACCACAATTTTACTTTCTTTCTCTATGAATTTGACTATCCTAGGTACCTGATGTAAATAAATCATATGGTATATGTCTTTTTGTGACTGGCTTAGTTCACTTAGCATAAGGTCTTCAAGTTTCATCGATGTTGTAGCATGTATCAGAACTTCTTTTTTAAGGCTGAATAATATTCCATTTTATGTATATTCCACACTTTGTTTATCTGTTCATCCATTGATAGATACTTTGGTCGCTTCTACCATTTGGCTGTTGTGAATAATGCCACTAAATAGCATTACACATTTTTAGAGACATAACTATGGTAAACCATCCCGCCCCTTTAGCTTCTGGTCAGACTTTGGGGAAAGTTTTGCTTAAAAACAAGCAAATTACTTTCAGGTATTAGAGTAATTAGAATTATATCATTAAGTATTATATTTATCATATTAAACAGATAAAGAAAACTTGCCGGTATATATTAATACATTGTTTTTATAAAGATGAGTGCTTCTTAGGTATTGAGAGTATAAGAAACTATCTTATTCCTTCTAAATAGTTTAATTAATTCTCAGAAAAATGGCACCTACATGCTCAGTTTACTAAACAAGCTTTTACTTTATAAGTGATCCTAATTGGACACTTCAATCTGGCCTCTGCTTTTATTATCATTATTATTATTTTTAAAGACAGCATCCTGCTCTTTTGCCCAGGCTCCAGTGCAGTGGTATGATCATAGCTCAATGTAACCTTAAACTGCTTGGTTCAAGTGATCCTTCCACCTCAGCCTCCTGAGTCACTGGAACTATAGGAGTGTGCCACCACACCTAGCTAATTTTTATTTTTTGTGGCGAAAGGGTTTTGCTGTGTTGCCTAGGCTGGTCTTGAACTCCTGGCCTCAAGCGATCCTCCCATCCTGACTTCTCAAAGTGCTGTGATTACAGGCATGAGCCATCGCACCCAGCCTGACCTCTGCTTTTAAATGATTATAATTACACCTATGATAAAGCTTAATTAAAAATGATTCTAATTAGTGGTAACTGTGAATTAATGATGACTTAATTAATATGGCTTTATGTTTTATTTTATAAGTGGCATAAATGTGTGACAGTGTCAGTAAATTTAGCAGTATGTTAGGTTCACTTTTAAGTTTTGGAGATTTTACTTAAGATTATCTATGTTTTCCAAACTGTGTTCTAAATAGAACCATCCTCAAGGCTTGCTGCACTCATCCAGATCCCTCTCTACACCTTTCCTTCCTTAACTGCTTTTTGTATTTGTTTTAAAAATGCATCTGCCTATAGCTTCCTTTGAAGAAAGGGTTCCCAATGGTAAAAAATAATTAAAACTTCCCAATTTGGAATATAGATATCTCCTTTGATCTCTTCTCACAAGTTTACTACCTAGGACAGTACTTGTAGGTGTTTAGTGGTAATAATCATTTATAGATTAGTCAATGATAACTTACTCTTATAAGAGCCTTGCCACCTTTCCTTTGATAAGTATAGTTTGCCTAAGTGCTAGATGGTTCTGTCCTTAACTAGAGTGCTCACCAGCTTGCTTGGCAAGTATGTAGTTATGTTATATTTAAGATATTTATTACATTATATATTACATATCATTTCTATTACTAGTTCTATACCATACTCTACCTATAGAGGCCCTTTGTTTAAAGATTCACTAAATCTCTTGGTTCAGAATTGTACAATTTCTCCTTTGAGTTTCTTAAAAACTCTTCAGTGGATGCCATTATTCTCAATGATTATTTTCACTCTACTCTTTAATTCTAGAATATCATATAGTGAAGATTAATAACCCTTTGATTTAATACTTTGGACTAGTTTGATTAAAAATAATTTGGGAATGAATACTCTCTCTCAAGTTTCCCTTGGTAAATATTGAGGCAAATAATTAATTTGATCTTTTTCCATGTGCACTAGAGAAGAAAGTGTATTCTGCTTTTGTTGGATGAAGTGTTCTAGAAATGTCAATTAGGTCATGTTGGTTGAGACTGTTGTTCAGGTATACAATATCCTTGCAAATTCTTCGTCTACTTGTTCTATCAATTATTGAGAGATGGGTGGTGAAATTTCTGACTAAAATTGTGAATTTGTCTATTTCTTCTTGCAGCTCTATCAGTTTTTGCTTTGTGTATTTTGAAGCTCTGTTATTAGGTGCATAAGCATTTAGGATTTTGTCCCATTGAGGAATTGACCACTTTATCATGATCAAATGATCATTTTAATATCTGGTAATATTTTTGACTCTGAAATCGACTTTGTCAAATATTAAACAGCTTTGTTTTGATTAGCACTGTCATGGTATATCTTTTTCTATCCTTTGCTTTTAATGCATTTGTACTTTTATATTTAAAACGTGTGTTTCTTGTGGGCAGGATATAATTTGGTCTTTCTTTTTATCCAGTTTGATGATCTTTGACTTTTAATTGCAGTGCCTGGATCATTGACATTTTGTGTGATTATTCATATGGATGGATTTAAATCTACCATCTTATGATCTTATAAAAGCAAAATAAAAATAATGAGATGGTAGATTTTTCCATTTGTCCCATGTGTTCTTTGTTTTCCTCCATTTCTGTCTTCTTTTGGGTTGAGTATTGTTATGATTCCATTTTATATACTTTTCTTTTTCTTTTTGGGGGGCAGGGGGCAGGGAGATGGAGTCTTGCTCTGTCGCCCAGGCTGGAGTGCAGTGGCATAATCTTGGCTCACTGCAACCTCTGCCTCCCAGGTTCAACCGATTCTCCTGCTTCAGCCTGCTGAGTAGCTGGGATTACAGGCGTGCGCCCCCACACCCGGCTAATTTTTGTATTTTTGGTAGAGACAGGGTTTCAACATGTTGGCCAGGCTGGTCTCGTACTCCTGACCTCAAGTGATCCTCTGGCTGTGGCCTCCCAAAGTGCTGGGGTTATAGGCATGGGTCACTGTGCCCGGCCTATATCCTTTTATATTGTCATATTTTTATTGCAGATTGAATTAAAAATATTTTTACATCTTTATTCACTTAAATTCAGCCAAATAAAAATTACAACTGAACGAAAAAAATTTCTATTAGTGAGCTACATTCAAAGGCCACCTTGCAACTTTCCTCCTAAAATAATTCTTCAAATTCTATTTAGCACTTAATATTTATTGAGCATTCACTCTCTGTGTAGGTGCTAGACTGGCTGCGGATGTGAACCTGAAACACATGTAAGGCTCATCTCTGCACTTTTAGATGGCTTTTATTTTCAATATTTCTCATCCTTCAGGCTGCATAGAGGTCTATTGGGCTGGATGGAGAAACGGGGGAGAGACTGAAATGAAAGCCCAGAGACAGTGCAGCCATTCCCTCCCCAAGAACCCCTATGACAGTACCACTATTCTTGGTTCCTATGGAAATGGGCTTAGGGCAGCCTCACCTATGAGCCCTGGGATCCATGCTTTCCAGGGGTCAAGGTCACCCACTTGGTCAAGATACTGCTGGATGCCACTGCTCCAGGTTAATGGCTGCATGGGTCTGCGGGGAGCTTCCACAACCCTACACCTCTCCCTGGACCCCTACCCAGACTGAACATTGAATTTTAACCCACAGATAATTTGTGATCTTTCTTTGCATTAATACAATTCCTATATCATTCCTGCCATCATTACTTTTGTTGTTTCTTCCATAAACACATTAGACCATCACCTATTTCCTATAGGGTGCTCTGTATCTTTTCCTGCTCACCATGACACTAAGAGATCGATTAAATCAAGTTTTCCACTTGCTGTCAAGCCATCATTCACTTATTTTAAATTTAGGCTCGTTGGTATAGAAAGAGTTATTTCCCAACCCCTTGGTTGTCCAGATTGGGGAATCAGCCATTTTCAACTGTATTTATTATATGCATTTCATGACATTTTCTTCTGACTATATTCATTCATTTTACTCTCTTTCTTTTAATTTTTTTTATTGAGAAACTACTCTGCCACCTTTTAAACCTGAAGTGTCAGGAACTTGGAGCCATTTTGGTTTTTTGTGGAGATCATCATCTTTATAAAAAAGTTGTGTTGCTGCAAAACAGTATTCAAATCTAAAATCTTCTTCCCTGCCTCGTTGTTACATACATTTTTAATTCAGTTGATTTTTTTTCTATTGTTGTAGGTGGCCGGGGAAAGGACAATGCTTGGATCATTACATTTCCAGAAAACTGTAATTTTAGATGTATACCAGAGGAAGTAATAGCAAAAGTACTTACTTACCTGACATCTATTGCAAGGTATAGTATTTCATTATGTTTTTTCAATTCGCTTTATATCAGATATCCATCTGAATGTCGTAACAGGGAAATGGCTTAATATAGCTATTATTATCATGGTGAATAACCAACTGACTTAACTTCAGAGTAGATAAGAAGTACAACTTAGAAGGAGAAGCTGGCAGCTATCTAAATTGTTACAAAAATTATACTGAGGATCTATGAAAATAAAATTGGGGATCTAGGAGTATTTGTTCCCATGGAAAAGAACATAGGTAGAGAATGATGATCATACATATATGCTTTAATTTGCTTAAAAGGAAATATTACCAGCCAAGAGTGAGGACAGCCATTTTTCATTTCTTCTGAATGTAACACAAGACTGAATCTTAAGTAGATTCAATAGTGGTACTGGGAGATACTAGGAGGAATGTCTTGATATTAAAAATTATTTGGAACTAGAATGCTTTAAAATGGAAAGTTTCAAAAGGTTTCTTAGAGATTTTATGTGTGTTAAAGACAAAATTTTCAAAGGAAGCATTTTCTCGTTGCTAACCCTGAAGAACAAGAGGACACAAATCTAGGATGATAAAATTCCAAGTCTCACGAACAAAAATCAAATCCAGAAAATGAAACTTACAATGTACCTATTGAAGCTTGAAAGTGATCTTTTTAGGGCAAATAGAAGTTATATTTTCCATTAAACTGCATTTCCTCAGGAGCAGAGTTAGAAAAATAGATTTAGCAGTGTGATTTTGAATGAGTGAATGGATCATTGACTCATGATGAATTACACGGAAAGTTAAATCTGATATCATGAAGGACAGTTATCTTTTGAGTTTTCCCACACCCAAGATTACAGTATTCCAAATCAATTTCAGTGACATATCTTCATTACACTATCACTTTCCTATTTAAAAGATTGACATTAATGCTGCAAAAGAAATTTTAAATAGTGAGTAAGGGAATATGTCTTCAAATTAGTTTTCTAAGATAGTACTTTATGATAGCTTTCCAATTCCAATTCTGTCTTCGGTCAAGACATCAAATGTAGATGAAATAATCAGAAATAGAACGAAGACATATATAACAAATTTGCATTATTATTAAGAAAAAGTTATTATTTCTTCGTATCATTCAGGCAAAATGGACCGGACTCCCAGTTTACCATTATTCTGGATCGAAGATTGGATACGTGGTCTTCTCTTAAAATCTCTCTCCAAAAAATCTCAGTAAGTATCTATGCATTATACGATAACTGTTTATTTTTGTTTTATATTACACTTTCTGTTTTGGGAGGTATAGATTACTTTGGTAGTGATGGAGACAATAAAAATTGATGGAATATGAGGAGGGAAAGTAGAAGAAGAGGTTGTAGCAGACACTAAGATAAATAACTCTACCCAAAATAAAACCTAGTAAGAATGAGTGAGTGGTTTGTGGTTCCAGTTATGAGTGAGAAGAGATTCATGGTTCTATGTGCCTTTCAGAACAAGGCAAGTTTTTATGGAACCTTTTTCTTTTTAGTGGAAATAGATGTGTTGCATACTCATTGAATGTGAAAAAGTATAAAGAAGAAAGTTTAAAACAACAGTAATCCAACCACCCCAAAATAAGCAGTTTTTAACATTTTGGTGTACAACTTTCTAGATTTGTTTTATCCTAGGATAGGGTAGGGAGATGAGTCACATATAAAATGATATATCTCCCCAACTGGTATCTAGTCCCCAGCTTCCCAAGACCCAGAGAGAGAAACATTTTCTCTAACTAAAACAATGAGAGGTACAATTCTGCCCATGACCAAGATGATCTTTTACACTTTTAGGCTCACAAGGATATCACGAAATTGTTTGACACTTCACTTTCATAGATGAGGAGGAAGATGAGGAATCCCCAGACTCCTTCTGAGCTGGCAAGATTGGGGCTCTCTGTGGAAGTGCCCTGTGGCCAACTTCCTGTATTGGACTAAAATAGCTGGGAATCAATATATTTTTTTTCTCTGAGACTCCAACATTGCCAGCCATCTGAAATTCTTACTTCGTCTCCTGACTAACTGAGGAAGTCACGCCCACCACAAGAAGTTGATTTAGTTGCAAAGGCAAAACAAAAATCTAGGTTGTTGGACTTCCAAGCCAATGTTCTAGCACTCACAAGGTAAAATGAGTAAGATCATTATTCTTTTGATACCCAGAATGAATTATTTCTCCTTTTGGACAAATAAGCAAAAAGTGGTTTCCTGTTTTTTTGTTTTTTTTTGAGACGGAGTCTTGCTCTGTCGCCCAGGCTGGAGTGCAGTGGCCGGATCTCAGCTCACTGCAAGCTCCGCCTCCCAGGTTTACGCCATTCTCCTGCCTCAGCCTCCCGAGTAGCTGGGACTACAGGCTCCCGCCACCTCTCCCGGCTAGTTTTTTTGTATTTTTTTAGTAGAGACGGGGTTTCACTGTGTTAGCCAGGATGGTCTCGATCTCCTGACCTCGTGATCCGCCCGTCTCGGCCTCGCAAAGTGCTGGGATTACAGACTTGAGCCACCACGCCCGGCTGGTTTCCTGTTTATTTAACAGAGGTGTTTAATCATTAGCAGTAGAGACGGGAGTTAACATTAGATATACTCAAATTACTAAAATAAAATAGAAAAAAACTTGACTTTGTATAGCATATTTGTGCTTTTTCAAAAGCATTCACATTTATTAAGTATTATTGATTCTCTTCATTTCCTGATTAAGTACTGCAGGTAGGTGTCACTATAATTGTCTTATAGATGATGAAATCACATTATGTGTACTTTGGAATGGTTATGTGATGAATCCAAGGTCAAATATCTAAGTAACCAAAAGAGCCAGAGCAAGAATTGAAATGTCCAGAATTCCAGCTGGTGATGGTTTCTATTATTTTCCAACTGGCTTACAAATAGACAAATACATTCAATGTTATTTAGAAAAATGTAAAATTGCTTTTGAGAGAGTAAATCTGTCCTCCATATATGATTGAGCCTTGTCAGTGGGGCTAAATAAAGTAAAAGCTATTTCCTATGCTCTGGTCTTTTAGGATTGGTCCTTGGGCTTGTTGAGTAGACCTTGGTTTCTGCTAATAATTGCTTCTCTTATACTAAATAGAGCACTTGTTGCATTAAAACATTTTTTTATCACCCAGGTTTTTTTCTTTTGGCCAACACTGCACCCACCTGATTAAATTAATTTTCATTTTGTGACTGGTTTGGCACATGACATTAGTTTTTTAGTAGAGTTTTATTTTTATTATTCAGAATAGGTGGCTTATAACAGAGGTTCTATTTTTCATAAAAGATAAATATAAGATTAGGTCATGATCCTGTCATTTTGAAGTCAGCAGAGGGTAATTACTTATTTGCTGGGGAGTGATACTCCTCTTTCTGTATTCCCAGGGCTGCTTTCTCAGTGGAGAATTATGACCTATGCTCAGTAAAGAACTTGGATCTCAGGGTCCCTTTATTTTCATAACTGCCAAATTGATCATGCTGGGCAAGGGAGGGGTGCAGATGCTGACCACATGTAACTGGCTATAGGTTGTGTTAGATGTTTCTTTTGTAACATGTTAAATGTTTTTGCTTGTGGTATAGTTTCTATACTCATATTCAAGAGCACATTGATTACATCTCAACCATTAATAACTATTGTTTACTGTTTGAAATAAAGGTAAATATTGAATGCAAGCTAATTTCAAGTGCAAAAGTTGGCATTCAGAAAGGATTTCTAGTGAAGTGTGGCTAGGTATAATTGCCTGTGGTGTATTATTTCAAACAAGTGTCTGTGAAATAATCATACAATTCAATTTGAATACCTTTATTTGTAGGTTTCAAAACAAATAAAAGCATTTAGGTTGTATTTCATCATTAATGAGAGGAGAATTTGTTTTAGTTATACATTTTGGGGAAAGGTTAATTTGGGAGAGAATCGTATCCATCTTAGAAAGTTTGCATGTTCTATTCTTTCTAGATTATTATCAGGACAAAATTTTGCAAACTATATCCTTTTACAAGGCTTGAACCCAGAATATAATTTAATAACAGAATAAACAAAACAGAATTGAAATTCAAGTCACATACCAGGGTAGGATGAGAGTAAAAAGCAAGAGTTAATACTACCTTCACAAAGATTCTTAGCATTCCACCTTAAAAATCAAACTGCGCAGAGGAGAAAGCCAGTCCCATCAAGCCTGCTCCTAGGAAGAGAGCTGGGTTTTTTTCTCCTTAGGACATGCCTGATCTTCTTGAGCAGTCCAGCACAAGCTAATCCACAAGGGTCAATCAGGCTAAGTAATTGGAGGAATGTGTTAACTCTGAATTACAACGAGCAGAAGGGAAGGATCTGTCAGCTGACTAATCAGGGATAGTGCCTTTTTTTTTTTTTTTTTTTTCTCCCCAGTGCTGCTGCCGCTGTGCTAATGGAAGCAGCTACGGCAGCTTTGTTTGATAGAGATTTTTGGCTGCCGTTTTTAAATACTACCCAAGAAGCAGCTCATATTTCATCAATGTTGCATTGACAATTGGAAAAGAAGAGTGTAATTGTGTATAGGCGAAATGGCAGAAGCAAATCCCCCGAGAGGCAAGATGAGGTTCAGAAGGAATGCGGTAAGGGCTCTGTCTGCACTCCTGGAAAGCCTATTCCCAAGTTCAACTGCTGGGATGCTGCAGCATGGTGCTATAGCACAAACTGCTGAGTGGGGTTTTTAAGGACAGATGGAGAGAATGGAGACTTATATTTGCATGGATTGCATTGGTGTGATTACTGTGATACTGACATAGGGTAATTTTCAGGCAATTGAGGGGGTAGAATATAATTTCAAAATCTAAATGTCATCAAGTTTATGAATGAGCACCTTAGTCATGTTATTCATTTAAGACTGTATGAATAATTTTGAATCATTGGACAGCATAGCTTTAAATCATGACTTAAAACAATATCTAACAAAAGGATTAATCCTTTCTTTCACCATGATCAAGTATACTGCTAAATACAGCCTTTCCTGGGTGTTACCGTGTAAGTGAAAAAATTTAAAATCTGCAATGATTTGAAATCCTTATTGTTTCAAGTATTTTCCAACCTTAAACTTCATAGGTACAAAATTGTCACCTGCTGACAACTTTTGTCTTTTAAGGAAAAAGACACTAACTCACTTTTCAATATAGACTAGAATTTGGAAATCTCTCCTCTCAGGTACATTTCATGCAGTCTTTTACCTAAATTTTCCCTTCATTCACTTATTCATATAGCAAATTCCCAGCTAATTTCTAATGTGATCTTTAGATGTATTTTGGAGAAATGTTGAAATAACACTAGCTAATTTAATAAAAAACCAATCATCAAAAAGGCTTTAAATGCCACTCTTTTTCTTTCAAAGATTAATATAATGTAATTGATATTATGGTTTAAAATATAAACTTGCTCACTAATAATATCGAGATAACACAACACACAAATAAGAAGGTAAAAATTGACCATAGGAAAAAAACGACAGTGTGAATTAAAATTATGATAAGGAAAGTAAGACTTTTATTATTGTTGAATGACAGTGAACATCCATAGGTGTGTAAATGATTTATTTTCTAACAAAGCTCTTAGCACAGACTGCTATTTTAAAAACTATAGTTGGTTTTATTTTGACAAAATTATATCTTTGGCTCCATACATGTTTTTATATTATGAGAATATAGGTTCAGACTTTTAACAGATGATTTATGGTCCACAAGAAATGTTTGTGTATGTACTTTGCAGTATTGTAAGCAACTGATATTAGCACTTTTGTCATCAAAGGTAACTTAAGCTTTCAGAAAGTTTCTAATTTTATATATATATATATTCTCAGTGCTGAACTTAGTTTCATGCCTATACACATGCATTAATATACACACAATAAATACAGCACGGGGTACTCATTGAATAGACATATGTAGCACTGTGATATATACAACATAAGTTACAAAGGTAAATATGGAATGGCTACTGGGCTGAAAGAACTCTCAGTCTAGTAGAAAGGGTAAGACATGTTCGTAAATGACTATTTTGAAAAGAAATTCTGACTGGTGGAGAAGGCCTTATACAGGAGATGGCATATGTTTGGGTGTTAAGTAAGAGCATATGTAGCTGTTAACTTTCCTTGATTCTTTCCTATGTTTTTGTTTCTCATAAATGAATTAAGTGAGGCCTAGGAACAGATATGAGTGGGATTAATTGGATTCATTCTGAAGCCTAGAACTATAACATAAGACACATATGTTTTGCTTATATGGATAGGACTTGACCAGAGTAAAGAATTTGAATCTTAGCTAGTAAAAAAATGGTTTCACCTTGAAGGGTCTCTGGAATTGGACTGATCCTGGAGGCCATGGATAAGTAGCATCTAAAAGGATGGTCCAATGCCATTTGAAGTCCAAAAAAATGTTTGAACTAGTTACTTGGTAGAAATTTCAGTGACTGTAGCTGAGTGAGAGAGAGGGGAGGGGAAGAGATATATATGTGACAAAAAGGGCAAACCACAAGGAAGGGGTACTGCTTTGGGCTGTCTTCCTGAGGTCACTTGACAAGTTGCTTGGCAACTCATACTGTCTGTACTTTTTAAGGTGGGGATATGGGAGGAAGAGTGTGGAAGTGGCTCATACTGTTGCCAACTATTCTCTATAGCTTGAGGTCATGAGATTTTTTTCCCCAACATATTCTGCAGAGGTGGTTCAGACCTTATCAAAGTCAAGTGCCTGTCAACATTTGTCTGATAGTAGATAAGAATACTTGCCTTTCGGTGGACTGTATATGCAAAATTGTTTCCAGCAACTTGTTTCAAATGTTATTTGTTCCATTTTGGAAACATCAAGGTCAAATCATCCCTGAATGGCAAACAGCAAATCTGAGTGTGCATTCAGTCTATGAAGTGTTAAGTGTCTAGAAAGAGTTTGCCCTTAGGATCCAGACAGGCCGTACTACCGCTGCTTACCAACTGTGCTTCAGTTTGCTCCTCTGTAAAAAGGGAATAATATCTAGTTTACTACAATGTTATGAAGGCTAAATCATATATATATATATATGTAAGAAGTCTGACACATACATAATGGCTTTTAGTCAAGGGTCTCTCTTATTTGTTACTGCCTCTCTTTACCCTAATTATTAAAAAAGAAAAGTTATAGGAACATAAATTATTCTTATAGTAAGTAACCAAACTTTTATGTTTTATAAGGTACTTTAAACATTCTAGAAGTAATAACTAGAATAACTGAAAAGTGTGCATAGGGTGATGAATTGCCTCCCTTAGAGAGCACACACGAGAGTATTAAACAAGGTTAATTTCTAGACTTCGGTAGTGAAATGATGTATTTGGTTTATGCCTGCTCTTCTTGTTATTGTTGTTGTTACTGCTGTAAGATTATAGAACTAGGCAATCTGGCAGTACGTGTGAGTAAAAGGGAGTAAATCTGTTCTCTGGGAGGGAAAGATGAGAGGGAGCTTATTTTGTGCTGGTTACCTTGAAGAGCCAGTAAGAACTGCTGCTGAGGGCTGGGGTGGGACCACGTACAGTGATTGGACACATGGCTCCGAGTTCTATGTGATAGGCAGCTCGTTCACTTTTACTGAGATGTCTTTAAGCAGTCACATGCTGGAGCTCCAGAAAAATGTCTGCAAGAAGCTAAAACCAATGCTGTTTCCTCTCTCGTGCACGCTATTTTTTTAAAAAAGCAAAAACACATTGAAATAAAACAAGACTAACCTTTGCCCAAATCCTTTTGTCTTTTTGACAGGTTCTCAAAAATGATTTATACTTTCAAAATCTCAGGTTTGATTTGGGGAAAAAGAAATTGTGCTTTTTCATGTTTATATAACCATACAGATTAGAGGTTCTTAAAGCAGCATACCCAAGAATTTAGAAATATAATATTCCCAAGCCAAAATGGGAAAGTTCACTGGTCTTGAGCTATGTTTGCTGTGATATGTGCATCTGATACCCTATGCTGTTTGATTGTTCATTTAAATACTAGCTTTAAAATGGATTATCTTCAGACGTTTAGTTATTACAAATATTGGTATATAGAGAAAAAGTACTCTCTCTATATACCTATATGTGTATCCACATAGATACATACAAACTAATCTTACATTTATATGGCTTGTCAGGTTAAAACTGCTCAAGAGTGTTCTGTCCCCTCTAGATTCTCATAGCTAGCAATCACTGATAAGGACGTCTCCATATTATCTATATTGATCGATGTTCAGATCTATGAAGCTTTTTGGTTCAGAGGTTGCAAATTGTCAGTGCATAGATGTGTTTTGTTTAGACTATACAGCATTTTAACGAACTTTCCATTTGTTTTCAATCTTTAAACATCTGGGCTTTGCATGACAATCTGGTTTTCTGTCTTCTCTTGAGAAATCAAAGAGTTGGCAATGCTGGGCCCACCTTGCCACATGACAACATGTAGCTGGAACTGATTTATGAGTGAACTGACTTATGAGTGCCCTCTGCTTTTCATGTTCTCCAGTTCACCACGGTTCCCACCACTTCCTGTTGCTCCTCATCATATAGGAAGAGTGTGAATTGCTATTTTCCACCTAATTTAGGCTGTTCGCTAATTAAGCCTACTTCACATTTACATTATCTACATAATACATGGTAGGCATTAAAGTTTGTCACCTTTGCTTTAAGTCTCAGGTTTAGATTCTCAACCAATCCAATTCTTGAATCATCCCTGCTATAACTTCTCCAAATGCCTCTTGTTGACTGAGTCTAGTTCTACAGGCAGGTGAATCGGGATTTTAATTCTGCTACCTATGTGCTAGAAGGTCTTGAAAAATTGCCTGACCTCACAAAACCTCAATATATTAGTTCCCTATCGCTGCTGTAACAGATTACTACAAACTTAGTGGCTTAAAACAATGAAAATGTATCATTACGGTTCTGGAGGTCAGAAGTCCAAGATTACCCAATTGGGCTAAAAATCAAGGGTCAGCAGAGCTGTGTTCCTTCTGGAGTCTCTAGAGGAGAATCTGTTTCTTTGACTTTTCTAGCTTGCAGAGATTGTCCACATTCCTTGGTTTATACCCCTGCATCACTTTGACCTCTGCTGTCACATCTTCTTCTCTGACTCTCCTGCCTCCCTCTTTTTCTAATGATTACATCGGTCCCACCATGATAATCTAGGATAATCTCCCCATATCAAGATCCTTAATAACATTTATAAAGTCTCTTTTACCATATAAGATAACATATTACTAGGTTCCAGGAATTAGGATGTAGACATCTTTGGGGATAATGGCACTCAGTTTCTACAGTTGTGAAATGAGGACAAAAATAGAACCTACTGCATGTAAATAGTTAGCACAATGTCCTAATACTGCTCTTTATGGGCATAATTCTAGTAGTGTGCATTGAATAAATAACATTTCCACCCCTGTCCAACTATCCAGTCTCCTTCCCCTACCTCAAAGCTTTGAGAGGTCCTGAATATATAAATATACATAAATATATGTATTTTTTGCTAAAGAGAAGCTATGAAAAGTAGTCATAAATGTGAGGTCTGGATTCACTTTAAAAGTATGACAGTTTGGCAGGCACCTATTATGGTCTGGGTTAAGTGAATGGGAGTGGGATTAAAAATTCAGGTATGTCTTATTCACATATGGGCACAAGGGATAAAAACAATACACCTGGTCTGAACTATATGATTTAGTTTTCTAGAAAAATAACTGACAAATCAAATGAATTGTTTGAGTGCCACCTGATTGCTCTGATTGCTTAGTAGTTGTGTAGCTATTGCCTACAAGTTACTTAGTCTCCCAAATGGCTACTAAAATTGGGAGTAACTATTGGGTTAACAGAATCCATGTGCTCTAGGAAGAAATGCAAAAAAGATTATAAAATTGTACTATAACAAAAAATATCGTAAATGTAATTATGTAGTCAATAAATGAAGTTTTCATCCTTTGATGGTGCATTTTCTTTAAAAGCTCAAGTTTTTCTGGGCTTTTTGTGACAAATGAATTACTAAATATTTTGAAATAATTAAGGAATGAGAATGTATGCTAAGATAATCAGAAGGTTTTACTTAAGAATGAGCTGATTAGAATATAGAATTATCTTTAGAAGCAATTTATATAGCTGTCAATGTTTGGGATAAAACACTTTATTAAATAGAACAATAACAGGTTTAATAAACATCCAACATAAAATCCCTGGCTTATGAGCAGCTGAATATCCCTACCCCTGCTTAAAATCACTTCCCCACTCATCTTGCAGACAGTGATTTTCCTTTTCTCTCCTTTCTTTCTACTTTGTTCCCTGCTATGTGATCAGCTGTCTCTGGACCTGGCTGCTGGTACAGCCTTGCTCTCCTAGGAATGGCAGAGTAGAGAGCAAGGCCTTACCTCAGGCAGAGAGTTGCTACATAGCTCTCTCTATTCCCATAGTATCCTCCCATCCCCTCCTCCCCCACACAGAATTTTGGAGATGGGTGAGTATCCCTGGCTTGAAGTCAGCTCCAGGTTCTTGTATC
The DNA here is from genome assembly GCF_007565055.1 of Rhinopithecus roxellana. Classification (NCBI taxonomy): domain Eukaryota; kingdom Metazoa; phylum Chordata; class Mammalia; order Primates; family Cercopithecidae; genus Rhinopithecus; species Rhinopithecus roxellana. Next base: position 112,734,770 of record NC_044555.1, on the reverse strand, counting down.
CAGAGAATTCCAGATACAAGAGAATATAAGATTAAGGGAAGTCAGAGAGAGAAAAATGAAACCAGATCAGCTTAGAATCCATGAAAGAATAAAAGTAATTTTGCTTTAAATGTTGGTAAAAATAGGCTGCTTTCAATTTCATTTAAAAGTGAAAAAAATAAACAGGTTCAAGGCAGGTGAGTATAATAATATAATGGGAATTTACCCAGGTGAAGAAAAAGGAAAGGCTTAACTCCCAAAATCAAGGGGGTGAAAATAAAATCTGTGCTTTCCACTTAAAAATAGGCCCAACGTTCCCACAAGTCCCTGTCAGATTCTTCCCTTAAGCAAGCCTTTATCCATGTCCCTAAAGTGTTCTACCCAAACCTGCTTGTCCTGAGGTCCAAGAATCCAAGGCAAAATTTTAAATCTATCTTATTAATATTTTAGAGTTTAAAAAGTGCATTTTCATATCCTTTGCCTACTTTTTAATGGGGTTGTTTTTCTCTTGTAAATTTAAGTTCCTTAAATACTGCATGCTCTCACTAATAAGTAGGAGCTAAATAAGAACTTAAGAACACAAAGAAGGAAACAACAGACACTGGGGTCTGCTTGAGGGTGGAGGTTGGCAGGAGGGAGAGGAGCAGAAAAGATCACTATTGGGTACTGAGCTTAATACTTACGTGAAGTAATAATATGTACAACAACCCCCGTGACACGTGTTTATGTAACCTTTGCATGTACCCCCAAACCTAAAATAAAAATTTAAAAAGTGCCTTTATATTCATTATTTCTTTTAATCCCTGTAATAACTGGAAAATCCATTATTTATTTTTTTTTTTTGGCAGAGTCTCACCCTGTTTCCCAGGCTGGAGTGCAGTGGCATAATCTCAGATCACTGCAGCCTCCACCTCCCGGGTTCAAGTGATTCTCGTGCTTCAGCCTCCCCAGTAGCGGGGACCACAGGCGTGTGCCACCATATCTAGCTATTTTTTTGCATTTTTAGTAGAGACAGGTTTTCACCATATTGGCCAGGCTGGTCTCGAACTCCTGGCCTCAATTGATCTTCCCACCTCAGCCTCCCAAAGTGCTGGGATTACAGGTATGAGCCACCGTGCCCAGCTGGAAAATACATATTATAGTTAACATAAAATAAAATATACATTATGTACATAATAGAAGGTAGGATATACATTACCGTTGTAACTCTCTGCTTCTCTCTCTGTTTCTGTATACATGTTAATTTTATTCTTGTCAATGTTTCTCCAGCAGCAGGGCTCTTGGCGATCTGCTGCTTTTAAATGGCATCCTCAATGTTTCCTTCACTCAATATTAGTTTGAAAATTCTAGGGCAGGACTTTTTTGGCCCTGCTTACATCAAATGTTCTGCTTATCTTTTTTCTTTCTCTTTTTTAAAGAGATGAGGTCTTGCTCTGTCACCCATGCTGCAGTGCAGTAGCACCATCATGGCTCACTGCAGGCTCAACTTCCTGGACACAAGAGATCCTCCCCCCTCAGCCTCCTGAGTAACTGGAACCGTAGGTGCATGCCACCATGACTGGATAATTTTTAAACTTTTTGTAGAGATGGGGCCTCACTATGTTATCCAGGCTGTTCTGAAACTCCTGGCCTCAAGTGATCCTCCATCCTCGGTCTCCTAAATTGTTGGGATTACAGGCATGAATCACCATGTCTGGCCCTAATCATACTTCTAATCACCACTAATCATTGTGTGTTGGAAGGGCAGGGCCATGTAGGAAAATAAGAGTTCCCATTTGGAACCAATGTGTAGAATAAATAGAAGGAGGAGTAGTTTCTCGGATGAAGGGAGAGAGTAACAGTCATGGCCTCCTGGGGGAATTATGAGTTGGACAACCATCCCAATGTATGTATATTGATAGTCATTACTTAATTTATTGATTTAATTTTATGCTCTTTTAATTTACTTATTTGTGCATATTACACTCATTTCTCTTTCGTTTACTCTAGTTCTCACTGCCACTTAACATTTTATGTTTTATCGCCATCTCAAATTGAATTAGGAAAATCCCCAGTTTTGAGCATCATTTCCCAAAGAGTCTATGTTTTATACCCTGGTGAAAGTTACTTTTTTCTTTTATTTTAAAATAGACTTTATTTTTTCACAGCAGTTTTAAGTTCACAACAACATGGAATGGGAAGTACAGAGAGTTCCCATAAACTCCTTGCCCCACAGTATCTTATTCTTATAGTTTTGTTTAATTACTAGTATTGCAATATGCCTGAAATATAATTGCAGTTGGAACATTTTTCATATATTTTGCTCTATTATGCTCTAATCTGCTGTCTTGAGGCTGATGACTCCTGATTCTGCACTCCTAGCCTAGACTTCTTTCCCTTCTTACTTGTACAAACAGCTGTCCAAAGGATATCATCTGGATGTCCTGCTGACCCTTCCAACCTAACATGTATATGAATGGAGATCAGAATCTTGTTCCCCTTCTTAAAACCTGTTTCTCTTGTGTTCCCCATCTCAGTGAAGGTTGTACCATTCAACCAGTTACTCGAGCCCCAAATCTGGAGTTTGATCCTCCTAGTACCTCGTTTCTCAGCAAGTACATCAAGTGGTTATGTCTTGCTGATTGCACCTCCTAAATTCTACCCTTATTCCTGGTATCATTACTTTAGTTCAGAAAGTCATCATTCCTGGCTTGGATTACTGTACCAGCCTCCTAGCTCATCTGTCTGCTTCTACTCTTGTTCAAATCCAGTTCTTCCCAAAGCCAAAGTGATCCTTCTAAAATGCAAATTTGACCCTGTTGTTCTGATGCTCAAAACCTCTTAGAGACTCCCGTTACTTCCAGGAAAAAAACCCATCATCCTTTCTGATGCGGTTCTGGCCCATTTTCCCAACACCATCTCCCATTGTCCCCCAGCATCATTTCATCTAGCTCTCTTGACTAGGGCCTTTTCAGGAGATGGAGTAGTTTAGTGATTAAGAGCACAGACTTAGGGGCAAATCAAGGCTTTGCCAGCTGGGGCAAGGTACACTTAAACTCTCTGAGTCTCACTTTCTTTATTTGTAAAAGTGAGTAACCTAACTCCTTCATAGAATTATTATGAAAAGAATGTATGATAATATTGGCAAAATGCTTTGCACAGAGTAAGCATTTAGTACACAGTAATTTATTATTAAAATTGGGCTACGTTACTCCATTCTCCACTTATTTTGCAATGTGTCCTCCTTCTTTGTCTTTTGAATTCTTTCGTGTAGCAATTATTTCTGACTGCATACTATGTGGCAGTAAGTTCTAGAAGCTGGGGAAACATTGGTGAACTGGACGACATTCTGATCTAGTTAATTCCTCATTATGCTTCGGGATCTTTTTGACCTTCCTATGTCTTGGAGAGTTTGTGCTATCATTTCCCCTTGTATATTATTCTAATTCCTTTGATTACTTATCAACTTATCATGTTAAAGAGTTGCTGATTATTAATGGACTCTGCAGTTGAACTGTTGGATAGAGATTGTATTTTCTTAATTTGTGAACATTCAATGCCTAACAGAGCTTGATAATCATTCATTTAAATACATGAAGTAGACACATAGAAGATGTTCAGTGAATATTGATTAGATTAAAATAAAAATATAATCCCATAATAAAGTTTTCTTTCATTGTTTAGTGTAAATACACAGACAAAAATCCTTTGGCTTTTAGGGTTATCCTAGGAAACTGCCACCTAATTTTATTTGTTCTTATAAGAAATAAGTGCAATTTGAGTTGAAATAACTAACTCTAAAATAAAGGTTTAGAGTCTATTTCTTCATAACGTGGGGTCTACTTCTATAGTGTGAGAAAATTCCTTACCAGAAGTGTTGCCAGGATCTGACCTGAAGCCTGACATTATTTTTCTTTCTATTTGCATGTTTTTAGATTTTATCAATATCATTTTGTAAAGTGTTGGCCTTTTACTGGCTTTTATGAATTTAAAGTTTGTTTCTTTTAATTACATATTTTCTGATATGTGCTCAGTTGAGTGTGTGTCGACAATTTTTTTTTTTTCAATTTCTTTTGTTTTTTCTTTCTACAGGCTTCCTTCCCTGGGAACTTGCACTTGGTTTTGGTTTTACGTCCTACCAGCTTTCTTCAACGAACGTTCACAGACATTGGATTTCGGTTTAGTCAGGAGGATTTTATGCTTAAATTACCAGTAAGAGTATATTATTGAAATGTTTTGTTCCTCTAATTCTCATGAAGACTTGCACCATGATGTTTATATTTTACATGTGCCCATGTAGCATTTAAAAGAAAAAATTAAAATTTCTCTTTTAAAAGTATACATTTGAAATGCCCAAAAGTCTTTCACTTCTACCATTTAAAAAAGAAATCGATTCATCAATTTATAACAAAGCAATTACTTTTGCAAAAAATATATGTCATATATGTTATACGTGTGTATATATGTATGTGTGCATGTGTGTATATGTATGTGTGTGTATGTGTATATCAGCAGGAAATTTTATTTTTTAGTAAAATTGAGTGTACGTTTTATGTATTTGAACTCCCATGAACTTACATCCTGAGCTAGTCCAGAGTACCATGACTTTTTAAAAATATTTTTGTATGTTTTTAAGGTTAGGAATAGGGTGCTCATAAATTTTGATACTTTTGAAAAGGTCAACCCCTCCTGATAAATTATAAGTTACTACATAAAGTCATTTTCTTTGTTGTGAGCATAGCATTCTTTTAGAAGCTGGATCATTAATAGTGCAAACTTGTAGATGGAGGAAAATTAGGCATTTTGGTTTCTGTAGAGATTGATTTTGCTTTACAGAAAATGTTTTGTAAATAAAAATTGTTATTATCTGAAGAAGATAGTGCATACATGTATGGGGGCATGTACAGGAGAGAACTGTTAAAACCGTGTATCAGAGGTAACTTCCTGCTAAATGTATGCTAAAGTTCATTTTACAGTTTAATGGGGGGATGGCATGAAGGGCAGTTAACAGTATCTTTCTTGCTTATTTATATAGGTTGTTATGCTGAGCTCAGTTAGTGATTTGCTGACATACATTGATGACAAGCAATTAACCCCTGAGTTAGGCGGCACCTTGCAGTACTGCCACAGTGAATGGATCATCTTCAGAAATGTATGTTGTCTTTGCCCTTACTGTAGAGCCTATAGTTCTTCATGTTAGCCTTTAAATCTAGTTCTAGAATTCTTTCCTATTTGAAAAAAAAAAAAAAAAAAAAAAAAAGAAAACAGATTTCTGGGGTCCTCACTTTTCACATACGTATAAATTCAACATCTTGATTTTCTTTCATAGGAAATATCTAGAAATGATGAGCAGTCACTGAGGATGGCAATGGAAGGAGAATCCTAGGGAATAAGGAGATCATACTCTCCCCATTCCCTCCTGTGGCTATGTAGTAACTTGAAGAAATGAAGGGTTTGGATTCAAATCCTGACCCTGCTGATTTTTAGTTATATGACCTTGGGCAATATACATAACCTCTCTGAGTCTTAGTTTTCCTAACTGTAAAATGGGACTAATAATACCTTACCTCATAGGGATCTTAAAAAGACTAAATGAGATAGCAAAAGTAAAATGTTTTACACAGTGCCTAGCATATGGCAAATTGTCAATAAATACAAGTAGTATTATTAATCTCATTGTCCTGGTGATGCTTCTGAGGCATTTTAGATTTGTAGCAAAGAGTGTACTTCTGTTTTAGAAATTTACAAATAGGCAAGCGCCCTGCACCTCCCAAGTATGTCTGTGGTATATAAGTATCTTGACTTCTAATCCCAGAGACAGGGGAACCCTGCTGAAGAAATTAATGATGTCCCATTAAATTAGGATTCCATTTTCCTCATACTTGTTTTTCACTCAACATTTCATTCATTCATTCATTTAACAATGCATTCATTCAACAATTCATTCATTCACATGAAGATGTATTGCCAAAATTAGCAGTGCCTAGCCTTTAATAACCTGTAATGCTATAAATAAACAAGCAAATATTTTGAGATGCATGGTTAACAGATGGTCATATGGTCTCTACATTTTGCCCTTCTTTCTCAGAGTAACTGATTTTAGAAACAAAATAAACAACAAAACCTTACTTACCATTTTATGGCAACAAAGGCTTTGGGACCGCCATTCCAAATATTCTATAGTGCTTGAAATGGGTTGTAGTGACTAGTTTTTTCCCCCATTTCCTTCAATTGTCACCTTGTTTGGAATGCTAATGCTTATTCACAAATGATAATAAACAAATATAAAGTGACTTTACTGTTCTCATCTCTCTTCAGAAGTAAAGTTACTGTAGGGCAATTTTGCCAATTGGAGAGTTTATAGAATAAGGAAAACACTGTAATTTTCAAGAAAATAAAACAAATTACTCAATACATGGCATCTTTAAGAAATAGTTTTCATCAGTGTCTAAGAAATAAGTCTAGAAATTTGGAAAAAATATATTCAGGAAGACTCTTAAACTTCCTTCAGTTTCTTAGAGTCTTAGATGAAGAGTTACAGTTGATTGCCAAGAGCAATACCATATTTCTTTAGCAGAGGAGAGTTCATGGTATATGTATTTGCTGTTACACCCCCAATAAAAACAAATACAATGACCGATCTAGTTTTTCATATGCTCACAGAGTTACCATATAATTAAAATCATCACCGGCTCTTTGCAGGCTATAGAAAATTTTGCCCTCACAGTGAAAGAAATGGCTCAGATGTTACAGTCCTTTGGAACTGAACTGGCTGAGACAGAACTACCAGATGATATTCCCTCAATAGAAGAAATTTTGGCAATTCGTGCAGAAAGGTATCATCTATTGAAGGTATGTCTGATAGAGCTAACAAACAAAAGATTTCCATGGTCTTCTTTTTTCTAGAGAGGTGTTTATTATCTCCATTTTACACTGGCTGTTGCATAAAGGGAGATAAAAGACATTTATATAATATATTTTAAAACTATAAAAATATACTTTATAAAAGACTGTCCTGGATATGTTAGACCTAAGTGTCCCCTCTGTAAATGGTGTATTAATTTGAGAAGTTATTTAAAAATATCTTATAAATGCTGCAGAAAAAGAAATATAGTCTTTTGTTTTGTTTTACTATGTGCAGTCATGCACTGCATAAGGTTGTTTTGATCAGTGATGAACTGCATATGACAGTAGTCCCATAAGATTATACCATGTTTTTACTGTACCTTTTCTATGTTTAGATACACAAATGTATACCATTGTGTTACAACTGCCTACAGTATGCCTACAACTGTCTACAGTATATAGTACAGTAACATGCTGTACAGGTTTGTAGCTTAGGAGCAATAGGCTATACCCTGTAGCCTAGGTGCCTACTAGGCTATCCATCTAGGTCTGTGTAAACGCAGTCTGTGATGTTCACAAAATGATGAAATCACCTAACAATGCATTTCTCAGAACATATACCCAACATTAAGTGATGTATGACTGTATTTTTTATTTTTGATGAGGAGTCAGGAAGCCGAGTTTCTTGTCCCATTTCTGCTGTGAGCTAGCATTGTGACCAAGGCTAACATTGCTCAATTGATTCTAAGTTCTCTTCTCTGCAGAATACTAGGTCTTGATGTTTCCTACAGTAGACCAAGGGTTGCAAATTGGTTGTGCTCTCCTACCCAGGTCTTTGTGGAGTGCTGCTTTGTGAAGGATTTTGAAGTGCAATTCAGATAATCAGCAAGTATTTTTTGGATCTACTTTCTTCAGAAAATTTAAGAATAATCTGAACAAGCACTGGGCATTCATATAACTCGTCTCTTTCATCTGATAATAGACATGCTGTGTGCATTAGAAGATTAAAGCTGTATATAGAGATATGTGTTTAAATTAAAAAGATAAACTGAATTTTTTTCCAACTTTTATTTTAGATCCAGAGGGTACATGTGCAGGTTTGTTACATGGATAAATTGTGGGATGCTGAGGTTTGGTGTATGAATGATCCTGTCGCCCAGGTAGTGAGCATAGTACCAGATAGGTAGTTTTTCAACACTCTCCCTCCTCCCACCCTCCTTCCTCTAGTAGTCCCCACTGTCTATTGTTCCCATCTTTATGTCCATGTGTACCTAATGTTTAGCTCCCATTTGTGAGAACATGCAGTATTTGGTTTCCTGTTCCTGCATTAATTTGCTTAGAATAATGACCTACAGCTGCATCCATGTTGCTGCAAAGGACATGATCTCATTCTTTTTTATGACTGTATAGTATTCCATGGTGTATATGTACCACATTTTCTTTATACAGTCCACCATTGATGGGCACCTAGGTTGATTCCATGTTTCTGCTGTTGTGAATAGTGCTGCAATGACATATGAGGGCATGTGTCTTTTGGTAGAACAATTTGTTTTCCTTTGGGTATAAACCCAGTAATGGGAATGCTGGGTTGAATGGTATTCTGTTTTAAGCTCTTTGAGAAATCTCCAGACTGCTTTCCACAGTGATTGAACTAATTTACATCTCCAACAAGTATGTGTCAGTGTTCCCTTTTCTCTGTAGCCTCGCCGTATCTGTTATTTTTTGTCTTTTTAATAATAGCCATTTTGACTGGTGTGAGATGGTATCTCGTTGTGGTTTGATTTGCAAGAAACTGACCTCTTGAATCACAGTCTACAAACAAAACTCTGTCCAAGGAAAGAAGCTCTGTTCTTCATGAACTGCATGTTGTTGGGCAATTTGCTTACCTTTTCTGAGTTGCAGTTTCTATATCTTTACAATGAGGTTGATGATGCATCATACCTCGTAGGATTGTTGTGAAGATGAAATGAGGCAAAGAAAGTGATGTATGTATAACAATGTTCGGTGCCTTGCTGGTCCTTCATAAATATTGGCTTTTAATTTTGATGTTATTCCCCATATTGGTGATGGTGTCATGGAATCTGTTCTCAGAATAAATGTACACCAAAACTTTTGCTTACAATTTCAAGGGACTCTTGCACCACCTGAAAGAAATCTTAAATCACTCTTGGATGTCTGAGAAAGGTCTATATTGTTACACCACCCACTGAGTTTAAGCCCTTCTGAATAGAGGCATATACTTATTGATGAATTAATTAAACCTAAATGTGAAGTGAAATAAGACTTAAGGCAGGGAGTGATTGGTAACAATTAAAGATTAGTAGCAAAGACATTTAACTGTATCTGAGTATGCATGAAGTATTATTTGCAATTGTATGCTTTCTACTGTGGTGGTTTTTATTGTTCTACTACTGCTTTATTTGAGCTCATTAAAAGTGTTAGCAGAACAGTGGCAGGTGCAGTGGTACATATCTGTTGTCCCAGCTACACGGGAACCTGAGGCAGGAGAATTGCTTGAGTCCAGGAGTTTGGGTCCAGCCTGGGCAACATAGCAAGACCCCATCTCTAAAAAAGTAAATGAAAATAAATAAAATATTAGCAGAATAGGATGGACTGGATTGGAACTTTCTACCACTTAGAGAAGGAGGCTACAAATAGAGCACATGGTACTTCTGCCCATGAGGATCTTATAAAAACATTAATTGCAACATCCATCTCTAAGGCAAGGGGTTCTTGGATCTTCATAGCTTTTAGATTTTGTGGCACTGAGATTTTGAAATTTTGTGAATTTTCAGAGAGCTATGAAAGCAAAGGCCATTCTAGAATTAACTGTTTCTAGTCTTCAGGCCATAGTTGTATGCTTCCTTCCCATCACATCATTCAGGTTAGATTACTAATTAGCTGATACTCCTTTTGTGTCTTTGGACAGAATGATATTACAGCTGTAACCAAAGAAGGAAAAGTTCTGCTAACAAATCTGGAAGTGCCTGACACTGAAGGAGCTGTCAGTTCAAGACTAGAATGTCATCAGCAAATAAGTGGTGACTGGCAAACTATTAATAAGTGAGTACTCTCTTTTTGGTTTAGAGTTACTTATTTTATATTTTTGAAAGGCAATTACACATTTTTGCTGCAATATGTTAAGTGTTAAAATATTCCTGGACCTCTGGAAATCTGAGAACTTATTTCTAGGTTGTCCTACAGAGATGATTTTGCTTGTAGAAGAGATTCTGTGGACATTGGTTGTCTCTACAGGTAGAACCAAGTGTCATGGGCTATGACTTTGCCTATAATTCTTAATGTCCAGACTGTGCTTATCTACGTATTTACAAAACAGATAGTTGCATTTAGGAATTTATTTGAGTTTTCTTTGTTAAGGTTGCTGACTCAAGTACATGATATGGAAACAGCTTTTGATGGATTTTGGGAAAAACATCAATTAAAAATGGAGCAGTATCTGCAACTATGGAAGTTTGAGCAGGATTTTCAACAGGTCAGTTAAAACATTTCTTTGTACACCTTTTTTTCATTACACCAGAGGTTTTTACTCCTTAATCATGAGAAGTCCTGTCTTGCAAGATGCCCATTTATACCTACAAAAAAAAAAAAAAAAAAAAAAGGAGGCAAATGTAAATGAACCTTGGCTTAGACTGAAGAAAATCTCTACTAAAATTCTGAGACTTCTACTTTTTCAGCTTACTCATTTCCTTTGAGAAAGTATCAAACTGCCAATATATATGACAGGGACAAAGTTACTCTCTACTTTTAGGTTTGTTTTTCAAATTTATCTTAGATCTAAAGGGTGTTCAAGGTTATGAGGTGGCTTTCCAAAGGAATAATACCAGCTTCCTTCTTGGTTTTTAAATCCCATGTACCTATGCTGACCATATTTAATATGACCTAACAAGCTTTTATTTCTGATCCAGGAGTTTATTCCTATGAAAAGCCTGAGAGATGAAATTAAATAAGTTTAATAAATAATTAAAAATATATTCCAATTGGACCCTCCTGGAAAATCCATCATATATGGTCAAGATGCATAGATTTAGTTTCTTTTCCTTTTTCGGTCATGTTCAATCTTCTCACAGTCTCTCTCATAGTATATACTTCACCAGAGGATCCAAGGAAAACTCACTGCTTCTCTCTTGCATGTGCCCAACTTGTTTTCTGTCCGTGAATGGCTTACTTGCTTTGTATTTCACTTACTCATCAGAGTTAGGTTTGGGAGGAGCACTGCACTCTGGACACAGGGCTCAGTTACTACTGGCGTTTTCCCTCCTTTGATTCAAACATCTATTGAAATGTTCCCCATGAAACCTTCCCTAAAGAAAGAATAGGTCAAGTTGCTCTTGGTCCTTCTAGGTATTTGTGTTTCTTTCTCCTCTCCAACTGAATACACAGAAAATAGCACTTTTCCTGAGCATACCCCTTATGCTTATACTTACATATTAATTTGCATCCATACCAAATTCTTGTCCTGTGGTTATGTTCTGTCTCCCCAAGTCATTAATTCCTGTCTTTAATCAATATTGTTGTTTGTCTTAGATTATAATCTCACTGACGTGTTGTATCTCATAGTGACATGTTGACAGGTTCCGTATGTCTAGAAACATGCCTTAAAAAAAAAAAAAACACATAGGAACATAAACTTACAGAAAAATTGCAAATATAAGAAAAATAGAAATACCCATATACCTTATTCCCAGATTAACTTAATGATAGTATTTTACTCCATTTGCTTTATTATTTGTATTCCCTCCCTCATATATATACAGATAATATTTTTTTCTGATCTGACAAATAATATATTTTCTGACCCATTTGAGTGTAAGTTGCACACATGATGGCCCTTTCCCCCTAAATACTTCCATTTTTTCTAGTAATAGGGATATTCTGTTATATGACTGTAGTACAGTTATCAGATTTAGTACATTTAAGAATGCAATACTTTTATATTATCTACCATTGGTATTTCAGTTTTAACAGTTGACTCAGTCAAGTCTTTCATAGCATTTATTTTTCCTTCAGAATCGGATCCTATATAGGGTCCAGTCTTGCATTGTCTTGTGTCTTTAGTGTCCTTGAACCTAGAATCTTGAATCTTTCCACAGCCTTTCTTTGTCTTTTATGACTCTGACATTTTGAAAAATATAGTCCTTTTTTTATGAGACAGTTCTGTCTCCCAGGCTGGAGTACCATGACACAATCATAGCTACTGCAGCCTCAAACTCCTAGGCTTAAGCCATCCTCCCCCCTCAGTCTTCCAAGTAGCTGAGACTACAGGTACGCACCACCATGCCTGGCTAACTTTTTAAGTTTTGTGGGGATGGGATCTCATTGTGTTGCCCAGGCTGGTCTGCAACTCCTAGGCTCAAACAATCCTCCCACCTCAGCCTCCCAAAGTGCTGAGATTCCAGGCATGAGCTATAAGGACTCATGCCTAGCCATAGGCCCTTTTTAAATACATTTTCCTTCATTTGGAGTTTGTTGGACATCTTCTCATGATTCTATTTAGTATATATGACCAACTAGAATACCACATTAGTGAAGTGTCCTTCTTAAGGGATCATATCTGTTAAGTGAATGATGCCTACCTCCCTCTTATTGTCGATGTGGATTCTGATTACCTATTCAGGGTGTTGTTGAATTTCTCCACTGTAAAGCTACTTTTACTCCCCTTCTAACTAGTAGGAAAAGTGTGGGGAGAAAATTTAAGGTTATGCAAATATCCTGCTTGTCATCAAAATTTCCCCATAAATTTAGCATCAACTGATGATGCTTGCCTGGACAAATCTTTGCTATGATGGTTGCAAAATAATGATTATTTTCAACCCCCATGTCCAGTCCACATTTATCAGTCCACACTAGGCATTCTACTAAAGCAAGAGCCCTCCCTTCTCTCCATTTATTTATTTGATTCAAAGATTTTTACTTATTCATTTTTAAAATTTTCAACTTTTATTTTAGATTCAAGGCATACACGTGTACGTTTGTTACATGGGTATACTGTGTAATGCTGAGATTTGAGATGTGAATGATGCCATTACTCAGGTAGTGAGCATAGTATCCAATATTTAGTTTTTAAGCCCTTGGCTTCCTCCTTTTCCCCCTTTTAGTAGTCTCCAGCATTTATTGTTCCTATCTTTATGTCTATGTGTAACCAATGCTTAACTTCCACTTATAAGTGATAACATGCTGTGTTTGGTTTTCAGTTTCTGTGTTACTTTGCTTAGGATAATGGCCTCCAACTGCATCATGTTGCTGCAAAAGACATGATTTTGTTTTTTTTTTTATGGCTGCATAGTGTTCCATGATGCATTTGTACCACATTTTCTTTATCCAGTCCATCATTGATGGGCACCTGGGTTGATTCCAGGTCTTTGCTATTGTGAATAGTGCTGCAATGAACATACAATTGTATTGTCTTTTTGATAGAATGATTTATTTTCCATTGGGTATATACTCAGTAATGGGATTGCTGGGTCAAATGGTAGTTCTGCCTTAAGTTCTTAAATATTCAGGATGCCTTCCACAGTGGCTGAACTAATTTACTTTCCCACCAACAGTGTATCAGTGTTCCCTTCTCTCCACAGCCTCATCAGTGTCTGTTCCTTTTTGTCTCTTTAATAATAGCCATTCTGACTGATGTGAGATGGTATCTCATTTGATTTGCATTTCTCTGATGGTTAGTGATATTGAGCATTTTCTCATGTTTGTTGGCAATTTGTATGTCTCCTTTTGAGAAATATCTGTTCATGTCCTCTGCTCACTTTTTAACGGAGTTATTAGTTTTTTGCTTGTTGAATTGTTTAAGTTCCTTAGAGATTCTGGATATTAGATTTTTGTCAGATGCATAGTTCAGGAATATTTGCTCCCCTTCTGTAGGCTGTCTGTTTACTCTGTTGATAGCTTCTTTTGTTATGCAGAAGCTCTTTAGTTTAGTTAGGTTCCACGTATCAATTTTTGTATTTGTTGAAATTGCTTTTGAGATTTTAGTCATAAATTCTTTCCCAAGGCCAATGTCCAGAATGGTGTTTCCTAACCTTTCTCCCAAGATTCTTGTAGATTGAGGTCTTATATTTAGATCTTTAATCCATCCTTAGTTAATTGTTATATATGGTGAAAGGTAGGGGTCCAGTTTACTCTTCTTTATATGATTAACCAGCTATCTCAGCACCATTTGTTGAATAGGGAGTCCTTTCCTCTTGATTATTTTGGTTGATTTTGTAAAAGATAAGATGGTTGTAGGTGCGTGGCTTTATTTCTGGGTTCTCTATTCTGTTCTATTGGTCTAAGTGTCTGTTTTTGTACCAGGACTATGTTGTTTTGGTATAGTTTGATGTCGGGTAATACGTTATTTCTGGCTTTGTTCTTTTTGCTTAGGATTGCTCTGGCTATTTGAGCTCTTTTGTGGTTCCATATGAATTTTAGAATAGTTCTTCTAATTCTGTGAAAAAGTATGTTGGTAGTTTGATAGGAATAGCATTGAATCGGCAGATTGTTTTGGACAGTATGGCCATTTGAATGATAGTGATTCTTCAAATCTATGAGCATAGAATGTTTTTTCCATTTGTTTATGTCATCTATGATTTCTTTCAGCAGTGTTTTGTAGGTCTCCTTATAGAGATTTTTCTCTTCCTTGGGCTACATGTATTACTAGGTATTTTATTCTTTTTGTAGGTCATTGTAAATGAAATTGCATTCTTGATTTGGCTTTCAGCTTGAATATTGTTGGTGTATAGAAACTACAGTAAAGCTACTGATTTTTGTACATTGATTTTGTATCGTAAAACTTCCCTGAAGTTGTTTATCAATTCTAGGAGCCTTTTGGTAGTCTTTAGTGTTTTCTAGGTATAGAATCATATCATCAGCAAAGAAAGATGATTTGGCTTCTTTTCTGATTCCTGGTTTTTTGATGGTTTATAATTTATTAGTGCTCTTGAGTATTTTGGTGTTTCAAACTGCTGCTGTGTCCTTGTGACGTGCTCCCACATTTAAATAAATCACTTTCTTACTTTCTGGCATAAAAATATATTCCAAGTTCATCTTGTACCTATTCTGCCTCAACCCTGGAATCAGTTATTTCCTTGAGGAGCCCTGGTTTCTTTTTCTGGGAAATGATATTAAAGACCAAGATCTGGGTGGGAGATGTGCTTATTGCTTCTAGAGGGCTTTTGCTTTTAGGGTAATTCACCAGAGAGCTGGGGAATGATGAAAAAAAAACTTAGATGAAAATTCTCAGGTAAGATTTTTAGATGTTGGCTCTCTCTATATATTTATACATACCTCACATGTATACATTTATGCAAATACATGTCCTCATACACAAACCTACACATGTACATGGTGATCTTTTGTACATTATGAGTACACGTTGATATCTATGAGGTTAAATTTTAACAGATTATAGCTATTTCTGTGAATAAAATAATACAATATTTTTTTGTATGTGCAGTTTCTCCATGTCAATATTTTCATTTAAAAGCATTTTGTATAAAACTTGATCATAAGAACAATTTTTATGTTTTTAAAACCTCTTTGTTTCCTATTTTTAGCTTGTGACTGAAGTTGAATTTCTATTAAACCAACAAGCAGAACTGGCTGATGTAACAGGGACTATAGCTCAAGTAAAACAAAAAATAAAAAAATTGGAAAACTTAGATGAAAATTCTCAGGTAAGATTGTGTTTTAGGTGTTTGCTATATTATACAGTATAATAGTTATTTTTTGGTGGGAGTAGGTAGTATAGACTCTTATTATTAATTTCTTTATTTTTATTTTTCCATGGGTTACTGGAGTATAGGTGGTATTTGGTTACATGAGTAAGTTCTTTAGTGGTGATTTGTGAGATTTTAGTGCACTCATCACCCAAGCAGTATACACTGCACCCTATTTGTAGTCTTTTATCCCTCACCCTCCTCTCATCATAACAACATTCTGTATATTAGGCACAATTATATTGGTCTATATTCTGCTTTGTTCAATGCAGGCCAGAGGTGACACTACAGATATATCCTGTAGTTGTAAAAGGAGGTCGCTGAGACAATGGCGTGAACTGTTTCAAGCCCACCAATAGGAATAAGGGCATAAATTATTTTGGAGAAGCTAGAAAAATGTGTATCAAGAATGATATATGGTGCTTGGAAATGATGGAAACATACAGGAACATGATTCCTTAAATGCCCACTTTAGGATATATGCAATTTAATTAAATGGAGACTCACGTAGACATTTCTACTTATTCTTACTATCTGTGACCTTGAGTAAATTCATTTCTAATCTTCAGTGTCTTCACCTATAAACTGGGGATAAAATGACCTACTTTGCAGAGCAATTGTGAATATTCATTTAAATGTATATAAAGCGCCTGGCACAGCACTGGGTTGTATAGTAAGTACTCAAAGGAGGCAGTTTTCATTATTCCTGCTAGTCTTAAAGTTTGGACTAATGGCTTTGATACTTAAAAAACTCTAGCTTTTATGTGACAGCAAGGCCATGCTTTTTATGTGAGAGCAAGGCCATGCTTTTTAAGATGAATTCTCAGCATACAAGCAGATTTATGGGTGAACCATGAGTATGTGAAAACAAATATTGAAGAAGCAACAGTTATGATAACTAGTTCTGGAATTATGCTTGTAGAGCTCTGTGATCATGGGACAATTTACATATCCCTATGGTATAGTAGAAAGAGGAGGCGAACTGGTTTGGAAATTAAGGGGGACTTCATTTTTTTACATGTAATAATTTTTCATTTCTAATTGTGGTAAAAACACATAACATGAAATTTGCCATCTTAATCATTTTTAAGTGTTCAGTTCAGTAGTGATAAGTAAATTCGCATTGCTGTGCAACAGCTGCAGAACTTTTTCATCTTATAATATTGAAACTGTATACCCATTAGACAACAGCTCTCCATTTTAAACCTGGTTTTCTCACTAGGTAGAGAGGCCAGTCACTTCCTCATCCTGGGTTTCAGTTTTATTTATTTTATTTTGACAAACATTTCTTGAACTCCTACTATGTTTGAGTCTCTCCACTGTGGGGAGTGAGTAGTTGACAGAGTGGAGGCAACGTCACTAAAGGTCATTTTTCTGACATAGAAACCCTGTGACTTCAGGTATGTGAAGTAGTCCAGGTACATAGCAACGCTGATGAGATTTCTAAGGCTGAGATGATATGAAATACATTTGACTGGTGTGTATACCTCATTTATTATAGGTGGTTCTATTCTAAATACACACATATTAGAAGAAAAAAATCTCATCCGCGTTCTGGGTATGATGTGAAATTTTCAGTTTCTATAACCAGAAATGCATGAGCTTCTAATGACATCACTGCTACAGCTAATTATTATAACTGTAAGATAACTGTAAGGTTTTGTGTTTTTTTTTTTTTTTTTTTTTTTTTTTTTTTTTTTTTTTTGCAGCCTGAAGGAGTAGACATCAAATTGTATTTGTGGCAATGTATCCTTCTTGCTCAGAGATCATGTATTCATTATTTTGTTTCTTTGTTACAATCAGGAGCTGTTATCAAAGGCCCAGTTTGTGATATTACATGGACACAAGCTTGCAGCAAATCACCATTATGCACTTGATTTAATCTGCCAGAGGTGCAATGAGCTACGTTACCTTTCTGATATTTTGGTTAATGAGATAAAAGCAAAACGGATACAACTCAGCAGGACCTTCAAAATGCATAAACTCCTACAGCAGGTAGTGTAATGGGAAATGATCCATTTCTGAAAAGGAACACACTTTTTTTTTTTTTTCAGGTCCTGCTAGCCTGAAACACCTTGCCCTTCTGCCACATGGAATACCTTTTATCTTCTCAGAGGTTATATGGTCAGGGACTGGTATAGCTTTGGAATTAAATTTGTAAGAAATCTGAAGGACTGAGTTTGATCATGATTTTTTCATCCATCTACCAATGAACTATTCATGGAAGATCCAATATAGTTCAAATTTTGCCCTTTGTTCTAAATATTGAGATTGTGCAGTAATGGCTTCCTTTGTGTTTTGGGTACATGTCTGAAGTCTCTACTGGTGATGCTTTGTACTTGGAACATTTTTAAAAGCCTGAGGGGCATTTTGCTGAAGCCTGAAGCTCCTTTCACATTTCATAGTACAGAAATAAAATATTAAACAGTGACTGGAAAATATTCCTCCATGGCTTGTGGGTTTGACCCTTTTCACAATTAGGCAATGAATTGACAGGTCACCATATGGATCTGGTGTTGGCAGTGGAATATAAAATAGGGTTCCACTTCCAGACATTATATCTGAACATAAACATTTTAATCTTTACATCTCATTCTTTGGGAAGGAAACTTTATTCTTGTCCTTAGCTGTCATTAAGCATTTGTATTATTACACTTTATATTTTCCTAAGAATTTCATATTTCAGTTATTGATTTTGGGAAAATAACATGCAACTAAAGTGTTAGTATTGAGAAAATGGTCAGACTTCTGCTGCAGAATAAATTAGTTGTTGTGAAATAAATGCAGTGTTTCCCAGCCTTGGCTTTGTATCAGCAATATCTGTGGAGCTCTGTAAAAGTATAAATGCCCAACTTATGGCCCAGAGCTACTGAATCAGAATTTCTGGGGGCAGAACCCAGATATCTTTTTTTTTTTTTTTTTTTTTTTTTTTTTTTTTTTTTTTTTTTTTTTTTTTGAGGCGGAGTCTCGCTCTGTCGCCCGGACTGGAGTGCAGTGGCCAGATCTCAGCTCACTGCAAGCTCCGCCTCCCGAGTTTACGCCATTCTCCTGCCTCAGCCTCCCGAGTAGCTGGGACTACAGGCGCCCGCCACTTCGCCCGGCTAGTTTTTGTATTTTTAGTAGAGACGGGGTTTCACCGTGTTAGCCAGGATGGTCTCGATCTCCTGACCTCGTGATCCGCCCGTCTCGGCCTCCCAAAGTGCTGGGATTACAGGCTTGAGCCACCGCGCCCGGCTATCTTTATTTTTTTAACAGCTCTGAAAGCAATTCTGACTCACAGAAGCCAGAGGCTGAGAACCGCTCACTTAATGGACAAATATGTTTTATCTTTATTAATTCACGTTTTTTTCTTCTTGATTTTCTTACCAGGCTCGTCAATGCTGTGATGAAGGGGAATGTCTTCTAGCTAATCAGGAAATAGATAAGTTTCAGTCTAAAGAAGATGCTCAGAAAGCCCTCCAAGACATTGAAAATTTTCTTGAAATGGCTCTACCCTTTATAAATTATGAACCTGAAACACTGCAGTATGAATTTGATGTAATATTATCTCCTGAGCTTAAGGTAGAGGCTTTTTAAATTTTCAAATAAACATTTAAAGAAAGTTATAATTGCAGTACTGTGGGTAGGAGGAGTTTTACTACCTCACAGCTAACTTTATGTCAAATTGCACTTACATTGTCTTCTTAGGGGTGATAGTAGTGCCACTGTCAAGCATCAAATAATTCAAAGGCATATGTTTGCTATATAATGAGGAATAATAATTTCCTTTTTGAGCTCCAAATCCATTATTTTAAAACTCTTTTTATGTGCTAGGTGTTCTCACACATATTTCGTTGTGCATCACTGGAGAAAGCCCTAAAACTCTTCTATAATAGAATGTTGGGTCCATGTCAAGAATGTCAAGAGTACTTTACCCCAAACATCTTTCCTTTGTGCTGCAGTGACCATCAGCAGATGCTCTGTGGATGATGTGGCTTTGCTACTCAGTTTGAGAATGAAAGCATAAAGATAGGATTTGGGTCTTCTTGGAGAAGGAGGAGCAGGCAGAAGTTGTTGTTAACAGGGTGGAGAGCTATAGGTTAGTTCAGTACTGCCCCCTTGGAAATCACATGAAGGATTATCCACATTGTAGGCAAGAACATTTGTGATGCTATTTGCTGCTAAAATGTGTAGTTGACTCCAAGGCTGGAGCAGTATCTAGACCCATGCTTAGCGGAATATCCTAGGGGATGCCCCAAGAAATCGGAAATGTAGTCATGGCAATAGCCAAGTGATTCTCTGGAAGCAACCAAGCTTAACTCTAGCTTCCTCAAAGCATCTAGAAGAGGTACAAATGTGCATTATCCATTGGTGGCTCTGAGGAGCCTGTTGCAACATAGAGGACTATAACGAGAGTGTCCTACAGGGTAAAATGTAACAAAATAATATACCAATGTTATTCATTTGATTGTTTTTATAACTTGGTGGCTTTCTTATGCTAAACAGGAAAGAGCAATATGCCTTTTTTCCCAGCCATTATCTGATTCAGCCAATGAACCAATGAAGGGCAAATCACTCTATGCAGTGACCAATTTCATGACTGCTTCTTGGTAATTTTTTCCTTCAGGTTGTTTTGGTTGAGATTTTGATTTTATATCCATGTGAACATAAAACATTAATCTGTTTTGCTATTTTTCTAAATTTCTTGTTGTTATCTTTTAAACTCTAAATTATTTTTTGACCATCTGAGTCTGAGAAATGTAATGGGGTTTGTATTGACCTCATTTCAGAAAATATTTCCTGTAATTCTTATGCAACCTGCAGGTTCAAATGAAGACTATACAACTCAAGCTTGAAAACATTCGAAGCATATTTGAGAACCAGCAGGCTGGTTTCAGGAACCTGGTACATAAGCATGTGAGGCCAATCCAATTTGTGGTACCCACACCTGAAAATTTGATCACATCTAGAACACCATTTTTTTCATCTAAACAAGGTAAAATGTCTTACTTTCTCTGTCTCTTTTTCTCTTGCTATTGTTTATATTGTTACTCTTGATGTAAATACTGAGTTTATTCTTCAATGCGGATAGATGAAAATTTCACCTTAGCATCTTTGGTCATATTTATATTGTGCAAGGCAAGAGTCATATTGAGGTTATTGTATGTAGTAAAACATAGTAGTAGTATAGTACAGTACAAGGAATTGTGAACATCTCAATACTGAGTACTCCTGCCTTGAAAATCTGTATGAAAATTTTACCAGCATCAAACTTGCATTTTTTTTCAGCAGGTGAAGGAAAGTATATGAAGCTAGTACACACATGTGTGCATGCACACACACACACACACACACACTTACTGCTACTCTAGATAAGCAATGCTTTGGTTCTTTTTTATTTGTATACATTTAGGGGTACAAGTACATACAGTTTTGTTACATGGATATATTGCATAGTGGTGAAATATGACTTGGTTCTTATAAGCTACCAGTAAGTGAATGGCTTAGATAATAAGATGGATTGCCTTTTCTAAATAAATGCTGTTAAATAGAATAATTTTGTTGGTAATTTACTGTTACAGAGTTCATTTTCTAGTTTTAATTCCTAGCTTTATCCATGTAAGATCTATTTTCTTTCTAAGTTCTATGGGAATAATAATTATCCTTATAATGTGTTGAACTACTCTGGATATGGATGGCTCAGGGATTCCCTTGAGGTGCCTTCGGGGCTTCTTAGAGGAGAGTAATTTGGTCTTTAGGGCCCTAAGTAAGCGGAATGGGCAAAGATGGGAGTAAATTCGGTCTATCTGATCTAAATAGAATCAGAAGCTTCATTAGTGTAGGAGAACTGCTTTGGAATTCAGAGAAGGCTTGAGCCAAGGATAATGAGCATAAAAATAATAGCTTATATCTAGCATGGGTCAGATTTTCAAAAGATGATGAAAGTAGGTAACTAGGCTAAGATTATGAAAGTTCCATGTTTAATACTTATGAAATATAGAAATATATTTACAAATAAAACTATAAGCAATGTCTTAAATACAATATCAAAGATATATCAAAGATACAGGGAATATTAAAACTACTGGAAAAAGAGTAAAGATAACAAAATAAAAAACAATAAGGGGATAAAACCCAATAGCTATGAGACTAAAAATGAAATAGGTTGATATTCATGAGGAGAAGGCAGACCTCGGTTAGATTTCTGGCTCCATGTACTGGCCGTGTGTCCTTGAACAGTTCACTTAGCCTCTTTAGCCTCAGTTTCCTTACCTCGACAATAAGGACGATAATACCTACTGACTCCAACAGGTTATTGTAAAGATAGGGTGAAAAAAATTGAGGACTATAAAAAATATTTGATAAACTGGACTAGTCCTTTCCTCTGGTTAAAGTTGCTTGCTTAATTGTCCTCTAAAATCTCAACTTCTCGTAGAGGTTCTTAAAGAGGTACACCTTGGGTTGAGGAACGGAGTTTTGAGGAGACTGTTCCAGATCCATGCAAGTTATTAGTCACTCATTAGCACATTTTGTTTTGTATTGTTTCTTTTTTTTCCTGATATTCTTATTTAATGGCGTTACAATTTCCTTCTGCAGTGGGAGTTGGATACTCTTTCTTTCAAGCATGTAAACTTTTTTCAAAAGGTACCCATCTTTATTATATTACTTTTGCCAATACATTTTTCTGAGTTTGTGTACTTGTGAAAAACCAGTTTGGCATCTTAAAACAGCAGCAGTTCATTCTTGCATTCTACCTGCAAGTAACTTTTTCCTGTTTTTCTTAATAACCATCCATTATTCTCTTCGTATCGTGCTTACCTTGGAAAATGACTATATGAAATGTAGATTATGCTTCTAAACTCAATGTCTTTCATAAAGTGACCCCCATGAAAGAATAAAGAAAAGCAATTGGCAATGCTAAAATGAATCGGGCCTTCTTTTGTTTAAGATACTTCATGATCCAACTTTTTGTTAGGAGTAGCTTGGATTTGCTTCAGTTCGAGACTGCCTAATGTATTTATGAGATTGAATGCAGCTTAATAAATAAGTGACATGGATGGATAAATGATTTTATCTATTATGCATCATGCTTTGTAAACTAAATCAAAACATTATTTATGCTACAAACCTTGTTCATTTTACCTAATTGCTCTGTGAGTAATAGGGATTGTAACAATCCATTCCAAACAATTTCTTAAGACTTTTAATCGCTAAGCCAAATATATAAAATTTGGTCAACTCAAAACATAGGTATTAATTTCTCATAAAAATGAGTCAAACTGTTTTTTTGTTCTTTGCTTTTATTTTATTTTATTTTATTTTTGCATCAAATATAATTCTGCACCTAGCACAGGGCCTGGCACTTAGCAAGATGTAATAAATATTTGTAGAATTAACATTGAATATAGAGTGTAGTTATTGAGAATGGGAGACATTGACAGCAAGGAATAAAATGTAAAATGTGGCTTGAGCTCCTAAATCTGTATCTTTAGCCTAGATCTTTCTTCTAAGCTTTGGACCTCTGTTTATAATTTGCCTTTTTGAATTTCCCGTAGGCAACTCAGACTCAACATACCTCAGATTAACTCATCTCTCCTGCAATCTTTCTACTCTTCATCTTGGTGAATGGCATTGTGATTTCCCCAGTTGCCCAAGCCTGGGACTTTGGTTCCTCCTCACTTATACCTTACCTCTAATGGTCAAAAATTCTATATCCTGTGGATTTGTGCCTACTAAGTATCTCTCTCGAATCAATTCACTTTTTTTTTAAATCCCCACTGCTATCCTTACTGCCACTTTCCCAATCCAAGCTAACATCATCCTGGCCTTGGCAACTGTGACAGTCTTTCTGTCTCTTCCACTTACCCTGCCCACTTTTTCTTCCCTTTCCTAGGTGTCTTACTTTGTGGACATTACACACACTGTTCTCTCTCTGGAACACTATTTCCTTTCCTCTCCCTTTCTCACATGTTAGCTTCTACTCCTCCATCAGATTTCCTATTTCTAAGTCACTTCCTTCAGGTAAGCTTTTCCTCCCCACATCTTCTCCTTCCCTGCACCCCTGTTTGCTTAGGTGTTCATGCTGTGTGATAACAAGTACTCCTAAATTTCTTCTTGGCTTTAGTGGAATTGTCTGTTTTCTGTCTCTCTTGCTAAACTAAGCTCTGTAAGGGCAGAAACTGTATGCAATTCATCTTTGTATCCCCAAACACAGCCAGACACAGAGCTTAGCATATGGTGTAGGTGCTCAATCATTTTATATATATTTACATTGTTAAAAAACGAATACATCTACCTTGCTTTGAAGAATAAGATGCGTTTCTTCTAAGTTGTGTATATATTTATTTTGTATCTCTTAATGTAGTTGCAAAGAATTAATTGGCAAAACTAATAATTGCCTCTTAAGTTACCTTTAGAAATAAGTTTGAATCTCTGTAGAACAGGTTTCTTTAAAGTGGAGCATATTAGTATTCATTGATAAATTAATTTTGTATAATTCCCACTAAGTTTAATACATATTTATATAAATGATTATATAAACTTGAAGTTTAGATAGAAAATCTATTTTAGTAAGTGAAAGTGAAGTATGGTGTCTAGAGAACATAGCAGGCCTTCGTTTTCCTGAGTGTGCTTGTCACTGGCTTCTGCTGAGGAGGGAAGGACAAAAGGTTTGTTCCTTTCATGGAGAGAGGAGTCTCATGCAGCCTGTGTGAGTAATAGCCTTTTCAGCAGCCCTGAGAATTAGGATCTAAACAATCTAGTCTTTGGTTGGACCATGCCTTTGGCTTTGTAGGAACATCTGGATTCCTTGCTTAATAATACAGTGGCTCACCCTTTTTAAACTAAACATTAAAAAAAATAAAGATGAAAGCTTTGAATTTTGATGACATGTTTAACATTTTATCATGCTTTGGAAATGTTTATATGGTGGTTAGAAACATTCTGAGAGTAGATTATATGAATTTGAATACCACCTCTGCTTCTTGGACAAGATATTAACCTTAGTTCCTTATCTAGAAGATAGGGATAGAAGTTGTTACCTACCTCTTAGGATGATTTTGAGTATTTAAAAAGAAGATACATGCATAGGTCTTAGAACAGTGCTCAATATGTAGAAAGTGCCAAATAAGTGTAGGTGCTCTAATTAGTAGATTAAACTTAGATTTTTTTCAAAATTCTTTTTGATTGAGTTAATCAATAAGCTACAATTTCATTAAATGTTTTTGTGTCAGAATGAATATTAAATCTGCAAGTAACTGTGAGCACTAACACCTACCTCAATGCTTGGCAAGTAAGTGAATGTTTGATGAATGAGAGAATGGGTGAATACATAGCAAAACCATGCTCAGTAAGAAGATGAAATTATGTAAGTCCAACCAAACATTATCTTCTATAGTGTGATTTTAAAATATTACTATAAGCATATTGGAATATTAACTCAAATTATTTAATAAATATATACGTATTTTTATTAAAAGTGCTGACTTTAATGCTCGTTTGAAATTCTTCTTTCACACTTCTCTACCAGGGAAGAAGACTTGGAGACAAAATCAGAGCAACTTAAAAGTAAATATCGTTAATTAATTCAAAATTGACTTTATTGCTTTAGTTGCATAGTTGGTATGGGCCTTAAACCATATTTTTTATTCATTAGACAAATATTGTGTCTTTGAAAGACTATTTAAAAGAAAAAAGGCTGCTGCTGCATTGTGTTTCATTGCATTACTGGCATATCCCCAGACATGCCAGTTTCTCAGTATGAGCTGTTTCTCAAGTCCTGGCTCAAGGTTAGAATCATTTCTATAGAACATCTTGTATATGTTCCAGCTTCTTTTTACCACCACCCACCATCACCTCAATAATCGTCAATAAGTGTTGCACCTTTTTGCAGAAGAAACATTCTTTCATGAGCAATTCCAGTCCTACAAGTATGAAACACACAGGACAGATTCTAATGGACCATGCAGAGGCTAACTCTTAGCTCAGAAAAGATATCCATTCTTTGTTGTTGTTGTTTTTAAATTTTTTTAGAGACGGGATCTCACTATGTTGCCAAGGCTGGAGTGCAATGGCTATTCACAGGGGTGGCCATAGCTCACTGCTGCCTCTAATTCCTGGGCTCATGCCACCCTTCCACTTCAGACTCCTGAGTAGCTGGGACTACAGGTGTGCGTCACTGCACCCAATATACTTATTTACTGTTAGATACAAGATTCTGTTCTTCTCAGCTATCCATGATAGTCTGATGTTTGTAAAGAAGTAGACTCATCATAGCTACAACATCCCACATTTTCTTTTCTCTCTCTCTCTTTTTCTTTCTTTCTTTCTTTCTTTTTTTTGTTTTTTTGTTTTTTTTTTTTGAGACATAATCTCACTCTGTTGCCTAGGCTGGACTACAGTGGTGCAATCATAGCTCACTGCAGCCTCAAACTCCTGGGCTCAAGCAATCCTACCACCCCAAGCTCATGAGTATCTTAGACTACAGGCATGGGCCATTATGCCTGGCTAATATTTTTGACACTTTTTTTGATAGACAGGGTCTTGCTATGTTGCCAAGGCTGATCTTAAACTCCTGGCCTCAGGTGATCCTCCCGCCTTGGTCTCCCAAAGTGTTGGGATTACAGGCATGAGCCACTGCTCCCGGTCCCCAAGACCCCACATTTTCTTCGTGTGTTTTTTGTGGTAAATAAAGATGAGAACATATTTTTAAGGGGCAGTATAGCATAGTGGTACAAATTGTAAAACTAGACTGCCTGGCTTATAATCCCAGTTCCATCACTTATTGGCCTTATAAACTTGGGTAAGTTCTCTGGAACTCAGTTTCCATATATAAAATGGGCATAAGACTAGAACACTCTCATCATGGAGTTAAAGATAAAATAATCTAATATTTGTGAAGCACTTTGAACATGCGTGGCATATGATAATGCTCTAAGTTTTAATATAATTAATAGCAGCCTAGTGAATGGTCTATACTGATAAACCAGGCCTGGTTATTATTTTGTACAGCCACAAATTCTGGTTTCAAGAAAGAAACAGTGTGAAAGCCAAATTCTGTAGTATTACATGTTATAAAATCTCTCTGAGCCTCAGTTTTCCCATATTTAAAATGAGGAAAAGAATGCCATCACTTGCTAAATGCTGTTTGCATTAAATATAATATGTGTTAAGCACCCAGGACTGTGCATGCCTAATATATAGAAAGTTGTAATACATGTTTGTTTCTTTCATTTGTAATAAGTAGGTCACATTTTGGGAAAATATGTAGCTGATAGATACTGTACTTAATTTTGGGTTCTAGTTGTCACAAAGCAATGTTACATTTACTTGGAGGTCAGGCTTTTGGCAAGCTCAGCTGTCCAATACAGCTGAGATTGGATACCAGGAATACACTTCAAATGCTTCTTAAGAACAAATAATCATCACAAATCTTTTGCAGTTGACTCAGTAGGCCAGTCCAAGTCCTTTAGAGTCTGAAAAATAAGGCAATCACTTAGAATTATGGAGGCAACATGTGGCAGGGAGTAAAGACAGAGATGTACAGGTTACAGTTATTTCAAGAAACAATGGAGTTCTGCAGGTATCCCTGCAGCACATCATTAGATTTTATCATGTTCAAGCTTATGATGATGCCATCGAATCATTAGGAAAAGGATCTTCTAGCTTGCCCCAGATCTTAGAAAAAAAATAAAGAAAAAGCATCAGTTATGTTGTATGTCTTTGATTAAAGAATTCAAGGATGCATGTAATATTTTCTAGAAAGGTTTCCATCAAAAATAACTATGGTTAAAAAGATATTTGGTTCTTCAATGAATACACTTTAGTTATCTAGAAAATTAACTTTTTATGAATCAACCTTATTTTCCAAGAATGCCAAATAAATAGAGAGTTAATACATAAAATAAGTTCTAATTAGTGTCTTAAATCTGTTTTCTTAGGCAACTCAAATCACTTTTTACTAATATGTATCAAAGTTATTTTGAAAAATATCATAGTTTTATTTTTCAATTTATCCTCAGAGTTAGGACCTAGAATAAACTTAATTTGAGCTGGATAGCCTTGAAGAAGAATTATACCTACAGAGATGCTAATTTAACTTTTATTTGCTGTATTTCAGATTGAAGTGGTGCATGATTGTCAGGAGAAGAGAAGTTCTGGTCCATCCTCCAATTTGGACAATGGCAATAGCTTGGATGTCTTAAAGAAGTATCCTTTATTTATTAATATAAACTCACATACACATCTAACTGTGGGAGTCTGGTTCAGTGTTCAAGGCCAATGTAATTAGAAATTTGAGTTCACAGAATGGGGTTTTACTGGGTGTGATGAAAAGAGCACTAGTTTAGGTGTCAGAAGTCCAGGTTTTAGGCCTGGCCAACCTATGGCCTGTTTATGTGATTTGAAGAAAATTAACTAAACTTTTTCAGAATGTTGCTATCCTCTTTTTTTTTTTTTTTTGCCCAGACTGAAATAAAATGGAGGTTTTTGTTTATCATTCTTAAAAAAGTTTTATTATTATTTTTCATTGACGCATAATCATTGTACATATTTATGGAATACAGTGTGAAATTTTGATACATGTGTACAATGTATAATGATCAAATCATGGTAATTACCTTATCTATTAATTTTTCAGCTTTATTGATATATAATGGACAAAATTACATATATTTAAAGTGTACAATGTGATGCTTTGATATGTGTATATATTGTGAAATGATTACCACATCAAGTTAGTTAACACATCTATCACTTCACATAGTTACCATTTTTTTTGTGTGGTGAGAACAGTTAAGATCTATTCTCTTAGCAAATTTCGGTATACAAAATGAATAGAATGGTACATCAAAAATTACAAAGGATTATACAGATTTATACAATGTTATTTAATAGATGTTAATAATTGTTGTGTTCACTGTTATAATGGCATAATAATATTCTAGACATAAGAATATTCATCTTTTAAATGTTTTATTACAGAGTTGTAATTAGCAAGCATTTTGCAGCAAGTTGTAGGTACACATATCTGTGTGTGAGATACATACATACACACACACACACACACATACACACATATACTATAAGGCTCTCAAATGTCAAATGTTTTAATATCCAAAAAGAAAAAGAAAAAAAAGTCAAAAGTATAAGTTAAATCAAATGGGTTACTTATACTGGGGACAAGGGAAGTGAGTTTTAAATATGATGTCAATTGGAAATCACATTGAAAAGAAAATATATTTTATTTTCCAGAGATAATAAACAAATTTATTACAGAAATGGGTGGGGCGTGGTTATTCATGCCTGCAGTTCCAGCATGTTGGGAGGCCCAGGTGGGCAGATCACTTGAGGTCAGGAGTTCGAGACCCGCCTGACAAACATGGTGAAACCCTGTCTATACCAAAAAATACAAAAATTAGCCAGGTGTGGTGACAAGCGCCTGTAATCCCAGCTACTAGGGAGGCTGAGGAAGGAGAAACTCTTGAACCCGGGAGGTGGTGGTTGCAGTGAGCTGAGATTACCCCACTGCATTCAAGCCTGGGTGACAGAGTGAGATTCCATCTCAAAAAAAAAAAAAAAAAAAAAAAGAAAGAAAGAAAGGAAAAAAAATATATATATAATGGAAATATAACTATGACCTACACTTGGGGAGACATGGTAAAAAAATCTACTGCCTCCCTTAGAAAATTTCAGAACATTACTGGGAAAAGGGAAAAATAGTGCCTAAAATGCTAATACTTATATTTTAGGGAAAAAAAGGGTATTAAAATTCATAAACTGTGCTACCCCAAAACAATAAAAACCTCAGACATTTAAGAATAGTTATTGTGAGTTTTTAGTAAATTTATTCCTAATCTCAGTGAGTTAGAAATAAAGTTCTTTAAAGCTTATAGTAACCCTTGAGCATATATATATATATATATATATATATGAAAAAAGTGGGATATATATATTTTATATATATATAAATGAATATAAATATAATGAATAAAAACCACCCATAAGACTACATATATAGTTTTTATTCTAGAAACCATAAAAGTAGTTTCATATTTTGATGCTAAAACAAAAACCATTGATAGTTCCTATGCATTAGCTATTTTTACCTTCTCATGATGATAATACTTGAAACATTGCAATATAGATCTCAGTAATAAAATAACTGATAAATATGGTCTTTTCATTTTAGCCACGTCCTAAATGAACTGATACAGACTGAGAGAGTTTATGTTCGAGAACTGTATACTGTTTTGTTGGTAAGCTATTCAAATTGTATTTGCCCTATGTTTTCCCGAATGATCCCTTGCTACATTCATTAGAAAGTGTTTAGGGACAATCTTCTACTTCCATCTCCTTCCCTGGTTGTCATATGGCAGCAGTGGGCATTTTTTTTATTGTTTGATGCAGCATGTTGGTTAAACGTGCACATTCAGGCTCTCCCTCAGTAATGGAAATGATTGATTTAGAATTTGTTACAGAAGAGAAAATGTTCTCTTAGGGATATAGCCGATTGTTACAGTTATTCCCAGGGTGCTATTTAGAGATTGTGATGTAAAAAACTGAGAATGGGATAAAATATTCATTTGACAAAAATGTCATGGTATTAATTTGGTCTGAAAAAACCTAAACACATATTGCCAATTTAAGGAGAAGCTGATGACCTGTAATCTATGTTTTTATCTTGGTTTCTATCTTGTTTCCTACACTACAAGCTACTCTGAAGGCCAAAGAGCTATTACTTTATTCTGCCTATTGACTGGAAAACCTTGACTTCCTTTCCTTGTCCTGCCTTCTCAAAAAAAAAAAAAAAAAAAAAATCATGGATAACTTTGGGTAGGAGATTTGATTTGAATTAAAATTGAATTAAAATTCAAACAACTTCACCCTCAAATCCCCTAATATTCTGCTGTACCTACACCATTAGTAGCCCAACCAAATGTGCATGTAAATATTTAAAAATGCATGAATGTATTTATTTTGGGTAGGGTTATAGAGCGGAGATGGATAATCCAGAGATGTTTGATCTTATGCCACCTCTCCTGAGAAATAAAAAGGAAGTTCTCTTTGGAAACATGGCAGAAATATACGAATTCCATAATGAGTATGTAATTGCTGAATTGAATATTCATTTTTTATGAAACTATTTAAAGTGCTCTCTTGACCAGTTTATTATATTTCACATAAAATCATGTAATTTTTTTTTTCTCTGAAATGTTCACAGCATTTTCTTGAGCAGCCTGGAAAATTGCGCTCATGCTCCAGAAAGCGTGGGACCTTGTTTCCTGGAAAGGGTTAGTTAAATTATTTTTTAAAATATATAAATATGCACCACCAAAATAGCAATCTTATAAGTGCAATAGCACTTATAAGAACAGATTTGGCGACAAGATAGGTACTTTATGGCTTTATGGTTTTGGGGAAGATACATTACTCCAGCAAGTATTTAATACCAAACCAAGTTTTGCTGCAGAAATGGAAGCACTGGGATATCTAGAGCATAAAAATGCCCATTCCATTCTGTGGTATCAAATGCTTCAGCGGCTCAGCTCTTGAGCACTGACTCCCGGGTAATCCTAGTAATCCAGGGACAATCCTGGCTATGAAGATGTAAGAGTTGGGATCATCATAACAAAACTATCTGGGGCTTGGTTAATTTTTTTGCCTAAAAAAACCTTATTATTTATAATATTTGTCTTATTAAAATATATGTAAAGTTTTAGAATTGGATCTAGTCTGACTTCCAGCCACCAAGGCATCTATCACAGGAACTTCATAGAAACAGAGAGCTGTCAGTTCTTTTCATTCAACAAAAGCATTTAGGGAGGCCCATTCCTCTGTGTCCCGAGTATGGTTAATACAATTGACTTCCCAAGTTAGTGATCATACTCTCCTCCATTAGAGTTTTCTGTTAGAATATTTTTGTGTATGCTTCTCTGCTTATGTAGTTTCTCTTCTTCCTGAAAGATTAGTTTTGTCTTGATTGAAGAGTTTATTCAATAGAGGTGATTGTTGAAAGCTTCAAAATAGATATCTTATCCCACAAAGTGTTTATGAAATGAGAAGAGAATAAGGGTAAGAAAGAACTGTATGTCAACCTTGCTCAACATGTTCTAACTTTATTTTTTATTTTTTAATTTTTAATTTTTTTTTTTTTTTTTGAGGTGGAGTCTTGCTTTGTCACCCAGGCTGGAGTGCAGTGGTGCAATCTCGGCTCACTGCAACCTCCGCCTCCTGGGTTCATGCCATTCTCCTGCCTCAGCCTCCCAAGTAGCTGGGACTACAGGTGTCCACCACCATGCCCAGCTAATTTTTTGTATTTTTAGTAGAGACGGGGTTTCACCGTGTTAGCCAGGATGGTCTCAATCTCCTGACCTCGTGATCCGCCTGCCTCAGCCTCCCAAAGTGCTGGCATTACAGGCGTGAGCCACCGCGCCCGACTAAGATGTTTTAACTTTAAACACATTTAAATTATGACCAAATTCTTTCTCAACTTCCTCAAGCAATAGCAGTTTATCCTTCCTTTAGACTCTATAGTATGTAATGTTTATCCTACTCATTGGAGATTTTATATTTACTGTGCTTGTGCACCTTTACATGTATACATGAATTTTCTCTGAAACTTAATGGAAAGCCCTTAGATCCAGAGTCTATATCCTATATATTGTTGTATCTCTCATTAGGTTAGCAGTGTTCTTAGCAACCAGTTGTGATTTAATAAATGTTTATTGGTGAATTGTTTATTCAACAACCATTTACTGGTCACCTACTATGCACCAAGCATTGTGCCAGATAATGTGGATACCAAGCACAAATCTATTTAGGCATAAAAACAGGGAAATTATTAATTGTGTAGAAGATGACTTGCATTAGATTCAAAATATACAAATGGTCCTGGGAAAATCCAGAAGAGGGGCATCTTACATAGAATGGGGGTATAAACAATGGTTTTATAGAAGAGATAACTCATGAGATAAATGTTAAATAATGAGTAGGAGGTAGCCCATTCACAAGGGTCAGAGAAAGAGGATTCCAGGGAGAGAGAATTGCTTAAGTGCCTAAATGGATTATGCTACAATGATAATGTCCCAATGATGAACCTAGGACTGTCGGCTCTAACTTGGAAGTCAGGTACAAGTTCATTCACTAAGGAATCAAGATACTAATAACAGAATATGTTTCTTGGCACCCTGTTAGTTCATCATTATGCAAAAAGGTAGGTTTCTATAGTTCAGACAGAGAAGGCTCCATCTAAGCCTCAAGCTTGGCAAGTGGAAGTTCTGATATTACTTAGATAATTATGTGTCCTTCCACCAGATGCAATGGGCATGCTGTTCTTGGAATATAAAGAAGGCTTTTGACCAGCTGCTAGTACAGTAGGCCCTTTAGGCCACATTTCCTAGGATGCTTGGTTACCCCTCTTGTTTAGCCTTTCTTGATGGCAAAAGTCATATTCACAAATCAGTAATACATTTGAATTTGTTTTTTATCACAGAAGGATGATTTTCAGATGTATGCAAAATATTGTCAGAATAAGCCCAGATCAGAAACAATTTGGAGGAAGTATTCAGAATGTGCATTTTTCCAGGTATAGTAATTATTCAAGTATTGGATATACTCTTTCTGGAAGATATTAGGATATTTCTTAATCATAAATTCATTTTCTACTTTAAGTACGTTACATATGCATATACATATATAGGTTAAAGAGCAAATCCACCCTCCCCCCCAACACACACAAACACATTTGTAACTTCCCAGAGGCAAACACTTTCAGCACTTTTAGCTACATTCTTTGGTATTTACCTCCATAGCTCCAAATGGCATGCTTATCTTTCTCCTTTATCCTATGGAAGATGAAGATTTAGCTCTCTTTCACAGCCTCCCACCCAACTACCACATATACAAATACACTTCTTTTCTTTCAAAATCTCCACTATAGTCATATCGTAATTTTGGTTAGATATACGGTGTTAAATTAAGACTATGTAATTTCTTTGCTCAGATGAATCATGTGGTATAATAGGGTTGCTTTTCCTTCCCTTCTGTTTGTCTTGCAATGGTCTTTTTACTCAGTTTTCTAGATACTTATCATTATTCTACCCCAGCCTCTCCCAGATGTGGGAGTTACAAAAATCTCTTCTTATTACATTGAAACACATTCTATTTTCTCTGAATTTCATATTCTTAAAGAAATATCTCCTGGGGTTTTCTGTCTTGCTTGTCTAGACTCAGTAGGCCTGTTGCACAGCTGTCATCTGGGCATCTTGGTGAACATAATTTTTGGAATTCTCCTCACCTGTCGTCTGCTGCATAGGCTCTCCTCCTTCCTAGGTGCCATGTCTTTATCTTTCTTGTCTACCTCCCTTGTTTGGTGGAACACATCCTCCAGTAGTTTTCCTGAGAAAGTGTACACGGTACATAAAAGTTTTTGAGAGTGTATGTGTCTGCAAATATCTTTATTCTACCCTAAGACTTTGTTGCTAGTTTGGCTGTGTATAGAATTCTAGGTAAGAAATAATTATACTCAGAATTTTGAAGGTGTTGCTTAATTGTCTTCTAGCTTCCAGTGTTGCTATTCAGAAATCTGATGCCATTTTAATTTTTGCTCCTTTGCAGGTGACTTAGTTTCTGTCCTCTGAAAGCTTATGACAACTTATTTTATTTTCAGTGTTCAAATGTTGGCACTGTTTTTTTTATCCATTATGCTAGTCTTGGGGTGATAAATTTGAATTTGGAACCTCTTGTCCAAATTTACTTGGAGTTTTTCTTTGATTTCCTCCACCCAATTTTCTCCATTTTCTCTTTTTGGAATTTCTGTTGCACAGATATTGGATATCCTGGACTGGTCCTCTAATTATCTTATCTTTTCTATTTTCTATTCTTTGTCTTCTTACTCTAGTTTCTGGTCCTTCTATTGAGGTTTCCATTTCTGCCATTGTGTTTTTAATTTTGAAGAGCCCTCATCCTTTTTCTGTTTTTTCAATGTTTCCTTTAATAGAATTCTGTTTTCATTTTATGAATTCAGTATCTTCATTCATTTATACAAAGATGATAATTGATTTTTCTTCTAAAAATTGTTTTCTTCTCCCTGCACAGCTTCTGTTGTCTTCATGTTGCTTTTTTTCTTTCTATTTCTCTTCGTTTGGTTTCTATTACCCATCTTTGATGCTCTCCTCAAATGTCTGATGATACTTGTCTATCCACTTACATTAGGAGTAAAGACTAAAAATCTCATTGGAAGTTTCCAGGGCGTGTGTGGGTTTATTGACCATGATCCTCATTGTTGAGTTATTTGTCTCAAGCTATTTGCTTGAAGGGATTCCCCCATACCTGTATCTTTGGAGCATTTCTATTAGGCTGGTCAGATTCCTTGAACTGCTACCTTGTGTATAATGATCTGGATGCTTGTGTTGTGGTAGCCAAGTTGGGAGAAAAGGCTGAGGGTCACTTGTTTGAGATATAACATGGAGAGTGCTTGAATATTTTTCAATATGGTACTCTGCCCTAAATTGAACCTTGTATCCTTTAGTCCACAGGCCCTGTGTTTTACTCTTTCTAGATAAACATCCATTTTTCTGCCAAAGGAAGGGAAGAGAAGGCACCCAGCTGTGCAAAGTGGTATGGTTATCTGAGAGCCTTATTGCTTTGATTTAGATTTTTCATGCCATTTATTTTCTTTTTGTAACAGCTGTATTGAGATATAATTAAAATGCCATCAGTTTACCCTTTTAAAGTATACAAGTCAGTGGTTTTACTGTATTCACAAGGTTGACAACCATCACCATAAGCAATTTAATAATGTTTTTATCACTAGAAAGAAACCAGTACCTTTTAGCAGTTACCTTCCCTTTTTTCCCCAATCTTATCAGCCGTAGGCAACCACTAATCTACTTGCTGTCTTCAATAGATTTACCTATTCTGGACATTTCATATAAATGGAATCATACAATATGTGGTCTTTTGTGTTTGACTTCTTTCTTTCATTTAGCATAATATTTTAGTGGTTCATCCATGTTGTAGCATGTATTAGTTTTTTATTCCTATTTGTGGTTGAATAATATTCCATTATATGGATGTATAGCATTTTATTTATCCATTCATTGATTGATGCACATTTGGCTTGTTTCTACCTTTTGATTATTGTGAACAATGCTGCTAAGAATGCTTTTGTACAAGTTTTTTTGTAGACATGTGTTTTCATTCCTCTTGGCTATATACCTGGGAGTAAAAGTGCTGGGTCATATAGTAACTCTACATTTAACTTTTTTGAGAAACTGCTGGACTCTTTTCTAAAGTTACTGCACCATTTTACATTTCTGACAGCAGTGTATGAGGGTATTAATTGCTCCATATCCTCACCAACATTTGTTATTATCTAATTACTTCTTTAAAAGACTTTCAACAAGCATCCTTTCTTGAACCTCAACTTTACCTCCCACTTTCAGAGGTACTTGGTGTCTATAATCCATGAGACTTTGTGGAGGGCAGGGAGGAGATGTTTATAACATAAATTGAGTTGTTCCTTGGCTTTTTCCTCCACCAGCTTGAAATCCACTTTTCTCCAGTGTGCTCAGTTGTTGACCACTTCTAAGTTTGGTTTCCAGTTTCCAAATTTTACTGAAGTTTTCCCCTTTCTCATCTTCTTCATAACTGTGTGATTTTGCCTAGTAAGATAACTTTTCCATCATTTTAGTTGTGTGTCATGAGTAAGGAGATTTAAGTGCATGCATCAAGTTGGTGCAAAAGTTACTGCGTTTTTTGCCACTGAAAGTAATGGCAAAAGCTGCAATCACTTTTGCACCAACCTAATAGCAGTCCTCCATCTTTAACTCTTGTTTGAATTAGATTGTGTATTGGATTTTACCCATATTCAGAGGAGAGCCATGGTTCTTATTCAGGCATATTGTTTCCCCAATCCCTTTATGTTCTGTACTTTCTCTATGCACATTTCATCCTAAATACCTGCATCTTGCCCAAACTATGGACCCCTACAATGTTCCCAAAACACAATGTCGTGACCTTTATATTTATAGTGGCAATGGGCCAATTACTGGTTGAAGTATAGCACCAGTTGAGGAGGCTTTATTTTTCTTGTGATGTTAAAAATTTTGTTCTCATATCCAGTCTGATTTATATTCAGCACAACCAATTTCTTTTCTGAGCCTTGGCTTATAGAGCTTGGTCTTTTGTGAATTTTCTTGAATATATTAAAGAATGTTTTAATCATGTTAATCTATAGTCATTCCCTGCTTTCACACCTTTTAAGCATTCCACATCAATATGAATTTATATTTGAAAACTTTTAAATCTTTGAAATGTTGAAATTGTTTACCTCTCCAATCCTTGAAACAGTGTTTATGGTAGTTTTTCAGATATACTGTGTCTTGTAATTTCTGTACTATAACAGTGATTTTTCCAATAAATTTTCTTTGAGATGTAAGAAACATTGGGGCATTAGGTTTAATCAATGAACACTTGGCATTTTCACAGGGTACATGTCAATTTAATTTTATTGATATTTATCTTTTAATGACAGGAATGTCAAAGAAAGTTAAAACACAGACTTAGACTGGATTCCTATTTACTCAAACCAGTGCAACGAATCACTAAATATCAGTTATTGTTGAAGGTAATTATATGAAGCATTTGTTTGTTTCTTTACTTTTTGAGTCAGATATGGCAAAGCCATTGAAAAGGAAATAGTTTACTAGGAAGCACTAGAAATAGGTAGGCTCAATGACTGGGAAGGCTGGATTTGGCAGAATTTTGCAGTGTGCTCCATCAATTCACTGTGGCTACAAATGCCATAGGCATAGATATCAGGCTGAGAATATCTGGAGTCTTAGCTATTTAATGTTTCATACAAGTTGTGTTGATTTCCGCACAATGTTTTACTGAAGAACTTTAAATATTTGTAAGAAGAACTAAACAAACAAATATTTCTTATAGTTTTGAGGCAGTATTTCATAGGGGCCTTCCTAATGAAAAATGCAAATGGCACTCCCCTAGTATGATGCAAGAGGATTACTAGAATCTTGTGTTAAATATAAATACAATACAACTTGTTTTAAAATGAATTTTCATAATGTTCTGTGCTATATGTGTTATGAGTGCATCATGGCTAAAACAAATTATTGTATATAGAGGACAAAAGAACCCTACATGTAATGGCTTTAAAAACTGATCTCTGATGTGTCTTAATAGCTATTATACTTCAATTTCAGAAGCATTAAATGTCCTTTGTTTTATACGATTCAGTCACTATTCTACTTCCTCTATTTTGGCAGTTATTAAAAATATTACTGCAGCAAAGAGCATGTAAAAGGAATTACTACAAAATGTGACATTATAT
Source organism: Rhinopithecus roxellana (assembly GCF_007565055.1). Taxonomy (NCBI): domain Eukaryota; kingdom Metazoa; phylum Chordata; class Mammalia; order Primates; family Cercopithecidae; genus Rhinopithecus; species Rhinopithecus roxellana. The sequence continues at coordinate 112,696,919 of NC_044555.1, read as the reverse complement.
TTGGATTCCAGCTTGAAAGCATGTTAGCCAAAAACTTATTCATTTCAATCAGATATTAATATCTGCCTAATATTAATTCCTGATTTCTAATTACAGGAGCTATTAAAATATAGCAAAGACTGTGAAGGATCTGCTCTGTTAAAGGAGGCACTCGATGCAATGCTGGATTTACTGAAGTCAGTTAATGATTCTATGCATCAGATTGCAATAAATGGCTATATTGTAAGCACATTTTAATAATTGTTGGAATTTTAGAGGGTCGACATCTCAACATCCCTTTTCCCCTCTTGGAACCAATTGAGAAATAACATATAAGAATCAGATAAATGGAGATCAAAATGTTGATATTACTACTGATAATGCTAAGTGGAGAATTGGCTTCAGATCAGCAGTCAAATGGATTTATGAGATCCCCCTTGTCCACAACGGTCTTCCCCCAATCCCAGACCTGGGAGATCCTGCTTAAGGAATGCTTAGGTCAGCTAAGAAAACGTATTGTTCCGTAATTGCTGCTTGCCCCTATAGATAGGAATAGACAGGAAAGAAAAGAATCAAATCTTTAGCACTTGTGTCGCCTTTTAACAGATTAGCTCCACCCAGTGGGAAAACTTGAACTGGTATATATCATGCACCAATCAGGACTGAAGAAGAGATGGGGAGACTTACCCTGTCTGAAATACCTCCAGATGATATGAAGCCAGAGAAAAGGAAGTTTCTTTTGTCCCCCACCCCCACAGTAATTTTGTACTTATGTGGTGCATGCCATGTTTTAACATACAAAGTTAAGTTTTTAAAAAACATAAATTATTCTTCAGGGTTTTAGTAGCTCAAGCTAAACACTAACATGTTGATGTCAGAGAGCTGAATGTAGCTTTGCTTTCTACTAATGGATTTTGATTTTCCATTCTAGGGAAACTTAAATGAACTGGGCAAGATGATAATGCAAGGTGGATTCAGTGTTTGGATAGGACACAAGAAAGGTGCTACAAAAATGAAGGATTTGGCTAGATTCAAACCAATGCAGCGACACCTTTTCTTGTATGAAAAAGCCATTGTTTTTTGCAAAAGGCGTGTTGAAAGTGGAGAAGGCTCTGATAGATTCCCATCATACAGTTTTAAACACTGCTGGAAAGTAAGACAATTTGTATCGGGTAATGTAGTATTGTTTCGTGTGTGTGTGTGTGTGTGTCTCCCAGTTTGTACTTTTTTTATTGTTTCAAATAGTACGTTTTATACTGTAGCTGCACATCTTTGGGTTTTTTTTTTTTAATCTTAAGTCTTATGTAGAAGGCAGATGAATCATAACTTCTCTGCTTGAAGTGAAGGTGAGGGAATTCAGAGCTTTGATTCCTCCCTTTCTTCTCACTACAATATTAGGTATTCCCCAAAGGGGCTCCATAGCATCCTGAAGAGCATGGCTTGAGATTATAAGGAGTGTCCCAGCCTCCTCATAAGCACTGTCTTTCCAGTGGCACTGGGTGGAGTTCTTGGTCTTGTTAGAAAGGAGCCTTATGCTACAGGAGAGACAGGGAGGAAAGAGTTACCTCCTTTTCCTCAGTGCAATTTAAAAATGGATAACTTTTGTATTTAGCATGTCCCCACCTTCCTTTCCGTGTTCCTCCTCCATTCCCTAACTCCACCCTTCCTGGGTGTTCAAAGCCACCTATAGCTGAATCCTTTCCATATCTGTCCTGTTCCATCTTTCAAAATTACTTTATTCTCTCCTATAAACCAAATCCCCATTTTTTCCTAATATTAGTTTGTTATTAAAATGAGAACAGTTTTGTTTGGGGAAGTTATTGACAACCCAATGATACAGCTGGTTTCTCCATTAGAGAAGAGGAACTTCCAATTCACGTGATACTCATAATTGACAAATTTGAAGTTTTTTTACATCTAATGAATTTCATCTTTTGAATTTTAAATTCTAAAACCAATATAACATTTGTCACAGAAAATTTCAAAAATAGAGAAAATGATTGTCCTTAATTCCCCAACCACTATCACATTAGTCACTTTTCATGAGCATGTTCTTTCAAGGTTCTCATCACCAGTATATTTGACAATTGATGAAATTTTCAGCAGCAGTTATAAAGAGGACAGGCAATATGTTTTGAGACAGGCATGAGGTGTTTGTATTAGGAGACTACCTATAAGCAGGCCTTGCTTTTCATTGTTCCCATAGGATCAGCAGCCCCTAGTTGTTTCTAACAAGGTTCCTGCCCAGGGTCAGGTCAAAAAGAAGTAGTTCTGCCTATCATCTGTTTTCCCTGCTTCACTCTGAACCCACAGCAGCTTCTTTAAAACTCTTGTTTTCATCCAGTTGCTCCTTTGATTTTAGCATCCACCTCTAAGTCCCCAAATCTCAAAGGGCCTTCTAAGTCATTAATAAACATTGATTGAGAACCAAAAACTTGTAATCTGTGTCAGAGAGGGCTCAAATCTCTTGCTATCTGTATACCTATTCCTTGGGAAGGTACTTTACCTTCCTAGGCATATTTGACCCAAATTCATTTGATGTACATTTTATTGTGAGGTGACCTAATTTCTACCTAATACAGTATTTCTATTTCATATTAATTTTCTGTTTTACCTTTAATTTGTTACAATGATGGACATGCTAATAAAAGGTTTCTTGAGTACATTAAAGTAAGGGGGATATTAGGTGATTAAGTCATGAGAACTGAAACTGCAGTAAGTACCATGGAAACAGAGAACGTGGGATAGATGCAAGAAACATTTCAATAGAAAGTAGACAGATGGGCTTGATGACTTACTAGCTTCAAAAATTAAATAATACCTGACATTGAAGGAAGAAAATCTTTCTGATTCTTCTTTGGTTCTCCAGTAATGCTGAATATCCTTAATAAAAAACATTAGCCAGTGATGCCTACAAGGCTTTAGACCAGGATTCCCGGGAAAATGGTGATACCACTGAAAATTAGGATATTTCTTAGGGTTCACTATGCTCACTTCTGCTTGCCTGCTTATCATGAGATTCCAGCATTAAGCAATTGCTAGCATTCCTAGTCAATGTGTTGTTTAACAATTTGGGTTATTGGTTTCAAAGTCTTACCCTTTTTAGAGAGGATCATAACCTTCTCTCTCACTTTTTTTTTAACTTTTATTTTAGATTCAGGGGGTACATCTGCAGGTTTGTTACCTGGCTGTATTGCATGATGTTGAGGTTTGGGGTACAAGTATCCCATCACCCAGGTACTGAGCATTGTCCCCAAGAGTTAGTTTTCCAACCCTTGTCCCTCCCCCTCCATCCCTCCTCTGGTAGTCCCCAGTGTCTGTTGTTGCCTTTGTCTATGTCCCTCACTTTAAATGAACTCTTGTTTTGACTGCACCATACAAAGCTGGAATCCCATGGCCTGACCGTGTACTTTCTAATGATTTATATGTTATATTTTAAGTTGGCCACTTATATGCAAGGAAAGGCCCTATCTAAAGTCAAAGTTGACCAGATGGGGAGATTCGAGTCCTTTAGATTCCTTAGTTCATGTGTTTATTATCATTGATTTTTAAAAATTTAACAAACCTTCACATAGTCCTTACTATGTGTAATACATAATGGTTAGATTTCCAGGGCAACTCAGAAAAGTTCACCTCATCGATAATGATGTACTAGATGTTTGCAATAAAAAATAACAAAAAAAAATTGCAATTTAAATAGGGGAAGGAGTAGAAAGCAAACTCATACTTTAAAAAGCTCATTATAGAATCTAAGCATTCACTCCATGCTATTTAGTCCTTATATCAACCCTATGAAATAGATGTTCTTTCCATTTTATAGTTGAGGAAACTGAAGTTTAGAAAAGTTAAGCAACTTGCACCGAGACACATAGCTAGCTAGTGAATGGTAGAGATGTATTCCAATCAGACCTCTCTAACTTCAAAGCCTGTGTGCCTTCCAGCTTATCATGTTATTAAGACAAAACCATGTAATGAAACAAAATTAATTTTTAAAAATATTGAATATGAGATTACTATTCATCTTAAATTGTGATATTTGAGCAGAAGTAGGTTAGTTGGAATGGTGGAGTGAGAATATAAAGATAGTTTGGGACATTGTGAAAATAACTTCTTACTTACATTCAGGGTGGATGTCATGGGTTCTTTCATTAATATGTTATTACATTTCTAAGCATAAGTGCTTTTCTTCTCCTTGGTATGGCAATCTCCCTAGCACTACCTTTAATGCTTATCAGCTCTAACTAGGGCCATTTGGGGAGCTCATAACTAGAACAGAGAGTGAGATACTCCTTTAGATAACTACATAAGAACTGAAAGAAAAGAGGAAGGCAGAAAGGACTAAAAGAATGTTTGTGCAAAGGAATGAGATTGCCTAAAATGCAATTAGCCAAGCTGTTAGCAGAAAATGATGAAAGAAAATGGAAGAGTTTATGACTTGCATGATGACGTTGAGGAGAAGAAAAAACTGCGGTAAGGAAGAGATATTGTGTACAGAAGTGTCACTGGGTACAAAAAGACAACAATGTCCCATGACATATTATTTGTTTTTTTTTTTTTTTAGAAAGGCCAAGAGATTGGTGGAAAATAGAGAGATCCTTGTGTACCTGGCTGGTTCTCTCCTGTCCCATAAATTAAATGTTTGTAACTTGTAAGACTTCTATCAAAATAAATTGTAATTTGTAAGATTAAATGATCTGTCAAATGATTATTCTAAATAACCATTTAAATTAATTTTCAGTGGCTTTTCTTTATTGATGTTTAATTACTTCTGTGTTTGACCCAATAATTTGTTTTAATAGTGTACTATTAATTTATAACATAATTAGATCTTAGATGGGCTACTTGGATGTTCAGATTTATAACATTTGTGTCAACCACTGAAATGAAGCATGCAATCTGAACTATAAAGTGCATAGTTCAATGAAAACATTTAAATACTCTCGTCTATGATTGTAATTATCATTTCATATTCATTAAATATAACATGTATTTTTCTGCCCAAGAGAAATTCTGTTTCATTTAGAATATGATAGGGTAGATTTAATGTAATTTCATATTCAAAAGAAATGCTCATGAAAATTTTGACTTATTTATTATAGATGGATGAAGTTGGAATCACTGAATATGTAAAAGGTGATAACCGCAAGTTTGAAATCTGGTATGGTGAAAAGGAAGAAGTTTATATTGTCCAGGTTGGTCATTTAAAAATTCTTCTAGAAACCAAAACCTGCATTGAAATACAAAAGCCCGAATTTATAAACAAAAATAATTTTGGTCACACTTCAAAATTTCCACTCCTTTCATGTAGGTCAGTTAAATATTATTTGAATATTCTTTGTGATGTATTTAAATGTTTTCTAGTAGCTACATTGAGATGTGCCTGTGGTGTTCTCTAGGGCTTCAAGTTTTCACAACTACATAGGAGACTTATCAACTAGAGCTGACAGCTTGGCAGGTACTTCTCTGTCCCCATCAAGTTTCCAAGTTATGGAATTGTAATATTTCTGAGTTCCTCTTGTGCTAAGCATTCTAGGGGTACCTGATTATGAGACATGGGGATGTGACAGTTCAGACTTGCTTTCTACTTCTAAAGAACATGGTTAAAGCCCTGGCCAGTCGTATAGGGTGCAACGTGTTTCAGGGAAGGGAAGAGGAATCAGAACATTTCAAGAGGATGTTGTCATTACAATAAATATTTGTATCATGACTTGTCAATGTGCTGTTATCTGTTAAAAATGCTCAGTGTTTTCTATTTGTTGTAATTCTTTACTAGTTGACTACAATCTATGAAAATACTTTTTCTTGGTTTGTTTAAGGTATAATATTTGGTATCATTTAACAAATATCTTGTAAGTAGTGGGAGGATATTTAAGGAGGCTTTCATGTTACCATCAGTCACCAAGGTTATTGTGCAATAGATGGCCTTTTCAGAAATAATAGAACTTGTTTTATGTTACTAAAATTAAACATCAAAGCATTATATTTTAAAAATAATCCTCCTGTAAAGACAAAATAAGTGAAATTATATTTCACATTTTCATCCAAGCATTATTATACCATTATTTAAGGGCAATTTCAAAATGGATTTTTTTTTGAGACAGTGTCTCACCCTATTGCTCAGGCTGGAGTGCAGTGGTGTGATCTCAGCTCACTTCAACCTCTGCCTCCCAGGCTCAAGCGATTCTCCCACCTTGCCCACCCAAGTAGCTGGGACTACAGGCACATGCCAGCACACCTGGCTAATTATTATTATTTTTTGTAGAGATGGGGTTTCCCTATGTTGCCCAGGCTGGTCTCAAACTCCTGGGCTCAAGAGATCTGCCCACCTTGGCCTCCCAAAGTCCTGGGATTACAGCAAAAATGGTTCTGATTATATTATCTCATCTAATCTGATAGTGAATGATTTGCTTCATAAAAATTTTAACAATCAGATGGTTAAGATTTGAGTATGGTGTTATAGGGAGTCGATAATATTTTATGTACACAATTACATTTGTTGTATTATAGTACATCCTTTTTAAAAGGAAATGTGTACCACCTCCCTTTTTTTTTTTTAATCTTTAGGCTCCTAATGTAGATGTGAAGATGACATGGCTAAAAGAAATAAGAAATATTTTGTTGAAGCAGCAGGAACTTTTGACAGGTAAATTCAAGCATGCATTCTTCAGAACACAAGGTATAGTAACAGCTTATTGACTCAGATTTTTAAATTATTTTTCCCGAGAATGGGGCTGATATTTACTTTACACTATTACAATGAGAAGATTTGTTAATTTAATTAGTAGGAGATCGAGATTCAAAGGGTTGTTTAAACTGTTTTGAAGAATGAACTTTACACTAGAAAATGAACCCTTGTGCTTAAGAAGCAGTTGAGAAGCAACACAGTGAGCTGATTGTGGTAATTCCCAGTCCTTTCCATGAGATGACTCTGCTTAGTTTCTCGAGTAATCATTGCTCAATAATGTTGGAATGGGAGCCAGTTCTACTTCTAAACTTGAACTTCTTGAATAAAATATTATATGATTCAGACCTTTCCAGATTCAAACTTGAGACCGGCCTTCCCTCTGATTATTTCAAGTCTGTGAAGGTTAAGTCTAATGGCAAGGATGCGTGTGTGTGTGTGTGTGAAAGTCATTGGCCTTTAAGGAAGTAAGAAGTATGACTTCTGAATGATAATACGCTTTGTTTTATTTCTCAGTTAAAAAAAGAAAGCAACAGGATCAATTAACAGAACAGGATAAGATTCAGATTTCTCTTCAGCAGAATGATGAGTAAGTGATTATTCTTTAAGAAATAGCACTCCTGCAATCTTTTGTATTCTGTATGTAACATGAAACAATGTAATTAAAGTATCTCAGACAAGCACCATCCACCAGTTTAGCAATAACTCATCAAATTCCATAAACACATCATTTTCTCAGGTCCAGCCTTATATTGGAGGCTGATAGTTCTTAATAGTTATCCCTTGGGTTGATTTTTAAACATGATTGAAAATGCTTTATTTTTAATATATCATTGGAAGAATTACATGTAGGCTGACAGGAAAGGAGGCTGCGCTCATAAGCCTTTTTTTTCCAAAGTATTTTTGGTCACCTTTGATCTGATTGGAAAAAGAGAGTTGTAAGAATATGGGAACAGAGCAAATGAAGGACTGGTTCACAGTTTTACAGTCTCTTGATGGAGACCTCTTGCTGGTGATTTGGCCTCTCTCTACATAGACAGAAGGTATGGATCCTGGGAGGGAACTGAGCCTGGACACAACCAGGAGTCATTAAGGAAGCTGGCAGTCTTCTATAACAGCACACTGGTATGGGTTTAGAGATGTCATCATCGTATTCTGACTCTAGAAATTCCAAAAGGTGGAGTTTTCACTGAACGTTTGCATATATGCTGAAAGAATTCTCTCATTGATTCTGAAGGCCTGGCACAGAGATTCACCATGCAGCATCTGCATGCTCTGGGGATCATTGAATGACTTATGAGGAATACTGTTTTTTCCTTCACTGCATGTCATCTTTCCGAGGTAGCTAAAATCAGATGAAACATGTGGTGGTTCACGTGGAGATTTAGGAGAACCATTTAAAAGTTACACAGAAAGTCTTTATCTTTCAGAGTTCAAAAACTCAACCTTTTATTGTACATTATAGGAGTAACATCTTTAGGTTTTATGCAGTGATTGACTTAATAGTAGTTGGTACATACTCAACAATATGAATCAGTTGAAGGTTTCATTTTCATTTATATACAACTTACCTGATTCATCAATGTTATAAGTCCACAGAGCAATGGGGATTGTATACAATACACCTACTTTGGGTCTAGAAGGGAGCAGTTTTTGTCCTTACATAATGGAGAATCTGCCGGCTTGGATCTGAGATGTAAGCTTTTGTATATTACAACCTATTGTCACGCAGATTTAAATAAGGAGTATTGGCTGTTTGGATGGATTCTCAGCATGTTCTTAACACTTGATATCAGTGGAAGAAATACCACTTTAAATTTATTTTTACTTTTAAACTGTACAAAAGCTTACTTAGTTTTATACATCACTATTTCAGAAAGCAACAGGGAGCTTTTATAAGTACTGAGGAAACTGAATCGGAACACACCAGCACTGTGGTGGAGGTCTGTGAGGCAATTGCGTCAGTTCAGGCAGAAGCAAATACAGGTATGTGTCATGGTCATCCTAAGACAAGATTCATGGGTGTGCAAATTTTTACCTTTCATTGTTAATTTGGAAATCTACCCACTTGGTATTTTTGTATAAACAAAATACAGTTAACCCATTTTTATAAGACTCTCATGTCTTGCATATGCAAGATACTCTGATGGGCACTAGAGAGTATTGGTTGTCAAAGTGTGGTCCCTGGGCCAGTAGCATCAGCATCACCTGGAAACTTTTACAGAAGACAAATTCTCTTGCTCTATTCAGACCTTCTGGATCAGAAACTCTGGGAGCAAGGCCCAGCCACTTGAGTTTTAACAGGCTCTCTCTGTGATTCTGATGCATGTTCAAGTTTGGGAACCCCTGCTATAAAGGATAATAGTGATGAATAAAACATATATGCTGGCTTCAAGGAATGCGCATTTCACTTACCCTTGGTTTAATGAATAGAGAAGAGTCATTAACAGCTGGAATATTTATTCTTCCTCTGTGAATGGTTTTATTTGAAGTGATTTTAAATACTTTATTTAATTCAACAAATATTGACATATCACGATCTGCATTCCAGGAGTTATGCAAAGTGCTAGGCATATAGTCTAATTAGGATACACTCAGCTGCCATACTCATGAAGCTAGGAGAATAGAAAGATAGTTAAGCAATTAAAAGTAAATTTGGTGAGTGTTACAGCAGGGAAGTACAAAGTGCTGTAGAAGCATACATGAGGATCACCTAAGCAACTCTAGGATCAATAGCATAGACTTCTTTGGAGAAATGCCTAACAGTGTGCCTGATACTCAACACTTTAATATGATGATCCTTAATATGGAAGATTTCTCTACTGGTTGAGGAGAAAAAGGTAATGATAGCGTTGTTGAGTTTCCAGTTATCCAGTTAAAGGTCACTTCCCTCAGGTCATCTATGTTGTGGCCCCCAAAAAAGTAAGGGGAGAGCATAGTACTAACACCTTCATTTGGCAGGTGAGGAAACCAAGTTAGAAAAAAGTGACAATGACTTTTCCAAGATTGCATGAATAGTTTAATGTGGCCAGGATGAGATCTGTTAATTTGCTGCTTACATTAGATTGGTTAATCCATTTTTTAAAATTCAACTTTTTAAAGCATTATAGCTAGTTTTATTTCTCACCTTGTGGTAAATTAGCACCATCAAGTAACTGCCACATTCCACACTTTTCTTATAGTTTGGACTGAGGCGTCACAATCTGCAGAAATCTCTGAAGAACCTGAGGAATGGTCAAGCAACTATTTCTACCCTACTTATGATGAAAATGAAGAAGAAAATAGGCCCCTCATGGTTAGTAATAATATATTAAATTAAAATTATTGAGGCAGTTTTACTAATGAAACATAGGTGGAGCACATAGGGGCAATCTTTTGTCAGCATCCTTGAGGCCATTAGGAGTGTGCCATTGCCAAAGTAGTTGAAATAAATCTTATTATGAACATCAGGAAGCACTTCTCTCTTTGAGTAGAACCTGTTTGACCTATACATAGAACTTCTACTGAAGTTGATGAAATAGTCAATCTTTCCAAATCTCTATACATTGCCCAGTTTTATCTTTAGTAGAGCTTCACCACTGTGTTTTCCATCCAGACATGTGAAATAAAATCAGAGAACAAAGGAACTTCAAATATACTTTAAAAAGCAGTTTGGATTCCAGATTAGAAAATAAAGGAAATAAGCATTATACGTTAAAAACTATTTAATAACATCTTGGGATATATTTTAGTGTGTTCTCAAAATGTACTAATAATATAAAATCTCAGCATATTGGAGCAAGGGAGCACCCTGTAAAATTAAAGGAGGTTGCTTTAGGGTCAAAGTGTTTATAGAAGGAATAGTTTGCAAGTTGGGAGGATACTAGTGGGTTATTAAAGAGGAGGTAGGACTGTTTGGGGGTAAATCCCTACTTTTCTAAAGTCACCAGCTTGGAGGGTAGGAGTGATGCCTGGAGGTAGAGTGCTCCTTGGTGCCCCTCAGAGGAATCAATTACATTTGGCAGTTCCACTGTTAGTGGAAGAGGGTAAACCTCGTCTCTACTAAAAATACAAAATTAGGCGGTTGTGGTGGCGCATGCCTGTAATCCCAGCTATTCAGGAGACTGAGCCAGAAGAATCACTTGAACCCAGGAGGCGCAGGTTGCAGTGAGCTGAGATCGCGCCATTGCACTCCAGCCTGAGCAAAAAGAGTGAAACTCTGTCTCAAAAAAAAAAAAAAAAAAAAAACCCCAAAACAAAAAGAGGGTAATGGCATGGATAATTACAAAACTGTACAGCATTGACTCTGAAATGCAGTCTTTAAAAAAGTAGATATTGTTTCTCCTAGTAATACGATGACCATAATACATATTTGTCTGATAGTTTACAGTTTGCCAAATGATTTCTCAATTAATATTCACAGTATTAGTATGAAAAAGAGCAGGCTTTATTACCTTCAATTTACAGAGGAGGAAACTGAGGCTTAGAGCTGATAAGATATTTGTCCAGAGTTAATTGTCTATACCTGCAGTTCTCAAACTTTTTAATGAAGGAAGCCTTTACATCCTTAAAACTTGAGAACCCCAAAGAAATGAAAAAGGCAAATAGTGTCTTAATGTATGTTGACCTTGCAGACCCCTTGAAAGGGTCTCAGGAACCCACAACAGTCTGTCTCCCACACTTTGGGAATCTCAGGCTTAGACTAATAATAAAAAGAAGTTTAATTTCTTTAATTAATGTTAGCAGAGTATGGAATGGATAGAAGTAGGTTTTAAATGCGAGCAAAAAGTCAGAGGAAGCCAGTTTGTGTTTAACCGTTTGCTGTAGATGATCTATGAAGGCATTGTAAAGAACTCAGCTTTAAGCATTTTTTTTTTCTAGCTATGGTATCATAAGATAAAGTTAATATGCAAAATTGAAGAATGCTTTAATCACAGAGGATGGGAATATAGAAAAACCTATTAGTTTCTCTCTCTTTGTCCAATAATTCCTAAGGAAAACATACAAAAACGCAACACAATGTATTCTATATACTCTTCTTCCCTGCCAAAAAAAGAAGCTGGAATGGCCTGCTCTTTTGGCCTCACTTGATCAAGTTGTAAACTGAGCAATAATGGGTGCTGCTTCCCTTGTAGAGACCCATGTCGGAAATGGCTCTCCTATATTGATGAAGCTACTATGTCAAATGGCAAGTAGCTCTTTCCTGCCTGCTTCTCAGCTCATTTGGAAAAATACTGCGCAAAAGACATTCAGCTCAAATGATGCAGATGTTGTTTTCAGGTTAATGGACACACAAAGAAACCACAGCACATGCTTCTTTTCTTTCATTTAGTAAAGCTTTTAATTATGGTACGCTGTCTTTTAAAAATCATGTATCTAATGTGTCAGATATTGTGCTTGAAAGATTCTTATCTCAGAATACTTTTGGACTTGAAAATTATTTCTTCTCTACTTTGTAACCAAATGCAATCGGTGTGCCTTGGATTATTTAGTTTATTAATGAATTAAGTTAAAATTACGGCTGCAAAATGGCTAAGGTCAAGTAAAGCACAACATTATGATTTAATATGCTTTTGTTGAAACCACAGCTTTTGTGCCCATTATTTTAACCTGTGTAAAACAATACAAAGCCCAGAAATTCTTTTTGGGGCATGAGTAAATTTTGTTCAGGGCTACTGTCTGTATGTGCCCAGATAAAATTTTCATGAGAGTAGTTTACAAAAGCCCTATTTAAAAATTATTATTTTCACACTTGTTTTTTTCTGGATTTCTGCTTATAATTAATGTAACTTAAATTAGTTGTGCTCTGCTATTTTCCCTATATTTCATGTTGTAATTCTTTTTTTTCAAATAAAAATTGATTCTTCAGATTAAATAAACTTGTTCTGCCTTTTTTTGTCCCCCATCACATACTGCTTCATGTCCATCTGTTCCTGCAAAGCTGCTGCAGCTACCACATTTACCAGTGAAGTAAAGAGTAAATTCTTCATGTCGCAGAGCAGGCAGTTATGCAAGTGGTTTTGCAATCAAGTTTGTAATATAATTTTTAAAAACAACTTTACAGTCTCCAGGCAAATATAGAGCCCTAGCAGACTGCAGGAAGAGAGGCTCAGAAGACGTCCTGATTAGAAATGGAGATGTCATTCAGCTTCTCCATGGGGATGCTGAGGGTCAATGGTAGGTGTGTTTGCAAAGCCTGTGATGATCTCCAGCTGGGGCATATAGATAGCTAATCAAATGTTCTGCTTTATCTGTATCTTTGTTATACAGTCTCTAAAAGCAGAAATATCACAGCAATGGCTTTCATTTTCATTGCTTCAGCACTGCCTGTAAAGCTCACTGAAAGGAACATTAACCTTTGGTGAGTGAAAAATGCTTTGAAAGAATGACATGCTATGAGTCTGCATGTTCTTTTGTAGTTTACCTTTGGCTCAGATGTTTTAGCTGATATGTCTGGGCTTTGTAATGGCTACAGATCACATTCCATGTGGTCATTTAAGTCATTCATTAGCCACATATTTAATGAATGCCTACTGTGTGCCAGAGACCACACTTTACTACTTTACAACATGGCTACACTTCTGTTTATCAGTTCAAATATTGACTTTTTAGTCTTATCATTCTACCCTATGTCTTTGACTTTATACAGTACTGATTGTAAAGATGGTTCTGCCAAATATACTGTTTAGGTAGGAGAGAACCCAAAGCAGGAAGAAAATATTGTTTGGATTGAATGAAACTTCCGTAATTCTTTTGGAAATTTTAAGTGTAACAGTTCTGTCTTCATTGGGTCAATAACTTGAACTGAAATGCTACATTGACTGTGTACTCTAACCCTATAGGTGGAAGAGGGTACACACAGAGTTAAAAGTTAATGATGGCTCATTAAAGTAATAATTTTTTCTAATAACCAAAGTCCTTTGTAGGTTACTTAAAGGACTCAAGCACAGGGTCATGAAGGTTTTTGAACACATGCAATAGCTTTGTGAAAGTTTGAGCTGCAGTGTAATGTATTTGTTTTGATTCACTTAGTATTACCATTGTTGGCTACTAATTCATTTATTATTTAGGTTGGTGAAAAATCTAAACAGAAGAAAAGAAGGTCTGATTCTTGGAAACAGTTTACATATTTTAATTGGTGACCATAGGTTTCGGAATGGCAAAGTTGCAAGTATAATATGAATAAACTGTACACAATTTGAAGACTAAAAATGTTAAAGCTTCATCAAAGATGACATTGACATAGAGTAATGACCTCTCTGCAGTTAGAAATAAAGCAGCAAACACATTATGTTAGCTAGGATTTATTTTTTTCTTTAATAGTTTTAAATTTATGAATGAAAAATTTAAAGGCACATTAGACTTTTCCCTATAAGGCTGCTAATCTTGAAAGAGATTTAAGATACTATGGTGTTTTGTAAGATACCCTTCAGAATTAAATACTGAGGATATGCTTTTAAGGTACCTGCCTTACTGTCCAAGAATGCTTTCCTAGTGTGTGGTTCTACACTGTCCTCGGAGCATGTTATTTCTTTGTGGTAGGTCTCTGCTACACACACACAGACACACATATACAAACACACCTGTGTCTATACCCTAGACTTATGTGTGAAGGTAGTATGAAGCATTGGGAGCTAATCTGATGTTCATTTCTATTAACCCTTAGTATGTAACATTTCTGTATATAAACCCGTTTTCTTGTAGACTTTTCCTCTAAGTGACACTTAGCTGTCTGTTAAAAGGTAGCACAGAAAAGGAAAATCAATTAATTGTTAAATAAGATGATTCTTACATGGACATAATTCCTCCGAAATCCTAGTTTTGGTCTTTTGTTTGTTTGAATTCCAGGTAATGGTACACTGTCTAAACACACTAGGTGTAACTTATTTGGTTCCAAATTTTATTTATAACATACAATGAAATCTAAGGATAATGAGGCTCTATTAAGCTCATTATAATGCTGGGTCACATGGGAACTGCTCAAATGGAGTCACTTCTCATTTGTTCATTTGAGAACTCTAATCTGGGTCACCTTTCAAAGGCTTTTTGCACTAATTGTTAAATTATTCAGATAATTATTAAACTACTTAATTAGTAATCCAAAATCTAGTATACTGACAACCTGAACTATTTGACATTTATTAAAAATCTACACCCAACAACCGCAGAAGGCATCATCATTTTCAAGTATACATGGAGCCTTTACCAAGATAGGCTACCTTCTGTGTCATAAAACAAGTCTTCATAAATTTCAAAAGATTGGAATCATATAGTCAGGATGTAATCTTATATTTCGAAATCAGTAAATCCAAAGTATTTTGATATTAAAGAATACACATCTATACAATACATGGGGCAAAGAAGAAAGCACAAGGGAAATTTGAGCTATTTCAAATTGGATGAAAATGAAAACTCGAAATATCAAAAAATTTGTGGATGCAGCTAAAGAGGGAGGCAAATGTATGGCTTTAAATACCTGTATTAGACACTTGAAAATCAATGTAATTCATCATATTAACATAATGAGGAAGAAAATTATATAATCATTTCAATAGATACAAGAAAACCATCGATAGAACTTCATACTCATTTATGACAAAAACTATCAGCAGACAAAGAATAAAGGGAGTTTCTTCAATGTGATAAAGCACACTTATGAAAACCCACAGCATCATACTTAATGGTGAAATATTGGAAGCTTTCTCCCTAAGACTGGAAACAAGCCAAGGATATTCACTGACCACTTTTATTTAACATTATACTGGAAGTCCTAGTCAGTTCCATAACACGAGGAAAATATTAAAGAACTAAGAGATTAAAAAAGAAGATGTACCGTCATGATTAGCAGATCATGTATATGTACAAAACCGTAAGGAATTTACATACAAGTCCCTACTAGAACTAATAAGTGAATTTTACAAGGCCACAATGTGCAGTCTTTACAAAAATAAATTATAATTCTATATCGTAGCAACAAAGAATTTCAAAATAAAATTTCAAAAGAACATTTATATTGGCAACATAAGATATAGGATAAATGGAAATAAATCTAATAACAGATCACAAGGCTTCTATACTGAAAACTACAGATCATTGCTGAGATATATTTAAGATGACCTAATAAAAGGAGAGCTATACCATGTGCATGATTTGGGAATCTCAATTTTGTTAAGAAACCCATTATCCCCAAATTGTCCTATAGATTAAATGCAATCAAAATCAAAATCTCAGCAACTCCTTTTGAAAATTTAAAAGACAAATTTATTTTAAAAAATATGTTAAAAGGCAAAGGATCTAGTACAGAAGAACCTTAAAAATTGGGAGGACTTAAGTACCTGATTTCAATGCCCCTTATAAACTACAGTAATCAATACAATATGGCATTAGTGTAAGTATAGAAAGATAATGATTTCATAAATAGTCCCACATACACATGATCATTTTTAGTCAAGGGGTCAAGTCATTTAAATGGGGAAAGGAAGGTTGTTTTAACAAATGATGTTTGGCAACTGGGTATCCATATGGAAAAAGAAGTGAACCTCCATCTCTATATCTCACTTCGTACACAAAAATTAATTTGAGTTGGATCACAGATCTAAACATAAAAGCTAAAATAATAAATCTCCTAAAATCAAACAGGACGATGTTGTCATGACTTTGAATAGTTAACAATTTCTTATACAAGACAAAAAGCTATGAGGATGCAAAGGCAGAAGAATGATACAATGGACTTTGGGGACTTGGGAGGAAGTGTGGGAGGAGAGCGAGGGATAAAATACTACAAATAGGGTGCAGTGTATACTGCTTGGGTGATAGATGCACCAAAATCTCACAAATCACCACTAAAGGATTTACTCATGTAACCAAATACCACCTGTAACCCAATAACCTATGGAAAAAAAAAAAAAACAAAAAGCAGTAGCCATAAAAGAAGAGTATCAGATAAATACAAAGAAACATTACACATGCTGAATTGAGCAGTTTACAACTTAAAAAATATATACATATTAGAAAAGGATAAAATCTAAGACAGTGACATTTTGAACACTTTCAAAAGCCAAATAGTTCTAATTAGTCACATTTTCCCCAGAATTAACTGATCGCATTGAAGAGTTGTTAAGTTTGAAAATAAATATAGCCAGCTTTCTGCCAACTATTTCATGCTTATTTAAATGGCTAATGAAGAGAGAGAGAGGCAAAGACACAGAAAGAGAGAACAGAAATAAGAAACATGGGTCACTTAAAATATGTGCTCAAAGAACTGTTTGAATCAAGACATAAATCAGTGTTTTAAATAAATTGTTCTTTATGAAGCAATTTAAAAAACCCAATAAAGCCATAAAATAATACTGTAATGTATATACTAGAAAAAAGTTCCTTCTTGTGCTCAGATCTCCAAGATTCAAAAGTGAAAACACAAAATGTACTGATCTAACTTCCATGTAAACATTCGTACTCAACATTAAGAAGACTCAGAGTATATTTTCCATCACTTTTATCATCATCATTTTAAGTATAGAGCCAGATCTCCTCACATTTAATTCAGAACAAAGTTAATTACATTAATTTTTAGCTAATTGTAATGCAGGACATATACAATTATGTATTTGATTAGTTTTAATTTGAAATTATTCTATTACTGTTAACTAATTCCAGTAGATTTAGGACATATTAGCACCCTTTGAAAAGCGTATGGAAAAAACAACAATTTCAGTCTACTTTGGGGTCTGTGCCTATTTTTCAGGCAGTGAAGGGCTTACCTATACATTTATCAATGTAATACATTTTATTTAGGGGGGCAACTCACATTATTCCTTTCTAGCCACTTTATTTCTACTGTGAGGACACATTTTCAATATTCTTTTTTTGCAGTGCTATTGGGAGAGTTGAAATGTAATGTATTGTTATATCATCAGCATTTTAAGCATTTATTATTGTGTGGCATGATACTAGATAAGAGGAAAAGGTCCCATCGATCTGTGTTCTCTAGAAGCCCCTGATTTAATATATTATTAAAATATATTACTTTCAAATAACATGCATTTATGACTTATGTTGAAATGACAAATTAATACTTCACAGTAGATTTTGGTTGAATGCTACAATATCAAGTGGTCTTGATTGAGATCTATCCTCTCATTACATTGCACAGAGCGAAATAGTATATTGTGGCTTATAAAAATACATTGTGATGTGTGTCCATCAGTGGATTAGGAAATTATAACTGCGTATGCAACTGTCAACAGCATTAGGTTTAAAAAATATGTTAGAGAGTTTCATTTATAATCTGGAAAACAGAATGTAAACATCTCTCTGATATTATGCACTTAACATGTTTCCTATTACCTTCACGCATATGGCATAATTAGTACAATCTTTATAAAAATTCATTGTAGAAGAAGAGAATCTTAATTATTTTATTTTGCTTTCAGTGAAGCTATCTCTTTTATAAAATAGATTCCTTTAATAATTATGAAACTGAATAACTTTCATATTAAAATTAATAACCAGAAGACATCACCTTGAGTTTATGATGGACCTTTATGAATCCTCACACTTAGCGTTAGAAGTTATAGCACAGATAACGTTTTGGCTTTAAAATTCATTTGAGTGTTAACATCATTCTTAATTATTTTGGAGCTGCTGTTCTGAGTAACACAAGGAGACCAAGTTCCCCTTGAATTCAAGGAGATTGAATAGACATTCTAAAAATAATATTTTCTTTGAGGGTGTGAACTATATTATATTTCCTAAAAGTGTTACAGATAAACAGCACCGTAGTCAGGTTATCCTACACTGCCCATGACATTTACAGGAATGTTCTCAGCATTGAGGTGAACTTCGTCGTTTGCAGTTTCTCAGCCTTGCAAGAAACATCTTCGCATCTTCCATTACCCCCACGCAGAATTGCGGTGCTATTTTGTTGCCAATTAAAGTTTTTTACAGCATCTGTTTAGATTTCACCTGAAAATCTGAAATCAATTCTTTTGAACTTTTACAGATAAAAAGTTTTACTTGTATTTTTTGGGTAACTTTTCAGTAGCAAAACTTCAAAGAGAGAAGAGAGAGAATCAAAGATTTTAAACTCCTGTGTTAATTGATAGTTTATTATTTAATTTTGTGCTATCTGTGTGATTACAATGCCCCAAAGAGATATGTTCTGAAGGATCTCTTTTGCATGCTGACTGACCTTTGGGGTCGTCAGAGCTATCTTATAGCTTTAAGATGATCCAAAGCTAAACATTCTGTAGTTTTGACATGTTAAACTTTACATTTTATGCATTGAAGTTTAGGTACAAATCACAGCTTTAAGTTAAATATTCTTATCTGTACCGCAGATGTTTCTTAATAAAGCTCTGCTTTTCAACGTCTTTAGTTACTTTTCAATTTTCTAGAAAAATTTATTCTAGAAAAGATTTTCTGAAGTTGTATTTCTTCTTAGTTTTTTTTTTTAAAAAGTACATATATAGATTTCTCTTTTTTGAATATATAAATACTGTGATCACTTGTTTTGAAGCAAATGGCCAGTCGTTGCATGCAATGTTGAATTTATGTTTGGAGTATTTTATATTATGGACTTGTGAAACAATGGTTTGAAATTTCTGCTTTTTGAATCATGAGTTGTGAGTTGGACTTTCAAGTTGCATATTAGGTGCACGTTTTTCTGTGATTGGTTAATAAAAAACAATAAACATAATAGCTATATAATGTATACTTTGTCTTTCAAATAGGTTTATGTATTGTATCAAGATAATATTGATTATGCTAGTGGTATCATCTGATGGAACAATCTGGATGGCAAACCAATTGTATTTTATCTAAAGGTACTTGTAAATGATAAATCTTCTTTTTTTTTTATTATTATACTTTAAGTTCTAGGGTACATGTGCATAACGTGCAGGTTTGTTACATATGTATACTTATGCCATGTTGGTGTGCTGCACCCATCAACTCGTCAGCACCCATCAATTCATCATTTATATCATGTATAACTCCCCAATGCAATCCCTCCCTCCTCCCACCTCCCCCCTCCCCATGATAGGCCCCAGTGCGTGATGTTCCCCTTCCCGAGTCCAAGTGATCTCATTGTTCAGTTCCCACCTATGAGTGAGAACATGCGGTGTTTGGTTTTCTGTTCTTGTGATAGTTTGCTAAGAATGATGGTTTCCAGCTGCATCCATGTCCCTACAAAGGATGCAAACTCATCCTTTTTGATGGCTGCATAGTATTCCATGGTGTATATGTGCCACATTTTCTTAATCCAGTCTGTCACAGATGGACATTTGGGTTGATTCCAAGTCTTTGCTATTGTGAATAGTGCCGCAATAAACATACGTGTACATGTGTCTTTGTAGTAGAATAATTTATAATTCTTTGGGTATATACCCAGTAGTGGGATGGCTGGGTCATATGGTACATCTAGTTCTAGATCCTTGAGGAATTGCCATACTGTTTTCCATAATGGTTGAACTAGTTTACAATCCCACCAACAGTGTAAAAGTGTTCCTATTTCTCCACATCCTCTCCAACACCTGTTGTTTCCTGACTTCTTAATGATTGCCATTCTAACTGGTGTGAGATGGTATCTCATTGTGGTTTTGATTTGCATTTCTCTGATGGCGAGTGATGATGAGCATTTTTTCATGTGTCTGTTGGCTGTATGAATATCTTCTTTTGAGAAATGTCTGTTCATATCCTTTGCCCACTTTTTGATGGGGTTGTTTATTTTTTTCTCGTATATTTGTTTGAGTTCTTTGTAGATTCTGGATATTAGCCCTTTGTCAGATGAGTAGGTTGCAAAAATTTTCTCCCATTCTGTAGGTTGCCTGTTCACTCTGATGGTAGTTTCTTTTGCTGTGCAAAAGCTCTTTAGTTTAATTAGATAAATCTTCTAATGTCCAGTTGCTGGAATTCCTGATGGTAGATTTATAAGTTACTCATTAAAGTGTCCATATGCTTGATATTTCACTTAACGCTTCTGCAACAACAACAGATTGAAATCAAAATACATTTATTTTGTGTGCTAGTACTGTGATTAGAAGACAGAATTAGGGAAATGAAATTCTTGAATAGTGATGTCCCTCTGCACAAAGTGTTTTAATTTCATGGTAGTAAACTAGAGATTTTAATCATTTAAAACAATGCTGGGTTCTGTTATAGTAATTTAATATTTAAATCACTGTACATGAATGCTATATTTGTATATGTTTACAAATGTAACTGTACTGTCTTAATTTTATTAGGCTATAAATGTGTGTTACTCTAAAATATAGCAGCAATTTCCCTTTAAGGTCTTCAAAAATTTAATCACATTGTAAATGTACTTACAATGTAAATGCACTTGTATATATTCCACATTAAGAATATTCAACCTTAAATTCATTCATATACTTTTTTCAGTTTAGTATAACATCAATTATACATTAAAAATAACTTTCCTCTCATTTATCAGTGATACTCTCCTAAAGGCACCATAAGTATTTTTAGATTAATGTTTACCTTCAGCCTTGCTTCCTGATTCTCTCTTTGAGAGAGAGAGGAGAGAAATAGAGATATCCGACCAGAGACAGAGTAAAATATTTTGCTCAAAAAGTTGCTTTACTCAAATCTGTAAGATAGCAATAAAAGCAGTTTCAAAGGTTAGATAGCCATGTTTATGAGTGCATGCTTCCATACCCTGAGAAAGTCTGCTTCCATATACTGAAGCTCAAGGAATCCTGGAAAGCACCTAGATACCTGCAGTTGTTTTCTGTTCTATAACTTTCTTCTGCAAAGGACTCTTTAGTTGGAATTGCCAGACCTAATGATCTCTTTCACAGCCCATTTGGGAGCTAGTACATGTGCCTTAATATAGAGTGGGGAGAGAAGCCTATAACCTTGGTTTGACTGACTCTTTCATTAAAATGAAACAACACTGAGATGGTTTTAGATGTCTTTTTTTTTTTTTTTTTTTTTTATACTTTAAGTTCTAGGGTACATGTGCATAACGTGCAGGTTTGTTACATATGTATACTTATGCCATGTTGGTGTGCTGCACCCATCAACTCGTCAGCACCCATCAATTCATCATTTATATCTTGTATAACTCCCCAATGCAAGCCCTCCCTCCTCCCCCCTCCCCCCTCCCCATGATAGGCCCCAGTGCGTGATGTTCCCCTTCCCGAGTCCAAGTGATCTCATTGTTCAGTTCCCACCTATGAGTGAGAACATGCGGTGTTTGGTTTTCTGTTCTTGTGATAGTTTGCTAAGAATGATGGTTTCCAGCTGCATCCATGTCCCTACAAAGGACGCAAACTCATCCTTTTTTATGGCTGCATAGTATTCCATGGTGTATATGTGCCACATTTTCTTAATCCAGTCTGTCACAGATGGACATTTGGGTTGATTCCAAGTCTTTGCTATTGTGAATAGTGCCGCAATAAA
Source organism: Rhinopithecus roxellana (assembly GCF_007565055.1). Lineage (NCBI taxonomy): Eukaryota > Metazoa > Chordata > Mammalia > Primates > Cercopithecidae > Rhinopithecus > Rhinopithecus roxellana. The sequence continues at coordinate 112,674,856 of NC_044555.1, read as the reverse complement.
CATACGTGTACATGTGTCTTTGTAGTAGAATAATTTATAATCCTTTGGGTATATACCCAGTAGTGGGATGGCTGGGTCATAAGGTACATCCAGTTCTAGATCCTTGAGGAATTGCCATACTGTTTTCCATAATGGTTGAACTAGTTTACAATCCCACCAACAGTGTAAAAGTGTTCCTATTTCTCCACATCCTCTCCAACACCTGTTGTTTCCTGCCTTTGGCGTTGCTTCGGTTTTAGATGTCTTAATAGGTATCCCATCACAGGATAACGACCTCTTTTGCCTTTAAATTTGTTTTGAGGTCTTTTGAGAAAACACTTGTATTAGGCCGTTCTTGCATTGCTCTAAAGAAATACCTGAGACTGGGTAATTTACAAGAAATGAGGTTTAGTTGGCTCATGGTTCTGCAGGCTGTACGGGAAGTATAGTGGCCGATGCTTCTGCGGAGGTCTCTGGAAGCTTGCAATCATGGCAGAGAGCCAAGTGGGAGCTTGCACATCACACAGCAAAAGCAGGAGCAGGAGAGCAATGGGGGATGTGCCTCACACTTTTAAATGATCAGATCTTGTGAGAACTCACCCACTATCATGAGGACAGTACCAAAAGGATGGTGCTAAACCATTCACAAGAAATTCGTCCCCATGATCCAATCACCTCCCACCAGGCCCCACCTCCAACACTGGGAATTACGTTTCAACATGAGATTTGGGCAGAGACAACATCCAAATTATATCAGCACTATCAGTGAATTAGTTAATCAAATTAAATTCATCTCCAAAGAACTCCTCGAAAAATAAAATGTGTATTCAAGTTTTATTCCTGTGTTATTTGAGGAGTAAAATGCTATTGGTGATATTTCCAAAATTACACATGAGTCTCACAATATAAAATACATGGTTGTTCATTGTGGAAGACAGCGTGGTGATTCCTCAAGGATCTAGAACCAGAAATACATTTGACCCAGCAATCTCATTACTGGGTATATACCCAAAGGATTATAAATCATTCTACCATAAAGACACATGCACACGTATGTCTATTGCAGCACTATTCACAATAGCAAAGCCTTGGAACCAACCCAAATGCCCATCAATGATAGTCTGGATAAAGAAAATGTGGCACATATACACCACGGAATACTATGCAACCATAAAAAAGGATGAGTTTTTGTCCTTTGCAGGAACATGAATGAAGCTGGAAACCATCATTCTCAGCAAACTAACACAGGAACAGAAAACCAAACACTGCATGTTCTCACTCATAAGTGGGAGTTGAACAATGAGAACACATGGACACAGGGAGGGGAACATCACACACCAGGGCCTTTCAGGGGGTGGGGGATTAAGGGAGGGACAGCATCAGGAGAAATACCTAATGTAGATGACATGTTGATGGGTGCAGCAAACCACCATGGCACATGTATACCTATGTAACAAACCTGCATGTTCTGCCCATGTATCCCAGAACTTAAAGTACAATAATAAAAAAAAAAATCTAAAAAAAATACATGGTTGTTATAAAAGCCACCCTGACATCTAAGCGATTACATTCTCTTAAGAGAAAAATGTAATAATACATTGTGGAAAGTGTAGGAGAGCAGAAGAAATACTTAACTTGAAGAGAAATTAGGTCAGTGATTTTGTTTTGGGTTTAGTCAGAAATCAACCTGGTTTCACTCAACAGACTCTCACTGAGGAAAATGCTTATTATTTAGTAAATATTAGAACACAGGAGCCTTCTTCCTTCAGGGCAGCAGACTCTACGGTGTTTAACGAGTCACATCTCAGGCAATAAAATATCAAAACAAGTCATTTTTATTACATTTCAGTACACTTCCTCACATTGATTTCGACTGGTCAGTTTGCAAGGGGTTTTATGGGAAAAAATGGGAAGAAACCAGTGTTATGGACAAAAACTAAACTCTTTATGCTGTTCAAAAGGCATTAAGTAAAAGTGATAACCAGATTTTTAAAAAATTAATTTTTACTTCAAAATGCATTTTTTAAAATGTCATGACATAGTTAAGTATTAAATTGTCCTTTGCATTTGGTGAGGGCTTAGTTGCCGCTCTATATTGATCACTTCATTTTTGCATGTATGAATAAGCACATTAAATTCTGAGCAGGTATTTTCAGCATGTGTCCATCAAATAGGACTCATAATGTGTATTGAGAACAGCCAATGAAGTTGAACTCTGTGAAGATTAAGTTTCTTAAGCTAAATGAAACTTTCCTTAGACCCACCCAAAACAAAATATAAACCATTTCAAAGATAAATTTCATCTAAAAATTTGTAAGACTCACTAACTTGATTATTTCCAAAATAAGCGACAAACACAACCTTTCTGGAGAACAAATGAAAAAATTATGGCCGGGTGTGGTGGCTCACACCTGTAATTACAGCACTTTGAGAGGTCAAGGCAGGAGGATTGCTTTAGCTTGGGAGTTCAGGACCAGCCCTGGCAGCATAGTGAGACCCCCAGCTCTTAAAAAAAAAAATTAGCCAGTCATGGTAGCACATGCCTGTAGTCTCAGTTACTCGGGAGGCTGAGGCAGAGGATTGCTTGGACCTAGGAGATCGAGGCTGCAGTGAACTATGATCATGCCACTGTACTCCAGCCTGGGTGACAGAGTGAGACCCTGTTTCAAAAAAAACGTAAATTTAAAAAATTATAATGAAGCAAAAATGGAGAAGAGAAAGTCAAAAAAATTTAAAGCATGAGAAGGACTTGGGCTGAATTATCTTACTTGATAGTTTATAGCACAGTTTGATAGTGAAAGCACTCTTTTACATGCGAAGTTATAAGAAACCAAATGATAACATGTTAAGTAATTAAGTGAGCCATAAGTTTACAACCATAATAAAAATGACTTAAAAGAGAAATATCATAATGGACATTTTGGAATCTCATATTAGAGGCTAAAATAATTTCTTTACTGACCCCAAAAAGCACATAGGACTGTAGTCATACATTTACAAATAGTTTCAAATTACCCGGATTCAATGCAAAAGTAGGCATTCTATGTATGAATATTATTAGCTTAAAAATCTGCCCATATTTCTAAAAATACCAAGTGTTGGGAAGGACACGAAGCAAGAACTTGTACATGTTACTACTGGGTGCATACACAGATAACACTTTAGTGAGCTATTTGCTAATACCAAGTACAGTTAAAGTGAATGCTCTATGGCTTAGCATTTTTACTCCTAAGGATGTACCCCACACGAAGGCTCACACATGTGCCAGAATGTTTATAGCAGCAATGTTTAGAAGAGTAAAAAATTTGGAGACAACATGAATTACCGTGAACAGAAGGTTACATAACTAGTTTATTGACTATCATACAATCAAATTGATATAGAAACTAAAATAAATGACTCAGAGCTACCCATATCATCATAAATGAATCCCACAGGAAAAAAATGCAGGATAGAAACAATACGGTAGCATTTCTATAATGCTTTAAAATATGCAAAACAAAATATATATTTTAATGGATAGTTCAGGGTTAAAGTATACGAACATGCTGGATAATGAACACCAAATTAAGAGAGATAACTACCTCTGGGGGGAGAGAGAGAGAGAGAGAGAGAGAGAGAGAGAGAGAGAGAGAGAGAGAGAGGGAAATAAAAGATGAGAAATGGATGGGTGTTGGTACTTGGGAGTTCAAGACATTATTCTTAACACATTTTTAAATGTCAAAATCATTTTACACTGTATAACATTCTGCTCGCTTTAGTTCAGTACTGGAAAAAGTGGAATAAAATGTCGTGCCCCCTGATTGAAATGTAGTGAAACTGCATCAAACTTACCTTCCATACAACCCTGTGGGAATTTTTTTTTTTTTTTTAGTTTTCTTACATACCAAAAATAGCAGTCAAGAATTCTTTTCCACAGTTTTTATAAGTATCTTGCAAATTACCATGAACTGACATACTGGCACAGCAGAAAAATATCATAAAATAAACCTTGGTGGATTACAATGTGTGAACGTGTTGTAGGAGAAATATTTGCACTTAAGAAATGTTACATTTTATTTTACAACATAAAGTATCTGTTACCATCTGTGAACATCTTCAAAGGCCTGGTTTTCTCAATATTTCTACTTCACGAACGTTTTGCTTCCTTAAACAACCTTTATATTTTAATTTACAATGTGAATTTAATGCTCAGTCATAGCAATAATTGAGTAGCTGAACTGCAAAAATGACGAGTTGTTAGTCAAACAATTATATTGTGTCCAGTTGTATGTTGGCAAATGGTAAGCAACTGGGTCTCCTTAAAAGACGCACCAAAACTCTCTGTGTACCATTTGCTGATTTCTATGGTGTAAAGACTCCTACCGTGGCAGATTTCAAGCTACCAAGGTGAGGACACAGAACTGGAAGTTGGGAAGTGATGTGCAAAATTGGTGTTAAAAAAATGGCTGGCACAGTGGCTCACGCCTGTAATCTCAGCACTTTGGGAGGCTGAGGCAGGCAGATCGCCTGAGGTCAGGACTTTGAGACCAGCCTGGCCAATATGGTAAAACACTGTGTCTACTAAAAATACAAACATTAGCTGGATGTGGTGGCGTGCGCCTGTAATCCCAGCTACTCAGGAGTCTGAGGCAGGAGAATCGCTTGAACCTGGGCCGTGGAGGTTGCAGTGAGCCGAGATCAGGCCACTGGACTCAAGCCTGGGCAACAGAGTGAGACTCTCAAAAAAAAAGGGGAGGGAAGCCACTGGACACCCAACTTAGACCGCCGAAGCCATTTAAGTTCCTACATGAGCAAACTGTAGCCCAATGTAAACAGTAAAAGGAGACTAGAGACTTTATCAATCAGAAATCGCCAACTCACCTCTAACTAGGGTCTTTCCACACTAACCAATCAAATATATTTGTCTTCCTTCTCTGTCGACCCATAAAAACTCACTGCTCAGGCTGCTGCAGCAGAGCCCTCTGAAGTGCCCCTGATTCTGACTGCTACACCATTCATGAATCATTCTTTGCTCAAATAAACTCTGTAGAATTTTTTTTCTTTCTTTTCCTTTTTTAGTTTTAATTTTTGTGGGTAAATAGTAGGTGTATATATTTATGGAATATATGAGATATTTTGGTACAAGCATGCAACCCGTAATAATCACATCATGGAAGATGGGGTCTCCATCACCTTAAGCATTTATGCTTTGCATTACAGACAATCCAGTGATACTCTTTTAGTTATTACAAATGTACAATTATTATTGACTATAGTCACCTGTTGTGCTATCAAACACTAGGTCTTATTCTTCCTTTCTATTTTTTTTTTTGTATTCATTGGCCATCCTCACTTACCCTCCAACCCCCCACTACCCTTCCCAGTCTCTGGTCACTATCCTTCTAGTCTGTACGTCCATGAGTTCAGTTGTTTTGCTCTTTACATCTCACACATAAGTTAGAACATGTGATGTTTATCTTTCTGTGCCTCATTTATTTCACTTAATATAATGACCTCCAGTTGAATTTATTTTGTCTAAAGTGTATCTTTTAACATTGGTTTTTGAGAGTTAGTTTGTATATGCCAGTTCCAGCATACCGTTCATTGCACTTTAGGAAATAGATACAGAGCTAAGTACATAGAAAGTGTTCAGTAAAATTCTTTATTAGAGTGTACTAAGACTTCTGAATTATTAGGTAATGTGCACCTGTCCTTTCAGCATATTTGTTACTTAAATCTAGATTTTCTAAACCAAGAAAGTGGAAATTCTAATCTTAAGCTTGTTCATCTAGGACTAGAAACAGAGTGTATGGAAGAGAACATGGACAACTAAAATATGGGAGGCATATTGAGAGAAACGAAATCCCTGTGGCCAAGAACAACAGTTTTGTTCAGATAGTAAACTTTATCACAAGGTTATTTGATTGGGTAATAGCTATAGGGAGAAAGATATTGAAATGAAAGCTAAGAGCTGAATCTGTAAAAATAAGGTACAAAAACAAAATAGCTACCTAAATGAGGACAGAAAACACAGACAAGAGGGGTAGATACAGCTTATGGAGATGACAAACACAAAACAGGAGATTAAAAAGGCCAGGGTTATAACCATAGTTTCCTAGGCTACTCTTTTTTACATTTCCTAGAAATCAATGATAACACCTCCGTATAGCCTAGGAAGAAAGTGAACGCAGGAGGCCTTTTATTTTTTGTATTTTCCTGTCTCCCTTCCTTTCCCTTCCTCTCTCCCCCAGTGCCTTCCTTCCTTCTCTCTTTCTCTCTTTCTCTCCTTTCTTCTTTCTTTCTTTCTTTCTTTCTTTCTTTCTTTCTTTCTTTCTTTCTTCTTTCTTCTTTCTTTCTTTCTTTCTTTCTTTCTTTCTTTTCTTTCTCTCTCTCTCTTTCTTTCTTTCTCTTTCTTTCTTTTCTTTCTCTCTCTCTCTTTCTTTCTTTCTTTTCTTTCTTTCTCTCTCTCTCTCTCTCTCTTTCTTTCTTTCCTTTCTTTCTTTTTCTTTTCTCTTTCTTTCTTTTTTTGACTTTGCCATCCAGGCGGGAGTGCAGTGGTGCAATCATGGCTCTCTGCTGCCTCAACCTTCCAGGTTCAAGTGATCCTCCCACCTCAGCCTCCTGAGTAGCTGGGACTACAGGTATGAGCCACCATGCCTGGCTAATTTTTGTATTTTTTGTAGAGACAGGGTTTTGCCATGTTGCCCAGGCTGCTCAAACTTCCTGTCTCCCTTCCTATGACGTATTCCCTTATGTGTTCAAGATCAATATCTTTTTTTTTTTATTATACTTTAAGTTCTAGGGTACATGTGCACAACGTGCAGGTTTGTTACATATGTATACATGTGCCATGTTGGTGTGCTGCACCCATTAACTCGTCATTTACATTAGGTATATCTCCTAATGCTATCCCTCCCCCTCCCCCCTCCCCACAATAGGACCCGGTGCGTGATGTTCCCCTTCCTGTGTCCAAGTGATCTCATTGTTCAGTTCCCACCTGTAAGTGAGAACATGCGGTATTTGGTTTTCTGTTCTTGTGATAGTTTGCTGAGAATGATGGTTTCCAGCTGCATCCATATCCCTACAAAGGACACGAACTCATCCTTTTTTATGGCTGCATAGTATTCCATGGTGTATATGTGCCACATTTTCTTAATCCAGTCTGTCACTGATGGACATTCGGGTTCATTCCAAGTCTTTGCTATTGTGAATAGTGCCGCAATAAACATTCGTGTGCATGTGTCTTTATAGCAGCATGACTTATAATCCTTTGGGTATATCCCCAGTAATGGGATGACTGGGTCAAATGGTATTTCTAGTTCTAGATCCTTGAGGAATTGCCACACTGCTTTCCACAATGGTTGAACTGGTTTACAATCCCACCAACAGTGTAAAAGTGTTCCTATTTCTCCACATCCTCTCCAGCACCTGTTGTTTCCTGATTTTGTAATGATCGCCATTCTAACTGGTGTGAGGTGGTATCTCATTGTGGTTTTGATTTGCATTTCTCTGATGGCGAGTGATGATGAGCATTGTTTCATGTGTCAGTTGGCTGTATGAATGTCTTCTTTTGAGAAGTGTCTGTTCATATCCTTTGCCCACTTTTTGATGGGGTTGTTTGTTTTTTTCTTGTAAATTTGATTGAGCTCTTTATAGGTTCTGGATATTAGTCCTTTGTCAGATGAGTAGATTGCAAAAATTTTCTCCCATTCTGTAGGTTGCCTGTTCACTCTGATGGTAGTTTCTTTTGCTGTGCAGAAGCTCTTTAGTTTAATTAGATCCCATTTGTCAAATTTGGCTTTTGTAGCCTCGCTGCCGCCTTGCAGTTAAATCTCAGACTGCTGTGCTAGCAATGAGGGAGGCTCCGTGGGTGTGGGACCCTCTGGGCCAGGTGTGGGATATAATCTCCTGGTGTGCTCTTTGCTAAGACCGTTGGTAAAGCGCAATATTAGGGTGGGAGTTACCCGATTTTCCAGGTGTTGTGTGTCTCAATATCCTTTGGCTAGGAAAAGGAATTCCCTTCCCCGTTGCGCTTCCCAGGTGAGGCGATGCCCTGCCCTGCTTCAGCTCTGGCTGGTCGGGCTGCACCCGCGGACCAGCGCCAACTGTCCGACACCACCCAGTGAGATGAACCCGGTACTTCAGTTGAAAATGCAGAAATCACCCGTCTTCTGTGTCGCTCACGCTGGGAGCTGGAGGCTGGAGCTCTTCCTCTTCAGCTATCTTCTAGATAAGCCAAGATAAATATCTTATTCCTACGTTAGATGACGGGGAGTTTTGCACAGAGTTGTGGTTAGTAATGGCTTTTTTCCTTCCTTTTCACTCATACATTGCTACATTCTTAAGTCAGCGTCTTACATTTAGAACTGGGTTTGAATCTTATGAAAATGCATACTTATTTTTGTAATACAGTCCAAGAGGAAAATAGGCTTTTATATACAGATATTCACGAAAGCATGTAATGTGTAAATCATGGGAACTCTTTATTTTTATGAGGTCAGCACTTAAGCCTCTTTGTGGTTATTGATCTAGAGAAGCTAGATACTGTAGCATTTCTAAAGGTTTAAGAGTGATGGTATCAGGGAGATTTACTATGTTGGTAAATTTTTATAAATTAGGATCTCATATTTAACATTACAATGAAGCAACTGAAGGTAAGTCTTTGGAATCATTAGTGTCCTTCCTTCCTTCCTCCCTCCCTCCCTCCCTCCCTCCTCCTCCTTCTTCTTTCTTTCTTTCCTTCTTTCTTTCTTTTCTCTCTCTTTCTCTTTCTCACTGTCACCCAGATATGAGTGCAGTGGCACGATCTTGGCTCACTGCAACCTCTGCCTCCCGGGTTCAAGTGATTCTTGTGCCTCAGCCTCCTGAGTAGCTGAGATTACAAGCGTGCACCACCACGCCTGGCTGATTTTTGTATTTTAAGTAAAGATGGGTTTCACCATGTTGGCCAGGCTAATCTTAAACTCCTGACCTCAAGTGATCTGCCCACCTCGGCCTCCCAGTGTTGGGATTACAGGTGTGAGCCATCGTGTCTGGCCTGGAATATTCCCGTTTCTATTTCCAGCTTTCTCTTAACCAAGAGAATAGAAGGATAGCTCTCCTATGACCTGGCCAGGAGTTTGAAATAATTCTGTGAAGGCATGGAGAAAATGTCTTTGCCTTCTTCCAGAAGTCTTTGCCTCTTTGTCTACATATGCAAGAAAAGATCTGTCTGCTCTTCTTCCCTTTTGATACCTATATCAGAAGTCAAGATTAACTCAGAAATCTCAAGGCAGTCCATAGCCCCAAGGTCAGGATGAAAAAGATTTGCCTCGAAACTACTATAGGAAAAAATGAGTAAAGTGATTTGTGGGCCTGGATTGATTGAAAAGAGCAGGGGTCCCACAGTCCTTTGCCTGCTGTGATTCTTTCAATAGTTTCCATAGTTTACAGAACATGTTGATTTTTATGACTTTAACCCTGAGATTTTTTAGATGGCATAAGCCTCAGATTCAAAAAGAGCTCTGATTCCTGATTGCTTTACTCAGACGGGCCTTTCAGCAGCTGTAGTCTGGGTCGCAATCATCCGCAGGTGCAATGCATTGTTAGACTCTCACCTTCGGAGGGCCTTTGAAGCCTGCCTTCAACCCTCAAACAACAGCTTCTGGAGTAACCTGCTGTCTCCATGTGCACACGTCTTCCCCAGCACAGTTGCAGTGAATAAAGTTGAATTGTTGCTGGAATGACTGTGTGCCAGATGACACTGTTGAATGTGCTATAGTAGTCAAATGTCACATCTGGAAGGCCCAGTGCTCACAGCTGGGCTAAACACCAGACACCAGCACCACACGTTCATTCTACATGTATTTATTGAGTACCTGCTATGAGCCAGGGGTTGAAGCTCCAGTTTGTTATCTGACTGCCACTCTGCTTTCCAAGCTACCTATTGGTTTCCTTGATTTTGTCATCTTTTGGTCAATTAGAGAATTGATAGTAAGAATTCCAGGCAGTTTTCAGTCCCAGGGTTGTTGAGAGGATTACCACCAATGCAGAATGCCCCAGCTGCCCTAAAAATATAGACAGTAGAGTTAATGTACCCCAGTTGAAAGCATTATTATTTCAAAGTGCAGGGTGGGAGACTTGAGCTCTAGTCCTGGCTGTCATTGTGTTATCTTGGGCCTGGCCTTATGTTGGCCTCAATCTCCTCATCTGCTAAATAAGTGGAGTGGATTAGACAGTGTTTAAGGGCCCTTGCAGCTCTGACATTCTTGGATTAGACTGTAAGCATTTGGAACGTGTTTAGCAATTATAATTAGGCAATTTTGTAAACTAGTCTGTTTTGGTTCAGTTAAGTAAGGAAGAACACCTTTTCTTTTTTCCTTGGCAGAGAAAATTGGACAGTACTTCGTTCCTGTCACTATAAAACAACTAAATATTCAAAAGAACTAAAAACAATCATACTTAAACAGAAAGTTAAAATGACTGCACTATCTTAGCACACTTTCCTTCACTTGGTAAGAGTTCTATTTTAATCTGCCACTTCCAATATGATGGCAGCATGTTTTAGTCTATGTAGGCAAAGTAGCTACAGTGATTTTGAAAGCACTAATGATTCTTATATGGCAATTGCAAATGCCCTAGGTAGAATCCAGTCAGGGCTGTCTCTGAGGACACTGGCTCTTAGTGAGCTTACAGGCCCCACATGTTTAGTGGTGGCAACATGCCACTGGTGGCTTATGATGAATTCAATCATTTTTGAGCCCATGACAAAAAGAACTGTGGCTTAGCGATTTATGGGTCCAGGAGCTCCTTTCTCTGCCACAGAGAAGACTAATCACAGGAGTCCTGAGGCCAGTTTCCCATTGGTGCCTTTGTAAGGGGTGGTCTCTATGGAAACAAGGCCAGAGCATCTTACTTTTACCAATTTTGAAGTGCTGAGGCTACAGACCTTTGGTTATTCAAATTTGAAGCAACATGTTTAATGCATGAATTAGCATCATCCTTAAATCTGAGGCAGACAATTATAGTGTCTCTTCTCTCTCCCCCTTCTTTAGTCAACAAAAGCAGAACCAATTTCCTTTCACTTCTTCATAAAATCTAAACCCCAGGCATTATTCTTATTTAAGTATGGCCTTCTTTCATGATACTCAATACAAGACTAATTGCTACTCTGGGATAAACATGAATTCGGATTCAGCTAACAATTATTGAGCAACTACTGTCTAGTAGTGTAACAGGCACTCACAAAGTAATGTATATACATTATTTAACTATATATATAAAATCTGAATTGCAATTTAATGAACACTGTTGGTATTTGGCACACAACAATTACTCCTTGAATATTTGTTGAATGAAGGCATAAAAATAAAAACATAAAATCACAGACTAACAAAATTGCAAGGGCTTTTGGAGAGCATCCTGTCAAACTCTTTCATTATACAAGTGGAGAAATCAAATTCCCAAATGGAGAGTGATTTATTGAAGGCCATACTCACAGCTAGTTAGACCCAATTCTGTCTCAGGTGGATTCAGACCACTCCTCTCTGGAACACAGCTCACACTGCCTTATATGAAAGCTGGATAAGAGAGCATCAAATCTCTGCTGTGTTCTATTGCATTTGAAAACATTTTTCAGAGTGTTTTGTTGAATGTAGTGTTTGGGATACCTCTCCATGAATGATTTAACAAGAAACGCCGCAAGAAATGTATTTATTTAATTAATTAATTAATTTATTTTCTTTCTGAGACAGAATCTCACTCTGTCACCCAGGATGGAGTGCACTGGTGCGATCTCGGCTCACTGCAACCTCCCCCAACCCCCGCTCCCCAGGCTCAAGTGATTCTCCTGCCTTGGCCTCCTCAGTAGCTGGGATTACAGGCACACATTACCACGCCCAGCTAATTGTTCTATTTTTAGTAGATACAGGGTTTCACCATGTTGGCCAGGCTGGCCTGAAACTCCTGACCTCAGGTGATCCACCCACCTCGGCCTTCCAAAGTGCTGGGATTATAGGCATGAGCCACTGGACCAAGCCAAGAAATTTAAAAATATATTTATTTATACTTACATGTGAAGACAAAAATATATTGACTAAAAGAACTAAAGGAATTAGCAAGAGTGAGGCCTGGATGGGGGTGAGGTGGGGGCAAGAGAAGGCAGCAGCTTGGTGGGGGTCGAAGTGATTTTGTCAGTAGTCCCATGCATCATCAAATATAGGATGGCTGAACCACATCAACGGGATTCACAAAAAGCCAAGGTATGAACCAGAACACCAGTTTATTAATTCACGAAGGGAAACATATGTCTGTTGGTCAGCAACTCTCTAGAACATTCAAGATAGAAGGATTAACTATAATCAAAATGTTCCACGGTAAACACGAAACCAGAAAAGGACAACTTAGTTGGCTGATTGGAATGACTTATGTCTTTGAGCCTGCTGCACCCTTCTCCACTTCAGGGGCATGCTAGTTAAAGGAGACATGATACTTATGTCCTCTGGTCTAGGCAACTTCAACTTCTTTCTTGACTCTGAACACTGCTGAAGACACACTGTTGAATTCTTCCTCAAAGTCTCTACTAGTTGTAGATTGCAAATGAGCTGTTCTCTTCTTTCTGTTAGCATTATTATTATTAATTTTTAGAAAGAGTACAATATATCTGGGTCAATGTCAGCTTTTTTAGTCAGACCTCCATAACCATACAAGCTCTTAGAATGACTTACTGCTTCCATTATGTGTGTGTGTGTGTGTATACACACACTATATATATATGTGTGTGTATATATATGTATGTGTGTGTGTGTGTGTGTGTATATATATATATATATATATATATATATATATAAAATAACTCTCTGAAAGAAATTTTTCCCCCAAAATTTTCAGGCACATTGCTTCATCCCTATGTTCTGAAAAGCAAGTCTCCACTATGAAAGCAAGTCTGGGTTTGATAGACATGTATAACTGTGTACAGATGTATAACAGAATGATGCTCCCCATCTCTCCTTTAATGACTGTGGAGAGTAAAAGGGAGAGAGGGAGTAAGAAAGATAAAAACTGATTTGGGGATTGGGATTTGGAAAAGGTAAAAGATTCAGGAATAGGATAGAGGAAAAGGAGTAGTGTTTTTGATGAGTTTTAGCCTCTCAGCTACTCCTGTGTTCTTTCTTCATGAGTGTGGTACTGGTCTTGTGATAGAGTAGACCAAAGATCCTGTACTGTATACAGAACTAATAAACATTGATGTTTTGGTTGGAGAAGCAAAGAAGATCGGGAAGATGGAATGCTGCTAAGGAGGGAAAATCAGATGAGTTAGTTGCCATAGAGGAGAACCATAGTATCTGATGGACAGAGTGGTGAATTTCACTTCACAATTTTGTCAAGGGCTGGGCCCTTAGAAATGGCTATAATTTCCTAGCACATTATATTCCTCTAGTGATTCCATTTTCTAATCAATTTGCTCAGGTAAAACATGAAATTCTCCCTGTAAAGAGAAAAAGCAATAATCATAGAATGTATATATTCAAATATAATGAGATGGGAAAGTGATTAGTGAGAGGCCCTGTTAATTTTCAGTGCCAATCAATTAACCTCGGAAATCCATCTTTCATTAAGTGAGCTTTGTTTTTTCCTTAATCCAGTTGACATACCGGGATACCTTGGTATATATTCCATATTTGCCTTTCATTGCACACTCTTCACCCCAGCTAATAATTCCAGTTAAGAAACTGGTCCCTTCCACTTCAGTAACATGGGGTCCCCCGCTATCTCCTTGACATGAATCTCTACCTCCTTCATGGAAGCCAGCACAGAACATGTTGTTATAGATGGTGAACTTTGTAGATCGAAGACATGTGGCTCGGTCAACAAGTGGAACTCTAAGGTACTGAAGAATTGAAGCTGATCTTCCTTTGTTGAAGACTCTTCCCCAGCCACTCACATAGCCAGATCCAAATTTGAGGAAGATGTTCGTGTATTCCTTGTCAGCAATGCAAATAGGTGTAACATAGCTGTTTAGCACTAAGGGTTCATCCAGTTCCAGAAGAGCAATGTCATGGTTGTACTTATTAATAGTTGCATTGTAGTTGTGATGAGGAATAATTCGAATCACATTTCGCTTTTGCTCTGTATGTTCTGTCTCCTCAATGTTATGTTCACCTGTTAAAAATAAATTTCATTTTAAGTCACAAATAGTATTTCACATACACAGATTTTCTAAGTGTCTACTCGGGATCACTGACCTAATTGGCAGTGTCAAAGATCTCATTCTTATATTGTGATAATTTTGGTTAAATGTAACGAGAGCCAATGCATATTTTTCAGACCAAAAAGCTATTCAGGACTATCGTAGAGATGGTTCTGTTCACTCATGCTGTTATAAGCTTTTCATGGATGATAATGACTAGTCATGCATTATCCTAGATTTTCCAAATTTCAAGTATTCTGACCCCTTTTTTGAGCACAAATTCATTTGGCCATTAATTCAAATGTTTGTTTTCTAAGGACCTGCTACAGGTTGTGCCAAGCACCAGAGATAAAAGGATCAGTGACATGACACTGGTTTTTGGGAAGACTTTCTGGTAGGGAAATGACTACATCAAGAACTAATTGTACCTCACTGAAATGAGTGATAATATGGGTACATCAAAAGAACTATGGAGGGTTGGAGGATGGTGCAAGTTGGGTTCTGAAATTATGACCCTTCTGCCTTTAGCCCAATTTATTCAGCAACAATTTTATTAGACCTTAGTAAAATATGGTGTACAAATCATATTAAAGAGCTGGTGGTGCTGCAGATTATTATTCTTTATTTACCTGCGACAACTGTAATTTTAGCACCCATTTCAACACAGTGGGCAGCAGTTACAACCCATTTTTCATTAACGATAGAGCCTCCACAGAATGCATCAACTTTACCATTCAAAACGACCTGTGAAAACAAAATGAAGACGCTTACTGCATAATATATTTGATCTAGAAAATAATAAATACGCATGCTGGTTACAGGAATAGGCAAAATATTGGCTTCTAGGTGCTGGCAGAAATGGAGTTTCTGGAAATGTGAGCTTTGCAGATGAATTAGTGTTTCCGGTACATAAACAAAGAAGCCATTTATGTAACTGCATTGAAAGCAACACACAGTGAGAGACAAGGAAGCTTAAGCTGAGGCAACTCTGAGGAATGGCTTCTTTTGGTGATTTGAGGTTCTTGGATTGTTTTTCCCCATGAGTCAGTTTCTCTGATGGCAAAATTTGCTTCATGGGGATACAGCGGGTACAGTAGGAAACACACTGACTTGACTCCTTGAGATTAATAGTTATTAGGGTGTTCCCTGTGCCTACATGATGAAATTTTTTTGCTACATGTTACTTGAAAAAGAAAAACTACTGATTTTTCTAGGAGGTCTTTTCAAACCCTTTCCAAACTGGAATATTATGAAACAAGACCTAAGGCCTCCATAAGGACTGTGCTTATAGCCATGCAGGCAGTGAGGAATAGCAGGGCTCATTCATTCTTTCCACTCTCTCTTAACCATACTCTACTCCCCTCTGGCTGGATGGTAAGCTGCCTTTGTCCTAAAATATCAACTTAGCTGTGGTTGAATTTTGGGCAAAGTGGACAAAGGAGTGATGCATTGAGCCTGGGTATTGTTAGATAAGAGGCCAGTCCATTATTTCAACTGGATATTCGTTGCATAATTACAGTGGACAATGAATATTTTCTCCATCTCAATGTCTAGATCGACTTGGAGGATTTCAGTTCCAGTTGTAAGCAAGTGCCTTGATCCACCTTCACAGGAAGAAAGCTGGGAAGTGTGAACACTAGAGGGCACACTCAACATTTGGTAAATCCTTTTCAGGCGCTGACTAGTTCTGAACGACTGCCCTTGTATTAAAGTGCACGCAGTCTTAGGCATAAACCCATTCATAAACAAGGGAAAGGAGGTGGTCCATCACTTTAAGTGGATATCAGATGGTCCTTGGGGCATGTTCTTTTTGTCCTGAATTTAATTTACGGAACGCCTACTGTGTCCTGGACACTGAAGCACTAGCCTCCTACCTGGAGACCTAAGGGCTGAGTCATTAAAGGGCTCTGACTTCCTTTTTCATACTCTGGCTCTCCCTCTCTCTTTTTTTTTTTTTTTTTTTTTTTTTTTAGATGGAGTCTTGCTCTGTCACCAGGCTGGAGTGCAGTGATGAGATATCAGCTTACTGCAACCTCCGCCTCCCAGGTTCAAGCAATTCTCCTGCCTCAGTCTCCTGAGTAGCTGGGACTACAGGTGCATGCCACCACGCCCAGTTAATTTTTGTATTTTTAGTAGAGACGGGGTTTCACCATGTTGGCCAGGATGGTCTCGATCTCTTGACCTCCTGATTCGCCCGCCTTGGCCTCCCAAAGTGCTGGGAGGCATGAGCCACTGCGCCTGGCCATCTCCCTCTTCTCCTAGCTGTTGCTTTTTATTCTGAAATGTTGAAAAATACAGAAAAAAACTACATAATATAAAAAACATCAGTGTGCATACAACCCAGACTTAACAATTTTTCTAATATTTTTAAACATTTATTTGGGGGTTTACTTTGGGTTAATCATTGTGGGGTTTATAGACATTTAATACAACATAATATCTTTGTGATGTGATATTAATATATTTATAGATGCATGAACTGAAGTTTAGAGAGAAACACTAACTCCTCTGAGGTCAGTTGGTAAAGCTAGGAAGCAAACTTAAGTCTGCCCGGCTCCAGAATTTGTGCTCCTAAGCACCCAATTCCAGTCCAGGCATGGTCTGTGGACCAGTTGCAGTAGAATCATCTGAGGGCTAATCATCCTTATAAAATCATCCTTATAAAATGCAGATCTGGGGGCTAATCCAAGCTTAATTTACCAGAATATTTGGTGGGTGGGACTGGGTAAAATGAAGCTCTCCAGAATATTCTTTACATAATTAAGTGTGAGACCTGTTATATATCTACTGAATCAGAATTTCCAAGACTTGATAATCTTTATGTTTTAAAAGTCCTCACTCCAAACAGGAATGGCTACATACTTTGTGGGGCTCAGTGAGAAATAAAAATGTGGTGCTCCTTGTTCAAAAGCTAGGAAGAAAGGTGCCATTGAAGATACTAAAATACAAAACTTTTTTCTTTCCTCTGGAGTCTCTTTTGCAACCCATCATGTTACATTTTTTAAATTCGCCATTTAATATTTTGCTCCCTCTAGCATGGGGATATTTGCTGGGGCAGTGCAGACCCTCAAAGGTGTCCAGGAAGTGCACCCTACAATTTAACACCTACATGTCCTTAGGATCCCCTGCCTGCCAGCCACAGGATGCTGGGCCCCAGCAGGGGAGGGTGTGTTAATCTTCCCTTGTCACTGGCCTACTGTGCCAATCAAGGTGGAGACGTGATTCCCAAGGGACTCAACTTTCATGCCAGGATGTGTTCCATGCCTGAAATGGAGGTGGACAAGGGGTGTGCCCCCACCTTTCACCCTCCAAATGTGCTGTGGCACATTGTTGGTCCAGAGATGCCACATGGCCAAGCAACCTTCCAAGACAGCATAGGACATGTGCACCTGACCAACTTTAACTCTCCCTGCACCTATGCCCATGTCCCCACCAGGGGAGAGGAGTGGCAGTGGTAGCTGGGTAGGGATGAGGAGGGAGAGTATGTCTGGGCACCATGGGGTGGCAGTGGTCATTGGGCAGGTGTTCGGAGGGAGAGCCAGGGTTGGCTAAGGCACCAGGTGGTAGGGGAGTGGGGGGTCGAGAAACCACCCTGGGAGGTGGTGAGAAGTGGGGTTGCAGGGTTTCAGGTCCCTAGGTAGCCCATGCTCTGGCTGGCTCATCAGACTTCAGTTACAAAACAAAAATGCAAAGCAGTAAACCTCAGATGCATGATCTGTTTGAGTGCAAAGCCCTGTGTAAGTACGCCGGTCATAAGACCATGTGTCTGGCTGTAACTCCAGTTGATTTTCAGCATCAATAAAACTTGGCCAACACTGTTATATACTGGTCATGATAGTTACAACTGAACATATCTGTTTAAGCAATTGGAATTAAGAATTAACATGCAATGATATCACGGTGCTTCTCCTCTGGCTAGTGTATTAGTGGGGAAATTGAACATCTCTCAGCCCAGTAGGCTAGTTAGGCCAGGATGAATGACATCCACAGCCCCTGGGCAGAGAGATTATGATGTAGCTAGTCTGACTCCTGACAAAGACTTGTTTCCTGGAGCTTCTACTACTTTCTGGTGGATGGCTAAGAAATACGGTTGTGTTCTTTTAAGTCTGAAGAGCATTATTTTTGCCAACCCCTGACCAAACATCCTTGCCCAGGAAAAGGCCTAAAATATATTTGCATTTAAAGATATTACAAACTACTTGGTTTTGGAATGTTTGGTCATTCAGGATCATAGCTATCAAAATATTAGCTATTTGGGGTATGAGATGTCTGCTCGGGGTATGAGATGTCTTCAAGGAAAAGTTCTTTTTAAGAACTTTTTAAGACACCATTTTGGGGAATAATGGGGAAAATGGGAAGGCATATGCTCTGAGTAAGGCACCTGAGTTATAATCTGTCAAACATTTTTGTTAGTCATAGTCTAATGGGAGCCTGTTTTCCCTCTTTCAGACACACATATATACACACACCAACCACACACGCTTCTGCAAAATATACATTCACATCTGAATTTGTGCTCTTCATTGACGATGCCAGCCCAGAACAACAGCTCTTACCCTTTTGTTCTCTTCCTGACCTTTAACTCCATCGTAACCATTCCCTGTGATTTCAGTAAAACCATTATTCTCCCTACCTACCCACCCAAGCTTTACAATAAAGAGTGTTTGCTCTCACTCATATACAAAGCAAATTCATTTGTCTGTGATATACAGCTTGCTATGCCCACAGATGTGGTTTGCCTAGTCCTTTGCTCTAGGTCATTGGCTGGGAACAGATGGGACGCTCACTTTGGTTTTCAATGGTTAACTAATCATTGAAGTGCATTTCATCAAATAATCTTAGAGGATAATTGTTTAAATGTCTGTCCAGAGTAGCTTTGTAGAGTCAGGTGAGGTTACATATGTCACGTTCTTATTTCTCTTAATTGAATTTTTATCATCTGAGATAGGAATAATAGAGGGCTACCTTTTTCAAGTGAAGATACTGCTATAGTCTTAAGACCTTAGTGCAACATCCTGGCCCCTAAGGAAAAACAAGTTCTGGTTCATACATATAATAACTTTGCATGCTATCTGCCACTGGGATGTGTCCTAATCGAACAGAAAGGATTGAATCTCTGTAGCTAGCTGTACAGGGTAAGAGCTGTACAGGGTACCTTTAAGGGTAGCTTCAGACCAAAGCTGAGGGAAGTGGAGACAGGGGAAACTGTTAAGACATTTCAAAGATTTTTTTTTAGGTCAAAAACAGAATAAGAAATAGACCGTTTCCCTGGACATTTTCTGTAGGTTAATACGGTTAACCATCGGTAAATGCATATGCTACAACTTAATATGAGCATAAGGAAAGCTTAATCACTTGGCTTCCATTGTATTCTTTTTTTTAAATCTGATAGAATGATCTTCAAATTGTTAAATATTTGAAGAATATATGCCACACACCGAACTGAGGCCTATGGTAAAACAGAAAATGGAAAAACCAGGTACTTCACATAAAGGGCCAAATAGTTCTTTGGAAATGTGGGAGGAATTTTTGGGGCCAGTTTGCGCATGCCTAGAATTGTCGGCTGCCAGGGTCATGGCCATGGGATCCAAACCAAATTAAAGCTTTGTTGCTTCTTCAAATCTCTCACTTTTGAGTTGTTGATGAAAGCTATCTAGTAATACAGGCGTTACAGGTTCCCTTTCTTCACTAATGTTCAAAGGCTTTCATTTCTTCCCTATGTAGCGGTATGTAATTCAAGACTTGTTTTAGCTTACTACACCTCTAGATATATACTTACTCTAAGAAAAACTCATTTCTGTTCCTGTGTAGTGCATTTAACCCTCTGGCTTCCTCTTTCTACTCCTGAAGTATTTCTTCAGAGACCCTGCTTCCTTTCCCGAGTTCTCTTTTTTATTTTTTATTTATTTTTTTTTTTATTTATTTTTATTATTATACTTTAAGTTCTAGGGTACATGTGCATAACGTGCCCGAATTCTCAAGGAGCTCTGAGCCCATCGCTGGACATCTGGAGGGAAATTGAAGTACCTCCTTCCATTGGCCTCACGCCATTCCTATCTTAGAACTTCTAATCTCGCGCGACTTTAGAAGCCGGCCCGGGCCCGCCAGTGCCTTTGGCTTTAGGAGGTAGCAAAGAGAATGCAGCCGGCAGCGCCGTTCCGGAACCATAGGGGGCTCCTGGGAAGCTACCGTGGCGAGCAAGGCGCGGTTGCGTTGGCCCTTGGCTCCAGCCTGGCAAGCTGAGGTGAAAGCCCTGGAAGCCTGTAATCCCAGCACTTTGGGAGGCCGAGACGAGCGGATCACGAGGTCAGGAGATGGAGACCATCCTGGCTAACACGGTGAAACCCCGTCTCTACTAAAAAATACAAAAAAAAAAAAAAAAAAACTAGCTGGGCGAGGTGGCGGCGCCTGTAGTCCCAGCTACTCCGGAGGCTGAGGCAGGAGAATGGCGGGAACCCGGGAGGCGGAGCTTGCAGTGAGCTGAGATCCGGCCACTGCACTCCAGCCCCGGCGACAGAGCGAGTCTCCGTCTCAAAAAAAAAAAAAAAAAAAAAAAAAAAAAAAAGAGAAAGCCCTGGAATAAGGTAAGAAAGGAGCGCGACCGCAGACGGGATACGTGCTAGGTGAACATGGCTCTGTAGGGTCTCAAAGCCGGACAGGATCCCAGCGGTCCCTTAGCCTGCTCTGATCTCTCGCCAGGTGAACAAATGTCCTCTCCCTGAATGGGGCTATCCAGCCGCTGCTGTCCCCAGTGACAGAACAACTCTAAGTCAACAATTCCGACAAACATTTGTTCAATCAACATTTGCTCCTAACGCTGCCCAACCTACTTAACCAACCCAGTGGTGGTTGGTTGGGAAGGGCTTTCTTAATGGAGGTCAGAATCTTCCTGCCCGCTTGAAACTTTCACCCTTAAGTCCACAAAGAAGTTGTCTTCCCCTTTCCCTTGTGGCTCTTGCAAACAGCTCACCTACACCTTTTCTTTAACAGACTAAACATTTCTAGTTTGTTCAATCTGTTCTTTACTCAAGATGAAAGTGAACTCTCTATGTTCTTCTTGGTGAGATTTCTTCACCAAGTGATCACTTCCTCACCCTGGCTAATTTGAAAGATAAAAGAAACCACTCTGAAGAGAAAGGTTCTTATGAAACATCAGCATTTTGAAACACTGTTTTCTAGGTGACACTGCTAAATAGTATTTCATATTTCAAAGCTGGGTATATAATGTTTTCACCACTGAAGCCCCAGCTGTTGCTTGCTTTCTCTTGATGCCTTAGTCACAGCAGGTTTGCTGCAGTCTGATCTGCAATCAAATCTAGTATTTCCTCCTGCAGATTAACCATGACATGGTGGAGCTGGCCCATCCACAAATGAGGAGAGATTCTGGTTTGTTTCATTTTGTCTAGCAATGACTTTTATATACTCAATTTATCTCGTATTTTTGAAAACCAGTAACCTTTCATAAGGAACTAGATGGAGGTGGTGTGGAGGAAGCAATGCAGAAGTATGACGGGGTCTTTCACAACTATTCTGGAAAGTAGCTCAGCTTCTTGCCTTTGGAAAATAATAAAACTTAGTGCTTTGAATCTGTCCAGGTCAGTAATCTTAGTTCATATGGATGAAATAGGGAGTGAACATATGTGCACGTGCATGTGTGCACATGCATGTATGAGTGATCTTGAACATTCCAAATGATCTTAGCTAGGCTTGAGAGCAAAAAGACAACAGGTACAATAACTATAAGTGTGCAGTGAGAAGGTCATGACATGATTTGAAATGATGTGTATCATTTATATCTTCTCCCTCCCAGAACAACCACAACCACCATCTCATAGTCTTTTCTGCTTGAAAAGAAAATAAAGTGTCTGCTTGAGTTACTAAACTTTCTTTCAGGAAAGATCTGCATTGTTAACACATTGGCAAACATCTGGTTTAAAGAGGGTGGGTGAGAAAGAGAAATTATGTGACTAAACTGAGCCTTTATACCCTGTTCCCCTTTTTAGTTCTGATTTAAATGTATTTGCCATTTCATTTCTGGAATGACAAGGAGACAATGCTAAACTCACAAAGCATACCTTCTTTTTTTTTTTTTTTTTTTTTTTTTTAAATCTTGGACTTTTAAAAACGGAAGTTATCTTCTTAGCTAATATATTTTCCGGGGTTCTTGGGTCCCCCACTGTAAGCACTGTTCTATGTCCCACAAAGCCAAGGAAGATAATTGTCATAAAGTAGGATCTTTTTTTGTAACCATGTTATCCATGGAAGTTGGACACATAATGAATGAAAATACATGAGAACGCAAATGACAAAATTAGAGAGAATTAGATACATGGATATTACATACCTCGAAGGCATAATAAGAGTGCTTGCACTCGAGGGATTGTTCCAGGAAAGGTTCATAAAGAAGGTCAATATTACAGAATTGTGAAGAAGAGCAAAGATATGGATGAGTGAAGGAAGGGGTTATGGTGGGTAAGGGAAGCAGCCCTCATAGGATGCATTTAAGTAGAAACAGGAGGTAAAAAGGAACGTACAGTGTCCCATTTATGGGCTATAAGATCAGGTCCAGCAAATACTGTCTTTTTAAAAAGCAAAGGTAAAAGAAAGGGAAAACCTTGCTCGTGATGTTCTGCCACTCTTTGATACCATTCTCCACAATGCTTGTGCAATTATACCTACTGCCCCATCCCCAGGTGTATGTGTAATACCTTACATCCATTATGTTGGAAAATGGCAGGCATTCTCAAGAATCCTGGATAGATACACAGCTAGTCCCAGAAAAATTCCAGTGCTGTTAAAACTGAGGGCATTTACCTGTTTCTGGCTTAAATTGTTACCAGTTTGATCATTGCAGTCTTTAAAGTTATCAGTCTGTGGCTGGGCGCGGTGGCTCAAGCCTGTAATCCCAGCACTTTGGGAGGCCGAGACGGGCGGATCACGAGGTCAGGAGATCGAGACCATCCTGGCTAACATGGTGAAACCCCGTCTCTACTAAAAAATACAAAAAACTAGCCGGGCGAGGTGGTGGGCGCCTGTAGTCCCAGCTACTCGGGAGGCTGAGGCAGGAGAATGGCGCAAACCTGGGAGGCGGAGCTTGCAGTGAGCTGAGATCCCGCCACTGCACTCCAGCCTGGGCGACAGAGCAAAACTCCGTCTCAAAAAAAAAAAAAAAAAAAAAAAAGTTATCAGTCTGTAATGGCAGAGACTCAAACCTCAGTAGAGAAATCCGTGAAATTACTACCAAATCATGACTGTGGCAACTAGGGAGTTTTAAGTTAGACTAAACTATTATAAGTGCTATCCAATAGAAATTTCCGCAGTAATACCATGTTCTATCTCCACTTGCACTTTGCAATACAGTAGTTAGTAGCCGCATGCGACTGTTATGCACTTAAAATTTGGCAGGTGCAATTGAGGAACTGAATTTTTAATTTCACTTAATTGTAGTTAATTTAAATTTAAATAGCCATATGTGGCTAGTGGTTACCTATTGGACAGCACAACTTTATATAAGGACCATCTTGGCTTCCTGCCTGGGGAGGGGGGCCAAAGAGGTAGGTTATTCCTTCTCACAGATGGAATCTCTTAGGCTTTAGCTGTAGGCTAAGTTACAACCCAGATTTTGCTACAAATGTAGCTCGTGGTTGTTAAATGAAAAATGTGCATAGGTAATTCTACATATGTAGGTTGTTTGCAGACCACACTTGGAGAAATGTCTGCAGAGCACACTGGAAGGACTAGGTACAACAAGTCCCTTATTTGGTGTTTTGAACCCTGGCTTCTGTAACAAGTTCATTTCCTTTGGGCCAGTGTTTTTTTGAGATAGGGTCTTACTCTGTCACCCAGGCTGAAGTGCTGTGGTGTGATCACGATTGACTGCAGCCTCGACTTTCCAGGATCAGGTGATTCTCCCACCTCAGCCTCCTGAATAGCTGGGAGCACAGGTGGGAGTCATCACACCTACCTAATTTTTACATTTTTTTTTTTTTTTTTTAAATAGAGATGGAGTTTCGCTATGTTGCCCAGGCTGGTCTCAAACTCCTGGGCTTAAGCGATTCTCCCGTCTCAGTCTCCCAAAGTGCTGGGATTACTGGCATGAGCCACTGCACCTGGCCTAGTTTTCAAACTATAAAGTGCATCAAAATCACCTGTAGTGCTTGTTTGCACACAGATTGCTGGGCCCCACCCCCTAGATATTCTGATTTGGTAGGTCTAGGGTGGGGTAGGAGAATTTGCATTTCCATGTTCCCAGGTGATTCTGATGCTACCACGAGACCTATAGCTGTAGACCAAGACACACTCTCATGCCATTTCGTGGAACCTAGTTCTTGCCTTAATCCTTCCTCCTTGATTCCCTTTCTTTACCCCCTTTTAAATAATCCAATTTTTCTTGGGCTAAAGACTTTCCAACTCTGACCAGTTTTTGCAAGGGCTGAGGCTGAAGTAGTACCCTGGGACCTTTCTTCCAGACTTTCATGTTGTTGACCAGTTGCCTGTCTGGAATCATGCTATGCATTTCCTTAATGCCAAATTCTTCCTGACCTGTATAGTAGCTGATTTGGGCCTCTCTTTCACAAGCTGCTCATCTCTGGAGGCTTTCTCACATTGGTTAGTGCTGAAACTTGCCTAAATACTTCTCACATCCCAATAGGGCTGTCTAGTAAAATAATCTCAGTCTCCCACTTGGCCTGTGTCTTGCCAGCTGAGTTCCAGTTTTGACACACCATCAGTATAAAGTACCTGCCAAGGGAATTGACCTGGTTTGGCATCTTCTCCACCAACAACCCGAGTGAAGTCATTAAATGATTGGGTGCTTTGAGTGATGTTATCCAAAATGGTTTCAGCTTCAGTAGAATTTACATATTCCACATCAGGAAAAACAGTCTCAGCACGGGTGAACTTAGAAGTTTGTGAAACAGAAACTCTTCCACATGGAAATGGCACTAGAAAAACAGAAGAAAAATTAGTAATCTGATATTTCTCATTGGCAAATGGAACATGTATTACAAAAATTGAGATTGAGGCTCATCCTTGTCACTTCTGAGAAGCAGGCCTATCAGTATTTGAAAAAATCTAATCAGTGAATAGAATCTCAAGCTAAAAGGTTGATTGCATTATTTTCATGGACAGTTTTCAAATCCTTCATGAAAAGAACACTTGGCTCTGGAATTCATCATCTTTACGGAAATAGAATAGGTGTTCCAGAATCAAATTTGGTAAGACTTTCACAGAGTCTAATGACTTTCTGTTTAGTTTCTTTACTAAAAAGTCTTACTCCCAGTTGCCATCCCTGAATGGAAGTCTGATGATTGATGCTTTGTAACTTTAACTTTCCAATTTGGTAAATGGGACTTCTGCTGCTTATCATTAAGAAGGGTTCTTTTGCAGACTAAAATGCCTTCTAGATTCCAAGGTGCATTTTACGTATTTTCTGGGGAGAGATCATTGTGATTCAATTACCTGGGTTTCAAATATTAGCCAAAGAGATTGCTAATATAATTATCACAGTCATATTCACCAGGACTTGCCCACCATTTTTCCTTGGGTTCGTTTATTTTCTGAAGAAAAATAATGTATTGATACACTGGGGACTACCAGAATGGGAATTTGTAGTCAAACAAAGTCACTTCAGATTTCATTTTCATTTCTCACTTTCCTTCAAGCCACATTCCTTGTAACAGACATTTCTATAGCAACCAGCAGCGACAAAGTATCCTGAAGACAGCAAGTGGTTGAGAAACCAGGAAATTAGTTCAAAACACTTATGTATAAATGTACACGATCAACAATGGCTACAGAAAAGGGACCATTATCGTTGAAAAGGCAGAAAAGCTTATTTTAAGTTTGGCCTACTTGTTCTGCTAAAGCTAAGGCTATATTCAAATATAACACTTAATAGTTGGAGGTGGTTCTCAATTCTGTTTCTCTTTTATAGCTTAGAAGAGCTTGTAAGGGTTTAGCTACTATGCCATCTGTCTATACTGGAAGTTAGGTTTTTAAGGTTAAAATACACACACAGACACACACCCACACACATATTCATGCTCCTCTCAAGGTAGACTAGCTTTGAGACAGCATATGTGAAGAACCAGGCAGAAGGACAAGTGGGCAGGCCCCGTAAGCCTTAGAGATTCTCCATTTTAGTTGCAGGATATATATTCCTGCCTTCTGGTTTGTTGGGAATAAGCCTCCAAATCTGGCCATAAACTGGCCCCAAAACTGGCCATAAACAAAATCTCTGCAGCACTGTGACATGCTCGTGATGGCCTTGACGCCGTCGCTGGAAGGTTGTGGGTTTACCAGAATGACAGCAAGGAACACCTGGCCCAGCCAGGGCAGAAAACTACTTAAAGGTGTTCTTAAACCACAAACAATAGCATGAGTGATCTGTGCCTTAAAGACATGTTTCTGCTGCAGTTAACTAGCCAGACCCATCTCTTTATTTCGGCCCATCCCTTTATTTCCCATAAGGAATAGTTTTAGTAAGTCTTATGACCAACTTGCTGTCAATAAATATGCGGGTAAATCTCTGTTCGGGGCTCGCAGCTCTGAAGGCTGTGAGACCCCTGATTTCCCACTCCATACTCTGTTTCTGTGTGTGTGTCTTTAATTCCTCTAGTGCCACTGGGTTAGGGTCTCCCCGACCAAGCTGGTCTTGGCACTGGTTCTTTCTTTAGTTTCCTCTGCCTGGTATAGTGCTGAGATAGGTACTGGAACCAGTTACAGAGAAATGGTGCACAATTTAATGTACCAATTTAATAAGATATTAGGCTTTAGAAATGCAAAAGAAATTATATCTCGTTTGCTTCAAAAAAAAAGCCCCTCATTTATCAAATATAATTGACCCTGAAGAGCCTAAATTTTTCAAAAAGTAAAAGTGTCTACTGCTTTCATCTTTAGATAAGAGCTATACGAACATGGAGTGGAGATGCTCTGAATACACTAATCAGCTGTTAAAATGGGGGCATGGTTGATATGACTGGGAAACATTGCTTTGTTCACAGCCATATAGATTGTGCTGACCAGCCTAGCAGAACTTAAAACAGTTCATTGCCAGAATCATTCTGACACCAAGTGTGTAAACTCAGCTTCAGACCCAACAATAAAAAATAACTTTCTCAGAGTAAACTAGCCAGCCCAGATGGAATCATGCTTCAAACTTACCGTCCTTGTACTGGAAGCCTATCACTCAATTATTTGTATATATTTTATGATATAGTATTACTACATTGATTTGACTTGATGAATTACAAATATATATGCAGAAATCACACAAATTAATTGCTTTGTGATATAAATGTTAGAGAAAAAATTGGACAAGTTGGACACAGAAAAGAATTCAGGTTGTAGATGATTACATAGTTTAAAATATGATGCAATCTAGAAAATTAATTGGTCTAATTCAAGCTACTGATCTTTTCTGTGATTTCAAAAGGAAGCAGATTCAAGTAGGAATTAAAATTATGTAGGTTTGTTAAAATGTTGAAGGTTCAGATACAGATTTTCTTTAAAAAATCTTATTTGGATTATGACCTGCTGGTTCACA
Source organism: Rhinopithecus roxellana (assembly GCF_007565055.1). Taxonomy (NCBI): domain Eukaryota; kingdom Metazoa; phylum Chordata; class Mammalia; order Primates; family Cercopithecidae; genus Rhinopithecus; species Rhinopithecus roxellana. The sequence goes on along the minus strand of NC_044555.1, from coordinate 112,647,182 downwards.
GGACTTCTGGTTTTCTGCAAGTCGATATCCCTCGGTACAGGAGCAAACCACCTTGTTATCAGCAGTATTTTTACAAAACTGCTTGCATCTGCCATTCTTAATGTTACATGTTACATCTAAAAGAAGCAAAATAGACAGTAACAGCATAATTTAACATGCATTTCTAAAAAGTACATGGAAATATTGACTCATGTGTGGATCAAATATACGTTGGGGGCATTCATGTTGCCCCCAGTGTACATTGGGGAGAGAAATTTTGGAGCCTTGAACTAAGAGTGGAAAGAAAGGTAAAATAAACTTCTCAATAAGGCATAAAAATGGTGGTAGCACTATAATGGACTGGTTTAAAATGAACTGTTTGGATATTCTACTTTCACTAAATCATGGACTACAGGTTTAAAAACCCTATTTATTAATGTATAACATATATTCAAAAAATACACAGAATTTTAGTATAAGTTTTCACAAAGTAAATGAGCCTGTTTAAACACTAAACTGACCAATACATAGCACATTATCAATACCCCAGAAGATGCCCCCTCCCAATCATTCCACCCTTTTTTCTTTTTATAGGTTACTATTACCTGGACTTCTAACACAGTAAACAGTTCTTGCCAGCTCTTGAACTATAAACAGTTCACAATATGTACTCGTCTGCGTCTTTCATTTAACATTTTGTCTATGAGATTAATCCATGTTTTGTATAGCAGTATACATTGCTGTGTAGTATTCCACTGTATTACTATTACAGCTTTTATTTATTCATTCTACTGTTAATGGATATTTGGTTTGTTTCCAGTTTTTGGCTGTTATGTATAATAGTGTAATGAACATTCTTGTATATATCTCTTGGTGACATAACATGCCTTTTTACTGACTTATAATTATGAGTGAAATTACTGGATCAGATGTTCAGATCTAGTAGATACTGCCAAGCAATTTTCTAAAATGATTGTACGAACTTAAGTTCCCACCATCACTGTATGAGGTTCAGTTATTAGGTATCTGTATTGCAGATATCTTGTCTCAGTCTGTGACTGGTCTTTTCAGTCGAAGTAGTGTCTTTTGCTGAACAGGAGTTCTTAGTTTTAATGTAGTCCAGTTTATCAATCTTTTCCTTTATGGTGATCACTTTTTGTATTTTAAGAAACTTTTACTTTCTGCAAGTTATGAATATAGAATGTTATTGTTTTATACTTCATGCCATATGAATATCTAATTGACCTATCACTTTTTATTGAAAAGCAGCAATTCCCTTCTCTGCTGCACTGGCACCTCTATCATAAATCAAGCCTCTGTATAAGTACAGGTGTGCTTCTCAGCACTCTATTGTATTTCACTCATCTATTTGTCTATCCTTGTGTCAGTAGCACACTGTCTTAATAAATGTAACTTGATAATAAGTCTTGACATCTAGTAGTATAAGTAGTACAAGTTTATTCTTCCTCAAAACTGTCTTGGCTATACTTGGGTCTTTGCATTTCTGTATGCATTTTAGAATTAGCTTATGAATCCTGCCCGACCTCCCCCCACCAAAAAAAGCCTGCTGGGCACTTTGGTATTGCATTGAATCCATTAGTAAATATTTGATATGTTTACTATATTGTATCCTTTAATTGATGAACATTGCCTATTCATTCATTTATTTAGGTTTGCCTTAATTTTTCTCAATAGTGTCTCATTTTTTATGTAGAGTTCTTGCACATCTTTCTCACATTTATTACTAAGCATCTAATTTTTAATGCCATTATAAAATCATTTTGGAATCATTGCTGGTATATAGACATGCAATTGATATTTGTATGTTGACTCTGTATCCAGTAACCTTTCTATACTTATTTGTTTATTTTAATTGTTTAGATGCTTTGGGTTTTCTATATGTACAAGCATTTTTTCTGAAAGTTACAGTTTTACTATTTTTTTTAGTGAACACAAAAAGCAACAGCAATTCCATAATCTCATGTAGATACTGCCTTTCTGAATTGAAGTGTAATTTCTATTGCTTAGTTATTCTAGAAATTGCTTGGCGTCCCGAGCTAGACTGTTTAACCGGTTACCTATAAAAGTAAAACCTGGAAGTCTTTAGAAATTACAGTGTTAGAATAGCAGACATGGAGTCAACCTAAATGCCCATCAATGGCAGACTGGATAAAGAAAATGTGGTTCATATATACCATGGAATACTATGCAGCCATAGAAAAGAACGAGATTATGTGTTTTGTGGGAATATGAATGGACCTGGAGGCTATCATCCTTAGCAAACTAGCATAGGAACAAAAATCAAATACTCCATGTTCTCACTTGTAAGTGGGAGCTAAGTGATAAGAACTTACAAACACAAAGAAGGAAACAACAGATACTGGGGTCTACTTGACAGGTGAGAGTGGGATGAGGGAGAGGAGCAGAAAAGATCACTGTTGGGTACTGAGCTTAATATCTGCGTCATGTAATAATATGTACAACAAACCCCTGTGACACATGTTTATCTATGTAACCTTCACATGTACCCCTAAACCTAAAATAAAACATTTTTGAAAAAAGAAATTATAGCGTTAGGAAGTCCATTAGGGCCAAAAAGCAACTTGAAGCTGCCTGAGGTGGTTACATATCAAACATAAGAGAATGAAATAGGGTCCTGTACGGTAACTGAAGACCAAAGACCAATATGTCATTAGTGCTAAGCATTCCAGTGGTCCACATTTTCTTTACTCTCCTATGCAATTCCCCTTATTAATAAAAAATATATCTTGTCTTTTGAAATGATTTTCCTCTTGGATTCTATTTTGTCTGATATTAAGATTGCTTTCCTAGTTTCTTTTTGTTAGTTTTTACCTGATAGTTCTTTTCACATCCCTTCATTTTAGCCTTCCAGTGTAATTTTAGTTTAGGTATCACTTTTCTTAACAGTATACAATTAAAGTTTTAACTCCAAACTGAAAGCTGTCATTATTAATAGATTAGTTTAACCCCAATTCACAATAATTGTGTGTCCTGATATATTTGGCTTATTCCTGCCATCTTGTTTTGTATTTTCTAATTACTGTGCTTTCCCTTTGTTTCTCCTATGCAATACCAATAACAGGAAGTAGCATGTTTCAGGACTTGTTAGCTTAGACCTGCTGAATTAAGAAAAATGGGCTCTGCTCTTGAGCCTATTTCTGTTTCTAGAGCAGCACAGGAATATAAACAATGTAAGACACCTTTCCCCTTATGTACATGTTTGACAACAGTAAAACTTTCAATAGAAATCCTCCGTGGTCAGTGCAATCATATGGAAAGTTTGAAAATGAGTGACTGCATTAGATACCTCCTATGCACCACCCTCATTCTTCTCAGCTTCACCTGTGTCTTTTTCCAGCATGGTGGTGATTAGCTCTGGGTGGATTTCAACCGACCTCCTATGGCTGTATCCTTGAATTGCCTTGGCTCACAGCTGCACTGGGTGTCTTTTGCCTTGAAGCTTCCCTGTTAATGCTGAGGCATGGATGCCATATGACCCTTTCGGTACCCAAGCATATCCAACTAAGAAATGTGAGGGAGTTAATTCCCCATAAGTCGAACTTCTAACCAATGAGAGACGGATACAAATTCTTTCACCTCTTCTTCCCACTGAGGTGGAGTAACCTGAGACCAATTTGACTTATTGGAGACAGTCCCAGGAAGTTAAGCAATCAATTGCAGTTAGATACGAGTAGTTTGATAACTCATCCTCTTATTGGCTTTCTTTTCCTTTCTGCCTCACTCTTCAGTTCCTTTCTCTTGCCCCCTGGGATTGCACATGTTATAAGCTTGTGACTTTTTTTTTCTGGGGGAACACAGGCTAACAGAGTGACTGTATGGTTTTGGAGAATATGAATTTTTGAGCGACGAATCTAAACTTTTAAACTCTATTTTACATACGCTAGCATCGCCAAATGTAATAATTAGCTTAGTCCTTACTGATACTTCAGGAAATAAAGGGAGGCAAATCAACTGTTGCCAGTGGGGGACAAAGGAACCAGCTTCAGCTTTAACCTTTGCTACCAATAATCCACTAAGGGCATGATCCAAAAAGACGGCACTTGGTCCAATTAATTAATTAATTAATTAATTGATTTAAAGGCCTTTCTCCTTACTAACAGTGGTAATATCCCTGGATCTTTTTTTGTTACCAGCTATCGTTTTGTTGCTACGAAGCAATGCTAAAGTGTTCAGCCAAATCAAACATTACCTGTAGAAAGTGTTCCGTCAATATGAGATTGTGATAAATTATGAAAGGTGCAGCTCGGTTTGTCCAGGGCATGCACAATGGGAATGAATAAACTCCGTGTTTTCTCGATTGTGATTCTGTGTCATTGGCCAAGAAGTAACCAGAACTCTGTATCATTATCCATATTTGTCATTGCCCTTTAGGGCCCAGTACGTTGCTGCTGCCGTTGATCTTTGGCTTGTTTTGTGCAGGAGGTGGGAAATATTGCTTCCTAATCAGCAATCTTTTGCCCTCAGCTAAAAGGCTGAAGATTCCAGAAATAAAATAATGGCACAAGGAATTCCAGGGGAGAGTTCCATAGAGCAGGGCCTAAGGAACAGTTAGAATGGGACTCATTTATCAATTACTGAGCATTTATATGTCAGGTACTGTGGTAGGTATGGACTCTCTCTGGTCCTGAAGGGAGTCTCAGTGCCTAGAATATCTTTTGAAGAACATCTCAAAGCATCTGTTTTTCTCCCTCCATGTTAACACAAACACTTTCTAATTCTCTTCATGCCTACTACAAATGTTAGTATGTTCTGCTTTATTTTATTCTGCCTTTATATTTCCTGATATATCCACTGGTATGACAACCAAAGCTTGGACAAAAGATGTTTTATTTAACAAGTTTACCACAAAATATGCTGTGCTTCAGCTAAACTCAACATAGTTCCTTTTTTCACTCCTCAGAAATATGTAGTAAATAAGACAGTAGTGTCTGTGACATGCTGGAAAATTGAAAAAAGTGTTTACATGCTTGTGATGTTTTTCTTTCCATTCTGCTTTATTCTGGGAAAATGCCTCTGTTACTCTTTAGAAGAGACAGGAATGACCAAATTCTTACAGACCTTCATTTATCTGAGAGATATTTGGATTTGATGTACAGCTGGGAACATCAAACAGAGGTCTTTTTTCTAACCTAAGGGACCCAATAGCCAATTAATATTCTTTAACTAGAAAGCATGCCCTGAATGTTTACACCTCTCTCTCTCTCTCGCAGTGAAGGGCCTGATGAACAAGGGAAAAAGATAACAAAAAAAACTTATTGATGAAAATCTCCTTTCCTTTTTTCAAGACCACATATGACAAAAGACTTGGGGCCGAGATGCCCCCATAAACTCTGCTATCTAGTAGCTGTTGAAATTAGTCTTTAATTGGAAGCAACAAACTGAAATGGTAATTTGTTTATGCTTTTGCTGTTGCTTTCCTCTATTGTCTGAGATAAAGAACAATTTGTGGGAATTCTCATTTTGTTTGTGAGCTAACTGCGCTGGAAATATTTTTCTAAAACTTGATCAGATTGGTGGATCAGATCAATATACCTTAGAGGCCAGGAGTGATGATGGCTGCAGTACAGCTGCACAGCCCTGACCAAACCAAAATGTGGGAACATGAGAGTATCCAAGTTGTGTCAGTTGTAGACTTAGCATTTTTGCTGTGTGGAACATAGCCACACATGTAGTAAACTCTGTTGTAAAAGTTTTGTGCTTCTATTTACATTCCTCAGGGTTATTCCCTTCCTCCTTTTAAAGCATCTTTATTTTTAAACTAGGTAAAGATATTTATGTTTTCAATTATAGTTTACCACAATGTGCCCTTCAGTTGTAACTGAGACTAATTGAGTTACTCATTCCCTCAGCTCCAACGGTTATGTTATTTAAGCTGATAATGAGTAACTACTCCAAGGATTTCTAGAGGTTTCCACAATAGCAAGATCAAATTTATCCAGGTAAATCTGAATTTCAAATTATAACCTTTCGGATGAAAGTAGCACTTCAGAGATGTTGAATCAATCAACACACTCTCAAGAAAGGTAACCCAGGCATTAGTTTGTCCCTACAATGGAAACCTAAGGGAATGGGAGTCCAAGCCAGGTGTGCAAGTTCATTCAGTCTTTTCTTTCTTTTCAAATGTCTTTGCCCTGTCACCTTTTCCTTTTCTTACCTTCTAAGAAATTTTCGAGCCCAAAGGAAGATGGTCAATGAATTTCTTTTTAGTACTGAAAGGATTTCTGAACAACATTACAGGTGACTTTTTTCCTATCTCAATAGGACAAGTGTAGCTGCTACATTTCATTTCATTTCATGCCTTTTTCATCTATCAGGTGGATTGCTATAATGCCTTAATAGAGTCCTGCTAATTTTCTACTCTTTATCCTTAGTCATGTAGCCTGTGGTGTTGAATTCTTCCTTAGGATTGCATCTCTATTCTTCTGGAGTATCAGAGTAGAAAGTGAATTCCTCATTAGCACTGTGTGCATTTCACAATCACAGTACCCGTAATATTGCATCTGGAGGTAATAAACAAGTGGGTAAAGGACACTGGAGTTTACTGCTGCAATTACTGAAACCTCGGAAAATGAAACAGTCTAGGCTTTGAGAAGAAAAGGTACACAAGGATTCTAAGGTTGCTATGTAACACTTTTGATGTAATCAATATAGTCAAATTCAGGAATGAGCTTTGAATTTTGTCAATAAATTTAGCATATGAAGTGGTTTGTACATGTGGAGAATTCCTATTATATGGGATAATTGGCCAGTCATACTCCAGTTCTGCACTTAATTGACTTTCACTACCTACGTTGATAGCAATTTAGTCATGATTTCAATTTTCTGGGTTCAGTTTTCTCTGAGTTTTAAATCTAGTAGTTAGAAGCATGGGTTTTGGTCACACTGAAGTTTAAGTCCTGTCTAAACCATTTATGCCTCTGTAACTTTTGGCTGTTGGAGTTGCAGTTTTCTCATCTGCATAGAATGGGGATAATGATAACACTAACCACATATAATTGTATTAAGGATTAATAAGTGAGTGGAACAACATTATCACTTAATATTAGTTACCAAATATTGTTACTGATTTTAATATAGCTTCTCCAACTCATATCCTGAAAACCATAACTACAAATGAAATGTTTATGAGCGTTGAAAGTACGTTTTTAAGAAAAATTATGATACACGAATATTGCATTTTCCAGTTTCAACTTGTTTCAGAGGGAAACTTTGAACCATGAGTAGTCAAAAAATAGTTACTTACCTAATTCACAGTTCTTTCCTTCAAATCCAAATGGACACCAACATTCATAGGAATTAATGCCATCCTTGCAACTGCCACCATTTAAACATGGATTGGACTCACACTGATCTCCATCTTTGAGATAGGTTAAGAAATTGAATTGGCACATAAACTGCTTAGAATGCCCAGTCCTCCCCTGTAGATACCCATTGGGATGGGAGTCTGATTTTAGGGTCAGAGCAAAACTACTGACCTGGAAGCCAGCTGCCTATAGGCATATGATGCTCCTGTCTTCCTGAGTTTCTAAAAGCCACCCAAACAAAGATCCTTAGGCTGACACTGTCCTAGGAAAGTGCCCTGAGGAAGGCATGTACATAGTTTATGCAATGCAAGGGAAGATGGAGAAGGACGTTTTTGTATAGAAATGTACTATATCAGAACAGGGTGAGGATTTTCAATCTTTCCTTATAGAATGATGGCAGAGTTAATTCCAAGTCAAATTTAATTGCTTCAACAAATATTATCTCTATGTCACACAAGGCTCTATTGCAGGCCTTGTAGAGCAAACTGAGCTAGATAATATATGGTGTTTCCACTTTAGGAACTGACAGCCTAGGCATGGAGCCAATGAATCTGCTTTCTTGTATTGTCACTTAACTTTGATGTATCATATGCAGTAATGGTTCAAGACAATAGAAAAGATGCCAGAAGCATCTGTTACTGCTTAAAGGTAGTCTGTGTTCTGTAAATTAGGTTTCAAATGGTCTAGGTAATGTGAGAGACAGCATTCGATACACAGAATTTGAAAAGATTCCACAGTGTGCTTTATTGATGTATGCATTGGTTATGTTTTCATTCTGCCTTTCTTGAAGTTTCTACATTTACTGTGTACTTGAAAGTCTTTGAAGACACTGATGGTAAGAAAACAGGAGGAAGGAATAGGCGAAAGGAGAAAAGTCAGGATGAGAAGGGAACCTTTAAGTCTGGTTTCTTAGTGCTCTGCCTTAATCCACACTTCTAAAGGAGCTTCGGGAAAGAATGATGAATAGAACCAGAAGGGAGGTGGTAGGCACTTTGAACTAGAAAAATATCCCTGAAGAAAAAAATGGGAGCTTGATCTCTAAGACTCAATATATGAGAAACAAAGGAGTAAGAGATAAAGATAACAATAAGAATCAAAGAATGAGGGAAAAGGGGGAAACTGAGAAATTTCTACTTATCAGTCATATTTTAGAGCAAATCTCCTTGATATGTGGTGTGTAGATTCCTGCCTGTTCTCCCTCTTCTCTGTCAGAAGTGTGTATCCAGGTTCTGTTGACTAAGAGACTAATATCCCTTTATCATAAATAGTCCCTCCCTGGAAAATTTGCTTGCTGTAAAAATTAGACCTTGTCCCCTTTGCCCCTAGATCTGATATGCTTTTGCACAGATACTCCAATTTGTTCCAATTCTATGAAAACAAAATCTGTTATCTGGTTTATTATTATTGATGTTCAGAACTGGCCTAAAAATGAGCTACATTTGCCCGTTATATTATAGACCAACAAATGTGAATTATTCAGGATGTTTTACTGAAAGGGTCTGGGCTTTCAGCCAGCTACACAGGAACTCATTTTCCGAGACATGTCGTTAAAATGAGTGTCATTTTATCCCACATTTGGTTCTCCTTTGGGTTCTTGTCTGTGTGTACTTTGGGTTCAGGCAAAGCCATAGACAGTTGGGGTCAAATACAACAAGAGACAAGACCTTACCAAGTGAGAGATTCCTGTTTAAGACTACCAGGTTCCTGTTTAATGAGTAACTGCATTTAGATTTGAAGTCCATGAGGTGTAATAGTGAAAACAAGGGGTTGAGCAGTAGAGAATTTGGCTTCTCTTCTGGACTTCATGACTTTCCAACTAGGTGACCTTTGGCAGTTCTTTTAACTTCCCTAAGCTTCAATTTACTCTCCTGTAAAATGGAGTTAATAATGCTTTGGTCACAAGGATGGTGTGAGGGTTAAATGTGATAGGCCTTTTGTAAACTGGAAAGTCCTTGACAGATGCTAGTAATGTGGTTCTACAATCATTCTTCTTCAACCAGGCTCTTTATGTGGTGAGTTGATTGTACAGAATAGCACAGTAGTGAGGAGCCTGGGTTTCTACTATGTGCGAGAAGAAACATGGGCTAATTTTATAGTGGTTAGGAATCTCAACTGCAAGCGAAAAGAGGCAGGGAGTTTGTTTCTTTTTTGTTCTTGTTTTTGTTGTTCTATTTTTTGGTTGACGAAGCAGTAGTGAAAGAATAATGCCCTCCATGTTTTCCAGATAGCTATACTTGTGGTATAGCAAACAGCATACCTATGTGACCCAAAAGGCAAGGGCCCAACTTTAAAATACAATCCTGGGGGTGAGGAGTGAGCAATGAAGGGGATTGTAGGAGTTTAATAGTCAGGAATTTTTTGGTGGGGAAAATAGTCATGGATTTACTTTTAGAAATAAATCATGTGATTCAAAGTTCTAAATTCTGCAGGAATGGAGATTACAAAGACCTATTTGGACTAACTTTAGGGGGCACCTCAGTAGAAGTTGGCATGGTAGTATTCATTTCTAAGATCAAGAATAGTTAGATAAAACAATGTAACAGAGTCAACTATTTTTCTCTCATGATTTAAAAACAAAAGTGGAGGAATTATGAGTTACCAGAGTAAAAGAGTGTCCAGTAGTGTCTCCAGAACATAAACTGTAGGAAATAGAATTGAATTTCCAATTGATGGAAGTTGGTGAATTTGATATCTGGATTAATTTCTTTTTATTTATGCAGATAGTCCTAGGGAAGTCAATCTTTGAAACTCACCCTCCCTCAAAATCCTACTGCTGAATTTTAAGTTATTGTAGTTTTAAAATTAGTTGTCATTAAAGTTTTGAGTTTTCCTTCTTTTGGTCAATTCGTTTGATAAATATTTACTGAGTACTTCTTTTCCAGATACTGTTCTAGGTGCTAGGAATATATCAATAAACAAAACAATTGAATATCCCTGCCAACATGAAACTTGCATTTTGGTGGAGTAGGAAAAAATAAATGATAAATAGTATGAATAAGAAATTATATGATACATTAGATGGTGAAAAGCTCTGTTAAAAAATAAAGTGGGGTACCGTACAGGTGTCTAGAGTGGTAAGGCTACTGGGGCAGGTTGAAGTATTAATAGATGGTGAAGGTAGGCCTCATTAAGATGGTAACATTTGGGCAAAGACCTGAAGGAGGTGAGGGAGCCAGCCCACAAGAAGTTGGGAACAGCCAGATAAGAGAAACAGCCAGATAAAGCCTCTAAAGTGGGAGCATTCCTAGAGTGTGCAAGAAGTGGCAGGAAGGTCAGGGTGGCTGGAGCCCAGTGTGTGAGGAGAGAAGTAGCAGAGGAGGCAAAAAGGGTAATGGGGAGGGTGGGGAAGGACAATCATGGAGGGGTTTGGAGGCCATGATAATGAGGAGGACTTTGAAGCTATAAACATTTAAGTCAATCAGCATTCTCTGATTTTACTGAGGAATGCAAACTTTCATCAGGTCCTAAGACACAATCATTTCAGTCTCTTCCTTCCACCTTCCTGGGGTGGAACAATGTTCTTTGTGAAGACATAGGGAGGATTAAACTTATTTACCAGCAATAGTTCCCACACTGGCATAACCCTGTAGTATATCACCATTCAATTTGGGTTAGAGGGTTGGACTGATCTTTCTGGGTCCTTTTGACAAAGTTTAATATATTGTCTATTTATGCAGAGAAAAAACCCACATAATTCTCAAATGTTTCATATACTAGCTAGAGGATAAAATGAATTGCTTACCAACATACTGCTTCCAAAATTCAGTCTATAAAGAATAAAAGAAGACAAATTAATGGTAATATTGAAAGTCTTTTGATATTGATTCCCTATCTTTTATAACATTTATAATACGTAAATATATATGGATGCTTTAAAATTTTAAAGAGAAGTGTCTTTTTAAAGATTTTCTATTCTATGCTCTGCATCTGAAGGGTATTATGTGGAAATACTCACTGTTTTTTCAGTGTTTTCAAAAACTTCTCGTGCTTCTTCAAAATTACACTTTTCTTCCATACATTCTCTCTCAAGGTTCCCTCGAACAAACTCTTCCAATTTACCTGAATTATACCTCTTTGGCCGATTCAGAATTTTGTTGGCATTTTCATGATCAAGAAAAACTGAAATGTAAAAGAATAATTCTTTAGTGTTAGCAAAAAAGAAAACATCATGAAAATTTTACATCTCTTAAGAAAGACTTTGTTTTTAATACAAATAATCCCAAAGCCAATTTCTCTTTAGGGCATAGAGCCAAAATCTGTGATGTTCCCACAGTACTGTATACACATGGAGATTTAGGAATTAAAATTCAATTTTACTTTTAGTCAGGAGAGCTCCAGTAATAAAAGGTCAGATTTCTAATCGTATTTGAATTTACTTTGGATGAAAAAGAAAGTTCTCAAATGAGCAGTTAACTTCACACTTTGTCATCACTTGAAAATAGCTCATTGCGGATCCTTGCAAAGTGATCCATCACCCTGGCTGGGCTGTTTTCAGAATATGGTTGCCCAAATGACTTTGAACAAATGTCTCCTGAAGAACAGAAGCCTAATTATGGTCCAGCTGCAAATGTGACCCCAATGTCTGTCACTAGATGTTAAAGAAAAACCACTGCATTAATTTGATAAAGCAATTTCAGATCAACAGCACTGTTGGTTGACAAGTGTTATAGGAATTGCAGTGATCTGAACATCTCTCCAGAATTCAGGATGTGGTTTTTTTAAGCTACATCTACCTAGTCTGTAGAGACACTCCTGAACTCTGGAGGACTGATGTCTCTATCTGAATTATCTTTCTCCTTCCCTCCCTCCTTCCTCTCTCCTCTCTCTTTCTCTCTCTCTCTGTATATGTGTGTGTATATATATATATACACACACATATATATATCATATCTCATATATATATGATAATCATTTGTTGCATAATGACATTTGGTCAATGATGACATTATATGACAGTGGTCCCATAAGGTTATAATAGGAATTGCAGTGATCTGAACATCTCTCTAGAATTCAGGGTGTGTTTTTTTAAGCTACATCTACCTAGTCTGTAGAGACACTCCTGAACCCTTTAGGATTGATGTCTCTATCTGAATTATCTTTCTCCTTCCCTCCCTCCTTCCTCTCTCCTCTGTCTCTCTTTCTCTCTCTCTCTCTCTGTATATGTATGTGTGTGTGTATATATATACACACACGTGTGTACATGTGTATATATACAGGTATACGTGTACATATACATGTATACATATATACACACATATATATCATATATATGATAATCATTTGTTGCATAATGACATAAATATATATACATGTATACATGTATATATACACATATATATCATATATATCATATATATATGATAATCATTTGTTGCATAATGACATTTGGTCAATGACGACATTATATGACAGTGGTCCCATAAGGTTATTATACTGTATTTTCACTGTGCCTTTTCTATGTTTAGATCCACAAATACCACTGTTGCCATTGCCTACAGTGTTCAGTACAGTCACATTCTGTACAGGTTTGCATCCTAGGAGCCTAGGAGCAATAGGCCACATAAATATAACCTGGGTATGTAGTACGCTATACCATTTAGGTTTAGGCAAGTACACTCTATTATGTTCGCACAATGATGAAATTGCTTAATGACACATTTCTCAGAATATATCCTCATTGTTAAGGAATGCATGGCTGTATACACACATGTGTTTGTGTGTTTTCATGTGTATACATATATGTGTGTGTATGTATAAAATTAATAACAGGGACTCAAGAAGTTGCTGGAGTTGTTCCTTTCTTCAAGGGTCTAGCAATATATCTGATGCCATCTCAAGAGGACCAAGGGCTTATAAGATGAACTTTCCAGGGTATTTGGGACTACTTCCTGATTAACTCCAAAAAGGAAGAGAAAGGAAAGTAAAAAGGAAAGGAAAGCAACGGAGATGAACTAAACTTTCTTCCCTTATTTTCATTGCAGCTGTTCACTCTATGGAGTGTTCTAGTCCCTTGACATCCCTGCTTTTCCCTGCTCTTCAAGTTCCTTTTGGGCTCACTTTTTGTCTTTGGATTTAGCCTAGACTTTTTCTCTTCAACTTTTTTTTTTTTTTTTTTTTTTTTGAGACAGAGTCTTGCTCTGTCGCCCAGGCTGGAGTGCAGTGGTGCGATCTCAGCTCACTGCAACCTCCATCTCCCAGATTCAAGCTATTCTCCTGCCTCAGCCTCCCGAGTAGCTGGGATTACAGGTGCCCGCCACCATGCCCAGCTAATTTTTGTATTTTCAGTAGAGACAGGGTTTCACCATTTCACTATGTTGGCCAGGCTGGTGTCAAACTCCTGACCTCAAGTGATCTGCCTGCCTGGGCCTCTCAAAGTGCAGGGATTACAGGTGTGAGCCACCAGGCCAGGCCTCTCTTCATCTCTTCATTTGCCAAATTTCTCAGTTTCCTTCACTTCTTTGCAATGCTGTGCCTATCCTGCAATCCTAGACCCTAAATCTGAGCAGCCATCTGCCTTCACCCTTCTCTTCCCAGACAGCCGAGGACTATGAAGGAAAAAATCACCAAACTGCAGATGAATGCCACCAGATATTGATGCCCCACAGCCTCCACCCACCTCTCTGCTCAGCAACTCATTTATTTGGCCCTGGACACTCCTAAATAGCATCCATACCTGCATCCATTTACAGTCGTTCCTCAGTATCCATGGAAAATTGGTGGCAAGACCCCCTGCAAATATCAAGATCTGTGGGTGCTCATGTCTCTGATATAAAAATGGCTTACTATTTGCATATAATCTAAACACATCCTCCTTTATACTTTAAATCATCTCTAGATTTCTCATAATAGCTAATACAATGTAAATGCTATGTAAATAGTTGTTATGCTGTATTGTTTAGGGAATAATGAAAGATAAAAAAGTCTGTACACGTTCAGTAGAGATGCAACCATCCATTTTTTTTCTTGAATATTTTTGATCTGCAATTAGTTGAATCTGTGGCTATGGAACTCACAGGAAGAACTGACTGTACAGTGAGGTTGAGTGAAAAAACAGACTTTAAAATCAGATCAGGCAGAAATAGGTTTGAATCAAGTATCTGCCTCCTCTAGACCTGTGACCTTGGACAAGTCACGTAAGCTCTGAACCTTAACTTTGTCAAATGTAAAATAGGTTTAACAGTAGTATAATAAGAATATCTACCTCACAGGTGTTGACAGGATCAGTGAGACAATATGCTGGTTATCTCTTTTTCTCCCTACTCCTTTCATGTTGGCCCTACTTTCTTCCATTTTAAATGTCTTAATTCTCTTTAGCTCTTTAATAACTTTTGTGTAGCTCTTTTCCTTCCTTAATCACATTTATATAATGAAATGACTATTGTCACGATCCGAAATGACCTAAAGAATAATTTTGAGTTTGTGTATTTACTGGCTGCTCTAAATAATTTCTAATTGTTGATCTCTCCCTTTTTAGGAAACTCTTTTTATAATAATCACTCTATTCCGGTTCCCCTCTTTGCTGTAACTCCTGTTATCCATCCAGCACTTGAATTGATTAACTCCTGTTCCTCTCCGTGGCCCTTAGAAGTCCAAGGTTCTCCCAGGCTCCAGCCTCAGCTTTTTCCTTTTTCACTTTATACGTACTTGCCAGCGCTGGGACAAGAGTGAACTAAACAAGGCATGTAGGGCACAATATTTAAGAGGTCCTCACTTCTCGGGGTGTACAAGTATATTTATGCCCTACAGGCCTTGCTTACCACACCCTAGTCCGGCCCTGACCCTGTTAACAAAATTTACTGAGCATATAACCACTACTGCCAGGCACTGTACTAGGCATCACAGTATCCATGCTCACTCTCTAGATGCCCACACACATGGCTGTAACTACTGTTTACAGAACACTGAGTTCCAAATACTCATCTATAGTCAGATATGTCTCCTGAATTTCAGATTATCTTTCCAACTCCCTAACTGATTATCATAATGTAGCCAGTAATAGCTGATGTATATGTAATGCTTCTGCTGTGTTGGACATTGTGCTCAGTAACTTTGCATCCATTATCTCACTTCATCCTCACAAAAGTCCCACGAGATAGGCACTATCATCTTATTTTTATAAATGAAGAAAACTGAGATTCATAGAGGCTAAGGGCTTTGCCCAAGGAAACATACTAAAACATCAGACCCAGGATTCAGACTCTGGTAGTCAGACTAAAGAGCCAGTTCTCCTAGACATTATGCTATGGCCCATAATCACATCAAACACAAAATGCCCAAGACTCTAGCCACTTCCCCTCCCATACCCAGATGGTTAAGTCATACCACTTCTACTTCCTTAATATCATTTAAACTCCCCTCTTTTCTTGTACAGGTACTGTTCAGGTTCCAGCCTTTATGTCTCCCGTAGATAATTGCAATAGTCTCAAGACTGCTCTCTCCTAGTCTGGGTACGGCCTCCCTCCCCAGCTATCATTTCATTAGAGTGTTGCCAGACTGGGCATCCTAAATCAGCCATCAGTCGTACTCCTTATGTTTATACTTTGGTACCTCCATATTGCATTTTATTGCCCAGTCTCCTTAGGTTAACGCCTTCATTATCTGATGACCAGCTCTGCCTAGTTTACCTGCCTCACTTGTCATACTCCATATGGAACCATACAAAACTCCTGAAATACCTCACGTTCTTGCAGATCTGAGTCTTTGTACGAGTGATCCTCTTTGCATAAAATGCCCTCATATCAGACATTTAAAGAGACAGAACACCTCATCTCTTTAGACCCAGATGAAAATATTTTCTATCAAGTGTGTCCCCATTTAATATGTTCTTTTCTCTATGATCCCTTGGTAACTGGTGCACATTTTATCACATTATATTGAAACTTCTCACCTGGCCTCATGGTGCTTTAGATCAAAGAGGGAGTCTTGTTTGTCCCCATACCCCTAATACCCTGACACAGTACCTGGCACCGTAGTTGTAACTCAGAAATATCTGAATGAATGAAGGATATCTTTGATGCATACACTTTACAAAACTAAACTGGTTTTACAGAACTGTTTTAATTTCAAAATTCCAAACTGTTGCAATAATACCTAAAGGCAGCAGCCATGAAAATGCAGCATCTCAGCAAATCACTCACAGAAACTCCTTTTAGAAGCCAATGAGAGTTTTAATAGCAGAAGAGAGGGCTGCATTAATACTGTCCATCCTTAGAAAAATTCCCCTGGCCCCCTCCTCAAGGGCTTCTTATCTCTGGCTACAATGGCTGCAGAATCACATTCCCTTTCTCCTTAATATTGTCTGGGGATCATATATTTAACTTCCCTTCAGGTTTATCTCTAGTCATTATTTCCCTTGCTCCAAAAGCCTGGTTCATCTTTATTCTTATGTATCCTTTCCCCAGCATCTGAAGTCTTCAAGGGGGCGGAAGCCCTCTACCTTGATCATCTCACCACTTCTATAGAAGAAAGGGTTTGGATCCTTTGTCCTCCCAGATGTCACACTAATGAGATATGTCTAATGACCTTGCTTTATGTCCTGCTTTGTGAGTTTTCCAACAAATTTTCTTTATCCCTTGACTTTACTCACTTTGCTAGTTTAACCTCTGTATTTTTTTAATCATTATTTCAGCATTTCAGTCTGATTTCACAGCTGACATCATGTCTGGAGTGGGAACCACAGGGCCAGTCAGCTTTCTGGGGGTGCTTAGGGTTGGCACCCCTGATCTTGGGACTGTCAACTACTAGATTTGATTCTAGAAGGTTGACAAGTAAGTGTGATAAATGCTTCCTGTGAGAACATGCTGTTTGTCCAAATGGGATAATTTCTTCCCCATATGCCTTCCTCTGGGGAATATATAAGTCACCGCAGTTGTGAAAAAACAAAGTGATATATGTTGCATTAGCTAACTTCCTACTCTTCATGTCAATTCTTAGACTTGCTTTTCTCCCCTAGGGAACTCAACTGAGTATTGTGTTTCCCCAAATATCAACTCCAAGATGTTTTACATAGAGACAAAATGATTTTTTCCTAATCCATAAAAAGTTTTGGTGATAACTAACAGCTTGCTAATGAAAGGTTAATCTTTATGCTTTAACTAAAACTTTAAATTGAAGATATATAATTTACAAAATTAGAGACATACCTCATTACATACTTCTAAAACCTTGAAATGTCATGTATCTTAAAATCAGACTTTTTGTGTAAATAAGACCATTGTGCTTTTGTTTCCTATTTTGATTTCAAAGTGGTAAGTCCAAACAAAAAATAATGTGGTTAATTTTTTCACTGTATTCTGCTATTTCTTTGTTTTCCCACTTTAGTTTTTTTAAACCAAGGAGATGAATGTTTTCTAACAGGAATTACATGACCAAATCATAAACTGAACAGTGTTTGTTAAACATAAATGCATCATAAGCATTGTCGATCTGTTTAGTTTTAAAAATGAAGAAGAAGTCTACGGCCATACCACCCTGAACGCGCCCGATCTCGTCGTCTAAAAATGAAGAAGAAAACCTAGCTAACAAAGAACCAGTACTTACCAACCTGCATGCTGGCTGCTAGACTCTTCAATATTGCTGTCAAATCATGTAATCAAAATTTAGTGAAGAAGACAGCATCAGATATTTCTATATCTAAAAGGCAAGCATACTCAATGTATTTTAAAAAAGGAAACAAACCTGTACATTCAGCACTGAGTAGATATCCTAAAAGGCAGATGGTGATGAGGCCTGGTGATTCTGCCATGATCATGTTCACACGCTGCATAACCTTTGCTAGCTGATTGTGCAAGTGGTAAGGTCGATTAGTTGTACCAAAGTACAAGCTGAGCTGTATTTACTTCTGGGAAATAATGTCCATCTCCCTCAATGGGTCTTTGGACTATTTCCAGTGGCCTCTTGGGACAAGTGAAGAGAATGGGCAGTGGTCATTATCAAATTTCGCCTCTGACTTTGTGGGCTTCTGCCACTGTGGCTGATTTGAGGCTGAAACAGGAAGTGACACATCTTCAGAATGGAGATAGGCATAGTGGCTACATTTACTGGGGCATCACATTTCATCAGTGGGACACGTCTTATCTTTGTAAGAGAGCACTGATGTTTGCCAGAATGGCTGTACCACTTTACATTTCCATCAGCAACCTATGAGTGGTCCAGTTAGTTTATTTGATTTTTTTTTTTTTTACTGTCAGATTCTTAAGGTTGTTTATATATTCTAGATATGAGTCCTTTCATAGATATGGGGATTACACATATTGTCTCCAGCCTGTAGCTTGTCTTTTGTTCCCTTAATTAAGTCTTTCACAGAGCAGAATTTTTTGGTTTTGATGTAGTCCAGTTTATTTTTTTATTTTATGGATCACTTTTAGAACTCTTCCACTAACACTAGATCCTGATGATTTTTTTCTAAACGTTTTACATTTTGAAGTTTTAGATTTATGCCCATGCTTCATTTTGAGTTAATATTTGTGTAAAGTATGACATTTAGGTCCACCTTCATTCATTTTTTTTTTCCATAGAGATGTCCAGTTTACCCAGCACAATTTGTTAAAACAAAAAACGAAAAAACCACCCCATCCTTCCTTGATTGAATGGCTTGCGAAATTTTTTCATAAGTCAGTTAACCATATTTTGGGTCTAATTCCAGTTTCTCTATCTATTCTTTGTGCCATTGATGTATTTATCCCTCTGCCAATACCACATTGTCATAATTATTCTAGCTATATAGTAAGACTTTATAATAGGTGGAGTGATTCCTCCAACTTTATTCTTCTTTTGGTAAGATGTTTTTAACTGTTCTAAGGGCTTGTATAAATTTTAGAATGATCTTATATGTATCTAAAGAGATACTTACTGAGATTTTTATAGGAATTATGTAAAACCTGTATGTGAATTTGGGAAAATTGATACCTTCAATGTGTGTTTTTTTTTTAGATGGAGTCTTGCACTGCTACCCAGGCTCGAGTCCAGTGGCACGATCTCGGTTCACTGCAAACTCTGCCTCCTGGGTTCACGCCATTCTCCTGCCTCAGCCTCCCAAGTAGCTGGGACTATAGGCACCCACCACCACGCCCAGCTAATTTTTTTGTATTTTTAGTAGAGACGGGGTTTCACCATGTTAGCCAGGATGGTCTCAATCTCCTGACCTCGTGATCTGCCCACCTCAGCTTCCCAAAGTGTTGGGATTACAGGCGTGAGCCACCGTGCCCGGCCTAGAATTGTGATATTTTCATGTTGGACAAAGCCTTTTATCATTATATAATGCCTCTCTTTTTCTTTTTTTATTGCTGTTCCTTTAAAGTTTGTTTTGTCTAATATAAGAATAGCTACTCCTGCTTGTTTTTGGTGTCCATTTGCCTGGAATGTCTTTTGTCACCCCTTTACCTTAAGTTTATGTGAGTCCTTATGTGTTAGGTGAGTCTCTTGAAGGCAGGAGATACGTGGTGTGTGAATTCTCATCCATTCTGCAATTCTGTATCTTTTAAGTGGAGCTTTTAAGCCATTTACATTCAATGTTTGTATTGAGATATGAGGTTCTGTTCTATTCATTATGCTACTTGTTGCCTGTATGCCTTGTTTTTTTTTCTGTATTTTTGCTTTTTAGGTCCTATGAGATTTATGCTTTAAAGAGGTTCTGTTTATTGTTGTTGTTGTTGTTTGTTTGTTTGTTTGTTTGTTTCCAGAATTTGTTTCAAGATTGAGAGCTCCTTTTAGCAGGTCTTGTAGTGCTGACTTTGTAGTGGCAAATTCTGTCAGCATTTGTTTGTCTGAAATAGACTAAATCTTTCCTTCATTAATGAAGCTTAGCTTCGCTGGATACAAAACTCCTCACTGATAATTGTTTTGTTTAAGGAGGCTGAAGATAGGGCCATAATCCCTTCTAGCTTGTAGGGTTTCTGCTGAGAAATCTGCTGTCAACCTGATAGGTTTTCCTTTATAGGTTACCTGGTGCTTTTGCCTCACAGGACTTAAGATTCTTTCCTTCATCTTGATGTTAGATAACCTGATGACAGTGTGCCTAGGCAATGACCTTTTGGCAATAAATTTCCCAGGTGTTCTTTGAGCTTCTTGTATTTGGATGTCTAGGTCTCTAGCAAGGCCAGGGAAGTTTTTCTTTGATTATTCTCCCAAATATGTTTTCCAAACTTCAGACTTCTCTTATTTTCTTCAGGAATACCAATTATTCTTAGGTTTGGTTATTTAACATAATCCCAAACTTCTTGGAGGCTTTGTTCATTTTTTTTTTTTTTTTTGGTCTTTTTTCTTTGTCTTTGTTGGGTTAAGTTAACTTGAAAACCTTGTCTTTGAGCTCTGAAGTTCTTTCTTCTGCTTGTTCAATTCTATTGCTGAGACTTTATACTACATTTTGCATTTCTCTAAATGTGATCTTTATTTCCTGCAGTTGTGATTGTTTTTTATTTATGCTATCTATTTCACTGAAGATTTCTCCTCTTATACCTTGTATCATTTTTAAATTTCCTTAAATTGGTGGTGCCTTTTTCTCATTTCTCTGGTGCCTTCTTTATTAGCTTAATAATCAACATTCTGAATCCTTTTTCAGGTAAATCAGGGATTTCTTCTTGGTTTGGATCCATTGTTGGTGAGCTAGTATGATTATTTGGGATTGTTAAAGAACCTCATTTTGTCGTATTACCAGAATTGTTTTTCTGGTTTCTTCTCATTTGGGTAGGCTATGTCAGAGGGAAGATCTGGGGCTCAAGGCTGCTGTTCAGATTCTTTTGTCCCATGGGGTGTTCCCTTGGTGTAGTACTCTCCCACTTTTGCTTGGGATGTGGCTTCCTGATAGCTGAACTGTAGTGATTGTTATTTCTCTTCTGGATCTAGCTACCCAGCAGGGCTACCAGGCTTCGGGCTGGGTCTGGGGATTGTCTGCACAGAGTCCTGTGATGTGAATTGTCTTCAGGTCTCTCAGCCGTGGATACCAGCACCCGCTCTGGTGGAGGAGGCAAGACAGTGAAATGGTCTCTATGAGGGTCCTTAGTTTTGGCTATTTAATGCTGTCTCCCAAGGTCCTGCAGGAGCAATCCACTTCTTTACAGCAAAAGGAAACTATCAACAGAGTAAACAGACAATCTACAGAATGGGAGAAAATATTCACAGGCTATGCATCCAAGTAAAGTTTATCCAGAATCTATAAGAAACTTAAACAACTCAACAAGCAAAAACCAAATAACCCCATTAAAAAGTGAGCAAAAGGCATGGACAGACACTTCTCAAAAGAAGACATATTAGCAACTGACAAACATATGAAAAAATGCTCAACATTATTAATCATCAAAGAAATGCAAATCAAACCCACAATGAGATACCATCTCACACCAGTCAGAGTGACCATTATTAAAAAGTCAAAACCCAACACATACTGGTGAGGCTACAGGGAAAAGGAGACACTTATATACTGTTGATGGGAATGTAAGTTGGTTCAGCCACTGTGGAAAGCAGTGTGGAGATTTCTCAAGGAACTCAGAACTACCATTTGACCCAGCAATCCTGATGCTGGATATATATCCAAAAGAAATAAATCTTTCTACCAAAAAGACATATGCACTTGCATGTTCATTGCAGCATTATTTACAGTAGCAAAGATATGAAATCAACCTAAGTGTCTATCAACAGTGGATCGAATAAAGAAAATGTAGTACATATACACCATGGAATACTACACAGCCATAAAAAGAATGAAATCATGTTCTTTCAACAATGTGTATATAGCTGAAGGCCATTATTCTAAGTGAACTAATGCAGAAAAAGATAACCAAGTACCACATGTTCTCACTTATAAGTGGGAGCTAAACATTGGGTACTCATGGACAAAGATGGCAATAATAGGTAATGAGAACTACTAGAGGGTGAGTAAGGGGGTAAAGGTTGAAAAGCCACCTATTGGGTACTATGCTCACTACCTGGGTGGTGGGATCATTTGCATTCCAAACCTCAGTATCACATAATATACCCATGTAACAAACCTGCATATGTACCCTCTGAATCTGAAATAAAAGTTGAAATTGTAAAAAAATTGACAATGATTCCAAAATACCATCAAATATCCAATCAATGTTCATCTGGTTCTGATTTCCTGATTGTCCTATGAATATCCATTTTCATAGTATGTTTTGCCAATGTCCTTCACAAGCAATTAATGAGGTATTTAAAAATATAACGAACGTTAAAAAAATTTTAGGTTCGGGAGTACATGTGCAGGTTTGTTACATTGGTATATTATGTAATGCTGGTTTGGGCTTCTACTGAGCTCATCACCCAATTAGTGAACATAGTACTCAATAGTTTTTCAACCCTTTTCTCATTCTAATGTGAGCATTAACTGCTCTAAATTTCTTTCTCAGTATTGCTTTAGCTTCATTTCCCAAAACTGACATGTCCTATTCTCATTTTTATTCAGCTCAATGTTTTCTTTAATTTCCTTTGAGGCTTCCTTTTAAACCCATGGCTTATTTAAAAGTTAGTTAAGTTTCATGTGTTTAGATATTTTCATTTTATCTTTCTGATATTGATTTCTAGTTTGATTCAATTATTGTCAGAGAACACCCTATATAATTTCAGTTCTTTTCCATATGTTGAGTTTCTTTTATGGCCCAGGATATGGTCTGTATCTGTGAATCTTATGTGGCTCTTGAAAAAAAAAGTGTATTCTGCTATTGCGGGTGGTGGGGGAGCATTGTATATATACCGATTCTATCCTGTTGGTTGATTGTGTTATTCATATCTTCTGTATTGCTAATATTATTTCTAGTATTTCTTTCAGTTACTGAGAGGACAGTGTTGAAGTTCCCACCTATAATTTTGGATTTGCCTATTTATTCTTTCAGTTCTATCACATTTAGCTTCATGTATTTTGAAATGCTGTTATTTAGTGTGTACCCATTTAGGGTCATTATAATTCCCTGGTAGATGGATCCTTTTATGTTATGTCCTTCTTTGTTTTTAGTAATTTTCTTTGCTCTTCTGTTGACTTATTTTATATTAATATAGCTACTTCTGTGTTTCGTTTTATTATTAATGATTACATGATATATATTTTTCTGTTTCTATCCTTTTGCGTTCATCCTTTTAAATTTCATTTAAAATTATTTATTTATTTGTTTGTTTGTTTGTTTGTTTGTTTTGGAGGTAGAGACTTGCTTTGTTGCCCAGGCTGGTCTCAAACTCCTGGGCTCAAGTGATCACTCTGCCTCAGGCTCCTGAGTAGCTGGTACTATAGACATGTGCCACCCATCTGGCTGAGTCATATGTTTTTAATATCTCTGTCAATTTCTGTCTTTTGATTGGTGCATTTAGACCGTTTATATTTATATGTCTGCTCATTCCATCTTCCTATCCAATCCTCCAAGATTTTTTCTTTTATTATTTGCTTCTTTTTAAATAATTTTTAAGGCCATTCATTAAAGATAAGTCTGTTGGCGACAAATTATTTTCATTATTCTTTGCCTGAAAATGTTTTATTTCCCTTTTACTCCTAAAGAATGGTTTCACCAAACATATCATTTGTGGTTGATAGTTCCTTGTTTCTTCTTCAGAACTTGAAAAATGTGCCACTTCCCTCAGACCTCCATGATTTCAGGTCAGATATTGATACTTATTCAAATTCAAATAGGTAATGTGTCATTTTCCACTGAGTGCTTTCAAGATTTTCTTTTTTTTTTTTCAGAAGCATACTTATTATGTGTTTTGGTATGCATTTATTTGTGTTTATATTACTTGAAGTTTATTAAACTTTTTGAATCTTTAAGTTTGTGTCTTTTGCCAAAACTGAAAAATTTCAGCATAATATCTTTGGCCCTCGTTTCTTTTTCTTCTACCTTTGGGACACTGATGATATAAATGTTACATCTATTTTATTGTCTTACAGGTTCTTTAGTCTCTTTCACTTTTATTAGTCTTTATTATCTTTTTCTCTGTTCTTAAGTGTTGGGGACCAGCCTCAACACCACCCGTAGGGTACCCAAAGTCCGGTGGCGACAAAGGAATGAGAAGGGACAGGTTAAGAGTATGTAAAGAGTGGGGGCCAGGGGGCCAATTGTAAAATGGAGGCTGCAAAATGCTCAGAGCTCTGGTCTCCACATTATTTATTGTGTACAATTACTTAGATTTAAGAAGCAGAGATTCAGGGCGAAACAGTGAAAGGGAGACAGTGTGTCATATGCATAATTTATAGCAGTGGCGGTTTAAGTGAATCTTCTTTGTGTTCAAACAGTATATCCTTAACTTATCAGAGAGTCGCTGGTGGGAGCGGGCTTAACTAGGAGCCTGCATATTTGTCCACATTCCAATGCTTTAAGGGAGTGTCTTTCTCCTTGAACACAGCGTTTATAGATAAGAGAACAGATCTCACTCTGAGCATGGGAACATGATGGCAGTTAGGAGGCTTTCCTCCTCAGAGGACTCTTGTGGCTTTCCACAACTTATTGTCCCATATTTTTATGGCCAGTTTAGACAGGCACCCACAAGCCTTTCCCCCAACACTTAAGTAAATCTGTACTGAACTCTCTAAGTTCGTGATTGTATCCTTGCTTGGCTACACTATAATATTGAGCCCATCCAGAGATTTTCCAAATTTGGCTATTGTTTTTTCAGTTTTATAATTTCCATTTTCTTCTTTTAAAAAATCAACTTCTACATTTTGCTGAGGTTTTCAGCTTTTTAATTTTTGAGATAATTTGTAATTGATTATTGAAACATTTTTATGATGACTACTTTAATATCCTTGCAGATCATTTTGACATCTGATATATTTCAAAGATGGCTCTCCTTGACTATCTCTGTTTATTAAAATTGTGATTTTCCTGCGTCTTGATATGAAAGGTGGTTTTTACATGTATTCTGGACATTTTGTAAAGTATGTTAGCAGACTCTGGATCCTATTTAGCAGGCAGTAACCCTTTTTAGGGTTAACACACAGGTCCTGGCCTAATTTTCTGGGCCATAATTCCAATTATCAGATCCTTTTGGTGTTATTTTGATAATTAAAGTTCCAAGTTAGTTGATGTTATGATATAGAGAATATCTATATGAGCCTGACACAATCAGGTGCGTACTTTAGATGCAGAGAGCTTTCTACAGCTGATAGCAAAAAGAGAAGTCAGAGACACACAAAGTACCTGAAGGATTTGGTAAAGCATTTATGACTTTGAAGATGGAGGAGGCCATGTGAAAGGACTGAAGATTGGTCTCTGGGAGCTCAGAGTCACCCCTGGCTAACAGCTAGCAGGAAATTCAATTCTGCCAACAATCTTAATGAGCCTAAAAGTGGATTATTTTCTAGGGCCTCCAGGCAGGAGCCCAGTAGGCTTACATCTTGACTTCAGCCTTGTGAGATCTTAAGCTGAGCTCTCACCTGAGACAGCTTATACTTCTAACTTACAGAACACAGCAAAAGAAAACTGTTACTCCATCATCAGTGTTTAATTCGTGCTAAGCATAGCTTTCTCTCTGAAATGCTTTTGAATTGTCCATGCCTCTGAGAGGGCCAACACATACCACTTTTAGAACATTAATCAAGTTTATAAAAGCTTTATAGTTTTAGCATTTATGTTTTAGATTATCATATATCTTGAATAATTTTTGTATATGAAATGAGGTAATAGTTGAGGTTTTTAATTTTATATGGATTTAGAATTTTCCCAGAACTATTGATTGATAAGTCTGTCTTTTGATCCTAGTATTACCTTGCCACTTTTGTCAAAAATCAGTTGACTCTGTAGATGTGAATTTATTTCTGAACTCTCCACTCTGTTTAGCTTGCATATATTTTAATTTATAAGAATAGGATGGTATTATATATCTCATTGTTTTCTTTAACTTTTAAAATCAGTGCCATAATTTTAAGATACATTTTTATTGCCATACACATATCCAGTCTAGTGCTCCTAACTGCTGCCTGGTGTGCAGATACCACATTTTTTCCCTAACTACTTTTCCAGTAAATGACATCCAGGTTGCCTAAAACACCTTGTTTCCACAACTAATGCCTTCTTATCAGTACTCTTATGGAGTGGTGTGATAACTTACTTGGGATTTATGTACAGGAACATAATACCATGATGTTGGAGTATTCATATCTCTGATTGGTCTAGACACTGCCAATTTGTCTCCAGATTGGCTGCACCAATCTACACTCCCACCAGTAGTGCATATATATTTCTTTTTTTTTTTTTTTTTTTTTTTTTTTTTATACTTTAAGTTCTAGGGTACATGTGCATAACGTGCAGGTTTGTTACATATGTATACTTATGCCATGTTGGTGTGCTGCACCCATCAACTCGTCAGCACCCATCAATTCATCATTTATATCATGTATAACTCCCCAATGCAATCCCTCCCTCCTCCCCCCTCCCCCCTCCCCATGATAGGCCCCAGTGCGTGATGTTCCCCTTCCCGAGTCCAAGTGATCTCATTGTTCAGTTCCCACCTATGAGTGAGAACAATGCATATATATTTCTGTACTGTAATTCTTGTCAATTATTTGCATTATCCTCCTTTATAAGTTTTTCTAGTTTAACAGAAGTGAAGTGCAATCTGTTTTAAATGATATCCCCTTATTGCATTTTAGAATGCGTCTTGATAGGCTTTTCAGAATTTTGGGTTTCTCTTTTTGTAAATTGTCAGCTCACAGGCTTTGCCTAGTTTTCTACCAAGGCTGTTAATTTGAAGGCTTTTCTTGAATATTCCAGATGTTAATTCATTGTCAGTTTTAGACATTACAAATAATGTTTCCTAATCTGTCACATGTCAATTAACTTTGTGTTTTTCTTATACTTTGTTGAATAGAAGCTCTCAATTGGAATTTGTTAAATTCATTAGTTTTTGCTTTTATAGTCTGTGTCTTTAAAGTCTTATTTAAGAAGTACTTCCCTGCTTCTAGGTCATAAAGATATTCTCTTAAATTTTTATACTAACTTCGTAGCTTTATCTTTCACATCTAAATGTATAATTTAATGTAAAATTTAAGTCTATAATTTGACAACAGGGTTGATGAGAGTAGGAAAATGAGCACTCTCATATACTGTTGGTGGGAGTATAAAGTTCTGGAGATCATTGAGGCCATACCAAAAGCATTCAAAAATGCACTCCTTTTAACATAAAAATCAAGGCGATAATTATAAAAGTACAAAAAAAATATTGGAGGATATTTATTGTAGTCATTATAATAGCAAAATATTTCAAAACAACCCAAATACCCAACAATAAGAATCATTCAAATAAATTATGGTAACAAACAATGGAACAGAAATCTATTAACATACTATGGTTTGCCAGAATAGCCAAAACAATCCTTAAGAAGAATGAAGTTGGGGGACTTAATGTTTTCCGATATCAAAACTTACAGCAATGCTAGTGTAATCAAGAGAGTATAGTATTGGCATAAGGCTAGACATGTAGATTATATTAATTTCCTGTTGCTGTGGTAACAAAGCACCACAAATTTGGTGGCTTAAAATAACAAATGTATTATCTTCTTCTCTGGAGGTCAGAAGTTCAAAATCAATTTCAGTGGACTAAAGTCAAGGTGTTGCCAGGGCTAATTTCTCCTGAAAGATCAGAGTAGACATTTGATTTCCTCACATTTTTTGTTTCTAGAGGCTGCCAGTATTTCCGACTCATGGCCCCTTCCTTTTGTTACTCCAAACTCTTACTTTCATCATTAAATCTCCTACTGAGTATGATCTTATTGCCTCTCTGTTATAGGAATTCTTATAATTTCATTGGGCCTATTGAATAGTTATGGAATATCTCCCCATCTTAAGATTCTTACCCACATTTGCAAAGTCTCTTTTGCCATATAAGGTAACATATTCATAATTTCTGGGAACTTGGAAGTAGACATAATTGAGGGGCCAGTATTCAGCCTATCATATGGATCAGTGGAACAAAATGAAGAGTCTGTAAATAAACTCTCACATTTATGGTCATTGATTTTGACAAGGGTATCAAGATAATTCAAAGGGGGAAAATAATAGCCATCAGTACTGGGACAATCAGATATCTACATGCAAAAGAATGAAGTTGAATCCCTAACTCATGCTATATGCAAAATGGATTACTAGGATGACTATAATCAACAAAATGAAAAATATTAGGCCAGGATGTGGAGAAAGTGGAACCCTTCTACACTGCTCTTGGCAAAGTGAAATGGTATACTTACCGTGGAAAACAATGTGATGATTCATTAAAATGTTAAACACAGAGTTACCTTGTGACCCAGGAATTACACTCTTAGGTATATACTCAGAAGAAATGAAAACATGTCTACATAAAAACTTGTACATGAATATTCATAACAGCATTATTGCTAATAGTCAAAAAGTGTAAACAATTCAAGTACCTATCAACAAATGCACAGATAAGCAGAATTTCGTATATCCATACTATGGAATATTATGCAGCCATAAACAAGAATGAAGGATTTATACATGCTACGACATGAATGAACCTTGACAACGTTATGCTAACTCACAGAAGCCAGCCACAGAAGGCTCATATTATATGATTCCATTCATGTGAAATGTCAGAAGAGGCAAATCTATAGAGACAAAATAGTAGACTAGTGGTTACTAAGGGCTTTATGGGAAGGTTGGGGGAAATAAGGAGTTACTGCTAATGGGTATAGAGTTTCTTTTGGTGGTGATCAAAATATTTAAAATATTGTAGTAATGGTTCCACAGTTTTGTTAATGTGCTAAAAAACATTAAATTGTACACTTTAAATTGGTGAATAGCACGGCATGTGAATTATGGTTTCAATCAATGTATACAAATAAATGAACTAGATCTGAAAAATAATATGGTTTACAATGATTCTAAACTGGAACATCTGCTTTATTTTCAAGGAAGCTTAAAATATACAATTTAAACTGGATTTAAATTGCAATAATAGGAAAGGATATTTGATATGAAAAGATGCTCACAATTGCTAAGGCAGGGAAAAATGAGCATGTTAATGTAAGTATATTCACCGTGTGTGTGTGTGTGTTTGTATGTGTTAATTTTAATACATGTACACTTACAATAAGTTACCCCAAAATTTTCAGTGTTTTTTTCCTCTGAGGCTGGGTTACAGGTTTTTAGCATTTCTTCTTTTCTTGTTTATAATTTTTTTTTGTAGTGAGTATTTAACTTTTAGAAATTAAGAATAAAACAGCTAGAGCTAATGTACTCAGATATAGTAGTGGCACTGAGGAAGTAGAAATGTTCACTGAACCTGTTTCCCCCTCAATGTTATCTCCTTTGGTTCAGGGCAGGGGAGAGGGAAGACAAACCTTGCCTCAATTGATATGAAAGAACCAGCCTGCTCCTTTTCAGTGGAAGAATGGGGGATAATGGACACAACGTTTCTGTTTATTTTGGGGTAAAATCTCAGAACAGCAGACGTATCCACAATCAAATATAAGTACTCAAAACACCTATACACCTAAAGCTGAATGTAAATGCATTTAAAAATGCTTATCATACTTCTGATTGGATTCCCTGCATCTTTGTTAGTTTGTGTGAATAAAATTGATAGGTTTTTTGGTATTTGTTGTAAGTTGTTTCACTTCTATATGTTTGGTGTCCCTGAGCAGCTTGTAAGTTTTTTGAGGTCATGTGATCTTGGCTTTAATTCCTGTTCTTGCTCTCTTGAAGCCCAGTAATGGTGCTTTGCACACAGCAAGGACACAGCCAAAGTAGATGAAATGGTTGTATTGGCAGAAACCAGAAGAGATTTAATAATCAACTAGCCCTGCTATCTATTTGTATCTAGAGAGATTTTCTGTACTATTCTCAAACCAAAGATTTCTTTTTTGGTAGGTGGTCCATACCATTTAATTGGCTTATAGTTAACAAATGGACTATTATTTTGGCACACATTTTAGAACAAATCTATCTTCTATTGGGTACTTCTTTTCTTTTCTTTCTTTTTTTTAAGATGGAGTCTCACTCTGTCTCCTAGGCTGGAGTGCAGTAGTATGATCTCAGCTCACTGCAACCTCTGCCTCCCAGGTTAAAGTGATTCTCCCATCTCAGCCTCCTGAGTAGCTGGGATTACAGGTGCATGCCACCACGCCCGGCTAATTTTTGTAGTTTTAGTAGAGACGGGGTTTTGCTATATTGGCCAGGCTGGTCTCAAACTCCTGACCTCAAGTAATCCACCTGCTTCGGCCTCCCAAAATGCTGGGATTACAGGCACGAGCCACAGTTCCTGGCCCTATTGGGTACTTATTTCTGTACAACAAATTATTACAAACATAGTGGCTTAAAACAACATGCATTTATTATTTCAGTTTTTTGTGATCAGTAATCTAGGCATGGCTTAACTGGGTCCTCTGCTTAGGGTCTTATAAGGCTACACTCATGGTACCAGTCAGGGTGTATAATAATTTGAATACCCAAATGAAGAAGAATCTCCTTCCAAGCTCAATTAGGTGGTTGTCAGAATTCATTCTCTTGGGATTAAGAGTACAGCGGGCCCTAGGTTTATGTTGACTGCTGGCTGGAAGCTGTCTTCAGTTCCAAGAGGCTGCCCACAGTTTTTAGAAATCATCCATAGTTGCTTACCATGGGGGCTTCCCCAATATGGTCACTTAACTTTACTGAACCAGCAAGGAGTCTGTAAAGACAGACTGCTAACAAAATGAAGTGGTATGCAATGTAACCTGATCATCAGAGTAAGATCACTTTTGCCATATGTGTCAGTCAGAAGCAAGCCACAGGTCCCACCCACATTCAGAGGGAAGGCATTATATAAGAGTGTGGATACCAGAAAGAGGGCATCATGGAGGCGACCTTTTGATTTATTTTATAAATTACACTTGTGATTTATTTTAAAGTGTGTACCAGGAAATTATGTTGTTTTATGTTAGACATTTTATGATTATTTTATATTTTTTAAATGACCGACATGAGTATTTGATTCACTACGGCTAGACTCACTGCTAAAGTACATGATTCTGTTCTTCACTGGTAGTCTAAAGGAGCTCCATTTTAGTGACTTGTCAAGGAACATTTTCAAGGACCTCCTGATGCTAAAATCCAAAACTCAGTTGTGGGCGCCATAGTTGGGGGGGATCACCCAAATTTTGTCATCCGTTCATTCCTACAAAAGTTCTAAAACCTCTCTCTAAATTAAGTCAGACCTTTGGAGAGCTGCTTACCTAAATCCTGTAACTCTGGCTCCTGTAGAAGCTGGACTGTGCTTTGGCTCAAAGTCAATGGCCTATAGGAGGGATCATAGAGGAAATAGCCCTATGAACTATGTTGTTGTAGATAATGTAATGTGATGTCTTGTCTTGGTACCCACGAATACCCATGCTTCTCTTGTTTGGCTTATTTCCTATAGGCATCGTAAATCATGTAACTGCTTTTCCTTCTTCACACTGGCCAAATTTGTAGCTCACCAATTAGCAAGTTTTGGGCTTCCAGTAGACATTTTGAGTACTAACCTTTCTCCTGTCCCTGTTGTAACCTTTCTACCATTATTTTCACCTTCCTCTGATTGCCTGACTTATTGTTTTTTCTTTTACAATTTTAAAAAATTCGTATAACTTTATGGGGTACAAGAGTAATTTTGTTACATAAGAGATATTACATAGTGGTGCAGTCGGGGCTTTTAGTGTATCCATCACCCAAATAATGCACATTGTACTCATTAGGTAATTTCTCATCATCACTTCCCTTCTCACTCCCAACCCATTAGATAGAGTCTCCATTGTCTCTCATTCCACACTCTATGTTCATGTGTACACATTATTTACAGTAAGCTACCTTACATTTTTTTTTTTTGTAACAAGGAAGGGTATAAATAACTTGTTTGATTGCTACAAAAGTCTTAACGTGTACACTGTAATTGTGCCCATAGCCTCCAACACATGTTTCCTAAATGGAAAGGTGGATGTTGTGCCATTCAGCTGAACCTGATGAAGACGCTGGTGTGCTCAGTAGCAACTCAGAAAGAGGTTTCCTTGGTTGCAGTCACTTGTCTTGGCTAATGGGAATGCCAATCCAAATAGCTACGTACTGATAAAGAAGACTTATGGAGGGAACATTAATTTAGAGCGATAGTGGAGATTGATCTTAAAAGAAACTACCACTGGGATAATGCAAGAAGTGAGGTGATAAAAAGAGAGAAGTGAAAGGGAAAAGGTTCCCTTGTCCCTCTCACCAGGTGGATGACAGGGGGAGTGGTTTGCTTCTTTAGTGCCCTGCTACTCAAGCCTTTAGGGGAAGCGTGCAGACAGGTTGTGGGGCTCTGACCCCATGGCAATGTTTAGGGGTGAATGTTCAGAGCTCCTAAAGCCCCAGTGGGCGTGTGTTACAGTATGCTCTTTCAGTTTTGCCGTCTGTAGGTAGCTTGTGTTTATCAGCTCAATTAGACCCTCTGCCTTATCACAACGACAGAGGGCTTTCTGTATACTGGGTTCTTGCCTTGGTGTACTGGAAAAATCGGATCACGTGTGGGCTTGGAGAATGAGTGAAAGGTTTTATTGAATGGTGGAAGCTCTCCTCCTACCGCCCCAGCTGGTTGATGGCCTGCTGGTGTGTTCTTCTGCTGGTGTCTTCCTCTCGATGTCCATCTGCTTGTGTCTCTGCCTGCTAGGGTCTCGGGGTTTTTATAGGCACAGGATGGGGGCATGGTGGGCCAGGGTGGTCTTGGGAAATGCAACATTTGGGCATAAAAACAGAAATGCCTGTCCTCACCTAGGTCCATGGGCACAGGCCTGGGGGTGGAGCCCTAGCAGGGACCCCGTCCTTCTTTTCCCAGCACTTCCCTGCCGCCCCCCTCCCCATACCAGAGGGACCCTGGAAGAAAGGTTTATTCCATGAAAATCCCATTTGCCTTCAAGTTCAGCCTTTGGCCGGGATGATTGTTGGGGTGCTGATCCCTCTTACTCACACCTGTCAATCCAGGGCTGTATAGAAGGCTGTGGTAGAACAGGTGTAGGAAGCTGCTGGCAGTGGCAGTGTGTGGGCTGAAGTTTTCTATGGTCAATTTAAGAGGAGTTTACTCTGAGTTACCAGCAGGTGCTAGGTGGGGAGATCACAGAATCATTTGAGCAGGAGGAAGCCAAAGTAATATGTCTGGATGGACTAGATTATCTGTCCAGCTAAGGGAGTGATTTAGAGTTGAAATGGTTGAGGGTCAGTGGATGAAAGAAATCAGAATGAGGAAAAAGGTACAGAGCGAGTGAGAGTGGGAAGTTGTGAACACTGAGCACGTGGCATGTTGTAGTAGGGGCAGCTTGTGAAAGTTCTGTCCAGAGTGGAGCCCTGTCTCTTGCTGGTAAGAGAGCAGTTAGAGTGTTTCTGGGAATTGACAATTGATGTGTGTTACCATTAAGATGGAGTTTGCTGATAGATTGATTTCTGACTCTGCTTGCCTGACATCTATATTGTCTATATTTGGTTAAAATGGAACCTCTAAAATGGCTTATTCAAATGTCACAATATGCTTTCTTTCAGTAAACATGACCCCAGTGAAGAACTATTGAAGTAGTTGTCAAATGAATAAAACTGAGAAATAACGCCACACTCAAATAAAAATAGCACTATTTTTAGAAGTAATATTGGAAAAAGCTAAGATAAAAATACCCTTTCAGCTTTCTTCCAAGATGGCTTGATTTTTCCGTTTATTTCTCTACTATATTTCTTCCTGTGAATTTTGGTGTAATGTTTAGATTTAAAGCATGATAAGGTAACATATAAACTCATTCATTTGCTCTTTTTGTCCTAACTTATAAGGAGAGAAGGAAGTAGTCTAACATTGAACACCTGTTATGCGCCAGGAACTTTATTTACACTATCCCCTTAAATTCTCACAACAGCCTATGAAATAAGAAGTATATTTTTGCTACAGATGGGGAAATTGATACTCTGTTTACTGGAATAAGTTCTATGGCTTCTCCAAAGTCACCCAGCTACTAAGTAGGGGAGCTGCATTTCAAACCCAGATCTTTCTGATTGCAAAACCCTTCTGGTTAGCTACTGTGTTGGCACTTACCTCATAGAGTGGTTGTCAGGATTAAGTGAAATGAAGTAAAACAGTGCATGTAAGGTACTTAACAGAGCAGTATATAGAAAGAGCTCAATAAAGGGTAACTGCTATTACTGTCACCACCACCACCACCACCACCAATATCCTGCCTTTCAAGTAGTAGAGGTTGACTGGAATAGAGGATGTGTGATTAACTGACAGCAGAGTCTGGTAATAGTCAAAATATTTCTGATCAGCAGAGCTTCTTTGGTCATCTGCCAGAGCCTATTCTCAAGTTTTTTGTGTCCTTACTGTCTTCATCCTTATAACATTGTGAAGTTGGTATTTTTGCTCTTCCCACATTGTAGATGAACTGATTGAGCCTCAAAGACATGAGGTAACTTGCTCAAAGTAACAACTAGGAAATGGCAGAACTGGGATCCAGGTTTGTCTGAGTCCAAAACCCATGCTTTTAAAACTCCACCCTCCTTCCTTTCTGTAATTGTATGACCAGATTACTGAGGTTCTTTTGTGCCTCACCCATATGTTGTGCCATAGATGTAATATCCTGCATACACTAAACCATCATTTATGTGGATCCATCCATAGTTCCCACTACAGAGAGTTTTGATTGTGACTGAAAATTTCCAAGGACTATAATAACTTTTTTTCTAACTGATTTGTTCATTTTTAAATAAAGTGACACAATCAACTGGCAGGAATTTGAGAGTATTAAATGCTCTGATTAAATCTTTGTCAACCACCAGTCTGATCTCTGTGGCTGCAATATGGGATAAAAGGACGGTTCAGAATTTAATGTGGACACAGCTCTCGAAAGCACTGTCAGGGTTAAAAAGGCTACTTCAAAATATGGTCTCGGGAAATTTCCACATTGAAGTTTCACGATCAAGGTAACTCAGGGTCTTGAATAGTGAGGCCTGTGGAGAGGAAGCAATTGTAATTGGAGAAGCAGTTACAATCAACTCATAAAGAGTTTTTGAATAAAAAGAGCTGGTAACTGTAGTTACTTTAATTCACCAAAGCCTATGGAATGAGAATGGTGGTCAAATGGACAAAGAATACTGAAATAAATAAAGTACCCTGTATTTTGGAGGTTGAGAAGAAAATGGTATTGGAACAACTGAGCTATTAGGCAGAAATGGTGTTAGACTTATCCTCCCAGATTTGACTCAGTCATCCACAAAATAAATAAACCCTCATGCTGCAATATACCTGGGAAATAATTATGGCTGTTAAATGGCCTCCTAGTTATCAAGACAAGCCAGTATACTCGGAAGATGAAAGCCCAAAGAACCAGCCTGTGCAGGGCTGGGCAAGAGAAGCTCATGCCAAGAATGTCTAGGGTATTTGCTGGCAGAATTTAATCTCATCCCTTTTACTTTTCTCTGGAACTTGGCTAGCTTGGGGACGGAAAGACTCCAGCATTCTCTCTGTTGATATTCTCTAAAACATTCTGCATTTCTCCAAGAGAAGCAGGCACAAGAAGTGGTGGAGGGTTGCCGTAGAAATGAGTGCGCTGATTTTTAGAGATGAGTTTATGTTATAGGAGCAAAATAGAAGGTCATAGAATTGTTCCATTCCCATACATCAAACTCTGCAGGGAGACCATATTATTTTCCTCTGTGCAATAAACTACTGAACATTCTCTCTGTTCAGGGAAAGCTCTGACTGTCAGTCTCTGCCTTCTCCAGGGTCCAACCTGTGTACTTACCCCAACCAGCTCTGAGGCAGAGGGGATATTAGGACGTCTCATCCCTACCATCAGGGAAGGCTTGGATCTCCTTTTATTCCCAGGGCCTATATTCATTATGGCTGAGGTGAACTGCCCCAGTGAGGCCATATGATTGGAATTTTGCCTTATTTTCTTCCACCTGCCCCATCAATTTTCCTCTAAACCCTCTTCTGCCTGTCTACAACCTCCTTTACCCACACTTTCCTTGAAGCCTGGAGCCAGCTCTCATAATCTCAGCTGCTTATTGTTTTCAATTCTGAAATGCTAATGAGAATACACACACACACACACACACACACACACACACACACACACACACATACATATATATATACATATGATATTTTATGACTAGAATGTTAGGAGCTGTTTCTCACATGTGAAGTCATGCGTCAGGGCATCAGGAAGACATCTGCTGACCAATAGTCTGCCCAGCAGCTGGTTGATACTTATGAGACAAATAGTAGTTTCCAGTTCTTAGATTAAGGTATGGCTCTGAGACTTAGTGCAGAGAAACTCAAAGATTATGGATTTGATTACACTCAAAGTTTGAAGAGGCAGCATGTAGTCGTGAACAGAGCATGGGCTTTAGAATTACACAATCTGGGATCAAATCTTAGCCACTTAGCGGCGATGTGACCTTGGGCAAATTGATCAGTCTCTTTGAATCTTTGTTCTATCCTATTAACACCACTCTCATACTATTTTTAGTTGTTGTACTAGCAAATACATATATATATACACACACACACACACACACACACACACACACACACACACATAGTTGCATTTGCTAGTTGCTAGTTGGAGAGATATATATATCCCTAAACTTTACCAGTTTGTTTAGAATGAATATTGTATCATTTCATGGAAAATGTAAAAACTTTTAAATCCTATAGGTCCCTTTAACCCCCACTGTCATCTTTTATGTTATAATTATCATATGTATTATATCTACCTACATTGAAAACCACACAAGAAAATGCTATGCTTTTTCTTCAAGCAATAATGTTTGTTTTAAAGAATTTAAGAACTAAATCATTTTAAATTATTTTCATTAAAAATTCAAAGCCTCTCTCTAGTACTATTTCCCTTTAGTCTAAAGAACACCGTAATGTGTTTTCTAAGTTTTTCTTTTTCTGAAAATGTATTTCACTATCATTCCTGAAGGATATTTTTATTAGATATAGAATTCTGGGTGAACTTTTTTTCTTTCATCACTTTAGGTATGCTATTCCATTGTCTTATATTTTTATATTTTCTAATGAGAAAGCCATAGTCATCCTGCTTCATTGTCATCAGATAAATGTAAATTAAAATCACAATGCAGGCCCTCTAGCTCCTGTTATAGTGGTGTAACTCCTCAATAGATCAACTCTCTCACTGGTGTAACTCTTCACTCTGGGCAAAATACAAAGATAACTACCTGGGGATACTGAGGAGAAAGCACAGATGGGCAAACTGTGAAGGAGAACTGAAACTTGAAATAATGGACATGGGCATTTTGTGCTATTATTATTTTTTGTAGTTTTGACCCAAGAGCAGGCATCAGTTGTTCAGTGAGGCAGGACAGTAAAGGTAGCTAAAACTCAAGTAGAAATGGTGCTGCCTTCCTGGCTAGGAAAATTAGGGTAAGAAACCCAGGTAACCATGTCTGGAGAGTGAAGGATAATTCCCAGAGGGTAGAGAGCTGTAGAAGGAGATCTCCTAATCCTGTGTGTAAACATCGTGAAAGTCTCAGGCTGACCCTTGAACCGCATTGTTACAAAACAGACTCCAAGGAGAATAGCAAAGACTTAAAGACTTGAACTTATACTTAAACTAACATGACCCATTGGTGATAGTTGTTTTGTGTGTACTGTATAATTTTCATTCAGTTGATTTTTTTTTCCTAGTTATCTTTCTGTTATTAATTTCTATTTTAATTCTATTATGGTTAAAAAATTCTGAATGATTTCAATATTTTAAAATTTGTTGAGGTTTTCTTCATATAATTGATTTTGATAAATACTCTGTGTGACATGAAAAATGTGGATTCTGGCTTGTTTGTATGCAGTGCTTTATAAATGAATATTACATCAAGTTTGTTAATAGTGCTCTTCAGAAATTTTATATGTATACTGATTTTTTTGTCTGCCTGTTCTATCAGCTATTAAGTGTGTTAATATTCCTTTATGATTGGAGAGTTATCAATTTCTCTTTTTAGTTTTGTTGGTTTTTTTGCTTTATATACTTTGAGGCCATATTATTCTGTGTATATAGTTTTAGGATAATAATATCTTCTTGTTGAAGATAATGACTTCTTTATCATTTTGAGGATACTGAAGGGTTTTTACTGCTTATTATAAAATGCTGTTCTATTATCTATAATAATGCTTATTGCCTTAAAATTTACTTTACCTGATATCAGTATAGTTACGACAGGCTTCTTTTGGTTAATGTTTGAATTACTTATTTTTTTTTTTTTTTACCCTTTTACTTTAGACTTTTTGGTGCCCTTATATATTTTTAAAAAATATTAACTCTTGTAAGAATAATAAAGTTAACTGTATTTTATTTTATTTTATTTTTTGTTTTTTGAGACAGAGTCTTGCTCTATCACCGAGGCTGGAGTGCAGTGGCACGATCTCAGGCAACTGCAACCTCCGCCTCCTGGGTTCAAGTGATTCTCATGCCTCAGCCTCCTGAGTAGCTGGGATTACAGGCGTGCACCACCACATCAGGCTAATTTTTGTATTTTTAGTAGAGACAGGTTTCACCATGTTGGCCAGGTGGTCTCGAACTCCCAGCCTCAGGTGATTTGCCCACCTCAGTCTCCCAAAGTGCTAGGATTAGAGGCGTGAGCCACCATGCTCAGCCAAGATATAATTTCCATACTTTTAAGTGTACAATTCAATGGTTTTTAGCCTATTCTCAAAGTTGTAACCACTATCTAATTTTAGGACATTTTCATTATCCCCCAAAGAAACCCATTATTGTCATCCAATTTCTCCCTCATCCCAAGACCCCAGAAAATATTAATTTACTTTCCGTCCCTATAGATTTGCCTATTCTGGATATTTCACATAAATAGAATTATACAAAATGTGGTCTTTTGTGTTTAGTTTCTTTAATTAGCATACTGCTTGTAAGGTTAATCCATCTTGTAGTATAGATCAGTCCTTAATTTTTTTATGTTGAAAACCATCCCATGTATGGCTCTAACATATGTGGCTTATCCATTCATTAACTGATGGACGTTTGGGTTGTTTCCACTTTTTGGTCATTATGAATAATACTGCCATGAACACTTACGTAAAGGTTTCATGTCAACATATGTTTTCGGTGTCTTTGAGTATATATCTAGGAGTAGGATTGCTGGGGTTATATGTTAAATTTATATTTAATACCTTGAGGAACTGCCAAGCTATTTGGCTCTTGTTTCTATTCCATTGAGGTATACATCTATCCTCATGTCGCTCACAATGTCTTAATTACTGTAGCTTTGTAATAAATTTTGAAATTTGAAAGAATGAGTCTTCTAACTTTTTTTGAGATTGTTTTGGTTGTTCTGAGTCTCTTGCATTTCTGTATAAATTTTATGATTAGTTTGTCAATTTCTGCAGAAAATCCAACTGGGAATTTGAAAGGTATTGCATTGAATTTATAGATCAATTTGGGGAGCATTACCATCTCAACAATAGGAGTTTTTCAAACCCATAAATATAAGATGTCTTTCCATTTATTTAGGTCTTCTTTAATAATTTTTTTCAACAATATTTTGTAGTTTTCAATATATAAATCTTGCATTCCTTTAAAAAATTTCTAAGTGCTTTATTCTTTTTCATGCTATTGTAAATGGAATTTTCTTAATTTCATTTTCATAATGTGCGTTGGTAATGTATAGAAATACTACAGATTGTTGTATATTGATCTTGTACTCTAGAACTTTGCTGAACTCTCTTATTAGTTCTAATAGATTTTTGAGGAGATTTCTTGTGATTTCCTCTATATGTATAAGATTGTGTCATCTCTGAATAGAGACAGTTTTATTTCTTCCTCTATAACTTGATGAACTTTATTTCATTTTCTTGTGTAATTGCCCTGCTAGAATCTCCAGGACAATGTTGAGTAAAAGTGATGAGAGTGGACATCCTTATCTACCTTCTGATGTTAGGGAGGAAACATTTTTTTTTTCACTAATGAGTAAGATGTTGACTGTAGGTTTTTCATAGATTGCTGTTTTTCGGGTTGAGAAAAATTTCCTAGTATTCCTACTGTGTTGAGTGTTTTCATCATGAATGAGTGTTGGATTGTGTCAAATGCTTTTTCTGCATCTATTGAGATGATCATGTGATTTTTGTCCTTTATTATATGGTATATTACATTGATTGATTTTCATATGCCAAATCAGCTAGAATTCCTAAGATAGACTCCCTATGGCTATGGTACATAGTTCTTTTTATGTATTGCTGAATTTGTTTTAGTAGTATTTCATTGAGAATTTTGGCATCTATATTCATAAAATATGTTGGTCTGTCATCTTATTTTTTGTGATGTCTGTGTCTTGTTTTGGTATCATTGTACGTAGTTTTGGTTTTGGTTTTTTTTTTTTTTTTTTTTTTTTTTTTGTCTGGTTTTGTAATCTTGGTCTTTTATTTGGAGTAATGAGTTATTTTACATACATTGTAATTACTGATATAGCTGAGTTTATAAGTGCCATGTTGCTTTTCATTTCATTCTTGGCTCATTTGTTTTGTATTTCTTCTGTCATCTTTTCTTACTGTCTTTTGGATAAACTACAAAATATATTGTTCTGTTCTGTGTTTTCTTCTAATGATTTGTTAGTTATACATATTTGTGCTATACTTTTAGAGGCTACTCTAGAGATTATATCATGCATTTGTGAATTATTTCACTGTACCGAAAATTATTATTTAGCCATATCTCCATAACCAATATAAAACCTTAGAACCTCAAAACTCTGTTTACCTTTATCTTGCTTTTTTGTTATTGTTGTCATTGAATATGAATTCTACATGATAGTATTGTTATTACTTTGTGAAGTTAATATTTATTTGTATTAACCCACATATTACTTCATTCCTCTATTCTTCATTCCTTCCTGCATTTCCACATTCCTGTCTGGTATCCTTTTTTTCTGTCTCAAGGATTCCTTTTATTCTTTTTTGTAGTGCAGGGCTTGGAATGGTTGTCTACTCTATGGAAGTTTAGTTAATCTAGTCCTAATTGTTATCAAAGCTCTCTCAGGCATCTAAATACCACTTTTATAATTTATTCATATTTAAGTAATTATTACAGCAGAAGTGTCTATTTACTGTGACTTATTACATTCTACTTGGAAGCAGAAGTAGTATGATAATTTTTAAATAGCTGTCTCTCACACTCAATTTTAAGCTACATGAATGTAGGAACATTGTCTGCTTTGCTTATTTGGGGTTGTCTAACATTTAATAAGTTATTTATGAATAAATGAATGAATGAATAAGTGACACAGTATCTGTAAGTCCTTGTCATTTGGTAAGTACTCAATAAAATAAATATTACCTAACCTTTTAAATATTTGATCTCTATCAATCACATGTCACATTAGGGTGGGGACTAAACTTTGCAGCAATTACCAATCATTTTTGCCTGCCTCTGAATACAGGGATCAAGAGAAAGTATCAGGGAAGCCTGCAGAGTTGGGAAGTTGAGGCACAACTGACTGAACTATTTACATAGGTTTACTGAAGCTCTGTCTTGTAACTAACAACTGGAGAATACGACAGTAATCACTCAGTAGCCTCCACATGTAAGAATCTTCAAATTAGCAAAGGAGACCAGGAAAAATGATGTACAATTGTACAGCATAATGTGACTGTGGATAAAAGGGAAGAGAGAGGACACTGTTCTACCCAAGTTAGATGATAAAGTTTTTGACATATTAGAAAGTAGTGTTATATAGGTAGCTGGTTTTCAATATGTATCTCAGGGTCTTGTAAAAGTAGTTGCTATATCCCTGCATTCTAGAATCAAGAGACATATTGGGTAGAATATAACCAATTACAAGTCAGCCAGACACTCTGGTTATCAATTGCTATGACATAAATTGAGGGTAAAAGATTTATATTTGGCCATTTTCAAAAAAGATCTACTAAGAGAAATTATTATCCTCAAAGCTGTGACATTTTTAAAAGAGAAACATCATATATTGTCTCCAAAGATAACACATCATAGCAGGTGAAACATAAAAGGAATTTTTTATTGATTCAACACAATAATGTTCTTTTGCTTTTTAAAGCATTTTATTTTCTATGGGGGCCAAAAGTTTTGACATTTTAACGATTCTGTTTGTTCACCCAGCTTGGGAAATAAGTAGAAAGCAAGTTCCCCGTACTTCCCCTGTAGTTTGGACAGCATTGGACATACATGGACAGCATTTTATCATTGACAGAACCCATTCCCATTGTTTTCGTATTTGAGTTTCACAGTAATCCATTGAGAGAGGCAGGGAAGAGAGCTACTATCAGTCTTATAGGTATAGAAACCAAGACTCCCAATTCTAGCCAGTGCTTTTGTTGTTATCCAGCTTTGCCATCTTAGAAGCTAAGTTGATGTTTGGGCTAGCATTTATTCACTCATCTCAAACCCCCACATTTCAATTTTAGTATATTAGAAAGAAAATGAATAAATAAAATTTTCAACTCTTGCTGGTTCAAAAGACCTATTTTCTCAAATATTTAATTAGACTTGTGTGTAGTAACCTACCTTGAACTCTGCTTTCATCTGAGAAATCCTATCATGGCAAAATATGTCTTGGAAAAAAATATCAAAAGGTAAGAATTGAAAATGCAAGTTAAGCTGAAGTTCCCAACTTAAAAAAGATTATTGCAAGGATAGCTTTCTCACTCAAGTGAAGGAAATGAGTGGTGAGAAAGTCCAGGCTTTATAGTAGAAAGGACAAATATGATCATTAAGTCATTAGTCAACCACATTTCCCTCTTCCAGGACCTATCTTTGTCCTGAAGAAACTGGTCTGTTTTTCTATTGGTGATGAAATATCAGATAAAAAATAATTATGCTTGGGAATTTTGTTTATATCTATAATTGATTATAGCCATTTTATGCAACAAAATAAAAAGTTTTTAGTTAGAGGCTAGATGAATCTGCCTTTTTTGGATGGCCAATTGAATTGTCAATAACACTTTGTCATAAACTTTGCAAGTTACTTTTTAAAGCATTCAGGCCTACAAAATTGACCTTGGCTGCCTTGGTGGTGCCCCAGGGACTGGGATTACCTCTGCTCGGCCACTCCACCCTCATTTCTGCTTCTATTGCTTAATTGCTAACTGGTTTAAGTTCTTTCTCTCACTCTGTGTCATATATATATGTATATATATATATGAATATATATATGAATATATATCCCAAATAATTGAATAATTGGCTGGAATGAATATTTAGTTGAATACATAACTGCTTAATAGGTTTTCCTTAGTTTTATTCTGAATTGACTAGTTGCCTTGGGATTTTAATTCATTTATTGTAATGATGTTTACTGAGCACTCACCATGTGCTAGGTATATTGTAGGGGCTAGGGATAGAGCAGAGAACAATAGAGGCATAAATCCCTGACCTCATAGACTGTACATTCAAGTATCAGGGGAGACAGAATTAAACAATAAATGCAACACATAGTGTGTTGGTGATAAGTGCCATTGAGTAAAATAAAGGATGGTAGTAGGACAAGTAATACACATGTGGTATATAGGAGAGTGTAGCATATTGAATTGGGTGGCAACGGAAGGCCTCACTGGGAAGGTGCCATTTGAGCAAAGACCTGAAGGAGTTGAAGGAATGATACATGCAGCTATCTGGGGAGAGATCATTTGGGAGAGGCAGAATAGCAATTGTAAAGATCCTGATATGGACCTACGTGTAGCCAGGTTGGTGAAATGCTGGGTGGCTGGAGCTGAGTGAGAGAGGCAGAGTGTGGTAGGAGACAATGTCAGAGAGCACATGGAAATCCAGATCATGGGGGTCCTTGTAGGCCAGTACAAGGAGTAGAGTTTATATTCTGGGGGAGATGGGGAGCCAGTGGAAGGATTTGTGCAGAGACATCATATGATCTGAGATGTGTTAAGGGGATCACTCTGGCTGCTGTTTTGAAAAGAGACTGAAGAGGCAAGGGCCGAGGCTGACCAGTGAGGAGTCTGTTGCAACAATCTAGGGGAGAGATGATGGTGGCTAAACCAGGTGGCAACAATGGAGGGAGTGAAAAATGATTGGGTTCTAGATATATTCTGAAAGTATTGCCAAGAGAATTTTCCTACCGATGGGGTGTGGAGTGTGGGAGGAAGAGAGGAGTTAGGATCATCTTAAGGATTTGACCTGAACAACTAAAAGCATAAGATTATCATTAACTTAGATGGAGAAGGTTGAGGAGGAGCAGGTTTTTGGGG
This sequence comes from Rhinopithecus roxellana, assembly GCF_007565055.1. Classification (NCBI taxonomy): domain Eukaryota; kingdom Metazoa; phylum Chordata; class Mammalia; order Primates; family Cercopithecidae; genus Rhinopithecus; species Rhinopithecus roxellana. Next base: position 112,602,681 of record NC_044555.1, on the reverse strand, counting down.
GTAAAGTCAGGGTTTTGGTTTTGGATATGTTAAATTTGAGACACCTATTGATATCCAAGTGGAGCTATTGAGGAGGCAGTTTGAAACATATATCTGGACCTCAAAAGATCACATCCCCCTTCCCACACACACACACAAACATTTAGATGTTGTGTCTGTATAGATGGAAATTAAAGCCATGACACAGATGAGATCACCAAGAGCATAGAGAAGGGAAAAGGTCCAAAGACAAGGCCCTGGTGCCCTCTAACACTTAAAGTTCAAGGAGATACAGAAGAGGTAGCAGAGGTCACTTAAAAGAGAGACCAGTGAGGTAATTGGAGAACCCTTAAGTGTGTGCCTGGCGGTGAGAGTAAATGAGAACAAATTTTGTTTCTTAAGAGTCTGTTGACTCTATTAGGCTTTGCCCCATCCCTGGGTTGGCGGGATCTCAGAGTAGACTGTATGTCAGGAGATTCTTCACTTATTTTTAATATTTGGTGGGAGATAGTCCCCTCACAATTTTGTTGACTACAACATGGAAAAGAGATATTGGGCAGTGACGGTGTGTCAAAGCAAATATTGTAATGGAAACACTTTTTGTTCTAACCAAGACTATGTGTTATAATTAAGACATTGGTACATTCCATCATCATGACAGGCCAATTGAGTTCTTTGCTGATTTTGAGTGGGGAGGAGCAGGGTGTGGTAGGATAAAGATGGAAAGGTTAGCATGAAGCAAGAAAGAATAAACATTGGAACATATAACATCATTTATTCTGACATCCAACAAGTCACACAAAAGAGGACACTTGGAGTTTTCCCCACCATTAAATGTCATGTCAGCAGTGACAACTTGGAGGCTTATTCCATATCTCTGCTAGTTTGAAGAGCCAACCTTGATGTATAAATCTCTTCTGAAGCAGAAGTTTAAGGCCGTGTGTATTGTGAATTGAAGATTTAGCCCAATTTTTGGTTCTTTGCTCTTTCACTTTTACCCTCTATGAAGTGACTGCCAGTATCTGTCATTTGTAAGAATCAATTTAGAAAATAGGTGAGATAGTGCAAATTCTGAGTGTAGCTTCAAGTCCCAGGTGAGTTTCCTAAAGCACAATGGCACTGCAGCATCCTTGCTGATACCTAGGAACAGCATTAATTAATTTTCAGTGCCTTTCCCCATCTGATCATTTTGGTCACAAAGGTTCATTTCTAAAAGGTGGCCCGGAGCAGATTTAAGAATAGAGTCCTTTAATTGGCATGAGTAAGCAACAGTTGGACTTTCTGAATTGAGTTCTTCCGTGGTTAACCAGAGCACATAGAGACAACATTAATTGCCTCATAGCTCCCAAATGGAGATGAAGGGAGGGAAGAAAGCAAAGTCATGAGTGGTCTGACTGAATTAGTCCATGGGAATTGTTTCTGGGCTTTGTTTCTTCATGTAAACCCTGCTTTGAAAGCAAAATATTTGAGTTATAAACAGGTAGTATAACAGTTGGACTACATAATAACATTTATAATTTGATACAAAATTTCAAAAACCATTTTCTATGAATAATGCCTTAAAGAGAAAGGGCTTAATGGTTGAACCTGTCGGGGTTTTTGAAGTTTTCATTTTATTTTTGGGATGGAGTTTATGAAATTTAGGCCTTTATTGCTTTATGTACTAAAATATTCTCTCCTTTGTGTTATACACATTCACGCACGCACACACACACACACACACACACACACAGAAGATACACACACAAAGGGTGCTGGTTTATGAGAGCTTTTCATTTCAAAAGAGAACTGTCAAATTTGTGAAAGAATAAAGTGTGTAGAGTAAGTGCTCGCTTATAAGATGCCACATTTTATATAGAATGAATCATGCTTTTAGGTAAGCTATATAAGCTATTTCCATAAATGTATACTATGTGTATGAGTCCAAGGGAAATTGTGATGGGAGAGAGAAATACTGATGATGCTATCATGCTTGTATTTTGTGTTGTGCTATATTCTTGAGCCTACTGTTGTTCATGGTTAGAAGACAAGCTGGGCACTCAGTGGGTTTTAGGGTCCTAGTCTGTATCCTTGCACTAACTTGATAAAAGCTCCTGAGGAAAGCATTTCAACTTTCTCTAATGGGCTCTCTTAATTTGCCAAAATGAGCATGATGTGATAGCAGGAGGTATGCGCTATGAACTCCCCAGATCAGCAGCACCAGGGCCAACTCCCAAAAGCACTGCCAGAATCACTGGAGCTGTGGTGGCTAATAGGGTCATCGTATCCAAAATGTCCATTTCCAAAAGTGTCTATTTCACATCTGTCTGTAGGACTTGCCTCTTGCCTAGAAGCTCTAGATTTTGACAACTGGGTTGAAATATTGAAACTCTAGGCAATAAGACATGCTTTTTATTCAAACTGTTCATTCTACGATAAGGTTTTTAGGTCCACACCTAAATGTTGCTTACCCTAGCAGGAAACGAGGGTGAGGGATTTTGTAATTGTTTTCTGAGTGCCCCATTATTGGAGTGTGAACAGCTGCAAATGGATGGCTCCTCTCTGTCACATGTCTTGGCCCAGGCATATGCTTTGTTGACACCCTTGTTCAGTGCTTTCTCTCTGTCCCTGCAGGCCTTTGCCTCAGGCATGCTCAACCTCAGATGTACAGAGCAATGAGCTATGGTCTGGTTTAAGAAGCAACAAGACCTGATTGTTCTGTGTGACATTGTCTCCTTCTCTTTATATGTGTGTGTTCATTTGTTCAATTGCTTGTCTTCTGTGTTGTGCTATATTCTTGAGCCCACTGACACTTTTCTTGAAATAACTATGAGAAAGATCCTGTGATACTTTGTATCAAGTGGTAAACAGTACCTGAGAATTTTAAAGCTCCAGATGAAGCTGTTATAAAGTTATAAAGCTAACACTGCAAGTTACTGAAGGAATATGAGGCAGACCTTATGAGAATCTGGAATGAGATTTGGGCTGAGGTGATGAAGATACCTCCAGAAATTCCCACAAATAGAAGTTGGTTAAAGCTTCTTTTCCCTTCTCTTTTGTTTCCAAAGAAGTGGCATCCTACCTTCTTTCTGATAATTCATTGCTCTCATTCCCTTCAGGACTGTGCTCTGTCAATTATCCTCTCTCTGTAGATCTTGAAGTTCTCCTTCTTTCCTGGCGCCTTTCACCTGTAAAACATTCGCCAGCCTCCTCTAGCACCCTACTCCCAGCCAATTTCCATGACTTACCATATCTCAACCTTTATGCCTTTTTGGTCTGCCTTCTGTGTATACTACTGAGCTGAAAGTGCTCATTCAGTGGGTATTTTGAGATGAATTGTGCCCTCTCAAAGTAGATGTGTTGAAGTCCTAGCCTCCGGTACTACAGAATGTGACCTTATTTAGAAATAGGGTCTTTACAGAGATAATCAAGTTAAAATGATATCATTAAGGTGGGCCCTAATACAATATGACTGGTGTCTTTATAAAAAGGGGAAATTTGGACATAGAGACAGATGTGTACAGAGTAGATGATATGAAGACACAGGGAGAATATAATCTACAAGCCAAGGAATGGCTGAGGCTATTGGAAGCTAGGAGAAAGGTCTGGAACAGTGCCTTCCTCACAGCGCTTAGGAGGAACCAACTCTGCTGACACTTTTATCACTGACTACTGGCCTTCAAAACCGTGACACAATAAATTTCTGCTGTTTAAGCCACCCAGTTTTTGGTACTTTGTTATGCAGGCCTAGGAAACTAATACAGTGGACACAAATATGATTTCCTAATGATTGAATCCAAGGGCTCCTTCTTACCTACTGTGTTAGTCCGTTTTCCCGTTACTATAAAGAAATACCCGTTACTGGGTAATTTATAAAGAAAAGAGGTTTAATTGACTCGTGGGACTTGCCTTGTCTCAGATGGAACTTTGGACTTTGGACATTTGAGTTAATGCTGGAATGAGTTAAGACTTTGGGGGATTATTGGGAAGGCCTGATTGTATTTTAAAATGTGAGAAGGACATGCGATTTGGGAGGGGCCAACGCAGAATGATATAGTTTGCATGTGTGTCCCCACCCAAATCTCATGTTGAAATTTAATCCTTAATGTTGAAGGTGGAGTTGGTGGGAGGGGACTGGATCATGGAGGTGGATGTCTTATGAATGGTTTAACACCATCCCCTTAGTGCTGTCCTTGTGATAGTAAGTTCTCACAAGATCTGGTTGTTTAAAAGTGTATAGCACCTCCCTCCCTCCCTCTTGCTTCTGCTCTGGCCATGTGACATTCTTCTTCCTTGTTCACCTTCCACCATGATTGTAGTCTCTCTGAGGACTCCCCAGAAGCTAAGTAGATGTCAGTACCATGCTTCCTGTACAGCCTGAAGAACCATGAGCCAATTAAACCTCCTTTCTTTATAAATTACCCAGTGTCAAATATTTCTTTATAGCAATGTGAGAATGGACTGGCACACTCGTTCTGGTCAATCCCTCTGTACACTTTAATTCTATAAATCTCTTTTAAAATTTGAGAGTCAGCATAGTGAGGCAGAATAAACCAGAGCTTTGGAATTAGGACAAACTATGTTCAAATTCTTGGGTAATTTTACTTATCTTTTCTAAGCCCATGAAATAGAATTTGTATCTACCTTATATGGTGATTGTGAGCATTACATGAGTATGTAAAATATGTGGCATATAGTAAGCACAAAATAAAAAAAATATAAAGCACTGTAGTCAGCTTGGGAAGAACCTAGACATTGAGTGGTCAGCTGAGATGCTAAGTCAAATATTAGTATCTGGGAAGTAAAAACATGATGATGGTTTAGGGTAAGTGTTCGCTCCTCCTCCATGCTCTTACCTTTCTCACTATACTTAGCAGTGTCATTTATTTACTGAATTTTATTTGTGTGTTTCATCTCCTGTTTGATTTCAAGATCATTGATAGTGGACATAGAGAATAACTGATGAATGAAAAAATGAGTAAATGGGACAAATCTAGAAACTCATTCTTGGCCAATCTGAGGGGTAAGGGATCATGCTGTGTATCAAGGCTACTCAGGAGGCTGAGGCAGAAGAACCAGTTGAACCCAGGAGGCAGATGTTGCAGTGAGTCAAGATCGTGCCACCATGCTCCAGTCTGGGTGACAGAGTGAGACTCCATCTCAAAAAAAAAAAAAAAAAAAAAAAAAAAAAAGAAAAAAAGAAGCTGCTATTAACAAATTGATTGCTTGGACTAAAATGTGTTCTTTCAAAGTTCTCAACAATCCTCCTCTGCCAGGATCGGATCTTTTTTTTTTTTTTTTTTTTTTTTTTAATCACTACTGGAGTGGATTTACTGCAGTCAATCAAGCTGAGTGAGTGATGAATATGCACTTCCAACATGTTTCTTGAAACTCTGTATACTAGTGTTGTGTGTTGCTGTCACCACTTATGTGATTCCATCAGATTTGTCCACTTGTGCTACCCAGGCACAGAAATGACTATAATATTGACTTATTTTTTGCTAACTTTATGAATGCACAATGCCAAATCAGAAAGAACATTCACTTTATGGGCCAAAATTATATGGCAGTAAGCCTGGAAATCACAAATATCAGTACATTGGAACCGTTTACTTCTCTTGTAGTTTCAAAACGTAAGCTGGATGTTCACAAGAATGGGCTTCCTCATTGATATGGTTTGGATGTGTGTCTCCACCCAAATCTCATATTGAAATGTAAATCTCAATGTTGGAGATGGGGTCTGGTCGGACGTGATTGGATCATGGGCTTGAATTTCTCACGAATGACTTAGCACTGTCCCCTTGGTGCTGTCCTTGTGATAGCCAGTGAGTTCTTGTGAGATCTGGTCATTTAAATGTGTGTGGCCCCTTCCTGCTCTCTCTCTTGTTCCTACTTTTGCCAAGTGAGGTGCAAGTTCCTACTTCACCTTCTGCCATGATTGTAAGCTTCCAGAGGCCTCTCCAGAGGCATATGCTGGTGTTATGCTTCCTGTACAGCTTGCAGAACTGTGAACGGATTAAACCTCTTTTCTTTATAAATTACCCATTCTTGGGTATTTCCTTATGGCAATGCAATGTTGGCCTTATACACTCAGCAAATGTTAATTTTCTTTGATGAACAGTCTGGAGGCTGTTTGTATTCCCTCTTATATGATCCTCCCAGATGGGTTTGTACTGACTTTTTAACAATTCAAGCATAAGCTTCCCTTTCACCCCAATCTGAGGAATATCTTTTCTAGTTATTTAGGAGTCTAAATAGCTTTTTCTAACAACTCTGTATTTACTCAGTTTACCTATGACCCTTATCCTCCTGTCCATTTATTCTAGTCTAGATACAAATATTTCTCAGTGCAGGTATAGAAATAATAAAAAGTGAAAGTAGACTTTTTTCTTAGTGCTATTCATTTCTGGCTTTATCATGGAACTGAAAATGAAAAGCTATATTAATACTTCACTGAGTAAGATGGTTTGTTTGGCTAGACAAGATAGTAGGCATTAATAAAATATTAATAACATTTTAAAAAGAGGAAATAGGTGTGTTACTCCCACCCTTTTAAGAAAATAAAAAGCATAACGTAGAGAGTGGCAAGAGAGGAAGCTGAATAAATGCATTTTTTTTTTTTTTCCTGACAAAGAGAAGTTATAAAGTGATTCTGTGTTTCAGGCCAAATTTTTTCCTAACTTGGGCCTGATTAAGTATAGTCAAGTGCACACTTTACTGTAAAACTCGGAGTATTTAGGGTATCCACAGTCAATGTCCCATTGTATCATGCAACCCACGTCTTCTTTTAAATACCCTGGCATGCATGTCCTCATCTCAGTGTTACTGATAACACTGAAAAATTGGGGACAGCCTAAATGTCAAACAGTTCAAAATCAATTCATTAAACTTATGATACAGACATGTGATGGCATACTATGCAGCTGATAAAAATTTTGTTATGGAAAGAGATTTAATGGCATGGGATGATGTTCACAATATGTCTATAATTGAGAAAGAAGCAGATTTCACAATAGTAAGTACCATAGGAGCCTAACAAAATCAGTACGTATAGTCATAGAAGTCTGGAATATAATTTCTCAAATTTTTACCAGTGGCTGGCTCTGGGTTGTGAAATTAAAGGTGAGTTTTAAGTTTCTTTGTGCTTTTCTATATTCACTATATTTTTATAGTGAACATATATTAATTTTACAATCAGGAAGAGAAAAAGGGAAGAAATCTCTCCCCCTTATAAACACTATGTAATGGGTTGAACAGTGGCCCTCAAAATATATGTTCACATCCTAACCCCCAGAACCTATGAATGTGACCTTATTTGGAAAAAGAGTGTTTGCAGCTATACCTAAGTTAAGGATCTCATGAGTCTTTCTGGATCATCCACGTGATCCTAAATCCAATGATAAGTTTCTTTATAAGAGACAGAAGAGGAGAAGGCACAGACACAGACGAGAAAGCCCCGTGAAGACGGAGGCAGAGATTGCAGTGATATGGCCACAGGCTAAGGAGTACTGACAGCCACCAGAAGCCAGAAGAGACAAAGAATGATTCACTTCTAGTGCCTCCAGAAGGAGTGTAGCTTTGTTGATACCTTGCTTTTTGGCCACCAGAACTGCAAGAAAATAAATTTCTGTTTAAAATTTGTGGCAATTTGTTTCAGTGGTCACAGAAAACTAATATGTGCTGCAATGGCCCATGCTGCCAATTGGTTATTTATTCTGTGTGAGCATCTGACTGGGCTTTTGCCTCTCCCTCTTCTTAGTCCCAAGTCACTATATTTGCCATCTTCAAAGTACCATGCTGAGCTCTGTTGCCAGCTCAATGTCCATTTCAAATTGTGTGCTTCCTCTTTCCTTCTTCCTGCCCATCTCCTCTTTGTTCTCATTTGTGAGATGTTCCTTTTGATCACTACAGGTTGCACCTATCATTTGGTCTTCCAGTTTTCTCTGGCAATTGAACATTTGTTACTTGTGACATTCACAAAAGGACCTTAATGGCTGCCTAGGGCCTCTGTATTTTCAAAGGAGACCTAGTGACCTTCACCACCCTTTAAAATATCTGCTGTGACTTAAAGAAGCTCCCAAGTGACATTGGCACCCAGGATACCTGGGATGTATTACTATCCGGTTAAGGGAGAAAGGGAACTTCTTTAAAGCAACACGGGGAAAATTCATTCCCAGGTCCCTGAAGATATTTCCCAAACATCACAGGTAGAGAATTTGCAGATATTTTGTTGTTTCTATTTGCTTAGTAGAAGAGGCTTGTTGGTAACCTGACACTGCCTACCATGCCAGCCTCATTTCCTTCCTTTTGCTGATGGGCCAGTGATCTTTAGGTGCTGTGTGTCATTGCCAGTCCTCATCCTGAGGCCATTACTCCCATTCTCTGCTCTACCACAGATGAGACTCTCTTAGCCTGACTTGTTCTCTTCCCTCTCCCCTGATCCTTCAGTCTTGGTTCAAGTATTACCTTTAAGAACCATTTGCTGACTCCCACTTCCCAGCCTGGGCCAGGCACTAGGCCCAACCTTTTGTGTTTCTCTAGTAGCATGGCCTCATCTCTACCCTCCATGTATTCACAATACTGGGAAGTGATCTCTTTGTTAAAGTTGGACATTTTTAAGTTCCGTGTTTCTTACAATAGGGGTTCCATAAGACAAAAGGAAGATGAAATGAAGCAAGCTCTCATGCTAATGGAATATTTTCTATGACGGAATAATCTCTGCAAGGAAAATGCTATAAGTAAATCACTACCATGGAAATCTTTTATCTTCTGTCCACTGGATCTATATACTAAATTCCCTAAGCAAAACTCATTTTCTTTTGCAAGAAGAAAAAAGAAGTGGGCAAGAAAAAGTTGAACAGAGGCCTCCTGAATGTGAGAAAATGCTTATTTTAAGTGATTATAATAAGAAAAGAAAATGATGTGTTTGGGTCTTTCCTACTTTATTATGAACTACTTGAGAGAAGCAAAATTTGAATTCCTTCCACTTGGCATAGAGTTGGTGCTCCCCAGATGTTTACAGAATGAGTAAATATTTTCCCTACAGTCCTGTACTTTTTGTTTCATAACTGTGAAGAGAGAAGCAGAGCAAGCATGCTGATATCAGATCTGCCATTTGTCTGGATTAGTGTCCTGAAGCCCTTTAGTCAAGACCTTCCTATCGCCCATCTCAGAAGCATAAAAGTGTGACAGGATTTTCAGCAGGTAAGAATGGGAAAAAAACAGATAATGCTTTTTCATTTTAGTCTAGAAAAAGTACCAACAAGGAGCTGTATGCTGGGAGGTGATAAGGATGCCACACACAATGGGGAAAATCAATGCACAGTCCCTCTCTGGCACCAGAGATTTTGCTAAGAGGCCAATCAACTTTGATTCTGACATCCCTCCACAACAGAACCTAGAATTTCAAGAATAATTGATGGAAGGTGGTGCGCCGAGGCATTTGCAAGCTATACCACTCATGCTAAAACAAGACAACAGATGGTTTTAGTTACTGCCATCAGACTTGAGCACAAAATTTGAAAGCAGCCCCCTAGTTGTATGGTTTCTCCTGGCATGGGATAGAACTACGCTCTTCCTAGTCGTGAGGTCCTGAGGCCAAGCCAAATGCTGTCTTGGAACTGAGTCTGAGAAAATTCTGAGTCTGGAGGAATAATGTAATTTATACCTAGGAAGAAAAGCAGGAAGGTCAAGAGTCAGGAGATTGATCAAACAGGTCATCACGCTTGAAGGGCAGTGTTTGCTGGAAGCCAGATAAGCATAAGGGAGCAAGCAGAGAGGAAAGCAAGATGCAAAGGGTTGACCTTGGTGCCAAAAGTAATTTCACGAATACAGCCTTCCTCTGTATGACCTGGCATGTTTCCCTGGGCAGGGGGCATGCTCTTAAAGCTCCAGAATGGCTGTCTTTCCTCATTTTGTGGCCCAGTTAGGTTAGCCCAAAGCTGACAAACATCAGCCACAAAGAATTGTATATTTTGGGGTGGGAGTGAGATTAGTAGAGTCCTGCCAAATGCAGAACCTATGTTAACAAGCAAATCTGAAGATGAATAATATATCCTCTGTGAACCACAGAACACCACATACTTCCACAAATATGTACTGAGTTGTCTTTCCTGAGTGCAAGGCACTCTAATTACAGTAAGGAGGGTAGAGAGGTGATTATTAAATTCTGTGCTCTCAGTAAATACAGAGTGTTTTATCTCAGCTAATTAAGGCATGCAGAGGGATTGGAAAACATGGGTCATGGTCAAGGTACAGTACCAGGTAAAGTCGGGGAGTGATAAGAAACATGGCTGGAAAGAAATATGGGGGTAAACTCCATTGTCAGCTAGAGCAGCTCTTACTTTGAACATGAATTGCATAACACTCTGTAGAATATCTTGAAAGTATGAAAGGTAGTTAGGCCACTGCAGTGGTCTAGGTAGAGATGATGTGAGCCTGACTTACTCTGGTGGCAGTGGAAAGAGAACAGAGGAAACAGGACTGACTGACATATTGGAGAGCTAAATTGGTTCTGACTTGGTGTAAGGATTTTTCACAAAGACAGAACAGATAGGATGTAGATATTGATTATATAGATCAGATATAGATGTAGATGAGGAGGGGATTTTTTAAGGGAATTGGCTCACATGATTATGGAGGCTGAGAAGTCCCCTAACAGGCATGGCTCAGTTCAAGTCTGAAAGCTTCAGGTCCTGCAGTCCTAAGGCCAGAGAGTCTGGAGTTCTAATGTCCAAGTGCACGAGAAGAATGTCCCAGCTCCCGGAAAGACAGAGAAGAAAACACCATTCCTCCACCCTTTTTTGTTCTACTGGGGTTCCTATCTGATTGGATAGTGCTTGCCCACATTGAAGGTAGATCTTCCCTAATCAGTCCACTGACTCATGTGTCAGTCTCCTTTGGAAACACCCTCATAGACACACCCAGAACCAATCCTTTACCAGTCCAGTCATCTGGGTATTCCTTAATCCAGATGACACCTAAAGTTAACCATCATACTAGGTAACTCACTGAATGTTGGAGATAAGGTAGAGAGGAAACAAAGGTGACAGCAAATTTGTAAGCCTGGGTGACTAGATAAATAGGATCACTCATAGAACTAGAGAAATCAGTTTAAGTCATTGATTTGAAAGATGAGAAGATTTGCTTGGTTTTGAACATGTTGGGTTTACAATGGTGGTTAAACATCTGAATGGAGATACTGCCAAAAGGCAGTTGGAAATGTAAAACAAAACCAGGGTAGATCCTACTGCAATAGGTTTCCATAAGTGCCTGCACTCTCCCTACCTCAAATGCTGGCAAGAATGTGGAGAAAAGGAAATACTTGTGCACTGTTGGTGGAAATGTAAATTAGTACAACCACTACGGAGAACAGTTTGGAGGTTCCTCGAAAAACTAAAAATTGAGCTACAATAGGTCCCAGCAATCCCACTGCTGGGTGTATACCCAAAAGAAAGGAAATCAGTATATCTAAGAGATATCTGCACTCCTCTGTATATTGCAGTACTGTTTACAATTGCTAAGACTTGGAAGCAACCTAAGTGTCCATGAACAGATGAATGGATAAAGAAAACGTGGTATCTATACACAATGGAATACTATTCAGCCATTAAAAAAATGAGATCCAGTCATTTGCAACAACTTGGATGGAAGTGGTGATCATTATGTTAAGGAAAATAAGCTAGGCACAGGAAGACTAACATTGCATGTTCTCACTTATTTGTGGGGTCTAAAAATCAAAACAACTGAACTCTTGGAGATAAGAGAGTAGAAGGATGGCTACCAGAGGCTGGGAATGGTATTGGGGATCTGGGGAGGAGGTAAAGATGGTTAATGGGCACAAAAGATATAAATAATGAATAAGACCTACTGTTTGATAGCACCATAGGGTGACTATAGTCAATAATAATTGTACATTTTAAAATTACTTAAAGAGTATAATTGGATTGTTCATAACACAAAGGATAAATGCTTAAGGGGATGGTTACCCCATTTTCCATGATGTGCTTATTTCACATTGCATGCCTGTATCAAAGCATCTCATGTGTCCCATAAATACATACAGCTACTATGTACCCACAAATGTTTTTGAAAAAATTTAAAATTAAAAAATAAAATGGCTTAAAAATCAACCATTTAAAAAGCTCAAGAGCACAATCAAACTGAAGTCTGTCAAAATGAATTAAAACGTTGTTAAAAAGTATAGGGTCACTTTTACTAAGGATGAAACAAGAAAGAAGAAAAAGAAAAACACATTGGTCACAGGACTGAAAGTCAAATAATAGTAGCATCATGTCACGAAAACTAAAGGAAAAGAGAATTTCACGAAAGGGAGTGGCAGATAACTTTGCCAGTTGCTACAGGGAATTTGAATAGAACAGGGACTGAATGGTTTTGCAAGTTGAAGGTCCTGGAAGTCTTACATGACTTCTGAGAAAGCACTTTCAGCAGTGGCAAGGGTAAGGGATGGAGAAGGCAGGTTACAGAATGTTTATGTGTAAATGGGAGGTGAGAAAGTAAAACTCTGGGTGTCCATGTCTGAGGATTGGTGCAGTTTCGCTGCTTCAGAGTCACTTGCAGAGCCTGTAAAAATATGGATTGCCAAGCCTCAGAACTGTATTCAGATTCATCAAGTCTGGGGCGGGGCCTAAAACGCTGGCTTTTAAAAAAGCACTCCAGATAGAAAACCAAGCACCACATGTTCTCACTCATAAGTGGGAGTTGAACAATGAGAACACGTGGACACAGGGAGAGGAACATCACACATCAGGGCCTGTCACGGGGTGGGGGGAAAGGAGAGGGAGAGCATTAGGACAAATACCTAATGCGTGCGGGACTTAAAACCTAGATGATGCATTGATAGGTGCAGCAAACCACCATGGCACATGTATGCCTATGTAGCAAACCTACATATTCTGCACATGTATCCCAGAACGTAAAGAAAAAAAAGAAAAGAAAAAGATAAAGAAAAAGAAAGCACTCCAGGTGTCACTTATGCACAGGTAGATTTGACAACCACTGTTTAGACTATTATTTCGAGAAATCTGCTAGTAAAGTGGAAGAGAGAGAAAGAGGACTATATTAATGAGGATTGGCTAAGCAATATAACATTAACAAATAACCTTCAAATCTCAATGCTTTAACACACACAAATACTTGATTTCTCACTCATACTGTATAATCATCATAATCCAGAGGAGAGGTCTCTGTTTGACCCAGGCTAACAGAGACTTGAATCATCTGTTGCTGTACCTTCTGGAACACGAAGTCTCCTCAGTTGCCGCTTCAATGCAAAAGAGTGCATGGACATTTCACACCTGCTCTTCCAAGCTTCTGCCCTAAGTGACATATTACCTCACTCATAGTTCACTGGTGAAAACGAGTCACATAAGCCTATGTAACTGCAAGAGAGTGGACAGTGCTTACTTTTTATGCCTGGGAGGAGAGGACAACTGGATATTGGTGAGAACGAGTCATGTTTGCTTGGAAGGGAGCAGAGATGCAGAAAAGTGAGGCTTTGGAGAGAACCAAGCATATGTGTAAGCCAAGAGAAAGGTACCAGAGTAAGAGCAATTGGGAAAAAAAAAAGAGAGGAGGAGGGTGGAAACAATGAGAATTAATAAAAGAGGGATGGGCACAAAGGCACCAAGTCAAGTGGACATAACATTGGAAAGGAGGGATGCATTTTTTTTTCTTTTAAGTCAAATGTGAACAAAAGAGGGAGAATGAAGCCACGAGATTTTGTAGGGCAGAAAAATTCTCATCACTATTAGCAATATTATTCTAAGACTTGACCTGTCCTTCCTTTCTCCTTTCCAGATTTCTATTTACAATTCTTTTATACAAGAGTTCACACAGTTCTAGCATTTCCAAAATTAACCCAAGCCGATTAGTCAACAGGACTGAATTAGCAGGGCTTTCAGGAGTCAATTGCATCTCTTCCTCCTTAAAGGAAAAGTTCAGAGTGGAATAAAAGTAGGTAACTGTGAGTTTCCTATGGACTAGCAGTTTGTTTTCCTTTTCCGGCAAATCTTCCCACAACGTCAGCTCTCCTGGTCATTTGCATAGCATTGCAATTTGAATAGTGAACTGCCCTACTGAGTTAGGAAAATGGTAGCTACTGTTCTTGCTGTACTTGGAGTTTAGAGCCATGAGAAACAGGATTTTAGATCTGCAAGGGTCCCTGAGGTAGGACCATATTGAACTGACTAAAGTGAATTAAAAATGAATTTTTTAAAAAAGTCCACATTAGAGGCTGATCACCCAGTGGTTGAAATTATTCTTCTTTTCTTTCTTATGCCTATTCTACTTCCTTCATGTTGCATTTGAGATGTCTATCCTCTTATGTTGCCCTCTAAAAACATAGAACACAACTATAAACAGTGCCATATACTTAAGACTATTATGTTTTTCTAGTCTTAATTTTAAACTCAAGATATATTTTATTTTTACACAAATGTATCAGTTAGCTAGTATATGCCAATCACTTGGACTATAAAATTAGTTGATATATCAGTCCTTGTTTTCAAATAACTCATAATCTGCTTCTAGAGAAAGGGAGAATGGAGAGAGGGAGAGAGAGAGGAGAGAGACAGAGAGACTTGTACTTTATATTCTGATTGTTTTTTTCCAAGTGGCTTCTAACAGAGACAGGTGCCAGGAGAATTGAAGCACAAAGAAAAATGAATAAATTCTGCCTAGAACCATCAGCTTTACAAAGCAGGTAACAGTTGACCTGGGTCTTGAGTATAAGTAGGAGTTCCTCTTTCTCCATGAACTGCCTACTTCCCTCTTTAGTTATATAACCACATTTACATTCCAAATTGTTCCATCTTCAGGTTTTACCCTTTCCCTTATTATTGACTCTAATTCCCACCCAATATACAGTGGGCAGCCTACAACATCTCTAATATCTCAGGATTTTTGGCAAGGGCTGAGGACTCCTCAGTCACTCTGGATGCTATTCCCTGTGGCCACTGAATCCTTGATCTTTCCTCTGAGGCACATATCCTGAAATAAGCTTGCTTCTCTTTTCCTGCATTTCTCTATGCAAATCTTGTACTCTGGGGCCAGGAGACCTTCATTCACTGTCTTCCATACTCTTGACCTAGGGCCGTGTGCAGAAGACTTTGTTAAAGGTTTGAAGACATGCAATGGAGGCAGGATTTAGAGGAGAATCGAGGCTGAAATCTAACCCATGAACCACTCATTAAGCCTGTGCCTTAGGTAGGTACTAGGAGGAAGAATCAACTTTTTCTAATTAATGTAATCATGCTTTATGGATTAGTGGTAGCCCTAAGGAAGGTTATACCCTCGTATAGCTAAACAATCTCAGATTGAAGTTCCTAAAATGTTTGTCATTTCTGCCACTGGTAGACTTGCCAGATTTAGCAAATAAATATACAGGACACCCAGTAAAATCTGAACTTCTGATAAATTAATTTTTTAGTATGTCTCAAGCAATATTTGGAAAAGTTATACTAAAAATTATTTGTTCACCTGAAGTTAAGATACAAGATGCTCAGTAAAATTTGATCCAGCAATGCTAGTACCAGATTTCCCTTAAACTTGTGATTTAGCTGTCCATTTTGCTGCAGGGCCTCTTGCTCCTGCCTTCCATCTCTTCTCTTTCCCTCTCCAGCTCATTTCCTTCCAACCACCCAAATTATTTTCATTTCTTGTTTAGAGCAGTTTAGCTGTTAAGTTGATCTCAGCCCAGACCATGCAGGTTCTGCCCAGGGGACTCATCTTCATAACCAAGAGTGGTCTTTGTCCTAAATAGAAACAGTTCTCTCCCAGAGAGGAATTTTGCTGTCAGCTCAAAGTAGCAAGTGTTCCTGTTCCTCAATATAATTATGTAGCTGGAAATTGAGCATAGTTCATATGGGTTGGTTGACCTATTATAATTATAATCATTGACCTGTCTTTCTTATGATGAACAAACAAATTCATGTGATAACCTTTGTTTGGGAAGATAATGCTACTTACATATTTTCAATCTGACAATTGAATCACTGAGCTCAGAGTGTTAGAACTGAGAAGCTATTTGAGAGATTCTCTAGTCCATACTGTTTTCTCAATTTGCAGATGGAGGAATTGAAGCAAAGAGAGGGACTGTGACTTGTTCAAGGTCACACAACAAGTTTATGTTAGAACTTGGACTTCCTCTAGATTTGCTATCCGTGTCTTTGTTTCTCAGGGGATGCAAATAGCTTGAAAAATTTACATTTTTTAAAGCATGATTCTCTTTTTCCTTGGTTGTGGTTTTGTCTGATAGTTATTTTGTACCATGCACATTAGTCAGGGTTCTCCAGAGAGAGAGAACCAATAGGATATATATAGAAATACAGACTTACGATAGGGTATTTATTAGGGGAATTGGCTCATATCAATATAGAGGCTGTAAAGTCCCACAACAGGACATCTGCAAGCTGGAGATCCTGGAATGCTGGTAGCATAGTTCAGTCCAAGTCTATAGGCTTCGGAACCAGGGAAGCCAATGGTGTGACTCGCAGCCCAAGGCCTGAGAACCCATAGCAGGAACCAGGGGTGCTGGTGTAAATCCTGGAGTCCAAAGGCCAAAGAGCCTGAAGTTCTGCTGTCCGAGGAGAGGAGAAGAAGAGTGTCCTAGCTTCAGGAGAAAGAGGGAGAAATAGTCTTTTCTCCGCCTTTTTTCTTCTACCTGGGCCCCCAGCTGATTGGACGGTGCCCGTCACATTGAGGGCAGATCTTCTCCACTCAGTTCATGAACTCACATGCCAATCTCCTCTGGAAACACCCTCACAGACAGATTCAGAAGTAATGTTTTACAATTCTCTAGATATTCTTTAATGCAGTCAAGTTGACACCTAAAATTAACCATCATACTGTGCTTCCCAGTTTGTTACTTTCTGTTCATTTTTTAGTGTTGATGACATATGCCTGTGGCTATTGGAATTACAATGAGATAATAAGATAGGATGGATGGAATAGCCTGCTTCTGGCCAACCTTTTCCACTTTCTACTTGTAGCTTTTCATTGGCTGTGGGGCAGGAAAATTAGATTTATATACCTGAATAAGCTGAATAAGCCTCCCTGGGAGAATCCTAAGTGGTGTTAACCTAAAAGGAAGAAACTAAAGCAAAATTAATATAATTAGAGAGTTTTTTTTGGGCCAGGCTTGAGGATTGCAGCCAGGAGCATAGATGCAAATTGCCCTGAATATACAGTCCAATTGGCAGCATTTACAAGTGGATTTTTAAAGGTAAAAAAGGGGAACAAGGAGTGGATTGATACAAAGTTGTTTGTCAGGAATTCTCACTGGTTTATAGAAGTACATTGATTAGCGACTGGTATATGTTGGTAGGCTATAGGGTGTGGGTTATAGTGTCCAGTGTGGCATTGTTAGATTAATTTATAGCTACCTGTGGCAAAAGCACATAGTTTTTTTTTTTTTTTTTTTTTTTTTTTTTTTTTTTTTTTTTTTTTTTTTTTGAGACAGAGTCTCGCTCTGCCACCCAGGCTGGAGTGCAGTGGCCGGATCTCAGCTCCCTGCAAGCTCCGCCTCCCGGGTTTACGCCATTCTCCTGCCTCAGCCTCCCGAGTAGCTGGGACTACAGGCGCCCGCCTCGTCGCCCGGCTAGTTTTTTTTTGTATTTTTAAGTAGAGACAGGGTTTCACCGTATTAGCCAGGATGGTCTCGATCTCCTTACCTCGTGATCCGCCCGTCTCGGCCTCCCAAAGGGCTGGGATTACAGGCTTGAGCCACCGCGCCCGGCCAAAAGCACATAGTTTTGAGATGAATTGATAGCTCACGTGGGGGATAGGATGTGATTGTGGTCTCATTTTAACATCTCTCTGGGCCTCATAACTTAAAAAGCCTTGCATTCTTCAGATGAAAGTTCTTTTCTCTATGATATGCCTTTTTTCCCCAGGCCCTCATGCCCGTATTTGCTGGACCTCAGGGGTAGTAGCAGCAGTAGGAGATGGCCTCCCTCTGCCCATTCCCCCTGGTGCTGCCAAGAAGTTGGGTTTAGCCCTGATGATATTCATGTAAAAACAACAACAAAAGCCTTCATTTCATCAGTTTCATTGCAACAAAGAGTAAACTGAGTTGAAGTGCATATGTCTTCACACTGTAAAAATATGCAAAGTGTGATTTCATAGCATAAAGAGTTTCTTCTCAGTGTGCAGTGGTGCAGACATTGCTAAGCTTCTCCCTCAGCTCTTCTCCTTGGAGCCATTGCATAAGGGCTAATCCTGCTGAGAGTGTTTTCTTTTTGCTACTTGTGTTTTTCCTAAGTTTATTGACTCAGTAGACGTTAAACACAATTTCCTGACCTTTCTAAATTAAACTATGCTGCTAAAGGGAGCCAATCAGTCACATTGCAAAAAGACTTAACCTCTGTGGTGAAGAGAGAAATGTTCAGAGCTTCCTTGTTTTTCACCTCCCTCTGCTGGTGAAAAGTAATCCACATATATTCTGTTCAAAAGCAGAATAATTTAAGGAGAGGGAATTTGAGTCTCATGGAAACAAAATCCTTCACTTATGCTTAGTTAATGATTTTGTCTCTTAAATACAGAAAGAAAAATAAATATTTCTTTCATTAGCCATTACTGTCTGATCATTACCTGGCTGCTGTGAAGAAGGAACCCAAGTTCTCTTCCACAGTATATTTATATATAACTTATTTCCTAAATGTGAAATGTAGTAATCCATAGGCTGACGCTGCCTTGTGTTCATTCTTTGGCATTGATGACATGTGCCTGTGGTGGTAGGAATTACAATGAAGTAGGAAGATGGGATAGAATAGCTTGCTTCTAGCCAACCTTATCCACTTTCTGCTTGCTGCTTTTCATAGGCTATGGGTCATGAAAATTAGATGTATATGTCTATTAGAATCATGCCCCAAATAAGAGTGAAGAGTTCCAGGGTGATTTTCAGGCACAGAGAAAGCATGAGCACTCAGTAACTATTCGTTGAACAAAACAGTAAAGACCTAATATATTGACATTAACGAAGCACTATATTTCTTTAATGCCTGTATTTTTAAAAATGTATTTTGGCTACTCAGAGGGATTCTCTGCTTCTTTTTGTATTTTAGGTGACTTCCTCATGGTCGAAGTTGATAGCTATGTAGCCTCCAGATAAGTTATGTATTAATGTGCTATTTATAATTATTGGGATTTGAATTAAGGGAGAAAACAATGAGGGATTAAAGGCTTTTCTCACAGAAAGCAATGTTTTCCATTTTGGAAATATGTGATACTTTCCACAAGTTTAACTCAGCAGTATGTATCTGTAATTTATGAAAGCTCTTTTGCTGAAAAATGATGTGAGGGAATACTTTGAAATCGTAACATACTTTTAAATGTTAAATATCTGGCTCTTTTGTCCATTGGAGATCTAAGAGTGTAGATAATCTGTCTTTCCTGTTTTGACACCATTATCACACATTCCACTCATTTTTGAATGTCTGTGCTAATGCTGAGGAATGTACAGAGATGTTTAAACCACAGTTCCTGTCCTCAAGTTATTGGCAGCCTAGTAGAGAAAAGAAGCCATGGAGATAAACAATGTTGATGGGAAGGATAGGTGAAGGCCTCTGTTCTGGGACCTGCTTATAATGGCATGAACCTGAACTTCATGTATGTGAGTTTACTCATCTGTAAAATAAGGGCTATAGATGACATGAAACTGGAAACTATGATTCTCTGATTTATACCGTAAAGTATATGATGCATGAGATCAGCATCCTTATTGTGTCATTCACTGCTGTTCCTTTAGCACCTGCCATGGAAGCTGGCATACAGTAGGTGCTCAGTTGTTTATTGAATGACTGAGTGGACAGAGAACGTGGTAAAGAAATCAAAGTAAAGAGAGTTCATTTTTGATTGGATGATCAGTGAAGAGTTTATGGAGCAGATAGTGTTTGAAATGAACCTTACAAAGTGTTTTTCCTAGGTGAAAATTTGGAGTAGGGTGCAAATGGAGGCACTTGGCATCCAAGAGAAGCTGTGTATAGTTGAAAGAATATGGGGTGTTGAGCCAGAAGACTTGAGTTCAAATCCAAGCTTTGCCACTCACTAGTGTGTGTTTTTTTGGTAAGTCACTGGAGTGACTTACCATTGTGTGTAAAATAGGGATGATAATGCTGATTGTTTGACAGGTTTGTTATAAGGATTAGATGAAATGGTACAGGGTATGTGGATGACACCTGATGCCAGTCTCAAAAATGTGAATATGAAGGAGTAACAAAAATCAAAGAAGCAGCTGGGTGTGGTGGCTCATACCTGTAATCCCAGCACTTTGGGAGGCCGAGGTGAGTGGATCACCTGAGGTCAGGAGTTCAAGACCAGCCTGGCCAACATGGCGAAACCCAGTCTCTACCAAATATACAAAAATTAGCCAGGTGTGATGGCATGCACCTGTAATCTCAGCTATGGTGACAGAGTGAGATCCTGTCTCAAAAAAAAAAAAAAAAAAAAAAAAAAAAGAAAGAAAGAAAAGAAAAGAAGAAAGAAAGATCAAAGAAGCATGGAGGTACACAATGAAGAGTATGTATATGGATTGATATTCTGTGTTGGTATAAGGTATAGTTGCAAAAAATGTTAGATTCAGACTGTATAGAGACATGCGTGATGTGATTAAGAGTGTGGAAGAGTCTTTAAGTCTGTGTTGTATTGGCTTTTCTTAAAGAGGAAAAATAAATAAATAAAACTGAGGCCTTGGCTCATATCCAAAGTCTGTGACCTTCCCAATAGCCAAGGTTTACATTGTTGTTCTTTTATATGAAGAAGTCCTGACTATGGGATTTATACTAAAATTAATAAACATATATTCTGCTTCTGAAAGGAGCATCAATCAGATAAACAGCATATGTGTGCCCTCATTTGTTATCCTAAGAATAACATGGTTATAATCCCAAGTCAGAATGTCATGGTCTTGTGGTATAAATAAGAAAATTAACATGTAACTTGTAACTACTTAAGTCAGATCAAAGATATTAGATGTGGGTTTGAGAGAGGAGTGGCCAGAGATGACTGCTAGGTTTTGTGCCTGGGAGAAGGGTGGTACTACGAATGGACATAAAGTTGTCTTGAGGAGCTATAGCTTCTAGAGAAAATGTTGTATTTGCCTTGGACACTTTGTGTTTGATATGTTGTAGAAGTTGGTCTGTCAGCAATCAGTGGAAGAAGAGTTTTTAGCGATAATGCTTTTAAGTCTCATTTGCCTAAAGCCTACCATGACTGAATTGATTTAATGAAAAGGAAAAATTTTTCAAAGCATAGGCTACTCAGTGATTTTTTGGTGAGGAAAATAGAAGCTAGAGAGTAAGGAGAAGAACTCCTAAGAGCAGTGAGAAAACTTAGCTCATTTTTATCTCCTCTGTGTCTTTGTGTGTGTCACTTCTTCCATCTGAAAGCCCACCTTTCAATCTTCACACCCTCCATGGATGTGGCTCTATTGCTCACGAATCCTTTTGTATTTTCAGTCCTTACTCTCCTTAGTGGTGATCTGCTCCTTTTGTGATTAAAAAAGAAAACAAGGCAAAGATGATGAAGTACTGAGAATGCTAAAAAAAAAACCAAAAAAACAAAAAAAAAAAACACACCAGTTTATCTGAAATTCAAATTTAGCTGGGCAACCCTACCCAGGAAGTACCTATGAGCTTTAGGGATGGAGTCACATAGACAGAACTGGGTTTGAATACAGCTCCACTAGGCAAATCAATTTTCTGTGTATGTGCCACAGTTTTCTTAACTGTAAAATTGGAATAATAACAGTACCTATTATGGAGGCTTATTGTAAGGATTAAGTGAGATAATTCATGTAAAGCACTTGATTAATGCCTGGCGGCACATAGTGTCTACTCAGTGGATATTTGTTAACTATTATTGTTTGTGAGTGTATCAAGAATCATAATAACTGGATCAAAAAAGGTGAATTGAAGAGATCAGAAAGGACTAGATGGGTTATTTTCTGATCAGGACAGTTCTTCATAAATGCCCATGTCCAAATCAGCAATTGATCAATGGCGATTTACAACCTCACAACTTAAGCTGCCAACATGCCACAATGAAAGAAGGCAGACATAGGCCTTCAAGAATAGCAAACAAGGTCAGCAAGCAAGGCCAGTGTACTGTTGACATTTATTTTTATCCTTTCATTTGTACTTTATTCAAAAAACGACTTGAAGTGACTTGCAATGAAACAGATAGTCCAAGATAAGAAATAAGTGAAAACGTTGGGGTCAGAGATGAAGAAGGGGAAATGTGCACATGACTGTCCCTGGTTCTGTCCTGTGAACCAGGGTATGGATTCTTTACCAGGCCCTCCCTGGCAGTGATGGCTGATTTCAACTGGGTGAACACATGTTCTTCCTGTTCTGACTTACCCTGCAACTTTGAATTTCTGGCAACATCTCTACTTTGGTAATATCGACTTGGAGACCTGGATATTTCACAGTTTCTTAGGTGCCTACAATATCAGCTCTCTGGATCTCTCTGCAGGAAGCTGGAAGCCTTGGCTAATGACTCTGCAAGTAGGAAATGCAAGGTTATCTTTCATTTTTACTATGAAGAGGGGCCTGATTATCTGTTGAATTGGAGACGTATTACTTCTTATTTTATCCACCTTACACCATCAGAGTTCATATGGAGACAGTACTGGCAACCACTAAGTTACTCTGGGCTTCAGATGGAAAGGGGTTTACTTCTCCCTATTAGAGCATTAGTTTTAGATAAGACCTTCAATCTAGTTGGTTAATAACATTATCATTCATGTAGTCAATGACATTAAACTTGAATGTAATCATTATCATGATTTATCACTAATGATAGCTCAGGGCTGTACTTAAATTAATTATGATGATTTATAGCGAATGTACATGTGGGGAGTATAACTTAGTATCACTACTGAGAGGATTACAGCACATCAGCTATCATGTCATTAATAATTTGAATTATATTGCAACTGTTAGAGATATTTCCAAGTTAATGCCAGGGATTTATTTAGTTGACTCTTGGGTTGCAGCCTAATACTTCTTTCTCTGGTCATCAGGCATCTCAATTTTTAATTGTGGTTTATCTCACCTATCTTATAACAGAGAATGTGAGGTTCGTTTTACTATTTCATATGCTAGACTTTTAAATGGAATAAAGTAGAATGCAAAGGCTATTCTTTTACACTTGTAGCTATCATTATGACATGCACAATATAGGAACTGAAATGATTAAATGTTTCGCTTTGGAGAGTTTTATTTGTATTATTATCAGAAGTTGCATGGTTCAAATCCTGGTGAGTTCCAGAAGGTTCTGCTATTATGTTTTTTTTTTTTTTCTACTCATTCTTCATTTTCTTTACTCAGAATTGCCTAACCTGCATCTTATAGAAATTTTCCTTACCAGCAAATCAATTCAGTCATTTTCAGCTAAAGTTTCTTTGCTTTTTTGCATGTCTACACAGAACCTTTAAGAGCAAATTCTAAACGTGGCTAATTTCTTTTACTCCTATTCATTAATTTTAAGAAAACTTTTTATTTTGACATAATTATAGATTCACATACAGTTGTAAGAAATAAGAGAGATTGTACCCACTTTCCCCAGTATTGACGTCTTGAAAGAAATATAGTACAATATCATCATCAGGAAATTGACAAGGATACTGTTAACATACAGAACAGTTATGTCCTTATAAGAATCTGTCATTCTAACTGGTGTGAGATGGTATCTCATTGTGGTTTTGATTTGCATTTCTCTGATGGCCAGTGATGATGAGCATTTTTTCATGTGTCTGTTGGCTGTATGAATGTCTTCTTTTGAGAAATGTCTGTTCATATCCTTTGCCCACTTTTTAATGGGGTTGTTTGTTTTTTTCTTGTAAATTTGTTTGAGTTCTTTGTAGATTCTGGATATTAGCCCTTTGTCAGATGAGTAGATTGCAAAAATTTTCTCCCATTCTGTAGGTTGCCTGTTCACTCTGATGGTAGTTTCTTTTGCTGTGCAGAAGCTCTTTAGTTTAATCATATCCCATTTGTCAATTTTGGCTTTTGCTGCCATTGCTTTTGGTGTTTTAGACATGAAGTCCTTGCCCATGCCTATGTCCTGAATGGTACTACCTAGGTTTTCTTCTAGGGTTTTTATGGTATTAGGTCTAACATTTAAGTCTCTAATCCATCTTGAATTAATTTTCGTATAAGGGGTAAGGAAAGGATCCAGTTTCAGCTTTCTACTTATGGCTAGCCAATTTTCCCAGCACCATTTATTAAATAGGGAGTCCTTACCCCATTTCTTGTTTCTCTCAGGTTTGTCAAAGATCGGATGGCTGTAGATGTGTGGTATTATTTCTGAGGACTCTGTTCTGTTCCATTGGTCTAGATCTCTGTTTTGGTACCAGTACCATGCTGTTTTGGTTACTGTAGCCTTGTAGTATAGTTTGAAGTCAGGTAGCGTGATGCCTCCAGCTTTGTTCTTTTGACTTAGGATTGTCTTGGCAATGCGGGCTCTTTTTTGGTTCCATATGAACTTTAAAGCAATTTTTTCCAATTCTGTGAAGAAAGTCATTGGTAGCTTGATGGGGATGGCATTGAATCTATAAATAACCTTGGGCAATATGGCCATTTTCACGATATTGATTCTTCCTATCCATGAGCATGGTATGTTCTTCCATTTGTTAGTGTCCTCTTTGATTTCACTGAGCAGTGGTTTGTAGTTCTCCTTGAAGAGGTCCTTTACATCCCTTGTAGGTTGGATTCCTAGGTGTTTTATTCTCTTTGAAGCAATTGTGAATGGAAGTTCATTCATGATTTGGCTCTCTGTTTGTCTGTTACTGGTGTATAAGAATGCTTGTGATTTTTGCACATTAATTTTGTATCCTGAGACTTTGCTGAAGTTGCTTATCAGCTTAAGGAGATTTTGGGCTGAGACAATGGGGTTTTCTAAATATACAATCATGTCATCAGCAAACAGGGACAATTTGACTTCTTCTTTTCCTAACTGGATACCCTTGATTTCTTTCTCTTGCCTGATTGCCCTAGCCAGAACTTCCAACACTATGTTGAATAGGAGTGGTGAGAGAGGGCATCCCTGTCTTGTGCCAGTTTTCAAAGGGAATTTTTCCAGTTTTTGCCCATTCAGTATGATATTGGCTGTGGGTTTGTCATAAATAGCTCTTATTATTTTGAGGTACGTTCCATCAATACCGAATTTATTGAGCGTTTTTAGCATGAAGGGCTGTTGAATTTTGTCAAAAGCCTTTTCTGCATCTATTGAGATAATCATGTGGTTCTTGTCTTTGGTTCTGTTTATATGCTGGATTACGTTTATTGATTTGCGAATGTTGAACCAGCCTTGCATCCCAGGGATGAAGCCCACTTGATCATGGTGGATAAGCTTTTTGATGTGTTGCTGAATCCGGTTTGCCAGTATTTTACTGAGAATTTTTGCATCAATGTTCATCAGGGATATTGGTCTAAAATTCTCTTTTTTGTTGTGTCTCTGCCAGGCTTTGGTATCAGGATGATGTTGGCCTCATAAAATGAGTTAGGGAGGATTCCCTCTTTTTCTATTGATTGGAATAGTTTCAGAAGGAATGGTACCAGCTCCTCCTTGTACCTGTGGTAGAATTCAGCTGTGAATCCATCTGGTCCTGGACTTTTTTGGTTGGTAGGCTATTAATTATTGCCTCAATCTCAGAGCCTGCTATTGGTCTATTCAGGGATTCAACTTCTTCCTGGTTTAGTCTTGGAAGAGGGTAAGTGTCCAGGAAATTATCCATTTCTTCTAGATTTTCTAGTTGATTTGCGTAGAGGTGTTTATAGTATTCCCTGATGGTAGTTTGTATTTCTCTGGGGTCCGTGGTGATATCCCCTTTATCCTTTTTTATTGCATCTATTTGATTCCTCTCTCTTTTCTTCTTTATTAGTCTTGCTAGCGGTCTGTCAATTTTATTGATCTTTTCAAAAAACCAGCTCCTGGATTCATTGATTTTTTGGAGGGTTTTTTGTGTCTCTATCTCCTTCAGTTCTGCTCTGATCTTAGTTATTTCCTGCCTTCTGCTAGCTTTTGAATGATACCATCTCACACCAGTTAATGGCAATCATTAAAAAGTCAGGAAACAACAGGTGCTGGAGAGGATGTGGAGAACTAGGAACACTTTTACACTGTTGGTGGGATTGTAAACTAGTTCAACCATTATGGAAAACAGTATGGTGATTCCTCAAGGATCTAGAACTAGATGTACCATATGACCCAGCCATCCCACTACTGGGTATATACCCAAAGGATTATAAATCATGCTGCTATAAAGACACATGCACATGTATGTTTATTGCGGCACTATTCACAATAGCAAAGACTTGGAATCAACCCAAATGTCCATCTGTGACAGACTGGATTAAGAAAATGTGGCACATATACACCATGGAATATTATGCAGCCATAAAAAAGGATGAGTTTGTGTCCTTTGTAGGGACATGGATGCAGCTGGAAATCATCATTCTTAGCAAACTATCACAAGAAGAGAAAACCAAACACTGCATGTTCTCACTCATAGGTGGGACCTGAACAATGAGATCACTTGGACTCGGGAAGGGGAACATCACACATCGGGGCCTATCATGGGGAGGGGGGAGGGATTGCATTGGGAGTTATACCTGATATAAATGATGAATTGATGGGTGCTGACGAGTTGATGGGCCCAGCACACCAACATGGCACAAGTATACATATGTAACAAACCTGCACGTTATGCACATGTACCCTAGAACTTAAAGTATAATAAAAATAAAAAATTAAAAAATTAAAAAAAGAAAGAAATATATCTTGCCATTCAAGTAGACCTGGTTCTAAATAAAAGTTCTGCCACCAACTAGCATACTGACATGTGACCTTGTACAGGTTAGTAACATCTGTAAGTTCTCCATTTCTTCATTTGTAAAATGTGTATAATGATATTATTTACCTCAGTGTCCTTGTGAGGATTAAATTAATTCGTGAATTAAAAAAAAAATAGAATCTGTCATGTTGTTGTTTTTAACCATGTCCACCTCCCTCTCTCGTTCATTTTATTTATATTCACAGATATGTGTTAATTCCTTGCAGTTGTTCTACCTTCAGTAAATCCTGGATCAAATGAGTTATTGGTAGGAAACAACCGTATTCTATGGATTTCTAATTATGTGTGTAGTTATTTGCATGGCACAAACCTCAGGTCTGATAGGTAGCAGAGATCATTTGAGAAGTTTCTCCAACTAGCCTTAGGTCATTCCTTGGAGTTGGGGAGCGGAGGAGAGGGGACTCTGATAAGGGACTTACTAGAACCTTTGCAGTGAGCAGGTATTGAAGGAAAAGCTGTGGAAATAGTGGGAAAAGTTAACAGGAAAAGCAGAATTATAGACCATGTTCTAGAGGCATGGCTATCCAATAATGGAAAATGGAAGACTTGATGGAGTGGGGTAAACTTTTCCTTGAGTAAAGCCTGCATGGAAACCTTCAAGGTTCCAGTCCATATGTGTGTGGGTGGGTGAGAGGGGGCCATGTGGCAGAAGTGAGTGATGCTTTTAAATCAAGTAGATAATTTATTTTGGTTCTTTTGTAGAAGGTGCTAAAGTGATAAATGTAGTTACTGATGGCTGGGCACGGTGACTCATGCCTGTAATCCTAGCACTTTGGGAGGCCGAGGCAGGCAGATCACCTGAGGTCAGGAGTTCGAGACCAGCCTGACTAACATGGTGAAACCCTGCCTCTACTAAAAATATAAAAATTAGCCAGGCATGGTCGTGGGCACCTGTAATCCCACCTACTCAGGAGGCTGAGGCAGGAAAATCACTAGAATCCAGGAGGCAAAGATTGCAGTGAGCTGAGATGACGCCATTGTACTCCAACCTAGGCAACAGAGCGAGACTCTGTCTCAAAATTAATTAATTAATTAATTAATTAAAAAGTAGCTACTGAAAACAGGGTCCAACTTCACGTGAGAGGGGCCTGATCAGTGCTGGGGTTGAGTATGGCTGGTTTGCAGGGCCGATATTTAGTCCTAGGCAGAAAGTGAGGCAGATGCCCACACAAACAGACTTTAATAATTCAGAAAGGGTTCCATGAAAATCAGGACTGAGCATTCCAGAACTTAGTTCTACTCAATGTACATTTGTTGACTATTTACTGTGTACCAGGTTCTGAGCCAGGTGTTGAGGGAAAAAAAGCCCCCAGGCTGTAAAGAACTGAGAGAGCACTGGATATAGTAAATATCAAGCAGATACAGGACCATATGAGGCCAGCAAGATACAATCTAGATCCCACCTTTTGGTGTGACTGGTGCTCCCATAAGATTGTGTCCTAATCAGTATATATTTTAGTGTCTAGTATATTCCCTGCCCAGGTCATTATGAGGGCTTAAAGTTGAGAGACAGAAAATCAGACAGACAGATAGACAGATAGATAGGCGGAAATGAGGCTCAGTAATTCAGCAGAAGGCAAGGGCTAGCACTTTATTTCTGTTCAACATTCTTTTATCCTCAGTGAGTAGTATAAGGAGCATTTAACACTCAAGATATCAGTAAACAGAATGGTGCAGCTTTGTGTCACGGTGAATGACAGCAGATGGCTAAAAAGTCAATAGCTAACTGAAAAATCCTGAGTGCTCTTGCTTAGGATCAAAAAAGCTTTCATTAACATCTTTAATCTATGTAATTAAATCTCAAATTATTTTTCATGCCTTTATTGTTGCTTGTACCAGTAACCAAACTCTCAGGAGAACACAATGCATTATAATGTGACCTAAAATCAACAGTGAACAGTCACCGACAGCGACAACAAAAAATTATTTAGGGGAACCGAAATGATTCTAATACCAAAGTAAAAAAGACACTTGTTGACAGAAATATACACTTGTAACTATTGCTTAATTGGTCATGTAGGCCATGGAAAAAATCCAAAGCCCAAGTCGTATAACAACCCTTTTTGATTTTAGACTTCCTTCCACCACCTTTATTTTTTGGTGGACTTAACCTTTGATTAGCCTTTGATTTTCTGTTACTATTACCCTTGGTGCTTTATGTTTTTGCCCTGTGTTTGCATGATTTGTGTCCTTCATCTTGAAGAAGTGTTCCCCACTTATCTTTTTCCCATGCTCTATCTCTTCCAAATCAGGTGCTCAGATGGCAGAGGCCTTTTTAATGAGTCCCTGTCAGGCTATGCAGACTACTTTAACAAACAACCCTCCAATGTCAATGACTTGACACAGTAAACATTTATTTCTCAGTTTCACAAAATCCAGTGTTGATGTTCTTGGTCAGGCATTTGTCCTGGGTGGCTATCTTCTAAATGCTGACTCAAGGGTGCTGCTTCCTTCCATCTTACAATGCCATCATCTTCAATAATGAGTCTTCATGGTCACTTCAGATGGGAAAGAAAGTGCACTAACAGAATACTTGACACTTGGTTTTGAAGTGGTACATACTTCACTTCTGCTGTCATTCTACTGGCCAGAACTAGTCACATGGCCCCACAGAGAGGCAAAAAGAACGGGAAATGTAGCCACTGACTAGGCAGTCATTTCTCAATGACATCACTATGCTTTGGTGTACTTCTAGTTGTTTCTGGCTTACCATCCTTTGGAAACATTGTGCCATGAGAGTGCCTCAGCTGTTTTCTGAGTACTAGGTGATTCTGACCCCATGTCTATTCTACCTGAACTGTGTTTAATCACAAAATCCTCCTCAATCCAAAGCCACCAGTAAGAAATATAATCCTTTTCTTAATTTTAATAGTGTATCTGGAGAAGAGTGAGTCACCTCTGTATGTCAATAACTGTAAGAAATTACCGTTTATGCTTTCTGGAGTCAGAAATCCCTCTCCCCCCGGCCATTAAAACCAGACCATTACTACAGAAAGTCAGATATTGCATGATCTCACTTAAATGTGGAATCTAAAAATGCGAAGTTC
Source organism: Rhinopithecus roxellana (assembly GCF_007565055.1). Lineage (NCBI taxonomy): Eukaryota > Metazoa > Chordata > Mammalia > Primates > Cercopithecidae > Rhinopithecus > Rhinopithecus roxellana. Next base: position 112,572,801 of record NC_044555.1, on the reverse strand, counting down.
ATGGAAACAGTGAGTGGAATGGCTGTTACCAGGGGCAGGGGTGGGGGAAATGGGGAGATGTTGGTCAAAGGGTACAAAGTTGCAGTTATGTACAGCATGGTGTCTATAGTTAATAATAATTCGGCTGGGCATGGTGGCTCATGTCTGTAATCTCAGCACTTTGGGAGGCCGAGGCAGGCAGATCACTTGAGGTCAGGAGTTCGAGACCAGCCTAGCCAACATGGCAATACCCCGTCTCTACTAAAAATACAAAAAGCAGGTGGGCGTGGTAGTGCATGCCTGTAAGCCCAGCTACTAGGAGGCTGAGGCAGGAGAATTGCTTGAACCCAGGGGGCAGAGGTTGCAGTGAGCTGAGATCACGTCACTGCACTCCAGCCTGGGCGACAGAGCAAGACTCTGTCTCAAAAAAAAAAGAAAAAATCTATTACATACTTGAAATTTGCTAAGAGAGTAGATCTTAAGTGTTCTCAACACAACACACACAACAGTAACTATGTGAGGTGATGGATGTGCTAATTAGCTTGATTGTGGTAATCATTCCACAATGTATGTGTATATCAAAACATTACATAGTATGTCTTAAATACATGTAATTTTCATCAATTATACTTCAATAAAGCTGGAAGCAAAACAAAAAAATGGCCCATTACTTAGAGCATAAAAAAACAAATGAATTCATTGACAATTTTAGCTCAAATTTCCAGGTTTGTCACATATCATGGATTTGAGGGGAATTATTTAAAAACCATGATGTACTTTTCATAGAGCTGGATTTTGATGGTGCCGACGGAGTTCCGTCCGTTGTGTTCTCTAGTGCTGGTTTCGGACCCATACAGATGTGAGAGTGACTCTTACCATTCTGGCAATAAGCCTCTGCATTAAACATCTTGCTCTGGGGAAGCTTTCAGCATAACACATCAGCAACAAAGGCTAAATACATATGTATATGAATGGATCCTTCAAAAGGTTAAAAATATTGCATTTGATTGTCCTGCCTCCCTGGATTCCATTAACTTGCAGAGACTAAGGAATAACCTGGGGTTCTTAATCTTCTGCATTTAATTCAGATCCTGTTATTTATATAACCATTTATTTACTGACCAAGGCCTGCTGTTCTTCAAAGATAGGGGAATGGTTAAATAAATTATGCTACATCTATATATTAGAATATTAAGAAAGCTTTAAATTGTGTTTCTCAGAATTTTAATGGCCATTAGAAAATGCTCATAATATGACATTTCATTTTATAATTTTTATATGATCTCAATTTGCATGTGTCTACATGTGTATGTGTGCTGATATAAGCATAGTAAAATTATTGGAAAAAGATCAAAATTTTAACTGTGGTTATCTCTGGGCAATGGGATTGTGGGTGACTTTTATATTTGGTTATCTCTGGGCAATGGGATTGTGGGTGACTTTTATATTTGGTTATCTCTGGGCAATGGGATTGTGGGTGACTTTTATATTTGGTTATCTCTGGGCAATGGGATTGTGGGTGACTTTTATATTTGGTTATCTCTGGGCAATGGGATTGTGGGTGACTTTTATATTTGGTTATCTCTGGGCAATGGGATTGTGGGTGACTTTTATATTCTTTATATTTCTCTGTGTTTTCCAAAGTTTAAATATGAGCATGAATTACTTATGAGAAGAACATTAGTTACTACACTGTCAATCAAGTTCAGCATCTAAACATTCTCATGAAAATTACTAGAATTTGGAAGAAAGGGTGAAGTTTGGCTGTCTTAAATGGTTGAATACTCTATCTTTAAATAAGAAACATGTAGAGTGACCTAGCATTGAAAACACTGGTTATATCACTTTTTTGGTCATTCCTAAATTTTACTGGTGAAATTTATTGGTCCTTGTAGTAAACATTTCCAAAAGTTCATTGTAGAATTATAAGTTTATAAGAACGTGTAAGAATTAAGTCATGAAATTGTAGCTTCCAGGTAGATGGCAGTAGTCCTTGGTTTACTTTCGCATGGGAGAAGGCCGGTATTGCATAAGAGAAATAGCACAGGCTTTGGAGTGTCCTTGGTTTCAATCTTGGCTCTGTGGTGTGCCAGCCATGTGATTTGGAGACAGTTACTTAAAGTTTCTGAAACTTTGTGTCTGTATCTACAGGTTGTAGGTATTTCCTGCCTGGCAAGTTTATTTGACAATTAGAAATAATAAATGTCCAAAGTTTCTAATACTTCTCTGTCAACTCCCCAGACACTCAACTCTCCAACCTCAGATGTTCCAAAGAATGATATCACTTTCATTGCTAGCTCACTGCCTAATCCTCAATTGACAATAGCTTGATTGCTGCTGCTGCTTCTCCTGCTGGTACTACAATTATTACCATTAATACTGCTATGATCACGAGCTTCCCCTTTACCAGTGGCAATAGTACCTCTGTACTATCTAGCTATACTGAAGTTGGTGGATCAGTTTATTGCTTTAGCCTAACTTTCAGTTCCAGTCAGGGATATATTCAGCTGCTTTGCACGGACAGGACAAACCTTTTCTACCACCCTCTGCCCAGCTAGCAATTAAGGGGGGTTAAATTATGGTAAAGAAGGGATCTTCAGCAACTACCTCCAGCCCTCAGGCCTGCATCTTCTCTGATTGTTCAGCACGTATGGGTACTGATTGTTAAATATTTTGAATATTATACCTGGTTCTAGTCAAATAAAGGCCAAGAGGGGTCATATATCTCCTATACTGCTGAAGAAAAAAATGTCATGATAGTCAACTGTGTACTAACACTGAGGCCTTGAAAAGTGAGAGAATATTTGCAGTAAATGTTAAGTTGATGATAAAATGCTTCTTATTCCTCTTTACGCTTTGCAAATCCATTCCTGGGACAACTGTGTGTTCAGGACAGTGTTGATGAGTGCACCTGCTGTGATCCTTGGGCAGCATCTTTGTGGAGGAGGACATCATGAACACTAACAGGGATCCCACCAAAATGCAAAATGCATCCCACCAAAACAAAGAAACAAAAAGCTAAAAACAAACAAACAACACTTTCCACAACCTTCTTTACCAACTCTCTGGCTGGAATTTTAGGAATAAAACCACAGACTGAAGGAATTCTACATGAATAAACCCTACACAAAGCCTCTGAGTATGTGCATGCACATGGTCTGCTACCATTACGACATTGCAAAGCAAGATTAGTGAAATGATCTAACATTCCAAAGCATTCAGTTCTTGGAATATCATCCAAGTTCCTATGCATTTCAATTTGAGAGCTTAGTTGCTTAGTTATAATTGCAACAAAAAGGAGAGATATAAATCTTCCTTGAATTAGATGATCTATGTGTGATGTAATGTGAAATATCCTCCAAAAATAATTTTTGCCTAACCCGAGCCCTTAAAATTAAAATATCTGGACTATAAATTTATCTTCTAGTCTCAACCCTAGAGGGACAGTAAAGGACCAGATTTCCTTGCCTCTGCAGGAGTAAATGTAGTAGAACTCTATGACACCCAACTCTACTATAACATATGTTCAGTTATATTGCAGGCCAAACCATGCACCCCAAATAGAACAACTTTATATAGGATAAGCCATTGAAACTGATACCAGTTCTGTCCTGCAAGGCTGGCATTATGCAGGAATTTTAAATGTCCATTTTGGAGCGATATGTTTCTTGTAGGTGATGGATTTGTATTTTGCCTGCCCTAGAAAGTTAGTGATGCTGTATTAGTTCGTTTTCACACTGCGGTAAAGACATACCTGAAACTGGAAACAAAAAGAGGTTTAATTGGTCTTACAGTTCCACATGGCTGGGGAGGCCTCAGAAGCATGGAGGGAGGTAAAAGGCACTTCTTACATGGTGGTGGCAAGAGGAAAATGAGGAGGAAGCAAAACTGGAAATCCCTGATAAACCCATCAGATCTCATGAGACTTATTCACTACCATGAAAATAGCACAGGAAAGACCAGCCTCCATGATTCAATTACCTCCCCCCAGGTCCCTCCCACAATAAGTGGAAATTCTGGAAGGTACAATTCAAGTTGAGATTTGGGTGGGGACATAGCCAAACCATATCAGATGCCAAAGATTGCTGGTCCATGCCTTATGAAGTTCTTCACCAAAATCAAGGCATTTAGGCAGTGGTTAGACCGAGCTGGTCAAGGTAAAACCAGATATTGGAGCTGGGAGAAGAGATATCATTTTTTGGAACATCTGAGGTTGAGGAGTTGAGTGTCTGGGGAGTTAGCAAAGCAGTATTAGACACTGTAGATATAGAGTTAGTGTACTATTACTGTCTAGAGTCTATTGTGCTTGCAGCCTGGAAAGGTCTATGACTGTAGTTATTTGTTTGGACAGCTACCTGAATGCTTTTATTTTTAAAGGGGGACCATTTTACATCTCCTCCTGTTTACCTAGCCTGCCAATCTGCAACTAAGGAGATCAGATTGTCTCAAATGTAGCTTCCATGTGCTATTAAGTTCTTTTTTTATTTTTTGAGATAGGGTCTCACTCTGTCACTCAGGCTGGAGTGCAATGGTGCTGTCATACTTCCCTGTAGCCTCAAACTCCTGAGTAGCTGGGACTACAGGCATGTGCCACAATACCTAGTGTATTAGTGCATTTTCACACTGCTGATAAAGACATACCTGAGACTGGGACAAAAAACAAGTTTAATGGACTTATGGTTCCACCTGGCTGGGGAGGCCTCACAATCATGGTGGAAGGTGAAAAGCACTTCTCACATGGCTGTGGCAAGAGAGAATGAGAAAGAAGCAAAAGCGGAAACCCTTGATAAAACTATCAGATCTTGTGAGAGTTATTCACTACCATGAGAACAGTATGGGGGAAACTGCCCCCATGATTCAATTATCTCCCACCAGGTCCCTCCCACAACACACGGGAATTATGAGAGTACAATTCAAGATGAGATTTGGGTGGGGACACAGAGTCAAACCATATCATTCTGTCCCTGGCCCCTGCCAAATCTCATGTCTTTATATTTCAAAACGAATTACATCTTCCCAACAGTCCCCCAAAGTCTTAACTCATTTCATCATTAACTCAAAAGTCCACAGTCCAAAGTCTCATCTGAGACAAGGCAAGTCCCCTCCACCTATGAACCTATAAAATCAAAAGCAAACTTGTTACTTCCTACATACAATGGGGGTACCGGAATTGCGTAAATACAGCCATTCCAAATGGGAGAAATTGGCCAAAACAAAAGGGCTACAGGCCACATGCACATCCAAATCCAGCAGGGCCGTCAAATCTTAAAGTTCCAAAATGATTTCCTTTGATGCCACATCTCACATCTTCTTTGATGCCACATCTCACATCCAGGTCACACTGATGCAAAAGATGGGCTCCCATGGCCTTGAGCAGCTCTGCCTCTGTGGCTTTGCAGGGTATACCCTCCCTTCTGGTTGCTTTCATGGGCTGGCATTGAGTGTCTGCCGCTTTTCCAGGCACACAATCCAAGCTGTCAGTTGATCTACCATTCTGGGGTCTGCAGGACAGTGGTGGCCCTCTTCTCACAGCTCCACTAGGCAGTGCCCCAGTAGGGACTCTGTGTGGGGGCTCCAACCCCACATTTCCCTTCTGCACTGCCCTAGCAGAGGTTCTCCATGAGGGCCCTACCCCTGCAGCAAACTTTTGCTTGAGCATTCAGGCGTTTCCATACATCCTCTGAAATCCAGATGGAGGTTCCCAAACCTCAGTTCTTGACTTCCTTGCACCCACAGGCTCAACACTACGTGGAAGCTGCCAAGGCTTGGGGCTTGCACCATCTGATGGCACAGCCTGAGCTGTACCTTGACCTCTTTTAGTCACAACTGGAGCAGCTGGGAAACAGGACACCAAGTTCCTAGACTGCACATGGCAGAGGGACACTGGGCTTGGCCTGTGAAACCATTTTTTCCTCCTAGGCTTCTGAGCCTGTGACAGGAGGGGCTTCCACAAAGGTCTCTGATATGCCCTGGAGACATTTTCCCTATTGTCTTGGTGATTAACATTGGACTCCTTGTTACTTATGCAAATTTCTGCAGCCAGCTTGAATTTCTACTCAGAAAATGGGTATTTCTTTTATTGCATTGTCAGTCTGAAAATTTTCCAATCTTTTATGCTCTGTTTCCCTTTTAAAACTGAATGCCTTTAACAGCACCCAAGTCACCTCTTGAATGCTTTGCTGCTTAGAAATTTCTTCCGCCAGGTACCCTGTATCATCTCTCTCAAGTTCAAAGTTTCACATATCTCTAGGGTAGGGACAAAATGCCACCAGTCTCTTTGTAAAACATAACAGGAGTTACCTTTGCTCCAGTTCCCAACAAGTTCCTCATCTCCATCTGAGACCACCTCAGCCTGGATTTTATTGTCCATATCACTACCAGTATTTTGGTCAAAGCCATTCAACAAGTCTCTAGGAGGTTCCAAACTTTCCCACATTTTCCTGTCTTCTTTTGAGCCTTCCAAACTGTTCCAACCTCTTTCTGCTACCCAGTTCCAAAGTCACTTGCACATTTTCAGGTATCTCTTTAGCAGCACCCCACTCTACTGGTACCAATTTACTGTATTAGTCAATTTTCATGCTGCTGATAAAGACATACCCAAGACTGGGAAGAAAAATAGGTTTAATGGACTTATAGTTCCATGTGGCTGGGGAGACCTCACTGTGTTAGCCCATTTTCATGCTGCTGATAAAGACATACCTGAGACTGGGAAGAAAAATAGGTTTAATTGGAGTTACAGTTCCACATGGCTGGGGAGGCCTCACAATCATGGCGGGAGGTGAAAGGCACTTCTTACATGGCAGCAGCAAGAGAAAATGAGAAGGATGCACGAGCAGAAAGCCCTGATAAACCTGTCAGATCTCATGAGACTTATTCACTACCATGAGAACAGTATGGGGAAATTGCCCCATGGTTCAAATTATCTGCCACTGGGTCCCTCCCACAACACATGGGAATTATAGGAGTACAATTCAAGATGAGATTTGGGTGGGGACACAGAGTCAAACCATATCATTCTAACCCTGGCCCCTCATGTCCTCACATTTCAAAATCAATCATGCCTTCCCAACAGTCCCCAAAGTCTCAACTCATTTCAACATTAACCCAAAAGTCCACACTCCAAAGTCTCATCTGAGACAAGGCAAGTCCCTTCTGCCTATGAGCCTGTAAAATCAAAAGCAAGTTAGTTACCTCCTAGACAATGAGGGTACAGGTATTGGGTAAATACGGCCATTCCAAATGGGAGAAATTGGCCAAAACAAGGGGTTACAGGGCCCATGCAAGTCTGAAATCCAACAGGACAGTCAAATTCTAAAGCTCTAAAATGATCTCTTTTGACTCCATGTCTCACATCCAGGTCACACTGATGGAAGAAGTGGTTTCCCATAGTCTTGGGCAGTTCCACCCCTGTGGCTTTGCAGGGTCTATCCCCCTCCTGGCTGCTTTCACGAGCTGGTGTTGAGTGTCTGGCTTTTCCAGGCTCATGGTGCAAGTTGTCAGTGGATCTACCATTCTGGGGTCTGGAGGATGTTGGCCCTCTTCTCACAGCTCCACTAGGCAGTGCCCCAGTAGGGACTCTGTGTGGGGGCTCTGACTCCACATTTCCCTTCTGCACTGCCCTAGTGGATGTTCTCCATGAGGGCCCTACCCCTGCAGCAAACTTTTACCTGGGCATCCAGGTGTTTCCATACATCTTCTGAAATCTAGGTGGAGGTTTCTAAACCTTAATTCTTGACTTCTGTGCACCTGCAGGCTCAACACCATGTAGAAGCTGCCAAGGTTTGAGGCTTATACCCTCTAAAGTCATGGGCCAAGCTGTACCCCTTTTAGCAATGGCTGGAGCAGCTAGAATGCAGGGCACCAAGTCCCTTGGCTGCACACAGCATGGGGACCCTATGCCCAGCCCACAAAACCATTTTTTACTTCTAGGCTTCTGGGTCTGTGATGGGAGGAGCTGCTGTGGAGGCCTAGAACAAGCCCTGGAGGCATTTTCCCCATTGTCTTGGGGATTAACATTCGACTCCTTGTTACTTATGCAAATTTCTGCAGCCAGCTTGAATTTCTCCTAAAAAAAAATAGGTTTTTCTTTTTTTCTTTTCTACTGCATCACCATGCTGCAAATTTTCTGAACTTTTATGTTGTTTCCCTTTTGAAATGGAATGATTCGAAAGCACCGAAGTCACCTCTTGAATGCTTTGCCGCTTAGAAATTTCTTCTGCCAGGTACCCTGAATCATCTCTCTCAAGTTCAAAGTTCCACAAATCTCTAGGGCAGGTGCAAAATGCTGCCAGTCTCTTTGCTAAAACATAACAAGAGTCACCTTTGCTCCAGTTCCCAACAAGTTCTTCATCTCCATCTGAGACCACCTCAGCCTGGATTTTATTGTCCATATCATTAGCAACATTTTGGTCAAAGCCATTCAACAAGTCTAGATTCCAAACTTCCCTACATTTTCCTGTCTTCTTCTGATCCCTCCAAATTGTTTCAACCTCTTTCTGCTACCCAGTTCCAAAGTCACTTCCACATTTTCAGGTATCTTTTCAGCAACACCCCACTCTACTGGTACTAATTTACTGTATTCGTTTGTTTTCATGCTGCTGATCAAGACATACCTGAGACTGGGAAGAAAAAGAGGTTTAATTGGACTTATACTTCCACATGGCTGGGGAGGCCTCAGGATCATGGCGGGAGGTGAAAGGCACTTCTTATATGATGGTGGCAAGAGAAAATGAGGAAGATGCAAAAGCAGAAACCCCTGATAATACCACCAAATCTCATGAGACTTATTCACTACCATAAGAACAGTATGGGGGAAACCGCCCCCATGATTCAAATTATCTCCCACCAGGTCCCTCCCACAACACATGGGAATTATGGGGGTACAATTCAAGATGAGATTTGGTTGGGGACACAGAGCCAAACCATAATACCTGGCTAATTTTTTGATTTTTTAAAGTAGAGATGAGGTCTCACTATGTTGCCCAGGCTGGTCTTGAACTCCTGGGCTCAGGTGATCCTCCTGTTTCAGGTTCCTAAAGTGCGGTGATTATAGGCATGAGCCACCAGGCCTGGCCAATATGCTGCTAAATTCTCAATCTACAAGAGTGTATTTTGCTTTCTGAATGTTCCTTTCCTTAATAGTGTTTCATTCTTGTAGACTTTTTCTATTTTTATTCCTTTACTCTCACTTTATGGTGTTTGGGAAGGAAACATATAACCCCGTGTGGTTCAGTTTGCCACAACTAGAATTCTCCCAACATACACCATTTTCAGCCTCTCCTAGGACCTGATCAGATTCCTTCCCCATCTGCTCAACAACTCCTCCATTAAATGTAATTCACCATGCTAATTTAAGCCTGCCAGATTACATTCTCTGATACTCCAGTTGCTACATTTAAAGGAGAGGACCTGGTTCACACAGAGAATCTACTCAGACACAGGTTTTATGTTTCTCCTTCTGGACAAGTGTTGGCATAGCGGGTTTTGGAATCAGACAGAATTGAGTTTAGATCCTGGCACTGTTATTTATGTACTGCATGGGATAGGGAAAATCAGTTAATGTCTCTGGGGTTTTCTATCTGTCAAATGGATATGATATCTGCATGTCAGAGTTTTGCAAAGACTATGTAACTTGAAAGTTTTGCAACACTTAATGGGTTGCCAGAGCTATTCTAGATTCAATAAAAGAACACTCTTATTGTATTCGTATAAGGCAGGGAGTGAGCCTGAACAATTAATTATTTGCACAATTGATTTCCTCAAGGGGAAAGAAAAGCATTCAAACCAACTATTTGGTACTGAATATAAAAAAAAAGTGTCCTATTTATCAGAAAGGCTGAATTGGCCTGTATAATCAGTTTAATCAGGAAAGACATTTGAATGGAAAATTTTCCTAAATTAAAACAAATAAATAATATATTGGGTTCATCAACACACCAGCCTCTTTAGATCAATGGCTTACTAATGTGAAAACATTTTCTAATTGAAACACTGACTATTTAAATGTTCGCAAATCTATTTCAAATTCAATAAATGATTGGGGAGGACTTGTTTGATCCTTTTCTAGGCACTAAAATGAGATGGTGGAGGGGGTGGATCGTAAATCAAAAAGACATGGTTCCTATTCTGAAGAAGATTGCAAGAGGGAAGATGAGATGTATATTTAAGCAACTACAATAAGCATAACACATAGTGAATAAATTCTAAGAGCTCATAGGAGTCAGAGGTTTTTTTCTTGCTGTAGTTGTGGAAGAGAGGTAAGGGTGGCTTTCTGGAGAGCATGGGCTTTCATCTGGGTTTTTAAAAGGTGTAAGCCCCTTACGCTGTTCATTTAGCTTGTCCAAGTTCTGACTTCTGAATGGTGTAGTAAGCCACCAGCACTGTCAGCACAAAGCCACAGGTGGCAAACTGGTAGCAGGAGTTCTAACAAGAAGCAATGCTGTTTGTAGATGTAGCTGCAAATATTAAGGCCAATGATGTACAGTCCCCTTGCCTTCTTTTGTCAGGGTCTAGAGGGTTAGGTCAGCCAATTTCTGGCAGGCCCAAAGCAGCTGTTCAGTCTAATATATCTTTGCATCAACAATTAAATTAAGGTGATGCTTTGATATATTGCTAGTCATCTTTTATGGCTCCAAATCTCTGATGCTGTTGGTTTCCTAGATTATTGTATTCCTGCTAGCCGTGGTAGTCCTGTGAGTATAGCATTTTGAGGGTCAAAGGAACATTTCCAGCCCTTATTCAGGAGTATTCTGAAACTCTTCTTAGAATAATTTGCTGTACAGTAGACATCAGGCTTCCATTAACCATATTCCTGGTGAAGGAGTACTAATGACTCACTTGCTTATTTTTAATTATTTCCTACAGACTGAAGTATTACATTATTTTTCATTATCAACAAATGGTAGAATATTGGCATTAAAGAAAAGTCTGAAAGTAAAATTATTCGTTAATTCTATCACTATAGTACAGGGTGTTAAAGTAATGCTTGCTGCTGCAACAGATAGACCATGATATCTCAGTGGCTTATTGTAGTGGATAGTTATCTCTTACTTATTAAAGTCAATTCAGCAATGGTATGTGTGAGGTTCTGGGACTCAGAGACTCAGACTAACAGAGATTCTGCCATCTTCAAAACAGGGTTTCCTGGTGTTGACATCCAATTAGCAGACAAAGAAAGAAACCACGAAGGAGATGTTTATGGACCAGGAAGGGAAGTTGCTCACATAAATTTAACACAATTCTATTGACCAGAACACAATCACATGGCTCTACAAGTATATAAGAAGAACTTGGAAATGTACTATCTGGCAAGGCAGCCACTTTTACTAGCATCAACCCACTTTGGTGAGGCTATACACAGCTACTGTTTTCAATTTGACATCTTTGCAATCATAACATATCATCTTATGTCTTGCTTGTTCACTTAATATTGTATCAAAACCTTTCCTATCTGCATAGTTTGCATAATAGTTTTTAGTCATCACATAATATTTTATCATATTGATAAATATTTATTAGGCCATTTTTGGACATTCAGATTATTTTCTGGCTTTGAGGATTATACATTTTTTTCTATGAACATCTTTCTGTGTCAAGACTTTTCCCTGTTAAATTATTCTCTTTGAATAAATTCTCATGAGTTGAATTAGTGAGTCAAAGGAGGAGACCCTTAGATATTGCTATGCTGCTTTCAAAATGATGTTTCAATTCACAAGACTACCAGTGGAGTGTGAAGATTCTAATTATACCTACCAAGTAATGAGAATTAATACATTGCTTTCCTAATCTGCAGAGATGCTTAGAAGATGCACTCTTTTTCCCAGTTGTCTCTTGAAAAATTGCCTTTAAATATTTGCAGGAGTATTTCTTGGTCAAAAAAGGGTAGTTAAAAATTTATCTCCCTGAATGGTTGAATTAACCATGGTATATACACACAATGGGGTATTATGCAGCTGTTAAGGGAGATGTCTAATGAATGCATTTGGAATAATTTCCAGGATATACTGTTGAGTGAATAAACAAAGTGTAAAAGACTATCTGTAATATGCTACTCTTCATGTAAGCAAGAAAGGGATATAAGAAAATAATGATATATCTGCTCATTTGTACAAAAGATATAGGAAGGAAACCAGAAACTGAAGAGACTGGTTACCTACGAGGTCTAAATGATAGATGCATGGGAAAAAGAGAAGAATGGGAATGAGGTAATAGGGATAAGGAGGCAGTGACACTTCTTGGAGTTTATCTTTGTATATAGTTCTGACTCTTAGAACCATGGTAATGTTTCACACAACCAGCCAAAGATGAATCAATCATTAAAATCAAGCAAGATGAGGTGAGGGAGAACCTAACTGGGAAATAAGCAGTAAAAATGAACCTAATTGTATTTCAAATGAACAACATAGTCACCCTGAAGGGTACTGGGGGAAAAAATGGACCTAAATACCTATGGTAGGTACCCTGTAAGATGCTCCTTAATGATCCTTACCTCCTGGCTTTCAGGCCCCTGTGTAATCCCTTCTTCTTAAATTTGAGATGGATTTGATTGTTTCTTTTAGTGAAAAGAGTGTGGCAGGAATGGTGGCATGTTACTTCTGAAATTAGATTATGAAAAGATTGTGCCTTCTGTCTTGGGTTTCCTTTCCTCCTTGTATGCCCACTCACACAGAATCTGGCTTCTATGTTGTGAACTGCCTTTTGGAGAGGTGTATGGGACAAGGCAGTGATGTTTCCAGGCAAAACACACGACGAACTGATGCCTGCCCACAGCCATATGAATGAGCTTGGGATGGTCTTCACCCAATTGAGCCTTGAGATAAATGTTGTCCTGGCTGACACCTTGATTGGAGGCTTGTGAGAGACCAGGAGCTAAAGGCATCCAGCATAACCATGCCCAGATTCCTGACCCACAGAAATTGTGAAAAACCTTTTTGTTGTGTTCAGTTGCTAAGTTCTAGGGGAATTTTGTTATTTAGCAATAAATAGCTAATATAGTAACATTGGAAAACAGTATTCTGACTGGATATTTTAAGGTTAATGACAAAAAAAAATATGCTAACACTAGACTCATTTGTAACACCATTATTCACAGGGATTGTTTAGCAATTCTGTGACAACTTTTTGTGATCAAGGTTGAACAAATAAATGAATCTATTGTAGATAAAAGCTAGTTTTCTTATTGGTGGAGAAATAATTTACAAATAAGAAAAGAAGGAAGGCTAAAATGAACTTTAAGGTGTTGAATTAGACTCAGATGTACTAGTATGAACTCATAGTGTTTAGTATAGATATATATAGATATGGAAGTAGACATTGATGTTTGTCTACCATGTAGGTTAGCATGTATACCTATATTTCCCAGCTTGATCCTTTGAAAAGACTAGAGCTAATGACAGAATTGTGAATAGTGAATACTAACAGTGAGTATACTTAGTATTCAGACCTTGTTCTCTAAACATAATTCTCCAATAAAAGGAACTCAGAGGGCTTCTTAGAGAAGTGACTGATTCCAGAGTTGGGGCATGGAAAATATAAAATGAACCTGGAACATCTTGTAGTGCCAGAAAATAAGAAAATATTTACACAAATAGATAGGAGCATGTCAAAAGGAGACAGGATCCAAGCTGCCAGAGCTCCCAGTGGCCAAATCTGGGACAAGTTGAGCCACAAAGTAACAATATTAATGGATTTTAACCCATAGGATAAAATAAATATATATTTGTCCATACTGATATCAATTAAATGAATAAATAAATAGAAGATAAGAAGGTAGTTTTCCTTACTGAAGGATTCCAATTCATGTAGAAGGAAGGAGTCAAATACAAAATCACCATTAGGAAAATACCACAGTAATAATTATTTACAGGTAAGATCCACCAATGGATAACAAAGCCAGTAGGTGATCATTTGAGGAGAAGCAAGACGATGGCATAGTGTGAAAAATGTTTACCAGCTACAAAGGGAAAAAATATTGACTTTGTAGTGGAGAAACAAAATACTACCTTAATCATGTAATCAGGATTAATACCAATGGTAATAAGACATATGGGCATGATGTACCTCCTGGTATGATACACTGAGAAGGGTATAACATGCCTTCTTATTATTCATGCTCAAACTACATAACCTCAATCTGGTCATGAGGAAACATCAGACAAATCCAAATTGAAGCTCATTCTGCAAAATAACTGCTCAGTACCCTCTAAAGATCTCCAGGTCATGAAAAACAAGTACAGACTGAGGAATTCTTGCATATCAGAGGGGACTAAAGAGAAGGAACAACTGAATGCAAGGTGAGACTCTGGAACGGGAAAAGGACATTAGTGGAGAGACTGGGGAAATTTGAACAAGATATGTAGTTAATAGTGTTTTACCAATCCTAATTTCCTGGTTTTGGTTATTGTGCCATGGTTGTGTAAGATTAACATTAATATGAAGGGAAACAGTGATGGGTATATGTGAACTCCCTACTATTTTTGCAATTTGTATGCTGGGAAACTTCCCTTCTGTAGATCTGTGGTCTTATCTCTGAGGGCAAGATTCAACTGGTTTGCAAAGGGAAGAACTTAGTTCCCAGTCTAGTGAACATTTCCATAGGCACATGCCTTTATTAGTTATATCTACAGTGGGCTAGTAATCCCTACAGATTTCTAAGTCTGTAAAAAAATGATCCTGAGTCACTTGACCTAGAGCCTCAGAATTATGCTGTTTATATATACTTCAAAAATAGGCATTATCTCTCTCAGCCTCTACTTTGAACTATGGATGATAACACATGGTATGATCATGTATGTTGAATGGTAGAAGGCCAGGACAGTTACCATCCAGCAGCCTGCAATAGAGTATCACAGAGCTATTATCGTGTCACCAGGATGCTTTTGTTTTCTATCTCTGAACAACTACTTAACCACTGCTGCAAACAATAGAAATCTTGGTTGCCCCTTTAACTCACAGGATAATTTATGTCTTCTGTCAGTGTTCTCTTGGAGAGGGTTTGTTTTACTACAAGCAGAAGGAGAAAGAATTACATGTTGGAACAGTATAGGCAGTGCATGTTTAATAACAAATCAATTTGAAATTGACCAAAGTGATGACCTTGTAAAATAGTTCTGACATGGGAAACTTACAAAGTCTCATGTTAGAATCAAAAATAATTTGCCAACGGTCTTTCTCCTTTTCCTCTCGACCATCAGTGACCCTCTAATTCATTTTAATAGGCAGAAAATTTTTAAAATGACACAAGCAAGCAATATAAAACAGTACAAAGAATATATATTTTAAAATATCAAATCACAATGTTTAGAGATGAGTGATAATAGCATACATTGTGGACATAATTATAGATAGCTGTCTATATACAGATAGAAGGATGAATGGATGTGTAGGTGTGCAGAGATAGAAACAAAGTTAAAAGAAAAGGATCACCTAGATGACGGGTTGATAGGTGCAGCAAACCACCATGGCACATGTATACCTATGTAACAAACCACGTTCTGCACGTGTATCCCAGAACTTAAAGTAAAATAAAAAAAATTAAAAAAAGAAAAAGATGATACAGAAGCATGTTATTTTAATAATAAAACCTATTAATTTTTTTTTCCTGTATTTGCCATAGGAGATATTGGTTCCTAAAATATCCCTTTAAGGTAAGCAGACACAGTGTAAAGATGCACTAGGAGACTGAAGTAATGCTTTCTTGTAGGGCTCCATATCTCAATTTTATTTTATTTATTTATTTTAGTGCATTACTTTTCTCCATATCTCAATTTTAAACAACATGACTGAGCTCACAACCTTATAAAATCAGCTACTTAGTTATCTTACCACTTGTTCCATTTCCCTCCCCTCTAGCTTTCATTTTTTATTTTTTTGGCTTGTTTTGGTTTTATTTCATCAGGGCTTATACTATTTACATGCTGTTCTGCAATCACAATTCTTTCCGTTGTTGAAGTTCTATATTTAATTGGATTCAATGCTTACTGTCACATTATTTTATATTATCTTGTCCTGAGTTCCTTATTGGACTTCCCTCTTGGTTGACTGGATTTCATTATCAAGTAGTAATTTTTTTTTTTTTTTTTTTTTGAGACGGAGTCTTGTTCTGTCGCCCAAGCTGGAGTGCAGTGGCATGATCTTGGCTCACTGCAACCTCTGCCTCCTGGGTTCAAGCGATTCTCCTGCCTCAGTCTCCCAAATAGCTGGGATTACAGACACACACCACCACGCCCAGCTAATTTTTGTGTTTTTAGTAGAGACAGGGTTTCACCATATTGGCCAGGATGGTCTCGATTTTCTGACCTTGTGATCCACCCTCCTCAGCCTCCCAAAGTGCTGGGATTACAGGCGTGAGCCACCGGGACTGGCCTCAAGTAGTATTTTTTAAAGAAGAGCTCATTAGGGCTATATTTCCTGAAATTTTAATTTAGTCATATCTGAGAATATCTGCCTGTTGCTTTCACACTTGAACAGCTTGTCTGGGTAAAGTATTTTGGACTCACATTTACTTTCCCTTATGACTTTGTTCTATCTTCTAGCACGGAAAGCTTCTAGAGAAGAGTCTGAGTCTAGAGAGAATTTCCCGCATTGCAGATAACTGGCTTTTTCTGCCTGAATACTTAAATAATTTGTATTCATCCTCCAGTTTTAATAACCAGAATATGTTTTGATGATGTTTGCATTGTGTCAGTTTCCCTAATATATAGTGTGCCCTTTTGATTAGAAGATCCAATTCTTCCTTCATGGAAATGTTCCTTATTTCAAGGACGCAGTCGTAGGATCACTTTTATCTGTCTTATCTTTCACCTAGTTGTTTAATACCTTTTTCTGTGCATTTGCCTTCATTAAAAACAATTTCCGGCCGGGCGCGGTGGCTCAAGCCTGTAATCCCAGCACTTTGGGAGGCCGAGACGGGCGGATCACGAGGTCAGGAGATCGAGACCATCCTGGCTAACATGGTGAAACCCCGTCTCTACTAAAAATACAAAAAACTAGCCGGGCGAGGTGGCGGGCGCCTGTAGTCCCAGCTACTCGGGAGGCTGAGGCAGGAGAATGGCGTAAACCCGGGAGGCGGAGCTTGCAGTGAGCTGAGATCTGGCCACTGCACTCCAGTCCGGGCGACAGAGCGAGACTCCGCCTCAAAAAAAAAAAAAAAAAAAAAAAAAAAAAAAAAAAAAAAAAAAAAACAATTTCCTCTATTAGATTGACTCTATTTTCCTCCTATTTCCAATTTATATTTTACAGTCTGTATTAAGAACATTTCATTTCATTCTCTTAGCTCCGTCATCTCTCTTTTCATTCTCTCGTTTTATTATATTCTGTTTTAACTTGTGTTTTCTTTCATTTTTGTTGTTGTGGCATGAAACCCAGAAAAAAAAGTTGTTTCTGTTTGTTGAGTTATGTTTTTCTCCAGAATGATTGAGTTTTCCCTCTATTCCAGTCTTCTTCCTTCCCCTCCCTTCCTACTTTTCTGTAATTGTATGTTTGCATAGTTACTTTATAATTTTACATTTTGCCCTCCTTGCTTATTATTGGCAGCTTTGGCTGAACCTTCTATTTGCTCTTTATTAATGCATGACAATGAACTTACCAGTATTCCTACTTTTTCTAGGTTCATCTTTTTAACCCCAGTTGCATGCAGTGTGAGCTCTGGGTATTGTTTCTGTAGTCTCAGTGCTGAAGGATAGTTCTATTAGGTGAATTGGTATTATTGGTGGAGTGTTGAGTTGGTGTTACATGGGTATTTGCAGAAAAATCCATGTTGAAGATTTTCTCTCCTAAAGTCCTGTTAAACATATCAGGACCCCTCTACCAAGCCAGGGTTGCATTTCACTTGTGTGAGTATTAACTCATCTCCTCAATTCAACACATTCCTTTGGAAAAGGTGGTGAATTCTGATGGATCATCATATTGCTGAGGTCGCATGGGGACCTATGTACTGGCACATTCCATTTCTCTACAAGTTAAAGGGTGTTAATACAATTCCCATCATTTATTGGACTCCTCTTCTTTATTTTTTTTAGTTCTTCTCAGTAGTGGAGATGGAGTTAGGAGTCTAGCCATGGTATGCTCTACCATGGTTTGCTGTCCTTTGCCTGTCTCATATCCGCTTCTCCTTCCTTTCCCAGTTTAAATTGCATGGCCAATCATTATATGGATCCTTTGTAAAATGCACCTTCTAATCAATTGCCTCCATCTCTTATATGGCAAAACTACAATCCTGGCTAAATTCAACTTCTCTGTGTATTCAACTGTGCAACTGAAAATAACTGGAGACAACCCACAGCCTTGTTGACTGGTTTCCTGAACTGCAAGTGGGCCCTTAGTACCACCTAGCAAATCCCACCACTTTTTTTCTCGTCTAGTTTGTACACTCACTCTCCCAGATGACTATTTCACACATTCTTCTCTCTCCTCAAGCACCCAACACCTCCTCTCTCAACTTCTCTGTCAGTTAGTGTTCATATTTTTTACTTCATTGAGAAAACTGAAATGGTCAGAAGAAAACTTCTGCAGACTCCTACTAAAACATCTACCCACATGCATTTGTGTGAACCCATATTCTTTGGCTTCTATCCTGTTGCAAAAGATGAACTCTTATTGCTTCTGCCTATCCAAGGCCAACCCTTCCAACTCTACGTTAGACCCTCCTCTCGCCTACTCAAAGACATCACTTCAGCAATTTTCCTTTCTCCCTCAGTTGTTTTTGCCTTTCTCCTGTATAAATTTTTCTTCAGCATAAACACATGCTATTACTCCTCTCGGTTTAAAGTAATTTTTTGTTGACCCCACTTATAATCCCATTTCCTGTCTTCCGTTTACATAAGAATTCATGGAGTTGTCTACACTAACTGTCTCCAATTCATCTTTTCCCTTTTTTTTTTTTTTTGAACCCACTCCAAACAGGCATTCACCCTGACCATTCTACTAAACTGTTCTTCTGAAGGTCATTATCTTGTTTGTTTCAAATACCTTATATGTGGTTTTAACTACCAAATGTATATCTCTTGCCTCAATTTCTCCACTAAACTCAATATTTGTGTATCCAACTTCTTACTTGACATATCTACCTGGATATCTCATAATCATCTCAAAACTAACATGATGAAAACAGAACTCCGGAGCTTCACCCATCCCTCAGACCTGCTCCACTAACAGTCTTCCATATATTATTTAATACCAACTCCATCCTTCCTTTTTATTAGCTCAGGCCCAAAACCTTGGAGCACTTCTTGATTCTTCTCTGCTACTTATCTTCTTGTACCTCACATGCAATCCACCAGAAAATTAGTTTGACTGCACCATAGTATCTACCCGTCTTTCCTCCTTCCCTCTTTCCCTCTCCTCCTTTTTCTTTCCTTCTAGATTCTGACTTTTTCTCACCCATCACTACCATCCTAGTCTAAGCCACCATCATCTTTTATTTATATTATTGCACTAGATTCCCACTGTTCTCCCATCTTCTACCCCTGTCCCCTGGAATTATGTGGCAGCATAACTCCAATCTCTGCCTCTGTCTTCACTTGACTGTCTTTCCTCTATGTATGTCTGTGTCTCTTTTCTTACAAGAACATTATCCTAACTTGATTAAATCTGAAAAGACCCTATTTTCAAATAAGGTCACATTCAAAATACAGGGGGTTAGGACTCAAACATATCTTTTTACGGGGTAGGACACAATTCAACCCATAAGAATAAGGTACTAGGAACAAAAAGGAGTTGACTAGTGTAAAAGCTATCATTAGGAAAGATTTTGGACAGGTGACTTACTGGATTTGGGAGTGGAAAGAAGGAACATAGGAAAGGAAGTAACGATGGAATCCTCCAAGACTAACACATATATGCTTGCAACTCTTTGCTGAGAAAAGTAGATCATAATTCTCTAACCTGATTCCTATTTGACCTGATCATGACATTTTCCTTGAGTTTTCAGAGAGAAATATTTCTTGTGTATGTAAAAGAGTTTGGAGTCTTCAAAAGTGTTTATAACTATAATGAAGTGCCACAACCACATAGAGACCTAGGATCCATAGAGATCCATAGAGACCTAGGATCTTTTCAGCTTGCTAAGAAAACACTTCTGAGATAGAGGTTAGGACATAGCAAAGAGAAAACAAATTACCCAGAAAATAAGAACGTGTCATCAGTTCTTCTGTTTTAAAAGCCCCAGGGCTTGTTGCCAAATAAATTCTTTAATAGCAAATGCTTTTTCTTCAGGATAAATGAGGTTCCCCCTATCTGAACACTTTTTACAGGCTAGTCAAATAAGATAAAAGATTGAAAGGTTAAAAAAAAGTGATGATTGCACCAATACGAGTGTTTACAGAAGAAATTTTTTATGTAAGTTGTAACATCCCCACTAACATCTTTGATTCCAAAGTACTACCAACAGCTATTTGACATGAAGTCACTTTCTCTTAGACATGATGAATATCGGCAGTGTCCTTAAAAATTCATTTTTATAACCCCAAGGCATTGATACTCTGACAAATCTGCCCTCTTCATTCTTTATCACTTATTTCTCTCACTTATGATATATATGTGAAGGATATTGTAAAATGTGGAGATCCGTCAGATTAATGCAGTTTGTGGTCTAAAACTAAATACTCACTGAATTTCATTGCAATGTTAAAAGGTAACCAACAGAAAGGTCAGTAGTATTTGAATGTCAGATCTGGCATCAGAAGATTACAGAGGATTATAATAGAATAACCCTGTAAGCACATAAATGTTCAATGAGGAAAAGTCAATTGAGAAAAAAAGGTTAAGAATGAGTTTAATTAGTTGTATGCAGTGTTGTTAACTGTAAACACCCAAGTGTGTCTTCCCAGGTTTTAAATCAGAATTTAGCTATGAGTATTTATTAAATTAAGCATAATGCAAGTACACATGTGCCAGACCAAAGGCAACAGTTTTACCCAGCAGGATGAGGGAAATGGCAATCTCAACATTGTTTCTCCAAACTACAGCAATGTTTTTGTTGAGTGAGTCATGTTCTAAATAGCTGATTATGTTCAGAAAGAATGTTCAGACAGAAAACTCACTGAATATACTCTCTGAACACATTTGTTACTCTGCAACTGGAAAGGAAGATGATACTCATATTTCACAGATGCCCAAGAATGCACATGTGAATGAGCAAAGACCTTGGCTTCCATGCAGAGCAGCCTGAGTGCCGGTTCTCCCAGTGAAGAAAGAAGCTGTGATCTGAATCTTAAAAAGCTAGTGTCTTACCTCCTCTACCTGCTGAACACATGAAAGAAGAGTCAAGAGAAAGAATGAAGACAAAATGCAATGTACAATGAAGAGATTGTTTGAATCCGTGGGGTGCTCTTATGCCTCCTACATTCAGAAAATCTGTTGTTTCATTTGTGCACTTTGTAAATTCAATTCAACACTTTTGAGTCCCCAGTATTTCTAGGCACACTTAACATATATAGGGATATTCCAAGTATACAGCAATGGCAAGCCATGGGTGAGAGTGTGGCTGACATGTTTCAGAAAGAGTGAGGAGGCTAGAGAGGCTGGCATGGTATGATTGAGGGCAAGAAAAGTAAAATATGAGGTAAGAGAGGCAACAGAAAGCCAGATCATAATAACCTCATGGGTCATTATAAGAACTTTTACTTTTACCCTGATTAAACTGTGGTACCATTGTAGAGTTTTGGGTAAGGGAGTGTCCTATTAAAGCAAATACTCTGAGAATAGACTGGGAGAATCTGATGATTAAATGTCTTGGGGATGATCTTCTCATGGAGTATCTTACTGGGGTTCTCTGCATTTCCTGAATTTGAATGTTAGCCTCTCTAGCTAGGTTGGGGAAGTTCTCATGAACGACATCCTGAAACATGTTTTCCAACTTGATTGTATTTTCCCTATCTCTTTCCAGTACACCAATCAGTCATATATCCAGTTTGTTCACATAATCTCATATTTCTTAGAGCTTTTATTCATTCCTTTTCATTCTTTTTTCTCTATGCTTGTCTGTCTTATTTCGGAAAGTCAGTCTTTACGCTCTAATTCCTTCCTCTGCTTTATCGATTCTGCTATTAATACATGTGATTGCATTATGAAGTTCTTGTAGTGTGCTTTTCAGCTCTATCAGGTCGACTGCATTCCTCTCTATACTGGCTGTTTTGTCTATCAGCTCTTGCAGTGTTTTATCATGATTTTTAGCTTCCTTGCATTGCATTACAATGTAATCCTTTTGCTGAATGAAGTTCATTCCTATCCACATCCTGAATTCTACTTCTGTCATTTCAGACATCTCAGCCTCAACCTAGTTCTGAACCTTTGATGAAAAGGTGACGTACTCATTTGGAGGCAAGAGGACACTCTGGCTTTTTGAGTTTTCAGTGTTCTTTTTCTGATTCTTTCTCATCTTTGTGGGCTTCTACCTTCAATCTTGGAAGTTGCTAACCTTTAGTTTTTTTTTTTTTCTTTTAGCAGTCTGGCCACTTTTCTGTAGGGCTGCTGTGGTTTGCTTGGGGTCCACTTCAATCTCTAGTTGCTTTGGATCTTCCAGTATCCTAAAGTATCCCCAGTAAAGGCTATGAAACAGCAAAGATGACAATCTGTTTCTTCCTCTGGGAACTCCGGCCCAGGAGGTATGGATCTGTTGCTGGCCCAAACACACCTGTAGGAGGTGACTGAAGGCTTGACTGGGATGTCTTACCAAGTCATGAGGAACAGGATCAGGGATCTGCTTAAAGAAGAAGTCTGACCACACTTTCATAGAGCATCTGTGCCACTTCCATCCCCAGTCAGCTTGGGCTCTCTGAAGCCTGGAGGCTGGAATGGCTAAGTTGCCCAAACAGCAAAGTTGGCAGCCTGCCCCTCCCTCTGGGAGCTCTGTCCCAGGGAGTTTTCAAATCTCTTTTAGTCAGAGAACACCAGTGAGGGTGGCTGGAGGCTTTAGTTGGGAGGTCCCGCCTAGTGATGAGGAATGGGATTGGGGACCCACTTAATGAAGTTGTCTGGCCACATTTGGATAGAGTAGCTGTGCTGTGCTGGGGGATCCCTTCTGCACCCTTTGGGTTTGGACTCTCCAAAGCCTGCAGACTGGAACTGATAAGTCGCCCAAACAGCAAAGATGGCGGCCCACCTTACAACACTGCTGCTAGTGGCTGGTTGGAATTCCAAGCCAGTGGGTCTTATCTTGTCAGGTGCCATAGAACTAGGGCCCGCAGACCATCACTGCTTGGCCCCCTGGATTCAGCCTCTTTGCTAGCGGTATGTACAGGGGTTGGTTCTCCCACTTTGCCCAGAGCTGGAGTATCTAAAGTTCCCAAGTCTCTGCTCATGCCCAAGTGACTGCTCTGCCGAGACTCCAGGTATTTCTGTGTGTCAGACTGAAGGCTCTGGTGAAGTGGGTTCACAAGGGGATCTCCTGAATTAAGAGTTGCAAAGATCTGTGGGAAAAGCATCATTTCCTGGGGTAGCACATTCACTCACCACTTCCTTGGCAGAGGTTCTCCTGGTTCCATATCACTTCTGGGTGGGCCATCGTCCTGCCTTGTTCTCTCCATCCTCTGTGCATCAAGTTGTTTCCTTGATTAGTCCCAATGCGAGTGCCTGGATGTTTCAGTCCAACGTGCTGTATTTACTTGCTCCTTTCATTCCTCTCCATGAGTCATGCACTAGCTGCTTCTAGTCATCCATTCTCTATTTGTTTATATATTTAATTGTAACAGTGAGTTTTATACTTTCATATGCTTTTGTGTTGCTGTTTAACCTCTTTTATTTTAACCTGAAGAACTCTCTTTAGTATTTCTTTTAAGGCAGACCTAGTGGTGACAAACCACTTCAGCTAAGTTTTTTTTTTTTGGTCTGGAAAAGTCTTAATTTGTCCTTAATTTCTGAGATAGTTTTGCCAAGTACAATACTCTTGGTTGACAGTTGTTTTCTGTCAGCACTTTGAATATATCACCCCCTTCCCTTCTGGCCTGTAATACTTCTGCTGAAAAATTCACTCATAATATGATACGGGATCACTTGTACATGAGGAGTTGCTTTTCTCTTGCTGCTTTCAAAATTCTTTCTTTGTCCTTGAATTTTTACAATTTGATTATGATGTGTTTTACTATAAGAGTTCAACATATGGAAATTCAAGGGATCCAGAATAGCCAGAAAAATCTTGGAAAAAAAAATACACAAGGAACAGTTACACAGTTGGAGGATATAGCACTTCACACCCCCTAAGATGGCCATAATAAAAAAATACAGATTATAACAATATTGGTGAGGAGGTGGAGAAATTGAAACTCTCATATTTTGGTAAGTTAACTTTGAAAACATTATGCTAAATGAAAGATGCTAGTCACAAAAGACCACATATTTTGTGACACCACTTGTATGAAATGTCTGGAACAGAAAAATCTATAGAGACTAAAAGTAGATTAATAGCAGGGATGCAGGGAGAGGGCCATGACTGATGTACTTGGGGTAACAGCTAAGAGGTGCAGGATTTCTTTTTGGAGTGATGAAAATGTTCTGAAATTGAATGTGGTGATGGTTGCACAACTCTGTGACTGTATTAAAAACCATTGAATGGTATACTTTAAATGCATGAATTGTATACTATGTAAACTATATCTCAATAAAGCTATTTTTTAAATAAAAGCTTTCAACTGTTAGAACCAATAAATAAATTCAGTAAAGTTGCAGGATACAAAAATCACCATACAAACACAATAGCAGTTCTATACCCTAGTGAACTATGTGAAAAAGAACTCAAAAAATCTCATTTAAAATAGCTATACAAATGAAATACTTAGGAATAAATTTAACCAAGGAAGTGAAAGACCTATACAGTGAAAAATATAAAATATTGACAAAAGAAAAAAAGCACAAATAAATTGAAAGATATTCTGTGTTCATGGATTAGAAGAATTAATATTGTTAAAACGTCCATACTATTCGATGTGATCTACAGATTCATTGAAATTCTTATCAAAATTCCAATGACACTTTTCATAGAAATAGAAAGAACAATCCCAAAATTCACATGGAACCACCAAGACTGAATAGCTAAAGCAATCTTGAGAAAAAAAGAACATAACTAGAGGTATCACACTACTTGACGTCAAAATATACTGCAAAGCTATATCATAACAACTTGGAACTGGCATAAAAACAGATATGCAGACCAATGAAACAGAATAGACAGTCCCAAAACAAATACACATGTTTATGATCAATTGATTTTCAACAAATGTGCCAAAAATGCACAGTGGGGAAAAGAAAGTCCTTCAATAAATGATGTTGGGAAAACTGGAAATCCACATCCAGAAGTATGAAATAAGACCCTCACCTCACAATGTATGCAAAAATCAACTGAAAATGGATTAAAGACTTAAACGTAAGACCTGAAACTGTGAAGAAGAAAATAGAGGAGAAGCTCCATGGTACTGATGTAGGCAGTGATTTTTGGATAGGACCCCAAAAGCACAGACAACAAGAGCAGAATTAGACAAATGGGATTAAATAAAATTTAAAAGCTTCTACACAGCAAATGAAGTAACCAACAGAGTGAGAAGATACAATGTATGGAATAGGAGAGTATATTTTTACACCATACACCTGATAGGGGGGTAATATCTAAAATATGTGAGAAACTCAGACAAATCAATAGTAAGAAAATAACCCAATTTAAAAGATGGGCAAATGACATGAATAGACATTTCTCAAAAGAAGACATACAAGTGACCAACAGGTATACTTTTAAAAATGCATAACATTAGTAATCATCAGGAAAATGCAAATTAAAACCACAATGAGATATCACCCCATGTCTTTTAGAGTGCTTATTATCAAAAAGACAAAAGATATAAAGTGTTGCCGAGTATGTGGAGAAAAGGGAATCCTTGTACACTGTTGGTGGGAATGTAATTAGTATAGCCATGATGAAAAACAGTATGGAGATTCCTCAAAAAATTAAAAATAAGACTACCAAATGATCCAGTAATTCCACTTCTGGTTATATATCTAAGGGAATTGAAATCAGTATGTTGAATGGACATCTGTACTTCCATGTTCAATGCAGCATTATTCAAAATAGCCAAGATATGGAATCAGCCTAAGTGTCCATCAGTGGATCAATGGATAAAGAAAATGTGGTGTAAATTTGCAATTGCAAAAATATGGAACCAACCCAAATGCCCATCAACTAACGAGTGGATAAAGAAAATGTGGTATATATATACCATGGAATACTACTCAGCCATAAAAAGGAATGAAATAATGAGATTGATGGCAACCTGGATGGAGTTGGAGGCCGTTATTCTAAGTGGAGGAATGGAAAATCAAATATCGTATGTCCTCACTTATAAGTGTGAGGTAAGCTATGAGGATACAAAGCCATAAGAATTATATAATGGACTTTGGGGACTTGGAGGGAAAGGGTAGGAGGGGATGAGGGATAAAAGACTACACATTGGGTACAGCATACACTGCTTGGGTGACGGGTGCACCAAAATCTCAGAAATTACCATTAAAGAACGTATCCATGTAACCAAAAAAAGAAAAAAGCCATATATATAGAAAATGGAATACTATATAACCGTAAAAGGGGAGGAAAGCCTGTCATTTGTAATGACATAGATCAGCCTGGAAGACATTGTAAGTGAAGTAAGGCAGGCACAGAAAGACAGATACCTCATGATCTCATTTATATGTAGAACATTAAAAAGTCAAGCTCATAGAAGCAAAAGATAGCATGGTGGTTACCAGAGGCTGATGGATAGAGATTGGGATGATGTTGGTCAAAAAACACAAAATTTCAGTTAGGAGGAATAAATTCAAACCATCTATTTTACATCATGGTGACTACAGTCACTAATATATTGTATACATGAAAATTGCTACATGAGAGTAGATTTAAAGTGTTCCCATTTAAAAAATTGTAAACGTGAAATATTTTCTATAGTAAATAGTTTGATTTAGCCATGCCACAGTGTGTATGCATATATATACACACACACACATATATATATGTCAAAACATCACATTGTACACCACAAATATATTTATACATTTTAATTAGTCAATTAAAAATTAAATTTGAAAAATCTTTCCATGATTCAGTTCAGAATGGTGGCTAGTGTATGGCAAAATGTGTGCACACATACATGCGGAAAGGAAA
The DNA here is from genome assembly GCF_007565055.1 of Rhinopithecus roxellana. Lineage (NCBI taxonomy): Eukaryota > Metazoa > Chordata > Mammalia > Primates > Cercopithecidae > Rhinopithecus > Rhinopithecus roxellana. Next base: position 112,545,686 of record NC_044555.1, on the reverse strand, counting down.
AATACATTGTGCTTTTTAGTGGCTGGAGACTTATAGCAGCCCTCGCATCGTATTGTGCACTCAGCCAAGTAATAGCTGTTCTCACATTCTTATTTTACTAAATCACATTTTAGGGTCACATATTTGCCTTTTGTGTTTATACTTGAATTTAAACTTAGGAGCTCTCCCACTGTAATCTTGGGCAAGTTGTTTAACATATCTGTGTCTCAGTTTTCTTATCTGTAAAATGAGGCAAATATGGCACGCTAAAAACTAAATAAGTTAATAATGTAAAGTGCTTAGAATGATGTCTGTTGACATTATTAGAATGACATCTTAGAATGATGTCTATGACATTCAACAAATAATGTTGCTGCCACCACTATTGTTATTACTATATGAATTAAGTTACAGCAATATAAAAATACACAGTGCATAATAATGACTGTAGCTGTTTAATAAATTATTCATTGTGTTAATTTAAGAGTGCCCGGAAACAGGCTAAGTATGTAACTTATGCCTGTAATCCCAGCACTTTGGGAGGCTGAGGTGGAAGTATCACTGAATGCCAGCAGTTCAAGACCAGCCTGGGCAACATAGTGAGACCCCAGGTCTAAAAAAAATAGCCAGGCATGGTTGTGCATGCCTGTAGTCCCAGCTTCTTGAGGGGCTGAGGTGGGAGGATGTCTTGAGCCCAGGAGGTTGAGGCTGCAGTAAGCCATGATCATGCCACTGCACTCCAGCCCAAATGTCAGAGTCAGACCCTGACTCTAAAACAATAAAAATAAAAATAAAGAGTGCCTGAAAACATAGAGTAGATGTTGGAATGATTTCTATCAAATTGTGTTTAAATAGTTAAGGTCAGGATTTAAAGAGTTCATATTTGCTTATGTGGAAAAGCCCACCATTCTGAATGTCACATTTCTAGATACTGATTGATAATTAAGATGTTACCATTGACCGTTGCAAAATAGTAAATTTTCATTATTTAAGTTTGATAAAAAAGAAGAGTTTGTCGTCATATACACCCTGCATTAGGCTATTTTTGCATTGATATAAAGAAATACGTGAGACTGGGTAATTTATAACAAAAAGAGGTTTAACTGGCTTATAGTTCTGCAGGCTGTACAGGAAGTATGATGTTGGCATCTGCTCAGCTTCCGGGGAGGCCTCAGGAAACTTGCAATCATGGTGGAAGGTTAGGCTTACATGGCAGGAGCAGGAGCAAAAGGAGGGGGAAGTGCTACATCAGATTTCATGGGAACTCACTCACTATCACGAGAACAGCACCAAGAGGATGGTACTAAACTATTCATGAGAAATCCGTGCCCATGATCCAATCACCTCTGCCAAGTTCCACCTCCAACATTGTGGATTAGAATTCCACATGAGATTTGGGCAGGGACACAGATCCAAACCATATCACACCCATTATCTTAGGAATCACTTCTGCTGGCATATTAGTGTGCTCTGAGATGGTAGGTGCACCCAAACTCAATAAAAAAACTAAAATTCCTATCTCTCCCATGAAATCTCAGGACCCTCTAATCAAATAAATCACCATGGCTCAGACTTGAGGCAAAAGCCATGGCCTTCTCATCCAACACTTCATCATTTCACTTTGGTTTGAGGGGGAAGTTTAGTCCCAGGTGGAAAAGGGTGTCATATCCCAGTTTCTTGAAGGAAGAATTATCCTAAGGCTCTGGGGCTGCTTCATCACCCATCCTCCAGGTTTACCCTAAAACAAGAGAGGTCTACATAAGGCAAAATAAGTGGGTAGAAAGTGTCTGGTCTTGAAGCTTGGAAAATGATTGTATATATATTTCAGTTCTGCCTGTGACTTGTTCTATGAACTTGGGCATATCGCTTAGTTTCTCTGGTAATATATAGTACTTTAATTCATCTTTCTAACTAATAAAATGAGATAACATCATTCTTTCTGTCTAACTCACATGGTTATTATAAGAAATATAAGATGTTGCTATACCATTATCCATGCCTTCATTTACTCAACGGTATATATAATGTGTATGTGTATGTGTGTGTGTGTGTGTATATGCACACATACTATATACTGTTAAATGACAGCAGTTATATATAGTATATACATATATACATAAGCACACATGCTATATACTGTTAAATATATATTTCAGAAAATATGTATTTTTATAGTCAGAAATATATATATTTCTAACTATATATTGGGCACTCGTCTAGGTCCTGAGATATAACAATGAAAATAAACCTTCTTTCACAGTGGAACTTCTATTCTACTAGGCAGCATAAAGATAATAAACAAATATTTATAATATTTCAGATAGTGTTAAGAGGCATGAAGAAAAAGTAAACCAGGGTGAGAAGATAGGAAAAAATGAATAAGGCATGGGGACTATTTTAGATAGCATATGAGGAATTCAAGCCCCCCCCCACCCCATAAAACCAATTGAGAAATTTGAAAAAGAGAGTAAAGATTAGGGAAGATCATAGATAAGGAACAGCAGAGATTCTCGCAAATTGATCACAGCACAATGTTATCTTAGTGCCAGATTAGGAAAAATCATTACACATGTACAGTCACACACACACACACACACACACACACACACACACACACACACACACACATTTCTCCTTAAAATTGTAGTGTACTTGGTAATTTGCTGTCTGCTTTCCCAAACAAAAGAAATAGCTTCATGTTAGGTGTAGAAGGAGGAAATTCAGGGTATGTGGAGTGATGCTCCACTGAGGGTTCTGAGATCTCAAAAACAATTCTTGGGCATTTCAGTGGTAACAGGCAAAATCACTCAATGAGTAAACAAAGTTGCAGCAGTGTATTGCAGCACAGAGCATGTGGGCAAAATGTATTTTGGCGCTGATACTCTAGAATTGCCAGTTGGGAGAGCCTGTCTTTGCAATCAGTTGAGGAAGTGACAGACCCAAATGGCAATATATCATTTTGTCTTTTGCCAAACAAATGGAGTGAGAGGTAAAGATGGATGACACTTGTAGGATGTATTACATCAAGCTGCATAGGCTATGTCTCCTGGGAGTATTACTTGGGCTCTAGAGTCCAAGTAATATAGAGTATTACACAAGGGATGTGCATGGGAAATATTTGAGGAAAGAATACATTTCGGAATTTCCTTGAGCAGCTCATTCCTTAAGGATTTAGCTCTAGGAAAGCTGACTTGTGGCACCAAAGCTCGGACTGTGAGTTAGAAAACAAATCTATTAATCTACAATGAAAACATTACTGTCAAATGAGGTAATGCTCACATTAGTCCTTTACCTCTGAGGAAGGAAAGCTGTAGTCAGAACACCCTTATCTGATGCACTGGGGGTGTGCAGTTGGTCAGCTAGTTCATTTACATTTTTATTTTGATATAAATTTAAAAATACAAAAATATTGCAATAATAGTGCAAGGAACTCCCATGTACTATCTACCATGTATTCTTTACCCAGATCTACTGACTGTGTGAATTTTTGTCCCATTTGCACTTGCTCTTTCTCTCTCTCTTGCTCACTCACTCTCTCACATTCTCTCTCTCTCTCTCTCTCTCTCTCTCCCTCCCTCCCTCCCTCCCCCCCCCATTCAGCCATACATTGTTTAATGACAGGGATGAATTCTGAGAAATGTGTCATAAGGTGATTTCATCATTGCGTGAAGATCATAGGGTACGCTTAAACAAACCTAGGTGGGTAGCCTACTACACACCTAGGCTATAGGTTATAGTGTATTGCTCCCAGGCTACAAACCTGTACAGCATGTTACTGTGCTATATACTATAGGCAATTACCACACAATGGTAAGTATTTGTGTATCTAAACCTATCTAAACAGAAAAGGCACAGTAAAAGTATAGTATTATAATCTTATGGAACCATTGTCATATATGCTGTCATTGACTGAAACATCATGCAGTGTATGAATGTAGACACACATTGTGCACACACATACACATGTGTATGTGTAATTTTTCATGAATCATTTAATAGTTAGAGATATGGTATCCATCAAATACTTGACTATGTGTTTGCTAAGAACAAGGACATTCTCTTAGATAAATAGAGCATAATTATCAAAATCAGGAAATTTAATAGTGTTACAATTGTGTTATCTAATTTATAGTCCATATTTAAGTTTAGCCAATTATCCTAATAATGTCCTGCATAGCTAATTTTTTTCTTTCTCCCGTATGCAATTCATAATCACGTATTCCACTTAGTTACCATGTGAATTTAATCTCCTTCAATCTGGAACCGTTCCTAGGCTTTTCTTTACTTTTTTGATGTTGATATTATTGAAGAATATAGGCTAGTTATTTTATAGTTTTTACCTCAATATGAATTTCTCTGATATTTCATCATAATTAGACTCAGGTTATATATTTTTGGCAAAGATACCACAAAAGTGATATTATGTCTTTCTCAGTGCATCATATCAGGCTGATACTAATGTAAATGGAATTGTTTTTAAACTTCATTTTACAATTATTTATTTGTAGCATACAAAGTACAATTGATATTTATATATTGATGTCATATTCTGATGTTTTACTGAACATTTATTAGTTCTAGTAATTGCTTTGGATATTCTTTATGATCTTGTACATAAACAATGATGGCAACTGCAAAAAGAGATCAATTTCTTCCTTTCCATCTTTATGCCTTTTTTTCTTGCCATATTAGATTGTCTAGTATAATGTTGAATAAAAATGTCAACAAAGAACATCCTCAGGGCTAGGGGATAAAGAGAGGTAGGTTAACCAGTACAAATATACAGTTAGATAAAAAGTTTAAGTTATTTGGTTTGGCAGCAGAGTAGAGTGACCATAGTTAGCAATAATGTATTGTATATTTCAAACTAGCTAGAAGAGAGGACTTGAAATGTTCCCAACACAAAGAAATGGTACTCAAGGTAATGGATACCCCAAATGCCCTGACTTGATTATTTCACATGCTATGCATGTAACGAAATATCACATGTACCCCATAAATATATAAAGTATTATGTATCAATAAAAAAATGAACATCGTCACCTATTACTGAAGACAGGGTGAAATGTTCAATATTTTAGCATTTAATGTAATATTAACTGTAGTTTTTTTTTTTTTTTTTTTGAAGATATACTCTATAAGGTTAAGGAAGTGCCCTTAAATTTCTGGTTTTCTGAGAGTTGTTATCAAGAAAGGGTGTTGAATTTTTTCAGGATGTCTGCATCTATCGAGATAAACATAAGGGTCTAATTTTTAGTCAATTTATATGTTGGTTAGGATTTTTCTTAATGTTAATCTAACTTTGCATTCATGAGATAAACCCCTCATGGTCCTGAGGTATTATCCTTTTTATGTCTTGACTTAATTCTCTTTCTTAATATTTTGTTATCAAAATTATGATACAAAAATTTCGTGTCTGTCTTTATGAGGGATGTTGAAACATACCTTCTTTTCTTGTAATGTTTTGGTTGATTTTTATATCAGGGATCCAGGTTAGAAGTTGGAAACCCTGGTGATGCCCAAGACGGAGGCAAGAGTGGGCATCCTTGCCTTATTCCTAGCTGTGTTGTTTTCATATATGACTTGCATTATGTTGAGGATATGTCCTTCTATTGATATTTCTAGCTTGTTGAGAGTTTTTATCATGAAATGGTGTTGGATTTTATCAAATGCTTTTTCTGTATCTATGATGATGATTGTGACTTTTATCCTTCATTCTGTTAATGTTGTGTATACATTAATTGATTCTTATGTGTTGAACTATCCTTGCATCCCAGGGATAATTTGGTCATAATGCATTGTCCTTTCAATTTGATTTACTAATATTTTGTTGATTTTCTTGCATCTATGTTCATCAGGGATGTTGGCTTGTAGTTTTCTTTTTTGTGGCAATTTTGTCCAGTTTTGGTATCAGGGTAATGTTTGGCTAAAAATGAGCGTGACAGTTTCCCTCTTCTTCAATTTTTTGGAGAAGTTTGAGAAAGATTGGTGTTAATTCTTCTTTAAATGTTTGGTAGAATTACATGACTTCTTCCAGATGTTTGGTAGGAGTCAAATCATATGATCCTGGGCTTTTCTTTTTGGGGAAGTTTTTTGTTACTGATTCAATCTCCTAAGTCGTTATAGATGTGCTCTGTCTTTCTATTTCTTTATGATTTAGCCTTGGTAAGTTGTGTGCTTCTAGGAATTTATCTATTTCTTCCTTGTTACCCAGTTTGTGAATTCATGACATTATTCATAGTACTCTCTTATAGTCCTTTTATGGCATCTTATAGTCCTATATATGGCATCTGTTGCAATATCTATTCTTTACCATGTGATGTTATTTATTTTTTAAATTGGATTTATTTTATTTAACTTTTATTTTAAGTTCAGGAGGACATGTGCATGTTTGTTATATGGTAAACTCGTGTCACAGGGGTGTGTTGTACAGATTATTTCATCACCCAGGTATTAAACCTAGTACCTATTAGTTATTTTTCCTGATCCTCTCCCTTCTCTCACCCTCCGTCCTCCACCCTCCAAATGGCCCCAATGTGTGTTGCTCCCATGTGTCTATGTGTTTTCATCACTTAGCTTCCACTTTAAGTGAGAACATGTGGAATTTGGTTTTCTGTTCCTGTGTTAGATTGCTAAGAATAGTGACCTCAAGTTCCATCCATGTTCCTGCAAAGAACATGATCTCATTTTTTATGGCTGCATAGTATTCCATGGTGTATATATACCACATTTTCTTTATCCAGTTTACCATTGGTGGGCATTTACCTTAATTCCATGTCTTTTTTATTGTTTTCTTTTTTTTATTTATTTTTATTTTTTATTTTTTTATTTTGAGATGGAGTCTCGCTCTGTCACCCAGGCTGGAGTGCAGTGGCACGATCTCGGCTCACTGCAAGCTCCGCCTCCCAGGTTCATGCCATTCTCCTGCCTCAGCTTCCTAAGTAGCTGGGACTACAAGACCCGCCACCACGCCCAGCTAATTTTTTTGTACTTTTAGTAGAGACAGGGTTTCACCATGTTAGCCAGGATGGTCTCGATCTCCTGATCTTGTGATCCATCCGCCTTGGACTCCCAAAGTGCTGGGATTACAGGCGTGAGCCACCCTGCCCGGCCATCTTTGCTATTGTTAATAGTGCTCCAGTGAACATATGCGTGCATATGTCTTTATGATAGAATGATTTATATTCCTTTGTGTATATACCCAGTAATGGGATTGCTGGGTCAAGTGGTATTCCTGTTTTTGGTTCTTTAAAGAACTGCCACCCTGTCTGTCACAATGCTTGAACTAATCTTCACTCCTACTAACAAAAGCATTCATTTTTCTCCACAACATCACCAGCATCTGTTATTTTTTGACTTTTTAGTAATAGCCATTCTGACTGGTGTGAGATGATCTGTCCTCGTGGTTTTGATTTGCATTTCTCTAATAATCAGTGATGTTAGGCTTTTTAAAAATATATGCTTGTTTACAACATGTTTGTCTTCGTTTGAAGTGTCTCTTAATGTCCATTTCCCACTTCTCAATAGGGTTGTTTTTTCTTGTAAATTTGTTTAAGTTCCTTATAGATGCTGGATATTAGATCTTTGTTGGATGTATGGTTTGCAAAAATTGTCTCCCATTCTGTAGGTTGTCTTTTACTTTCTTGATAGTTCCTTTTGCTGTGCAGAAACTCTTTAGTTTACTTAGATTCCATTTGTCAATTTTTGAATCTGTTGCAATTGCTTTTGGCCTCCTCATCATGAAATCTTTGCTTGTTCCTACATCCAGAATGGTATTGTAACATCTCCTTTCTTCTAATTGTGTTTATCTGGACCTCTCTTTTTTTCTTTATTAGTGTAGCTAGTGGCTATATATCTTGTTATTTATTTATTTATTTATTACGGAGTTTTGCTCTTTTTGCCCAGGTTGGAGTGCGATGGCACGATCTTGGCTCACCGCAACCTCCGCCTCCTGGGCAGGTTCGTACTGGGGATTACAGGCATGAGCCACCATGCCCAGCTAATGTTTTTTTTTTTTGTATTTTTAGTAGAGACAGGGTTTCTCCATGTTGGTCAGACTGGTCTCAAACTTCTGACCTCAGGTGATCCACTCCCCTTGGCCTCCCAAAGTGCTGGGATTACAGGTGTGAGCCACCGCGCCTGGCTGTTATTTATTTATTTATTTTTTCAAAAAACCAATTCCTGGATTCATTGAACTTTTGAATGTTTTTTGTATCTTGATTTCCTTCAGTTCAGCTCTGATTTTGTTTTTCTTGCCTTCTACTAGCTTTGGGGTTGGTTTTCTCTTGGTTCTCTGGTTCTTTTAGTTGTGATGTTAGGTTGTTAATTTGAGATCTTGCTAACTTTTTGAGGCAAGCATTTCATGCTATGTTTCCTTCGTAACACTACCTTGGCTGTGTCCCAGAGATTCTGGTATACTGTATTTTTGTTCTCATTAGTTTCAAATAACTTCTTGATTTATAGTTTAATTTTGTTATTCACCCCAACATCATTCAGGATAAGGTCATTTAATTTCCATGTAGTTGTATGGTTTGGAACAATGTTTTTAGTATTGATTTATAGTTTTATTGTGCTGTAGTCCAACAGTGTGTTTGGTATGATTTCAGTTCTTTTGCATTTGCTGCGGATTGTTTTACGTTCTCTTGTTTGGTCAATTTTACAGTATGTGACATGTAGCAAAGAGAAGAATGTATATTCTGTTGTTTGGGGGTGGAGAGTTCTGTAGAGGTGTATCAGGTCCATTTGTCCAATGCTGTGTTCAGATCCTTAATATCTTTGTTTATTTTCTGCTTCAATGATCTGTCTAATACTGTCAGTAGAGTGTTGCAGTCTCCCACTATTATTGCATGGGAGTCCAAGTTTCTTTGTAGGTCTCTAAGAGCATGCTTTATGAATATGGGTGCTCCTGTGTTGGATACATATATATTTAGGATAACTAGGTCTTCTCATTGAAGTGAACCCTTTACCATTATGTAATGCCCTTCTTTGTCCTTTTTGATCTTTTTGGTTTAAAGTCTGTTTTGTCTGAAATTAGGATTGCAATCTTGGTTTTTTGTCTTCCATTTGCTTGGTAGATTTTCCTCCATCCCTTTATTTTGAGCCTGTGGATGTTATTGCATGTGAGGTGGTTCTCTTGAGGACAGCATACGATTTGTTCTTGCTTTTTGATTCAGCTTGCCACTCTATCTTTTAAATAGGGCATTTAGTCCCGTTTACATTCCAGATTAGTATGATATGTATGAACTTGATCCTGTCTTTGTGTTGTTAGCTGGTTATTATGCTGGCTTCTATGTGTGATTGCTTTATAGTGTTAGTGTGTTTTTGTGTGGCTGGTAATGCTCTTTCCTTTTCATAGTTAGTGCTCCTTTCAAGATCTCTTGTAAGGCAGGTCTGGTGGTAACAAACTCCCTCAGTATTTGCTTATCTGAAAAGCATCTTATTTCTCCTTTGCTTATGAAGCTTAGTTTGGCTGGATATGAAGTTCTTGATTGAAGATCATTCTCTCTTTTTTTTTTTCATTTTTCCTTCAAGTGTTGCACAAATCCAAAAGATTTTTTTCTTAACAAATGTCGAATATGGTCCCTCAGTCTCTTCTGGGCTGTAGGGTTTCTGCTGAGAGATCTGTTGTTATGTGCTGCTTTTTAGTATCATTTTGTTTACCTGAATAGCTTTCTTTACCATGTCTTGGAAGGCAGATCTTGCAGTGATGATTCCCTCAGCATTTTTTCTTTGGGGGGTGGGGGGTTGGGGGGGAGTCTTTATTTCTTCTATATTTTTTGCTGGGCATAGTATTCCGTGTTAGTGTTTTTTCTTTCTAGAAGCACTTTTAATATATAATCCTATTTTCTACTGGCCTGCAAGCAACCTTATGGTCTTATGGGAGTCCTTTTACGTGACAAGTCACCTTTCTCTTGCTGCTTTAAATTTTTTCTCTTTTTCTTTGACTTTTAGTAATTTGATTATAATGTCTCTCAGTATGAATTTCTTGAATTCCTCTGATTTATTTGGTGACTGGATGTCCATTTTCTTCCCCAGATTTGGAAATGTTTTCAGCCATTATTTGTTGAATAAGCTTTCTGATTGTTTTTTTCTTCTCTTTCTGAGATGTTCATAATGCATGAGTTGGTCCTCTTGATGATGTCCCATAAGTCTTTTAAATTTTGTTTATTCTTCTTTTTATGTCTTTTTAATTTCAATAGTTTTTGGGGTACAGGTGGTTTTTGGTTACGTGAAGAAATTCTTCAGTGGTGATTTCCGAGATTTTAGTGCATCCGCCACATAAGCAGTGTATACTGTACCCAATATGTAGACTTTTATTTCTCATCCCTACCCAACCTTCTGCCATGAGTCCCTAAAGTTCATTATATCATTGTTATACCTTTGCATCGTCATACCTTAGCTCCCACTTATAAGTGAGAACATACAACATTTGGTTTTCCATTTCTGAGTTACATCACTTAGAATAATGGCCTCCAGCTCCATCCGTGTTGCTACAAAAGACATTATTTTATTCCTTTTTAGGGCTAAATAGTATTCCATTGTGTATATATACCAGATTTTCTTTATCCACTCATTGGTTGATGGGCACTTAGGTCGTTTCCATATATTTGCAATTGAGAATTGTGCTGCTATAAACATGTGTGTGCATGTGTCTTTTTCATGTAATGACTTATTTCATTTGGGTAGATACCCAGTAGAGGTATTGCGGAATCGAATGTTAGTTCTACTATTAGTTCTTTAAGGAATCTCCATACTGTTTTCCATAATGGTTGTGCTAATTTACATTGCCACCAGCAGTGTAAAAGTGTTGTCTTTTCACCACGTTCACATCAACATCTATTTTTCTTTTTTTACCTTTTTAATTATGGCCATTTTTGCAGGAGTAAGGTAATATCCCATTGTGGTTTTGATTTGCATTCCCCTGATAATTAGTGTTATTTAGCATGTTTTTCATATGTATTTTGGCTGTTTGCATATCTTCTTTTGAGAATTGTCTATTCATGTTCTTTGCCCACTTTTTGATGGGATTATTTTTTTCTTGCCACTTTGAGTTTCTTAGAGATTCTAGATAGTAGTCCTTTGTTGGATGCATAGTTTGCAAATATTTTCTCCCACTCTGTAGGTTGTCTGTTTACTCTGCTGATTATTTTCTTTGCTGTGCAGAAGATTTTAGTTTAACTAAGTCCCACTTATTTATTTTTGTTTTGTTGCATTTGCTTTTGAGGTCTTTGTCATAAATTATTTGCCTAGGCCAATATCTAGAAAAGTTTTCCCAACATTATTTTCTAGAATTTTTACAACTTCAGATCTTAGATTTAAGTCTTTGATCCATCTTGAGTTGATTTTTGTATACAGTGAGAGATGAGAATCCAGTTTCATTCTTCTACATATGGCTTGTCAATTATCACAGCACCTTTTATTGAATAGGGTGTCCGTTTCCCATTTCATGTTTTTGTATGCTTTGTCAAAGATCAGTTGGCTGTAAGTGTTCGGCTTTATTTCTGGGCTCTCTATTTTGTCCCATTGGTCTATATGCCTATTTTTATACCATTACTGTACTGTCTTGCTAACTAGAGCTTTGTAATATAATTTGAAGTCAAGTAATGTGATGCCTCCAGATTTGTTCTTTTAGGATAGTCTTCCTTTGCCTATGTGGGCTCTTTTTTGGTTCCATATGAATTTTAGGATCTTTTTCCAGTTCTGGGAAGAATGATGGTGGTATTTTGATGGAATTTGCATGGAATCTGTAGATAACTTTCAGTAGTATGGTCATTTTCACAGTATTGATTCTACCCATCCATGAGCATGGGATGTGTTTTCATTTGTCATTTGTTTGTGTCATCTATGATTTCTTTCAGCAGTGTTTTGTGGTTTTCCTTATGGACATCTTTCACTTCCTTGGTTAAGTATATTCCTAAATATTTGGGGTTCTTTTTTTTTGCAGCTGTTGTAAAAGGGATTGAGTTTTCTCAGCTTGGTTGTTGTTGAAATATAGCAGTGCTAGTGATTTGTGTACATTGATTTTGTATTTTAAATTTTTACTGAATTTGTTTATTAGATCTAGGAGCTTTTTGGATGAGTCTTTAGCGTTGTCTAGGTATACAATCATATTATTGGCAAACAGTGACAGTTTGACTTCCTCTTTTCCAATTTGTATGCCCTTTATTTATTTCTCTTGTCTGATTGCTCTGGGCAGAACTTTCAGTACTATGTTGAATAGAAGCAGTGAAAGTGAGCATACTTGTCTAGTTTTAGTTCTCAGGGGAAATGCTTTCAACATTTCCCCATTCAGTATTGTGCTGGATGTCGGTTTGTCATGTATGACTTTTATTACTTTGAGATATCTATGCCTATTTTGTTGAGAGTGTCAGTGATAAAGGGATGCTGGATTTCATCAACTGCTTTCTCTGTGTCTATTGAGATGATCGTATGATTTTTGTTTTTAACTCTGTGCATGTGATGTATTACATTTATTGAGTTGTGTATGTTAAAACATCTCTGCATCCCTCTGATCATGGTGGATTATCTTTTCGTTATGCCATTGGTTTCAGTTAGCTAGTATCCTGTTGAGGATTTTTTGCATCTATGTACATCAAGAATATTGGTCTGTAGGTTTGCTTGCTATGTCTTTTCCTGGTTTTGGTGTTAGAGTGATACTGGCCTCATAGAATGATTTAGAAAGGATTCCCTATTTCTCCATCTTCTGAAATAGTTTCAGTTGGTACCAATTCTTCTTTGAATGTCTCTTACAACTCATCTGTGACTCCATCTCATCCTGGACATTTTTTTTTTTTGGCAATTTATTATTACTCATTCAGTCTCACTGCTTGTCATTGGTCTGTTCAGAGTTTCTATTTCTTTCTGATTTAATCTAGAAGGGTTGTATATTTCCAGGAATTTATTCGTCTCCTCTAGATATTCTAGCTTGTGCACATAAATGTGTTCATGGTAGTCTTCAATGATCTTTTGTATTTCTGTGGTACTAGTTGTAATATCTCCAATTTCATTTCTAATTGAGCTTATTTGGATCTTCTCTCTTCTTTTCTTGGTTAATGTCACTAATGGGCTATCAATTTTATTTATCTTTTCAAAGAACCAGCTTTTTGTTTCATTTAACTTTTGTAATTTTTTTTTTGTTTCAATTTTGCTCTGATCTTCGTTATTTCTTTTCTTCTGCTGGGTTTGGGTTTAGTTTGTTCTTGTTTTCCTGGTTCCATGAGATATGACATTAGGTGGCTATTTGTACTTGTTCAGACTTTTTGATATAGGCATTTAATTCTATGAACTCTCCTCTCAGCATCACTTTTGCTATATCCCAGAAGCTTTAATAAGTTGTATCACTATTATCATTCATTTCAAAGAATTTGTAAATTTTCATCTTGATTTCATCATTAGCCCAAAAATCATTCAAGAGCATTTAATATAATTTTCAGGTATTTGTATAGTTTTGGGGGTTCCCTTTGTAGCTGATTTCCAGTTTTTTTCTACTGTGTTCTTAGAAGATACTTGATATAATTTTTATTTTATCAAATTTATTGAGACTTGTGGCTTATTCTGTGGTCTGTCTTGGAGAATGTTCCATGTGCTGATGAGAAAAATGCCTATTCTACAGTTGCTGGGAAGAATGTTCTATAACTATCTGTTAAGTTCATTTGTTCTAAGGTATTAGTTTAAGTCTATTGTTACTTTGTTGACCGTCTGTCTTGATGATCTGCTGTCAGGGGAGCACTGAAGTCTCTCACTATTATTTTGCTGCCATCTGTCTCATTTCTTAAGTCACATAGTAATTGTTTTATAAATTTGTGAGCTCTAATGTTAGGTGCATATAAATTTAGGATTATATCTTCCTGTTGGGCTAATTCTTTTATTATCATAAAATGTCCTTGTTTGTCTTTTTGTGCTGTTGTTGCTTAAAATCAGTTTTTTTCTGATATAACAATAGGTACTCCTGCTTGCTTTTGGTTTCCACTTATGTGGAGTATTTTTTTCCACCCATTTATCTTAAGTTTATGTCTCAGGTGAGTCTCTTGAAGAAAGCAGATATTTGGTTGGTGGTTTTTTATCCATTCTGCTAGTCTGTATCTCCTAAGGGGAGTATTTAGGCCATTTACATTCAGTGTTAATATTGAGATGTGAGGTACTGTTCTGGTCATCATGTTAGTTGTTGCCCAGATACTTTTTTTTTTTTTTTTTCATTGTGTTATTGTTTTTATAGGCCCTGTGAGGTTTATGCTTTAAGGAGGTTCTATTTTGTTGTATTTTGAAGTTTTGTTTCAAGATTTAGAACTCCTTTTAGCATTGCTTGTAGTGTTGGTTTGATAGTGGCAAATTTTGTCAGCATTTGTTTATCTGAAAAAGACTTTATCTCTCTTTCATTATGGAGCTTAGTTTCACTGGATACACAATTACTGGTGATGATCATTTTGCAATAGATTTCTGAGGAGTTCTTTGAGCTTCTAGTATTTGAATGTCTGGATCTCTAGCAAGGCCAGGGATTTTTTCCACAATTATTCCCTCAAATAAGTTTTGGAACTTTTAGACATCTCTTCTCCCTCAGGAACACCAATTATTCTTAGGTTTGGCCATTTTACATAATCCCATATTTCTTGGAGACTTTGTTCATTTTTAAATTCTTTTTTTCTTTGTCTTTGTCTAATTGGGTTAATTCAAAAGCCTTGTCTTTGAGTTCTGAAATTCTTTCTTCTACTTGTTCTAGCCTATTGTTGAAACTTTCCACTGCATTTTGTATTTCCTAAGTGTGTCTTTCATTTCCAGAGGTTCTGATTGTTTCTTCTTTATGATATCTATGTCTCTGGAAAAATTTTCATTCATATCGCAGATTTTTAAAAAATTTCTTTAAGTTGGTTTTCACCTTTCTCTGGTATTTTCTTAAGTAACTTAATAATGAACCCTCTGAATTCTTTATCTGGCATTTCACAGATTTCTTCTTGGTTGGATCCATTGCTGAGGAGCTAGTGTGATGTTTTGGGGGTGTTATAGAATCCTGTTTTGTCATATCACCAGAATTACTTTTCTGGTTCCTTCTTACTTGGTTAGACTATTTCTTCAAATTGTTCTTGAATTTATTGTTGAATGGGCTGTTTTTTTTTTTAAATTTCTTTTTTTTCCCTGTTAGGGATCGAACTTTAATATTTATAGTTTATTTTAGCCTAATTTGATTCTTGTTGCTTTTAGGGGTGAAGACTCTGTACGAGTTCCTTTGTTATAGCAAGACTTTTTGCACTGGCTTTCCCCGATACTGGTTGTAGTAGTTATGTGCTTGGTGTGTGGGCAAGTTCACTGTCTCCTATGGGGTTGAAATGGCAGGAATCTCTTGAAGCTTATCTCATTCTCTTGTGGTGTACACTTTATGTATTCATTTAATTTTCCCCTAGTATTTTATTTATTGAGTTGGTGATCCTGGCTTCAGACCAGTAGGGGAGGTATCACTGGGTAGGCACCAATTGTAGCTAAGGCAGGTTTGTTGATGTAATACCCACTGGTTGGCAGAGGTTCCAGCCTTGATAAAGGTGACTAGATGAGCTCTCAATTAGATGTGCTGCAGTTTTATCAGGGTAAAGAGTGGGAGATACCTCAGTTCTCCTGCCAGGCCAGCAGGTAGGCTATCCACCTCACAGCCTCACTCCTGTCCCAGTGTTCCAGCTGTCCAGATCAGATAGGCACCTCTTTTCATCTGTAGTAATGTTGATGTTTCAAGTAGGGAGGAATTGTGACTGCTTCTTATACAGGCCTGAATCTGCAGAGTGGTCCTCCTGTGGGTCTTCAATCATCCTGAATTGTTCCAGAAAGCATGTCTATAGGTGCATCCACACTGCATCCTCATGGGAGAAGGTCCAGTTATGTCTGCAGTGTTGTGCCAGAGGAACAAGGACCTCTTCTCCAAGGCCCTTCATGATCACAGAGGCTGTGTGTCTGTTGAGGTAGAAGTGCAGGCCCAGCGTGGCAACTGTATCTCTGCTGTAAGAAGCTTTCAACCAGCAGAAAGATCTGGGACTCAAGGTCTGCTGTTCAGATTCTTTTGTCCCAGGGGTGATCCCTTGATGTGGTGATCTCTCCCTTCCCCTAGGACTGGGGCTTCCTAAGAGCCAGACTGCAGGGACTGTTATTGCTCTTCTGGGTCTAGCCACCCAGTGGGGATACCAGACTCTGGGCTGGTGCTGGGAAATGTCTGCAAGGGATCTATAAATGTGACCTGTCTTCAGGTCTCCCAGGAATGGATGCTAGCACCTGCTCTGATGGAGGTGGCAGGGGAGTGACATAGAATCTGTGAGATTCCTTGGTTGTAGATAGGTTTAGTGTGCTGGCTTTCTTGAGTGCTGGTTAAACTAGTAGTGAATTTGTCACCTGGACAGACTCAGGACCTCTGGTTAGCCAGTGTGTTGCAGGCAGTGGTGTTAGCTAGGATTCACAATCATTTTCTCCTTCCTGGGTGCATTGTTATTCTGCAGAGAGGTGCTGTAATGGCTTGAGTGGTAGGCCTCCAGCCAGGAGGTGGTACTTACAAGAGAACACCAGCTTCAGTGGTAGCACTGGGATTTGAGCTTGTTCTAAGTCATCCAGGGGAAGTATTCTGGTTTCTCAGGTGATAGGTGAGGCCGTAAAGCTCTCAAAAGTTTAAGTCCTTTGTGTTAAGCCACTGGGGCAGGTAAAGAAATACCATCAGGTTGGGGAAGAATTAGGCGGATATGGCTGGGTGCAGTGGCTCACACCTGTAATCCCAGAACTTTGGGAGGCCAAGGTGGGTGGATCACCTGAGGTCAGGAGTTTGAGACCAGCCTGGCCAACATGGCCAAGCTGTGTTTCTACTAAAAATACAAAAAATAGCTGGACGTGGTGGCAGGCACCTGTAATCCCAGCAATTTGGGAATCTGAAGCAAGCAGAGCACTTGAGGTCAGGAGTTCGAGACCAGCCTGGCCAACATGGTGAAACCCCGTATTCAGTAAAAATACAAAAAAATTAGCCAGGCATGGTGGTGGACACCTGTAATCCCAGCATTTTGGGGGGCCGAAGTGGGTGGATCGCTTGAGCCCAGGATTTTGAGACCAGCCTGGGCAACATGGTGAAACTCTGTCTCTACTAAAAACACAAAAATTAGCCTGGCATGGTGGTACATACCTGTAACTTCAGCTACTCAGGAGGCTGAGGCAGGAGAATCGCTTGAACACAGGAGGCAGAGGTTGTAGTGAGCCAACTGAGATTGTGCTGCTGCACTGCAGACTGGGTGAAAGAGCGATGCTCTGTCTGAAAACAAACAAATAAACAAACAAAAAATAAAACGAAATGAACAAAAGAAAACGAAGAGTTAGGTGGGTCTGAGCTCAGACTCTCCTTGGGTGGGGCACAGGGGGTTGTTCTCAGGCCACTGGGGTAATGTTCCAGAGGGGAATAGAACTGCCTCTGCTACACAGAAGAGTTTGCAAAGGGAGTGGGGAGTAGCTGGCAGCGGTAGGCTCCACCCAGCTCCCATGCAGTTGGCAAGGCTGGTCTCATTCCTACAATGTCCCACTAACGGTGCTTGATTTAGATCCAGACAGCCTGCACACAAAACTCAGACTTGCCTCAGGCCATAAGCTTCCCTGCAGAGACAGCAAGCACTTCTTTCAGGCCACACCCTTCCTCATCTGCCCTCAGGGTGCCCAGCTCCTGCACTTTTGTCTGCAGCACACTTCCCACTCGCCCCTGGGTTCTGTCCAAGGGAGTTTCATCCCCACTATAGAAACTATATCATGAAATTCAGTTGGGAGCTTCTTTCACCCTGTGACCCCTCCCTGAGTTTGTTGGCTCACATCCCAAAGGGCCCCTGTGTGAAATAGTCAAAAATGACTTCCCTGGGCTGGCGATGGAGACTGTGAATGCCTACAAGGCACTTCCTGCTGCTGCTTCTACTTTTATATTTCACACTGCTTCCTAACACTGTTCCAGTTCTGAGTAGGTCTAAGGGCCATCTCCCATGATTTGGGTTTTCAGATTCCCCAGTGGAAATATGTGGTCAGAAGCAGGCTCTTCCCTTCTCACACTCTGAAAACTTAGTTTTTCTCCTGTCTCATGGAGTAGGCTACAGTCTACTGGTTTTTTCAAAGGCTCTGTGAATTCTTTTGGTTTTCCTGGTAAGTTCCTATGGTGGTTCTTGGAAAAAAAAAGAACAATGTGAATCTTTATCCACTATTCTGTCCTTTCAGTGGGGAGAGGCATGCTAACACTGCCTTCTATCTGTCAGAGGCATGTGAACCAGAACAACTCCATCTTGAATAGGAGCCGGGTAAAATGAGGCTGAAACCTGCTGGGCTGCATTCCCAGATGGTTAAGGTATTCTAAGTCACAGGATGAGATAGGAGGTCAGAACAAGATACAGGTCATAAAGACCTTGCTGATAAAACAGGTTGTAGTAGAGAAGCCAGCTAAAACCCACCAAAACCAAGATGGCCACAAAAGTGACCTCCGGTCGTCCTCACTGCTACACTCCCACCAGCGCCATGACAGTTTACAAATGCCATGGCAATGTCAGGAATTTACCCTATATGGTCTTAAAAAGGAAGGCATGAATAATCCACCCCTCGTTTAGCTTATCATCAAGAAATAACCATAAAAATGAGCAACCAGGTGCCCTCAGGGCTGCTCTGTCTATGGAGTAGCCATTCTTTTATTCCTTTACTTTCTTAATAAATTTGCTTCTGCTCTGCACTGTGGACTCACCCTGAATTCTTTCTTGCATGAGATCCAAGAACCCTCTCTTGGGGTCTGGATCGGAACCCCTTTCTGGTAACATATCTGTCATCTTGAAAAACAGTAGCTGTTTATTCTTTTTCATTCTTGTTTCTTCTTTCCCTTCTCACCAGATAATCTCAAATGACTTATTTTCAAGTTCACTGGTTCTTTATTCTGCTTTCTCTTGTCTTCTGTTGAGCCCTTCTATTGAATTTTCATTTTAGTGATAACGTTCTTTAATTCCAAGATTTCTATTTGGTTCTTTTAAAATGTATTTTGTATCTCTTTGTTGAAATTCTCGCTTTGCTCATGCATTGTTCTCTTGAGCTCACTGAATATTTCTATGATAGTAACTTTGAATTCTCTCTCAGATAATGTATATTTTCTATTTCTTTAAGGTCTGTGTCTGGAATTTTATCTTGATCCTTGTTTGGATTTTGTTTTATTATATCTTCATTTTCCTTGACTTCATTTTTTGTTGGTATCTATGTTAGAAAAAACTTTCCCTTTTTCTGATCTTCAGAGATTGGCCCTTGTATAGGAAAGGATCTTCAACAATCAATCTGGCTAGAATTGTCTTGAGTCTCTCAAACCTTCTTTCTAGTTCAAATCACGATCTTTGTTTTTAGTGGCCACCAAGCATCCTCATATGTGTTATTGTTCTGTCCTATATGTCATGTGTCATTTTCCTTTCTGCTTTTAAAATTCTCTTTGTATTTGGTTTTCATCAGTTTGACTATGATGTGCTTAGGTGGGGTTTAATTAGTTAATTTTAAAATTATAATTGTAGAGATTAATTAGAATGTTTACATACAGATTCTAACATTTTAATTTAAGACAAAGTAATATACATTGTTCATCAGTATTTAACATAGAGTTAATTTTTTTCATTGCACTAATGATGCCTGCTCTAACAGTGTTACCGGGGGTCCTTGTTCTTAGAGCTCCCAAGATGGTGGCGGGCTGCTTCCAAGATGGTGGCAAACCTCTTGTTCTCTGACCTGGGGTTCTTGGCCTCAGGGATTCCAAGGAATGGAATCTTGGGCCATGCGGTGAGTGTTATAGCTCTGTTAGAAGCCATGGGTCATGGAAGAGAACCGTGGAACACAGCGACTAGTGTTCAGCTTGATTAGGATGAACCCGGGCGCTTAGCTGTGCAGGAGCAATGGCGAGCATTTAGGCAAACTGGGAGCAGCAATGGGCGCCTAGCTGGATCAGGAGTGCAGCGGACATGCTGCCAGATCCAGAGGGGTGGAAGTCAGCCACGGGTCTGCAACGGAGGCAAACGGCAGTAGTGGACAGTGAGCGAAAGCTCAGCTCCAGCTGTAACAAACACAGACCAGAAGACTGTGCAGTTGCAAGATTTAATAGAGTGAAAACAGCTCCCATGCAATGGGAGGGAACCCAAACGGGGTTGCTGTTGCCACTCCAATGCCTGGGTTTATATCCTGATCATTGTTCCTCCCCCCGTGCTCTCAGGCGATAGATGATTGGCTACTTCTTTACCTCCTGTTTTTGCCTAATTAGCATTTTGATGAGCTCTCTTTACTACCCAATGGGTCCGGTGTGAACTAAGTTGCAAGCACCATGTTTAAAGGTGGATGCGGTCACCTTCCCAGCTAGGCTTAGGGATTCTTAGTCGGCCTAGGAAATCCAGCTAGTCCTCTCTCTCAACAGTTATAGTTTCTGTTTCTTTAAACTAGGTAATGAGCTTAATTATGACACTACAGTGAAATCTGAGTGCAGAATCCTTCTAGGGTTTTACCATTCTCCTCATCATTTCAAAAACGGCTTGCTTATATCTAATTTAATACTGACTTTCTTTTATAAAGTCTTTCTGAACTATTCAACTTAACAGTTAAACAAAAATAGCTCACCTTTTCCCCCAAATTTCTGTTTAGTTGGTTTAATTAATATTTTAATTAAACCTGGCAATTCTGGTAACAAGTAAAATTTAAATATACAGATTAGTGGATAAATTTAACTTATATTCAGTATGCATGTAGCCTAATGGTGGAAGCAGAGTGGGGTGGGTGTGTTAGAGTCTAGTTTATCATGCTTGAGGATTTAGCACCCATTGGGCAGGACATTTTACAGATGGAATGAAGAATTTGGTTAATTTTTAAGAGTAATTTAAATGGAGCTCGTTTAAGAGATATTCTGTTTTACTTGGAAAATTCATGAAAGCAGAAACATGCGTGATTAAAACGGAGTCACAACAAGTGGATTTGTAAAATTCTAACATATATTTTTTAAAAAAATTAAAAGAGTTTTAGTCTGAGCCAAGTATGAGTGACCAAGGCCTAGGACACAGCCTCAGGAGGTCCTGAGAACATGTGTTCAACGTGGTTGGGTTTCAGCTTGATTTTACATATTTTAGGGAGACAGAAGTTGCAGGCAGACATCAATCAATACATGTGAGGTATACATTAGTTCAGTCTAGACAGGTAGGACAATTTGAAGTGGGGGCTTCCAGATCATAAGTGGATTCAAAGATTTTTATGATTGGCAATTTGTTGAAAGAGTTAAATTATTATCTAAAGACCTGGAATCAGCAAAAAGGAATGTCCAGGTTAAGACAAGGGGTTGTGGAGAACAAGGTTCTTATATAGATGAAGATTCCAGGTAGCAGGATCCAAAAATATAGATGATAAGTACCTCTTATCAGACATGAAAATGTGCCAAACTCAGTTAATCTCTCTTGGATCAAGAGAAAACCTGGAAAGGCAAAGGGGTTCTCTATAGAAAGTTGGTTTTCTCCACATGAGACAGCTTTGCAGGGCCATTTAAAAATTGTCAAAGAAGTATATTTTGGGGTAAAATACTTCTATTTCTTTCAGGACCTCCTGTCTGTCATGTGATGCTGTAGTAGAGTCACTTTGGGATGTGGTATCTCATTGCTACAAAGAGTCTGTTTTATCAGCCTTAAGATCTCTGTTTTAATGTTAATGCTGGTCAGTTGTGCCTGAATTTCAAAGGAAGGAGGGTATAATGAGGCGTGTCTGACCTTCTCTTCCCAACATGGCCTGAACTAATTTTTCAGTTTTACTTTGGAATGCCCTTGGCTGACATGGGGGTCCATTCAGTCAGCTGGGGGACTTAGAGTCATGTTTGGTTTACATTATCTCCCTTTTTGCCAAGATTTCCACAACAGTTTGAGAGCTTTATCAAATTTGCTGTCACAGCTTTTCCTCATGGGTCTTACACATGCTAACAAAACATTAGGATAACTAACAAAAAACAAAACAAAAAAAAAATGGCAAAGGCAAAAGGGAGTCAAAAGACTCATCCCAGGAGAGTGGAAATCTTTATGCGGTTATTAAGAAATAAAATAAATGAAAATTGATAGGGTTAAAACAAAGGTATTAATATGACACTATTCAAGGTTGGGTGAATCACAAAGAGCCCCTGCTGATCCCTCAACACTAAAGGGCCCCATAAAAGTTTTCTGCATTTACCCAAGATTGGAGAAATGCTTTGACAAAGTCTGTGAACCTTCCTCATTTGGAATTTCGCGGGGCCTAATCTGTTTTTCACTCCCATTGCCTTGCTCCTCAAACTATATAAGAATTCTTATTCTAGGCCCAGGGACTATTCTGGAAGAAATAGGCACATGAAATTGTAAGGGCCAGTTTTGAGTGGTAAAATTAGTTTGGACCCCCAAATCAAGAATGGGCACACAGGTGACTACACAGCTGGCAAAATAAGGGACTTTCCCTCATGAGTTATTATATGGCCCCTTTTCATCCATTTCAACAATAAAGAATATCCTGCTTCCCATAGAATTAAAAGAAAATTACTGAAAGAATATCAAGATGCCTAATGACAAAGCCTTCTGGGTATGCTCCCCGTTATGAGATTTATGCAGATAGATATGTATAAAATTTTTAAAATCAATCACCTCAAGGACAAATTACTAAACGGATCAGATAAACATTGCAACACTGAAGTGTATTTTCTTTTTCTTTTCTTTCTTTCTTTTTTTTTTTTTTTTTTTGTGGAATGGAGTTTTGATCTTGTCGCCCGGGCTGGAGTGCAGTGGCTGGATCTCAGCTCACTGCAACCTCTGCCTCCCAGGTTCAAGCGATTCTCCTGTCTCAACCTCCTGAGTAGCTGGGATTACAGGTGCCCACCACCACCTGGCTAATTTTTGTATTTTTAGTAGTGATGGGGTTTCCCCATGTTGGTCAGGTTGGTCTCGAACTCGTGACCTCAGGTGATCTACCTGCCTCGGCCTCCCAAAGTGCTGGGATTACAGGTGTGAGTCACTGAGCCCAGTCTAAAGTGTATTTTCAACCAGATGTTGTAATCAGATAAATTATCTCTTTACATTGTAGGAGTGGTTACACCTGCCATGCCATGTGGATACTTTAGTCACTAAGATGTTGGATTCGAGGGTTTGAACTGAAATTGAAGACAAGGGAAAGAAACACCATGAATAACTAGAAGTTGTGGAGGTAAAAAAGATAAAGTCAAATTGTGTCATGTGGAACTTTATGTGTTTAAGGAAACATTTCTGAGATTATCAGAGACAGTGGAGAAGGAGTGGAAGGGGAATGGCATAGGTGAGGCTTCAGATACTCTGCACCTGCTAAACCAGACCAGCTATGATTTTATCTATCTATCTTTTGGGCTTCTGCTTAAAAATTCATTGAAGAAGAATTGTGGTTTAAAAAAATTTGAAAAATCTTGAGTAGGAGAATAGAAATGGAAGAAGATGGCTAGTAATCTACAAGGTAAATAAATGTTTGAGGAAAATTTCTCATGGCTTCAGCTGTCAGTTTCGAACATATGGAGAATGGGTCATGGCCAAAGTGACCTAAAAGATTTTGTACATGGAGTTTAAATTATTTCCTCGGTTTTACTGAGGTATGTAGAGTGAGATTCACGACTGGAATACTGCAATAGGTGTGTGTGCTTTATTTTTTTAAAAACCTCATCTGATAGGAGTTAAGAGTTGCAAGGTACTGTACTCCATAAGCTAAATCCATAGAACCAAGGGGAAACATGATGAAAAGCAGTTAGGAGGTATTGTTACTGAGGGAATACTATGGTTATTTTGGATGATGCTTTTCTAATATAAAAAGAAAAGAAAGATAAAACAGTAACTGCACATTTCAACTATACCAATAATGACTAGAGATATCCCCTACAGCATAGCATTCAAAAGATTGTTGATTTACTTTGAGGACGTTTCAGCTCTCAAACAGAGGACTTTATGTGCCTTAGAATGAGAAAGGGATGGCCATGAGACAGAACTTGTACTTCCAAATAGGCAAGTACTGGACAAAGCAGCTATATGAATTTATTTCTATAACTTACCTCATGACTTCCAGCAACATCATTTTTTTCAGATGGTGGAACTCTCTCTTATAATGGTGTATCCATTTTAGAATCTCTTCTTCCTCAAGCTTTCCCATCAGTAACATGGGCTTGGGCCATCTTCCTTCTTATAGAAAGACCACTTTATTAGAATTCATTTTCTGTGCATATTTGAACTATTCCCCACACACCAGTCACCTTAGAATGGTCTAGGCAGGACCATGATAGAGTTAGGGAGAAGTGCTCTAATTCTCTGGACTGTTTTTCTTTACTACTTCTGGAAGATAAAGTCAGAAGGCCAGGATTTGGTGCATGGGAAACTGGGTTGTTCCAGAGACAGGTATAAAGGCAGAAGATGCATGGTCTTTCCATATTTGAGCAGAGGGAATTCTTAAAGCTTTAGCCCTATCAGTCAGGATAGGAGACTCCACAGAAAGATTTGCAACCAAAGCTCCATCTAAGTATAACAGTGGACATTTGCCTTTAGTGTTCTGTTGTGTAGTACGGTAAGGACAGGTACAAATTCAGTGAGTCAGCTTGGGTACATTTTACTAAAATTAAGAGGAGGAATAGTAACTGAGTAAGACAGACTACCACAGCATTCATGAAAGCAAATAAAGGGGAAACTGTGCTCAGAAGCCTGTCATAGACTGTGATTTCAAAATGTCCAATAAAAAGTCAAGTATGAATCCATGGTCCGAGACTCTAGAAAAGAAGATAGCTCCAGAAAGATGGGAAACTCAGAAGGGAAGCTCATCATTCCTGAATGACTCCAATAAGCAAGTTAAAGAAGAAGCATAAAAAAATTGTTGAATGGCTATATTCAACAAATGGTGTTGGGAAAACTGGATATACCCATGTAAAAGAATGGAGCTGGACCCTTACCTTATACCATATATAAAAATTAACTCTGAATAGATTTAAAAAAGCTAAATATAAGACCTAAAACTCTACGAATTTTAGAAGAAAACATAGGGGAAAAAGCTTCATGACAATAGATTTGACAATGATTTCTTGAATATGACACCAAAAGCATAAGTAATTTATCTAAATTGGATTACATCCAAATTAAAATGTACATCGGAAGACACAATTGACAGAGTAAAAGGGAAATCTATTGAATGGGAGACCATATTTGCAAATCTGATAAGGGGTGAATATCCAAAATATAACAACACTTCTACAACTCAACAACAACAAAAAAAAACCTAAATAAAAAATTAGCAAAGGACTTAAATATACATTTTCCCAAAGACATACAAGTGGCCAATAAGCATATGAAGAGATGCTCTACATGACTAATCATCAGGGATATGCAAATCAAAACTACAATGAGATATCACTTTGCATACATTAGGATGGCTACTGTCAAAAAAGCAGAAAATGTCAAGTGCTGGTGAGGATGTAGAGAAACTGAAAGCCTTGTTCACTGTTTGTGGAAATGTAAAATGGTATAGCTACTATGGAAAACAGTATGGGAGTTCCTCAAAAAACTAAAAGTAGAACTACCATAAGATCTATTAATTCTGCTTCGAGGTATATATCCTCCAAATTTGAAAGCAGGGTGTTGAATGCTTCTTCGATTATTGGTGCTATGATCACCCATGTTTACAGCAGCATTATTTATAATAGCCAAAAGATGGTAGTAACCAAATGTCCGTAGACAGGTGAATAGATAAACAAAACGTGGCATGTATTAACAGTGGAATATCATTCAGCCTTTAAAAGGAAGGAAATGCTGACCCATGCTACAACATGGATGAACCTTGAGGACACTGTGCTAAATGAAATAATCTAGTAACAAAAAGAAATATGTTGTATGGTTTCATGTATCTGAAGTATCTAGTCAAACTCATAGAAAGTATAATGGTGGTTTCCAGGAGATAGAAGGATGAAGACATAGATAGTTGTTTAACGGTTATGGAGTTTCCTTTTGTTGAATGAAAAAGCTCTGAAGATCTGTTGCACAACAATATGAATATACTCTACATTACTAACTGTATACTTAAAAATAGTAAAGATAGTAGATGTTTTTATGTTATGTGTGTTGTAGCACAGTTAAAAATTAAAAACATTTAAACGTGACCATGAAATAAACATTCTGATCATCTCAGTTTTAAGAAAGTCTTGCAAAAAAAAAAAAGTACCTAACCATGATGTATACTAAGTGTCAGTGAGGAGTTAAGGAAAGATTGTTAGAAAATTAAAGCTCTGTATATTCAGGAGACCCATCTCACATGCAGAGACATACATAGGCTCAAAATAAAGGGATGGAGGAAGATCCACCAAGCAAATGGAAAACAAAAAAAGGCAGGGGTTGCAATCCTAGTATCTGATAAAACAGACTTTAAACCAACAAAGATCAAAAGAGACAAAGAAGGCCATTACATAATGGTAAAGGGATCAATTCAACAGGAAGAGCTAACTATCCTAAATATATATGCACCCAATACAGGAGCACCAAGATTCATAAAGCAAATCCTTAGAGACCTACAAAGAGACTTAGACTCCCACACAATAATAATGGGAAACTTTAACACACTACTGTCAACATTAGACAGATCAACGAGACACAAAGTTAACAAGGATATCCAGGAATTGAACTCAGCTCTGCACCAAGCAGACCTAATAGACATCTATAGAACTCTCCACCCCAAATCAACAGAATATACATTCTTCTCAGCACCACATCGCACTTATTCCAAAATTGACCACATAATTGGAAGTAAAGCACTCCTCAGCAAATGTAAAAGAACAGAAATTATAACAAACTGTCTCTCAGACCACAGTGCAATCAACTAGAACTCAGGACTAAGAAACTCAATCAAAACCTCTCAATTACATGGAAACTGAACAACCTGCTCCTGAATGACTACTGGGTACATAACGAAATGAAGGCAGAAATAAAGATGTTCTTTGAAACCAAAGAGAACAAAGATACAACATACCAGAATCTCTGGGACACATTTAAAGCAGTGTGTAGAGGGAAATTTATAGCACTAAATGCCCACAAGCGAAAGCAGGAAAGATCTAAAATTGACACCCTAACATCACAATTAAAAGAACTAGAGAAGCAGGAGCAAACATATTCAAAAGCTAGCAGAAGGCAAGAAATAACTAGGATCAGAGCAGAACTGAAGGAGATAGAGACACAAAAAACCCTTCAAAAAATCAATGAATCCAGGAGCTGATTTTTAAAAAAAAATCAACAAAATTGAAAGACCACTAACAAGACTAATAAAGAAGAAAAGAGAGAGGAATCAAATAGACGCAATAAAAACTGATAAAGGGGATATCACCACCGACCCCACAGAAATACAAACTACCATCAGAGAATACTATAAACACCTCTACGCAAATCAACTAGAAAACTTAGAAGAAATGGGTAAATTCCTGGACACATACACTCTCCCAAGACTAAACCAGGAAGAAATTGAATCCCTGAATAGACCAATAGCAGGCTCTGAAATTGAGGCAATAATCAATAGCCTACCAAGCAAAAAAAGTCCAGGACCAGATGGATTCACAGCTGAATTCTACCAGAGGTACAAGGAGGAGCTGGTACCATTCCTTCTGAAACTATTCCAATCAATAGAAAAAGAAGAAATCCTCCCTAACTCATTTTATGAGGCCAACATCATTCTGATACCAAAGCCTGGCAGAGACACAACAAAAAAAGAGAATTTTAGACCAATATCCCTGATGAACATCGATGCAAAAATTCTCAATAAAATACTGGCAAACCGGATTCAGCAGCACATCAAAAAGCTTATCCACCATGATCAAGTGGGCTTCATTCCTGGGATGCAAGGCTGGTTCAACATATGCAAATCAATAAACGTAATCCAGCATATAAACAGA
Source organism: Rhinopithecus roxellana (assembly GCF_007565055.1). NCBI lineage: Eukaryota > Metazoa > Chordata > Mammalia > Primates > Cercopithecidae > Rhinopithecus > Rhinopithecus roxellana. The sequence goes on along the minus strand of NC_044555.1, from coordinate 112,517,797 downwards.
ACCAAAGACAAAAACCACATAATTATCTCAATAGATGCAGAAAAGGCCTTTGACAAAACTCAACAGCGCTTCATGCTAAAAACTCTCAATAAATTCGGTATTGATGGAACGTATCTCAAAATAATAAGAGCTATTTATGACAAACCCACAGCCAATATCACACTGAATGGGCAAAAATTGGAAAAATTCCCTTTGAAAACTGGCACAAGACAGGGATGCCCTCTGTCACCACTCCTATTCAACGTAGTGTTGGAAGTTCTGGCTAGGGCAATCAGGCAAGAGAAAGAAAGAAAGGGTATTCAATGAGGAAAAGAAGAAGTCAAATTGTCCCTGTTTGCAGATGACATGATTGTATATTTAGAAAATCCCATTGTCTCAGTCCAAAATCTCCTTAAGCTGATAAGCAACTTCAGCAAAGTCTCAGGTTACAAAATCAATGTGCAAAAATCACAAGCATTCTTATACACCAGTAACAACAAACAGAGAGCCAAATCAGAAATGAACTCCCATTCACAATAGCTTCAAAGAGAATAAAATACCTAGGAATCCAACTTACAAGGGATGTCAAGGACCTCTTCAAGGAGAACTGCAAACCACTGCTCAGTGAAATAAAAGAGGACACAAACAAATGGAAGAACATACCATGCTCATGGATAGGAAGAATCAATATTGTGAAAATGGCCATACTGCCCAAGGCAATTTATAGATTCAGTGCCATCCCCATTAAGCTACCAATGACTTTCTTCACAGAATTGGAAAAAACTCCTCTAAAGTTCATATGGAACAAAAAAAGAGCCCGCATTGCCAAGACAATCCTAAGCCAAAAGAACAATGCTGGAGGCATCACGCTACCTGACTTCAAACTATACTACAAGGCTACAGTAACCAAAACAGCATGGTACTGGTACCAAAACAGAGATATAGACCAATGGAACAGAACAGAGCCCTCAGAAATAATACCACACAGCTACAGTCATCTGATCTTTGACAAACCTGACAGAAACAAGAAATGGGGAAAGGATTTCCTATTTAATAAATGGTGCTGGGAAAATTGGCTAGCCATAAGTAGAAAGCTGAAACTGGATCCTTTCCTTACTCATTATACGAAAATTAATTCAACATGGATTATAGACTTAAATGTTAGACCTAAAACCATAAAAACCCTAGAAGAAAACCTTGGTAATACCATTCAGGACAAAGGCGTGGGCAAGGACTTCATGACTAAAACACCAAAAGCAATGGCAGCAAAAGGCAAAATTGACAAATGGGATCTAATTAAACTAAAGAGCTTCTGCACAGCAAAAGAAACTACCATCAGAGTGAACAGGCAACCTACAGAATGGGAGAAAATTTTTGCAATCTACTCATCAGACAAAGGGCTAATATCCAGAACCTACAAAGAACTCAAACAAATTTACAAGAAAAATAACAACTCCATCAAAAAGTGGGTAAAGGATATGAACAGACACTTCCCAAAAGAAGACATTTAAACAGTCAACAGGCACATGAACAAATGCTCATCATCACTCGCCATCAGGGAAATGCAAATCAAAACCACAATGAGATACCATCTCACACCACTTAGAATGGCAATCATTAACAAGTCAGGAAACAACAGGTGCTGGGGAGGATGTGGAGAAATAGGAACACTTTTACACTGTTGGTGGGAGTGTTAACTAGTTCAACCATTGTGGAAAACAGTGTGGCGATTCCTCAAGAATCTAGAACTAGAAATACCATTTGACCCAGTCATCCCATTACTGGGGATATACCCAAGGGATTATAAATCATGCTGCTATAAAGACACATGCACACGTATGTTTATTGCGGCACTATTCACAATAGTAAAGGCTTGGAATCAACCCAAATGTCCATCTGTGACAGACTGGATGAAGAAAATGTGGCACATATACACCATGGAATACTATGCAGCCATAAAAAAGGATGAGTTTGTGTCCTTTGTAGGGATATGGATGCAGCTGGAAACCATCATTCTCAGCAAACTATCACAAGAACAGAAAACCAAACACCACATGTTCTCACTCATAGGTGGAAATTGAACAATGAGATCACTTGGACACAGGAAGGGGAACATCACACACCGGGTCCTGTTGTGAGGAGGGGTTTGGGGGAAGGATAGCATTAGGAGATATACCTAATGTAAATGATGAGTTAATGGGTGCAGCACACCAACATGGCACATGTATACATATGTAACAAATCTGCACGTTGTGCACATGTACCCTGAAACTTAAAGTATAATTTAAGGGCGGGGGGGCGGGGTGGGGAAGAAAGTAACAACAAAAACCAGAAAAAAAAAAAAAAAGAAAAAAAATTAAAGCTCTGATTGAGCTGAGAGTGTGGAAAGAAGAAAGAACATACCTAAAGTTCTTTCCTCAAATATGTAATGAGAGAGTTCAACCGACGGGCTTAATTTTTAAGGCAAGTGGCATATGATAACAGATGATCCCTAGAAGGCCAATGTAGTCCATTGATATTTTACTCCTCTCCTTTCTCTCAATAGAAATGGCCTTCAAAAATTCAACACTGATTGACAGTAGGCTCATTGTTTTCCTCAGGTCATTGTAGATATGAGTACAACCAGAAGCATGGGTTGTGATTGCTTTCTGCTTTGCTGCATCCATTTTTTACCTGCTACCAACACTATGCTAGTGGTAGACTCTAGAACAGTGTCTGATTCGTAGTAGGAGCTTAGTAAACATAGATTTGGTTGTCCAAAGTATCTCTGGATACTGAGTCCTTAAGGTATTATGTTTACACAGCTACTGTTTGCTTTAATTTCAGGTCCAATGTCTAATAGGCAATTATGTCTCATGAGTCCTAGCCTGGATACGCAAAGCTTAAAAGTTGCCTCTCAAGCAGTTTTTGTATCATTCGTTTTTTTGCCATCTAAACTCAAATACATCAGCTTAGTTTAACTACAGAGCAAAGAATGCCAAATGCACAAAATCTTTCCTTTGGAAATATGTTTTTTTGAAAATTCAATTTAATTTAAAAATTGTTAATGGCCCTCTTTATATCTGTCTACATTCTTTGGCATGCCAGAGGGTTTGGCTAGCTGTGTATGCCACAGATGATAGGCTACACTTTAAGCACATCTAATAAAGAAAAACTCAGAACATATAAAACATCGGTGTACTTTGCTCCAGAGGTTTTCAGCGTGTGTGCAGGGGGCTTTGTAAAGCTTCACACATTCCTATATTCCTCATCTCTCCTTTTACTAGCTCTTTAAATATTCAGGCACTAAGCCATATAGAGCCTTAGGGAGAGGCGTGAACAGGTTATATACTTAAAAAAAACCTCACAGATGATTCTGAAACATGTATTTGTTTTAACAAAGGTTAGATTAACAAAGTTACTTGTCAATGATGCCACAAGGAAGGTGTATATTTTAACTCTATTCATTGGGAAAACATAGCTAAATTTACAGTAATTCAATTCACACTTCAGAAACACATCTACTGCTTAATGTAAAGATTGTATGGAAGTGTGATTGTCGATTCAAGCCTTCCAAGCATTCTCTCTTTCATTCAGCACTGTTTGCTGACTTCTATCAGAGAAGAATCAGATCCTGGATAATGAGGAAGTGTGAAGAAAGGAGATTTATAGGAAAAGGCTTATGGGTACAGATGGTAGATCTCCCCACACCCTACCTGTTTTCCATCCATAAAGGATAGAAAGGTCAGACTTTTCTTAGGCTGGTACCTCATCATATCTGTGGTGGAAATAGAGCCAAGGGATGGGTGGAGCTTCCTCTATAGAAAGAAGGAAGGAAAGGGAGTGAAGGAAAGAATAAAGAAACTCTTTGAGCACTTGCCACTATATGGCCTGATGATAAGACAGCAGCAACATTGCCTTTGGTTTCTCAAAAAGCAGCATAACTAACGCGGCCTGTTTGAATCTTTTTGGGTGCCTTCTGGCAAACAATAGTATGAACTTTAATCAATATGTAAGAGTTCAGTATAGGTCCTGCTAAATTTAACAAAGCAACAAGGAATGAGTTCATTTACTTAAATGATAGTGGGATAATTTGAGATTACTATGGAGAAAAATTGACTTAAACCTATACCTCATGTGACATATCCCAATCAAGAACACAAAAATTAAAGTGTGAAATATTCAGAAAAATATAATTACATGGCTAAAAAACAAGAGAAAATAGAACACTTATTCAGCCTAGGGAGGGAGATAATATTTGATTAAAGTAGGAAAATAAATTACAGAGGAAAAGATAGGCAGTGTGATTGCACAAAAATTAATACTACTAAAATGCAACAAAACCATGACAAAAGTTAAGTGACAAAAGAGAAAACTATATTTAATATATATAATGGCAGATGCATTTCTAAAATGTACTAAGAGTTTTTATAAGTTTACATTAAGTTCCCTGTGGACAGTGGTCAAAAGATGTGAAGAATGATTACATAAGATGAAGCATCATTAGTATATTAACATAGGAAACTGCAGTCTTGCCAACAAGAAAAGAAGTGCAAATTGGAACAGCAATGACATGTCACTTTATACCTCCAAAATTAGCAACAATAAAGGAGCATTATTAAAACCAGTGATGGGACTATTGGGGAAATTAACACATTTATATATTTCTAGTGGCATTGTAAATGATTTTGGTCAATTTGATGAGCAATCTGGTACTTTTTAGCAAGAGCCATAAAATGTTCATACCTTTTTAATAAATAATCTCACTCTTGGATAGGTTTTAAAGATATTATTCAAAAGAAAGAAAGCATTATGTATTACATATTATTATGGAAAACTGGACATATCCCAAACAGCCATTAACAGAGAAATGGTTATAAAATTATGGCATTTTAAACTTAATGAAAATGTTTGCAACTGATGAAAATGATAAATATGAAAAGTACTGGGATACATTGAAGGATATAAATAAAAATTAAATTATTAAAAATAAAATGAAATATAGGAGCCTAGCTTAAGAAGGTCTAAAGGGGCTTGGAGCTGTGTACTCTCTATGACCTATTAAGATTGACCCACTAGGAGTCCTTTTCTAGGATGGAGCCCCATATTGAGGAGGAAATCCTGGAGGTTGAGTACAATTAGAACATGTTAGAAACAATGGAGAGGAGGGAAAAGGAAGGTCCAAATCAAAGACAAGGAGGGAAAAAGATAAAGAAAATCTCAGAAAACAAGTGGCCATATTGTTTAACATTACACAAAAATAGCGACAGGGTGTCTTTTGAAGTTAGAAAATCCATCTGAATCATGCCTGTTTCTAAAAGATGAGTCAAAGCCAATTCACATTAAAATGAGCAACAAAAACGTGTTAAGGTAAAACCTCATAAGAAGTAATTACAAGAAAAGAGAATAAGGAGCAAAGTAATATCCCTAAATACCATGAAAATGTATCAGAAAGGCATGCTTAAAAAACAGATCAAATTTATATTATTTTGAAACAAACTAAAACATATTAAGAACATGATACAAGATATGGACAAGCAATACAGACAGTCCCCAACTTATAATGGTTTGACTTACAGTTTTTCAACTTTATGATGGGTTTATTCAGACATAACCCTATTGTAAGTCAAGGAGTAGCTGAACAAATGATAATTAGAAAAACTCAAAAATTGGGTAACCAAACTCAAGAATTAGAAACTAAAAAAAAAAAAAAAAAAAAAAAAAAAAGAAATGAAGAGTAAACTAGAAGAAATACAAAAGATAATAAGTACAACAAATAATGTCTTACCAGAAACAGAACATTAAAAGGTAAAACTTTAAAAAAATAAACATAAGTGAAAATATGAAATAACTTGAAAGAAAATTACAAGAATGGAAGGTAAGCAAAAATGATCCAACATACAGATATTAGAAATCTGTGAAAGGAAACTGAAGCAAGTGAACAGAACAGATACATACAAAACATACATGTACACACACATACTTACTTAACTACACATTGAAAAAGCACACTCACTGTGTACCTGAGAATACTGACTGAGAGTGACAAACAAGGAATATATTCTACTAAAGTTACTGGGCATTAAAGAAATTGATAAAAACTTCAAGCATCCTAAATAAAGCAAGGCTTATAAGGAAAAATAAAATCGGACTGTCATTAGACTTTTCAACAGCAATTATTTATGCCACAAGATAATTGAATAATATTTTAAGGTATGTAAAGAAAGAACATATGAACCAGGAATTTTATATCCACGAACACAGATCTTCCTGTATACAATGAACAAATTGTCAGCAATATATAGGAGCTAAAATACTTGTTTGCATAAGTTCTTTCTGAGGAAAATAATGAAAAATGAATGTTAAACAATTAAAACTTGTTAGACATCTCTAGATAGATACCAACATAAGTATTGGTGATATGCATTAAATATGCAATTACTCCTAGAATTAAGTCTAAATGAGAGTTAGGAGAGAGTATTGTATGGCTATATGATGAGGCATTTTAGGTACAGTACAACAGACAAAAATTGGAGAAGAAAGGGGTTAGCACATGCAAAATCCTAAATTATTTTCAATAACCATTTTGGCAGAGACCATAATAGTATTGTTATACAGATATTATTGTGTGTGTACATGGAAAAGAGCAAATGAGTACAGAATGTCCTAAGTCATGTATTCTCAATGGGACTAATATTACTCTCAAGAGGGCAAAGAATGATTCTTGGGGAGTGAAAAAAGTCATCCACTTGTTATATATAAACAAGGAAGTGGATAAAGTGCAGATATATATAAAGTGCAGATATACATACAGTATGGTAACAAATACACAGTATATCTATGGTATTAAAATTTAATGGTGGAGGGCTATTAGGAAAAACATATATCAAAAGCTATTTGGGGGCATCATTAATGAATAAAATATCGAGAAGCAGTGTTTTAAGTCTATCATCTCTGTGTCAGTGAGAAAATTGACTCTTAATGTGGAAGAAAGGAAATACAAATGAAATATAAAAGACATTAAAAACCATGTCATCCTGAATTTAAAACAAATATCAGTATGAAAACATGAGATATTTTGTCTTTAAATATGTATTCCCTTGCTTAGTACACTAAAAAGGTTTAGAAACAATGATGAATCTATTAGCAGTGAGCACCCCTGGTGCCCAAAAGAAGCCAGGGCTCTTGGGAAAAAATAGTTGATTCCAGGTCTGAGGCAGGAAATGAACAAGATAAACCCCAAACATCCTAATATCCTTGATAAGAAACTACTAAGTAATATTAATGTCATGCCAAAATGACTTGGGAACCCATTGAAATAAATTCTCACTGACCAAAGTTACAGATTGTGCTACAATAATTATGAGAATTTCAATGAGTTGAAAACCACCAAATAGGATTATTTAATAAGTTCATAATTGTTTTAAAAATAATAATTGATGGTTTTTTAAGGATGATAAGATACGGGCAAAAAATAAAAATAAAAAAGAAGCCAACATTTATTATCTTTCCTATATAGGATGAGAGAAAGTTTTTTTTTATATATAAAATCATTTCCATCATCAGATATCAGCCAAAATGGTAAAGACCTCTGAAAATTCTCTCTTCCATCTTGATAGAAGAAAATTGGCAAAAGAAATGTCAGAATCAATGCTTTTAGAACTCTGGAAATTAACAAGCGGCTAGAAAAAAGGAAGCTTTGTTCAAGAAAATGGCTTAATCTCAGTAAGAACAGTGAGCTTTGTGGTATTTTCCCATTCTTATGTCTATCCCCCGGCTTCATTTTCACAGTAGCCTTGAAAGCTACCAGACTCCAGGCCGGGCGCGGTGGCTCAAGCCTGTAATCCCAGCACTTTGGGAGGCCGAGACGGGCGGATCATGAGGTCAGGAGTTCGAGACCATCCTGGCTAACACGGTGAAACCCGTCTCTACTAAAAAATACAAAAATCTAGCCGGGCGAGGTGGCTGGTGCCTGTAGTCCCAGCTACTCGGGAGGCTGAGGCAGGAGAATGGCGTAAACCCGGGAGGCGGAGCTTGCAGTGAGCTGAGATCCGGCCACTGCACTCCAGTCTGGGCGACAGAGCGAGACTCCGTCTCAAAAAAAAAAAAAAAAAAAGAAAGCGACCAGACTCCAATCACAGTGGAAACCAGCATCTTGGCAGCCACTAGATGGGGCAGAACAGAGTTGGAGCTCCATCAAAATTCCTTTCCTAAAGAATTGTGGTTATTTGAAGTGTCTGGTGGTTTCCTGGAAGACTTCACTTGCAAGGGTGTTTTTAGTAGACCCGGAATAGAGATCACCTATAGTGCAAAAAGCCCTTTCCCTGGAGAAGTGTGTTGAAAATATTGGAAGACAATTGTTGAAGCTTGAATCTTCCTGAAGTAGTGGATGACAAATGGGGTAAACAATTGGCTAACCAGAGAGCTTAAAAGGAAAAGCGGGGGAATGAGATGTCAATAGGAACTTTGAAAAGCTACAACATGTTCCTGAGACTCTAGAAGGATGCACACATTTGAAGAACTGTGCACATGCACAGTAAGAAAGTCTCACACTCTCCGTGCCAGCTAACATACGTTTATTGCACAAGGAGGAAGGGGAGGCTAAGGCATAGCTGAAAACTGCCTGACTGGGAATTGAAAGCATGTCCCAGCACACACACACAGAGCCTCTAGGAAAAGACTGGAAGGTTTATTATTTCCAGGCATTTAAGGAAATCTCTGTCTAATCATTAACTGATCACCAAACTAACGCAGCTGAGACTTTAGTGACCACTTGACTGCACGCAGCAAAGAATGCAAACTTTACAAAATTAGTTCAGAAAAGTTATTAAAGAGCAATAACAACAATAAACAGGGTGATGATGGCACAACTTTGTAAATATACTAAAAATCATGGAATTGTGTATTTTAAAATAGTTACTTTTATGGTATATAAATTATATCTCAATAAAAATATTCCAACCAATAAATGAAAATAAAATTATAGAATGTGTTCATTTTGCAAAATGAACATCAATGTCTGCAAACAACAAAAAAAGTGAAAACCTGAGACTGAACAAGGCCAGGATCCACCGGTAAATACAGAAGAGCATATGGAAGTGCACCATGAGTATGTAATCAGCAACATGCAGACTGTGGGAACTTCTACAGGTAAAACAGCCTGGGTTCTTTAGCATATAAATGCTAGGGAAAAGAAATGGACAGAGGAAGAACCTATAGATTAATATAAGTTTACAAGACATATCAGGTTTTTTTTTTTTTTTAATGGGTAAGATTATATTATAGTGTCTAGCAATTCACCTTTGGGTGATGAAACCATAAAGAGTGCAGTGAAATGATTAGTATAAAGTTCAGGATACTATTTACGTCTGGAGGGAGAGAAGAGGCCATATTCATGACTGGGCATTTGAAGAAACTTGTGGGGTGACTGGTCATGTTTTAAGCTAGTAGTGTTTATAAGGGTATTATTCATATAATAATTTACTAAGCTCTACCTTTTTGTGTGTGGCTGTGTCTTTGTCTTAAAAATAAGAGGGTAAAAATGACCTACATAAAGCCAAAGGTTGGAAGAGGTCAGAACAATAATATGAGTTAGCATATTTCAGCAAGTAAAATTAATGATACAGAAGGTTAATGTTTAGAAATTGACTTTCTATCCCATCCTAAAACTCAAATGGAGGAATTGCAAAAGAAAATCATCTTATACTGTATCTAGAATAGCTGTATCCTAACTTAATTTTAAACGGGACCTGTTTAAATGGGCCACTCTACACAAGGAACATCCATCTTATACCCACGAATTGTCTAAGAAGAATACTTAATTTAGTCAGTTCCTACAGTCATTTTTCAAAAACTACAAACAATGAGACCTTTATTTGAGGATGTCATGTTGATTCAGGATCCTTGATGCAGAATTTCAATCTTGTCAATACTCAAGGGAGTTCCTGACACCAGTTATTCCAGAGTTCCTCTTCTCTCCTCAAGCCTCCACCCACCCCCAGCCTTAGCAGATTATCTCTCCTGCTTTGCTGAGACTGAGTCCTTTGTATATCCTCTTATCTCTACCTCAACTCATCTCTACCTCAAGTCATCTCTATACATGTTATCTCATTCTTCTCTCCAGTCTCAGAGGAAAAGCAGGACTCTTCCACCTCTGCCTCAGTTTTCAAATGTCTGTTAAATCGTTCAGTTTTGATGTATTGCCATTCACATCTTATTTTCATCAAAGACACCCCCAAAGTACCCAGCTTGGGAGACTGGAAGATTCTTTGTGCTATTGATGCCAAGGACAGATATAAAGGAGATTGCAGTGAGATTGGATTTGGTAAATGAAGAACTCCATTTAGGATATGATCCATTTGGAAAAAAGGCAAACCAGCACAAGTGAAGATCCATGGCTTGTGGCATATTTGCTATTAACCTGTCCCTGTTATTACGTTTTATTTTAAAAATATTTCTTGTTCGCCTAGTATGTGCAAATGCACTGGGTTCTATGGGGAAGATTGACCACAGATTAATGGCACATAGTCCCCAAGGAGCTAACGATCCTGAAGGAACTAACGTATTTTAATATAAGTAATATACAAGGGAACAGGTCAAGGCAAGGATGAGGTGACTGTTGGGGTGAGTGGGAACAAACAGAATGCTGAGTGTGGGATAAACATAGGAATAGGCACTAGGAGGTTTTCCAATTGGGATGTTCTGGACAGCATTGCCATGTTCTGTACTCAATAATTCTTTAGGACAGCTGGAAAAAAAGGTAGCTCTTCTGTACATCACTTAACCCCTCCCTCTCTAGTATTTTAGAACTTTTTCTCCATAGTCATTCTGGGAGGTGGGTACAAAGACATATAAACCGTAGCATCTGACCTCAAAGAGCTTACTTTCTAGTTTAAGAGATAAGGCATATCTGTAGAACTACAGACAAATCACAATTATTTAAGGGGTGCTACAGAAGTAAATATTACTGGAATGCACAGGCTTGGCCCATAGCAAGGGCTCAATAAATATCTGAGGGATGCATGACTACTGAGTTAACACAGACCCATTAGTCCTGATGATCCTGTCTTGGGGATGTTTGTTCTTCTTCTTCCCACAGCCATTGCCCAAGTTCCTGCTGACATTTCTTGTGTGGACTCTGCAGAGTCAAACAGGCCTAAAGTTCTGGTCTTTCCTCAGTCACTTAGAGCTTCTGACTTGATGGAATAATTTGATTTTTCTCCTCCCTCCTGAAACATACTAAGCATTTTTCAACTAATAAAAAAGTGACCTCGAAGGCACTGTGAATTTGGTAAAATCCATGTTTGGCACAGATGCCCCTGACAGAATGAATGCTAGTTTTATTTTAGTGTTCGCATAATGCAGTTTATAAAGAGACTGTATTTTTTGAAATTTCTCAGCAAAGAAGAATGTAAATGTCTCCTAGTCCTTTGTACATTGCTGAGTGGATGGAACAAATAAAGAGACAACTGGAAGTCACTCAGTCACCAATACAAGGTCCTATAGACTCTTGATAGTAAGAAAATACTGATATTTTTGGTCCTGGTGCAAATGGTCCTCAGATGTGAGTTCAGAGCTCAGCCAAGTAGTGTTTTAGTAATTCAGGAAGCAGCCATCCCAGAAAGCATCCAGAGAGATGGATCTGCCCTGTTCACATGTGTCTCCCCAGTATCTATCATTGTGCCAGGCACACAGTAAGTAACCAATCAGTATGGGTGGTGTGGATGAAATAGGGGCAGGGGAGCTCCTCAGCATTTGCTACTGAACTGAGAGTCGAGTAGTTGGCTTCGAGTCCTGGTCTGCCCCTTTACCGTCTCTGAGACATTGGAAAAATCTTTTCTGCCTCCAGGACCTCAGTTAACCCATCTGAAAAATAATTTTCAATGTTCTTTGTGTTCTCAAGTTCTACATCTTGTAGGAATAAGTGTGACTCTTCACAATGAATCTGCAGAAAGTCTCCCCGATTCAATGAACTCTCTATTTGACCCAAGAAAAAGGCAGAAAAATAGATTTCTTCAGACTACAGTATAACGTGCAAACCTGATGTTGTGTTTATGCCTAAAAACAGCCTTGTCTGTGACTGGGATGTTGGATGCTCGTGATGTATTATTTGAAGAATGACTATCTTCTTATTAGGATAAAGACATGCCCTTCTGAAAACCCGTATTACCACACAAAATCTCCAACAACCAGCCAGGGAGTCATTTATTCATGAGGCCATAGCACCCAGATATTCCACTGATGAAATGTTCTGTCCTTGGCATAAAACTTGTTCAGAATGGTAATTAGAATAGAGACTCCAAAATATTAGAACCATTCAATGTCAGCCTCAGGGGTCTACTAACTCATGTTGGAAATGATCTTGCTGCTTTTAATCAAGAACTAAGCTACACAGACATCCTTTTTTGGTTGCGACTTCAGTATAGAAAGAATAATGCAAACGTTGGCACTTTGATTCGACCTTCAGCTTCTAAAAGAATCATGGGAACTTTTCTCCCCAAGGCCCAGAGCAGGCATCACAAAACAATTTATTAGGGTGTGCTTGTATATCTTGAAGTCTTATCTAATTGGTGTTCAAACGTGTTGCTGCCTCTTCTTTTCCCTTATCTCTAAGGGCTCCCAGCAGAGAGGAGGGAACATCTGTTAATCACTCCTCCCCTCTTCCTACACACACACTTGCATGCATAGACTCATGTGAAGACCACACACCTCTCTCACCCCATCCCACTTAATCCCTACACACACTTGGGGCCTTGGAATACAATTGTTTTAGATCAGAAACATCAGCTGGGTTAACTCCCTCATTTTATAGATAGAGAAACTGAAGCTCAAAAAGAGAAGAATTAGGATTAAAAACTGTTCTGGTACTGTCAGCACTATGTCTCTGTATTTTCCCATCAGAAGCTCAAGGTTTCAAAGAAGAGCAAAAGCTCTTCAACTTAATACATACGTCCTTCACTGTCTTTGTATAAACAACATTGTGCTAAGTCCCAAAAGTGGTTCACAAGGGAGTGAAATATAATCCTGATCCAGTGGGGATAAATGGAGATGTATATAAATATATTTAGTACAAGCAGATTACTAAGTGTTCTCATAGAGGCACCAAGTGATTTGGAGACTTAAGTCAGAAGAGATTTGTTTGAATTGAATTATAAGAGGTTGTTTGGTTTAGGGTACCTCTTCCAGACTTCATGGAGAGGTTTCCCCATGATGCTTTGAGAGACTAAAGATGATATTAGTGTTAGCATTGATATTGTTCTTTCTGCACATGATTAGAGAAACCTCAAAAATACTTCTAATTAAAACAAATACTATGTTTTTGCCTCTGAAAGCATCAAAAAATAAAAAGAATAAAAATATGTAGTTTTGATGAGCATGTGAAGAAATGGGAATGTGCATACATTACTGTGGGTAATTATGTTGTTGTGTTTGCTCTGGAGAGCAATGTCAAAATAATATATTGAGAGCATTAAAATTGTGTATATCTTCTATCCCAACCTATTGGACTTCTAGAAATATTTCCTAAAGGAATATGTGTTTGTTGTATATATAATTATATATGTATTTAATTGATTGTATGTATATATAAAAGATGAACATGAGAAATGTTTCTGACATTGCTAAGTGAATAAGAGCAAGAAACAAGACAATACATTCTGTCAAAATCTCATGTCTCATTTGTTTTATATACCCATGTATATCTTACATAACCCAAATGTAGGCCAAACTTGCTTTTTCTAGATGTCCGCTTTGAGGTCAGTAACATATATCACATGTAAACACACACACCCACAGATCCAAATCTAAATATAAATAAATGACATAGGTTTTCTCAAAAATTTTATAAGAAAATGTTATAGGGATGAAGTTATTTCATATGTCAAACAGCCTCCTAAATCACTTTCCCTTTAAACATTTCTATTTTCCACCAATGTCCTTCTGCAGCTGCTGTTCTCCCTTCACTTTCTCTCAAACGCATTCAGTGACTCACTTTCTACTGGCAGAATCATCTCCTCTTTTTCCTCCTCTATCACCATCACCACCACCATCACCACCATGCAGCCTTCTGTGCTTCTCTAGTCTAGCATATACAATAGAATTTTCTGCAGTGATCAAAATGTACTATAAACGGCTCTGTCCAATGTGGCAGCCACTAGCCACATGTGGCTGCACTTGAAGTGTGACTGGTCCAACTGAGAAAATATATTCTTAATTTTATTTATTTATTTATTTGTTTATTTATTTTTTGTTTATTACACTTTAAGTTCTAGGGTACATGTGCATAACGTGCAGGTTTGTTACATATGTATACTTGTGCCATGTTGGTGTGCTGCACCCATCAACTCGTCAGCACCCATCAATTCATCATTTATATCAGGTATAACTCCTAATGCAATCCCTCCCCCCTCCCCCCACCCCATGATAGGCCCCGGTGTGTGATGTTCCCCTTCCCGAGTCCAAGTGATCTCATTGTTCAGTTCCCACCTATGAGTGAGAACATGCGGTGTTTGGTTTTCTGTTCTTGTGATAGTTTGCTAAGAATGATGGTTTCCAGCTGCATCCATGTCCCTACAAAGGACACAAACTCATCCTTTTTTATGGCTGCATAGTATTCCATGGTGTATATGTGCCACATTTTCTTCATCCAGTCTGTCACAGATGGACATTTGGGTTGATTCCAAGTCTTTGCTATTGTGAATAGTGCTGCAGTAAACATACGTGTGCATGTGTGTTTATAGCAGCATGATTTATAATCCTTTGGGTATATACCCAGTAGTGGGATGGCTGGGTCATATGGTACATCTAGTTCTAGATCCTTGAGGAATTGCCATACTGTTTTCCATAATGGTTGAACTAGTTTACAATCCCACCAACAGTGTAAAAGTGTTCCTATTTCTCCACATCCTCTCCAGCACCTGTTGTTTCCTGACTTCTTAATGATTGCCATTCTAACTGGTGTGAGATGGAATCTCACTGTGGTTTTGATTTGCATTACTCTGATGGCGAGTGATGATGAGCATTTTTTCATGTGTCTGTTGGCTGTATGAATGTCTTCTTTTGAGAAATGTCTGTTCATATCCTTTGCCCACTTTTTGATGGGGTTGTTTGTTTTTTTCTTGTATATTTGTTTGAGTTCTTTGTAGATTCTGGATATTAGCCCTTTGTCAGATGAGTAGATTGCAAAAATTTTCTCCCATTCTGTAGGTTGCCTGTTCACTCTGATGGTAGCTTCTTTTGCTGTGCAGAAGCTCTTTAGTTTAATTAGATCCCATTTGTCAATTTTGGCTTTTGTTGCCATTGCTTTTGGTGTTTTAGACATGAAGTCCTTGCCCATGCCTATGTCCTGAATGGTATTACCTAGGCTTTCTTCTAGGGTTTTTATGGTATAGGGCTAACATTTAAGTCTCTAATACATCTTGAATTAATTTTCGTATAAGGGGTAAGGAAAGGATCCAGTTTCAGCTTTCTACTTATGGCTAGCCAATTTTCCCAGCACCATTTATTAAATAGGGAATCCTTTCCCCATTTCTTGTTTCTCTCAGGTTTGTCAAAGATCAGATGGCTGTAGATGTGTGGTATTATTTCTGAGGACTCTCTTCTGTTCCATTGGTCTATATCTCTGTTTTGGTACCAGTACCATGCTGTTTTGGTTACTGTAGCCTTGTAGTGTAGTTTGAAGTCAGGTAGCGTGACGCCTCCAGCTTTGTCCTTTTGACGTAGGATTGTCTTGGCAATGGGGGCTCTTTTTTGGTTCCATATGAACTTTAAAGCAGTTTTTTCCAATTCTGTGAAGAAACTCATTGGTAGCTTGATGGGGATGGCATTGAATCTATAAATAACCTTGGGCAGTATGGTCATTTTCACGATACTGATTCTTCCTATCCATGAGCATGGTATGTTCTTCCATTTGTTTGTGTCCTCTTTGATTTCACTGAGCAGTGGTTTGTAGTTCTCCTTGAAGAGGTCCTTGACATCCCTTGTAAGTTGGATTCCTAGGTATTTTATTCTCTTTGAAGCAATTGTGAATGGAAGTTCATTCACGATTTGGCTCTCTGTCTGTTACTGATGTATAAGAATGTTTGTGATTTTTGCACATTAATTTTGTATCCTGAGACTTTGCTGAAGTTGCTTATCAGCTTAAGGAGATTTTGGACGGAGACAGTGGGGTTTTCTAAATATACAATCATGTCATCTGCAAACAGGGACAATTTGACTTCTTCTTTTCCTATCTGGATACCCTTTATTTCTTTCTCTTGCCTGATTGCCCTAGCCAGAACTTCCAACACTATGTTGAATAGGAGTGGTGAGAGAGGGCATCCCTGTCTTGTGCCAGTTTTCAAAGGGAATTTTTCCAGTTTTTGTCCCTTCAGTATGATATTAGCTGTGGGTTTGTCATAAATAGCTCTTATTATTTTGAGGTACGTTCCATCAATACCGAATTTATTGAGCGTTTTTAGCATGAAGGGCTGTTGAATTTTGTCAAAAGCCTTTTCTGCATCTACTGAGATAATCATGTGGTTCTTGTCTTTGGTTCTGTTTATATGCTGGATTACATTTATTGATTTGCGAATGTTGAACCAGCCTTGCATCCCAGGGATGAAGCCCACTTGATCATGGTGGATAAGCTTTTTGATGTGCTGCTGAATCCGGTTTGCCAGTATTTTATTGAGAATTTTTGCATTGATGTTCATCAGGGATATTGGTCTAAAATTCTCTTTTTTTGTTGTGTCTCTGCCAGGCTTTGGTATCAGGATGATGTTGGCCTCATAAAATGAGTTAGGGAGGATTCCCTCTTTTTCTATGGATTGGAATAGTTTCAGAAGGAATGGTACCAGCTCCTCCTTGTACCTCTGGTAGAATTCAGCTGTGAATCCATCTGGTCCTGGACTTTTTTTGGTGGGTAGGCTATTAATTATTGCCTCAATTTCAGAGCCTGCTATTGGTCTATTCAGGGATTCAACTTCTTCCTGGTTTAGCCTTGGGAGAGTGTAAGTGTCCAGGAAATTATCCATTTCTTCTAGATTTTCTAGTTGATTTGCGTAGAGGTGTTTATAGTATTCTCTGATGGTAGTTTGTATTTCTGTGGGGTCGGTGGTGATATCCCCTTTATCATTTTTTATTGCGTCTATTTGATTCCTCTCTCTTTTCTTCTTTATTAGTCTTGCTAGCGGTCTGTCAATTTTGTTGATCTTTTCAAAAAACCAACTCCTGGATTCATTGATTTTTTGGAGGGTTTTTTGTGTCTCTATCTCCTTCAGTTCTGCTCTGATCTTAGTTATTTCTTGCCTTCTGCTAGCTTTTGAATGTGTTTGCTCTTGCCACTCTAGTTCTTTTAATTGTGATGTTAGAGTGTCAATTTTAGATCTTTCCAGCTTTCTCTTGTGGGCTTTTAGTGCTATAAATTTCCCTCTACACACTGCTTTAAATGTGTCCCAGAGATTCTGGTATGTTGTATCTTTGTTCTCATTGGTTTCAAAGAACATCTTTATTTCTGCCTTCATTTCGTTATGTACCCAGTAGTCATTCAGGAGCAGGTTGTTCAGTTTCCATGTAATTGAGAGGTTTTGATTGAGTTTCTTAGTCCTGAGTTCTAGTTGATTGCACTGTGGTCTGAGAGACAGTTTGTTATAATTTCTGTTCTTGTACATTTGCTGAGGAGTGCTTTACTTCCAACTATGTGGTCAATTTTGGAATAAGTGCGATGTGGTGCTGAGAAGAATGTATATTCTGTTGATTTGGGGTGGAGAGTTTTGTAGATGTCTATTAGGTATGCTTGGTGCAGAGCTGAGTTCAATTCCTGGATATCCTTGTTAACTTTCTGTCTCGTTGATCTGTCTAATGTTGACAGTGGAGAGTTGAAGTCTCCCATTATTATTGTATGGGAGTCTAAGTCTCTTTGTAAGTCTCTAAGGACTTGCTTTATGAATCTGGGTGCTCCTGTATTGGGTGCATATATATTTAGGATAGTTAGCTCTTCCTGTTGAATTGATCCCTTTACCATTATGTAATGGCCTTCTTTGTCTCTTTTGATCTTTGATGGTGTAAAGTCTGTTTTATCAGAGACTAGGATTGCAACCCCTGCTTTTTTTTTGTTCTCCATTTGCTTGGTAGATCTTCCTCCATCCCTTTATTTTGAGCCTATGTATGTCTCTGCATGTGAGATGGGTCTCCTGAATACAGCAGACTGATGGGTCTTGACTCTTTCTCCAGTTTGCCAGTCTGTGTCTTTTAATTGGAGCATTCAGTCCATTTACATTTAAGGTTAATATTGTTATGTGTGAACTTGATCCTGCCATTATGATATTAACTGGTTATTTTGCTCGTTAGTTGATGCAGTGTCTTCCTAGCCTTGATGGTCTTTACATTTTTGCATGTTTTTGCAATGGCTGGTACCGGTTGTTCCTTTCCATGTTTAGGGCTTCCTTCAGGGTCTCTTGTAAGGCAGGCCTGGTGGTGACAAAATCTCTAAGCATTTGCTTATCTGTAAAGGATTTTATTTCTCCTTCACTTATGAAACTTAGTTTGGCTGGATATGAAATTCTGGGTTGAAAATTCTTTTCTTTAAGAACATTGAATATTGGCCCCCACTCTCTTCTGGCTTTTAGAGTTTCTGCTGAGAGATCTGCTGTTAGTCTGATGGGCTTCCCTTTGTGGGTAACCCGACCTTTCTCTCTGGCTGCCCTTAAGATTTTTTCCTTCATTTCAACTTTGGTGAATCTGGCAATTATGTGTCTTGGAGTTGCTCTTCTGGAGGAGTATCTTTGTGGCGTTCTCTGTATTTCCTGAATTTGAATGTTGGCCTGCCCTACTAGGTTGGGGAAGTTCTCCTGGATGATATCCTGAAGAGTGTTTTCCAACTTGGTTCCATTTTCCCCCTCACTTTCAGGCACCCCAATCAGACGTAGATTTGGTCTTTTTACATAATCCCATACTTCTTGCAGGCTTTGTTCATTTCTTTTTCTTCTTTTTTCTTTTGGTTTCTCTTCTCACTTCATTTCATTCATTTGATCCTCAATCGCTGATACTCTTTCTTCCAGTTGATCGAGTCGGTTACTGAAGCTTGTGCATTTGTCACGTATTTCTCGTGTCATGGTTTTCATCTCTGTCATTTCCTTTATGACCTTCTCTGCATTAATTAGTCTAGCTGTCAATTCTTCCACTCTTTTTTCAAGATTTTTAGTTTCTTTGCGCTCGGTACGTAATTCCTCCTTTAGCTCTGAGAAGTTTGATGGACTGAAGCCTTCTTCTCTCCTCTCGTCCAAGTCATTCTCTGACCAGCTTTGATCCATTGCTGGCGATGGGCTGCGCTCCTTTGCAGGGGGAGATGCGCTCTTATTTTTTGAATTTCCAGCTTTTCTGCCCTGCTTTTTCCCCATCTTTGTGGTTTTATCTTTTTCTGGTCTTTGATGATGGTGACGTACTGATGGGGTTTTGGTATAGGTGTCCTTCCTGTTTGATAGTTTTCCTTCTAACAGTCAGGACCCTCAGCTGTAGGTCTGTTGGAGATTTCTTGAGGTCCACTCCAGACCCTGTTTGCCTGGGTAGTAGCAGCAGAGGTTGCAGAAGATAGAATATTGCTGAACAGCGAGTGTACCTGTCTGATTCTTCCTTTGGAAGCTTCCTCTCAGGGGTGTACTCCACCCTGTGAGGTGTGGGGTGTCAGACTGCCCCTAGTGGGGGATGTCTCCCAGTTAGGCTCCTCAGGGGTCAGGGACCCACTTGAGCAGGCAGTCTGTCCGTTCTCAGATCTCAACCTCCGTGTTGGGAGATCCACTGCTCTCTTCAAAGCTGTCAGACAGAGTCATTTGCGTCTGCACAGGTGTCTGCTGCTTTTTTGTTGTTGTTGTTTAGCTGTGCCCTGCCCCCAGAGGTGGAGTCTACAGAGACAGGCAGGTCTCCTTGAGCTGCTGTGAGCTCCATCCCGTTCGAGCTTCCCAGCGGCTTTGTTTGCCTACTTAAGCCTCAGCAATGGCGGGCGCCCCTCCCCCAGCCTCGCTGCTGCCTTGCGGTTAGATCGCAGACTGCTGTGCTAGCAATGAGGGAGGCTCCGTGGCCGTGGGACCCTCCTGGCCAGGTGTGGGTATAATCTCCTGGTGTGCCCGTTTGCTTAAAGCACGGTATTGGGGTGGGAGTTACCCGATTTTCCAGGTGTTGTGTGTCTCAGTTCCCCTGGCTAGGAAAAGGGATTCCCTCCCCCCTTGCGCTTCCCAGGTGAGGCGATGCCTCGCCCTGCTTCAGCTCTCGCTGGTCGGGCTGCAGCAACTGACCAGCACCGATTGTCCGGCACTCCCTAGTGAGATGACCCCAGTACCTCAGTTGAAAATGCAGAAATCACCAGTCTTCTGTGTCACTCACGCTGGGAGTTGGAGACTGGAGCTGTTCCTATTTGGCCATCTTGCTCCGCCCCCCGCTTGTAATTTTATTTATTTTTAACTGATTTAAATTAACCACACAAGGCAATTGAGTACTTGCAATGTGGCTAGTGTAACTGAAGAAATGTATTTTTAACATTTTATTTAATAATAGAGATCTTAAGTACCCCTATATGATTCGTGGCCATTGTATTGGATAACACAGCTCTAGTCCATTCTTAGGCAGAACAAGCTAAGTCTCCTCTTCATCTTCAACTTTGCTTTATTGTGTACAGGAAATGGAAGAATTGATTCAATGACTTTTTCTCAGCATCCACCTTGCTTAGAAATTACTGAAAAGCATGGGAAGATTATGAATAACTAATCATTTTCTTTATTTTCATAGGTATGCAGAGAAAAATCCTAGAAAGACATAAACAAAAATAATCATTATGGTTAATTTATGGTAGTGGCATTATGGATTACTTTTATTTTACTTTGTTTTAATGTGTTTTTGCAGTACTGTGATCTGGAGTGGACATTTATTACTTTTGTATTTAGAAGAAAGACACAATACGTGTTATTAAAATACTTCCATGTATGATTAAAAAAAAAAAAAAAAAAAAGCAAAAGAGGGAAAGCATCTTTTCTAAGGGTTCTGTAACTGACTTCCAGAACAGTCTCTCGCTTGGCAAATGGGGAAAAGCCCAATGGCAGGCCCCTCCTGGAATGTGGCCCAGGAATGGCATGTGTATATGTTCTCCCAGCTGCTTCCTCATATCAAATAGCTAACAAACCAGAGCTCAAAAGCCAAGCCGATTCCCGCTGTCATCATTGATGAAGCCTGTACACAGACGGAGAAGTAAATAAAAGGGAGAGGTGGTGAGTTTTCTATATTTGACCCAGTTACTATTTTTGCTAAATAAAGAGAGGAAAGCTTGGGATTTCAGGCATGAAGAAATAGATCCTGATTTTGTGAGCAAAATCTTGCTGCTCTTCTTAGCTCTTTCCGGATGTGCATTTCTTTCTTGGAATCAGGGCAGAATTTGGCAGAATCCATGTAGACTCAGAGTTGCAATCTTACAACTGAGCTTAGAAAAAAGGAGCTATTTGAAATAGGCACAAAGGAACCACACAGAGGGTCTGAAAAATCCCAGTAGATCTGAGGAGCCACAAGTTAGGCATGGGGCCAAAACTTTGAAGCTGTCATTACCCAGCCTTCAAATTTGGACTTCAAGACGACTTTTAAAAAAGTCCTCCCCTGGAAATGGCAAACACAAGTAGGCTCAATGAAATCTTTTATACAGTCTTATTCTGGCTCAGCTATGCCCAGATTAGCTCAACAGTCATATCTTCTGCAGTATCTTGCTTCTCCTCTCAGTACCTCCTCACTAGAATACAGTGCCATAAGATCCTTTGTGTTCCTCATTTACCCTCTTCCTGGTACATGATAACTGGAAAGGTTTGTGCTTTGATGCCTTCCCAGGATTCTCATGTTTAATTCATAGAGGACTCTGGAAGGCTGAAAAGCTTTATGGAACTCAGAAGAAT
This sequence comes from Rhinopithecus roxellana, assembly GCF_007565055.1. Lineage (NCBI taxonomy): Eukaryota > Metazoa > Chordata > Mammalia > Primates > Cercopithecidae > Rhinopithecus > Rhinopithecus roxellana. Next base: position 112,495,937 of record NC_044555.1, on the reverse strand, counting down.
GAAGTTAGAATGGAAGATTCTCAGGCATGGTAAAAGGGAATTTACTTATGGGCAGAGGGCAAATGGGATCCTTCAAGGGCCTTCTTGCCACCACACAGCAGTTATTTTCCATTCCATTTGCCTGCTGAGTGAGCTTCCAGGGACTAATGCCTACTTCAGCAAGGCAGAAGGGAGGTAAGCTGCTATATTCTTGGCCTAGTTGTGTAGCAACAGAAGGTAAACCATGGTTTGACTTTCAATTTTGTATTTATTTGCATTGGCTATTTTTAGTTGGTTCAAGTCTAGGAATATTTAAAAATCACTTCTTGAAATACCTTTAGTTCCCCACAATTGGAAAACTAAGATGCTTTCAAGTTGCAAATCATTGCACTGAGTATTATAAGACATTGCTTTTGTTAAACAACCAGAGACTAAGTGAGCAGGAAATATATCCTCTGGTGTCCTGAGGTGTTCAGTGTCTCCACTCAGCTTGATTGTGTTGGTCTTAAACACTGCCTATGAAGCAGTTTCTAAAAAGTTTCCTTCTGACAGATTTCAAGTGACTCTAAAGAAGTGAATGCACATGCTCCTTGTTTATTGTACACAACATGGCTACCAATGAGTATCTGACACTACCTATTTTTCCAAAGGACAGTTTTACCCCTAATACAGAAGCACCTTGAAAATATTATTTGTAGCAAACCTGCACTGGGGTAATCAGCTCTCTGTTAGCTATGGCCCAGTGCTGATGAGGCCAAGGTCATAGATTGAATCCCAAATGGGCCATTTAGCTTTAAACAGAAGATGAAAGCTCTTTTTTTGTGCCTCCATATTGCAACTCTCCCTCTGCCTTCTATGTTGCAAATGCAATGTTCTTATAAAGGGGACAGTGTCATGGTGTCCAGCCTTTCTGGGTCCTGTAAGAACTTTATTCAATAGCAAAACAGAGACATGAGTATTAAGAACTCTAGGCCATAGTAGAAGAGCCACATTAGGAAGACAGTGGAACTAACTACCAGAAATGAACGCCAGAGCAGTTCAGGTGATTGGAGGGGCAGACCCATGTCCTCAAGTAGGAGATGGGTTATGAGGCAGGTTGAGTATGGTGTCCAGTGAGTAATGGGTCAAGGAGTGGCAAGAATGGTGAGCTTCGATGAGGGAAGCAACTCTGTTTAAGGAAGGTCTGGGAAACCTTGGTGTGCCTTTCAAGATTTCTTACTGTCCTTCAGGACTCTGTTGGTGTCACCACCTTTCTGAGACTTCCAGAACAATACTCTGCCTGCATCCAGGCAGAGTTAGGGATGCCTCAACTCGGCTTCCATAGGATTCTGCTATTGACTCTATTGTATCACTCACCACATTCTATTTTAACCTTTCATTTTTGTTTTAATCTCCCCCACTAGACTGTAAACTTCTTTATCTTTGTATCCCCATAGCCTAGCAACTATGAGCTTACTGCGTGTTTGCTGACTGAATGAATAAATAATTGAATGAATAGAAGAATGAAGAAACAGGGAAGAAAATTCCACATAAGAGATATTTGTGTAGGTTATTAAAAATGAGTTAAATTTTCATAGAAAGAATATGCTGTGCTCTGGAGAGAGAGTATTTGGTGCACTGACTGCCTGTAGAAGATGAGGAGATGAGGCTAGGAAGGGAAATTGGGATTAGAGGGTAAAGGGTTTTGTATCACCTCCTAAGGAGTTGAAATCTCTTCTATAAATCGGTGGTTCTCAAACTTTGAGTGCTTACTGATTGCTTGGAGAGCTTGATAAAACACACATGTGTGAGTCCCATTTCTGAAGCTTGTGTTCTGAGGTGGGGATTGCAAATTTACATTTTTATTGAAACATAATATATTTGCATATTTTCAGGGTACATGTGATATTTTAATACATTTGTGTAATGCGTCATAATCGAATCATAGTATTTGGGATATCTATCACCTTAAACATTTATCTTTTCTTTATGCTGGGAATATTCAAATTATTTCCTGCCAGTTATTTTGAAATGTACAATAGATGATTGTTTACTATGTCACTCTACTGATTTATCAAATACTAGGTCTCATTTCTTCTACCTAACTGTATTATTGTACCCATTAATCGACCTCTCTTCATCCACTCCCCACCCTCACTGCCGCTGCCACAGGTCCTGGTTTCTGGTAACCACAAAACTACTCTCTGTTTTCATGAGATCTACTTTTTTAGCTTCCACATATAAGTAAGAAAATGCAAAGTTTGTCTTTCTGTGCCTGGCTTATTAGTAGAGAATGGCAGCACCTGTACTACTTTTTGTACTATGAATCCTGTTTTCCCAAGGTTATCCAGATGCCAATAGCATTGATTTATCCTCAGGGTGATTTCCATGTTTGAGAGCCTTGATATTGCTTTAAACCAGTGGTTCTCAATGTGGCTGTACATTAAACAAATCGGAGGAGACTTTTTAATAAAATTCCAGTGTCCACGCCCTCTCCTAGTCCAATTAATTTGGAACTGGTGAGGTGAGGTCTGGCCTAGGTAATTTGCAGATGTTCACCAGGTGATTTTAAAGTGTAGTCAGAGTTGAAATCTTCTGCTATAGAATGATCTGAATTTCCAAAAGCTAAGCTTAAGCACTTCTGACAAGCAGAAATCTCCAGATTTCTGGAATTGGATCTCCGAGGGTCAGGGTGACTGCTGCATGAAATGGATCCCCGAGGGTCATGGTGGCAGAAATTCCTGGTGGCTTCCTAGAACCTGATAAGTCACTGGAATGTGATAAATCTTCTGATTTTCAGTAAGTTGTGTATGGCCATTGATAATTTGAAAAGTTTCAGGATCATTAATCCTTCACTAAGAAATAATTGTCATAGTAATGTTTACCTATGTCTACCCCCATCTCCATTTCATCTGCAGCAGTTATGTATAAGAGCCCAGAGTTAGAATCAGACAGAGCTGAATCTGTTTTAACTCCCGGCTTTATTGCACGTCCTAACCATGCACCATTCTCTAAGCCTCAGTTTTATCATCTATAAAACAGGGATGCTAGTACCTACTTTACAGGATTGTTGAAGATTGGGGTCAAATAATAAATGTAAAGTACAGCACAGTGCCTGAAACATAGTAGGTAATCAGATGAATGTCTGCAGGGTTGCATGTAAAATACTCTGAGTGGTCACTTCTGAGCAGTGGAGTTGGGATGGTGGAGGAAATGGAAGACTTTCACATTTTACTTTATACCCTTCTATATTGTTTGAAATTTATAGACAGCATAGGTTACCTTTGTAACTTTTGTGTGGAAAAAAAAAAAAAAAAAAAGAAATTGACTGCCATGTCATGTTCCCAGAGAGTCTCCAAGTTGGCCACAAGTTCAGAGGTCATCCAGCCTGTTCCCCCTACAAGTGCCGGAAACTCTGCTACCATTGCCCTGCCAAGGCACATTCAGATTCCTCTGCACATTCTCCAGGATAGCATTTGATGTCAAGGAAGTTTTAATTTATTTTTTATGCAATCTGAAATGCTAGGAAATTCTCTGTCTAGATTGAGCCCAAATCTGTCTGCTTGTGATACCCTTCCTTTGGGCCTACCTAGTTTTGCTTTGTGGAGCCACCTAGAGTAAGCTTAATAGATTCTACTATACCTGATACCTTATGACATGCCTTGATATGTTTAAAAAGAGCTCTCCTGACATTTTGAAATTAGATCTATTCAGAAAATCCCCCAAAGCTTCAGCTGTGCCTCAGAGGATATAGCTCCCTCACTCTGTCACAGATTGGTTCTGTGGAAGTAGACATTGAAATGGACTTTTGGGTGCAAGGTGTCTATTATGGATCAATGCTTATGAAAGGAATGGAGGGCAAAGCAGCACAATGGAGAGGAAGAAGCTGAACTACACGTGAGGCTAACAGAGTTGCGACTAATAAGGCAGGGAGCTCTGGAGAGTCTTGCCTGTTAGAGTTGCCCAGCAACCAGCTGGAATGGCCAGCTATTATGCCCAACCTCTCTCAATCCCCAGATGGGGAAGAGTGTCACATTGCATGAGGCAGCTCTCTGTAGCTGAGTCTGTCTGCTGACTGTACTTCGTAAATCTAGGCATGTCCTTCCTTGGAGAGGTATCTGGGTTAGCACACTCCTCTGTCTATCAGCCTATCCACTGTGCCATGTGGATTCACTTCACACAAATACAAGACACAGGTCTTCCAGGAACCAGTGGAGTCAGTGGGCCTCTCTTCCTGAGGAGAACCTTAGAAAAGGCAGGTGAAGGAAGTTAATTGGACAAATTAAAGCTTCTGCTATGAAAATTCATTTCAGGACCACAATTGATGCCATTTCCCTCCTCCACTATCCAGTCTAGAGTCTCCCCCTCTCAGTCACCATCTCTGACCCTCATCCCTGAGGGGTTTGACACCTTCTCAAGCAGGGGTTGCCCTACCTGTTCATTTATAGTCACAAATAGGCAAGGGACCACGAAGAGGTGTCTCAGTAGATTACTTGGATTTCTATGCTGTTTGACAGTAGCCCTATTTTTTCCTGATAACCAGGGTCAAGTGCCTCTGTCAAGGCAATTACCCTTCCTACCTGTTTCTGGAAGTAAGAAGTCCAAAGTGCCCAAGTGGAAGCTGTAGCTTATAATTCAACTCTTGTTCTGTCCCCTGGAGGAGGTGTTCCCATCTGGGGAATCCCAGACTCTAACCCAGCAAAGCCCAGACTTTCAGGTATGGAAACACGAAGTCCTCCAGTGGGTCTTGTGCGTGATAAGTGGTATCTTAGGTTGCTAGGGCTTCTGTGACAAAGTACAATAGACTGGGTGAGTCAAAGAACAGAAATTTATTTTTTAACAGTTCAGGAGGCTGAAAGTCTTAGATCAAGGCTGGAAGCCTTAGTCAGCAGGGTTGGTTCCTTCTGAGGACAGTGATGGAAGGATCTGCTCCAGGCCACTCTCGTTGGTAGATGGCCATCTTCTCTCTGTGTCCTTACATCATTATTCCTCTGTGTGTATCTGTATCCAAATTTCCTCTTCTTACAAAAATACCAGTCATATTAAATTATGGCCAATTGCTTTTCTAAGGATTGTATCACCAAATATGGTCATATCCAACGTACTGGGAATTAGGAATTCCACATATGAATTGTGGAGGGAGGGACACTAGTTATTCCATAATAAGTGGGGTCACGGGAGGGGCGGAGCAAGATGGCCGAATAGGAGCACCTCCAGTCTCCAACTCCCAGCGCGAGCGACACAGAAGACCGGTGATTTCTGCATTTTCAACTGAGGTGCTGGAGTCATCTCACTAGGGAGTGCCGGACAATCAGTGCTGGTCAGCTGCTGCAGCCCGACCAGCGAGAGCTGAAGCAGGGCGAGGCATCGCCTCACCTGGGAAGCGCAAGGGGGAAGGGAATCCCTTTTCCTAGCCAGGGGAACTGAGACACACAACACCTGGAAAATCGGGTAACTCCCACCCCAATACCATGCTTTAAGCAAACGGGCACACCAGAAGAATATATCCCTCACCTGGCCGGGAGGGTCCCACGCCCACGGAGCCACCCTCATTGCTAACACAGCAGTCTGCGGCGATCTAACCGCAAGGCAGCAGCGAGGCTGGGGGAGGGGAGCCCGCCATTGCGGAGGCTTAAGTAGGTAAACAAAGCCGCTGGGAAGCTCGAACTGGGTGGAGCTCACAGCAGCTCAAGGAGACCTGCCTGTCTCTGTAGACTCCACCTCTGGGGGCAGGGCACAGCTAAAAAAACAACAGGGGAAGCAGCAGAGGCTTGAGCAGACGCGAACGACTCTGTCTGACAGCTTTGAAGAGAGCAGTGGATCTCCCAACACGGAGGTTGAGATCTGAGAACGGATAGACTGCCTGCTCAAGTCGGTCACTGACCCCTGAGTAGCCTAACTGGGAGACATCCCCCACTAGGGGCAGTCTGACACCCCACACCACACAGGATGGAGTACACCCCTGAGAGGAAGCTTCCAAAGGAAGAATCAGACAGGTACACTCGCTGTTTGGCAATATTCTATCTTCTGCAACCTCTGCTGCTGATACCCAGGCAAACGGGGTCTGGAGTGGACCTCAAGCAATCTCCAACAGACCTATAGCTGAGGGTCCTGACTGTCAGAAGGAAAACTATCAAACAGGAAGGACACCTATACCAAAACCCCATCAGTACGTCACCATCATCAAAGACCAGAAAAAGATAAAACCACAAAGATGGGGAAAAAGCAGGGCAGAAAACCTGGAAATTCAAAAAATAAGAGCGCATCTCCACCTGCAAAGGAGCGCAGCCCATCGCCAGCAACGGATCAAAGCTGGTCAGAGAATGACTTTGACGAGATGAGAGAAGAAGGCTTCAGTCCATCAAACTTCTCAGAGCTAAAGGAGGAATTACGTACCCAGCACAAAGAAACTAAAAATCTTGAAAAAAGAGTGGAAGAATTGACAGCTAGACTAATTAATGCAGAGAAGGTCATAAAGGAAATGACAGAGATGAAAACCATGACACGAGAAATACGTGACAAATGCACAAGCTTCAGTAACCGACTCGATCAACTGGAAAAAAGAGTATCAGCAATTGAGGATCAAATGAATGAAATGAAGCGAGAAGAGAAACCAAAAGAAAAAAGAAGAAAAAGAAATGAACAAAGCCTGCAAGAAGTATGGGATTATGTAAAAAGACCAAATCTACGTCTGATTGGGGTGCCTGAAAGTGAGGGGGAAATGGAACCAAGTTGGAAAACACTCTTCAGGATATCATCCAGGAGAACTTCCCCAACCTAGTAGGGCAGGCCAACATTCAAATTCAGGAAATACAGAGAACGCCACAAAGATACTCCTCCAGAAGAGCAACTCCAAGACACATAATTGCCAGATTCACCAAAGTTGAAATGAAGGAAAAAATCTTAAGGGCAGCCAGAGAGAAAGGTCGGGTTACCCACAAAGGGAAGCCCATCAGACTAACAGCAGATCTCTCGGCAGAAACTCTACAAGCCAGAAGAGAGTGGGGGCCAATATTCAATGTTCTTAAAGAAAAGAATTTTCAACCCAGAATTTCATATCCAGCCAAACTAAGTTTCATAAGTGAAGGAGAAATAAAATCCTTTACAGATAAGCAAATGCTTAGCGATTTTGTCACCACCAGGTCTGCCTTACAAGAGACCCTGAAGGAAGCCCTAAACATGGAAAGGAACAACCGGTACCAGCCATCGCAAAAACATGCCAAAATGTAAAGACGATCAAGGCTAGGAAGACACTGCATCAACTAACGAGCAAAATAACCAGTTAATATCAAATGGCAGGATCAAGTTCACACATAACAATATTAACCTTAAATGTAAATGGACTGAATGCTCCAATTAAAAGACACAGACTGGCAAACTGGAGAAAGAGTCAAGACCCATCCGTCTGCTGTATTCAGGAGACCCATCTCACATGCAGAGACATACGCAGGCTCAAAATAAAGGGATGGAGGAAGATCTACCAAGCAAATGGAGAACAAAAAAAAGCAGGGGTTGCAATCCTAGTCTCTGATAAAACAGACTTTAAACCATCAAAGATCAAAAGAGACAAAGAAGGCCATTACATAATGGTAAAGGGATCAATTCAACAGGAAGAGCTAACTATCCTAAATATATATGCACCCAACACAAGAGCACCCAGATTCATAAAGCAAGTCCTTAGAGACTTACAAAGAGACTTAGACTCCCATACAATAATAATGGGAGACTTCAACACTCCACTGTCAACATTAGACAGATCAACGAGACAGAAAGTTAACAAGGATATCCAGGAATTGAACTCATCTCTGCACCAAGCGGACCTAACAGACATCTATAGAACTCTCCACCCCAAATCAACAGAATATACATTCTTCTCAGCGCCACATTGCACTTATTCCAAAATTGACCACATAATTGGAAGTAAAGCACTCCTCAGCAAATGTACAAGAACAGAAATTATAACAAACTGTCTCTCAGACCACAATGCAATCAAACTAGAACTGAGGACTAAGAAACTTAATCAAAACCGCTCACCTACATGGAAACTGAACAACTTGCTCCTGAATGACTACTGGGTACATAACAAAATGAAAGCAGAAATAAAGATGTTCTTTGAAACCAATGAGAACAAAGATACAACATATCAGAATCTCTGGGACACATTTAAAGCAGTGTGTAGAGGGAAATTTATAGCACTAAATGCCCACAAGAGAAAGCAGGAAAGATCTAAAATTGACACTCTAACATCACAATTAAAAGAACTAGAGAGTCAAGAGCAAACACATTCAAAAGCTAGCAGAAGGCAAGAAATAACTAAGATCAGAGCAGAACTGAAGGAGATAGAGACACAAAAAACCCTCCAAAAAATCAATGAATCCAGGAGTTGGTTTTTTGAAAAGATCAACAAAATTGACAGACCGCTAGCAAGACTAATAAAGAAGAAAAGAGAGGAATCAAATAGATGCAATAAAAAATGATAAAGGGGATATCACCACCGACCCCACAGAAATACAAACTACCATCAGAGAATACTATAAACACCTCTACGCAAATCAACTAGAAAATCTAGAAGAAATGGATAATTTCCTGGACACTTACACTCTCCCAAGACTAAACCAGGAAGAAGTTGAATCCCTGAATAGACCAATAGCAGGCTCTGAAACTGAGGCAACAATTAATAGCCTACCCACCAAAAAAAGTCCAGGAGCAGATGGTTTCACAACTGAATTCTACCAGAGGTACAAGGAGGAGTTGGTACCATTCCTTCTGAAACTATTCCAATCCATAGAAAAAGAGGGAATCCTCCCTAACTCATTTTATGAGGCCAACATCATCCTGATACCAAAGCCTGGCAGAGACACAACAAAAAAAGAGAATTTTAGACCAATATCCCTGATGAACATCGATGCAAAAATCCTCAACAAAATACTGGCAAACCGGATTCAGCAGCACATCAAAAAGCTTATCCACCATGATCAAGTGGGCTTCATCCCTGGGATGCAAGGCTGGTTCAACATTCGCAAATCAATAAACGTAATCCAGCATATAAACAGACCCAAAGTCAAGAACCACATGATTATATCAATAGATGCAGAAAAGGCATTTGACAAAATTCAACAGCCCTTCATGCTAAAAACACTCAATAAATTCGGTATTGATGGAACATACCTCAAAATAATAAGAGCTATTTATGACAAACCCACAGCTAATATCATACTGAATGGGCAAAAACTGGAAAAATTCCCTTTGAAAACTGGCACAAGACAGGGATGCCCTCTCTCACCACTCCTATTCAACATAGTGTTGGAAGTTCTGGCTATGGCAATCAGGCAAGAGAAAGAAATCAAGGGTATCCAGTTAGGAAAAGAAGAAGTCAAATTGTCCCTGTTTGCAGATGACATGATTGTATATTTAGAAAACCCCATCGTCTCAGCCCAAAATCTCCTTAAGCTGATAAGCAACTTCAGCAAAGTCTCAGGATACAAAATTAATGTGCAAAAATCACAAGCATTCTTATACACCAGTAACAGACAAGCAGAGAGCCAACTCAGGAATGAACTTCCATTCACAATTGCTTCAAAGAGAATAAAATACCTAGGAATCCAACTTACAAGGGATGTCAAGGACCTCTTCAAGGAGAACTACAAACCACTGCTCAGTGAAATCAAAGAGGACACAAACAAATGGAAGGACATACCATGCTCATGGATAGGAAGAATCAATATCGTGAAAATGGCCATACTGCCCAAGGTTATTTATAGATTCAATGCCATCCCCATCAAGCTACCAATGAGTTTCTTCACAGAATTGGAAAAAACTGCTTTAAAGTTCATATGGAACCAAAAAAGAGCCCCCATTGCCAAGGCAATCCTAAGTCAAAAGGACAAAGCTGGAGGCGTCACGCTACCTGACTTCAAACTATACTACAAGGCTACAGTAACCAAAACAGCATGGTACTGGTACCAAAACAGAGATATAGACCAATGGAACAGAAGAGAGTCCTCAGAAATAATACCACACATCTACAGCCATCTGATCTTTGACAAACCTGAGAGAAACAAGAAATGGGGAAAGGATTCCCTATTTAATAAATGGTGCTGGGAAAATTGGCTACCTGTAAGTAGAAAGCTGAAACTGGATCCTTTCCTTACCCCTTATACGAAGATTAATTCAAGATGGATTAGAGACTTAAATGTTAGACCTAATACCATAAAAACCCTAGAAGAAAATCTAGGTAGTACCATTCAGGACATAGGCATGGGCAAGGACTTCATGTCTAAAACACCAAAAGCAACGGCAGCAAAAGCCAAAATTGACAAATGGGATCTAATTAAACTAAAGAGCTTCTGCACAGCAAAAGAAACTACCATTGAGTGAACAGGCAACCTACAGAATGGGAGAAAATTTTTGCAACTTACTCATCTGACAAAGGGCTAATATCCAGAATCTACAAAGAACTCAAACAACTATAGAAGAAAAAAACAAACAACCCCATCAAAAAGTGGGCAAAGGATATGAACAGACATTTCTGAAAAGAAGACATTCATACAGCCAACAGACACATGAAAAAATGCTCATCATCACTCGCCATCAGAGAAATGCAAATCAAAACCACAATGAGATACCATCTCACACCATTTAGAATGGCAATCATTAAAAAATCAGGAAATAACAGGTGTTGAAGAGGATGTGGAGAAATAGGAACACTTTTACACTGTTGGTGGGATTGTAAACTAGTTCAACCATTATGGAAAACAGTACGGCAATTCCTCAAGGATCTAGAACTAGATGTACCTTATGACCCAGCCATCCCACTACTGTGTATATACCCAAAGGATTATAAATTATTCTACTACAAAGACACATGCACACGTATGTTTATTGCGGCACTATTCACAATAGCAAAGACTTGGAATCAACCCAAATGTCCATCTGTGACAGACTGGATTAAGAAAATGTGGCACATATACACCATGGAATACTATGCAGCCATAAAAAGGATGAGTTTGCATCCTTTGTAGGGACATGGATGCAGCTGGAAACCATCATTCTTAGCAAACGATCACAAGAAGAGAAAACCAAACACCGCATGTTCTCACTCATAGGTGGGAACTGAACAATGAGATCACTTGGACTCGGGAAGGGGAACATCACATACTGGGGCATATCATGGGGAGGGGGGAGGGATTGCATCGGGGAGTTATACATGATATAAATGATGAATTGATGGGTGCTGACGAGTTGATGGGTGCAGCACACCAACATGGCACAAATATACATATGTAACAAACCTGCACGTTATGCACATGTACCCTAGAACTTAAAGTATAATAAAAATAAAAATAAAAAAAAGAAAATGTGGTACATATATACAATGAAGTACTATTCAGTCATAAAAAAGAGTGAGATTCTGTCATTTGCAAAAACATGGATGGAATTGGAGGTCATTATGCTAAGTGAAATAAGTCTGGCACAGAATGACAAATATTGCATGTTCTCACTTATTTGTGAGATCCAAAAATCAAAACAACAGAACTCCTGAAGGTAGAGAGTGGAAGGATGGTTACCAGTGGCTCGCAAGGGTAGTGGGTGGGTTGGGGGAGGTGGAGATGATTAGTGGGTACAAAGTAGTTTGGAAGAGTGAATAAGACCTACTATTTGACAGCACAACAGGGTGACTATAGTCAATTACAATTTAATTGTATATTTAAAAATAACTAAAAGAGTGTAATTGAATTGTTTATAACACAGGATAAATACCTGAGGGGACAGATACCCCATTTTACATGATGTGATTATTACACTTTGCATACCTGTATTAAAACATCTCATGAACTCACAAATATATACACCTGCTATGTACCCACTAAACTTTAAATAAAAAAATTAACAAATGAATAAACAAAATTATTAAAGCAAAATCAAAAATCAACAAAACAAAACAAAAGATCCACATCTGGGAAAGTGGTTATGATTCAGAACTACTACTTCGTTAAATTTAGTGATCTGTAGTTACCCTTCAGGGACCATTGGGTTTCTGCAGGGCCAGACTGGTAAATTCAATGGAGATTTGATCGGGACCACCACACTTACATTTGTTAGATTTTTAAGGGTGGCACTAATTTCTGCCATCTTCCTTCATGTTGCATGATGCAATATTGTTTTTTAATTACTATCTTGCTTGAGAGGCAGTTTCAGATGCTCCCATCTGCCCCTCCTCACTGTGATGGCTCTTGCTCCGTAGTCCAAGGATCCAACATAGCCATTGCTTGAACTGCTAAATATGTCAATCTTATACATTTGGATAAGGTGGGAACGATTATCAAGTGTGTCCACAAATCTAGTGGATCTACTGTAAGCTAGACTCTGGCCAGGAATCTATATATTACCTAGCCCTTTTATTTTTTCACTGTAGCAGTGGAGATGATAATGATCCTTCTGATCTCTTGATAATAATGTTGATTCAGTCCCATGGTCCAGGATTCCTTGAAATGTCCAGGCATTCTTTTTCCCCAGCATACCTATATCTGAGTAAATGACTGTAATACTCTTTGGGAAAGGACTGAGGGAATTATTATTGTGTATACTTGCCATGATTTTGCAGAGACCTTCCTCTTGTGGATCCAGCCACTTTACCCCATTAATCCAGGTCATAAAATTGGTTTACGTTTAGAAATTGGGCCAGGAATCATGATTTTTTTTTTTATTGGAGTTGCTACTTTTGTTGTCCCAGTCATCCAGTCTTTTTTTTTTTTTTTTTTTATTATACGTTAAGTTCTAGGGTACATGTGCATAACGTGCAGGTTTGTTACATATGTATACTTATGCCATGTTGGTGTGCTGCACCCATCAACTCGTCAGCACCCATCAATTCATCATTTATATCATGTATAACTCCCCAAGGCAATCCCTCCCTCCTCCCCACTCCCCATGATAGGACCCAGTGTGTGATGTTCCCCTTCCCAAGTCCAAGTGATCTCATTGTTCAGTTCCTACCTATGAGTGAGAACATGCGGTGTTTGGTTTTCTCTTCTTGTGATCGTTTGCTAAGAATGATGGTTTCCAGCTGCATCCATGTCCCTACAAAGGACGCAAACTCATCCTTTTTTATGGCTGCATAGTATTCCATGGTGTATATGTGCCACATTTTCTTAATCCAGTCTGTCACAGATGGACATTTGGGTTGATTCCAAGTCTTTGCTATTGTGAATAGTGCCGCAATAAACATACGTGTGCATGTGTCTTTGTAGTAGAATAATTTATAATCCTTTGGGTATATACCCAGTAGTGGGATGGCTGGGTCATATGGTACATCTAGTTCTAGATCCTTGAGGAATTGCCGTACTGTTTTCCATAATGGTTGAACTAGTTTACAATCCCACCAACAGTGTAAAAGTGTTCCTATTTCTCCACATCCTCTCCAACACCTGTTGTTTCCTGACTTTTTAATGATTGCCATTCTAACTAGTGTGAGATGGTATCTCATTGTGGTTTTGATTTGCATTTCTCTGATGGCCAGTGATGATGAGCATTTTTTCATGTGTCTGTTGGCTGTATGAATGTCTTCTTTTCAGAAATGTCTGTTCATATCCTTTGCCCACTTTTTGATGGGGTTGTTTGTTTTTTTCTTCTATAGTTGTTTGAGTTCTTTGTAGATTCTGGATATTAGCCCTTTGTCAGATGAGTAGGTTGCAAAAATTTTCTCCCATTCTGTAGGTTGCCTGTTCACTCTGATGGTAGTTTCTTTTGCTGTGCAAAAGCTCTTTAGTTTAATTAGATCCCATTTATCAATTTTGGCTTTTGCTGCCATTGCTTTTGGTGTTTTAGACATGAAGTCCTTGCCCATGCCTATGTCCTGAATGGTACTACCTAGATTTTCTTCTAGGGTTTTGATGGTATTAGGTCTAACATTTAAGTCTCTAATCCATCTTGAATTAATCTTCGTATAAGGGGTAAGGAAAGGATCCAGTTTCAGCTGTCTACTTACAGGTAGCCAATTTTCCCAGCACCATTTATTAAATAGGGAATCCATTCCCCATTTCTTGTTTCTCTCAGGTTTGTCAAAGATCAGATGGCTGTAGATGTGTGGTATTATTTCTGAGGACTCTGTTCTATTCCATTGGTCTATATCTCTGTTTTGGTACCAGTACCATGCTGTTTTGGTTACTGTAGCCTTGTAGTATAGTTTGAAGTCAGGTAGCATGACGCCTCCGGCTTTGTCCTTTTGACTTAGGATTGCCTTGGCAATGGGGGCTCCTTTTTGGTTCCATATGAACTTTAAAGCAGTTTTTTCCAATTCTGTGAAGAAACTCATTGGTAGCTTGATGGGGATGGCATTGAATCTATAAATTACCTTGGGCAGTATGGCCATTTTCACGATATTGATTCTTCCTATCCATGAGCATGGTATGTCCTTCCATTTGTTTGTCTCCTCTTTGATTTCACTGAGCAGTGGTTTGTAGTTCTCCTTGAAGAGGTCCTTGACATCCCTTGTAAGTTGGATTCCTAGGTATTTTATTCTCTTTGAAGCAATTGTGAATGGAAGTTCATTCCTGAGTTGGCTCTCTGCTTGTCTGTTACTGGTGTATAAGAATGCTTGTGATTTTTGCACATTAATTTTGTATCCTGAGACTTTGCTGAAGTTGCTTATCAGCTTAAGGAGATTTTGGGCTGAGACGATGGGGTTTTCTAAATATACAATCATGTCATCTGCAAACAGGGACAATTTGACTTCTTCTTTTCCTAACTGGATACCCTTGATTTCTTTCTCTTGCCTGATTGCCCTAGCAGAACGTCCAACACTATGTTGAATAGGAGTGGTGAGAGAGGGCATCCCTGTCTTGTGCCAGTTTTCAAAGGGAATTTTTCCAGTTTTTGCCCATTCAGTATGATATTAGCTGTGGGTTTGTCATAAATAGCTCTTATTATTTTGAGGTGCGTTCCATCAATACCGAATTTATTGAGTGTTTTTAGCATGAAGGGGTGTTGAATTTTGTCAAAAGCCTTTTCTGCATCTATTGAGATAATCATGTGGTTCTTGTCTTTGGTTCTGTTTATATGCTGGATTACGTTTATTGATTTGCGAATGTTGAACCAGCCTTGCATCCCAGGGATGAAGCCCACTTGATCATGGTGGATAAGCTTTTTGATGTCTTGCTGAATCCGGTTTGCCAGTATTTTATTGAGAATTTTTGCATCGATGTTCATCAGGGATATTGGTCTAAAATTCTCTTTTTTTGTTGTGTCTCTGCCAGGCTTTGGTATCAGGATGATGTTGGCCTCATAAAATGAGTTAGGGAGGATTCCCTCTTTTTCTATGGATTGGAATAGTTTCAGAAGGAATGGTACCATCTCCTCCTTGTACCTCTGGTAGAATTCAGCTGTGAATCCATCTGCTCCTGGACTTTTTTTGGTGGGTAGGCTATTAATTGTTGCCTCAATTTCAGAGCCTGCTATTGGTCTATTCAGGGATTCAACTTCTTCCTGGTTTAGCCTTGGGAGAGTGTAAGTGTCCAGGAAATTATCCATTTCTTCTAGATTTTCTAGTTGATTTGCGTAGAGGCGTTTATAGTATTCTCTGATGGTTGTTTGTATTTCTGTGGGGTCAGTGGTGATATCCCCTTTATCATTTTTTATTGCGTCTATTTGATTCCTCTCTCTTTTCTTCTTTATTAGCCTTGCTAGCGGTCTGTCAATTTTGTTGATCTTTTCAAAAAACCAACTCCTGGATTCATTGATATTTTGGAGGGTTTTTTGTGTCTCTATCTCCTTCAGTTCTGCTCTGATCTTAGTTATTTCTTGCCTTCTGCTAGCTTTTGAATGTGTTTGCTCTTGACTCTCTAGTTCTTTTAATTGTGATGTTAGAGTGTCAATTTTAGATCTTTCCTGCTTTCTCTTGTGGGCATTTAGTGCTATAAATTTCCCTCTACACACTGCTTTAAATGTGTCCCAGAGATTCTGATATGTTGTATCTTTGTTCTCATTGGTTTCAAAGAACATCTTTATTTCTGCTTTCATTTTGTTATGTACCCAGTAGTCATTCAGGAGCAGGTTGTTCAGTTTCCATGTAGTTGAGCGGTTTTGATTAAGTTTCTTAGTCCTCAGTTCTAGTTTGATTGCACTGTGGTCTGAGAGACAGTTTGTTATAATTTCTGTTCTTGTACATTTGCTGAGGAGTGCTTTACTTCCAATTATGTGGTCAATTTTGGAATAAGTGCGATGTGGTGCTGAGAAGAATGTATATTCTGTTGATTTGGGGTGGAGAGTTCTATAGATGTCTGTTAGGTCCGCTTGGTGCAGAGATGAGTTCAATTCCTGGATATCCTTGTTAACTTTCTGTCTCGTTGATCTGTCTAATGTTGACAGTGGAGTGTTGAAGTCTCCCATTATTATTGTATGGGAGTCTAAGTCTCTTTGTAAGTCTCTAAGGACTTGCTTTATGAATCTGGGTGCTCCTGTATTGGGTGCATATATATTTAGGATAGTTAGCTCTTCCTGTTGAATTGATCCCTTTACCATTTTGCAATGGCCTTCTTTGTCTCTTTTGATCTTTGATGGTTTAAAGTCTGTTTTATCAGAGACTAGGATTGCAACCCCTGCTTTTTTTTGTTCTCCATTTGCTTGGTAGATCTTCCTCCATCCCTTTATTTTGAGCCTGTGTATGTCTCTGCATGTGAGATGGGTCTCCTGAATACAGCAGACTGATGGGTCTTGACTCTTTCTCCAGTTTGCCAGTCTGTGTCTTTTAATTGGAGCATTCAGTCCATTTACATTTAAGGTTAATATTGTTATGTGTGAACTTGATCCTGCCATTATGATATTAACTGGTTATTTTGCTCGTTAGTTGATGCAGTTTCTTCCTAGCCTCGATGGTCTTTACATTTTGGCATGTTTTTGCAATGGCTGGTACCGGTTGTTCCTTTCCATGTTTAGGGCTTCCTTCAGGGTCTCTTGTAAGGCAGGCCTGGTGGTGACAAAATCTCTAAGCATTTGCTTATCTGTAAAGGATTTTATTTCTCCTTCAGTTATGAAACTTAGTTTTGCTGGATATGAAATTCTGGGTTGAAAATTCTTTTCTTTAAGAACGTTGAATATTGGCCCCCACTCTCTTCTGGCTTGTAGAGTTTCTGCCGAGAGATCTGCTGTTAGTCTGATGGGCTTCCCTTTGTGGGTAACCCGACCTTTCTCTCTGGCTGCCCTTAAGATTTTTTCCTTCATTTCAACTTTGGTGAATCTGGCAATTATGTGTCTTGGAGTTGCTCTTCTGGAGGAGTATCTTTGTGGCGTTCTCTGTATTTCCTGAATTTGAATGTTGGCCTGCCCTACTAGGTTGGGGAAGTTCTCCTGGATGATATCCTGAAGAGTGTTTTCCAACTTGGTTCCATTTTCCCCCTCACTTTCAGGCACCCCAATCAGACGTAGATTTGGTCTTTTTACGTAATCCCATACTTCTTGCAGGCTTTGTTCATTTCTTTTTCTTCTTTTTTTTTTTTTTTTTTGGTTTATCTTCTCGCTTCATTTCATTCATTTGATCTTCAATCGCTGATACTCTTTCTTCCAGTTGATCGAGTCGGTTACTGAAGCTTGTGCATTTGTCACGTATTTCTCGTGTCATGTTTTCGTCTCTGTCATTTCGTTTATGATCTTCTCTGCATTAATTAGTCTAGCTGTCAATTCTTCCACTCTTTTTTCAAGATTTTTAGTTTCTTTGCGCTGGGTACGTAATTCCTCCTTTAGCTCTGAGAAGTTTGATGGACTGAAGCCTTCTTCTCTCATCTCGTCAAAGTCATTCTCTGACCAGCTTTGATCCGTTGCTGGCGATGGGCTGCGCTCCTTTGCAGGGGGAGGTGTGCTCTTATTTTTTGAATTTCCAGCTTTTCTGCCCTGCTTCTTCCCCATCTTTGTGGTTTTATCTGTCTCTGGTCTTTGATGATGGTGACGTCCTGATTGGGTTTTGGTATAGGTGTCCTTCCTGTTTGATAGTTTTCCTTCTGACAGTCAGAAGGACTGTGTTGGTCTGTTGGAGATTGCTTGAGGTCCACTCCGGACCCTGTTTGCCTGGGTATCAGCAGCAGAGGTTGCCGAAGATAGAATATTGCTGAACAGCGAGTGTACCTGTCTGATTCTTCCTTTGGAAGTTTCCTCTCAGGGGTGTACTCCACCCTGTGAGGTGTGGGGTGTCAGACTGCCCCTAGTGGGGGATGTCTCCCAGCTAGGCTACTCAGGGGTCAGGGACCCACCTGAGCAGGCAGTCTGTCTGTTCTCAGATCTCAACCTCCACGTTGGGAGATCCACGGCTCTCCCCAAGGCTGTCAGACAGAGTCGTTCACGTCTGCACCGGCCCCCGCTGCTTCCCCTGTTGGTCTTCAGCTGTGCGCTGTCCCCAGAGGTGGAGTCTACAGAGACAGGTAGGCTTCCTTGAGCTGCTGTGAGCTCCACCCAGTTCGAGCTTCCCAGCGGCTTTGTTTACCTACTTAAGCCTCAGCAATGGCGGGCGCCCCTCCCCCAGCCTCGCTGCTGCCTTGCCGATAGATCGCCACAGACTGCTGTGTTTGCAATGAGGGAGGCTCCGTGGGCGTGGGACCCTCCCGGCCAGGTGTGGGATATATTCTCCTGGTGTGCCTGTTTGCTTAAAGCATGGTATTGGGGTGGGAGTTACCCGATTTTCCAGGTGTTGTGTGTCTCAGTTCCCCTGGCTAGGAAAAGGGATTCCCTTCCCCCTTGCGCTTCCAGGTGAGGCGATGCCTCGCCCTGCTTCAGCTCTCGCTGGTCAGGCTGCAGCAGCTGACCAGCACCGATTGTCCAGCACTCCCTAGTGAGATGACCCCAGTACCTCAGTTGAAAATGCAGAAATCACCGGTCTTCTGTGTCGCTCGCGCTGGGAGTTGGAGACTGGAGCTGTTCCTATTCGACCATCTTGCTCCGCCCCCATCCAGTCTTAATTTCTTGTTCCATGCTCATCTATTTTGCCTGTAAGATCTTATATTCTGTTAGCTATCTCCATAACATTCTTACAGATCAGACTCTATTGACTGCCACTCTAACCTTGTCAGGCATTGTGGCAATTGTGTCCTGGTGGCTTTGGGCATTTAAGCTTCACTACTTGACCTCATAGTTTTGGCATCTTCTCATACACCTTGCTATCAGCAAGCTAAATTATTTACTGGCTGTCCTACTATAAGCCCTAGTCTGCAGAGCAGATACATAACTGAACTTCTTAAGTGAAGCTGGTGCCTCTCTTATCAGAGCGTTCTTTATGGCCTTGGTATATTGTGTGTATCCAGATCCATCCTGTGGAACATAATCATCTGATGAGTCTCTCTCAGTTGAACAAAGTAGATCACTATACCATGCCTATTTCTCTGAGCCTTTACATCTTCTTTCCATCATGTGCTTTGGCATTTCAACTTCTTTCAGTATGGGCCATCACTTTTTCCCTGCTTTTAGGAGCTGTTCCATTGGAAGTTCACACTATATCTTGGAGTCCTTACCAGGATG
This sequence comes from Rhinopithecus roxellana, assembly GCF_007565055.1. Taxonomy (NCBI): domain Eukaryota; kingdom Metazoa; phylum Chordata; class Mammalia; order Primates; family Cercopithecidae; genus Rhinopithecus; species Rhinopithecus roxellana. The sequence goes on along the minus strand of NC_044555.1, from coordinate 112,476,482 downwards.
TTAAATCCTGCACCTCTGGAGAACACTCACAAGTCCATAGACTCTGTATCCAATTTTATGATATACATCCCTTTGATCAAACACTCTCAGAATCCAGTCTCATGTGTTCCTCCCTGAGCATGTGCTGGAACATGCTGACTGGTTCTTAGAACTTCTTTGGGGTATAATTCCTTTCCTCCCTCATCAAGCCCAACACTTTTCCAGCTGGGTTATGGTTCACCTTATCCCTAATCATAGGTCTAGTTGCCAGGAGAAATGTTGTGGGGCAGATATCGTGGTGGGTACCTTGCCTTTTGGGTAGAGAATTCTGTATTGTCTTCCCACAATGGTATGGAGAACTAACTCTTACTAGATGAGCTATGTCTATAGACTCCCAAGGTTTAGTAACGTCTACTATTTCCTCCGTAAAAGTCTGATACATTTTTCCCACCAGAACCTTCCTTCCTGTGGGACCACTCTCCCAATTTTGATGAAAGCTTTAACAATTGGACCAGCACTTTGGGCCAGGAGCTGTCTGTGTTCCACCTGTCACTGGTGAGGGGCTTCTCACTGGCAGCCTGGCAGTAAGTGATCCATCTCCAAAGTCCAATCTTATTACCTGCTAATGCTGATCATTCTTGGCACTAATTTCCACATGCTGCATGTTCTGGAAGGAGACACTGAGATGGAGTTTAGAGTACAGGATATTGTTTAGGGACCAACACCTATGAAAGGAAGCATGACTGATTTGATGGAGGAGTCAATGTGTAATGTAGTCCTGAAAAAGCTTGGTCAACCTAATGAGGAACTCTGGATCAAATGTTGCCCTTCACAGTTGCTCCCAGACGGGCTGAAATGGCCAGGCCTTTTAACTTATCACCCCTCACCAACTTTGCTCAGTCATCAGATAATGACAGCCTTGAGAAAGTCATTATATTGCATCACATTGCTTTTTGTGGGCATTACCTGAGACCAACCGGCTCTGCAATTGAGGTGGACCATGAAGGAGGTGACAGCTGGAGCCTGTGTGCTGATCACACTCCCTGCAGGGGTGCAGCAAGTCCATGTCTATCACACCCCCCACCATTCTGGTCACCTGTGTCAGTACCGGTTACAGTTTGTGAACGATCTCACTAATGGAAAGGTCCAGAGAAGAACACAGTATTGCCCCCAAGGGACTGTCATTAGCACACAGTGCCCTGCAACCAGCACCTCCTTTGAGCAGGATCTGATACATGGTCCACACCCTCAACATGGCATTTGTTTGCTTTTGCAATCATAGTATCCAAATATGCAAAGCTACTGTGGAAAAGGGAAGGAAAAGTAGCAGTTCTGAAGTGGTATACAGAGGGAAGAATATGGTATTGGAGTCAGGATGAGATCAGTGGGAATCTCTGTCCTGCCATTATTTGCTCTGTGACCAGCACACATTTGGTTGTCCATAAACATTGGTGAAAACTGTTTTGAGGTGATTTAAAGTTATTTAAGATCTTTAACCCTTTTCCTTCTCTGTAGAATGGGGATAATAAATACCTACCACACAGGATTATTCTGATAATTAACTCAAATAATGTAACTATGAAAAGTTGTCCACTGCTACATCTCCAGCAGCAATAAGAGTATCTGGCCCTTAGGTAGCACTCAAATATTTGAATGAATGAATGAATGCATAGATGAATCAATACATTTGGTATGTAATAAATACTATTATGATTATTACACACTACACATATTACATGTATATCTCCTGTAAACTTTGCAACAATCCTATAACTGTTGTGTCTTTACCATTTTACAGATGAGAAAACAGGCTCAGAAAGGGTAAAGTTACACTGGTAATAATTATTAAACGAGCCAGAATCAGAGCCCAGATCTCTGTGCCTTAAAAACCTGTGCTCTTTTTGCCATGCAACTTACTGCTTTCTATCATCTCCACCATCATATTGACATCAACCAGGTGGTGGTGGATTTTCTGATAGAAGGTCAACCTTTTCAGAGGAAAGTGTTCTCATTTTCAATGGCTGAGGCTGCTGACAATTTGATAATTCTTTAGGTTCTGTTAAGAATACGTGCTTTACTTTCAAGTACCAACCCACTTTTCCATATTTTCAAAGAGTAGTCTCCCAACATACAGACTTTTGACAATGGGGCAAGCATCTATAGAAAGTTAAGAAAGAAGATTCATTCATTAGTCAAGGTTTTAGCTGTGAGCCAATGCTAAAATGAATATTATACAACATATATTACACACTTTAAAAAGCAATTTTTTTTTTTTTTTTTTTTTTTTTTTTTTTTTTTTTTTTTTTTTTTGCTGCTGCAAGTTTTTCTTCCACTCTTCTTTATTCTTCTACTGATGTTTGCTAGTGGCTTGGTAAATTAAGTGTGTTATTGGGCTTGGGCATGACCCCTCTGAAGGGAATTGCCCCAATTCCATCAGTACGTCCCATTCATCAAGCTCAAGTCCACTAAATAGTTTTTGTTAAAATAATGATTTCAAGATATTCAAAGAGCCAGTGTGGAGCTCTTTGGTTTTTTTTGTCCTGTGTCCTTAGAACCCTGAATCCAGCAAAATGTTTCTCTTTCTAACCAGGTGAAAATAGGTCATAATTAGCCTAGCCTGGGGCTCTTGAGTGCACAGCTAGCCCTGCATCTTCATCTTTAATCTTGGGACCAGGATCTCATGTGCTTGTTTAAGCATGTAAAGCATATTATACAAGACTCAATTTAGTGTTGGCTCACAGCTGAGATTAAACCTTGATTGATGAATGGACCTTTCAAATCTAAAGGCAATTGTTAAGTATCAAAATCTTTGAACTAGCAGCAGTACAATACCACACATGCTAGGAAAGTGTAAGAAGCTTAAAAACAAGCATTTTTGTTGTTGTTGTTAATTTTAGCTTTGCTACGCTGTAAGAAGACTCACCAGCTCTGTGGCTCCATACTTAAAAAATAATGAGAATGGGTATGATCTTACTCTTAGTAATTGAGTTTGGGCAGGGTTGAGAGTATTCACGATATTCTTCATGTTCTTCATTTTCTCACATGAGGGGTAGCTTTTTCCAGCAAGCCACTGCCAGATCATTACCTCACTATTTGCAAACTCTATCCGTTATCGTCATTATCACCATCACCCTCAGCGTCATCAAATATCATTGTAGAACATGATCATACCTCTACCTTAATATCCCCTCCTCAAGCCTGTTTGCTTCAGGACTTTCTTTCTAATCCACTTCAGAATTGTTCAGCCTGATGGTTAATTGCTATGATTCACTCAAAGTTGAGGGATATTATGTTCTTTTGGGATAGCATATGTCTCTTTTCTTCAATTCTTACTCTCACAAAGAAAACCAAATTGTCTCCATCTTGAAAACATATACAGAATGTGATTACATGTATGTATGTTGTATATACTCATACAATTTTTGTACATATAACCTCTAACCTGGACCACAGCCAATAGCCTCCTAACTGGTCTCTCTGGTCACTCTACATGGTCACTCTTGTGCCTACAATCCATTACTTTTTCTACAATAGCAGCCTGAATGATCCTTTATAAATGTAAATCAGGTCATGTCACCCTCCTTCTTAGAAGTTTCCAAACACTTTTTTTTTTTTTGAGATGGAGTCTTGCTCTGTTGCCCAGAGTGCAAGGGCACAATCTTGGCTCACTGCAACCTTTGCCTCCCAGGTTCAAGTGATTCTCTTGCCTCAGGAGTCCACCCCTTGTCAACTTGAACCTATACATATCTCCTGAGATCATACATAATCTTTAAATAAGGACAATAATAAGACCATAATTATGCCTAACCTAATACAACTATCCTTCATATAACCAGAAATACACCAATCCCCAACCCAAATACTATACATAAAGTTAACAATACTTAAATACTGATGTAAAGTCAATAAATCTTATGTCACATGATAAAGGAGAAAGAAAATAAAATGAAGATATTTTCTTAGTACAAGTGTATGCATGCACAAACATGGCTTTAGCAAAAGATGGAGGAAATACTCGTGACAATTACAGTCCTCATTTCTGCAGCTGGTCACGTGGTCATAGCTGATATTGATGAGTACCTTCTTCTACTACTCATTCTGTATTCCCTTTGCCTTCAGCAAGCGCCTCAGCAGGTTGTGGTTTTTCTCCTAGTGGAGTGACCCAAACCTTCATTCCTGAAGGGTTTGGGTCATTTGTAGTCCTGTCTGTATTGGGCTGTTGTAGTTTCCCATTGACCTTAATCACAGAGGAAGAGACGCCCTAATGGATCTCCTGTATTCCATGCATACTCTTCCTTACCTCCGTTGTGGAGTAGACTGAATTCGTCTCGATAGTCCATGTCAGTCACCCCAGCCAACACTGTAACTCCCTTCTTAGCTTCTTGACTTAAATTTAGAGGGAGCCCAAAGTGTCCATGTGGCAATCTTAATTTCCAGTTTAATGGAATTGTTGTTGGGTCTCCTGGTGGCAGTGTTACTCCCTCTAGAAGTAAGACCTCTAGGTCAGCAGAACGTAATGTCTTGGGAACAAGAAGCAAAAATTTTGCTAGTGTATCACTATGGGTGATGGTGAGTGGTGCCACTTCCACTGACACCCCTTGATTCCTGGGCCTGTGAATTCTGGTTATGGGAGAAACAGTACCATATATTGGATGCTGATTCAGAGCATACATGGTCTTCTGGAGAACTTTGCCCCAGCCCTGCAAAGTATTGTCACCTGGTTGACATTGTAATTGTGACTTCAAAAGGCCATTCCACTGCTCTGTCAATCCAGCTGCTTTAGCATGATGGCAAACATGGTAAGACCAGTGAATTCCATGAGCATGGGCCCACTTTCGCACTTCTTTGGCCATAAAGTGAGTGCCTTGGTCAGAGGCTATGCTGTGTGGAATACCATGATGGTGGATAAGGCATTCCATGAATCCACGAATGGTAGTCTTGGCAGAAGCATTGTGTGCAGGATAGACAAACTCATATCTGCAGTAAGTGTCTATTCCAGTGAGGACAAATGTCTGCCCATTCCATGATGAAAGAGGTCTGATATAGTCAACCTGCTACCAGGTAGCTGGCTGATCACCCTGAGGAAGGGTGCCATATCGAGGGCTCAGTGTTGGTCTCTGCTGCTGGCAAATTGGGCACTCAACAATGCCTGTAGACAGGTCAGCCTTGGTGAATGAAAGTTCATGTTGCTAAGCCCATGCGTAACCTCCATCCCTGCCACCATGGCCACTTGGTTCATGGGCCTATTGGGCGATGATAGGGGTGGCTGTGGAAAGAGGCCGAGTGGTGTCCACAGAATGGGTCATCCTGTCCACTTGATTATTAAAATCCTCCTCTGCCGACATCACCCGTTGGTGAGCACTTACATGGGATACAAATATCTTCACAGTTTTTGACCACTCAGAGCAGTCCATCTACATACCTCTTCCCCAGATTTCTTTGTCACCAATTTTCCAATCATGCTTCTTCCAAGTTCCTGGCCATCCAGCCAAACCATTGGCTACAGCCCATGAATCAGTATATAATCGCACATCTGACCATTTTTCCTTCCATGAAAAGTGCACAACTAGGTACACTGCTCAAAGTTCTGCCCACTGGGAAGATTTCCCTTCACCGTTATCCTTCAGGGATATCCCAGAAAGAGGCTGTAGTGCTGCAGCTGTCCACTTTTGGGTGGTTCCTGCATATCATGCAGAACCATCTGTGAACCAGGCCCTAGTCTTCTCTTCCTCTGTCAATTGATCATAGAGAACTCCCACGAGGCCATCAGTGCAGGCTGGGGGATAGAAAGCAGGGTGGCAGGAGTGGAGACCATGGGCATTTGAGCCACTTCCCTGTTTAACTTACTTGTGCCTTCGGGACCTGCCCGAGCCTGATCACATATATACCACTTCCATTTGATGATGGAATGCTGTTGTGCATGACCCGCTTTATGACTAGGTGGGTCAGAAAGCACCCAGTTCATGATAGGCAGTTCAGGTTGTATGGTGACTTGATGACCCATAGTCAAACCTTCAGTTTCCATCAAAGCCCAGTAACAGGCCAAAAGCTGTCTCCCAAAAGGAGAGTAGTTATCTGCAGAAGATGGAAGGGCCTTGCTCCAAAGTCCTAGAGGCCTCCATTGTGATTCACCTATGGGGGCCTGCCAAAGGCTCCAAACAGCAACCCTATCTGCCACTGACACCTCAAGCACTGTTGGATCTGCTGGGTCATATGGCCCAAATGGCAGAGCAGCTTGCACAGCAGCCTGGACCTGTTGCAGAGCCTTCTCCTGTTCTGGACCCCACTCAAAACTGGCAGCCTTTCAGGTCAACTGATACATGGGTTAGGGTAACACACCCAAATGAGGAATGTGTTCCCTCCAAAATCCAAATAGGCCCACTAGGTGTTGGCCTCTTTCTTGGTTGTAGGGGAGGCCAAATGCAGCAACTTATCCTTCACCTCAGAAGGAATATCTCGACAGGCCCCACACCACTGGACTCCTAGAAATTTTACTGAGGTAGAAGATCTCTGAATTTTAGTCAGATTTATTTTCCATCTTCTGGCATGCAAATGTCTCCTTGATAAGTCCAGTGTGTTTGGTACTTCTTGCTCACTTGATCCAGTCAACACAATGTCATCAGTGTAATGGACCAGTGTGATATCTTGCAGAAGCAAAAAGCGATCAAGGTCTGTCTTAATAAGATTATGACACAGAGCCGGCGAGTTGATATACCCCTGAGGTAGGACAGTAAATGTATATTGCTGGCCTTTCCAGATGAAGGCAAATTGCTTCTGGTGGGCCTTATGGACAGAAATGGAGAAAAAGGCATCTGCCAAGTCAGTGGCTGCATACCAGGTACCAGGAGCTGTGTTAATTTGCTTAAGCAAAGAAACCACATCTGGTACAGCAGCTGCAATTGGAGTCATCACTTGGTTAAGCTTACGATAATCCACTGTCATTCTCCAAGATCCATCTGTCTTCTGCACAGGCCAAATGGGAGAGTTGAACAGGGGTGTGGTGGGAATCACCAACCCTGCACCTTTCAAGTCCTTGATGATGGCACTAATCTCCACAATTCCTCCAGGGATGCGATGTTGTTTTTGATTTATTATTTTTCTAGGTAGAGGCAGCTGTAATGGCTTCCATTTGACTTTTGGCTTTTCTCACCATAATTAGCCCTCATTCTACCAGTCAAGGAGCCAATATGGGGGTTCTGCCAGCTGCTAAGTATGTCTATGCCAATTATGCATTCCGGCCCTGGGGAAATGACCACAGGATGAGTCTGGGGATACACTGGACCCACTCTAAGTCAGACCTGACCTAAAACTTCATTAATTACCTGATCTCCATCGCCTCTACTTTAAATGGAGGACCACAATGACCTTTTGGGTCCCCTGGAATCAACGTCAGCAAAGAACCAGTGTCCAGTAGTCCCCAAAATGTCTGATCATTTCCCTTTCCCTATTGCACAATTACCCTGGTGAAAGGCCAGTAGTCTTCTTGGGGAAGGATGGGAGAAAGATTCACTGCATAAATTGTCAGTAGTGTAGTGAGGTTCTTCCTTAAGGAGACCCAGCCTCCCCTTCATTCAAGGGGTTCTGGATCTGTAAAGTGGGTCAAGTCTGGAAACTGATCAAGGGTCTGTGATTCTCTGTTTTTATAATTAAAATCAGTCTTTTATCCATTCAACCTAGAAGTTTTCTGCTTGTATAAATTAAGTAGGAATGCAGTAGGCTTTCTATCAATTTCACTTCTAGGAACACTGTGATTAATTAGCCAATGCCAGACCTCTACATGAATCAAACTATTCTGATTGCTGCTTTGTCTGTGCTGTCTATTACAGTTGCTATGGCCACCTTGCCTTTGACAGTTGAGTGCCGCCACTTGGCCCCTGCCACCTCAGGATTCAATTATTCCTATTGTATTTAAATTTTGTAGTTGAGTGACTGTGGTTCTCACTGTTAGATCTGACATACAGAGAAGAGCAATTACAGGGCTCTTCAAAGATGCAGGTGCTGCCCTCACAAATCTATTTCACAAGGTATTGGTCAAGGGTATAACTTCTGGACCCCTCAGCTGGATGAGTAGGTCTAAAGTGACTAATCCACTCCACAATCCCGATCTCTCTAAGCCTTTGGATCCCTTCCTCTACATTAAACCAAGGGAGATCAGGCATTTCCAGCTCGCTCACAATGGGCCATCTTTTAATCCACATTTCAGCTAACCAAGCAAATGAACCGTTACAATCTTTTTTAACTCCCCGAGCTGCAACATGAAATGCAAAGTCCCTACTTAGTGGGCCCAAATTAATAAATTCAGCCTGATCCAACTCTGTTTCTTCCATCATTGTCCCACATGCTTAATATCCATTCTCATACCTGTTCTCCAGATTTCTGTTTATATAAATTAGAAAACTGAAACAGTTCTTTTCAAGTGTAGTGCACCTCCTCATGAGTCACACTCAGAACCTCACCTCTAGGGTCCCACCTGGACTTTAGTCTAGTTATAGGTCTAGAAGTAAACAGGGGTGTTGGGGGTGGCTCCTGAGGAGAATCAACATTATCTTGCCTGGCAACTGCCTCAGGGGATGCCAGCACTGTTGCCTCAGGCAGCGCAGGGTTTATCTCCTCAGACAAAGGTGGAAAGGATAATGGCAGCGTGGGTTGGGAAGAGGGTGTTACTACTACTGGGGATGGGGAACCTGCTTCTTCTGGCAAAAAAAGTTTCATCAGAGTTTACAAACTCAATGTCCCCAGCTTCATCAGAGTCCTCCCAGACGTCCCCATTCCAAGTTGCATGGTCCCATTCTTTTCCAATCAATGCCCTCACTTTAACAGTAGGCACCTGGCAAGGCTGTGCATGCACCTTTCGTTGCAGGTCAGCCACTCGCATGATAAGAGCTTGTGTCTGCTTTTCCAAAACTTCAGCGCTTTCTCTACAGGAGATAAGACTCTCACTCAGGGCAATCTTAGCAGATTTGAGGCTCAGTATCTGCTTCTAAAGCTGGGAGATAAAATCCCTGAGTTCATCATTTTCTTTCATCACATTGTCCACTGAACTTAGGAGTAACCAACCAGCTTCATTATGTTCCTTGGTTCTCCACATGTGGTCAAAGGTATTATGTAATGAGTCAATAAACTCCTTGCCTCTCATGAGAAATGAATCAGGAGTGTCAAATTTATTTATTTTGCATAACTCTCTAAACAGTTCACACCAAGGACTATCAGTATTTTCCATACTATTAGAAGTAGAGTCCTTTGCATTTTTGGGTATAATCATATTAAACAGCCAAATCCAGAAACCCTAAAACCATCCTTAATATTCTGTTCATCTAGAACCACTCCTGGTACCAAAATCTGTATTAGTCAGAGTTCTCTAGAGGGACAGAACTAATGGAACACACACACACACACACACACATACACACACACACACATATATATATATTCCATTTTATATATATATATATTTATTAAGTATTAACTGACATGATCACAAGGTCCCACAATAGGCCATCTGCATGTTGAGAAACAAGGAGAACTAGTATGAGCTCCAACACTGAAGAACTTGGAGTCCGATGTTCAAGGGCAGGAAGCAACCAGCATGGGAGAAAGATGTAGGCTGGGCGGCTAGGCCAATTCCCTTTTCACATTTTTCTATTTGCTTATATTCTAGCTGTGCTGGCAGCTGATTAGATTTTGTCCACCCAGATTAAGGGTAGGTCTGCCTTTCTCAGCCCACTGACTCAAATGTTAATCTCCTTTGGCAACACTCTCACAGACACACCCAGGATCAATACTTTGTATCCTTCAATCCAATCAAGTTGACACTCTATATTAACAATCACAGCTCCTTAATAGTAGGGGTTATGTGTTTTTGGCTCTCTGTAACCACAGGTTCTAGCACAGTGCCAGGCACAGGATAGGAGCTCAGTACATGAGCAAAGGAGTCACAGCTGCACTGGAGCATTTGTATGCAGAGCACTTTCTCTCAGCTGGCTGGGAAACAACCAGGAAATGAGATGGATGATTTGGGCCTTGAGTTCCTTGTGATCTATTCAGGTAGATGAAAAGCAGAAAGCAATCATACACACACACACACACGCACACATACACACAACACAGACAAGAACAAAAAGAACAGTTGACAGTTGTCAATTATGAAAATTAACAGAAATCAGCAAGGAGGGCTTCATAAAGGCTGCAGTTATGACCTTCATTTAGTAGATGTCAAAACAAGACTCATAAAGGTGATGAAGGCCATAGATTTATGCCCATAATTCATTCAGACATGCCAGGAAATTTCAGTCAATTTGATTTGCTGGGGCCCATCTTCCAATTCCTGTGATTGACTGGGGCCCAAAGACTTGGGGAGCATTATTACTGGAAAAATCATAGTGATGAAACTTGAAGAATAATGACTACCTCTTACAGCTGCATCTGATTCCACGACATCTGTGCCCATCGACTCAGAAAGCAGTGCCAGATTATCTTGCGTATTTGTAGCCAAAGTTATGGAGGCTGGCAGCTATGGCCCCTGTAGCAGGCACTGGAGGTGGGAAAATAGAGTAGGGAGGTATGGGGGAGGAATATGCTTTTAACAAGGACCATAGACAAGGGGATTAGAGAGGCCTCTTTACAAATGGATGGCAGAACATTGTAGACTATTGGTTATGAGCTAGGGCATTGGAACCACACTGTTTTGCTTCAAATTCTGGCTCTGCTTAGGAACCACGATGAACTTGTTAATTCTGGCTGTGGCATGTTAATCAACCCTTTTATGACTCTCTTGTTTCATCCATAAAGTGGAACTAATAACAGTGCCTAACCCATCAGATTTTTATGAGTGTTAAATGAAATAATATATGTAAAATGCTTGGCATATAGCCAGTGCTTAACAAATATTTGCTGTTACTATATCCTACCAGTATTTTCCACACTGTTGTTGCAACTCATTAATAGATGATAAAAAATACGTAGTCATGACCTGGATATTTTATTAATGAGACAGCAATGAATAAAAAATATGAATGCATTGAATGTTGGAGATGGAAATGTTGTTTTTGAAATTTGTTCCATGTATTTGTGTGTGCGTGTATATATAATATATATATACACACACATAAATGTTCACATACATATACAGATACACAGATGGGTACACATGAAAACATATGCATACTTATACATGTAAATATATAGATCCATTTATACAAGCAAACACAAACCTATAAATATACACACATTCACAGCATATACACATACATATATATACTTGCACACATATTCACAGGTATACAGACACACATATACACAAGGAAACATGCATACAAACTTACAAACACATTTAAATACATGTATACCTATGCACACACATATGCACATATGCATATGTAAATATGCAATGCACTAACATAAAATACACACATATATAAATACACACATATTAACATATACATACATGCCAAAATATGCATACATATATATGTATATACAAACACATACGCACAACAAACATGCATACACAGATGCATAGGCATACATTAGCATACACGCATGCACACACATGTATGCCAACAAAGACACAAATACATGTTCACACATGCTGATGCACATGCTCGTATAAACACATATACATATACACATATATACACATACACAGATGCAGGCACACACCTATACATATACCTACACAATATACATACACACTCATATATGTATGTACAAACACATAAACATACATACCTACACACATTCATACACACATGCAAACACACACACACACATTCACAGCATTATTCTGTTTTACATGAGAACCAGGCTGTACATTTCAGGTGTGCCCATGTCTCTGATCTATGTTCAAACTAGATCAGTCCTCAAACCCACAGCATACCTAATGGCAAAACACATCTTATCATACCAGGAGAATTTTAAAATCATTATTGGAAGATTTCATTTCTGCTTTTAAACAAGTTATATTCATATTATCTATCAAAGTGAGGATTTGAAAAGAGCTTTGCTTTGAATTCATTTCCAGCCTTACTTTTGAATCTTTATAAGAAGAAACACAAAGGATCAGAAACTGTTGCTCTTCATCCAAGAAAAGATAATTTTTGGAGTTACTGAGCTTGGCCAGTTGCCACTCAGTAAAGACTGGATGACATCAACAGTTCATGCTTAAATTCTCAGCTTCCAAGAGATGCTGGAATTGGCTCACATCATCAAAGCCTGGCTCCATGGGACTGACAAGTGCTGCCGGGAATTGTTTCATCTGACCTATTTTGGAATGGTTGATCCCTAACTAGAATTCAAGGAGAAAGGGAAGGGGAATTTGTATGAATTAAACCTATCACAAAAACATACCTGTAGAGAAGTCCCAAAGTTTTCATTTTTACTGACCTGCTGCAGAGGAGCATAGTGACCTGGGAAGCCATGTGTTGAAGATGATGGAACCATAGGTAGAAGGAGCCTGGGTTTCTAATTCTCCATTTAGAAGGGAGCTGTCTGCCTAACAGGACCATCCATGTGGGCTTCTAAATGAGTGAGAAATAAACTCCTATTGTGTTTGAGCCGGTTGTATATATTGGATCTTTTTGTCCTGGAAGTTATCCTACCCTAACCAACACAAGTGTCTTATGTGAGATGGATCTTTCTGGATTTATAATTTGGATTTCAAAGTAATGTGAAGCTATTTAAAACCCTCTTTACTGATTTTGGCCATTAGTACTTGTGCTCTGTAAGTAGGCTGCAGATTTTTAATAAAGGAGAAACAGCTAAATTAATATTGACTTTGAGACAACTTTAGTGCCAAACATATAAAGATTATTTTGTTTAATAAACAATTATATAGCACTTAGTCTGCTAGGCACTGTCATAACTGCTTAATATATATTGATTCATTTGATTTTCTCAGCAACCCCATGAGGTAGGCTCTATTACCTTCACTTTACATTAGGAGGAAACTGAGGCACAGTGATATTAAATAATTTGCCCAATGTCACACAGTTGATAAGTGGCAGAGTTGAGAAGAAAGCTCAGGCAATTTGTCTCCAGAAACCGTGTTCTCATCCACCATACTATGTTGCCTCCCATTAGCGGATTAACTAGGGTTTCTGCCCTATTCTTAGTGAAGAGTAGATCTGATTCCTTCCATCAACCTTAAAATAGACAGTGGTTTTTCAAGAAATATTCAGGACCATAGTTTTGCTTTCAGCAGAAGATAGCCTCCAATCCCTGAACTCTTTCTGAGTTACAAAGTAGAGGACTGCCACCTGCTGCCTCCATGATACCAGTCTGAGTATTCCGTGGAAGTTGCATGTGTGTGTGCACGTGGAGGGAGGCAGTCAGCCCCACAGAGATGCATTGCTTGTGATAACTAATAGGATCACAGCACACAGTGGCATGATTGCAAATAGAAAGACTGTTCTGTTGAAACAAATCTGTTTCTTACTTCACGCCAAGACCTACAGTGGGTAAATTTGCATTCAAATTGGCCCTGGTGCATGGATCACAGTTTCTTCTGTAACAAACCCCTGGCCATAGCCAGATTTCATTAGTCCATGGTCCTAGTCTATAAATAGGGCACAAGTGGTCCCAGGGTTATAAGTTGTAGGAGTCTCCTATGTCTGTGGGTAAGAAGAGTGGAGAGAGGTAAATATCCCACTCCAACAATCATCTTTTGTCTTCACTGAAACTGATTGAGGTCGAGTCATTAACTCTCATACACCCGCTTCCTTACTCCCTGCCTAGAAGAGCCTATGGGAATTCTGTAACTCTTTTCTCTTTCACTTTGAATTCCTAAGGGTTGAACTCGTCACTACTCCCAATAATTCTCCCCCTCATCTTTGTCTCTATCACTTCTTTAAAAATCTCAGTAACACAATGTTTCTACATGTTTATATCTCTAGATATAAAACCATAAGAACCTAGAATACCAGAGCTGAAAGGGCCCCTAGAGATTATCTAACCCCTTCATCATATACATGAGGAAACTGAGGCTTGGGAAAGGGTAATTTGTTGCAAGGTTGTTACCTGGAGGTGGAAGTGACTAAAACTGCTACTGAGGTTTGACTTGTGTTCCATGATTTGTTAAGTGTTCTCAGCTGGTAAGAAAAGTTTGCAACCCTGTGCTAAAAAGCAGAGAAAATAATAGGTACTTTGAGTTCCCTATTCCAGGTCAGCCATTGTAACATGATATGTGCTTACATGCTCAACTTTTGAGGCAACTAAGAATTCATTGTCGCAGTTATATTATTTTGTTTAATCCTCAATGTAGTCTTCCAAGGTAGGTTTTACTCTCTTATTTTAAAGATGAGTAAACTGAAGCACAGGTATATTAAATAACTTGTCCAGGGTCACATGACAAGTAGTTGCAGACTCAGGATTCACACCTAGCTTTGTCTAACTTCACAGTTCATGTGTTAAACACTGGGCTATGTGGAAACTGCTTGGCCACAATATACGACTCTTAGAAGATCCCAGAAGTTTGCCTACATTTGCTTCTTTACCAGTCTAATTGTTGTTTGTCCATTTTTGTAGGGAGACTGAGTAGGTGGCATCTAAGAACTATTCTTTGACTAGCAACCAGGCCTTACCATGGACCCCATGAAGTAGCAGGAGGAGTTTAGCTCTCATCTCCACTGCACTCTGGGTTTCACAGTCTATTGCCCCCTAGTAATTTATCATTCCCCCAGGTGAAAATTGAGCAATTCCCCCCCCCCCCCCCAGTCAACTGATTCTACTCTTGCTAATTATGTTAGCAAGAGTAGACCAAATCTTGCTAGGGTGGACCAAATCACCCTTTTGTTCAAATTAATGAAGGTGAAACCAACATTCATCTTGCTATGTCATACCCCTGGAGAAAAGTGAGCAGTATAGTAAAATAATCTTTGACTTGATTAAATAATCTCTGAACTGGTTCCAAGAGAACTTTCAGCTGTACAAGTATATGATTCTGCAGGTGAAGACTGGGAACTCTACACATTTTTGCCAATTGCTACAAAATTTTCCAGCCCAATTTTGCCAATTTTTCCAATTTTGCCAATTGCTACAAAATTTTCAAGCCCAACCTCAAGAATTTCATAGTCGTGAAGTCTTCTTTTGATTCACTGCAAGAAAGAAGTAAGTGGCAAAGAAAATTTAGTATTCATTGCCCTACATTCAGAAAAACACGATTGGTTTTAAATATTATGAATCTTATTTTTAGAAGCCCTCAAACTCTTGCTCACTCTGAGTTTAGAAGACTGATCTAAATAAATAAATAAATAAATAGCAATGGTTTCTGTTTAAATTAAGTCTTTCTCAGTTTCCATGGCATTCAATCTGTTAGCATCAATATTCTCACTGGGAACTATGCTCACCCTTCAGGATGGCAACGTTTGGTTTAAGGTTTATAGAGCATGTCATAGCTCAGTGGATTTATTATACTGGAGGAAAAAGAGGATTTGTGGAAACCTATAGGTTATGCGTCTTCCCGGTGCCAATGTTTAGTTCTAGCCTTCACATGACTCTGTGGATAAATGAGATTTGAGAGAATTACAGATGATATATTTACGGTAACTGCTTGGTCTCAAGCTACATGGTTCTATATCAGTCACTGCAGGAAACACTCCTAGGCTAACTCTAAAAAAAAAAAAAAATGATACCCAAGGGAAACCATTCCAATGCAGACAATGTGGAAATGACCAGGGTTTGATCAATGTGAAAATCTTCATTTGGCATTTCAAGATGCTTAACTGCAAGAGTTAAGCGAATCTTTCTATGTATTAGCGGGTCCACACTAAATTTATTTCCACAAGCAAACGGACGGACAAGAAAAGAAACAGTTCCTTTGTAAGCTTTCCTTAGAATGGGAAAAAATATTATTTAACTGATGTGTGCAGTTTCAAAAAACTAACAGAAGGGCAGGTGTAGATTTATTAAAATATATATGACTGTGTGAAGTAAGAGAACTTATAATAAATTTAGCAGGTAGAAAGGTCTTCGTTCTTCTTTGGATATATCACTTAAAATATTCCATTTACATATGCAAGTCTCACATTTTAGTAATGACTCCTGAGTCTCAAAGTTTATTTTACTTATTTATTTTTAACTATTTTGCTCACAATATTATCTGAAGTTTTTATATAATTATTTTTGGGAACTCAATAAATATTTATTGCAGAAATATGGGACTCAAAAACATAAGATCATATATTTGCAGACTAAACAACTGAGTCTACAGCGATAAGGTGGTAATTGTTGCCTACACATGATTCTAGAAAAGCCAGGAGCCACGTTTGTTGAAATAAAAATCTTCATATTCTCTTACTAATTTCCATAGAATTAATTTTTATATGTCAGAGTTTTTGTTACTTTGATTTCCTGTGTTGTAGATAAATTTTATTGTGTATATTTGAGGTTTACCGCATGATGTTATGAGATACATAGAGACTGTAAAATGTTTACTATCTCAAAGTTTATTCATAGTGTTTTTTTCCTCAGGTGATGTCTTCTCTTAAATCTTATACCTTTAGTGTCTTTTTTAAGTTTTCTGCTTTTTAGATAGGTCATGATCCTCAGCTTCATTGTCTTTTAAAGGAAAAAAACTGAATTAGAATACAGGTTCTTAATCTGGGCTCGATGGACAGACTTTATGGAGGGGCCTGTAAAGCCCAGGAACTATGCAAAATTGCATGTATATGTGTATGTAAATACTTCTATGTAGTGTGCTAAGGATAGAGCCTATGGCTTTCATCAGTTTCTCAGATGTTCATAGAACCCCAGAAAATGAAGAATTTCTGAGATAAGTACTTTTTAAGTTCCTGTGTAGTTCTAAATTTCAAGGAGATTTGCTAAGCAGTTTTATTACAGCTCTTCCTTAGCAGAGCAGAGAGTGATAGGAAACTCAACAGGTAGTCCAGTGAAGGCTGTATTATATTTGCCATTGGTACGTAGAATTGAAAATCTAACTATGTAAGGAGTTTATCTACTATATGATTTTAAATTAGAGACAGCAAAAGTAATAAGGACCAGCAACCAGCAAGTCCCAATAATTTTAAGTCAAGTTAGTAATAATAAAAGATTTCTTCGAGCTCACTTTATTTTTATTTTCTGTGTTGTTTATTATCACACTGTCGACTTCTCATTCTTTTTGCATATCCACAGATATCCCATGAGCTTTCAGAGTAAGCTATCCAAATAGAGAATAAACATGTGAGGGAGACAAGATGAGAATGAAACTGACTATGATTGCAACTGGGTCAAATCTATTAATATGTGATATTTATGTCTCTGCATGGTTGAAACTGCAAATCCTTATGCATAACATTTCCTCTTGCTTTGATAGAAAATTCCTCACTCAAATACTTCAAAACCATCATTTTAATTTTTATCACCCTGAAAATTTCATTTTTAAATGGAGCATAATGTTGTCATGCTGAAATAGACGTCTTTGGATTACATCACTTTGCATGGTGTAAAACTCTGGAGTTAATTTCACTGCTGTGTATCAGAAGTGTGCCTGTGAACTTGGGGGATTAGAGGACAGAGCTAATGGGGACAAGGTCATGGGTTCAGTCTCTGTAAGGGTGTTAACTCAGTTATGTTCCCTGGCCACAGGCTGTACCCCAACCCTAGCCAGAAGACTCTTGGGGCCAAGGGAATCCAGGGGACAGAGGAGATGACTCAGCGTAACCCATCCTCCACAACTAGAGAGACAACTCAAAGAACACATATCTCAGAATCTTCCAACGGCAGCATTGGAAAGAACTCCAGTTAAAAGGTTATCCTGTCTCTTCTCGAATAGCTCCAGGTACAGAGAATTCATTGTCTCTCAGTGTCACCCATTTACTCTCGAAACAACTCTGATAACTTTTTCTTATGTGAATTACAAGTGTCCATCATTCTGTAAATTGGACCTAGGCCTGCCTTGTGGAATCGACAGAATGACTGTAAGCCAACTCTTTATAAGCTGGAAAACAGCAACAGAGTTGAAATAGGGGCTTCCAGCTTTACCTCCACATTGCCATTCTTACTGGCCTTGTCAGCGGAAAGGGCTCTTGCTTAGAGATCTTGGTAACAGTAATTTAAGCAGAATCTTCAATTCTTTTATATAAAGGACTTGGAGTATAGCATTTGGGAAAGGAGTCTAAATTCCCTTCTAGCTCTTGAGACATGTTTCACACATAGCTCACAGCTGGAGGATACAGCCAGGAATACTAGGAGGATATCCATCAATCTTCAGCCCGCAAATAACATTGCAATGGGGTTCTGCCATGGGGCTGGATGTTTGGAGATATTAATGAGGGGGTCTAGACCAACCTGTCATTTCTTATTCAGAGGGCCTAGGGGGAAAACTTTAACATGATTATATTTTAATCACTCCCAAAGACATGTACTCATTCATTCATCCAGTCAAAAAAGAGTAGTTGTTGAGGTCCTTCTATGCTCTAGCTGTTAGGAATACAATGATGAGTAAAATTAAAAGGGTCAACCGCGGGATATACACATTAAACAAATCATCACACAAGGTAATATGTAATTTCAAATGATGATTTGTGATACAAAGGAAAAGTGCAGATTATTTTCAGAGCATATAATAGGTCTGATCTTAAGGAAGACTTGCCTGACATTTGAGTTAACATATAAAGGATGAATTAGAGTTAACTGAGTAAAAAAAGTGAAGATGGGGAATGCATTCCAGATAAAGAGAACAGCAAATGGGAAATACCTTGCCTCCCCATGTAAGGCAGGTATATGAAGAAGCACAGAATATTAACAACAACAACAACAACAGCAGCAGCAGCAACAACAAACTGAGACGGCCACTGTGGATGAAATTCAGAGATAAGGAGTTCTGCGGTACAAAATGAAGCTGGAGACATCGTTAGGCCAATCCGTAAAGAATATGGCAGTCTGTGGGAAAAACTGTACAATTTTATCTTCTGCACTTCCCCTCACAAAGTCTTTGTTCTTTTCAGCAGATGCCATGACCTGCTCTGCTACCCACATTCAGTTCTTTACTTGTATTTTTATTTTCCTCAGGAATACTTCCTCTTCTCATCATCCATCTCCTACACAAAGTCTTACTCATCTTCTCATTCCCTGAATTTTGGCATCAAGGAAGTGTGGATGAAGAGAGACTAGCCCCTAACGTACATTAAGTAACTAGTATGCACCAAGCGCAGTGCTAAATTCTTTGTATTTACAATATTTAGCCCCCATCATAACACCATGAGGTAATACCCTTTCCTCCATCTTACAGAGGATGAAATTTGAACTCAGAAATCTTAATCAGTTCAACCAAGGTGACATAGATAAACTAATAAGCCTAGAAAGAAACTCAGTTTTCCATGACTGCAAAGATTCTGCTCTTTCTCATAAAGCTAGTTGCTTCTATCTGCCTTTCAAGTTGTTCACTGACTTCCCAGGAGAAATGTTGTGGCCATAGTAATTTTGATATTAAGGTTAGCAACTGAAACATATCGATCGCTGGTATCAATTGGATAACATGGGAGTTCTAAGTTCCTGGACATAGGAGTTCCGTTCACAGTCATAATACTGTTGTATTTTGAAGGAACTAGATGCAGTCATTCCAGGAAAAGAGGTTTGTATACAAAACATCTATTTTGCTATATTCCTTGAAAGTGAGAATTTTATGCAAGCACTTGGTAGCATCTACTATGAACTTCTATGTAACCTCTATACATTTTATCTACCTCAAGACTCAGTCTTGGCACATGGTCATATTTGAAGAAACAGTATTCTAAATATCAAGAAAAATACGAAAAGCAATTACAATTAGCATTATAGATATTGTCTCAGAAAGCACCAAAGGGGATTTCAATAGTGCAGTAAGTCAAACTTTCATAAAGTTCTTTCTAAAACTTCCTTTTCCATGTCATTCTCTCTCAGAAGCTTACCCACAGTGCAGTGTCCCCACACCTCTCTCATTTTTCACTCAGTTTCTCTCAAATTTTCTCCAAGTCTAGCTTGTGCTTCTGGCTCTTGTTTGTCTTGCTATTTCCTCTCATCTTTAGGATCTATTTACCTCTTTCGTATCAGTATCTTTCTGCTCTGTCCAGTGCAAATCCTCCAAGTGGTCTCAAGAGGCAGACAGGCAGAAAAATGGTCTTTGTAAATCAGGAATAGCAGGACGTGCCCAGAATATCTAAACTTCAAGTTTATTTTTCCTTTCACATTTACTTTTGGAATATGGTCATTTACAAGTATATTTTTTCCATTCACACTTATTTTTGGCATGTGATCATTTCAAAATTCTTTTGACTAAAGGTAATAACAGTGTTTGATACCTCGTTTTCCATCGGCTGATCTTGGCACACACTATTAGTGCTTATGGATATCCCTAAACTACTCTGCACTTCCTGGCATCCCTTTGCAGCTGGATTGGCCCTGAGACTAGTTCTAGTCTACAGAATGTGAGGGAAAGTGACATGAATCACTTTTGCACCTAGGTGGTTAAATATCCAGTTTGCCTTTTCTAAACTCTCATAGTCCATTTGGGCTGCTATAACGAAGTACCATAGACTGGGGTGGCTTATAAACAACAGAAATTTATTTTTGTGCAGTTCTGGAAGCATGCAGTCTGAGGTCAAGGTGTCAGTAGACTCGCTCTCTGATGAGGGTGCCTTTCTTGGTTCATAGGTGACACCTTCTTGCTGTGGCATGGAGGAAGGATCTAGCTAGCTCTCTCTTTTATAATTCTTCCAAAGGCCTTGCCTCCTAATACAATCACCTTGGGGGCTAAGATTTCAACAAGGAAATTTTAGGGGGACACAAACATTCAGACTATCACACTCTTTTCCCTGTCCTCTATCTGGATAATACCAGGGTGACCTTGTAGCCACTAGATAGAAGCAGCCTGAGTTCTTGAGTCACTTCTTAGAAAAGAGTTAATCCACATTTTACTATAATGTGAATGAGAAATAAACCACTGTTGCATGGTTTGTTTCAGTAGCTAGTGCTAATTAAGTTAATATATGATTTTACATGGTATTTTAATTAAAACTCATTAATAAGTTCATAACTGTAGTGAATTCACTTATTAATTTTTTTCATCTAGACTTAGTGCTTTTTATGCCCTGTTGAAGATATTTTTGCTTAACCCAATGCCATGAAGGTATTTTCTGATATGTTTGTCTAGAAGTGTTATTGTTTTACCTTTCACATTTAGGTCGACTATGATCTATCTCAAGTTCCTTTTTTTTTCTTTTGAGACACAGTCTCACTATGTCACCCATGCTGGAGTGCAGTGGTGCGATCTCGACTCACTGCAACCTCTGCCTACTGGGTTCAAGCAATTCTCCTGCTTCAGCCTCCTGAGTAGCTGGGATTACAGGCACCTGCCACCATGTCTGGCTAATTTTTGTACTTTTCGTAGAGACGAGGGTTCACCATGTTGACCAGGTTGGTCTCGAACTACTGACCTAAAGTGATCTGCCTACCTCTGCCTCCCAAAGTGCTGGGATTACAGGCATGAGCCACTGCGCCTGGCCATCAAGTTACTTTTTGTGTACTGTTTGCGTGCCATGGTTAATTTTCCACATGAATATGCAATTGATCCAGTGCCATATGTTGAAAAGACCATGCTTCTGTCACTGGACTGCAGCAGCCCCTTTACTGGATAGCAAATGTAGTAGACCGTTTCTAAAAGACTGTGACTTCCATTTACTCTTGCTTTCTCTCACTCTTTATTAAAGAACTTTATATCCTCCCTCATTGTAATCTGGTATATGCTTGTGAAATAATGGTGAGGCTGTCGAGAAGGGATGGTTATAAGCCTGCAAATGGCATACATACTGCTCAGAATAAGATGGTACTGGAAAGGCAGTCCTCTGCCAAGTGGTTTATTAGGGGAGAGTCTCCACTAGTTACCTAAAAGAGAAGACCTCACAGAGGAGCCTCCAAGTGCAAGAGAAATTCAAATTGCATCCTGTGGTGTTAAACCATGCCTCTTAAGTCAAAAGTGAAAGCCTGTACCACACCTAGGTTGCATAACAGGAAGCCAAATTTACTCAGTTTTTTTTTTTTTTTTTTTTTTTTTTGGAGAGTCTCTCTCTGTCACCCAGACTGGAGTACAATGGCGCCATCTTGGCTCCCTGCAACTTCCGCCTCCTGGGTTCAAGCAATTCTCCTACCTCAGCCTCCCAAGTAACTGGGATTACAGGTGCTCACCACCACGCCCAACTAATTTTTTGTATTTTTAGTAGAGACATGGTTTTGCCATGTTGGCCAGGCTGGTCTTGAACTTCTGACCTCAGGTGATCCACCCACCTCAGTCTCCCAAATTACAGGTGTGAGCCACGGTGCCTAGCCTCCTCAGATTTTTAAAATCTGGATGTAACCTTCTATCAATAATATTACTACATATCAAATAGACCATCGTTTTTGGTTTGTATGATTCTAATAAAAATTTGAGGTTTAAAATTTCATTTTCTGGCAAAGTTCATTTTCTACCAAATAAATGTAAATTTTATAAATATCTCTTTGCCCCATCACTTCCAGCTACCCCCACCCCCATCTACATATACAACAGATATTTTTAGTAGAGATGGGGTTTCACTATGTTGGCCAGGCTGGTCTTGAACTCCTGACCTCAGGTGATCCACCCACCTTGGCCTCCCAAAGTGCTGGGATTACAGGCCTGAGCCACCACACCCAGCTGATACTGAGTTCTTATAGTAATAAGATGTTCAAGGTCATGAATTATAGTACATTTTACAATGAGAAAATACACAGCCAGTACAAAGAATGGTAAAAGTGTAGAAATACATCTAATATATACTTTTGTTTATTTATACACGCAAAAATGCCCAATAATCACCTGTTACACGCTGGGCACAGTATAAGGTACCAAGGAATACAAAGTCCCTGCCTTCACGGAGCATGTATAAGGGGGGTTTGGCACAGATAATAAACTAGCGCTATGAACAAAATTAAATGGAATAATGGGACCAGAGAGGATGTTTTAGGTTGGGTGTTCAGGGAAGGCCTCTCTGAGGTGGTGAGATCTAAGTGATGAGAAGAAGACAGTTCTGCATTTCAGGCAGAGGGAACAGCGAGTATAAGAGAACAGGGAAGGAAAGAGCATCTATGTTGCAGAAAGAGAAAGAAGGGGCCGGGGCTCAGGCATAGTGGATTCACTGGGTAGTGGGTGCAGTTTGGGGTCATGTCAGTGATGGCAGAGGCTGCTGCCATCATTCTGGCTGCAGCAGGGAGGCGCTGCTTGGGCTGCATACTCCATAGAGCCTGTGGGAGCCTCGCCCCTTCTGAGTTGGGACTGGCACTCCCTGGTTGCCAGTTGCCACTGCAGCCACCCAAACCACAGCTGCAGATCCAGGCCTCCGGCACCCAAAATGGAGCTGTGGATCCGAGCCTCTCTGTGCTCTTGGGGGAGGGCCAGGAGCAGGCAGGATCTGCCTTCCTGGGTATGGCTGTGGCCACGCTCCCAGGCATAGGAGCCAGGTGTTTCTGCAGCCTGTACCCTAGGGTTCCCCAGGAAGGACCCCAGTTCCTGCAGGCTCAGGGGTATCTTCTCCCACTGCCTGGCCTCTTTCCACTCCTGGTGCCTGTTCCGATCTCAGAGTCGGGGTTGGGGTCAAGCCTTGGGGCCATGAATAGCAGTGGGAGGCAGATTGATTCCTGGGTGGAATGGGGCGGGCCCCCAGTAAGGCCCTACCTTTGGGCCAGGGAGGGCCTGAAGAGTGGGGGCTGGGCTGCCAGTCCTGCAGACCAGAGTAGGGACTCATGATCCCTCTTCTGGGCAACCTATGGCTGCCAATGGACTAATCAGCAGGCACTTTCTCCCCTCTGAGGTCCGTGAAAGCCCTGAGCTCAGCCAGAGCAGGGCAGAGGATGACCAGAGGACAAAGGGGGCAGAGAGATGCTGGGAGGGGATGACCAGCTGTGGAGAGGAGTACCTACCTTCTCTGCTGATGGCTGGAGATGATAGGATGACCAGCTGCGGGGATGACCAGCTGCAGAGAGGAGCACCCTCTCTGCCGAGTGCTTCAGAGACCTGCAGAGATGCTCGAATGACTTGTCTGCAGAGAGGAGCCACCCTCTCCAGGGCCTCTTCTCTGCCGAGAGCTAAATCTCTGGACAGGACGAGCTGCCTGCAGTGAGGAGCTACCTATTCCTCTGAGGGGTTCTAACACTAAATAAAACTCTTCTTCACCCTTCACTTGTCTGCATACCTCCTTCTTCCTGGACACAGGACAATAACTCAGGCAAAGGTGCCACAGCCACAGAGGTTTCTGACCAGAAAAGTCGACACCCCAGAGATCTTGTAACATCGGGACCTGTAGGCCACTCTACGAAGTCTGGGATTTTATTTTTAGTGCTACAGAAAACAAGTGGTGTCCTCCTCCAGGCTGAAAGATAGCAGGACAAGAGGAGCAGCAAGGAGAACAGTTACAGACTATTATGGGTTATGCCAGAAGAGAAGATCAGCAAATATTCTCCCCAAAAATAACCATCAAGCTGGTCAAAATTGACAAAAGAATCTCTGGACTCTGGAAATCAATTAAGGGCATATAACAATGTGAGCATTGTTTATTTTTTAAAAGACAAAATCACCAAACCTCATGTAAGAATAGCAAGAATCTGATGTGTTTTAGTCTGAAGCTCCTGTTCACCCTACAATGATCAGTGCAGCAGTTCTACTACAATAGGAAAGCTGTAAAACCGATTTTGCTGCTCGAGGTGGCTGAATTGATCTGGAATGCAGCAGAAAAAAAACCCACAACCCTGAGAATTGTGCAAAACAGAGTGATCTTGGTGACAAACAAATGAGAGAAAGACATCACAGCTTACCTGATGTGATGCTGGTTAGAAAGCAACAGACTGGCAGACTGCCTTAAACTAAAGAAAATTCAAGGAATGTGATAGCCATGATGGACTGGATAGGCTCCCACATGTCTCTGGAAGTGTAGAAAGGTGTACATGCTCAAGGCTGCATGAATTCTAAAGAGAGACCAGAGAAAGTCCTAGCTATCCATAAGTTCCTGGCCATTAAGATGGCTATCATAAAAAAAAGAAATAAGAAAAACATATGGATACAGGGAGGGGAACATCACACACCAGGGCCTGTCGGGGGGTGGGGGGCAAGGGGAGGGAGAGCATTAAGACAAATACCTCATGCAGGTGGGCTTAAAACCTAGATGAGAGGTTGATGGGTGCAGCAAACCACCATGGCACATGTATACTTATGTAACAAACCTGCACGTTCTGCACATGTATCCTATAACCTAAAGTAAAATAAAAAAAGAAAGAGATAACAAATGTTGGTGAGCATGTGTATAAAACGGCACCTCAATATACTGTTGGCATAAGGCAGATTGGTGCACCCATTATGGAAAACAGTATAGAGGTTTCTAAAGAAATTACAAATAGAACCAGCATGTGACCTAGCAATTCCTCTTCTGAATATATACCTAAAGGAGAGGAAATCACCATCTGGTAAAATGGTATTTTTACCATGTTCGTTGCAACATTGTTTATAATAGCCAAGATATAGAAACAATCTGAGTGCCTATTGCTGGACAAATAGAGGATGACAACATGATACACACATAGACATACACACAGACACACACACACACACACACACACACACACAATGAAATATTCGCCTAAAAAAGGAGATCTTTCCATTTGCCACAACACGGATGGACCTGGAGGACATTATGCAAATGAAACAAGCCAGGCACAGAAAGAAAAAGATTGCGTGATTTAACTAATAGGTGGAATTTTTTTTTTAAAAGGAAAATCGAAAAGGGCCAATTATACAGAGATAAAAAACAAAACAGTGGTTACCTGGGGTAGGGGTGAGGGAAGGAAACAGGGAGATGTAGGTCAAAAGATACAAAGTAGCAGATATGTACCATGAACTAGTCTAGAGATCTAATGTATGACATGATGACTATAGTTAATAAAATTGTATTGTATTAGTAATTTTTGTTAAATAAGTAGATCTTAGCTGCTCTTGTCACAAAAGAAGTAATTATGTGAGATGACCAATATGTTAATTTGCTTCACTACAGTGACCATTTTACTATTTATATGAATTTCATTACATCATGTTATAAATATCAAATATACACAATGAAACTTATTTTTCAAAATAAAGAAACATTAACAATTTTAAAAAATTTTAAAGGAAATATGCACTAAAATGAAAGACCAACTTTCATTTGCCATAGCTGCAAAAGTCTTGAAATGTAGTATTCATTCTGAGGGTGAGTGAGGTGCAGTGCAATGGATACTCATACAATGCTGAGGGAAGTATAAAATAAAGCATGTTGTAAAGTTGTTTAGAATGGTATCATGATTATCCAAAACTTCAATATAATCATTATTTATTCAGCGAGCAGTTATTGAACTTGTACAACCTACTATGCTAGTTCCTGCCATCTGCCATTAAACAAGCTTCATTTCTAAAGAAAAAAAAGGTGGTTGATACCAGAAGACTATTATACTATTATAAGGCACATATGAAAACCATTTGAAGAGAGAGATTCAAAAACACTATAAATGAACCAAGGTGAAATCAAAACATTGTCTAAGCAAGCCACAATAAGACAAGAAAAGAGAAACAGAGGAATAAGAATCACCAGAAGCAAAAAGTAAAACACCAAATTCAAGTGATAAATGTCAATAATTATATTAAATTGGTATAAATCAATAATCATAAGACAAAGACTAGTAAATAAAAAAAGGACCCAACCATATGCTCCTTACTAAAACATCAATGCTTTTTCTAGATTGATTTTTTACGTAGCACCTTAGGTTATTCTTTTTAGAACTGTCCTCATTTCTAATGTAAGCATTTGGTGCTTTAAATTTCCTTCTCGACACTATTTTTTGATGACATATGTAAATTTAATGACTTAAATAAGTTGCAAGTAAAAGGATGGGAAAAGATATATGCAAACATTAATTTAGTACAGCAGGTGTGGCTATACTAATATCTGATAAAATAGACTTCTCATTAGAGAAAAATCACTGCCAAGAGAGTCATTATATAGTTATAGAAGGACCAGTCACTCAGGAAAAGTGTTGCAATCCAGAATGTGTACACACCAAAAATCAGAATCTCAAAATATATGAAACAAAAACTGATGGAACTGAAAGTAGAAATAAAGAAATCCACAACTATAGTTGGAGACTTCAAAACCTCTCCTCTCAGCAACTGATAGAACTACTACACAGAAAATCAACAAAATTATGGAAGAGATGAGCAATGTCACCAACCAACAGGAACTAATTGACGTATACAGAAAAGTTCACCCCCAAACAGCAGAATGGATATCTTTAAGTGCCCAGAGAATTTCTCACAGATACAACATTTTGTGGTCCATAAAACAAACCTCAAGAAATTTAAAAGAATTAAAATTATATAGTGTGTGCTCTGACAATGATGGAATCAAACTGGTAATCAGTAACAAAAATACAACACCATATATCTAAATATGTGAAAATTAAACAACACCCTTCTAAGATAATCCCTTAGTCAGACTAAGTCTCAGTGGAAATAAAAAATACATAGAATTGAATAAAAGTAAAAATAAAACATAGCAAAATATGTGGGATATACTAGAGTGAGAAGGATATTTGCAATACAAAATTTTAAAATTAGAAATAAAGACAGGTTTCAAATAAACAACCTAAGTTTCTACCTCAAGAAACTAAAAAATGAAGAACAAAATAATCCTAAATCAAGCAGAAGAAAGGAAATAATAAGATCTAAAATTAATGAAATTGACAACAGGGAAACAGAGAAAATGAATGAAACAAAAGGCTACCTCTTTGAACAAATCAATAATATCGATCAACCTCAAAATAATTGCTAAACCTGTAGCAAAACTGGCAAAAATATAAAGAAAAGATACAAATCACCAAGATCAGTAATAAACTAGGAGATATCACTATACATCCTACAGCCATTAAGAAGATAATAAGAAAACATTGGGAACAACTTTAAACAAATAAATTTGAAAACTTAGAAGAAATGGACCAATTCCCTGAAAACCAAAAGTTTATAGACACCAAAGTTGAAATATGTAATCTGAATGGGCCTATAACCAGTAAGGAAATTGAGTTAATAACATAAAAGTTCCTGAAAAAAAATTTTCTGTTTTTTTTTTTTCTGGAGAATTCTACCAAACATTTAAAGAAAAACATAGAAGAGCAGGGAACAATTGCCAGCACATTTTATGAGGCCAATATTACTATTACCCTGATACCAAAACCAAACAAAGACAGTACAGGAAGGAAAGAAAGAAGGCAGGCGGGCGGGTGGGCAGGCGAGCGGGCAGGCAGGCAGCCAAATGATAGACCAATATCTCACCTGAGTTTAGATGCCAGAATTCTCAACAAAATATGAGAAAATTGAATACAGCAATGTATAAAAATGTTTTACACTATAACCGAATGGGATTAATTCCAGGTTGCAAGGTTTGATCAACAACCTAAGTTTTTTATTTGATTATAGTAAGTTTTTTATTAATTATTTGAGAAATAATTAATGTAATCTACCGTATGAAGAAGCTAAAGGAAGATAAACAAGATCATATCAACTGATAAAGGGAAAGTTATTTGATGGAATCTAACACCCAATCATGAAAAAACTCTCAGCAAGTTAGGAATGGAAGGGAATTGCCTCAACTTAATACAGTGCATCAACAAAAACCTTGTAGCTAACATCATATTTTTTTCGTACAAACACCATGGAAATATAAATTCTTACGTCTTTCAACAAAGGGCATATGCACAGGGCAGACACCAGTAGACAAGCTCAGAAATCTAGCAGAATGATAATAGCCTAATTTCTTTATTTTATTATTATTATTGTTATTATTATTATACTCTAAGTTCTGGGATACATGTGCAGAACGTGCAGGTTTTTTACATAGGTATACACATGCCACAGTGGTTTCCTGCACCCATCAACCCGTCATCTACATTAGGCATTTATCCTAATGTTATTTCTCCCCCAGTCCCCAAACGCTTGACAGGCCTCGGTGTGTGATGTTCCCCTCCCTGTGTCCATGTGTTCTCATTGTTCAACTCCCACTTATGAGTGAGAACATGCAGTGTTTGGTTTTCTGTTCTTGTGTTAGTTTGCTGAGAATGATGGTTTCCAGCTTCATTCATGTCCCTGCAAAGGACCTGAACTCATCCATTTTTATGGCTGCATAGTATTCCGTGGTGTATATGTGCCATATTTTCTTTATCTAGTGTATCATTCATGTGCATTTGGGTTGGTTCCAAGTCTTTGCTATTGTGAACAGTGCCGCAATAAACATACATGTGCATGTGCCTTTATAGTAGAATGATTTATAATCCTTTGGGTATATACCTAGTAGTGTGATTGCTGGGTTAAATGGCATTTCTGCTTCTAGATCCTTGAGGAATCGCCACACTGTCTTCCACAATGGTTGAACTAGTTTACAGTCCCACCAACAGTGTAAAAGTGTTCCTATTTCTCCGCATCCTCTCCAGCATCTGTCGTTTCCTGGCCTTTTAATGATTGCCATTCTAACTAGCGTGAGATGGTATCTCACTGTGGTTTTGATTCGCATTTTTCTTTTTTTTTTTTTTTTTTTTTTTTTTTTTTTTTTGAGACCGAGTCTCGCTCTGTCACCCAGGCTGGAGTGCTATGGCCGGATCTCAGCTCACTGCAAGCTCCGCCTCCCGGGTTCACGCCATTCTCCTGCCTCAGCCTCCCGGGTAGCTGGGACTACAGGCGCCGCCACATCGCCCGGCTAGTTTTTTGTATTTTTTAGTAGAGACGGGGTTTCACCGTGTTAGCCAGGATGGTCTCGATCTCCTGACCTCGTGATCCGCCCGTCTCGGCCTCCCAAAGTGCTGGGATTACAGGCTTGAGCCACCGTGCCCGGCCTGATTCGCATTTTTCTAATGACCAGTGATGATGAGCTTTTTTCATAAGTGTATTGGCCACATGAATGTCTTCTTTTGAAAAGTGTCTGTTGATATCCTTCGCCAGATCAACGAGACAGAAAATTAACAAGGATATTCAGGACATGAACTCAGCTCTGGACCAAGTGGACCTAATAGACATCGACAGAACTGTCCATCCCAAATCAACAGAATATATGTTCTTCACAGCACCATATCGCACTTATTCTAAAATTGACCACATAATTGAAAGTCAAAGACTCCTCAGCAAATGCAAAAGAATGGAAATCATAACAAACCATTTCTCAGACCACAGTACAATCAAATTAGAACTCAGGACTAAGAAACTCACTCAAAACTGCACAACTACATGGAAATTGAACAACCTGTTCTGGAATGACTACTGAGTAAATAACAAAATTAAGGCAAAAATAAATAAGTTCTTTGAAACCAATGAGAACAGAGACAACGTACCAGAATCTCTGGGACACAGCTAAAGCAGTGTTTAGAGGGAAATTTATAGCACTAAATGCCCACAAGAGAAAGCAAGAAAGATCTAACATCAACACCTTAAGATCACAATTAAAAGAACTAGAGAAGCAAGAGCAAACTAATTCAAAAGCTAGCAAAAGACAAGAAATAACTAAGATCAGAACAGAACTGAAGGAGATAGAGACACGCAAACCCTTCAAAAAATCAATGAATCTGGGAGCTGGTTTGTTTGTTTGTTTGTTTGTTTGTTTTTTTTTTTGAAAAGATTAACAAAATTGACCACTAGCAAGACTAATAAAGAAGAAAAGAGAGAAGAATCAAATAGACAAAACAAAACATGGTAAAGGGGATATCACCACTGATCCCACAGAAATACAAACTACCATCAGAGAATAGTATAAACACCTCTACGCAAATAAACTACAAAATCTAGAAGAAATGGATACATTCCTGGACACATATACCCTCCCAAGACTAAACCAGGGAGAAGTCGAATCCCTGAATAGGCCAATAACAAGTTCTGATATTGAGGCAGTAATTAATAGCCTACCAACCAAAAAAGGCCCAGGACCAGACGGATTCACAGCTGAATTCTACCGGAGGTACAAAGAGGAGCTGGTACCATTCCTTCTAAAACGATTACAAGCAATAGAAAAATAAGGACTCCTCCCTAATTCATTTTATGAGGCCAGCATCATCCTGATACCAAAACCTGGCAGAGACACAACAAAAAATGAAAATTTCACGCCAATATCCCTGATGAACATCGATGCAAAAATCCTCAATAAAATACTGGCAAACCGAATCCAGCAGCACATTAAAACGCTTATCCACCACCATCAAGTCAGCTTCATCCCTGGGATGCCAGGCTGGTTCAACATATGCAAATCAATAAATGTAATCCATCACATAAACAGAATAAATAACAAAAACCACATGATTATCTCAATAGATGCAGAAAAGGCCTTCAATAGAATTCAACACCCCTTTAGGCCAAAAAGACTCAATAAACTATGTATTGATGGAACGTATCTCAAAATAATAAGAGCTATTTATGACAAACCCCAGCCAATATCATACTGAATGGGCAAAAACTGGAGGCATTCCCTTTGAAAACTGGCACAAGACAGGGATGCCCTCTCTCACCACTCTTATTCAACATAGTGTTGGAAGTTCTGGCTAGGGCAATCAGGCAAGAGAAAGAAATCAAGGGTATTCAATGAGGAAAAGAAGAAATCAAATTGTCCCTGTTTGCTGATGACATGATTGTATATTTAGAAAACCCCATTGTCTCAGTCCAAAATCTCCTTAAGCTGATAAGCAACTTCAGCAAAGTCTCAGGTTACAAAATCAATGTGCAAAAATCACAAGCATTCTTATACACCAGTAACAGACAAACAGAGAGCCAAATCAGGAATGAACTCCCATTCACAATAGCTTCAAAGAGAATAAAATACCTAGGAATCCCACTTACAAGGGATGTGAAGGACCTCTTAAAAGAGAACTACAAACCACTGCTCAGTGAAATAAAAGAGGACACAAACAAATGGAAGAACATACCATGCTCATGGATAGGAAGAATCAATATTGTGAAAATGGCCATACTGCCCAAGGTAATTTATACATTCAATACCATCCCCATTAAGCTACCAATGAGTTTCTTCACAGAATTGGAAAAAACTGCTTTAAAGTTCATATGGAACCATAAAAGACCCCGCATTGCCAAGACAATCCTAAGCCAAAAGAACAAAGCTGGAGGCATCACGCTACCTGACTTCAAACTATACTATAAGGCTACAGTAACCAAAACAGCATGGTACTGGTACCAAAACAGAGCTATAGACCAATGGAACAGAACAGAGCCCTCAGAAATAATACCACACATCTACAGCCATCTGATCTTTGACAAACCTGAGAGAAACAAGAAATGGGGAAAGGATTCCCTATTTAATAAATGGTACTGGGAAAATTGGCTAGCCATAAGTAGACAGCTGAAACTGGATCCTTTCCTTACTCCTTATATGAAAATTAATTCAAGATGGATTAGAAACTTAAATGTTAGACCTAAAACCATAAAAACCCTAGAAGAAAACCTAACTAATACCATTCAGGACATAGGCATGGGCAAGGACTTCATGTCTAAAACACCAAAACCAATGGCAACAAAAGCCTAAATTGACACATGGGATCTAATTAAACTAAAGAGCTTCTGCACAGCAAAAGAAACTACCATCAGAGTGAACAGGCAACCTACAGAATGGGAGAAAATTTTTGCAATCTACTCATCTAACAAAGGGCTAATATCCAGAACCTATAAAGAACTCAATCAAATTTACAAGAGAAAAACAACCCCATCAAAAAGTAGGCAAAGGATATGAACAGACACTTCTCAAAAGAAGACATTCATACAACCAACAGACACATGAAAAAATGGTCATCATCACTGGCCATCAGAGAAATGCAAATCAAAACCACAATGAGATACCATCTCACACCAGTTAGAATGGCAATCATTAAAAAGTCAGGAAACAACAGGTGCTGGAGAGGATGTGGAGAAATAGGAACACTTTTACACTGTTGGTGGGATTGTAAACTAGTTCAACCATTGTGGAAAACAGTGTGGCGATTCCTCAAGGATCTAGAACTAGAAATACCATTTGACCCAGCCATCCCATTACTGGGGATATACCCAAAGGATTATAAGTCATGCTGCTATAAGGACACATGCCCATGTATGTTTATTGCGGCACTATTCACAATAGCAAAGACTTGGAATCAACCCAGATGTGCATCAGTGACAGACTGGATGAAGAAAATGTGGCACATATACACCATGGAATACTATGCAGCCATAAAAAAGGATGACTTCATGTCCTTTGTAGGGACATGGATGCAGCTGGAAACCATCATTCTCAGCAAACTATCACAAGAACAGAAAACCAAATACCACATATTCTCACCAACTATCACAAGAACAGAAAACCAAATACCACATGTTCTCACTCATAGGTGGGAACTGAACAATGAGATCAATTGGACACAGGAAGGGGAACATCACCCACCGGGTCCTATTTTGGGGGGGAGGGGAGCGATAGCATTAGGAGATATGACTAATGTAAATGATGAGTTAATGAGTGCAGCACACCAACATGGCACATGTATACATATGTAACAAACCTGCATGTTGTGCACATGTACCCTGGAACTTAATGTATAATAATAAATAAATAAATAAATAAATGGTGTTGGGAAAACTGGCTAGCCATATGCAGAAAACTGAAACTGGACCCCTTCCTTACACCTTATACAAAAATTAACTCGAGATGGATTAAAGACTTAAACGTAAGACGCAAAGTCATAAAAGCCCTAAAAGAAAATGAAGGCAATACCATTCAGGACATAGGCATGGGTGAAGACTTCATGACTAAAACACCAAAAGCAATGGCAACAAAAGCCAAAATTGACAAATGGAATCTAATTAAACTAAGGAGCTTCTGCACAGCAAAAGAAACTACCATCAGAGTGAACAGGCAACCTACAGAATGGGAGAAAATATATGCAATCTATCCATCTGACAAAGGGCTAATATCGAGAATGTAGAAGGAACTTACATGTACAAGAAAAAAGCTACCATTGTCCTTAATGATGACAGAATGATTTCCTTCTAATATCAGCAAGGATATCTGCCCTCAGTATACTTATTAAACAGACTATAAATTTAATATCTTCATTAAAGCAAAAATATAATTTTATATGTATTAGAAAGGAAAAAATAAATCTCTCTATTTACAAATGATATTGTTGCACACATAGAAAATCCAAGGAGCCTACAAAAAATCTCCTGGAATTAATAAATGAATCCAGTAAGGTTGCAGATATAAGAGCAAGACACAAAAATCAATCACATTTCTATATATTAACAATGAACCTGTGGAAATAGCAATTAAAACAGTGCAATATATAATCATTCCAAATGTAACAAAATCAGAAATACATGTGCCAAAACATGTATTTTATCTGTATGCTGAAAATTGCAAAATGCTGATGAAAGAAATCCAAAATGACCCAAATAATTGAAGACATAGACCACATTCATTGATTGAAAGACCCAACATAATAAAGATGTCAATTCTCTCCAAATTAATCTATATGTTTAATATAAATCTCGGAGGGCGGAGCAAGATGGCCGAATAGAAACAGCTCCAGTCTCCAACTCCCAGCGCGAGCGACACAAAAGACCGGTGATTTCTGCATATTCAACTGAGGTACTAGGGTTATCTCACTAGGGAGTGCCGGACAATCGGTGCTGGTCAGCTGTTGCAGCCCGACCACCGACCACCAAGAACTGGAGCAGGGCGAGGCATTGCCTCACCTGGGAAGCGCAAGGGGGAAGGGAATCCCTTTTCCTAGCCAGGGGAACTGAGACACACAACACCTGGAAAATCGGGTAATTCCCACCCCAATACTGCGCTTTAAGCAAACGGGCACACCAGGAGATTATACCCACACCTGGCCAGGAGGGTCCCACGGCCATGGAGCCTCCCTCATTGCTAGCACAGCAGTCTGCGATCTAACTGGAAGGCAGCAGCGAGGCTGGGGGACGGGCGTCCGCCATTGCTGAGGCTTAAGTAGGTAAACAAAGCCGCTGGGAAGCTCGAACTGGGTGGAGCTCACAGCAGCTCAAGGAAACCTGCCTGTCTCTGTAGACTCCACCTCTGGGGATAGGGCACAGCTAAACAACAACAACAAAACAGCATCAGACACCTGTGCAGATGCAAACGACTCTGTCTGACAGCTTTGAAGAGAGCAGTGGATCTCCCAACACGGAGGTTGAGATCTGAGAATGGACAGACTGCCTGCTCAAGTGGGTCCCTGACCCCTGAGTAGCCTAACTGGGAGACATCCCCCACTAGGGGCAGTCTGACACCCCACACCTCACAGGGTGGAGTACACCCCTGAGAGGAAGCTTCCAAAGGAAGAATCAGACAGGTACACTCGCTGTTCAGCAATATTCTATCTTCTGCAACCTCTGCTGCTGATACCCAGAAAAACAGGGTCTGGAGTGGACCTCAAGCAATCTCCAACAGACCTACAGCTGAGGGTCCTGACTATTAGAAGGAAAATTATCAAACAGGAAGGACACCTATACCAAAACCCCATCAGTACGTCACCATCATCAAAGACCAGAGACAGATAAAACCACAAAGATGGGGAAAAAGCAGGGCAGAAAAGCTGGAAATTCAAAAAATAAGAGCGAATCTCCCCCTGCAAAGGAGTGCAGCTCATCACCAGCAACGGATCAAAGCTGGTCAGAGAATGACTTTGACGAGATGAGAGAAGAAGGCTTCAGTCTATCAAAGTTCTCAGAACTAAAGGAGGAATTACGTACCCAGTGCAAAGAAACTAAAAATCTTGAAAAAAGAGTGGAAGAATTGATAGCTAGAATAATTAATGCAGAGAAGGTCATAAACGAAATGACAGAGATGAAAACCATGACACGAGAAATATGTGACGAATCCACAAGCTTCAGTAACTGACTCGATCAACTGGAAGAAAGAGTATGAGCGATTGAGGATCAAATGAATGAAATGAAGTGAGAAGAGAAACCAAAAGAAAAAAGAAGAAAAAGAAATGAACAAAGCCTGCAAGAAGTATGGGAATATGTAAAAAGACCAAATCTACGTCTGATTGGGGTGCGTGAAAGTGAGGGGGAAAATGGAACCAAGTTGGAACACATTCTTCAGGATATCATCCAGGAGAACTTCCCCAACCTAGTAAGGCAGGTCAACATTCAAATTCAGGAAATACAGAGAATGCCACAAAGATACTCCTCGAGAAGAGCAACTCCAAGACACATAATTGCCAGATTCACCAAAGATGAAATGAAGGAAAAAATCTTAAGGGCAGCCAGAGAGAAAGGTCGGGTTACCCACAAAGGGAAGCCCATCAGACTAACAGCAGGTCTCTCGGCAGAAACCCTACAAGCCAGAAGAGAGTGGGGGCCAATATTCAACGTTCTTAAAGAAAAGAATTTTCAACCCAGAATTTCATATCCAGCCAAACTAAGTTTCATAAGTGAAGGAGAAATAAAATCCTTTACAGATAAGCAAATGCTTAGAGATTTTGTCACCACCAGGTCTGCCTTACAAGAGACCCTGAAGGAAGCCCTAAACATGGAAAGGAACAACCGGTACCAGCCATTGCAAAAACATGCCAAAATGTAAAGACCATCGAGGCTAGGAAGACACTGCATCAACTAACGAGCAAAATAACCAGTTAATATCATAATGGCAGGATCAAGTTCACACATAACAATATTAACCTTAAATGTAAATGGACTAAATGCTCCAATTAAAAGACACAGACTGGCAAACTGGATAAAGAGTCAAGACCCATCAGTCTGCTGTATTCAGGAGACCCATCTCACATGCAGAGACATACATAGGCTCAAAATAAAAGGATGGAGGAAGATCTACCAAGCAAATGGAGAACAAAAAAAAGCAGGGGTTGCAATCCTAGTCTCTGATAAAACAGACTTTAAACCATCAAAGATCAAAAGAGACAAAGAAGGCCATTACATAATGGTAAAGGGATCAATTCAACAGGAAGAGCTAACTATCCTAAATATATATGCACCCAATACAGGAGCACCCAAATTCATAAAGCAAGTCCTTAGAGACTTACAAAGAGACTTAGACTCCCATACAATAATAATGGGAGACTTCAACACTCCACTGTCAACATTAGACAGATCAACGAGACAGAAAGTTAACAAGGATATCCAGGAATTCAACTCAGCTCTGCAGCAAGCTGACCTAATAGACATCTATAGAACTCTCCACCCCAAATCAACAGAATAAACATTCTTCTCAGCACCGCATTGCACTTATTCCAAAATTGACCACATAATTGGAAGTAAAGCACTCCTCAGCAAATGTAAAAGAACAGAAATTATAACAAACTGTCTCTCAGACCACAGTGCAATCAAATTAGAACTCAGGACTAAGAAACTCAATCAAAACCACTCAACTACATGGAAATGGAACAACCTGCTCCTGAATGACTACTGGGTACATAATGAAATGAAGGCAGAAATAAAGATGTTCTTTGAAACCAATGAGAACAAAGACACAACATACCAGAATCTCTGGGACACATTTAAAGCAGTGTGTAGAGGGAAATTTATAGCACTGAATGCCCACAAGAGAAAGCTGCAAAGATCTAAAATTGACACCCTAACATCACAATTAAAAGAGCTGGAGAAGCAAGAGCAAACACATTCAAAAGCTAGCAGAAGGCAAGAAATAACTAAGATCAGAGCCGAACTGAAGGAGATAGAGACACAAAAAACCCTCCAAAAAATCAATGAATCCGGGAGTTGTTTTTATGAAAAAATCAGCAAAATTGACAGACCACTAGCAAGACTAATAAAGAAGAAAAGAGAGAAGAATCAAATAGACGCAATAAAAAATGATAAAGGGGATATCACCACCGACCCCACAGAAATACAGACTACTATCAGAGAATACCATAAACACCTCTATGCAAATCAACTAGAAAATCTAGAAGAAATGGATAATTTCCTGGACACTTACACTCTTCCAAGACTAAACCAGGAAGAAGTTGAATCCCTGAATAGACCAGTAGCAGGCTCTGAAATTGACGCAATAATTAATAGCCTAGCAACCAAAAAAAGTCCAGGAGCAGATGGATTCACAGCTGAATTCTACCAGAGGTACAAGGAGGAGCTGGTACCATTCCTTCTGAAACTATTCCAATCAATAGAAAAAGAGGGAATCCTCCCTAACTCATTTTATGAGGCCAACATCATCCTGATACCAAAGCCTGGCAGAGACACAACAAAAAAAGAGAATTTTAGACCAATATCCCTGATGAACATCGATGCAAAAATCCTCAATAAAATACTGGCAAACCGGATTCAGTAGCACATCAAAAAGCTTATCCACCATGATCAAGTGGGCTTCATCCCTGGGATGCAAGGCTGGTTCATCATTCGCAAATCAATAAATGTAATCCAGCATATAAACAGAACCAAAGACAAGAACCACATGATTATCTCAATAGATACAGAAAAGGCTTTTGACAAAATTCAACAGCCCTTCATGCTAAAAACGTTCAATAAATTCGGTACTGATGGAACGTACCTCAAAATAATAAGAGCTATTTATGACAAACCCACAGCCAATATCGTACTGAATGGGCAAAAACTGGAAAAATTCCCTTTGAAAACTGGCACAAGAGAGGGATGCCCTCTCTCACCACTCCTATTCAACATAGTGTTGGAAGTTCTGGCTAGGGCAATCAGGCAAGAGAAAGAAATCAAGGGTATCCAGTTAGGAAAAGAAGAAGTCAAATTGTCCCTGTTTGCAGATGACATGATTGTATATTTAGAAAACCCCATTGTCTCAGCACAAAATCTCCTTAAGCTGATAAGCAACTTCAGCAAAGTCTCAGGATACAAAATTAATGTGCCAAAATCACAAGCATTCTTATACGCCAGTAACAGACAAACAGAAAGCCAAATAATGAATGAACTTCCATTCACAATTGCTTCAAAGAGAATAAAATACCTAGGAATCCCACTTACAAGAGTTGTA
The DNA here is from genome assembly GCF_007565055.1 of Rhinopithecus roxellana. Classification (NCBI taxonomy): domain Eukaryota; kingdom Metazoa; phylum Chordata; class Mammalia; order Primates; family Cercopithecidae; genus Rhinopithecus; species Rhinopithecus roxellana. The sequence continues at coordinate 112,437,492 of NC_044555.1, read as the reverse complement.
AAGGACCTTTCAAGGAGAACTACAAACCACTGCTCAGTGAAATCAAAGAGGACACAAACAAATGGAAGAACATACCATGCTCATGGATAGGAAGAATCAATATCGTGAAAATGGTCATACTACCCAAGGTTATTTATAGATTCAATGCCATCCCCATCAAGCTACCAATGAGTTTCTTCACAGAATTGGAAAAAACTGCTTTAAAATTCATGGAACCAAAAAAGAGCCCGCATTGCCAAGACAATCCTAAGCCAAAAGAACAAAGCTGGAGGCATCACGCTACCTGACTTCAAACTATACTACAAGGCTACAGTAACCAAAACAGCATGGTACTGGTACCAAAACAGAGATCTAGACCAATGGAACAGAACAGAGCCCTCAGAAATAATACCACACATCTACAGCCATCTGATCTTTGACAAACCTGAGAGAAACAAGAAATGGGGAAAGGATTCCCTATTTAATAAATGGTGCTGGGAAAATTGGCTAGCTGTAAGTAGAAAGCTGAAACTGGATCCTTTCCTTACTCCTTATATGAAAATTAATTCAAGATGGATTAGAGACTTAAATGTTAGACCTAATACCATAAAAACCCTAGAAGAAAACCTAGGTAGTACTATTCAGGACATAGGCATGGGCAAGGACTTCATGTCTAAAACACCAAAAGCAACAGCAGCAAAAGGCAAAATTGACAAATGGGATCTAATTAAACTAAAGAGCTTCTGCACAGCAAAAGAAACTACCATCAGAGTGAACAGGCAACCTACAGAATGGGAGAAAATTTTTGCAATCTACTCATCTGACAAAGGGCTAATATCCAGAACCTACAAAGAACTCAATCAAATTTACAAGAAAAAAACAGCCCCATCAAAAAGTGGGCAAAGGATATGAACAGACATTTCTCAAAAGAAGACATTCATACAGCCAACAGACACATGAAAAAATGCTCATCATCACTGGCCATCAGAGAAATGCAAATCAAAACCACAATGAGATACCATCTCACACCAGTTAGAATGGCAATCATTAAAAAGTCAGGAAACAACAGGTGCTGGAGAGGATGTGGAGAAATAGGAACACTTTTACACTGTTGGTGGGATTGTAAACTAGTTCAACCATTATGGAAAACAGTATGGCGATTCCTCAAGGATCTAGAACTAGATGTACCATATGACCCAGCCATCCCACTACTGGGTATATACCCAAAGGATTATAAATCAGGCTGCTATAAAGACACATGCACACGTATGTTTATTGCGGCACTATTCACAATAGCAAAGACTTGGAATCAACCCAAATGTCCATCTGTGACAGACTGGATTAAGAAAATGTGGCACATATACCCCATGGAATATTATGCAGCCATAAAAAAGGATGAGTTTGAGTCCTTTGTAGGGACATGGATGCAGCTGGAAACCATCATTCTTAGCAAACTATCACAAGAAGAGAAAACCAAACACCGCATATTCTCACTCATAGGTGGGAACTGAACAATGACATCACTTGGTTTCTGGAAGGGGAATATCACACACCGGGGCCTATCATGGGAAGGGGGGAGGGGGGAGGGGGGAGGGATTGCATTGGGAGTTATACCTGATGTAAATGACAAGTTGATGGGTGCTGACGAGTTGATGGGTGCAGCACACCAACATGGCACAAGTGTACATATGTGACAATCCTGCACGTTATGCACATGTACCCTAGAACTTAAAGTATAATAAAAAAATAAAAATAAAAAAAATAATTCTCAGCAAATGAGTTTTCTTTGCATTTTTGATTTATATGGGAAGGCATAGGCCCTAGGATAAATAAAATAATCTTGACCAAAAAAAGTGGGAGGAATCACTCTACCTAACAAATCTTACTATATAGCTACAATAATCAAGACAATGTGGTATCAGTAGACAGATATACAGATTGGTGAATCAAATAATATCAAATAATACAAAGAATCTGTTCCAGTCTGGGTGACAGAGTGAGACTCCGTCTCAAAAAAAAAAAAAAAAAAAAAAAAAAAAAAAAAAAAAAAAAATCTAGAAGTAGACCTTCACAAATATGCTCAACTATTGTTTGACAAATGTACAAAAGCAATTCAATAGAGGAAAGATTACCTTCTCAGCAAATAGTGCTGGAGAAATTGCATATCCACAGGCCAAAAAAAAAAAAAAAAAGTAAGAATTCTTCTGAACCTCATACTTTATACAAAAATTAACTCAAAAGGATTAGAGGCTTAACTGTAAAACATGAAACCATAAAACTTTCAAAAAAAACTTGAGGCAATCTTTGGAATCTACAACTAGGCAAAGAGTTCTTAGATTTGGCACCAAAAGTGTCATCATAAAAGGAAAAATAGAAAAATGAACCTAAACGAAATTAAAAGCTTTTGTTCTTTGAAATTCCATGTGAAAAGGATGAAAGATAAACAACAGACTTGGAGAAAATATTGGCAAACAATACAGCTGACAAATATTTTTTCGTATAAAAAATATAAAGGTCTCTCAAGACTCAGCAGTAAAAACAAAAACAATCCAATTACAAAATGATCAAGAGACTTGATGAGTGACATTTCACCACAGTGGGTATAGAGATGGGAAATATGTACATGAGATGTTCAACATCATTAGTCATCAGGGAGATGCAAATTGATACAAGGAAATATTACTACACATCTATTGGAATGGCTAAAATACAATACAGTGACCACACCGAATGTGAAGATTCAGAAAAAATTGGATCATTCATAAATTGCTGTAGGAATGTAAAATGGTACAGCCACTCTGGAAACCAGTTTCCCAGTCTTACAAAACTAAGCATACAATTACCAAATGACACAAGTAGCATACTCTTGGGTATTTATCCCAAGGAAATGGAAATGTATGTTCACACAAAAACCTGTAAACAAATGTTCATAGCAGTTTTATTCTTAGTAGCCCCAAACTGGAAAGAGTCCAGATGTCCTTCAACAAATGAATGGTTAAAAAAACAAAAAACAGCCGGGCGCGGTGGCTCAAGCCTGTAATCCCAGCACTTTGGGAGGCTGAGACGGGCGGATCACGAGGTCAGGAGATCGAGACCATCCTGGCTAATACGGTGAAACCCTGTCTCTACTTAAAAATACAAAAAAACTAGCCGGGCGACAAGGCGGGCGCCTGTAGTCCCAGCTACTCGGGAGGCTGAGGCAGGAGAATGGCGTAAACCCGGGAGGCGGAGCTTGCAGTGAGCTGAGACCTGGCCACTGCACTCCAGCCTGGGTGGCAGAGCAAGACTCCGTCTCAAAAAAACAAAAACAAAAAACAAAAAACAACACTGTGGTACATTCATATCATGAAATGCTACTACTCAGAAATAAAAAGAAACAAACTATTGATAGACCAAGAACTTGGACAAATCCCCAGGAAATTTTACTGATTGGAAAAAAAAATATCAACAGGTTAAACAATATATGATTCAATTTATATACCATTTTTGAAATGACAGAATTTCAGAAATGGAGGACAGATTAGTGGTTGCCAGGGGTCAGGGTTGGGGGAGAGAACACCAAGAGGTAGATATATGTGGTTATAAAAGGGCAACAGGAAAGATATTTGTGTTGTTGGAACTGTTCAGTGTTTTGAGTTTGTGGTGGATACATAAACCTGCACGAGAGAAAAAAAAACATATAGAACTAAGTGCACACTAATGAGTACCAGTAAAAGTGGGGAAACCTGAATAATGTTGGTGGATTGTATCAACGTTAGTATCCTGGTTCTGATATTATACTATAGTTTTCCATAATGTTACCAATCAGGTAAAGTGGGAAAAGTGAACAAGTGAACTTTCTGTATTATTTCTGAACTGCACGTGAATCTTTAGTTATCTCAATGAAAATTTCAATTAAACACGTTACTACAGAAGTCTAGAGAACAGATGAGGAAATTTGACTTTGGTAAAACAAGATGCAGGATAATTTGTACAGTATGTTCTCATTTATTATTTGAACAGATGCATATCTACATAATTGTATATTGGCATGGGAAATTGCTAGAAGGAAACGTAAGAAATTGTTGAAGTAGTGACCTTTGGATAGTCGCAAGTGGGAGGAGACTCACTTTAAAAAATATGCCGTTTTGTGGCACTTGATTTTCTTAAACCATGTGCATGTACTACTTGTGTTAATTTATATTGAAAACACATAGAAATAGAATATCTTAGGTAAAATATAAACTTTAATGCTTTGCAATATCAATTTTTATCTTCAATGCTATCATAATTACTACATGAAGTAAAGGACTCTATAAGAAATATTTTACAGGGTGCAAACAGGTTTGCTGGTGTCTTTGTGAAACTGCCTTTGCAAACATTGTAGCAGTGAGAAAATCATGACAATGAAAGAGACTTGATCTAACCAACCCCCATCTTACCTTTAACCTCCAACCTGCACTTAGTGATGCCCCAGCTTGAGCCAAGCTAACTTTGGGAGAAATTTACTTTATACTTTAAATCATATTAGCCATTCTCTAAAACTAAACTGCCTTTGTAAAACTAATGAAAGACCACCAAGTTAGGAGAATGAGAGGAGCCTGAATTGTTAATAGGCAGACATAAATGATAAACAGCCATTATCCTGGAAGTCAGAAGATTTGTGACTTCCTCAGTTACTCATGTGGATAACATCACTATTCTGGAGCCTAAGATTGGCCTTTTGTGATGTTTTTTCAGGCTTTTGCATTTCTGATGATAGGATGGCTTCACCTGGACCTGCCAACTAGTCCTGTGGCCCCCACCCAGAAGTGAACTGAGAGAAGGAGGACCATTTTCCACACGCTATGATTGCATCCCCAATCAATCAGCAGCATCTGTTCACTAGCCACTGCTCTCCCTGCCAAACTATCTTTGAAAAACCCTAGCCTCTAAATTTTCAAGAAGGCCGATTTGAGTAATAATATAACTGTGGTATTCTGTTTAGCCAACTCTATGTGTGTAAACTCTTTATTGCAGTTTTCCTGTCTTGATAAATCAGGTCTATCAGGGCAATGGGCAAGAAGGACCCCATTGGGTAGTTACAATTGGAGGAATAAATTTTCATCAAAAAATAATTCCCATTGCTCTGACACTACAAACCCCCAGACTCCAGGCAATAGTCAATGGTAGTTTTTCGAAAATATGGTTCCTAGGGCCCTGTATTTTGATGCCAAACATTATGAAAGAAACAAATTCTTTGCACTTGTGTTTTGTCATTTATACTGTCTCATTGATTGCATTGTAAATATGTGCATGGAAACAGGCATATATAATTTTACTGTTAGAATCCTCCTAATGCTTGGTTGTAAATATCAATAATATTGACAGCAGTAGGTGGCGAATATTTTCTACAGCCTACCAGCAGAAAAGAGAGGAACGGATGGCAGATAATAGAAATCAGCTGGGCCTAATTCAGAGCGCATCAGAATTCCTGAAAAGACTTGATACATTTTGACTAAATGAGAAACAGCTAGGGAACAGGTCTTCGGTACAATTAATTAATACATAGATTCTCTGAGACCTTTTGGGCTGAATGTAAGCCTTCGCCACATACAGAGGAAAGACTGCACAAATAAAAGAGTCTGCAAACACCAAAGGTAGTAGGTCATGTAGATTACCCAGGGCCAATGTGATTTTGAAAATGTTCGTTTTTTTTTTTACACTGATGAGAGATGTCTGATAAATCAATCACCACCACAGCAACATTTTTATCATAAAACCTATGTATAGAGTTTGAGGTTTCAGTGAGCCATAATCACACCACCGCATTCCAGCCTGGGCAACAAGAGTGAGATCTTGACTCCATTTAAAACAATTATCTGTGTATCCCTTCATTTTTATTTTTACATCCTGTTTCACATCCTAGGAGGGAGTTGACAAGCAGTTGTCTTGCTCTAACAGCTTTTGAAACAACTGTACAGCAAGAAAATGACCCAATTATAAAAAATAGGCAGAAGACCTGAATAGAAATTATTCAAAAGAAGGCATACAAATGGCCAACAGGTATATTAAAAAATGTTCATCATCACTGATCATCAGGAAAATGCAAAGTAAAACCACAATGAGCTATCACCTCGCATCTGTTAAAAATGGCTATTATCAAAAAGATAGAAGACGTGTTGTTGAGGATGTGGAGAAAAGAGAACCCTGGTGCACTCTTGGGAATAAATTATGGAAATTACAGCCATTATGAAAAACAGTATGAAGGTTCCTCAAAAATTGAAAAATAGAACTATTATATCATCCAGCAATACCACTTCTGGGTATATATCCATAGGAAATGAAATCAGCATGTGAAATTGACATCTGCACTCCCATGTTCATTGCAGCACTATTTACAATAGCCAAGACATGGAATCACCCTAAGCGTCCATCAACAGATAAACGAATAAAGAAAATGTGTTATATATGCACAATGGAATACTATTCAGCCTTAAAAAAGCAGGCATTTGTGACAAGAAATTATGTTAAATGAGATACATAAAGGAATAAAAAGAAAAATATTGCATGACCACACTTATATGTGGAATCTTATAAAGGTTAAATTTATAGAAGCAGAGAATAGAATAATTGTTGGCAGGGGTTGGGAGACAAGGATAGGGAGACAGATGTTAGTCAAAGGGTACTAAGTTTCAGTAGATAGGAGGAATTAGTTCTGGAGATCTATGGTATACCCTGGTAAATATAGCCATTAATAATGTATACTTGAAAATTGCTAAGACAGATCTTAAATGTTATCAACCCAAAGAAAATTACAAGAATGTGAGGTGATGGATATGTTAATTAGCTTGATTTGAGCATTTCACAAAGAATGTGTATCTCAAAATATGCTGTTGTACACCATAAATATTTAATTATTTTATTTGTCAATTATACCTTAATAAAGCTGGGGAAAACAAACAAACACATACCCTGGGCCTGTGACTCCCTCTTCCACAGACATCAAGGGCTGAACAGCATTAGTTTTCAGTACCCCTCCACCACCTTGGTTTTGTTAAGTGGTCACAGTTATGTTTAATCTTGAATGGCTACCATACTCCGCCTAGTAACACTTGAGACTTATTCCAGAGACCTTTGCAAACGTAGATAAAAACTCCTGATCTTGGTTTAATTCAACCTCACAACATGTAGTTCTAGAAGAGGATTTCTTCTAGAATTGGTTTTTAATTGAAGCTAGTCTCCAGGTAGGCCCCAAGCGTTAAGGTAAGATGCCAACCCCCTACATCCACTCTGATGTCTGACTTGCAGAAGAACTCCTAATGGAGCTGGGTGACTGACTGGTGAGTGACTTGAGAGAACAGACGTGTTTTGACTGAGCAAGTCCTGATAACCATGTGTTTGATGTTGTTTTTCACAATATACTCCTCTCCTCTCCAGGGTATTGCCAATCTATCAGGATAGCTTCACTTAGAAGACTTGCAGGCATCTCAGACTCACCATATTCCAAAATGAATTTAGGATTTTCCTTCCAAAACTTAAGATTCCCCCTCATCCCCTGTAATTTCAACTCCAAATTCCTGCTCTCCCCATTCCTGTACAATGAAAAAACCTTGTGGATAATCCCTCCAAAATGTCCTTTAATACCCTTTTTTCTATTCCAATTGCCAATGCCTTAAGTCATTTCCTTATCATCACTGACACAAATTGGTGCAAAAGATTCTTTTGTTCCCACTCTCACTCTTTCTAGAAATAATGATAATAATAGTTACAATAGAGTTCTTCCTGTATGCCGGGTATTTTCTAAGAGCTTTATATTCATTACCTTGCTTAATTTTTATAACCATTCCATAAGTGCCATTATTGTTGATGTATTACTGATGAGGAAACTGAGGCAGAGAGAAGTGAAGAAACTTGTCCAGGTTTACACGCATACAGTGAGTACCCAAGTTAATCTGTACTGCAGTGATTCTCATGCTTTATGGAACGCAAGAGTCATGGGGGAGAAGGTATGTTAAAATACAGGTTCCTAGACTCTACCCTTTGACACTCACTGATGCAATAGGTCAGGAGTTTGGTGATCTGCATTATCCAAACACCACTGATTCTGATGGAGGTGTACCAAGGAATACACTATGAGAAACACTGGTCTACAATTTTCAGAGTAAAATTACTAAAACCACAAATCTCATATTTTTATTACCTGCTTAAGAACCTGCTGATATCCCTATTGCTTTTAGGATAAAGTCTAAATTCTTTGGTACGGCATACAAAACCCTCCACAAAGCAGCTTCTGACAATCTCTACAACCTTATTTTCAACCTCTCCTCCCCATACCAGACTTCTTATAATTCCTTAGCTATTCTTTAATATATTCATTTACCTAACCACCAATGACAGAGTTTTTACTCATACTTGGCACTATACTAGATGTGGAGATACAGCCAAAAAGATAGGGCACCTGCCCTTGAGAAACTTAGTCCAGGAGAGAGTAATTTTAAAGGGTCATATACAAAATACAATAAAAACAGAGGATAAGGAACACTTAAGTCCACCTGGGAGTCAACAAAGGTGTCATTGTGGAAGTAGCATTTAAGCTGACACTTAAAGGATGAAGAGAAGTTTACCAGGTAGACAAATAGAGGAAAGAGTTGTCTAAGTAGAGAGATACAGCATGTATAGAAGTATAGAAATACATACTCCAGAATCTATACATAGTTCTGTAATTCTAGAATGAAATTGTAAAAGAGTGAGAGAGTAGTTCTCACAGTGGAAGCTAGAGACATATCTACTAAGGGATACAGAAATCTAAGATGGCCCCCAAATTCCCAGTGTTAACTACACTGATTTTGCTATGAATATAATAGGCTATAACTCCAGTGTTTAGGTTACTAATCAACCGACTTTGAGTTCATAAAAAGGGAGATGATACTATGAGCTCTTAAATGGGTATTAAGAAGTCAGAGATGTACTCCTCCTGGCTAGCAAGATAGCAAATAGCAAATAGCAAATAACCATGTTGTGAACTGCCTATGGGAAGCACGTGGCAAGGAACTAGCTGTGGTCTCTAGATGCTGAGGATGGTCTCCAGCAAACAGCAATAAAATGGGACCCTCAATCTTACAAATGCAAGAAAATGAATACTTCCAACAACTTGAATGAGTGTGGAAGAGGACCCCAAGCCTTCTATGAGAATTGTAGCCCTGGGCCACACCGTAATTTCAGCCTGTCGAGACCCAGAGAAGAGGACTCAGTTAACCTGAACCTGAGCTGTCCCACGAAAACGCTGAGATTATAAATTTGTGTTGTTTTAAAGTGTTACGTCTGTGGCAATTTGCTATATGACAACAGAAAACTAGCACATATACCATGCAAAAGAATTTAGATTTTGCCCATAGGTGATTGGGAAATAGTGAAGGATACTGAGCAGGATAATGACATTATATACATGTTAGAAATCTGAGCAGTATAGAGAATGAATGGTAGAAACTGAAGAGGAAAGTCCAGGTATTGCTCCTTTTCTTGCTCTACTTTGGGGAGCATGTTCCACAGTGGTTGTGCCCCCTCTGTTGTTCCTGATAGCCCCTGCCCATATGATCTCAGCTCCTACCAGTAATCTCCACCATAGTTTCAGCTACCACTGGGCAGCTGCAATTTCAGGGATCTGATAACACTAACTACATTTGTTGTCTTTAGTTCCTGGTAGGCAGGTAGTAGCTAATCTCTGGGTTACCTTATGGCTGCTGTTTGGGTTTCCCAGCAATTTAATCACATATTAAGCCAATTACCTTCTTTAAATTCCCTATGTCTGCAATTTCTGGAGTAGTATCTGTTTCTCAACTAGAGTCTCACTGATACGGGTGGCAAATTGACAACTATGGGTGATTGATCACATGTAAGGGAGAATATGAAGGATCTCAGATGACTTCTGAATTTGAGAAACCAATTGGATGATGATGTTGTTCGCCCCAAGAGGTAAACATAGAAAGGGGAAGAAATGTGATGGGAGGAGGCCTGAATTGTTTTCAGCATGTTTAATTTGATGTGTCTGTGGGACATCCAAAATAAAGATGTCCAGTAGGAATTTGGATAGATGAGCCTGCAAGCTCCATGAAAACAGAAACTGATATTGTCTTATTCTAAGCTACTTGTTACTTTTATGTTCTCATCTCATACTGGTACTGCCCTTTTCACTCCATTATAGTCACATTGGCCTCCTTAATGGTCTTCAAACACAACAGGCATAGTCTCATTTCAAGACTCTTGCCCTTGTTTATTCCTCTGCCTCTAGCACTCATTCCCTAGCTATCTGCCTGAATCACTCCCTCAACTCCTTTAGGCCTATGCTTATATGTTCATCTTCTCTATGAGCCTACTATCCTCTGACCACTTTATTTTAGATTGGACCCTCCAAAGCACAACTTTATCTCCCCAATTACTGCTTAAGTTTTCTCTATAGAACTTATCACCATCTGGCACATTGCATATTTGATTGTTTACTGTACATTTTCCCCACTAGAATGTGAGCTCTATAGGGAAGAATTGTTTTGTTTACTGCTGGATCCTCAGTGCCTAAAATAATGTTGTATGAATTAGTTTGAATGAATGAATGAGATGTGTATCCCCAAAGGTGGTATGGGTGGTATGGGCCAATTTCTAAATTGATTTCGAAATCATCAATCGAAAGACATAAGAGTGGATAAGATTACCTGCAAAATATTGGTAGATTGAGAAGAAGGGAGTGCTGAAGATAGAAACCTGGGAAACATTAATATTTAGGATCCTTTGAAAGATGAGAAACCAGAAAAAGAGCTGAGAAAGAGCCAGAAAGGGAGAGAAAGGAAACACACAAATAGACAGTGGTATATCAGAAACCAAGTCTAGAAAGGAGAAGTTGGTCAAAAGTGACAAATGATGCGACTGGGTCAAGTATGAGTGACTGAAAATTATCTCTTGAACTTAGAAACTAGAAGGACATTGATGGCTTTGGTGAGAGCAGTTAACTCTTAAGTGGCGAGTCAGAAGGCAGATTGCTGTGAATTCAGTAGTGGAAGATAAAGGATTCTGTATGTGGATAATTCTTTCAGGAAGATTAGTTGTGAAGGAAAAAAACGTAATGGTATTTGGGGGTTATGGAAGGAGTTTCTAAAATTAGGAATGATTTGGGCGTTTTGATATTTATGAGTAGGAAGAGTCAACATGGAAAGTGAGGCAGAAGATATAAAAGAGGGGAAAAGGGAGGAATCATCAATGGGGAAGGCAACAGGGTTTAAGAGACATATTTGCACAGAGGAGCATAAAGTTCAGAGTTATTCCTGATGATCTTTATTTTGTCACTGACCTAGGAACATGACCAAGTATTGAAGTATGCTCAGATGGGATTTGAGTTTCTGAGGTAAATTCCATTTTGTTTTATATTGTGGTCATTTGGTGTCAATCGAATAGGAAAATTTTAAAAAGAAATTATCTTAGATTTTCTGTCTTGACTTTTTGTTATGATTTCTGTGAGAGTTCCTTGATTTACTATTCCTATCCAATTCCACTTAGGATTTTTCTTTGTGGATATTTTGCCTCTGCTTGGGAGAAGAGAGGTAAAAATAGGTCACATGGGCCATGAAGTCCTCTGATGGACCGTTTCAACTGTCCTTATGTTTGGCAACATAAATATTCTTCTAGAAAATGAAATATTTTCTCTGAACAGCATCTCTGTATCCAGAAATGTTTATATTATGTATTTACCTAAAGATACAGCTTCCACAGCAGCAAAAATAAAAACATGACGAAGGCCTCAATTCTTTTTATTCTTACTTAGGATTTCAAAGTTGCTCATTTCTCTTTTTATTAGGCTATCACTCATTCCTTCCCGAATAAGCAGAAGCAAACAGTAGATGGAGCCTGGTTTTTACTCGGATTCAGCTTCCTCATTGTTCCAGTATGGCTTTTACCACATCTTGGTGTCTCAGTTATGAATGCTTGTCTCAGTCTGGCCTGGAAATCCACCACAGGCACTTGCTGCTGCTGAGAATGCCTCAGGTACAGTTGACACTCTTGGTTGCTCAGTGCAGCTGTTCTGTATTTGACTTGAACTTCCACCTCTGGCATGTGCTGGTCTGTAGTCCATCTCAGGTGTAAGTGATCCCTTGCTTGCTCCATTGCCTCACTGACTGGTCCTTAGGCCAAAACATCAGGCATCTCTGACAGCCACTCCACTCTTCATCCAACCTTTTAAGTTCTTCTTGGCGATAGGTTTGGTCTGCTACAAGTCAACCAAAAATGGTCTGAAGCAGTTATCCTACTGTATGGTTTTATGAGATACCCTTTACTAAATTAATATGCTTTTTTCTACTATTGAAATGAGAAGAGGATTTTTATAATCATAAATGAATACTAAATGTTACCAATTGAAATACTTCTTGAGATAATATTTTCCTTTTAATCTGATAATATGAAGAACTATAATGATAGAATTTACAGTGTGTTACCATGTTGGTATGTCTAGAATGAAACTTACTTGGTCATGATATGTTATTTTTTGACATAGTGGTGGATTGATTTCCTAACATTTTATTTAGAACTTTTGCATCTGTTTTCATTTGTGAAATTTGCTTCACTTTTCTTTCCTGTGATATATTTTTCTGGTAAAATAAATGGTTAGTTTTACAACTTCTTTATACTTTCAAACAGTTCAAGTTAGGCACTACTTATGCCTTGGAGGTTATTAGAACTCACATATAAAGCCATTTGGGCCTTGTACCTATACCTATTAAGGATATAGGTCTTTGACTAAATTTTAATTTATTTTGTTGCTTATTGTCTATTGGGATGTTCTATTTTTGACAATTTATGTAGCTTTAATTGCACTTAATATAGGTTTTAATGTTTTGATTGAAATTGTACATAGCTTTATGCTTTACACTTATACTTAAAACATCTCTTTTGTACCTGTGGTTATATTCTCTTTTTCATTTAAATGCTGTGATTTCTCTATTTTTTTCTTAGTCAAAATTGCCAAACGTCTGTTCATTTTCCTTTAGTCTTTTAAAAAATCTTGTTTTTTTTATTTTTAAATTTACCTTTACCAGCAAGTCCTGTTCCTTCTACCAATAAAATATATTCTATATCTAATCACTTTGCATCATCCTCAAAACTAAAAGTTTTAGTCAAAAATATCATAATATCTGGTCTAGGTTATTGCTATCATCTCTGAATTGGTCTTGCTGTTTTTCTCACCCACACTCAATTCGTTTTCTATATTGCATTTGATTGATCATATTAAAATACAAATTATACTTTCAGTAGTTTCCCATTGCAATGGGAAAAAAATTCAAGCACCTTCCCTTGGTTTTTATTAAGACTGCATGAGCTCATCCCCACTTACTTGTCTGATGCCATCTCTGGCTATTCTTCGCTTGGTTCCTGCCTCTCCAACTACACTGGCTCTTGTTCACTTTTTTAAAAAGGGCTTTCTTGTTCGTACTTTAAAGTCTTTTCAATTGCCATGTCCTCTCACAGAATGTCATTCTTTTCATTCTTTATTTGGCTGGCTCCCTCTCATCCGTCAGGACTCAGCAATGTGACTAAGTGACTATTTTAAATTATTTATATTTAATTAATTTAAATTAATCACATATTTTAATTGCTATAGCTTAATATGATTTTATATTAATTAAATATAATTACATTATATAATTTAGTGTTGTATTATATTAATTTAATAGTATAATATATTATAGCAATTAAACATATTTAAATTTGTTTATTTATTTTTACTTAATTAAATATAAATAAAATGTAAAATTCAGTTACACAGTTGCATTTCAAGTGCTCAGTAGGCTCAAGTGTAAATGGTGGTTACCAAATTAGACGGTGCAGATTATAGTGCAGATTTGCCATCACTACAGAAAGTTCTATTGAACAGTGCTGCTCTAGAGCATTGAAAGCACTTATTTAAGGCTTCATTAAAATATATTGAATGACTTTTGAGTTCCACAGGGATTGTTTTGTTACATTTCAAGGTTTCCTTGTTACATCTTTAATTCCTCTCTTATACTTTATTTGGCTTTATTTATGTTGATTCTTTTCATTGTTTCCTGAATTATAAATGAAATTTATTTGTTGTTGGCCTTTATTTTTTCTAGTTAATGCACTCTATGGTGTAAATTCTATACTGAATAAATGTTGGCCAGAGGTAGATATGTGGTTTTTAATTCTTTGTTTGCTTTAAAGCTATCTGTAATTTCCATCATAAAGTTGTCTTTAACTCAGAAATAATCTAGGAGAAGCACTTCCAGAATGGTGCAGTAAAAACCTCCAAAATTCTACTTCTTTATAAAGTATATAAAAACTCTAGCTAAAATTGTCCAAATTAAATTTTCAGAATTATAGAAACTAACCAAAAAAGACTTGCAATAATTTGAGGAGTGTTTATTTTGAAAACATGTTTAAATCATGGTAAGAACCATAAGCTTTGTGATATTTTAACTAGCCTATTCCCATCCCCCTTCCAGCTCTTCATAACAATAATCTTCCTTATCTGTGAGGGATATATTCTAAGGCCCCCAGTGGATGCCTGAAACCCCAGATAGTGTTAAACCCTATATACATTTTTTCCTATGCACACATACCTATGATAGAGTATAATTTATGAATTATGCACACCAAGAGATTAACAACAATAATAATTAAATAGAACACTTATAACAGTATACTGTAATAGAAGTTATATAAATGTGGTCTCTCTCAAACTATCTTAGTGTACTGTACTCACCTTTCTTCTTGTGATGATATGAGATGATACAATGCCTATGTGATGAGAATCATGTGAGGTGAATGATGTAGGCATTGTGACATATCACTAGGCTAATACAGACCTTCTGACAATATATCAGAAGGAGGATCTTCTACCTTGGGTGATCCTAGATCATCAAGCCATGATAATGTCCATGGTTGGATGCCAGGAATAGATGATGGTTTGGCTGTGTCCCCAGTCAAATTTCATCTTGAATTGTAGCTCTCATAATTTCTGTGTATTATGGGAGGGACCTAGCAGAGTTAATTGAATCATGGGGGCTGTTTCCCCCATATTGTTCCCATGGGTAGTGAATAAGTCTCACAAGATCTGATGGTTTTATAAGGGGAAAATCTTTCGCTTGGTTCTCATTTTCTCCCTTGTCTGCCGCCATGTAAAACATGCCCCTCACCTTCCACCACGATGGTGAGGCTACCCCAGCCACGTGGAACTGTGGGTCCATTAAACCTCTTTTTCTTTGTAAACTACCCAGTCTTGGGTATGTCTTTAACAGCAGCATGAAAACGGACTAATACAGGGATCCTCGATAGTTGAAGGTTTTTTTGGGTGTGTGTGGAAACATTTTGGAAGAACATTGTAATGGGAAGTTGTCTCTATTTAACTCATCAAAGTGTTGTTGTAGAAGTTATAATTTTTCTGTTGACATGTGGGTGATTTAAATGTTTTGTTCTAACAGAGGATTGCATTCATAATTTTATTTATTAATGTCTATGCAATTTGAAACACTTTAACAAATTTCAGCAATCCAGTTCTGCTTCAGTTTCTTCATCTTCCTTTTCCTCTGTAGATGACTCAAGTTTTTCTAGTTCCTATTTGTTAACACTTCTCATTGGCCTTCAATATATTCTTCCGTTTCTTCATCAAGCAGGTCAACAAATACTTCTTCACCAACTTGTCTTGCTGCATGAATGATTTTTCTAACTTCTCCACTGATCCTTGGGAAGACTAAAATCATTCATGACTTCACAAGTTTTCCCAGCAGGCATTATAGTTTCTGGTTTTAATTCATCAGTTGCAGCTTTGCTGAATGTTATTGCACCAACAATAGTGAATGATTTCCAGCACTGTTTTATGTCCAGACTAAGGTCTGCATCAAATTCTTGTTGAACGTTATCAAATACCAGACATGCATATGTGGCCTTAACAAATCAAATGATGCCTTGGTCAAGGAGCTGAAGCAATGAGGTTGTATTGTGAGGTAAAAATACAACCTGGACATTTTTATTTTCATAGCAAACAGATTCAAGATGGCCATGTGCATTGTCTATTATTAATACAACTTTAAATTCCAACCATTCTTCCAAATATTTTCTCACTTCCAGGAAAAAGCATTGGTAGAACTATTCCATAAACAAGATGACTGTCACCTATATTTTCTGATTATGTTGCCAGAACATAGGCAGACAATTTTCATTTTTGTTTTTGAAAGTACATGGGTTCATTGCTCTGCACACTCCTCCTGGCTTTATCATATGCCCTGCATCATTGCCACTAGTATCAGAGTTAATCTGTCCTTCTTTATACCCTGGTGCCTTCTTTGCATGTTCATGAATTTTTAAGCTCTATTGGAGATCTCCCAGAAAAGTCCAGTTTTATCACAATTGAAGTCTTGCTTTTCATGGTATCCTTTCTCCTTAATCAACTTCTTCAACTCTTCTGGAAATGTGGCAGTACCTTCTTCATTAGCAGATGTAGATTCTGCAGTAATTTTTACATTTTTAGTCCAAACCTATTCCTGAATCTGTGTAATCATCCCTTACTTGCAGCAAATGACTTCATGTCACTCATTTCAGGGGATCCCGTGCTTAAGTTTTCATATAGGCTTAATGCTTTCTGGTGCAATATGTTGCCATCAATTGCAACATGTTTCTATTCATGTCTTCTACCCACAAATTCAATGCCTTTTTCATCTTAGCTAAGTACTTATATACTTTGGTTATAGTATCTACAGCTTGAGGTACAATAGCAAAACTAGCATACATTTATTTTTTCTTCACAATTTTATGGGTAGAAGATGCATTCTTACTGTACCTCTTAGCAACCTCAGCATATATATATTTTTTCTTTCCTTTTAAAGTCAAAAGTTTTTTTACCATTTAACTTAAAGGAAGCACTTTATGGCTTCTCTTTGACATATCTGAGTTGCTAGTATCACTCCTCTTGCACTTTGGGGTCATTATGAAGTAAAATAAGGACTACTTGAACATAAGCACTATGATATTATGGCAGTTGAACCAAGAACCAACATAGTTACTAAGTGACTAATGGGCAGATAGCAGATGGCTCAAGGCGTTTATTGAAAACTCTATCCAATTATTAGCTGACAACTAAGCTAACCAATCAGAGACTTCAGTGGCCACACATGACAGAGCACAGAATTTGCAGTCTTAGTCCGTGAAAGTAACTAAACAAACAGTAGAACCAGCAGCAATAACAAAAACAAGCAACAACAGCAAACCCCAAGAAGAAGGAAATAATTTTAATTCCAGAGTTGCTACATTATACTATTTCAAGTGTCTAATTTAAGAAACTACCTCTAATAGATTTTTGAATCTCTGTTTGTTTGTTGTTTGTAGTTTTCATTTTGTTTTGTTTTACAGTCACCATTTTCTGGTTGATGCCTAAGTTTATTGCATTATCAATAGATTTTGCCTCAATGACATTTACTTTTATAATTTCCTGAGATGTGTGTGTGAAAGCATGTGTGTGTGTGTGTGTGTGTGTGTGTGTGTGTATGTGTGTATGAAATAGAGCATAGTTAATTTTTAAGACTGTTTCATACGTAGATTTTCTTTGAATAAAAGTTTCTCTAAATCAGTATTAGATCATTTCTGTTAAATGTTCTTCAAATACTCTGTATCCTTTTTTCTTTTCTTTTTTTTTTTTTTTTTTTTTTTTTTTTGACCTGTCTTGTTCATTTTGTTTTAGGTTTCTTTTTTTAAAAAAAAATGCATTCAATTTTTAAAAATTTAGTCTGAGAATCTTTCAATAAATTGGAGAACACAACCCTTTAAAATGTATTGTGATTAATGATATGCTTGGAATCATTCCAACCACTTGATTTTCTATTTACTATATATTAAATTGTGTAGTTATTTCTCCTGTCATATTTCATGCTATTTTTTGTCATCTTTTTTTCTTATTACCTCTTTTCTGCTCTATTGCTTTGAAGATTATGCATATAATTTCTAATAGAGTATTGTGACCTTCAAAATTTTGATCTCTGCATTATAGTGGATTTAAAAAATGGTCGTTAATTCTTTGCCACTCCTCCCTTCAAGAAGTAGAGTTTAATTGCCTGTCCCTTGAGTATAGGTTGGACTTAGTGACTTTCTTCTAAAGAATAAAAAAAGTGGAAATGATGATATGTAACTTTGGAGACTGGGTCATGAAAGGTGCTACAAGGTGCAAGGTGGACAAATAGAAGCCTCCAATGATCCCCCATCCAGCAGGAAGATCAAATTTAATAACTATCCACACCAAAAAATCACCTTAATAGAAACCAAAAATAAGGTGAGCAATCATAGTACCTGGATTTAACTTCATATCTTTGAAAGAGGCATTGGAGCAGGTAGGAAAGATAGTCTTATATCACTGATGCCACCCATCCTGCATCCCTTGGCAGCTGCTGTGTGGCACTGATAAACAATCTGTGCACTTGCTGGAGAAAAGCACAGTGATTGTGGGATTTGCCTTGAACTCAGTGCTGCCCTGCCACAGTGGAAAGCAAAGCCAAGCTGAACTCAGCTCCCTCATGAGACTCCGGCTGTCGAAGGAAACACTGAGAACAGCTCTAGCCAGAGGGGAATCACCCATCCCAGCAGTTGGAAGTTGAGTTTTGGCAAGCCTTACCATGGCAGGCTAAAGCACTCTGGGGTCCTAAATAAACTTGAAAGGCAGTCTAGGCCAGAAACACTGCAACTCCTAGGTGAGACCTGGTGCAGTGTTGGATTCAGAGTCAGTGGAACTGGGGCACACACAACCTAGTGAAACATCAATTAGGACAGCTAAGGGAGTGATGGCATCACCCCTCCCCTAACCCCACACTGCCCAGCTGTGACTCCAAAAAAGACCTTTTCCTTCTGCGTTAGGTAAGGAGAGGGAAGAGTGGGAAGGATTTGTCTTGCATGTTGGATACCAGCTCAGCCACAGAAGGCTAGGGTACCAGTGAGAGTCATGAGGCCCCCATTCCAGGCCCTAGCTCCTGGATGACGTTTCTACACAAACCCTGGGACAAAAGAAAACCCACTGCCTTGAAGGGAAGGACCAAATCCTGACAGGATACATCATGTGCTGACTAAAGAGCCCTTGGGCTCTGAATAATCAGCAATGGTAGTCAGGCAGTACTTGCTATGGGCCTTGGGGTAGATTCTGAGATGTGTTGACATCAAACGAGACCCAGCACATTCCCAGATGTGGTGGCTACAGCGAGATACTTCTGCTTGAGAAAAGTCAAGGGAAAAGTAAAGGGGACTTTGTTTTGCACCTTAGGTACCTGCCTGGCTGCAGTGGGGTAGAGCACCAAGCAGGCTTTTGGGGTCCCTGATTCCAGGCCATGGCACGTGGATGGCATTTCTGACTCACTGGACAAGAGAGGAGCCCACTTCCATGAAGGGTGAGTCCCAAGGCTGGCAGCATTCAACACAAGCTGAATTAAGAGGCTTTGGGTCTTAAGTGAACATCAGCAGGAGCCTGACACTACTCCCCATGGGCCTATGGTGGTGGTGGCCATGGGGAGAAGCCTCTCTGCCTGTGGAAATTGGAAGGAAGGGTGGGAAGGGCTGTGCCTCTTGATTTCAGCGCCAGCTTAGCCATAATTAAATGAAACATCAGGTACATCTGTAAGGTTTTTAACTCCAGTCCCTGGCTCCTGAATGTCATTTCTGGACCTGCCTGGGGGCTGGGGAAACTCACCACCCTGAATGGAAGGACAAAAGCCTGGCTGACTTTGCCATCTGCTTATTGTAGAGTACTAGAGTCTTGAACAAACTTAGGAGGTAACAAGGTAGTGGTTACAGTAGGCCTTGGGTGAGACCCAGTGCTGTGTTGGCTTCAGGTATGGTCCAGTGCAGTTTTAGTGCTGGTGACCCAGGGGTGCTGATGTCACCCTACCCCCAGCTCCAGGCATCTCAGCACAGAGGAAGAGACTCCATTTATTTAGGAAAGATAAAGGAAGAGGACAAGAGTTTCTGCCTGCTAATACAGAGAATCCTTCAAAAACTTACCAAAGACCATTAAGGGGATGCCTCCACAACTCTATAAGAATCACAAGTTTACTGGGCTTGAAGTGCTCCTTAATGCATACATGGCTTAGATGGCAATGCTCAAGTCTCTTCAAATACCGGGAAAACCTTCCCAAGAAGGATGGATACAAACAAACCCAGTCTATTAAGACTACAATGAATACATAACTCTGCAATGTCCAGACACCAACAAACATCCACAAGTATCAAGAATATCCAAGAAGACATTACTTCACTAATGAACTAAATAAGCCACCAATGACCAATCCCAGAGAGACAGAGATATGTAACCTTTCAGACAGGGATTTCAAATTAGTTATTTTGAAGAAACTCAAAGAAATTCAAGATAACACAGAGAACGAATTCATAATCCTATCAGACAAATTTAACAAACAGATGGAAATAATTAAAAGGAATCAAGTAGAAATTCTAGAGTTGAAAAATGCAACTGACACACTGAAGAATGCATCAGAGTGCTTTAGTAGCAGAATTGATCAAGCAGAAGAAAGAATTAGTAAGCTCAAGATAGGTTATTTGAAAATACACAGTCAGAGGAGACAAAGGACAAAAAATTTTAAAAATGAAGCATACCTTCAAGATGTCAAAAATAGCCTCCAAGGGGCAAATCTGAGAGTTATTGGCCTTAAAGTGTAGGTGTAGAGAGAGATGGGATGGAAAGTTTATTTAAAGGGATAATAAAAGAGAACTTCCCAAACCTAGAGAAAGTTATCAACATTCAAGTACAAGAGGTTATAGAACACCAAACAGATTTAACCCAAAGAATACCTCAAGGCATTTAATAATCAAAATCTCAAGGGTCAAATATAAAAAAAGTATCTTAAAAGCAGCAAGAGAAAAAAAAGTAAGTAGCATAAAACGGAGCTCCAATACAACTGGCAGCAGACTTTTCTTTTTTCAAAAGAGACAAGGTCCTTTACAGGCTAGGAGAAAGTGGTATGACATATTTAAAGTGCTATGAAAAAACAAACCTTTTACCCTAGAATAGTATATCTGGCAAAAATATCCTTCAAACGTGAAAGAGAAATAGACTCCCAGACAAACAAAAGCTGAGGGACTTTATTAACACCAGACCTGTCCTACAAGAAATGCTAAAAAGAGTACTTTGACCAGAAATAAAAGTGCATTAATGAGCAATAAGAAATCATCTGAAGATACTAAACTTACTGGTAATAGTAAGTACACATAAAAACAGAATATTATAACATCATAATTGTAATGTGTAAACTACTCTCATCTTAATAAGAAAGACTAAAAGATGAAACAATCAAATATAATAACTGAAACACTTCTAGATGTAAACAGTGTGAGATAGAAATAACAAAAAGTTGAAAGATGGAGGAAAGAATTTGAAGTATAGAGTTTATATTGGTTTTCTTTTTGGTTGTTTGCTTGTTTGTTTATGCAATCAGTGTTAAGTTGCAATCAGTTTAAAATAATGGGTTACAGGATAATATTTGCAAGCCTCATGGTAACCTCAGATCAAAAAATCTACAACAGATATACAAAAAATAAAAATAAAAACAAAGAAACTGAATTACAATACCAGGGAAAATTACCTTCGCTAAAAGGAAGACAGGAAGGAAGATAAAACAGAAAGGAAGACCTCAAGAACAACCAGAAAACAAATAACAAAATGGCAGAAGAAATTCCCTGCTTCCTGATTATCAATAATAGCATTGAATGTAAATGGATAAAACTCTCAAATCAAAAGACAGAGTGGCTGAATGGATTAAAAAAAAAGAACCAATGATTTGTCACTCACAAGAAACACACTTCACCTATAGAAGCACACATAGACTGAAAATAAAGGGATGGAAAAACGTGTTCCATGCCAATGGAAAGAAAAAAAAAAAAAGCAGGAGTAGCTATACTTATTTTAGACAAAAGAGATTTCAAGACAGAAACTATAAGAAGAGACAAGGTCACAGCATAATAATAAATGAGTCAGTTCAGTAAGAGGATATGGAAATTATAAACATGTGTTTCCAACACTGGAACACACAGATTTATAAAGCAAATATTATAAGAATTAAAAAGAGATAGACCCAAATACAATAATAGGTGGAGATTTCAACACTCCATTTTCAGCACCGGACAGGTAATCTAGATGGAAAATCAACACAGAAATATCAGACTTAATCTGCATTATACACCGAATGTACCTAACAGATATTTGTAGAACATCTCATCCAAGGGCTGCAGAATGGGTATGTTTTTCCTCAGCACATGGGTTATTCTCAAGGATAGACCATATTTTAAGACACAAAATGAGTCTTAAAAACATTTTGAAAAATTGAACTAATATCAAGCATCTTCTCTTACCACTGTGGAATAAAAGTAGAAATCAATAAGAAGAATTTTGGAAACTATAAAAATACATGGAAATTAAACAATATGGTCCTGAATGATCAGTGAGTAAATGATGAGATTAAGAATTAAATTGAAAAATGTCTTGAAACAAATGATAATGGAAACACAGTGTACCAAAACCTATGGGATACAGTGAAAGCAGTACTAAGAGGGAAGTTTATAGCTATAAGTGCATATGTGAAAAAAGAATAAAAAATTTAAATTAACAATCTATTGATGCATCTTAAATAACTAGACAAACAAGGGTATACTTAACCCAAAATTAGTAGAAGAAAAGAAATAACAAAAATCAGAGCAGAAATACTTGAAATAGAAATAAAACAATACAAAAGATTAATTAAACAAATAGTCTGTATTTTGAAAAGATAAATAAAATTGAAAATCCTTAAGCTGGAATAAGAAAAAAAGAGAGAAGAGTCAAATAGATAAAATCAGACATGAAAAAGGAGGCATTATTACAGATACCACAGAAATTCAAATGATCATTATTGGCTACTATGAGCAACTATATGCCAGTACACTGGAAAATATAGAAGAAGTGGATAAATTCCTAGACAAACACAACTTAACAATATTGAACTGTGAAGAAATCCAAATTCTGATCAGACCAATAATATGTAAGAAGATCAAAGCCACAATAAAAAGTTGCCCAGCAAAGAAAAGCCTGGTACCCAATTGCTTCACTGATGAATTCTACCAAACATTTAAAGAAGAGCTAACACCAATCCTACTCAAGATATTCCAAAAAATAGAGGAGGAGGGAATACTTCTAAACTCATTTTACAAGACCAGTATTATCCCAATACCAAAACCAGATACAGCCACATCAAAAAAGGAAAGCTCCAAATCAATATCCTTTATTAATATTGATGCAAAAATCCTAAACAAAATACTAGGTAACTGAATTCAACAATACATTGCAAAGATCATTCATCTTGACCAAGTGGGATTTATCCCAGGTATGCAATAATGGTTTAACATATACAAATCAATCAATATGATACATAATAGCAACAGAATGAAGGGCAAACACTGTCTGATCATTTCAATTGAGGCTGATAAGGAATTGATAAAATTCAACATCTTTTTGTGATAAAAAGCCCTGAGAAACTGAGTATAGAAGGAACATATGTCAGTATAATAAAAACTATATATGACAGACCCACAGCTAGTGTCATACAGAATGCAGAAAAACTGAAATCCTTTCCTCTAAGATCAGGAGCATAACAAGGATGCCCACTTTCACTGCTGTTATTCAACATAGTACTGGGAGTCCTAGCTAGAGCAATTACACAAGAGAAAGAAATTAGGGACATCCAAATTGGAAAGTTAGAAGTGCTATTATGCTCGTTTTCAGATGATATGTTCTTATGTTAGGAAAAAACTAAAGACTCCACCAAAAAGCTTAGAACTGATCAACAGATTCAGTAAAGTTGTAGAATACAAAATTAACATTAAAAAATCAGTAGCATTTCTATATTCCAACAGCAAAAATTTGAAAAGGAAATCAAGAAAGTAATCCCGTTTATGATACCTAAAAATAAAATTGAATACCTAGGAATTAACCAAAGAAGTGAAAGATCCCTACAATGAAAACTATAAAATATTGATGCAAGAAATTGAATTAGACACAAAAATAGAAAGATATTCCATATTTATAGATTGGAAAAATCAATATTAAAATGTCCATACTACCCAAAGCACTTTACAGATTCCATGCAATCCCTGTCAAAATAGCAATAACATTCTTCACAGAAATAGAAAAACAATCCTAAAATTTATGTGGAACCACAAAAGTCACAGAATACCCAAAGCTATACTGAGCACAAAAAGCAAAAGTGGAGGAATTGTACTACCGGACTTCAAATTATAATACAAAGCTATAGTAACCAAAACAGCATGGTACTGGCATAAACACAGACACAGAGATCAGTGGAACAGAATAGAGAACCTAGAAACACATCCATACATCTAAAGTGAACTCATTTTCAACAAAGTCGCCAAGAACAAACATTGGGGAAAGGACAGTCTCTCCAATAAATGGTGTAGGGAAAACTGGATATCCATATGCAGAAGAATGAAACTAGACCCCTATCTCTTGCTGTATACAAAAACCAAATCAAAATGGATTAAAGACTTAAATGTAAGACTCACACTATGAAACTACTACAAGGAAACTTTGGGGAAAATCTCCAGGATGTTGCTCTGGGCAAATATCTTTTGAGCAATACAAGCACAGACAACCAAAGTAAACGTGGACAAATGGGATCACATTAAGTTAAAAAGCTTCTGCACAGTAAAGGCAACAGTCAACGAAGTGGAGAAACAAGCTACAGAATGGAAGAGAATATTTGCAAAGGAACCATCTGACAAAGGATTAATAATAAGAATATATAAGGAGATCAAACAACTCTATAGGAAAAAATTTAATAATTGAATTTTAAAATGATCAAAATATCTGAGTAGACATTTCTGAAAAGAAGACATACAAATCGTAAGCAGATATATGAAAAGATGCTCCCCATCAATGATCATCAGAGAAAAGCAAGTCAAAACTACAATGAGATATCATCTCACTTCCATTAAAATGATTTATATTCAAAAGACAGGCAATAACAAATGCTGGCAAGGATGTGGAGAAAAGGAAACTCATACACTGTTGGTGGGAATGTAAATTAGTACAACCACCATGAAGAACACAGTGGAGGCCCCTCAAAAAACATAAAATAGAGCTACCATATGATCCAGCAATCCCACTGCTAAGTATGTATGCAAAATAAAGGAAATGAGTATATGGAAGATATATCTGCACTCCCATGTTTATTGCAGCACTGTTACACAATTTCAAGATTTGGAAGCTACCTAAGTAAGTGTCCATCAACAGATACACGGATAAAGAAAATGGGGTACATATACATAATGGAGTATTATTCAGCCATAAAAAAGAATGAGATCCTGTCATTTGCAACCACATGAATGGACATGGTGGTCATTATGTTAAGTGAAATAAGCCAGGCACAGAAAGACAAACTTCCCATTTTCTCACTTATTTTGGGGAGCTAAAAATTACAATAATTGAACTTAATGAACTAGACAGTAAAATGATAATTACCAGAAGCTGGGAAGAGTGGTGGGTTTGGAGGTGTAAAGATAGTCCTAAAAAGTAGTTAGAAAGAATAAATAAGACCTCATATTTGATAGCACAACAGAGTGACTGTAGTGAATAATAAATTGTATATTTAAAAATAACTAAAAGAGTATAATTGGATAGTTTTTAACACAAAGGATAAATACTTGAGATGATCGTTATCCCATTTATCCTGCTGTGATTATTAAACATTGCATGCCTGTATTTTAAAGAAAGGGTGCTACAGCTCCATCGTTGCCATTTCTCTCCATTTTCTCACTTTGGAGATCTATCTGCCATGTTGTGAGGACATTCAAGCATCCTATGAAGTGATTCATGTGGTGAGAAACAAAGAACTCCTGCATAGAGCTAGCAAGAAATTGTGGCCTTCTGGCAATAGTCACGTGCATGATCTATCTTAAAGAAGGATCTTCAAGCTCGTTCAAGCTTTAAGATGACTTTAGCCTTGACCATGTATTGAACCTGAGCTAGAATCACCTTGAGTTACTTCTGTATTTTTAACCAACAGCAATTTTGGAGCAATAGAAAATAAGTGTTTTTGAAGCCACTAACCTGGAGTAATTTGTTCTACATCGATAGATAACAAATACCAGTACTTCACCTTACACTTTTCTAATAGCATCTAGAGTTAATAATTATACATAGTTTCTTTCTTAGTATGCTTTAATTTTTTCAACTGCACTTTTTACTTTTTGATACAAATTCACAAATTATTATAAAATAATTTTCAAGATGTATATAAGATATTAATCATCTTTTTCTGTGAAGGGTCAGATAAAGTTTTTAAGTCTTACATTTTTGTTGTAACTATTCAACTCTTGTAGTATGAAAGCAGCTATAAACAGCATGTCAATGAATGGATGTATATTTAAGGACACTGAAGTTTGAATTTCATGTAACTTTCATGTGCCATGAAATAGTGATCTTTTTATTTTTTCCAACCATTTGAAGACATTAAAACAATTCCTAGCTAACAAGGAATACAAAAGCGTTGGTGAGCCAAGTTTGGCCCAAGGTCCACAGTTTGCTAACAACTGATCTATGCATGGAGGATTCTGAAAAGATGATGGCTTGAGAGCAACATGCCTAAATCCTTATCCATATCAAATTTTCCTCAACTCTCTTTTTGAATGAGACGTTAGCAGGCAAGCTGTCAAACCTGGATGGTACGTTTGAGTCTACAGACTCTACCAGCATCTCTGGATAGTAAAGAAGATATGGAACCTTGAGGCACTTTGTGCTGACTAGAAACCCAGGAATCAGTAGCAGAGAGGTCTTGGGCAAGAATCAGGGAAGAGCTTCCTCTCCTTGTTTGCTTGTGGTTCTGCGATGCTGCATAATCTTGTTCTCTATCAGTGTTTGATGTGAAAACAAACTGGTGGGTTGAGTTGTACAGTCCTTGAGGTGATAAATTTCTCTTGTATTTTGTGAATTCTGGGATCAGTGAAGCTTTTAATCTTCTTCAGAGGAATAATGGCTTTCAAGGTTGTGCACTTACAGTGGAAAACTGCCACTGTTCAAGAAACCCAAACAGCCTTAACTGAAGACTGAGGATAAACCAAACATGAAATGATTAAGACAAATAATAATGCACTTAATGAAATTCAGCTACAATGAGAAGTAAACTTTGTTGAACAACTTTTTCCGTGTTCTCTATTTATGTAGAATTTTAAAATTGTCAGGAAAGGGTTTTAGTAAAAATAAAAAAAAGAGTACAAATTATTAAATAAATAATGTAATGGGAACATTGAAATATACTGACTGGAATTAAAATAATATGATTTGGTATTAATTTGATAGATGAACGGAAAAAGAAGATGGTCACTGTGGAATGTCATATTCGTGACCTGAAAACTCTAATGGAAGAAATAATTCAGAACCAGAGCAAAATATAAAGAAATAGAAATAGTTGGGGGAAGTGACACTTGAAGAACAAACAGATCCAGGAGTCTGAGTGGGAGAATATTAGGAGTTCCAGAAAATTGTGGAAGAGAGGACATATTTAAACAGGTAATAAGGAAAAAAGACCCTGATTTTGGCTGGGCAGGGTGGCTCATGCCTGTAATCCCAGCACTTTGGGAGGTTGAGGTGGGTGGATCACCTGAGGTCAGGATTTCAAGACCAGCCTGGCCAACATGGTGAAACCCTGTCTCTACTAAAAATACAATAATTAGCTGGGCTGGTGGTGGGTGCCTGTAATCCCAGTTACTAGAGAGGCTGCAGCAGGAGAATCACTTGAACCCGGGAGGCAGAAGTTGCAGTGAGTTGAGATCTCACATTTGCACTCCAGCCTGAGTGACAAGAGCAAAACTCAGTCTCAAAACCAAACCAAACCAAACAAAAAAACCCTGATTTGAAGAAAAATTTGAATCTCAAGATCCAAAAAAGTCATCAAATTCATGAGAAAGTTATTTGTAATGGAAGGGGAATCATACCAGTAGTAGACTTTTCATCTGTGATTCAGGAATCCAGAAGACATAGGAGACTGGATCAATAGTTACAACCTAATGAAGGAAAAATACTGTTACAACAAAATTTTTACTCATTAAGATATTCATATTTCAGGGTGAGTAAAAGACAGCATATATACAAGTATTAATCAAATATATTACCACGTCATTGTTCACTGACGATAAGATCATATACCTAGAAAACCATAAAGACTCATCCATAAAGCTCCAATAGCTGATAAATGAATTCAGTAAAGTTCAGGATACAAAATCTATGTACACAATTCAGCAGCACTGCTATACACCAACAGCAACCAAGCTGAGAATCAAATAAAGAACTCAAACCCTTTTACAATAGCTGAAAAAAAAATTAGGAATATACTTAACCAAGGACAGGAAAGACTTCTACAAGGAAAACTACAGAACACTGCTGAAAGAAATCATAGATGACACAAACAAATGGAAACGCATCCCATGCTCATAAATAGGTAGAATCAATATTGTGAAAATGACCATACTACCAAAAGCAATTTATAAATTCAACACAATTCTCATCAAAATATGACCATCATTCTTCACAGAACTAGAAAAAACAATCCTAAAATTAATATGGAGTCAAACAAGAGCTGGCATAGCCAAAGAAGGCTTATCAAAAGGAACAAATCTAGAGGTATCATATCACTCGACTTCAAACTATAAGGCTATAGTCACAAAAACAGCATGGTACTGCTATGAAAATAGGCACAGAGATCAATGGAACACAATAGAGAACCTAGAAATAAAGCCAAGTACTAACAGCCAACTGATCTTTGACAAAGCAAACAAAAATATAAAGTGGGAAGGACACCTTATTCAACAAATGGTGCTAGGATAATTGGCAAGCTACATGTAGAAGAATGAAAGTGGATCCTCTTTTCTCGCCTTATACAAAAATTAACTCAAGATGGATCAAAGACTTAAATCTAAGACCTGAAACCATAAGAATTTTAGAAGGTAACATTGAAAAAACCCTTCTAGATATTGGCTTAGGCAAAGACTTCATGACCAAGAAACCAAAAGCAAGTGCAACAAAAACAGATAAATAGATGGAACTTAATTAAACTGAAAAGTTTCTGCAGAGCAAAATAAATAATTAGCAGAGTAAATAGACAACCCACAGAGTGGGAGAAAATCTCTGCAAACTACATTTCATTTAAAGAACTGATATCCAGAATCTACAGGGAACTCAAATAAATCAGCAAGAAAAAAACAAATAATCTTATAAAAAAGTGGGCAAAGGACATTAATAGACAGCTCTCAAAAGAAGATATCCAAATGTCCAACAAACATACGAAAAAATGCCCAACATCACTAATTATGAGGGAAATACGAATCAAAACTACAGTGTGATACCACTTTATTCCTGCAAGAATGACCGTAATTAAAAAATAATAGGTGTTGCCAAGGATGTGGTGAAAAGAGAACACTTCTACACTGCTGGTGGGAATGTAAACTAGTACAAACACTATGGAAAACAGTGTGGAGATTCCATAAAGAACTAAAAGTAGGACTATCATTTGATTTAGAAATCCTACTACTGGGTACCTACCCAGAGGAAAAGAAGTCATTATACGAAAAAGATCCTTGCACATGCATGTTTATAGCAGCACAATTTGCAGTTGCAAATATATGGAATCAGTCCAAATGCCCATCAATCAATGAGTGGGTAAAGAAAATACGGGGCCAAGGTGGGCGAATAACCTGAGGTCAGGAGTTCAAGACCATCCTGGCCAACATGGCAAAACCTTGTCTCTACTAAAAATACAAAAATTAGCCAGATGTGGTGCACACCTGTACTCCCAGCTACTTGGGAGGCTGAGGTGGAAAGATCACTTGAACCCGGGAGGCAGAGGTTGCAGTGAACAGAGATCGTGCCACTGCACTGCACTGCAGTCTGGGCAACAGTAAGACTCTGTCTCAAAAAAAAAAAAAAAAAAAAAAAAGGGTACATGTGTATACCATGGAATACTACTCAGCCATAAAAAGGAACAAAATAATGGCACTCACAGAAATGTGGATGGAGTTGGAGACCATTATTATAAGTGAAGTAACTCAGGAATGCAAATCCATACATTGTATGTTTTCATTTATAAGTGGGAGCTAAGCTATGAGGACACAAAGGCATAATAATGATACAATGGACTTGGGGGACTTGGGAGAAGTGTGGGAGGAGGGTGAGGGATAAAAGACTACACACTGAGTACAGTGTACACTGCTCGGGTGATGGGTGCACGATAATCTCATAAAATGCCACTAAATAACTTACTCATGTAACCAAAAACTACCTGTTCCCCAAAAACCTATTGAAATTTTTTAAAATAAGAAAAAATTTAAAAACTAATTATTGGATACTATGCTCCCTACCTGGGTCATGAGAGCAATTGCACTCTAAACCTCAGCATCATGCAATATACTCATGTATTAAACATGCACGTGTACTTCCTGAATGTAAAATAAAAGTTGAAATTATTAAGAAAAGGAAATAAAATGAAATGGTAAGTCACAGACTAGGAAAAAAAATTCTTAATACATGCATCTGACAAATGACTCATAAGAATATATAAATTAGGGAGCAAGATGGCCGAATAGGAACAACTCCAGTCTCCAACTCCCAGCGCGAGCGACACAGAAGACCGGTGATTTCTGCATTTTCAACTGAGGTACTGGGGTCATCTCACTAGGGAGTGCCGGACAATCGGTGCTGGTCAGCTGCTGCAGCCTGACCAGCGAGAGCTGAAGCAGGGCGAGGCATCGCCTCACCTGGAAGCGCAAGGGGGAAGGGGATCCGTTTTCCTAGCCAGGGGAACTGAGACACACAACACCTGGAAAGAAAAGAATTTTAAACCCAGAATTTCATATCCAGCCAAACTAAGTTTCATAAGTGAAGGAGAAATAAAATCCTTTACAGATAAGCAAATGCTTAGAGATTTTGTCACCACCAGGCCTGCCTTACAAGAGACCCTGAAGGAAGCCCTAAACATGGAAAGGAACAACCGGTACCAGCCATCGCAAAAACTTGGCAAAATGTAAAGACCATCGAGGCTGGGAAGAAACTGCATCAACTAACGAGCAAAATAACCAGTTAATATCATAATGGCAGGATCAAGTTCACACATAACAATATTAACCTTAAATGTTAATGGACTAAATGCTCCAATTAAAAGACACAGACTGGCAAACTGGATAAAGAGTCAAGACCCGTCAGTCTGCTGTATTCAGGAGACCCATCTCACATGCAGAGACATACATAGGCTCAAAATAAAGGGATGGAGGAAGATCTACCAAGCAAATGGAGAACAAAAAAAAGCAGGGGTTGCAATCCTAGTCTCTG
Source organism: Rhinopithecus roxellana (assembly GCF_007565055.1). Classification (NCBI taxonomy): domain Eukaryota; kingdom Metazoa; phylum Chordata; class Mammalia; order Primates; family Cercopithecidae; genus Rhinopithecus; species Rhinopithecus roxellana. The sequence goes on along the minus strand of NC_044555.1, from coordinate 112,406,144 downwards.
ATAAAACAGACTTTAAACCATCAAAGATCAAAAGAGACAAAGAAGGCCATTACATAATGGTAAAGGGATCAATTCAACAGGAAGAGCTAACTCTCCTAAATATATATGCACCCAATACAGGAGCACCCAGATTCATAAAGCAAGTCCTTAGAGACTTACAAAGAGACTTAGACTCCCATACAATAATAATGGGGGACTTCAACACTCCGCTGTCAACATTAGACAGATCAACAAGACAGAAAGTTAACAAGGATATCCAGGAATTGAACTCATCTCTGCACCAAGCGGACCTAATAGACATCTATAGAACTCTCCACCCCAAATCAACAGAATATACATTCTTCTCAGCACCACATCGCACTTATTCCAAAATTGACCACATAATTGGAAGTAAAGTACTCCTCAGCAAATGTAAAAGAACAGAAATTATAACCAACTGTCTCTCAGACCACAGTGCAATCAAACTAGAACTCAGGACTAAGAAACTCAATCAAAACCGCTCAACTACATGGAAACTGAACAACCTGCTCCTGAATGACTACTGGGTACATAACGAAATGAAAGCGGAAATAAAGATGTTCTTTGAAACCAATGAGAACAAAGATACAACATACCAGAATCTCTGGGACACATTTAAAGCAGTGTGTAGAGGGAAATTTATAGCACTAAATGCCCACAAGAGAAAGCAGGAAAGATCTAAAATTGACACTCTAACATCACAATTAAAAGAACTAGAGAGGCAAGAGCAATCACATTCAAAAGCTAGCAGAAGGCAAGAAATAACTAAGATCAGAGCAGAACTGAAGGAGATAGAGACACAAAAAACCCTCCAAAAAATCAATGAATCCAGGAGTTGGTTTTTTGAAAAGATCAACAAAATTGACAGACCGCTAGCAAGGCTAATAAAGAAAGAAAGAGAGAGGAATCAAATAGATGCAATAAAAAATGATAAAGGGGATATCACCACTGACCCCACAGAAATACAAACTACCATCAGAGAATACTATAAACGCCTCTACGCAAATCAACTAGAAAATCTAGAAGAAATGGATAATTTCCTGGACACTTACACTCTCCCAAGGCTAAACCAGGAAGAAGTTGAATCCCTGAATAGACCAATAGCAGGCTCTGAAATTGAGGCAACAATTAATAGCCTACCCACCAAAAAAAGTCCAGGACCAGATGGATTCACAGCTGAATTCTACCAGAGGTACAAGGAGGAGCTGGTACCATTCCTTCTGAAACTATTCCAATCAATAGAAAAAGAGGGAATCCTCCCTAACTCATTTTATGAGGCCAACATCATCCTGATACCAAAGCCTGGCAGAGACACAACAAAAAAAGAGAATTTTAGACCAATATCCCTGATGGACATTGATGCAAAAATCCTCAATAAAATACTGGCAAACCGGATTCAGCAGCACATAAAAAAGCTTATCCACCATGATCAAGTGGGCTTCATCCCTGGGATGCAAGGCTGGTTCAACATTCGCAAATCAATAAACGTAATCCAGCATATAAACAGAACCAAAGACAAGAACCACATGATTGTCTCAATAGATGCAGAAAAGGCTTTTGACAAAATTCAACAGCCCTTCATGCTAAAAACGCTCAATAAATTCGGTATTGATGGAACGTACCTCAAAATAATAAGAGCTATTTATGACAAACCCACAGCTAATATCATACTGAATGGGCAAAAACTGGAAAAATTCCCTTTGAAAACTGGCACAAGACAGGGATGCCCTCTCTCACCACTCCTATTCAACATAGTGTTGGAAGTTCTGGCTAGGGCAATCAGGCAAGAGAAAGAAATCAAGGGTATCCAGTTAGGAAAAGAAGAAGTCAAATTGTCCCTGTTTGCAGATGACATGATTGTATATTTAGAAAACCCCATTGTCTCAGCCCAAAATCTCCTTAAGCTGATAAGCAACTTCAGCAAAGTCTCAGGATACAAAATTAATGTGCAAAAATCACAAGCATTCTTATACACCAGCAACAGACAAGCAGAGAGCCAAATCAGGAATGAACTTCCATTCACAATTGCTTCAAAGAGAATAAAATACCTAGGAATCCAGCTTACAAGGGATGTAAAGGACCTCTTCAAGGAGAACTACAAACCACTGCTCAGTGAAATCAAAGAGGACACAAACAAATGGAAGAACATACCATGCTCATGGATAGGAAGAATCAATATCGTGAAAATGGCCATACTCCCCAAGGTTATTTATAGATTCAATGCCATCCCCATCAAGCTACCAATGACTTTCTTCACAGAATTGGAAAAAACTGCTTTAAAGTTCATATGGAACCAAAAAAGAGCCCGCATTGCCAAGACAATCCTAAGTCAAAAGGACAAAGCTGGAGGCGTCACGCTACCTGACTTCAAACTATACTACAAGGCTACAGTAACCAAAACAGCATGGTACTGGTACCAAAACAGAGATATAGACCAATGGAACAGAAGAGAGTCCTCAGAAATAATACCGCACATCTACAGCCATCTGATCTTTGACAAACCTGAGAGAAACAAGAAATGGGGAAAGGATTCCCTATTTAATAAATGGTGCTGGGAAAATTGGCTAGCCATAAGTAGAAAGCTGAAACTGGATCCTTTCCTTACCCCTTATACGAAGATTAATTCAAGATGGATTAGAGACTTAAATGTTAGACCTAATACCATAAAAACCCTAGAACAAAATCTAGGTAGTACCATTCAGGACATAGGCATGGGCAAGAACTTCATGTCTAAAACACCAAAAGCAACGGCAGCAAAAGCCAAAATTGACAAATGGGATCTAATTAAACTAAAGAGCTTTTGCACAGCAAAAGAAACTACCATCAGAGTGAACAGGCAACCTACAGAATGGGAGAAAATTTTTGCAACCTACTCATCTGACAAAGGGCTAATATCCAGAATCTACAAAGAACTCAAACAAATATACGAGAAAAAAACAAACAACCCCATCAAAAAGTGGGGAAAGGATATGAACAGACATTTCTCAAAAGAAGATATTCATACAGCCAACAGACACATGAAAAAATGCTCATCATCACTGGCCATCAGAGAAATGCAAATCAAAACCACAATGAGATACCATCTCACACCAGTTAGAATGGCAATCATTAAGAAGTCAGGAAACAACAGGTGTTGGAGAGGATGTGGAGAAATAGGAACACTTTTACACTGTTGGTGGGATTGTAAACTAGTTCAACCATTATGGAAAACAGTATGGCAATTCCTCAAGGATCTAGAACTAGATGTACCATATGACCCAGCCATCCCACTACTGGGTATATACCCAAAGGATTATAAATTAGTCTACTACAAAGACACATGTACACGTATGTTTATTGCGGCACTATTCACAATAGCAAAGACTTGGAATCAACCCAAATGTCCATCTGTGACAGACTGGATTAAGAAAATGTGGCACATATACACCATGGAATACTATGCAGCCATAAAAAAGGATGAGTTTGCGTCCTTTGTAGGGACATGGATGCAGCTGGAAACCATCATTCTTAGCAAACTATCACAAGAAGAGAAAACCAAACACCGCATGTTCTCACTCATAGGTGGGAACTGAACAATGAGATCACTTGGACTCGGGAAGGGGAACATCACACACTGGGGTCTATCATGGGGAGGGGGGAGGGGGGAGGAGGGAGGGATTGCATTGGGGAGTTATACAAGATATAAATGATGAATTGATGGGTGCTGACGAGTTGATGGGTGCAGCACACCAACATGGCATAAGTATACATACGTAACAAACCTGCACGTTATGCACATGTACCCTAGAACTTAAAGTATAATAAAAATAAAAAATAAAAAAAAAAAAGAATATATAAATTAATTCTACAAATCAATGACAGAAAGACAACCCCCCAAAATATAGTGAAAAAAAGTATACAGACATTTCAGAAAGTAAGACAGACAATTGACCAATAAAATTTTTCAATATTGTTAGTCCTAAAGTAAACGCAAAGTAAATTCACTGAGGTACCATTTTATGCTCACTATAATTTCTGTAATTGAAAATACTGACAGCATCAATGTTGATGAGAATATGGAGCAAACTAAAATCTCATATCTTGTTGGTTGCAGTGTAAAATGAAAATCACTTTGTGAGGCAGATTTACAGTTTTTATAGAACTACCCCTATGATCTAGTCAGTAATTCCATTCCTAGCTATTGACCCAAGAGAGATGAAAACGTGTGTAAAATCTCTTGCATAAGAATGTCATAGCTGCTTTACATATAAAGCAAAATTTGGAAATAACCAAAATGTTTATCAACAGAAGTATGGATAAACAAAATGTGATATATTCATACAATGCAATTCTACTAAAAAAAAAGAATAAAGTACTAATACTTGCAAAACAATGGCTGAATCTCAAAAATATTACAAGTGAAAGAAAGTAGACGAAGTATATTCTGTATGATTCATTTTATATTAACATCAAGAACAGATAAAACAGTAACCGTCAAGGGAAGTGGGGCACGGGAACTTTCTGGGGTGATGAAAATATTCTTCATTGTGAATTCAGGTGGTGATTACATGGGTATATATGTTAATCAAAACTTGTACACTTAAGTTCTGGGCATTTAACCGTATTCAATAGTTTTTTTAAAAATTAATTTTTTTTTTGAGCAAAAAGGAAAAAAGAGAGGTTAAATGGAGTTAATATATAGACTAGGATTCTGACTGTGGAAATGGTTTCTGAAGCTCAGCACTCACAGAATCCTTTTTTGTAGCACTGATAAAGTCCCAAGGGCACAGGTCTGGGAGTCTAGAACTCAGAGATGTTAGGAGCAGGAAGCTTTGCGACAAAGGGAGGGAATACTCCATAGCAAAAAGGGCCCCGGCTTGGAATCCAGACAGGCATGGGTTAGATAAATCCCAGATCTGCCACCTCCTAGCCATGTGACCTTGAGAGAGCCATCTAACCTCTCTGATTCTCAGTTTTATCATCTCTAAAATGATGAAAATAATTATACATATTTCAAGGGACTATTGTGAGATTAAGGGCATGTAGAGCTGATAGTAAGCATTCAAATAATGACGGTCAATTTTTATTATTGGTGCAACAGGTTAAACAGTTCCTCTCTGAGATCCTTCCTAGCTCTAAAATTCTGCAATTTTAGAATTTAGATTTTGCTCTCCAGGTCTACATATAAGTACCACCTTCTGGGTCTACTTCTACCGGAGTGCTTGTTATGCTCTGCTATAATCACTAGTTCCCTTTCCTATATTCTTCATATCCAGTGAGCTTCATGAGGACAGGGATGAGTCTTAGTCACCCTTTTATCTAGTGCCTAGCAAGTAGCAAGCATTTGACAAATGTTGGAATATTAATTAATATATCAATCAGTATCTTACCATGAGTCCCTTAGTGCTTTCTGACATTCCCATTCTCAGCGCCTAGTTGGTGACACTTGATCCTCCCTCTCAAACAACCCCGGAAGGCTTAGTTAGGAATGTAGACTTCAGACAAAAAAAATATTACTTCAATTTACTTAGTCAATAAATATTCATTAAGCACTCTTGGGAAAGTCAGTCTCATGAGTAAGCACAGTCTTTTGAAAACAAAAGGCTTTCGTACAACAATGGATCTTGGGCCTAGAGGAATTCCTTACCAAAAGATAAAGAGCCTGGACAGGCAGGAATATCTTTCCTTGCTTCAGACTCTGTGTATTCCTTTGTTCTGCTTAAGTGTGTGCATCATACAGCATCTGGCCAAACACACTGCTATGTCTGTTCCTGGTGGTGAGGGAACAGGGTCCTTTCTCTTGCAGCTTGAGAATTGTGGGTGCAGACTGTCTCCCTGTATTGGTAGTGGAATGGGACCTTATGCCCATGCATTACCAGTGCTCACAATTGAAGCTAGTGTTGCTCTGTCTCTTCTCCATGTGAATAAGGAGTCATTTTGCCTAGTGCCTGTGTGAGTCATATCTTTCTTGATGATGCCTCCCCAAACCATGGAATAGGTTCACATGCTGGAGCATGTTAACTGCTGCTTCTGGTGTCAGGCATTGTTTTGTTATTTGCTATCCTCCATGCAGTGGGACACCTCACATGGAGGTGGTGACAGGTTTCATTTGCTCAACAGTTCTACAAGCACCTAAAGTTATTCAGGCATCATGTAAATGAAGTACTGGGGAAGTGTAAAAGTAATTAAAACCTGGTTTATTCACTTCAAGAGGCTCACAATTTATTAGAGAATACAAGTGCAAAAAATAGTTATTGACATACAAATCTATGAGATAGTGCCTGCAAACTGTCATCCCCTTTCTATAGGAGAAGAAATGTTAAATTACTTTTTCTGGGTCACACAGTTGGGAAGTGATAAAGTCAGGATTTGGACAGAAGTCAGTGTGACTCCAGAGCTCACATTCTAAAATCCTTCATTATTTTGCTACCAGAAATTTTCATAATCTGGAATCAGAATCCCACTGTTGCCCATGCAAATTTCACTTTCAATTGATCATAGTAATAGTGGTAAGGCTTGCCATGTATTGAGTATCTACGATGTGCCAGGCAATTTACAGAATTTATTTTAAATTCTCATGACAGTCCTACTAAACAGGTGCTTCCCATTTTATTGGATAAGGAATTTGGAATTTGTAGAGATTAAGTCTCTTCTCCTAATTGTGAACTTCATATTCTTTGGGCGGTGGGGGGGGGGGGGGGGGAATAATGGTGAATATAAGAATGCCTTTGAGGGGCAAAAGAGACGTATGTTACTGGATTTCATTAAACATATCCTGAGCAGGTAAGAAGGGTCAAAACTTCTGTTCTTTTTTCTTTTTAAATTATTTTTGTTTTTAATTTGTGTGGGTACATGGCAGGTGAATATATTTATGGGGTACATGAATGTTCTGATACAGGCATGCAATGTGAAATAAGTACATCATGGAGAATGGGGTATCCATCCCCTCTCGCATTTATCCTTTGAGTTACAAACAATTACACTGTAAGTTGTTTTAAAATGTACAATTATTATTGACAATAGTCACTGTATTGCTCTATCAAATAGTAAATGTTATTCATTCTTTATATTTTGTATGTATCCATTAACTATCCTGACCTCCCCCACAGCCCCCTTCCCAGACACTGGTAACCATCCTTCTACTCTCTGTCCATGAATTCAATTGTTTTGATTTTTTTATTTCACAAATAAGTGAGAACATTCAATGTTTGTCTTTCTGTGCCTGGCTTATTTCATTTAACATAATGATCTCCAGTTCCATCCATGTTGTTGCAAATGACTGGATCTCATTCATTTTATGACTGAATAGTACTCCATTGCATGTAAGTACCACATTTTCTTTATCCATTCATTTGTTGATGGACACTTATGTTGCTTCCAAATCTTAGCTATTGTAAACAGTGCTGCAACAAACATGGGAGTGCAGCTATCTCTTCCATATACTGATTTCTGTTGTTTTTGGGTACATACCTAACAGTGGCATTGCTGAATCATATGGTAGCTCAATTGTTAGTTTTGTGAGGAACATCCAAACTGTTCTCCATAGTGGTTGTACTAATTAAAATTCCTACCAACAGTGTAAAATGTTTCCCTTTTCTCCACATCTTCACCAGCACTTGTTATTAACTGTTTTTGGAGAAAAGCCATTTTAATGGGAGTGAGATGATATCTCATTGCCGTTTTCATTTGCATTTCTCTGATGATCAGTGATGGTGAATACATTTTAACATGCCTGCTTGACATTTGTATGTCTTCTTTTGAGAAATGTCTATTAAAATATTTGCCCATTTTTAAATCGGGTTAATAGATTTTTTTTTCCTATAGATTTGTTTGAGCTCCTTATATATTCTTGTTATTAATCCCTTGTCAGATGGGTAGTTGGCAAACATTTTATCCTATCCTGGGGTTTGTTTCTTCATTTTGTTGATTATTTTCTTTGCTGTAAAGAAGGTTTTTTAGTTTGATGTAATTCCTTTTGTCCATTTTTGCTTTGGTTGCCTGTGCCTATGGGGTATTGCTCAAGAAACTTTTGCCTAGATCAATATCCTGGAGATTTTCCCTAACGTTTTCTTGCAGTAGTTTCATAGACTGAGGTCTTAGATTTAAGTCATAAATCCACTTTGAGTTGATTTTTCAATATGGTGAGAGATAAGGTTCTAGTTTAATTCTTTTGCATATGGATAACCAGTTTTCCCAGCACCATTTATTGAAGAGACTCTCTTCTCCCCCAATGTATGTTCTTGGCATCTTTGTCAAAACTGAGTTCACTGTAGATGTTTGGATTTGTTTCTGGGTTCTCTATTCTGTTCCACTGTTCTATGTGTCTGTATTTACACCAGTACCATGCTGCTTTGTTTACTATAGCTCTGTAGTATGATTTGAAGTCAGGTAATGTGCTGCTTTGGTTACTATAGCTCTGTAGTATGATTTGAATCAGGTAATGTGATTTGTCTAGTCTTTTCCTTTTTGCTCAGGACAGCTTTGGCTATTCTTGATCTTTTGTGTTTCCATATAAATTTTAGGATTGTTTTTTGTGTTTTTATGAAGAATGTCATTGGTATTTTGATAGGGATTACATTGAATCTGTAGATTGCTTTGTGTAGTTTGAACATTTTTAACAATATTGATTCTTCCAAAATATGAACATGGAATATCTTTCCATGTTTTGGTGTTCTCTTCAATTTCTTTCATCAGTGTTTCATAGTTTTCATTATAAAGATCTCTAACTTCTTTTTTAAGTTAATTGCTAGGTATTTAATTTTATGTGTGACTATTGTAAATGGGATTAAATTTTTTTATTTCTTTTTCACCTTGTTCACTGTTGCCATATAAAAATGCTACTGATTTTTAAATGTGGCTTTTGTATCTTGCGATTTTACTGAATTTTTTTTTTTACCAGTTTTAATAGTTTTCTTATGGACTCGTTAGGTTTTTCCAAACATAAGATTATATTATTTGCAAACAAGCATAATTTAACTTCTAACTTTACACTTCGGATGACTTTTATTTCTTTCTCTTGTCTGATTGCTCTAGCTAGGACTTTTAGTACTATGTTGAATAACAGTGGTGACAGGGGGCATCCGTGTTGAGTTCCAGATCTTAGAGGAAAGGCTTTCAGTTTTTCTGCATTCTGTATGATACTAACTGTGGGTCTGTCATATATGACTTGTATTACATTGAGGTATGTTCCTTCTATATCCAATTTTTTTAGGGCTTTTATCATAAAGGTTGTTGACTTTTATCAAATGATGTTATAACCTCAATTGAAATGATTATATGGTTTTTATCCTTTATTCTGTGGATATGGTGTATCAAATTGATTGATTAATGTATGTTGAATGATCCTTGCATCCCAGGGATAAACCCCATTTCATCATGATGAATAATCTTTCTAATATATTGTTGAATTTGCTTTGCTAGTATATTTTAAAGACTTTTGCATCAATATTCACAGAGATATTGGCCTGCAGTTTTCTTTTCTTTTTTTTTTTTTTTTTTTTTTTTTGTGTGTGTGTCTTTGTGTTTTTGGTATGTTTTAGGTATCAGGGTAATACTGGCCTTGTAAAATCTTTTGGAAGTATTCCTTCCTCCAGAATAGTTTCAGTATGATTGGTATTATTTCTTCTGTATTTTGTAGAATTCAGGAGTGACATCACTAGGTCTGAGGCTTTGCTTTACTGAGAGACTTTTAATTATGGCTTCAATCTTGTTACTTCTTGTTGGTCTATTCAGGTTTTCTATTCTTCCTGGTTCAATCTTGGTAGGTTGTATAAAATGTGTCCATTTTTTTCTAGATTTTCTACTTTATTGTGTCTAATTTTTTCTAGATTTTCTAATTTATTGTCATATAATGACAATAAATGTGTCCATTTTTTTCTAGATTTTCTAATTTATTGTCATATAGTTGCTCATAGTAGCCATTAATTATCCTTGGAATTTCTGCAGTGTCAGTTGTAATATTCCCTTTTTCATTTCTGATTTTATTCATATCTTCTCTCTTTTTTCTTAGGTAGTCTGGCTAAAAGTTTGTCTATTTTATTTAACTTTTCAAAAAACCAACTTTTTGTTTCATTAATCTTTTGTATTGTTTTGTTCTGTTCAATTTTGTTGGTTTCTGCTCTGATCTTTATTTTTTTTTCTTCTACTTATTTTGGATTTGGTTTGTTCTTACTTTTCTAATTCTCTAAGATGCATCATTTGATTGTTCATGTGAAATTTTTCCTCTTTTTTGATGTAGGCACTTATAGCTATAAACTTCCCTCTGATTACTGCTTCTGTTGTATCACAGAGCTTTTGGTATGTTGTGTTTCCACTATTATTTGTTTCAAGAAAGTTTTTATTTTGCTGCTTAATTTCTTCATTGACCCACTGATCATTCAGGTTTATATTGTTTAATTTCCATGTATTTGAATAGTTTCCAAAATTCCTCTTACTGATTTCTAGTTTTATTCCATTGTGGTCCAAGAAGATGCTTAATTGTTTTAATTTTTTGAATGTTTTAAAACTTTTCTGTGACTGAACATATGGTCTATCCTTGAGAATGATCCATGTGCTGAGGAAAGAATGTGTAGTCTGCAGCTTTTGGATGAAATATTCCATAAATATCTGTTAGAGCCATATAGTTGATAGTACAGATTAAGTCTGATGTTTCTTTGTTGATTTTCTGACTGAAAGATTTGTCCAATGCTGAAAGTGGGGTGTTGAAGTCTCTAGCTCTTATTATTGTATTGGAGCCTATCTCTGTCTTTAGTGCTAATATTTCCTTGATATATCTGGGCGCTCCAGTGTTGGGTGCATATATATTTAAAACTGTTTTATCCTCTTGCTGAATTGACCCCCTTATCATTATATAGTGACCTTCCTTGTTTCTTCTTATAGTTTGTGTCTTGAAATCTATTTTGTCTGATATAAGTATAGAGACTCCTGCTCTTTTTTGATCCCTATTGACATGGTATATCTTTTTCCATTCCTTTATTTTCAGTCTATGTGTGTCTTTATAGGTGAAATATGTTTTCTGTAGGCAACAGATCACTGGGTATTGTTTTATTATTCATTCAGCCAGTCTGTGTCTTTCGATTGGAGAGTTTAGTCAATTTACATTCATTGTTATTATTGATAAATAAGGACTTACTCCTGTCATTTTTTAATTTGTTTACTAGTGACTTTATGGTCTTCTCTTCCCTCATTCTTTCCTTGCTGTCTTTCTATAGTGAATGTAATTTTTTCTGGTGATATAATTTGGTTTCTTGCTTTTTATTTTTTAGCGTATCCATTGTATGTTTTTTGGTTTGAGGTTACCATGAGGCTTGCAGATACTATCTTATAACATATTATTTTAAACTGATGACAAGTTAACATTATTTGCATAAATAAACAAGGAAAAAGAAAACTAATAGAAATTCTACAACTTAACTTTGTTCCCCAATGTCTTAAGTTTTTGTTGTTTCTATTTATATCTTGTTGTACTGACTATGTCTTGAAAAGTTGTTCTAGTTATTATTTTTGATTGGTTTATTGTTTAGTCTTTTTGCTTAGTATAAGAGTAGTTTACATGCCCAGTTACATTGTTATAATATTCTGTGTTTTTCTGTGTATTTACTATTACCAGTGAGTTTTGTACCTTCAAGTGATTTCTTATGGTTCATTAATGTCCTTTTCTTTCTGATTGAAGTATTTCATGAATCATTCCTTGTAGGACAGATGTGGTGTTGATGAAATCCCTCAGCTATTCTTTGTCTAGGAAAGACTATTTCTCCTTTATGTTTGAAGGACATTTTCACCAGATATACTATTCTGGGGTAAAACTTTTTTTTTTCTTCCAGCAATTTAATTATGTCATGCCACTCTCTCCTGACCTATAAAATTTCCACTGAAAAGTCTGCTGCCAGATATACTGGAGCTCCACTGTGTGTTGTGTGTTTATTTTCTGTTGCTGCTTTTGGGATCCCTTCTTTAATCTTGACCTTTGAGAGTTTGCTTATTAAATCTTTTGATGTAATCTTCTTTTGATTAAATCTGGTTGGTGCTCTATAACTTTCTTGTACTTGGATATTGATATCTTTCTCTAAGTTTGGGAACATCTCTCTTACTATCCTGTTGAATAAACTTTTTCTCCGTATCTCATTTTCTACTTCCTCTTTAAAACCAGTAACCTTAGATTTTCCATTTGAGGCTATTTTCTAGATCCTGTAGGCTTGCTTCATTGTTTTTTATTCTCTTTTTTTTTTTTTTCTCCATTGACTGTATTTTCAAATAGCCTGTCTTGAAGTTTGCTAATTCTTTCTTCTGCTTGATCACTTCTGCTATTAAAGGACTCTCATGCATTTTGAGTGTGCCAGTTGCATTTTTCATCTTCAGAATTTCTCCTTGATTCTTTTGAAGTATTTCAATTTCTTTGTTAAATTTATCTGATAGAATTTTGAATTCCTTCTCTGTGTCTCTTAAATTTCTTTGAGTTTTCTCAACAAACAGAGCCATTTTGAATTATCTGTCTGAAAGGTCACATATCTCTGTTTCTTCAGGATTGGTCCCTGGTGCCTTATTTATTTGGTGAGGACATGTTTTCCTGGATGGTGTTGAAGCTAGTAGATGTTCTTTAGTGTCTAGGCACTGAAGAGTTAGGTATTTATTGTAGTCTTCACTGTCTGGGTTTATTTGTAGCTGTCCTTCTTGGGAAGGCTTTCCAAATATTTAAAAGAACTTGGGTATTGTGCTCTAAGCTATATCTGCTTTTGGGGGCACCCCAAGCCCTATAATGCTATGGTTTTTGCAGACTCGTAGAGGTACCACCTTTGTGGTCTTGGACAAGATCCAGGAGAATTATCTGGATTAGCCAGCAGAATTCTCTTCCCTTACTTTCTCCCACACATAGTTTTTCCTTGTGTTCAAAGCCACCTGGAGCTGGGGTGGAGTGACATAAGTACCTGTGGTCACCACCACTGTGACTACACTGAGTCAGGTCTGAAGCCAGTAGAGTTCTGGGTCTCACCCAAGACCTGCTATAACCACTCCCTGTCCACTGCCTGTGTTTTCTCATGACCCTGGAGCTCTAAAATCAGCAGATGTTAAAGCCAATCAGGCCTGTGTCCTTTCCTTCAGGACACAGAAGTTCCCCAGGCCCCATCTGGGTTCAGAAGTGCTGTCCAAGAGTCAGGGGCTAGAGTCAAAAACCTTAGAAGTATACCTGGTGTTCTACTGTATTTCAGCTGAGCTGGCACTTAAACCACAAGATAACAGTCTGGTAGTCCTTCCCATTCTTCTCTCCTCTTTCCAAAGGCAGAGGAGTTCTCACCCTATAGGCACCCCCACCTCAGGCCATGAGGAGTACTGCCAGACCATTCTTGATGTTCCCTTAAGGCCCAAGGTCTCTTAAGTAAGCTTGTTGTGAATGCTGCCTGGCTTGGGACTCATTCTTCAGGGCTGTGGGCTCCCCTATATCCCAGGGAAGGTCCAGAAATGCCATCCAAGAGTCAAGTTCTGGAATTACAGACTCCAAGAGCCCTCTTGGTGCTCTATTCCCCTGTGGTTGTACTAGTACTCAAGGTGCAGGACAGTCCACTTTACTTTTCTCTCTGCTTTTCTCAAGCAGAAGGAGTTTTGCCCCATAGTCACCACAGCTGGTAATGTGCTGAGTCTCATCTGAAGCCAGCAAGTCTTAGAGGTTCACCAAGGCCCTCGATGCAGTACTTGGGTATCGCTCTGGTTATTCAGGGCCCAAGGACTCTTCAGTTAGCAGGTGAAGAATGCTGCCAGGACTGGGTCCTTTCCTTCAAGGCAGTGGGTTCCCTTCTTGACCAGGATATGTCTAGAAATGTTGTCTGAGAGCTAGAGCCTGGAATGGGGCCTCAAAATTCTGACTGGTGCTCTATCTGCTGTGGTTAGACTGGTATCCTAGATGCCAGACAAACACCTCCTTACTCTCACTTTCCTCTCCTCAAGCAGAAGGAAGGGGTGTCTTCTGGAGACACAAGCTGTGCAGACTGAGGTTAGGGAAGGGATGATGCAAGCACTCCCTTGGCTGGTCCCAGCTGATGTCACAGTATTTCACATGGCCCCCAAGTCCACTGTCTCTAGGCCTAGTCCAGCCCTAGGTCTTGCCTCAGATTTGCTGTCCTCATGGCCTAGACTGCCCTTCAAGTTTACTTGGAGGCACAGAATGCTGTAGCCCTTGGTGGCAAGGTTAACAAGAACTCAAATTTGTACCACTGGGATGGGTGATTCCCCTCTGGCTAGGGCTGGTTTAAATGCTCCCTCTGTGGGCAGGCATTAGCTGAGTTTGGTCTGGTTTTCCTTTGCGCTCTAACAGAACAGCACTGAGTCAATCCATCACGATTGCTATGTTCTCTGTCCCTCAGTGCCCGGAGATGCTGTTGGCACCATGCAGCTGCTGCAGCAGGTGGGGGAGGGGTAATGTCATCAATTCTGGACTCTTTTCTATCTCTTCAGTGCCTGTTTCAGTGATATGAAGTTAAAACCAGGTACTATGAGTACTCACCTGATTTTTGGTTCTTATGAATGTGTTTTTTTCTGTGTAGATAGTTGTTAACTTGGTGTCCTTGCTGGGGGAACGATCGGTGGAGTCTTCCCTTTCACCATCTTTCTCTGCCTCCTCATTCTTCCTGTTCTTTTTAGTCAGTAGCCCTCTGTGAAATAACATGGAGATTGAACTGTTATCTTTTTGCTTTCTCAGAGTCACCAGTAATGTCACCTTGAGCAAATCTGTTATTCTCTCTAATTTTGGTTCTTCATATACACACATTTGCCATTAAGATTAAAAGAGAAAGTATACAGAAGGTCTAGTACAGCATCTATTTGTTCATTACTTTTTCCTTCCCTATAATTGTAGATCTTGCCTTTCTATGGACAGCTGGCAATTTTCAGTTTGTGCTTTACAGCAGTCATAGTTAAAATTTAGCTCTACTATTTTCTCATTAAGAGTATATATTTTTTTTCATTAGAATTTGAATAAGTTGGAAAACTAAGCTGAAACAATTTTGTTCTTTATTTTTCCCCTTAACATCCAAGCTTTCTGTCCTCTTGGTGTTTACGTGGAAATGCTAACCTTTCAAAGAATGTACATCACAGAGGGTTCCAAAATTTGACCTTTTTCTTACTTTATATATATTTTGTATTTCTCCAGATTATCCTGCTTTTGTTTTTATTTATTATTTATTTTTGATATAAATGTATGAAATACACATGCGATTTTGTTACATGCATAGGTTTCGCAGTGGTCAAGTCAGGGCTTTTAGGGTGTCCATCACCCAAATAATGTACACTGTATCCATTAACTAATTTCTCTGCTTTTGTTTAATTGACAAATAGCAATTGTATATATTCATGGGGTACCTAGAGATGTTTCAATGTATTTAATGCATAGTGATAAAATCAGGGTAATTAGCATATTTGTCATTTCAAACATTTATCATTTCTTTGTGTTAGGAACATTCAATATCCTTTTTCTAGCTATTTGAAACTATATAATATCTTGTTGCTAACTATAGTCATCCTATGAGGTGTAGAACACTAGAATTTAATAATATGTGCACATGAGGTAAAAAGGAAAAGCTATCAAAGGTTATACACTGAAGAATAAATTGCTCCTTCTCACCACCCCAGCCCCCAACTCATCCTTCTTAGAAGTAACCACTGCAATTATTTTGTGTGTCTTTCAAGCACTGTTCTGTTTGTATAGAGCATATTTGTACATTTTTATCCTTCTGCCTTTTCTCTCACACATGATCTCATATTCTACACACCGCTTTTAACTTTGGTTTTATTATTTAACAATGTCTCTTGGTGATCTTTCCATTTCAGCATGAATAGCTTTCATTCATTATTTTTAATGGTTGCATGATATTCAAATATATGGATATCTCACAATTTACTAAATAGTCCCAAAGTTGTTTACCATCTTTTGCTATTACAAGTAGTTGTGAAGGCATTATCTTCATATACACATTATTGCTCACGTACATGTAAAGTCATAGGATAAATGGCTGTTACTAGAATCACTGATCACATGTTTGTACATTTATAATGTTGATAAATATTGCCAAATTTTCCTTCATCAAGAGTGTCTGTCATGGCTTAATTACCACCAAGAATGAATGAGTCTTTTCACATCCTGAACTAACACAGTATAGTTTTTTATAATCATTTTCAGTCATAGTTAAATAATGATCATTTGTTTTACTTTAATTTTGTATCTCTGTTTCTATGGATAAATTGATCATCTTTTAATATATTTAGAAGTAATTTGCAGTTTCTTACATAGAGGTTCTTTGCCCATTTATCTTATGTGTTATTAGATTTATTTTACTTGTTTGTAAAACCTCTCTATATATTGAGTATGTCTATTATTTGCCATATATGTTTGAAAGTATTTTGTCTGCCACGTACCTTTTGGGTTTGTTAATGGTATTTGGATACATGGAAAATTTTAAATTTTAATTTAGTCAATTGTCTCTGTCTCTTGTTTAATGACTCTGCGGGTATGCATCATGCTTACAAAACACTCCTAAGAATATTTTAAAAATCAGTTTTCTCTGTTTTCTTTTGTTACCTTAGTGATATCATTTTTAAAACATACATTTATCATTTTTACCCATCTGGTATGTATTTTGGTATAAGAAGTGAAGCAAGTATTTAACTTTATTTTTTTTCAAGTGGTTAGGCAGTTGGCCCAATACTACTTATTGAATAATTTATTTCCCCTTGTTGATTTGAAATGCTTCCTTCATAATAAACTAAATTACATATTATATATATATATATTTGTTATATATATATATTTGTTATATATATATTTGTTATATATATATATTTGTTATATATATATATATATTTGTGTGTGTGTGTGTGTGTGCCTATTCCTAGGCTCTCTGTTCTGTTTCCTTGATTTGTCTATTTATATACTGATATCAAACTTTAATTACACAAGATTTATGATATTTTAATAGGTGTTATTGCTAGCATACTCTCAATACACTTCTTTTTCAGAATTTTCCTTAGGTTTCTGACAAGTTATATTTCAATTTGAACTTTATAGTGTGGCTGATTGAAAATGAAGCCCTACTGTATTTTATTTGGATTGTTGAAATTTATAAATATTCTTGCCAGAATTGTTTTAGTAAGAATCATTTCTGTTGCTATTTTTCAGATGGGTTGTTTTCTTTGATTATATTTCCTAACTGGTTGTTTGTCATAAATGGAAAGGTTAGTGTTATTTTTATTAAATAATTTCCTACATAGCTGTAAAATTATGATGGGGAAGTATATGTATTGAATGTACATGATGTGTGCACTGGTTCCAGTTTTGATGTATATACATATATAAGCAATCCTGAAAATATATTGGCAGGACATGAACCAAAATGTCAGCCTTTATTATCTCTGAATGGTAGATGATAATTGTGAATGATTTTTGTTGTCTTCTTTGTTTTGTCCAGTGCTTCTCATGTTTCTTGCACTGAGCATGTATTGTTTTATATCAATGAGAAAAATTTAAAAGGAAAAAATAGTCAGAGCATAGTTAAGAGACATAACTTTGGAATGTAATTGTGGTGTTCAAATATGGAGGAAGGGAACAAAATGATCTGTTGCATAATCAGGGTAGACTAACTGCTGTAATAAACTACCCTCAAAGATTCAGTGGCTGAACAGAATAAAAGTTAGTTTTTCTCTGATAGTCTAGTGAACTTCCACAGGGACTAGGGTGGGGGAGCTGTTGCATGTAGTAGGTTTTGGGGGCCAGCTTGGAAATGATGTGTCACCTCCACCCACATTCTATTTGCCATCACTCAGTCACATGGCCATATCTAGCTGCAAGAGTGGCTACAAAATGTAATCTAGCTGTGTACCCAAGAAGAAAAGACTGTGGATACTGGTGATCACTCATAGCTATTAGTGAGTCTAGTGAACACTTACAGTTGCATTGTGTTTTTGCATCATTTTCTAGGGCAGTTATTTGGGTTTGGGAGTTTTCTTCCCAAGGGGCTTTCTTGAAGTTGTTGAGGATACTCAGCTTATTCCTGAATAAAACAAGCAGAAATGTGCTCTACTGTGCCCTACAATTTCCACACCAATTTCTTAGTAGTTTTTTTTTGTCCGTCTAGCCTTTTTGTGTGTGTGCGTTGAGCTATCTCCAATCTTAGAGTGAATCCTCAGTCTCTGATTCTTCACCTTACATCTGGTCTGGCTTGTTATCTTCAGTCATTTACTTCGCTATGACCTTAGTCTATATTGGATACTGCTTTCTCTATCTACAATGCTTTGGTGAACTGTGTACATTTCCTCCCATGTGTAAACTCAATCCATCTTCTTCTTTCTGACCTGACACTGGGTTTTGAAGTTGGCGTCTCAAAAGGACTCCGGATTATCTTACCCACAGTTGATTACTTCCTGGAGAAGAAGGAAATAATTGTCCCTGCCCAGGATTTTGGAGAGTGATTGATGAGCTACTTATAGTCCAGATTGTGCTGTCACATGTCCGGTGTCTTTTGGTACCCTGAATTTGTATAAGGAAGCTATTAGACATGCATAGTGAAGCCTGGCATGGCTTATCTGAAAAGGATCACTGAGGAGAGGTGTGGAGTCTATCTGGCACAGTACAGAGACAATTCACACCATCACCATCTCATAAAATATCTGAATGGAGGATATGGTGAAAACCTGCCATGTGTTCCTAAAGTACCCATTCTCAATGAATATCCCAGGGAACTTGGATCTGGTTTTCCGTGCTCTATGCTCAAACTGAAAGAAACTGGTTTTCCTTCCCATAGGAGAATCAGAGTGTAACTTCATTTTCATCCAAGATAACTCTTAAGTGATGTGTTTTAAATGAGGCCTTAATTTAAGCATGTTCTTTGCTCTGCTCATGTTTTCTTATCCAACAAACTTCCAGGTAAACAACACCCCTAGTGCCTATGGCCAACTTTAGGTATTGAAGTCCAGAGCTATATTTAAAATAACTTTTTCTTTCTGATTATAATAATAATTGCATACTTTTGAGTCTATACTACCAGCTAGTGCTGGGCTCAGTGTTTTGCATGCATTGACTAATCTCCGCAACTTTCTGTGGTAAATATTATGATTTCTATTTAACATAGAAAGAAACGGAGGTACAAAGAAATTCAGCATCCTGTTCAAAGTTACACAGCTAGGAAATGGCAGTACTAGAATTAGAGCCTGGGTCTTCTGACTCTGGAGCCTGTGCACTACTGGCTCCAAATCCTGTTTCCATGCATGACCATTAGAACAAACTTGAGGAAGATAAAGTATAATGAAAAATCCAATAAGAATAAAAATGATCTATAATTTCTTAACCTGGAGATATCTGTTGCATTTGATATCTTCTCCAAATTGTCATCCCTGAGGGATACATATATTTTTTTAAATGGACAGGTTTTATTCATGGTTTTTTACTCTGGTTTTTAACATGTAACCTCTTATTATGAGCATATTTTCATGTCATTCAATTTTGTTAAAAACATTTTCATGGTGGCATGTCATTCAATTGTACCATAATTTATTTAACCAGTCCTTTATTACTGGACATTTTTCTGATTTCATTTCTTGCTATTACAAAAAACAATCCTAATAATTCTACTATGAATTCATGTGACTATATTTTGATCAACTATTTCCTCATCATAAAAGCCTAGTAAAATTACTGTTTGAAACATATGTACATGTTTAAGGCCCTTCACAAATATTATCAAATTTAATGGATTCTTGATAATATCTATTTTAATGAGCCATAATTGACTTTAATATACTTTATAATTGGTTGAACCAAATACTAGTGGCATTTTTCTTTTTTCTTTTTCTTTTTTATTTTAGAGACGTGTCTCTCTATGTTGCCCAGGCTGGTCTCAAACTCCTGGGCTCAAGCAATCCTTCTGCCTCAGCCTCCCAAAGTGCTGGGTTTACAGGCATGAGCCACTGCACCCAACCGAGGCATCTTTCTTATATGGTCATTGAATACAAAATAGATTTGGACTTTTTAAAATATTTTAAGAGCTGTGTCTTGGGAATAAGGGGAGAGATAAAGGGGTAGGCTTCAACCCTACTAAATCAGAAAGGGTGTGGTCATCTCAGGAAACCTGAGGTGGGGCTAGATGGCATCTACAGCAATACATGGCTACCATGAAGGATGACCTGCAGGACAGACATTGAGGGATGTCTGCCTACTATAAGGATTTTACATGGATGCAATATTTGTAGCTATATTCCATTTGTAGGATTGGCATAATTGAGTAGGGAAGAGAAGTAAAAGTAATTGAGCACTTAGAGTATCTTCTAGCTTGGAAACTGAATTTTAAATACTGTCTATTTGAAGCTGTCATGATATTCTCCATGCCATGCCCTTGTAACAACCCAATAAGGCAAACAGCTTAAGTACTTTTATCCACATTGTACAGAAAATCACAACAGTGACAATGGAAATTTATTCTTTGTTTTGTTTTGTTTTAGAAGACAGATGCTGGCTCTGTTGCCCATGGTAGAATGCAGTGGCAGGATCATAGCTCCCTGTAACCTTGAACTTGTGAACTCAAGTGATCCTCTTGTCTCAGCCTCCTGAGTAGCTAGAACTACAGGAGCATGTCACCACACCTGGCTAATTTTTAATTTTTTTGTGGAGACCATGTCTTTCTATGTTGCCTAGGCTGGACTCAAACTTCTGGCCTCAAATCAAGCATTCTTCCCACCTTGCCCTCCCAAAGTGCTGAGATTACAGGCATGAGCTGCTGCACCTGGCCAATGGAAACTTATTAAGCACATGCTACAGGACAAGCATTATTCTAAGTGCTTTGCCTGTATTCTCCTTTATCCTCAAAAGAACGCTATGAGACAGATACTACATTTCATAGATAAAGACAATAAGATATGAATGAGACACAACAATTTTAAATAGTATATTTAAAGCCACAAGTTTAGCAAATGGCAGAACTTGGATTCAAACCCAGTTAGTGTGTCCCCAGAGTCATCCCTTGTTTCAAGTCTTCTGGAGGCTAAGCAGTTAAACTAAAACCCATGCATGTCAAGGTCTCAGCTGTGATCTTTCCTCTACACTAAGAATCCACTGTAGGAATCGGCATGCAGTTGGCAATTTCAGCCCTCATTTTGGAGTGCCTAACACTGTCTAAAGGGTCTCAGTAATAGATCAAGTTTGCTCACAAGCACAGTGGCAAATAATTGGTTTAATTCTCTGACATCTGTATATATCCCTGTGTATGTTTGTAACTGTGGGGACAAAAAGTTATCACAAACACCATTTTACCAATGAGTAGGTAGAAGAAGTGAGAGGTAAAATAACTTATCCAAGGTCATGTAGTTGGTAACGAAAGTAGAACTCATAATACCCATCTCCCAGAGTTACATGTTGAAAAGTGCCTGTCAAGAAAAATCAGCATTCAGTAAATAATAGCAAATAGAACGATGCAGTCTGGGAAACTTATCTCCACAGAATGTGCTGACGCAGTGGAATGAGATTAAATAGGACCTCATACCTAGTGAATTTCACTACCAGCATGTTTTATTCATCCTTGCTCAATCATAGGAATGGGCAAATTTGCTTCCAGATGAAGGGGCACTCTAGCAACAGAACTATAATTTTCCAAGAAGCATTAGTGAGCCCCTGTTTTGAAACAAGAGGTCATTTTGACTGGGAGAAATTAATAGTTTCCTGCCATGTTTTTCTCTTTCCAACTAAAACACATGGTATGTCGATTATAGCTTGATTCTTCCTATGAACAGTGAATGCAAATAGTGAGACTCTCTAGTCATCTGATATCAAAGCCATAGATGCTAATGAGGCTAAAACCACACATGGTTTTGGTTTGGAGTTCTGACTATGATAGTACTGGGGATCAGACAGCTGGTATGTGCATTAGTTTTCTCCTTGGGAAGTGGGAAAACAGGGAAAGCCATGCTTCTCAAAGAAGCATAATGGCAAAAATAGTTTTATGTCATTACCTCCCCCAAAATTATTAAGTGCTCAGTATTGACATGCTCAGGGTCAACGATTACCCTGAAAACGACAAGAGAGCATGGCAGACACTGCAAACCCACTCCCACTACCAATACACACACACACACACACACACACACAGACATGCATATGCACACATGTACTGATTTTTACTGATCATCAATGATATGACAGGATCAAGCATCTACAATGTGCTGGAATATTATTGTAGATGCTTTGCTGGCAGTAGTGTCAAACCTCAAAACAGTCAAGTGGGAAATAAAGCATTATTATCCTACCTATTTAACAGATGAGGAAATTGAGGTTCAGAGAAACTAATTTTCTCAAGCACAGACAGTAGGAGGCAATGCTGAGACTGAATCTAAGTAGTTTAATTCCAGAGCCAGTGCTCTTAGCCATTAAACCCAATAATGGATCAACCTAAAAACTTAGGTGCATTGTTGTGGATATCAGATCACTACAGGAATTTTACAGTATATTCATGAAAATATTGTGTCCAGTTCTGTGTGGAGTGCTTCATTTAAAAAAAACAACCTCACAGAAGCCTTAAGAGGTAAGTACTGTTATCACCTCTGTCATCAAGATTGAGAAACTGATGTACAGAATAACTTCCCCAAGTTCATCTAACTGGTATGGTGCAGACTTGAAACTCAAATATCAATTTTTCTGATTCTAAAACACTAGTCTTCAAGGAAGTTACAAAGATGAATAAAACGGGATCCTTGCTCGTTATGAATTTGTGTTTCTAATCTGTGGGGAAGGGGCCCTAGATATGAATCACTAAAATACAAAGCCCAGTGCAGTAAGTGCCACGTGAGCAATGAAAAAGAAGTAGGTGGAAAGGGGAGAAAGAGGAGGACTAGAATAAGGACAGAGGAGGAAGAAGAGGAAGGAGAAGAAGTTGTCCTGTGGAAGAAGGAGATACCATTTCTGACTGGGATGTTTATGAATGGCTCCATGGAAGAAGAAGTGATTAAGTGCATCATTGAGGGATAACTAAAACTTGAATGCACAGAATCTTCTTTTACTTAGAGGCTGCTATGTGCCAGGCATTGCACTAGGTACTTTAAATTAGTTATGACTGTATCTTACCAGAGCAATGTCATTTTTCGCAGTTTGTAGATTAGGTAACAAAAACTAAGCAAGATAATATAGCCAGGTGTGCGTGAGTGGCACGAACAAACATGCAGAGGTAGACTAAGGCCTGGCCCAGGGACCATGATGGGCCCAGATTACAAGTATTCTGAGATTCTAGCCTATTGACAGTGGAGAGTTAGTCAAATGTCATGAGATGGCAGAATTGAGATAATAAGAGCTGTATTTTGGGAAGATTCTCAGGCATTAGAAAACAAGGACGAGACGGGTGGATCACGAGGTCAGGAGATCGAGACCATCCTGGCTAACATGGTGAAACCCCGTCTCTACTAAAAAATACAAAAAACTAGCCGGGCGAGGTGGCGGGCGCCTGTAGTCCCAGCTACTCGGGAGGCTGAGGCAGGAGAATGGCGTAAACCTGGGAGGCGGAGCTTGCAGTGAGCTGAGATCCGGCCACTGCACTCCAGCCTGGGCGGCAGAGCGAGACTCCGTCTCAAAAAAAAAAAAAAAAAAAAAAAAAAAGAAAAGAAAACAAGGACGAATTAATTAAATGGCGGAAATTGGGTGAGTTAAGATGCTATTTCTATAGTCCAAGAACAGAGGAATAGGCACAGGACACAGAGACCTGAGTCTGAAGCCAGTGCCAGGCCCTGTCATTGATTAGCTGTGTGATGTTAGTCAAGATATGCTCTCATTCTTTGCCCTCAATTGTTTCCGCTTTAGAATAAAGATGATAATAGAATGTACAGATTGAACATTCTAAATCTGAAATCCAAAATGTTCCTAAATCTGAAATGTTTTGAGTGTCAACATGATACTCAAAGGAAATGCTCACTGGAGCATTTCAGATTTCAGATTTTTTTATTTGAAATGCTCAACCCTCAGTGGGTAAGTATAATACATGTATTACAAAATCAGGAAAAAAAATCTGAAACTTGAAATGCTTCTGGTCTCAGGCATTTCAGATAAAGTTTATTCAACCTGTGCTTGCTTCACAGGGATGCTATGAGAATAAAACAAGACAAAATATGTAAATGCTCTACCCAGTGCCTGACCCATGGTAATCATACAGTAAATGGGAACCTGTCTTAGCCAGCTCAAGTTTCTCTACCAAATTACCTTAGACTGTGTAATTTATAAACAACATAAATTTTTCGCTCATAATTCTGGAAGCAGGTAATTCTGAGATTAAGGCAGCAAAAGATTACACATCTGGTGAGGGTTTGCTGTCTGCCTCAAATATGGTACCTTCTTGCTGTGTTATCACATGATGGAAAAGATAAAAAAGGATGAACTTGTTCCAAGTCCTTTTATAAGGGCACTAATCTCATTCACAAGGGTGGAGCCCTCATGACTTTATCACTTCCCAAAGGCCCCACCTCTTAATAATATTGCATTGAGGATAAAGTTTCAACATGAATTTTGGGAGGACACAAACACTCAAACCATAGTAGAACCACTTTTGTAAAAAGAAAAAGTAGTGAGACTAGCTTGGAAGTTATCACAACCCTGGCATCAGATGGTAAGGGTCTACAGAGATAGTGGCAAAAGAGAATGGGAAGAGAGAAAGTAATCATGTTAAGTGGAAGACAGTGACTGCTCCTTGCATGGCTAGATTTTTGAACAAAAGGAATCTTACTTTAGCCAGAATCATTTGCTATCAAATGCAGAACAGATTCGAAAATAAAATGTATCTATCATGTGCATTGTAGTATTTGTAGGGCTTTTGTTAGACTGCAAGACATTGACTCCAGTTTTACAATATCTATATTTATCATTTTTAGGCATTCAGTGTGTTGATTTCATATCTCTCAAAGTCTTGCCATTCTATAACTACTGAAGTGAAATTCTTTGAGATAAAAGCAAGGGATGTGAGAATATATAATAAGCCCTAAAATAAAAGATTGAGCTTCATATTTACACTCTTCTAATCTATGATTCTAAAATACTTGCATTTTCATTATTTCCACTATGTCTTCTGAAGTGACATTAATGTTATAGATATTAAGTCTGATATTTAATTAAAGGGAGATTATCTGTCCATGTAATTGCTGTCCAGAGTAATTAGTCACATGTCTTAGGTAGCTAAAGCTGCACATTTCCACCACAAAACTATGTTAGCTATGTGATACATGAATCAGGCCTTGGAAAAAATGAGAGCTTAGGAATTTAAAACATTGAACATGCCTTTAATTTCAATATTGAGCCCACAACAAAAAAATTTTAAGGTCTAAAATGCCAACTTCCAGTTCTTTCTTAAAATGAGCTTATTAGTTGATTAATAAACATACTGTCCATGCCACATAATTAATTTTATAGTGAAGTTGGCTAGAGCCTAGATAAATGTACAATTAGCCTCCCCTGTGAAAGAGATCTGTTATCATAATTGCTAATGAAAACAAAATTTGCATGCATACGTAAGAACAAAAATAACCTCTTTCTCTTTTTTAGGTATTTATTACAGAAGCTCAAAGCTCAATCTGTAATATCTAGCAAAACTATTTCACTTCACTCTTTTCTTCTTTTTCACTTTACAATGCTAATCAAACTTTCTTTCTTCTTCTTCTTCTTTTCTTTATACTTTAAGTTCCAGGGTAGATGTGTACAATGTGCAGGTTTGTTACATATGTATACGTGTGCCATGTTGGTGCGCTGCACCCATTAACTTGTCATTTACCTTAGATATATCTCCTAATGCTATCCCTCCCCCTTCCCCCTGCCCCATGACAGGCCCAGTGTGTGATGTTCCCCTTCCTGTGTCTAAGTGTTCTCGTTGTTCAATTCCCACCTATGAGTGAGAAAAGGTGGTGTTTCGTTTTTTGTCCTTGCAATAGTTTGCTAAGAATGATGGTTTCCAGCTTCATCCATGTCCCTACAAAGGACATGAACTCATTCTTTTTTCTGGCTGCACAGTATTCCATGGTGTATATGTGCCACATTTTCTTAATCCAGTCTATCATTAATGGACATTTGGGTTGGTTCCAAGTCTTTGGTATTGTGAATAGTGCCTCAATAAACATGTGTGTGCGTGTGTCTTTATAGCAGCATGATTTATAATCCTTTAGGTATAAACCCAGTAATGGGATGGCTGGGTCAAATGGTAATTCTAGCTCCACACTGTCTTACACAATGGTTGAACTAGTTTACAGTCCCACCAACAGTGTAAAAGTGTTCCTATTTCTCCACATCCTCTCCAGCACCTGTTGTTTCCTGACTTTTTAATGATCACCATTCTAACTGGTATGAGATGGTATCTCATTGTGGTTTTGATTTGCATTTCTCTGATGGCCAGTGATGAGCATTTTTTCATGTGTCTCTTGGCTGTATAAATGTTTTCTTTTGAGAAGTGTCTGTTCATATGCTTTGCCCACGTTTTGATGGGGTTGTTTTTTTCCCCTTGTAAATTTGTTTGAGTTCTTTGTAGATTCTGGATATTAGCCCTTTGTCAGATAAGTAGATTGCAAACATTTTCTCCCATTCTGTAGGTTGCGTGTTCACTCTGATGGTAGTTTCTTTTGCTGTGCAGAAGTTCTTTAGTTTAATTAGATCCCATCTGTCAATTTTGGCTTTTGTTGCCATTGCTTTTGGTGTTTTAGACATGAAGTCCTTGCCCATGCCTATGTCCTGAATGGTATTGCCTAGGTTTTCTTCTAGGGTTTTTATGGTTTTAGGTCTAACATTTAAGTCTTTAATCCATCTTGAATTAATTTTTGTATAAGGTGTAAGGAAGGGATCCAGTTTCAGCTTTCTACATATGGTTGGCCAGTTTTCCCAGCACCATTTACTAAATAGGGAATCCTTTCCCCGTTCCTTGTTTTTGTCAGGTTTGTCAAAGACCAGATGGTTGAAGATGTGTGGTATTATTTCTGAGGCCTCTGTTCTGTTCCATTGGTCTATATCTCTGTTTCGGTACCAGTACCATGCTGTTTTGCTTACTGTAGCCTTGTAGTGTAGTTTGAAGTCAGGTAGTGTGATGTGTCCAGCTCTGCTCTTTTGGCTTAGGATTGTCTTGGCAATGTGGGCTCTTTTTTGGTTCCATATGAACTTTACAGAGCTGTTTCCAATTCTTTGAAAAAGTCATTGGTAGCTTAATGGGGATGGCATTGAATCTATAAATTAACTTGGGCAGTATGGCCATTTTCGTGATATTGATTCTTCCTATCCGTGAGCATGGAATGTTATTCCATTTGTTTGTGTTCTCTTTTATTTCATTGAGCAGTGATTTGTAGTTCTCCTTGAAGAGGTCCTTCATATCCCTTGTAAGTTGGATTCCTAGGTATTTTATTCTCTTTGAAGCAATTGTGAATGGGAATTCACTCATGATTTGGCTCTCTGTTTGTCTGTTATTGGTGTATAAGAATGCTTGTGATTTTTGCACATTGAATTTGCATCCTGAGATTTTGCTGAAGTTCCTTAACAGCTTAAGGAGATTTTGGGCTGAGGTGATGGGGTTTTCTAAATATACAATCATGTCATCTGCAAACAGGGACAGTTTCACTTCATCTTTTCCTAATTGAATACCCTTTATTTCTCTCTCCTGCATGATTGCCCCAGCCAGAATTTCCAACACTATGTTGAATAGGAGTGGTGAGAGAGGGCATCCCTCTCTTGTGCCAGTTTTCAAAGGGAATGCTTCCAGTTTTTGCCCATTCAGTATGATATACGCTGTGGGTTTGTCATAAATCACTCTTATTATTTTGAGGTACGTCCCATCAATATCTAATTTATTTAGAGTTTTTATCATGAAGGGCTGTTGAATTTTGTCAAAGGCCTTTTCTGCATCTATTGAGATAATCATGTGGTTTTTGTCTTTGGTTCTGTTTATATGCTGGATTATGCTTATTGATTTGCATATGTTGAACCAGCCTTGCATCCCAGGGATGAAGCCCACTTGATCATGGTGGATAAGCTTTCTGATGTGCTGCTGGATTGGTTTCCCAGTATTTCGTTAAGGATTTTGCATCGATGTTCATCAGGGATATTGGTCTAAAATTCTCTTTTTTTGCTGTGTCTCTGCCAGGCTTTGGTATCAGGATGATGCTGGTCTTACAAAATGAGTTAGTGAGGATTCCCTCTTTTTCTATTGATTGGAATAGTTTCAGAAGGAATTGTACCAGGTCCTTCTTGTACCTCTGGCAGAATTCGGCTGTGATTCCATCTGGTCCTGGACTTTTCTTGGTTGGTAGGCTATTAATTATTGCCTCAATTTCAGAACCTGCTATTGGTCTATCCAGGGATTCAACTTCTTCCTGGTTTAGTCTTGGGAGAGCGTATGTGTCCAGGAATTTATCCATTTCTTCTAGGTTTTCTAGTTTATTTGCGTAGACGTGTTTATAGTATTCTCTGGTGGTAGTTTGTATTTCTGTCGGATCGATGGTGATATCCCCTTTATCATTTTTTTATTGTGTCTATTAGATTCTTCTCTCTTTTCTTCTTTATTAGTCTTGCTAGCGGTCTATCCATTTTGTTGATCTTTTCAAAAAAACCAACTCCTGGATTCATTGGTTTTTTTGAAGGGTTTTTGTGTCTCTATCTCCTTCAGTTCTGCTCTGATTGTTATTTCTTGCCTTCTGCTAGCTTTTGAATGTGTTTGCTCTTGCCTCTCTAGTTCTTTTAATTGTGATGTTAGGGTGTCAATTTTAGATCTTTCCTGCTTTCTCTTGTGGGCATTTAGTGCTATAAATTTCCCTCTACACACTGCTTTAAATGTGTCCCAGAGATTCTGGTATGTTGTGTCTTTGTTCTCATTGGTTTCAAAGAACATCTTCATTTCTGCCTTCATTTCATTACGTACCCAGTAGTCATTCAGGAGCAGGTTGTTCAGTTTCCATGTGGTTGAGTGGTTTTGAGTGAGTTTCTTAATCCTGAGTTCTAGCTTGATTGCACTGTGGTCTGAGAGACAGTTTGTTATAATTTCTGTTCTTTCACATTTGCTGAGGAGTGCTTTACTTCCAACTATGTGGTCAATTTTGGAATAAATGCTATATGGTGCTGAGAAGAATGTATACTCTGTTGATTTTGGGTGGACAGTTCTGTAGATGTCTATTAGGTCTGCTTGGTGCAGAGCTGAGTTCAATTCCTAGATATCCTTTTAAACTTTCTGTCTTGTTGATCTGTCTAATGTTGACAGTGCGGTGTTAAAGTCTCCCACTATTATTGTGTGGGAGTCTAAGTCTCTTTGTAGGTCTCTAAGGACTTGCTTTATGAATCTGGGTGCTCCTGTATTGGGTGCATATATACTTAGGATAGTTAGCTCTTCTTGTTGAATTGATCCCTTTACCATTATGTAATGGCCTTCTTTGTCTCTTGTGATCTTTGTTGGTTTAAAGTCTGTTTTATCAGGGACTAGGATTGCAACCCCTGCCCTTTTCTTTGTTTTCCATTTGCTTGGTAGATCTTCCTCCATCCCTTTATTTTGAGCCTATGTGTGTCTCTGAAGTCGAGATGGGTCTCCTGAACGCAGCACAGTGATGGGTCTTGACTCTTTATCCGGTTTGCCAGTGTCTGTATTTCAATTAGAGCATTTAGCCCATTTACATTTAAGGTTAATATTGTTATGTGTGAATTTGATCCTGTCATTATGACATTAGCTGCCTATTTTGCTCATTAGTTGATGCAGTTTCTTCCTAGCATCGATGGTCTTTACAATTTGGCATGTTTTTTCAGTGACTGGTACCAGTTGTTCCTTTACACTTTTAATGCTTCCTTCAGGAGCTCTTGCAGGGCAGGCCTGGTGGTGACAAAATCTCTCATCATTTGCTTGTCTGTAAAGGATTTTATTCCTCCTTCACTTATGAAGCTTAGCTTGGCTGGATATGAAATTCTGGGTTAAAAGTTATTTTAAGAATGTTGAATATTGGTCCCCACTCTCTTCTGGCTTGTAGAGTTTCTGCCAAGAGATTCACTGTTAGTCTGTTGGGCTTCACTTTGTGGGTAACCCCACCTTTCTCTCTGGCTGCCCTTAACATTTTTTCCTTCATTTCAACTGGTGAGTCTGACAGTTATGTTTCTTGGAGTTGCTCTTCTCGAGGAGTATCTTTGTGGCATTCTCTGTGTTTCCTGAATTTGAATGTTGGCCTGCCTTGCTGGGTTGGAGAAGTTCTGGATAATATCCTGCAGAGTGCTTTCCAATTGGGTTCCATTATCCCCATCACTTTCAGGTACACCAATCAGACGTCAGTTTGGTCTTTTCACATAGTCCCATATTTCTTGGAGGCTTTGTTTGTTTCTTTTTGCTCTTTTTTCTCTAAACTTCTCTTCTCGCTTCCTTTCATTCATTTGATCTTCAATCACTGATACCCTTTCTTCCACTTGATCAAATCGGCTACTGAAGCTTGTGCATTCATCACATAGTCCTTGTGCCATGGTCTTTAGCTCCATCAGGTCATTTAAGGACTTCTCTACACTGGTTATTCTAGCCATTTGTCTAATCTTTTTTCAAAGTTTTTAGCTTCTTTGTGATGGGTTTGAACTTCCTCCTTTAGCTCAGAGAAGTTTGATTGTCTGAAGCCTTCTTCTCTCAGCTCATCAAAGTCATTCTCCATCCAGCTTTGTTCCATTGCTGGTGAGAAGCTGCATTCCTTTGGAGGGGGAGAGGCACTCTGATTTTTAGAATTTTCAGCTTTTCTGCTCTGTTTTTTCCCCATCTTTGCGGTTTTGTCTACCTTTGGTCTTTGACGATGGTGATGGACAGATGGGATTTCGGTGTGGATGTCCTTTCTGTTTGTTAGTTTTCCTTCTAACAGTCAGGGCCCTCAGCTGCAGGTCTGTTGGAGTTTGCTGGAGTTCCACTCCAGACCTTGTTTGCCTGGGTATCAGCAGCGGAGGCTGTAGAAGAGTGAATATTGCTGAACAGCAAATGTTGTTGCCTGATTGTACCTCTGGAAGCTTCATCTCAGAGGGGTACCTGGCCGGGTGAGGTGTCAGTCTGCCCCTGGTGGGGGGTGCCTCCCAGTTAGGCTACTCGGGGGTCAGGGACCCACTTGAGGAGGCAGTCTGTCTGTTCTCAGATCTCAAATTCCGTGCTGGGAGAACCACTATTCTCTTCAAAGCTGTCAGACAGGGACAATTAAGTCTGCAGAGGTTTCTACTGCATTTGTTCAGCTATGCCCTGCCCCCAGAAGTGGAGTCTACAGAGTCAGGCAGGCCTCCTTGAGCTGCAGTGGGCTCCACCCAGTTTGCGCTTCCTGGCGGCTTTGTTTATCTACTCAAGCCTCAGCAATGGTGGGCGCCTCTCCCCCAGCCTCGCTGCCACCTTGCAGTTCGATCTCAGTCTGCTGTGCTAGCAATGGGCAAGGTTCTGTGGGTGTGGGACCCTCCAAGCCAGGCATAGGATATAAACTCCTGGTGTGCAGTTTGCTAAGACTGTTGGAAAAGTGTGATATTAGGGTAGGAGTGACTCGATTTTTCAGGTGCCATCTGTCACAGCTTCCCTTCACTAGGAAAGGGAATTCCCTTACCCCTTGCACTTCCTGGGTGAGGCAATGCCTCACCCTGCTTCGACTCATTGCTCAGTGGGCTGCACCCACTGTCCCGTACCCACTGTCTGACAAAACCCCAGTGAGATGAACCTGGTACCTCAGTTGGAAATGCATAAATCACCCATCTTCTGCATCGCTCACGCTGGGATCTGTAGACTGGAGCTGTTCCTATTCGGCTATCTTGGACCTGCCTAGTCATCTAATTAAGCTTTCTTATGGAGCTCTTCTACCTTGTTTGCACTTGGTTATCCAGCTTCTCTTATTTAAAATGTAAAGTCTTATTTAACACTGTAATATATAATTAGCTGGATTTTAAATACCTAAATAAAATAAAGAGAAAGCATATACATTTCTTTAGGAGGCTTTAAAGTTATAATTAACATGATAGATCAATAATTTATAATGTGTCTGTATGCTCATAGGTTAAACATCTCTGAATAAAAATAAGATAAATGACACATACTTTGAGAAGGCACATACTTTAACTCCTCTATTACAGACAACAATGTTGATGGGTGAAATATAGAAAAGATAAACAGAAAAACATAGCTTGTCTTAGATAGCACACAAGCATCTGCATGGATTAAATACAGAAGAGAAAATTCAAATTTAAGCAAGGTTGAGTGTTACTGGACTCCCAGTCTAATAACAGCCAATGAAGGCTATGGAATTAGGTCCTCTATGGGTAAGATGGCTAAAGTATTTGACATTGAACAGGACTGACTGAATGCCTAAAATAAAAAACTGGGAATGGGAGACAGAATACTTCACCTTGTCTCATGCAAGGAAGCAAGGAAGCTGCAAAATGTTAGCTAAGATCATCCCCCTGCAAGATATGACATAAGGAGGTAGGAGAACACAGTCCCATACTTAAAAATAAACCAAGTTATCCATTTGTTATTTCATTTGTTCAGTGAAAGGATCTGCCACATCGTCAATATTACCCCTGGGCAGAAATTCCAAATTGACCCTGTGAGACCTGGTTCTGGAACAAGGACCTGCAGGTCTAGGTGGAGACAACTATAAAACTGCTAGATTGGAATGGCTGAAAATAGAAGTGGAAACAGAAAAAAAAGGGGGGGCTGTAGGCACATCACTCTTAAGAAGACACTTGAATGACACTGAGAGTGAGGGCCTCCATAAATTTTGCACCCCAGCTGCCCAATTCTCCTCACTAGGCCCTGCTAAGCATCTACAAGTTCACAAAAATATAAATAAATACTAAATAAATGAAGAATGAGTGAAATCTTTTAGTTGTTCACAAGAAAATTAACTAATAAATGTAGTAGGAATAATACAGAAAATCACCACTTGGCAAAAATTATCAATTGATGCTAAAATTAGTTGGTTAAAGTTGAATCAGAAATATCATATTTACATATTTTCAAAATATTTCCTCTATAAGACACATATGAATATCAAAGAGGAAAGTAGTACTTCACAGTGGAGAAACTTGGAAGACATCACCATAACCAAGTGATCAAAATTAACATCACCAGTTAAGACAGATATACATCATGTATCTTCTGATATAATACAAATAGAACACAACATAATTTCTGTAGTATCTCTGCTAAAATTACATAACCTACCTAAATATGACCACGAGGAAACATCAAACAAACTCAGATTTGATGGACATTCTACAAAATAAATGGTTTGTACTCTTCAAAATTGTCAAGATCATGAAAGATAAAGCAATGCCAAGGGAGTGTTCCTAGTTATAGTAGACTAACGAAACATGAAAAAACATGAAAACTAAATGCAATGCATGATTCTGGATAGGAGCCTTTTGCTACAAAATATATTAATGGGACAATTGGTGAAATATAAAGATCTGTCGATTATAATACTGTTTCAGGGACAATTTTCTGATATTTGATCATTGTACTTTAATTATATAAACGATTGACCTTGTTTTTAGAAAATACACACTAAATTATAAGGCATAAAGAGGGTTTATGTTAGGAACTTTCTTTCAGCAAAGCAATTTAGGACATACATATGGGCATACACAGCTGTGTGTGTTTACGTGTGTGTGTGTGTGTGTGTATGTGTAAGATAGGAAATGAGAAAGTTAAATCAAAAAGGATAAAATTGCAACATTTGTAGAATTAGTTTGTGATAAATGGATATTGTTTTACTACTTCTGCATCTTTTCTATCAAATTATTTAAAAACAAAACAAAAATTATATCATAATAAAAATACTATATTACAAAATCTAGTGTTATCTTGCTAAAGTAATAAAGGTAATTGTATAATCTTAATCACAATTAATTATAAAATTAAGGAAGATTGAATAAAAATGAGTTGTGTTCAACTCAAGAAACCAGACAAAGTAATCTAGAAGGAAGAAAATTGTAAAAATAAGAGCAGAAATGAATGAGTTTGGTAGAAAACAATTAAACCATAGAGAGGATCAATAAAATCAAAAGTTGGTTCTTTGGGGAAAAAAATGAATACAATGAGAAAATATCAACAGTAGTCAAGAAAAGACACAAAAAATTAGTAACAAAAAAAGGGAATGTAATGGTTGTATAGATAAATTAAAGATTTAAAGATCATAAAATAGAACTACAATAAACTTTATGCCAATAATCTTGAAAACTTATAAGTCAATACTTCCTTAGAAAATGTGTCAAAAGTGACTGAAGAAACCACAAACCTCCATAAACCAATAAATATCAGTGACATTGAACTGTATTCAAAAGTTTTCTACCTTCAAATACACTAGCCTCAGGCAGTTTTATAGAAAAGTTTTACCAAATCTTGAAGGATCAGATAATTCTTATCTTTTCCAAATTGTTTCAGAAAATATAAAAATAGGGAAGAAATAGCTGAGAGATATGGGGAGAACTAAGCATATGATCCTGCTCTACCTGATATCAAAACTACCTATAAAGCTAAGGTAATAACGATGCTATGTTTTGGTGTAGGGAGAGACAAAAATGCCAATGAACTAGTATAGAGAGCTCAGAAATGAAACTTTAATGTTGTATTAGTCCATTCTCACACTGCTATAAAGGTACATCTGATACTGAGTACTTTATAAAGGAAAGAAGTTTAATTGACTCACAGTTCCACATGGCTGGGGAGGCATCAGGAAACTTACAATCATGGCAGAAGGCAAAGGGGAAGCAAGGCACCTACTTCACATGGCGGCAGGAGAGAGAATTGCAAGCAGAGAAAATGCCAGACACTTATAAAATCATCAGATCCCATGAGAACTCACTCATTATCACAAGAACAACACCAGGAAAATCGCCCCCATGATCCAGTCACCTCCCTCCCTCCACATGTGGAGATTATAGGTCACCCTCCTCAACACATGGAGATTACAATTTGAGATGAGACTTGGGTGGGGATATAGAGTCAAAACATATCATTCTGTCCCTGGCTCCTCCCAAATCTCATGTCCTTTATACATTTCACAACCGATCATGACTTCCCAACCATCCCTCAAAATCTTAACTCATTACAGCATTAACTCAAAAGTCCAAGTCCAAAGTCTCATCTGAGACAGGCAAGTCCCTTCCACCAATGAGTCTGTAAAATCAAAAGCAAATTAGTTCCTTCCAAGATACAGTGGGGGTACAGGTACTGGATAAATGCTCCCATTCCAAATGGGAGAAATTGGCCAGAATGAAGGGACTACAGGCCCCATGCAAGTTTAAAACTACCAGGGCAGTCATTAAATCTTAAATGGAGGACAGTGACCCTCTTCTCACAGCTTCACTAGACAGTCCCCAAGTGGGGACTCTGTGTGGGGGCTCCAACCTCACATTTTCTTTCTGTACTGCTCTAGCAGAGACTCTCCATGAGGGCTCCACCCCTGCCACAAACTTCTGCCTGGACATTCAGGCGTTTCCATATATCCTCTGAAATCTAGGTAGAGGTTCCCAAACCTCAGTTCTTCTGTGCACCGGCAGGCCCGACACCACATGGAAGCCAACAGGGCATGAGGCTTACACCCTCTGAAGCAATGGCCTGAGTTGTACTTTGGCCCCTTTTCGCCATGGCTGGGAAAACTGCCAAGTCCCAAGGCTGCATAGAGCAGCATCAGGGCCCTAGGCCCAGCCCAGGAAATGATTTTTCCCTCCTAGGCCTCCAGATCTGTGATGGGAGGGGTACTGTGAAGGTCTCTGACATGCCCTGGAGACATTTTTCCCATTGTCTTCGTGATTAACCTTTGGCTTCTCATTACTTACTGAAATTTCTGCAGCAGGCTTGAATTTCTCCCCAGAAACATTTTTTTTTTTTTTTTTGAGACAGAGTCTGGCTCTGTCGCCCAGGCTGGAGTGCGGTGGCCGGATCTCAGCTCACTGCAAGCTCCGCCTCCCGGGTTTACCCCATTCTCCTGCCTCAGCCTCCCAAGTAGCTGGGACTACAGGCGCCCGCCTCGTCGCCCGGCTAGTTTTTTGTATTCTTTAGTAGAGACGGGGTTTCACCGTATTAGCCAGGGTGGTCTCGATCTCCTGACCTTGTGATCCGCCCGTCTCGGCCTCCCAAAGTGCTGGGATTACAGGCTTGAGCCACCGCACCCGGCCAGAAACATTTTTTTTTTAATCGCATCATCAGGCTGCAAAGTTTTCCAACTTGTATGCTCTGCTTCTGTTTTAAATATAAGTTCCAATTTCAGATCATGTCTCTCAAGTTTGAAGTTCCACAGATCTCTAGGGCAGGGACAAAATGCCACCAGTCTCTTTGCTAAAGCACAGCAAGAGTGACATTTGCTCCAGTTCCCAAAAATTTCCTCATCCCCATCTGAGACCACCTCAACCTGGACTTCATTGTCCATATCACTATCAGCATGTTAGTCAAAACCATTCAACAAGTCTTTAGGAAGTTCCGAACTTCCCCACATCTTCCTCTCTTCTTTTGAGCCCTCCAAACTGTTCCAACCTCTGCTTGTTACCCAGTTCCAAAGTCACTTCCATGTTTTCAAGTATCTCTATATCAATACCCCACTCCTGGTACCAATTTAATGTATTAGTCCATTTTGACACTGCTATAAAGTTACTACTCAAGACTGGGTAATTTATAAAGGAAAGAAGTTTAATTGACTGGCAGTTCCAGACAGCTGGGGAGGCCTCAGGAAACCTCCAACCATGGTGGAAGGTGAAGGAGAAGTAAGTACCTTCTTCACATGGTGGCAAGAAAGAGACAGGCAAGCAGGGGAAATGCCAGATGCTTATAAAACCATCAGATCTCATGAGAACTCACTCACTATCACAAGAACAGCATGGAGAAAACTGCCCCTATGATCCAATCACCTCCCTCCCTCCACATGTAGGGATTACAATTTGAGATGAGATTTGGGTGGGGACACAGAACCAAACCATGTCAGATGTATGTCCAGGGTAGCATTTCAGATGAGTCAGGAAGAGAAAGTATATTCAATGTGTGGTTCTAATAGAATAGTTACACATGCAGAGAAAAGTAAAATTAAGCCCCTAACATACATAATACAAAAACAAACACAAGAGAAAATCTTTATGACCATAGCTGCTATGGTTTGAATGTGTCCCCTTCAAATTTCAGGTGTTGCCTACGTGATAGTGTTATCGGTGGAGGCTTTAACAGATGACTTGGCCTTGAGGGCTCCTCCTCCTTTAGTTGGATCAGGTGTCCTTATAAAAGGGCTTGATGAAAGGAGTTCATATCTTTGGTCCTTTCACCTTCTTCCATGTGAGGACATAGTGTTCCTCCCCTCTGGATGATGCAGTATCAAGGCACCATTTTGGAAGCAGAGAGTAGGCTTCCCCAGAAAATCTACTTGCTTGGACTTTCCAGACTCTAGAACTGTGAGAAATAAATTTCTGTTCTTTGTAAATTACCCAGTCTCAGATATTCTATCATAACAGCACAAAATGGACTCAGATATAGGACAGGGAAATTTTTCTTAAACAAAGCAAGACAAAACAAAATAAAACAAAAAAGCATAAATCATAAAATGATCCCTTGATATATTTGATTCTGCATTTTAAAAAAATCAGCACAGAGATACTATGCGATATCTTGAAAACATAATATTGAGTGAAAAGAACAATTTGCCTCTTAGTACAGTATGACTTCATTTGTTAAATGTTGAAAATCACACAAATAAATAGTGTGTATTGTTTATAGATGTATATGTGTGGTGCAAATTTATTTAAAATATGCATGGGAACTTTCATACTGATTTCCTAACAGAAGAGACAATTGTAGAATGGAATTGGGAGGGTACAATGGGGTTCACAACTCTAACTGAAATGCCATTTCTTAAAAAAAATAAAGTCTGAAACAAATATGTCCTAAAGTTAAGATTTGATAACACCAAATGTGAGTAAATGGGTGTTTATTATATTATTATCTATATGCTTGAATATTAATTCACATCTATATGCTTGAATATTAATACTCCATATTCAAACAATGTGCTCTAGTGGATGAGCACCAATCTAGATCATGGTTATGTCCAGGCTTTACTACTTTGTGACCTGTCAGGTTACTTAAGTTCTTAGTACCTCAGTTTCTTCATCTGTAAGTTTGGGATAATTGCAGTACTTAAAGTGGTATTGTGAGAATAATATGAAATAGCATATATAAAGTGTTTTGCACAGTACCTGACACATAATAAGCACTCAACACCTTCTGGCCTTTGTGATCATTTTAAACAAACCTGCCAGATTTGGACTTTTTGTTAATCTTTTATTTCTTTTGGTAACATTTCATTTTGAAATAATTTCATACTTACAGAGATAGTCACAAAGAACCCCCAGTTACTCCTCATCCAGATTTTATCACAATGGTTTTATTATTCTCTTTCTACTATTTGGAATTTAAGAATACTTCTTGATGGATGGGCAAACAAAGCCATCATATAGCCTATGCTACCATAAAAATGGACTATTTGGAAGACAGAATATCACTGTGGTTAAGAACATAGGCATTGTTTTTCATCAATTCTTGACGGGATCTCAGCTTCTCCGCTGACTGAATTGTGACTTTGGGTAAGTCACCTAAATTTCTGAGTCTATGAAATAAAAAGTCAGCATAGTGCAGCAGCACAGGTTAGGGATTCAATCCTGTGAGCCAATAAACAACCACAACATTTCGGAGCTGAGACTATTTGAGTGCCATGTGCTGAAATGTTTAAAGAGGCCTGACTTTAAAATAGCTGCTCAGCCATCCCTAATGGGTGGAGTGACGTGGAGCATGGTATTTTTCCACTGTGAACCAGAGTCCCACAAATGAGGTCCGGCTTCAGATGCCTGAAGCCAGACTTCAAATTTCCTGGATTCTTCTTTTGAAATATGTGTGTGGGCACACTCACGCATGTTTATTTGATTTGTTTGTTTGATTTCTTCCAGCTCATCAAACCCAGCTTCTTTTGTCACTTTATTCTCTTTCTTGCTCTCTGAGGCTTTTAAACAGAGGGTGGTTTTTTTCCCCTTTGGGAGAGAAAAAACCCAATGGTATCCCCCTGGATGTGGTTCTGA
Source organism: Rhinopithecus roxellana (assembly GCF_007565055.1). Classification (NCBI taxonomy): domain Eukaryota; kingdom Metazoa; phylum Chordata; class Mammalia; order Primates; family Cercopithecidae; genus Rhinopithecus; species Rhinopithecus roxellana. The sequence goes on along the minus strand of NC_044555.1, from coordinate 112,367,095 downwards.
CTGGAGCAGTAATGAGCAGACCTGATGGAAGTGATCACTGACCCCACCTAGGGTGACTTAAGGAGAGAAAGGATAAAGTTTTGGTGCTGCAGAACATTGGACTCTAAAGGTGGGTCTGTGGAACTTTACCAATCTTTTCATATCTGTATCTAAATCAGAAAAAATAAATACAAGGTGGTGAGAGTGTTTCATAAAGTTAAAAAGAGGTCAACATAATGAACTGCCCTCTATTTTGAGATGATGCCCTTCCAACTTTTCTGGTGATAAAATGTCTTTTCTTTCATAAAATTATGGTGGTAGCTTTTTAAAATACTTTCAGTTGGGAGTCAAAATTTGTGAATCCTATATATCTGTGTATATATAAATATGTGTGCATGTACATATATACACACACGTATGTAGAAATCCTATGTATGTATATATGAGCATATATATAAATCCTAAATATAAATATCCTACAGAATAGGATTTACATGTACTTCTCTATAAAGTCTCTCTCTCTCTCTACATATATATATATATATATATATACACACATGTGTGTGTGTGTGTGTATATATATATACAAGATTTATATATTTGTTTATGTATAATGGTTGTTAAAATGCTTGTGGGAAATTATATTGGTCCATGAAATCTAAAAAAATCTGACAGCCCTTGATCCAGATTGCCAAAAATATAAAAGCATTCTTCACCATTAAACTCCTCATCCCAGTTTTACAGATAAATAAACTGAGGGACTTAAACTCACAAAGCATGTTGGCAGCAGAACCAAGACTAGAACTCCAATCACCTGATACTCAGGCTAACTGAACCCTCCTCTCCCCTGCCCTGCCACCCCAAATGGAAAAAGGCACGGAAGAAAACCTTCCTTAACCTCACTATGTAACAAGTTTTTGCTATACACTGTTTGTTTTCTCTTTGGTTCTAAATTCAAGAACTAAAAGAACAGCCAAAATCCCAATGAGAAATGATGATGACCAAGTTCCAGGCCTCATGATCATTAACCCTGTTGGAGTGGAGGCGGTCCATAAAATGGTCACTTAAATATTTTGCTGACTTGCTCCCTCTTGAGTCAGGAGAGTGCCTACTCATAGCATTAATTGCTGATTAGCTGTTAATACAGCCAGGTTAGAAAATAGGATGGAGAAGAATAAGCATTCACATATCCTTTTCTGATTGTTACTAACTAGTGATGATTTGCAGAGTTGGGTCAGTGCTCTCACAGAGGGAAAAACTGGAGGTTTTGAGCTGCACCTAAAACAAGAGACAATCAACTTCTGGCCTGGAGAAACTGGTTGGGGCAGAGTCATCTCAAAACGGCAGCCTTTGGGTAGTTTGCACCTAGAATTCTACCTGCAGTGTCAGGATTAGACGGGCCCTAGAAGGAGTTATGGAGAGGCACTGCTCTGGGAAAACGCTCTACCTCTAGGTTAAAGGAGGCCTGGTTTTGATTAGAAAGACCTTTAAATATCATATGTGTTATATATATTACTGAATTCCTATTTTTGCTGTAACAAATAACTGCAATCTTTGCGGTTTAAAACAACAGAAATTTATTATGTTATAGTTCTGAATGTCAGAAGTCCAAATTGGGTCTTATTGGGCTAAAATCAAGGTGTCCACAGGGCTGTGTTCCTTCTGGAGGCTCTAGGGTAGAATCCATTCCTTCGTTATTCTGGCTTCTAGAGGCCTACCGCATTTCCTTTTTTTATTTTATTTTATTTTATTTCAATTTTTTTATTATACTTTAAGTTCTAGGGCACATGTGCACAACATGCAGGTTTGTTACATATGTATACTTATGCCATGTTGGTGTGCTGCACCCATCAACTCGTCAGCACCCATCAATTCATCATTTATATCATGTATAACTCCCCAGTGCAATCCCTCCCTCCTCCCCCCTCCCCATGATAGGCCCCAGTGTGTGATGTTCCCCTTCCCGAGTCCAAGTGATATCATTGTTCAGTTCCCACCTATGAGTGAGAACATGCGGTGTTTGGTTTTCTCTTCTTGTGATAGTTTGCTAAGAATGATGGTTTCCAGCTGCATCCATGTCCCTACAAAGGATGCAAACTCATCCTTTTTTATGGCTGCATAATATTCCATGGTGTATATGTGCCACATTTTCTTCATCCAGTCTGTCACAGATGGACATTTGGGTTGATTCCAAGTCTTTGCTATTGTGAATAGTGCCGCAATAAGCATACGTGTGCATGTGTCTTTGTAGTAGAATAATTTATAATCCTTTGGGTATATACCCAGTAGTGGGATGGCTGGGTCATATGGTACATTTAGTTCTAGATCCTTGAGGAATTGCCATACTGTTTTCCATAATGGTTGAACTAGTTTACAATCCCACCAACAGTGTAAAAGTGTTCCTATTTCTCCACATCCTCTCCAACAACTGTTGTTTCCTGACTTCTTAATGATTGCCATTCTAACTGGTGTGAGATGGTATCTCATTGTGGTTTTGATTTGCATTTCTCTGATGGCGAGTGATGATGAGCATTTTTTCATGTGTCTGTTGGCTGTATGAATGTCTTCTTTTGAGAAATGTCTGTTCATATCCTTTGCCCACTTTTTGATGGGGTTGTTTGTTTTTTTCTTGTGTATTTGTTTGAGTTCTTTGTAGATTCTGGATATTAGCCCTTTGTCAGATGAGTAGATTGCAAAAATGTTCTCCCATTCTGTAGGTGGCCTGTTCACTCTGATGGTAGTTTCTTTTGCTGTGCAGAAGCTCTTTAGTTTAATTAGATCCCATTTGTCAATTTTGGCTTTTGCTGCCGTTGCTTTTGGTGTTTTAGACATGAAGTCCTTGCCCATGCCTATGTCCTGAATGGTACTACCTAGATTTTCTTCTAGGGTTTTTATGGTATTAGGTCTAACATTTAAGTCTCTAATCCATCTTGAATTAATCTTCGTATAAGGGGTAAGGAAAGGATCCAGTTTCAGCTTTCTACTTATGGCTAGCCACTTTTCCCAGCACCATTTATTGAATAGGGAATCCTTTCCCCATTTCTTGTTTCTCTCAGGTTTGTCAAAGATCGGATGGCTGTAGATGTGTGGTATTATTTCTGAGGACTCTGTTCTGTTCCATTGGTCTAGATCTCTGTTTTGGTACCAGTACCATGCTGTTTTGGTTACTGTAGCCTTGTAGTATAGTTTGAAGTCAGGTAGCGTGACGCCTCCAGCTTTGTCCTTTTGACTTAGGATTGTCTTGGCAATGCGGGCTCTTTTTTGGTTCCATATGAACTTTAAAGCAGTTTTTTCCAATTCTGTGAAGAAACTCATTGGTAGCTTGATGGGGATGGCATTGAATCTATATATAACCTTGGGCAATATGGCCATTTTCACGATATTGATTCTTCCTATCCATGAGCATGGTATGTTCTTCCATTTGTTTGTGTCCTCTTTGATTTCACTGAGCAGTGGTTTGTAGTTCTCCTTGAAGAGGTCCTTTACATCCCTTGTAAGTTGGATTCCTAGGTATTTTATTCTCTTTGAAGCAATTGTGAATGGAAGTTCATTCCTGATTTGGCTCTCTGTTTGTCTGTTACTGGTGTATAAGAATGCTTGTGATTTTTGCACATTAATTTTGTATCCTGAGACTTTGCTGAAGTTGCTTATCAGCTTAAGGAGATTTTGGGCTGAGACGATGGGGTTTTCTAAATATACAATCATGTCATCTGCAAACAGGGACAATTTGACTTCTTCTTTTCCTAACTGGATACCCTTGATTTCTTTCTCTTGCCTGATTGCCCTAGCCAGAACTTCCAACACTATGTTGAATAGGAGCAGTGAGAGAGGGCATCCCTGTCTTGTGCCAGTTTTCAAAGGGAATTTTTCCAGTTTTTGCCCATTCAGAATGATATTAGCTGTGGGTTTGTCATAAATAGCTCTTATTATTTTGAGGTACGTTCCATCAATACCGAATTTATTGAGCGTTTTTAGCATGAAGGGCTGTTGAATTTTGTCAAAAGCCTTTTCTGCATCTATTGAGATAATCATGTGGTTCTTGTCTTTGGTTCTGTTTCTATGCTGGATTACGTTTATTGATTTGCAAATGTTGAACCAGCCTTGCATCCCAGGGATGAAGCCCACTTGATCATGGTGGATAAGCTTTTTGATGTGCTGCTGAATCCAGTTTGCCAGTATTTTATTGAGAATTTTTGCATCGATGTTCATCAGGGATATTGGTCTAAAATTCTCTTTTTTTGTTGTGTCTCTGTCAGGCTTTGGTATCAGGATGATGTTGGCCTCATAAAATGAGTTAGGGAGGATTCCCTCTTTTTCTATGGATTGGAATAGTTTCAGAAGGAATGGTACCAGCTCCTCCTTGTACCTCTGGTAGAATTCAGCTGTGAATCCATCTGGTCCTGGACTTTTTTTGGTGGGTAGGCTATTAATTATTGCCTCAATTTCAGAGCCTGCTATTGGTCTATTCAGGGATTCAACTTCTTCCTGGTTTAGTCTTGGGAGAGTGTAAGTGTCCAGGAAATTATCCATTTCTTCTAGATTTTCTAGTTGATTTGCGTAGAGGCGTTTATACTATTCTCTGATGGTTGTTTGTATTTCTGTGGGGTCGGTGGTGATATCCCCTTTATCATTTTTTATTGCATCTATTTGATTCCTCTCTCTTTTCTTCTTTATTAGTCTTGCTAGCGGTCTGTCAATTTTGTTGATCTTTTCCAAAAACCAACTCCTGGATTCATTGATTTTTTGGAGGGTTTTTTGTGTCTCTATCTCCTTCAGTTCTGCTCTGATCTTAGTTATTTCTTGCCTTCTGCTAGCTTTTGAATGTGTTTGCTCTTGCCTCTCTAGTTCTTTTAATTGTGATGTTAGAGTGTGAATTTTAGATGTTTCCTGCTTTCTCTTGTGGGCATTTAGTGCTATAAATTTCCCTCTACACACTGCTTTAAATGTGTCCCAGAGATTCTGGTATGTTGTATCTTTGTTCTCATTGGTTTCAAAGAACATCTTTATTTCCGCTTTCATTTCGTTATGTACCCAGTAGTCATTCAGGAGCAGGTTGTTCAGTTTCCATGTAGTGGAGCGGTTTTGATTGAGTTTCTTGGTCCTGAGTTCTAGTTTGATTGCACTGTGGTCTGAGAGACAGTTTGTTATAATTTCTGCTCTTTTACATTTGCTAAGGAGTGCTTTACTTCCAATTATGTGGTCAATTTTGGAATAAGTGCGATGTGGTGCTGAGAAGAATGTATATTCTGTTGATTTGGGGTGGAGAGTTCTATTGATGTCTATTAGTTCCGCTTTGTGCAGAGATGAGTTCAATTCCTGGATATCCTTGTTAACTTTCTGTCTCGTTGATCTGTCTAATGTTGACAGTGGAGTGTTGAAATCTCCCAATATTATTATATGGGAGTCTAAGTCTCTTTGTAAGTCTCTGAGGACTTGCTTTATGAATTTGGGTGCTCCTGTATTGGGTGCATATATATTTAGGATAGTTAGCTCTTCCTGTTGAATTGATCCCTTTACCATTATGTAATGGCCTTCTTTGTCTCTTTTGGTCTTTGATGGTTTAAAGTCTGTTTTATCAGAGACTAGGATTGCAACCCCTGCTTTTTTTTGTTCTCCATTTCCTTGGTAGATCTTCCTCCATCCCTTTATTTTGAGCCTATGTATGTCTCTGCATGTGAGATGGGTCTCCTGAATACAGCAGACTGATGGGTCTTGACTCTTTATCCAGTTTGCCAGTCTGTGTCTTTTAATTGGAGCATTTAGTCCATTAACATTTAAGGTTAATATTGTTATGTGTGAACTTGATCCTGTCATTATGATATTAACTGGTTATTTTGCTCGTTAGTTGATGCAGTGTCTTCCTAGCCTCGATGGTCTTTACATTTTGGCATGTTTTTGCAATGGCTGGTACCGGTTGTTCCTTTCCATGTTTAGGGCTTCCTTCAGGGTCTCTTGTAAGGCGGGCCTGGTGGTGACAAAATCTCTAAGCATTTGCTTATCTGTAAAGGATTTTATTTCTCCTTCACTTATGAAACTTAGTTTGGCTGGATATGAAATTCTGGGTTTAAAATTCTTTTCTTTAAGAACGTTGAATATTGGCCCCCACTCTCTTCTGACTTGTAGAGTTTCTGCCGAGAGATCTGCTGTTAGTCTGATGGGCTTCCCTTTGTGGGTAACCCGACCTTTCTCTCTGGCTGCCCTTAAGATTTTTTCCTTCATTTCAACTTTGGTGAATCTGGCAATTATGTGTCTTGGAGTTGCTCTTCTCGAGGAGTATCTTTGTGGCGTTCTCTGTATTTCCTGAATTTGAATGTTGGCCTGCCCTACTAGGTTGGGGAAGTTCTCCTGGATGATATCCTGAAGAGTGTTTTCCAACTTGGTTCCATTTTCCCCCTCACTTTCAGGCACCCCAATCAGACGTAGATTTGGTCTCTTTACATAATCCCATACTTCTTGCAGGCTTTGTTCATTTCTTTTTCTTCTTTTTTCTTTTGGTTTCTCTTCTCGCTTCATTTCATTCGATCCTCAATCGCTGATACTCTTTCTTCCAGTTGATTGAGTCAGTTACTAAAGCTTGTGCATTTGTCACGTGTTTCTCGTGTCATGGTTTTCATCTCTGTCATTTCGTTTATGACCTTCTCTGCATTAATTAGTCTAGCTGTCAATTCTTCCACTCTTTTTTCAAGATTTTTAGTTTCTTTGCACTGGGTACGTAATTCCTCCTTTAGCTCTGAGAAGTTTGATGGACTGAAGCCTTCTTCTCTCATCTCGTCAAAGTCATTCTCTGACCAGCTTTGATCTGTTGCTGGCGATGGGCTGCGCTCCTTTGCAGGGGGAGATGCTCTCTTATTTTTTGAATTTCCAGCTTTTCTGCCCTGCTTTTTCCCCATCTTTGTGGTATTATCTGTCTCTGGTCTTTGATGATGGTGATGTACTGATGGGGTTTTGGTATAGTTCTCCTTCCTGTTTGATAGTTTTCCTTCTGACAGTCAGGACCCTCAGCTATAGGTCTGTTGGAGATTGCTTGAGGTCCACTCCCGACCCTGTTTGCCTGGGTATCAGCAGCAGAGGTTGCAGAAGATAGAATATTGCTGAACAGCGAGTGTACCTGTCTGATTCTTCCTTTGGAAGCTTCCTCTCAGGGGTGTACTCCACCCTGTGAGGTGTGGGGTGTCAGACTGCCCCTAGTGGGGGATGTCTCCCAGCTAGGCTAGTCAGGGGTCAGGGACCCACCTGAGCAGGCAGTCTGTCCGTTCTCAGATCTCAACCTCCACGTTGGGAGATCCACGGCTCTCCCCAAAGCTGTCAGACAGAGTCGTTTGCGTCTGCACAGGCCCCCGCTGCTTCCCCTGTTGGTCTTCAGCTGTGCGCTGTCCCCAGAGGTGGAGTCTCAGTTGAAAATGCAGAAATCACCGGTCTTCTGTGTCACTCGCGCTGGGAGTTGGAGACTGGAGCTGTTCCTATTCGGCCATCTTGCTCCGCCCAATGCCTACCGCATTTCTTGTTGCATCACTCAAACCTCTGCTTCCATTGTCATATTGCCTTCCCTCTTTCTGACTCTGACCTTCCTGTCTCCTTGTGAGAACCTTTGTGATTACTTTGGTCTCACCCATACGATCCAGAATATTCTACCCATTTCAAAATTCTTAATTTAAACACAACTGGCAAGTCCCTTTTGCCTTATAAGGTAACATTCACAGGTTCTAGAAATTAGGATATTATATGTCTGTTGGGAGAGAGCAGTATTCAGCTTTCCACAACCAGTACAACTTTTTTTCAAGTGAAATAATGTAAAGAATCAAATATATAAATTGCATAAAAGCAGAGCTGCTATATTAAGTGTCTTCTCCATCTAGCCCCTACGACTTCTTTCCCATGACAGTGAATGATCCTTGAAGCTCCAAAATCAGTCTGAATACAACTGATTTATATGTGAAGGGAGGACACCATTTGAAAATACCTCAGCCACCACATTCCCACTGTTTGTTATATTCTTCAGTGAAATGTGACACCTCTTAATGCTAGTTAACTGTGAGACAAGAAACCCTGCTCAGGTAGCCTTGCATTTCCAGAAGCTGAGGTGCTCAATGTTTGTTGAATAAATGAGTGAATAATCAATTAGAGGTGAATGAGAAATGCTTAGCCAGTGTCTATATTCTGTTTCCCCACTCACAATTATTCATGATTCAGACATATATGTTAGCATTATTAGAAAAAGATCAGAATAGATACCTGCCGCCTGCCTTCTCTCACAATATGCAATGCCAAACCATTTTCATACATATAAACATATGCATTTAACTGCTTTTCATGAGCCTTAATAGAATGTATTCTTTCAAATCCCTATCATGGACATTTTATTTGCATATCAGGAAAGTAGATAATGGTATTATAATATCCTTCTTTGCCTCTTTGCCAGAACCTCGTTCCTGAGGGCAAGATTAGAAATGGAACAAAGAATGTTAAAGAACATCTAGGGCAGGCAGTTTTACAGATGAGGAAACTAAGTTCTGAACTGTCAAACTTGAAATTTGCTAAGAAAGTAGATCGTAAGTGTTCTCACCACACACACACACAAATGGTAACTAGGCAAGCAGGGGTTGACAATTACCATACTTTTGGGCACATCCTTGGCACTTGGTCGAAGCATGTTGATTGAGACTACTTATATTAAAAAAAAAGAGTGGAATGCAGAAACAGAGCTGGCTAATGCAACAAGGCCAGAGCCTGGGAGAGTGAAAATCTGGAGAGCACAGTGCCATGGGGGTCGAGGGAGGAGTGCGCCAGGAGAGGGAGGGGCCCGGGCTGAAGGTACACTGAGCTAATGCCCTTACCACAGAGGAGGATGGGCCTAGGGACAGGAGCGTTACTTATTGGAAGTAATGCCAATCTATCCAGTAAAATTATAATTGGTCCTAAGTCATGGTTCTGGACTTGCACACCTAGGAACATTGAAACAGTCTCAGAATTTTAAGCACAATGCACCACATATAATATTTTTGGAAACTCTCTGGTTTTATTTGGAAATTTATATCTGATATTTGGTCAAGGCTTAAAGGTTCCAGGACTTTGAAGTATTGCTGAGTCCTCAACAGTGAACCTTCAAAAGCTTTGACTCTGCCACAGGGCGTTGAAGTGATCTATAAACAATATTTGAAAAGGAAAAAAGTGCTAAGTTTCCACATTAGGTCTAATAGGAAGGAGTCCATCTCTATTTCAGCAACAGTCTTGTCTCTTATGAACACAACTCCAAGCAAAGCCATTTTAAGAAAAGGCATGAGCAGGAAAGCAGGGCGGATTATCTACCCTGGCTCTGCCACTGATGTCAGATGGCTGGGGGACCTCCCCAACAGTCTACTCCATGGAGATAACATGTTACACAAGTGATGGGGAGAGAAATGCTATTCACACCAGAAATGTGTCCTGGGAGACTTAGATATACAAGTTGCATGAAGACAAGACCTCTGTTTATGATGCTCACCGTTTATCCCTGCAACTTAGACTACATGCCTGGCACATAGTTGGTACTTTTAGGGGTCTCCCAAAAACCCCACTAAGTAGCACTTCATTTTATCATCCAGATTCTGATGTTGATAAATACACAAAACAGTAAATATGAACTTAAAAATACCACTTCATTACTGATGGAGGCCAGGCTAGAAGATCTAAATTAATGAGAAAGTCAAAGTGTCTACTCAATGGATTGCAAAAGATACGAGGACTTCACCTAAATATAGGCAGCATAGGAGCAGGACAGATTGCCCACTGAAGGAGCAGAGTAGAACACACACTCTTATGAATATGATTGCTCCCAAGAGAAAAGAGGATGAACTGACTTGAGAATGTCCAGGTAATATACCCCGATTTACCAATCAAGTAAGTGTTCCTCATTGTGCTCAATACATACTCAATAAAGGCATACACGAATGAATGAACTAAAGAAGGTCAGAAACACCATGTGTGGTCATCTATAGCCTAAGAACAAATGAGACCTAAACTTCACGTTTGCCTAAGGAGCTGGGATAGCCAGAATGGGGCCCTTGTGTAGAGAGTACTTTGGAGCCCACAACACTTTTCTATGGCACTAGGCTGTAGATCCCCTCACACTCAGATAAGGGAAGAGAAAGGCTGCCTTTGACTTCTGGATAGGGAGTCGTGGGAAAACAAATGCATTCACCCCTCAGATAAGGTGAATTCAACCGGGGGGCAGGCTAGAGGGTTGCTGGTACAACTTGAATAAGAGAGATCAGCTAACATTTTCTCCAATATCAAACTGGATAAAGAAAAACAGATTCATTAAGCCAAAGCAAGTTTCACGCTCTGTTTTGCTTTGCTTTGCTTTGTAGAACACCTGTTAGTGTCACTCTATTTCTAGCCATGTGTTTCTCATCAAACTAATCCAAGACAACAGCAACAAGAGCCAAGGAGCCTGATGCTATAAGAAGGAGAACTTCAGAAGTTCTTACCTCAGTGTTCTTACCTCCTTTTTCCTTCTTACCTCTGTGTTACCTTGTTCTTGCAACCTCCATGACCGGGAGTCACAGGCTTGAAAGGGAAAAACATTTGATCCGTCTTTTCCCTAAAGAACCTAGTTCAGTAACTGACAGTGATTTGAACGGGCTGTTATCATGGGTACCACACTTTTGAGGTAATAAGACTGATAGGTTTTTTCACTGGCACTATTTTTCCACACAGGTAAGTTATATGTAAAGAGGTCATACTATTACTATGTGCACTGGTTCTTTGAGACAAAGTACTGGTAATATTGACATTTCACCTGACTCTTTTTGCTTATAGGCTTTGATGAGATCATTCTTGTTAACTTACTATAAATATTATCTGAGAATCAAATCCTTCCTGGGTATAAGATTTGCTTTAAATGCCTAATGACCTGTCTAGTTTTCATTATGTCACAACCATAGGGGTTCCCTTGACCTTGCTTAAGTTTTAGAATGAATTCAAGGGGCAGCTTTAGTTTCAATCTTTGTATGTAGTCATTCATTAATTCAACATTTCTTGGGAGCCTGGTATGTGCCAGGTTCTGTGCCCTTTACACCATTTACATATAACATCTAACACAACAACCCTGAAAAGATGATGGTATTCTCCCATTTTCCCAGATTAGGAATTGTATCATTAGAGAGATACATTCACTTGCCCGAGTTCCACAGAGAATAAATGGTGGAGCTAGGATTCACACCCAGGTCTGCTGAGCTGCCAAGCTCCACAGGCTCTTTCTAATAATACGCTCAACTGCTTCCAGCTGCCTTTCCAGCTCATCTCCAGACAGGAGAAGCATTCCACATTTATGTGATGCCCACTTTGTTTCTTCCTGTTTCCCCCTGGGTTGAAATGGAAGGAGAAGCATCACAGTAGGATATGTCCCTGAATGGTAAAGGTTTCTCACTGATATCTTTTACAGGAGACTACAGAATGGTCCTCTTTTTATGCCATTTCCTTCTTTCTCTGGAACTACAAAGTTTAAAGAGATTTAACATCATTAAAACACGCTTTAGAGCTTCCTTAAATAATTGTTTAAATGAACACATGTCCTTGTTTTGCAAAGCTTCCAGTCTCAAATTGGGGCTTATGCTAGAAAAGAACCTTCACGGATGTTTTAAGCCAATCATTAACAAAAATTTTTAAATGGAGACTTAGAGCAGTTTCATCCAAGTTCAACATCAGAGCAGAGAATAAAGAGCCCTGTCTCTGCAGATAGGTATTAAGGTCCAGCCTCATGGATCTAGGGGAGCACCTGACTACCAAACTTCCCTATTTTTGGTGGTCAGAAAGCTGGAAAGTGGGAAGATAATAGTGGTATAATTCCTCAACCTTGGGATAGATAACGCAGGATCAGGCCAGATCACCTCTGAGTTGAAATGTTTCCAAAGACTGTTTCTTGGGGCACTCTTCCACATAGGTGCACCCTTCCACATGGGTGCACACAGAAAACAGATAAGGAGAGTGGGGCATTTGGGAAATACAAGCCTAGAATAACTCAGTGGATTTCAGGGTCCTGAAGGAGTCAGCCAGCACATTCCCCAGTGTGGCCTTCAATTCCAGCTGCCCCAAGATAAATCATCTAACAGAGGGTGGATCTCATATTACCCATTGGAGAGTTCCTGTAACTCTGGTACGAAGTGATGTTTTCATTTTTTGTAAACAAAATCTCATACCAACGCTCTCTCATTAAAGAAGCCTTATGGTGAATCTTTTCGTAAAGTGAAGAGGCCTTTTGTAATGTAAATAATCTTTCCCTAATTTATCTGTATTGTTTCTAAGTTCTGTGGGTAGGATTTTCTTAAAGAGGGTATATTAGTAATGCCATAAATCACAAGTATATTGCTTATTGCTACTCATTTGAGAGCACAGCTCACCTAGAAATTCATATCGCATTGTTCCTCTTCATTGTTAATGAGTCTTGGGAATTACTGACTTGACTTTAGAGTCACTTAACCTTATGCCATCAAGCTCTGGAAAATTTGCAGAAGATCTTTAAAACCAATTATGATAAAAATCAAGTGGACCTTGAAATGAAAGGGAAGCCACATGTCAAATATCAAGATAATGACACTTAGATTTTTGTCTTGGTTTGTTCTTTCTAAAATAAAGAGTTGGCCCTGTGCTTTCTAAATAGTGTGAGAAGCGTTTCCTCTTTTTCATTTCTTTCTTTTTTTTTTTTTTTTTTTACGGCAGCACTTTTATTTTTCCTTACACAATGACGTGTTGCTGGGGCCTAATGTTCTCACATAACAGTAGAAAACCAAAATTTGTTGTCATCTCTTTAAAGAATTGAGAATTGCGTACAAAAAAACCTTACATAAATTAAAAGGATGAATACATTTACAGGTGTAAATGCAAACCGCTTCCAACTCAAGGCAAGTAACAGCCCATGGTGTTCTGGCAGAAAACGTCAGCTAAGAAAACTGGGTCCTATGGCTTGGACTTTCCAACCCTGACAGACTGGCAGGGCAGAAACTGGTTCAGGAGCCCTTGCCAGCCTCTAGAGAAATCCCAGAACACTCAAGCCCTGACACATTAATACCCTGCACAGATCAGAGACTGCTGGCCACACAGACTCACCAAAGCCACAGACTTCTCTTCCACAAGAACGTTCTTACCTCAGCCACGAAGTGACCAAGCCACATGTACTAAAGGTTGAACTCAAAGATATGTACAGGGTATTAAACAAATACCAAGGGGAACAGTTAACTTGAATACACGGTCAAAATCAGCAACAAGTTCTACAATCCAGTGCTGATATCAGATACAAGCTTCAAGGACAATTTCTTTTCGAAGGCTTATTCCAGTTTCGTGAGGCTAGCATGAGGTGTATGCATTTGCCAAGGGCAAATTTATACTTCTGAATTAACCCATGCAGCAAATGTTACGCATCTGCTCAGTCCATTTAGAAGCATTTGCAATGGACGATGGATGGGCCCGACTGGTCGTACTCCTGCTTGCTAATCCACATCTGCTGGAAGGTGGACAGTGAGGCCAAGATGGAGCCACCTATCCACACTGAGTGCTTGTGTTCTGGGGGTGCGATGATCTTGATCTTCATGGTGCTGGGTGCCAGGGCGGTGATCTCTTTCTGCATCCTGTCAGCAATGCCTGGGTACATGGTGGTACCGCCAGACAGCACCGTGTTGGCATACAGGTCTTTGTGGATGTCCACGTCACACTTCATGATGGAGTTGAAGGTGGTCTCGTGGATGCCACAAGATTCCATGCCCAGGAAAGAAGGCTGGAACAACGCCTCCGGACACCGGAACCGCTCATTGCCGATGGTGATGACCTGGCCATCAGGCAGCTCGTAGCTCTTCTCCAGGGAAGAGGATGATGCGGCAGTGGCCATCTCCTGCTCGAAGTCCAGGGTGATGTAGCACAGCTTCTCCTTGATGTCGCACACAATTTCCCGCTCGGCGGTGGTGGTGAAGCTGTAGCCACGCTCGGTGAGGATCTTCATGAGGTAGTCGGTCAGGTCCCGGCCAGCCAGGTCCAGACGCAGGATGGCGTGGGGGAGGGCGTAGCCCTCATAGATGGGCACCGTGTGGGTGACCCCGTCTCCAGAGTCCATGACAATGCCAGTGGTGCGCCCAGAGGCGTAGAGGGACAGCACGGCCTGGATGGCCACGTACATGGCCGGGGTGTTGAAGGTCTCAAACATAATCTGAGTCATCTTCTCTCTGTTGGCCTTGGGGTTCAGGGGGGCCTCGGTCAGCAGCACCGGCTGCTCCTCTGGGGCCACACGCAGCTCATTGTAGAAAGTATGGTACCAGATTTTCTCCATGTCATCCCAGTTGGTGACAATGCCATGCTCGATAGGGTACTTCAGGGTCAAGATGCCACGCTTGCTCTGGGCCTCGTCACCCACGTAGGAGTCCTTCTGGCCCATGCCCACCATCACGCCCTGGTGTCGGGGACGCCCGACGATGGAGGGAAACACGGCTCGGGGTGCATCGTCCCCAGCAAAGCCAGCTTTGCACATGCCGGAGCCATTGTCAATGACCAGCGCGGCGATCTCTTCTTCCATTGCGACCGGCAGAGGAGTAGGACGGTTGAGCGGCAGAAGAACAAGGTGCGCGAGCTGGCGGCGGCGACTGAGACTCTTTTTCATTTCTTAAACTGGAGTTAGGGCACTGAAATCTTTTAATAAAGAAATTGGTCAAAATCAGAAAGTTTGCCTTTTAAAAATACCTTCACACCTCTGATGGTTGTTGGGGCCTCTTTGATTATTACTTGACTGATTTTCTTATGCTTCCATGGTCTCTTCCAGATAACTGAGACATAAACAAGGGGCTGGAGAAGCCTGTGGAGATTTAGGGTGCAGTCTTCTGAAAAAGAATGTTTCAATTTTCAGGTGGGATTGGAAATACAATAAGTTTGGCCTACAGCACTGGCCACTCTAACTGATTAGAGGTATGTTTCATTGAACGCCAGTAATAGCAGAGTAAGAGGGATTTTTTAAAGAAAGGGGTATGTCTCTTCATGAGTAGACACTATAAGTGAGCTAGTGATTCCCGTTAAGTTGGCATTTTTCATAAATGAGAGGGCATTTTAAAAGATAACTAGAAGTAGCAAGGACATAAACCAGCAAACCTCAGGAGAACCAGGGAGACCAGGCAATAAAAAGGAAGACTTGCAGAAGCAGATCCTTATTGAAGTTAAGAGACTGGGTCCTGGCAAAGGGAATGGAGACCAAGTAGATTGTTGTAAGGGCACAGTGTTACATGGTGATTGTTTTTAAAGTTATCTATGAATTGAGCTAAAGGGTTGTTGGTAGGAAGTGCTCAGCTGACCGAGAAGGTATATTCCCCAAGTTTCTGAGTGGGGCCTGAAGCCCAGAACAATGGGCAAAAGTCCCAGAAGAAGCTGGCAGACATCATGCCACATGTGCACAATATAGGATATTCACAAATCACATTTGGTCTTATCTTCCTTACCCATAACTATATGGTATTTTTGCGATGACAACCTGGGTAGATCACATTCAATTACATTTCTAATAGATTCAAACACAACTGCAGAGTAAAAGGGAACCATTTTGTCCAAATGTTAAGTAGTCAGTAATGGCATCTTTTTTTTTTTTTTTTTTGAGACGGAGTCTTGCTCTGTCGCCCAGGCTGGAGTGCAGTGGCCGGATCTCAGCTCACTGCAAGCTCCGCCTCCCAGGTTTATGCCATTCTCCTGCCTCAGCCTCCCGTGTAGCTGGGACTACAGGTGCCCGCCACCTCGCCCAGCTAGTTTTTTATATTTTTTAGTAGAGACGGGGTTTCACCGTGTTAGCCAGGATGGTCTCGATCTCCTGACCTCATGATCCACCAGTCTCGGCCTCCCAAAGTGCTGGGATTACAGGCTTGAGCCACCGTGCCCGGCCAGTAATGGCATCTTTGAAACCAAACCTGATGATAAGCCTCAAAGGAGATGTTAATGGATGAACTTGTACAATATGAGGAAAATCCACCCTCAATATGTTCTACTTTCTTATATAAGAAAAAATAATAACCAATTTTGAAACAAATTGAATTGTGATCCTGCATTTTATTTATTTAATTATGAATTTCTGTGACTTTAGATAACTGCCCATTTCTCAATGATTTCTGCATCATCAAATTTCCTACCTAAGGTGGACCTGGAAATTTTTGTCCGCTGCTATAGTAATCCAGCCTTGTGCTTAATTTTCATGTATCCATACGGGAATGAGGAAGGTTATTGAGAAGTGTTTGAAAGGGAATGTACCTGACATACTAAAGAATAAGATGGGATGCTGGGAGTCTAAGAGAATTTTGCTTTGAATAATTTGCTCATTTACTTATTTATACAATTATGCAATCATAATAGCATCAAAAACAATTTATAGTATAGGACTAAAAACTACTGAGTCCTTCAAAAGTAATTGTAGGAATAAATTGTAGCTAATGCATGACTGTTAGGGCTTAAAAGGAAAATGACATGAAGCTAGAATTAAGAACAAATTAGTGATAAGTGGTAGTTATAAAAATGATGCCTGGAACACCAATCAGTTGGGAGTAACCCAGAGATCTGAAGGGCTGAATGAACTGTATTGAAGGGGGTCTTGCTCAACCACTGGAGTTTTCCGCAACATGTGGATGGAATGCCCTGGGCAAAGGGCAAAGGGCAAAGGGACATGTGGAAAACTTGAGGCTGGATTCCACAACCTAAGGTCAGTCGCCAGAAGAATGCCTTTCAGCAAAAGGGGAGAGTGGGAGGGGCTGGCCTGGTTCTTCCCTGTGCCTTACTGTCTTTATGTTGTTAAATCTAATGGATATTTTTCAGTCTTCATTTTACTTGATATCTGTCCCAGGAACTACCCTTGACCATGCCTTCCTTGAAGCATTCTCTTTCCTAGCTCTATTTCTGGTGGCTTCTTCTTGGTCTTCTCAGATTATCCCCCTTTACCTGACTTAACTGTTGGAGATGATCAGAGTTCTGCCTTTGGTCCTCTTTTGTGCTCACTTTCATTCTCCCAAGGTGAATTCATTCACTCCCTGGCCTCAGTTGTCACCTTGGTGCTGAAATGACAGCAACAAGATTTTTATTTCTAGTCTGCACCTTTCTTCCGAGCTCTAGATCTATATACGGACCTGTTCACTTCCATGTCTCAAAGACACCTCAGTTCAACATATCTCAAAATGAACAGATCTCCCTCTCACCCCACTCCACTGCTTTTCCTCCCATGTTTCCCATCTCAGTGAATGGCACCACCATCCACCCAATGTGCAAGCCTGAAAGCAAAGAGTCATTGCCAGCACCTCCCTCTCCTTCACATTCTACATCCAATTCATCATCAAGTATTTTCAATTATGACTCTAATATCTTCTCAAATCAACCCCACTTCCATCATTCCCTCTAAACACCCCCCTTGTCTAAGCTACCAACATCTCTCACTGGATAATAGCATCTGAACTCGTCTCTGCACTTTTCCCTCTGATTTGCCTTCCTGCAATCCATTCTTTGCATAGTAGCTAGATCTTTAAAAAATGTAAGTCCAATCATGACACTCTCTGGCTTAAAATCCATCAACAACTTCCCATTGCCACTAAAGAAAGTCTGAACTCCTTATTATGAACACAAGGCCTTGTGTGATCTGAGCCCATTAACCTCCTCACCTCATTTTGTACCATTCCTTCTTTTGCTAATTTAGCCCCAGACACACTAATAATATCTCAGTTTCTTAAATATGCCACATGCTTTTCTTCCTTAAGGCTTCCCTCATGTTTTCTCTGCCTCTAATAGTTTCTCCCACCCACAATCCTGCCTCCTACTGCCTTTGCCTGGATAACTCTGCATTCTTTAGAGCTCAGGTCAAATGTCACTTCCATAGAGAAGGCCCCCTGATACTCCAGGCTGGGTCAGGATCTGCTGTCTTAGCAACCTGTTTCTTTTTTTCTGTCACCTAGTTGTTAAGCAAGAAATTACGACATAAAGTATATATAATTACAATTACGCAGTCGCCTTCACTAGACTAAGTATCATATTGCCAGGGACAGTGTCTGCTTTTGATTCACATCCTATTTCTAACACCTAACATAGCACTTAGTTCAAAATATGGGTTCAATTCATATTGGTTAAATAAATAAATGAATAGCTCTAATCACCTTGTGTTTATTTCTTGTTTAACCAATTATCATTCCAGATCACTGAGGGCAGAAACTGTGTCTATTTTTCTCACCACTGTAGTTTCAGTGCCAACCTCAGTGCCCAGTGAGTGAGTTGGATTCAGGAATGGGAACCAGTCTTGCCTCAGGGACAATGAGAAAGGTATGTAGAAGCCTGCAACTGAATGCCAAGCCTGCAAGCGGTACGTTCCATGTTCTCAGCACGAGAAGCCATAGCTGGCAAGGCAGGCCTATCCAGAGGGAACTTCTGAAACTCATCTCTGTCACAGATGGGCTCCCAGAGCAAAAACACTGAGGCAGGACCTCCATTTGCCAGAGGCTCACAGAATAAGCACCTCCCCATTGTGGACGTTAGTAGTGAAGACCTAACTGCCACAGGTAACAAGACTGAGCAACAGCAGGCATCTAGGCAAGCTTTGACTGATAGATTTTAGGAACAGCAGAGGTAAGGAACAACAGAGAAGGTGACTATGATAGCTATGATAGGAGGTAAACTTTCATAGCATTTGAGAAAAGTAAGAGGATGCTTCTATATATTGAATGCTTACCAGATGCCAAGCACTGTGCTAAGGGTTTTACAGACATTGTCTAATGTAATCGTTGAAAAACGTTGTGAAGTATGTGCTTCATTATACATGAGAAATAACATATATTGAGGGATAATGTATACATGAAGAATAATGCATAATGTAATGTACATTATACATGAGGGAACTGAAGCATAAAGGGATTAGGTTATTTTTATCAAGGTCATATACCTAGTAAGGTGACAGAGTCATCTTAAACTCTCCAGTGTGGAGATTTGCTCTCTGGACATTAAAGAAAATGGAATAGACTCACAACTATGTGAATTACATCCATGGGACCTTGGTACCTCCATGTGGAAACTGAGGAGGCTGGACAAGATTGCCGTCAAGGACCTTTCTTAATCTTTCCACCTGGCAGCAACAAGTTGTTTGCCTGGAAGAAGGGGCTGGGGCCCCTTTCAAAGCCCAGTTGTCCTCTTCCTGTTCTCATTGTTCTATGCTGTCAGCCTGGACCTAGGATTCCTGCCTTAGTGCCTTCCATGAAACTTTTGTTCCTCTTCCTCTGGGAGTAGAAGAGCTGACTGTTATCTGCTGCCACAGCTTCTTTACACTCAAGGCTCTTCTATGTGTCTAGCACAAGCTGATTTAAATCCCTGTCTTCCCTTTATGGGGTACCATTCCAGCCCTCTACTCTGGTCTCCCAGTCAGGGTTGCCAGGGAGGGAATTGAGGCCCAGGGCGCTGGTTCTCTGGCAGTTGGAGGCCTAGCTTCATGATTCACCATCTCATGATAGTAATTGCTACCCCACATAGGGCATGTCTTCTGTGCCTGGCTCTGTGCTAAATGTTTTACTTGTGTTACCTCATTTGATTCTTGCCACAACCCTGTAAAAGCAGATATAGTCATGCCCATTTTACATACAAGCAAACAAAAGCCTAGAGAAATAAAGCCCAAGAACTCACATCTAGAAAGTGGACATAACTGAATGCCAAAGCCAATCATTTTCCTCCTACACTGTTTCCCTGGCACTTAATCTTTATGTGGGTTTTGGCAAGTGACCTATCACTGGAGACTCTCTGAGTCTCATGTAAGAAATGAGGATGACAAAATGCCCCACCTCATAGGGTTGCCGTAAGACTCACAAAATGTAATGTGGATACCTAACACGTAGCAAATGTTCCATGCATTGCATTAATAATAGTTGTTGTAATTGCTATTGTTGTAGTTATTATAACGTCACTATTTTAAGCTACCCCGCTAAGCTCTTCCAGCCATCCCTCTTCCATGCACAGCCAGGGATCTATGGTATAAGAGCAAAACCTCTTTGTAGCAGGGGAATATGGTGATGTTTTTGTCTCTCAACAGTCAACTGCCCCCTTTCCATTCCCTCTTCCCCTGTACCAGTTTCTGAGTCATGGCTCTGTCCAGGTGACAATAATAATGAGGTAATTTACATAATAGGCAACTGAGCTATTCATGCTTAATAAGAAAGTGAAATTCCTGAGGCTAGCCAGTCAGTGCCTTTTTTTTTTTTTTTTTTTTTACTTCAAGTTCTAGGGTACACGTGCATAACGTGCAGGTTTGTTACATATGTATACTTGTGCCATGCTGGTGTGCTGCACCCATCAACTCGTCAGCACCCATCAATTCGTCATTTATATCAGGTATAACTCCCAATGCAATCCCTCGCCCCTCCCCCCTCCCCATGATAGGCCCCGATGTGTGATGTTCCCCTTCGCAAGTCCAAGTGATATCATTGTTCATTTCCCACCTATGAGTGAGAACATGCGGTGTTTGGTTTTCTGTTCTTGTGATAGTTTGCTAAGAATGATGGTTTCCAGCTGCATCCATGTCCCTACAAAGGACGCAAACTCATCCTTTTTTATGGCTGCATAATATTCCATGGTGTATATGTGCCACATTTTCTTAATCCAGTCTGTCACAGATGGACATTTGGGTTGATTCCAAGTCTTTGCTATTGTGAATAGTGCCGCAATAAACATATGTGTGCATGTGTCTTTATAGCAGCATGATTTATAATCCTTTGGGTATATACCCAGTAGTGGGATGGCTGGGTCATATGGTACATCTAGTTTGAGATCCTTGAGGAATCGCCATACTGTTTTCCATAATGGTTGAACTAGTTTACAATCCCACCAACAGTGTAAAAGTGTTCCTATTTCTCCACATCCTCTCCAGCACCTGTTGTTTCCTGACTTTTTAATGATTGCCATTCTAAATGGTGTGAGATGGTATCTCATTGTGGTTTTGATTTGCATTTCTCTGATGGACAGTGATGATGAGCATTTTTTCATGTGTCTGTTGGCTGTATGAATGTCTTCTTTTGAGAAATGTCTGTTCATATCCTTTGCCCACTTTTTGATGGGGTTGTTTTTTTCTTATAAATTTGTTTGAGTTCTTTGTAGGTTATGGATATTAGCCCTTTGTCAGATGAGTAGATTGCAAAAATTTTCTCCCATTCTGTAGGTTGCCTGTTCACTCTGATGATAGTTTCTTTTGCTGTGCAGAAGCTCTTTAGTTTAATTAGATCCCATGTGTCGATTTAGGCTTTTGTTGCCATTGCTTTTGGTGTTTTAGACATGAAGTCCTTGCCCATGCCTATGTCCTGAATGGTACTACCTAGGTTTTATTCTAGGGTTTTTATGGTATTAGGTCTAACATTTAAGTCTGTAATCCATCTTGAATTAATTTTCGTATAAGGAGTAAGGAAAGGATCCAGTTTCAGCTTTCTACTTATGGCTAGCCAATTTTCCCAGCACCATTTATTAAATAGGGAATCCTTTCCCCATTTCTTACTTCTCTCAGGTTTGTCAAAGATCAGATGGCTGTAGATGTGTGGTATTATTTCTGAGGACTCTGTTCTGTTCCATTGGTCTAGATCTCTGTTTTGGTACCAGTACCATGCTGTTTTGGTTACTGTAGCCTTGTAGTATAGTTTGAAGTCAGGTAGCGTGATGCCTCCAGCTTTGTCCTTTTGACGTAGGATTGTCTTGGCAATGCGGGCTCTTTTTTGGTTCCATATGAACTTTAAAGCAGTTTTTTCCAATTCTGTGAAGAAACTCATTGGTAGCTTGATGGGGATGGCATTGAATCTATAAATAACCTTGGGCAGTATGGCCATTTTCAAGATATTGATTCTTCCTATCCATGAGCATGGTATGTTCTTCCATTTGTTTGTGTCCTCTTTGATTTCACTGAGCAGTGGTTTGTAGTTCTCCTTGAAGAGATCCTTGACATCCCTTGTAAGTTGGATTCCTAGGTATTTTATTCTCTTTGAAGCAATTGTGAATGGAAGTTCATTCCTGATTTGGCTCTCTGTTTGTCTGTTACTGGTGTATAAGAATGCTTGTGATTCTTGCACATTGATTTTGTATCCTGAGACTTTGCTGAAGTTTCTTATCAGCTTAAGGAGATTTTGGGCTGAGACAATGGGGTTTTCTAAATATACAATCATGTCATCTGCAAACAGGGACAATTTGACTTCTTCTTTTCCTAACTGGATACCCTTGATTTCTTTCTCTTGCCTGATTGCCCTAGCAAGAACTTCCAACACTATGTTGAATAGGAGCAGTGAGAAAGGGCATCCCTGTCTTGTGCCAGTTTTCAAAGGGAATTTTTCCAGTTTTTGCCCATTCAGTATGATATTGGCTGTGGGTTTGTCATAAATAGCTCTTATTATTTTGAGGTATGTTCCATCAATACCGAATTTATTGAGCGTTTTTAGCATGAAGGGCTGTTGAATTTTGTCAAAAGCCTTTTCTGCATCTATTGAGATAATCATGTGGTTCTTGTCTTTGGTTCTGTTTCTATGCTGGATTACGTTTATTGATTTGCGAATGTTGAACCAGCCTTGCATCCCAGGGATGAAGCCCACTTGATCATGGTGGATAAGCTTTTTGATGTGTTGCTGAATCCGGTTTGCCAGTATTTTATTGAGGATTTTTGCATCGATGTTCATCAGGGATATTGGTCTAAAATTTTCTTTTTTTGTTGTGTCTCTGTCAGGCTTTGGTATCAGGATGATGTTGGCCTCATAAAATGAGTTAGGGAGGATTCCCTCTTTTTCTATGGATTGGAATAGTTTCAGAAGGAATGGCACCAGCTCCTCCTTGTACCTCTGGTAGAATTCGGCTGTGAATCCATCTGGTCCTGGACTTTTTTTGGTTGGTAGGCTATTAATTATTGCCTCAATTTCAGAGCCTGCTATTGGTCTATTCAGGGATTCAACTTCTTCCTGGTTTAGTCTTGGAAGAGTGTAAGTGTCCAGGAAATTATCCATTTCTCCTAGATTTTCTAGTTGATTTGCGTAGAGGTGTTTATAGTATTCTCTGATGGTAGTTTGTATTTCTGTGGGGTCGGTGGTGATATACCCCTTATCATTTTTCATTGCGTCTATTTGATTCTTCTCTCTTTTCTTATTAGTCTTGCTAGCGGTCTGTCAATTTTGTTGATCTTTTCAAAAAACCAACTCCTGGATTCATTGATTTTTTGGAGGGATTTTTGTGTCTCTATCTCCTTCAGTTCTTCTCTGATCTTAGTTATTTCTTGCCTTCTGCTAGCTTTTGAATGTCTTTGCTCTTGCTTCTCCAGTTCTTTTAATTGTGATGTTAGAGTGTCAATTCTAGATCTTTCCAGCTTTCTCTTGTGGGCATTTAGTGCTATAAATTTCCCTCTACACACTGCTTTAAATGTGTCCCAGAGATTCTGGTATGTTGTATCTTTGTTCTCATTGGTTTCAAAGAACATCTTTATTTCTGCCTTCATTTCGTTATGTACCCAGTAGTCATTCAGGAGCAGGTTGTTCAGTTTCCATGTAGTGGAGCGGTTTTGATTGAGTTTCTTAGTCCTGAGTTCTAGTTTGATTGCACTGTGGTCTGAGAGACAGTTTGTTATAATTTCTGCTCTTTTACATTTGCTGAGGAGTGCTTTACTTCCAATTATGTGGTCAATTTTGGAATAAGTGCAATGCGGTGCTGAGAAGAATGTATATTCTGTTGATTTGGGGTGGAGAGTTCTATAGATGTCTATTAGGTCCGCTTGGTGCAGAGATGAGTTCAATTCCTGGATATCCTTGTTAACTTTCTGTCTTGTTGATCTGTCTAATATTGACAGTGGAGTGTTGAAGTCTCCCATTATTATTGTATAGGAGTCTAAGTCTCTTTGTAAGTCTCTAAGGACTTGCTTTATGAATTTGGGTGCTCCTGTATTGGGTGCATATATATTTAGGATAGTTAGCTCTTCCTGTTGAATTGATCCCTTTACCATTATGTAATGGCCTTCTTTGTCTCTTTTGATCTTTGATGGTTTAAAGTCTATTTTATCAGAGACTAGGATTGCAACCCCTGCTTTTTTTTGTTCTGCATTTGCTTGGTAGATCTTCCTCCATCCCTTTATTTTGAGCCTATGTATGTCTCTGCATGTGAGATGGGTCTCCTGAATACAGCAGACTGATGGGTCTTGACTCTTTCTCCAGTTTGCCAGTCTGTGTCTTTTAATTGGAGCATTTAGTCCATTTACATTTAAGGTTAATATTGTATATGTGTGAACTTGATCCTGCCATTATGATATTAACTGGTTATTTTGCTCGTTAGTTGATGCAGTTTCTTCCTAGCCTCGATGGTCTTTACATTTTGGCATGTTTTTGCGATGGCTGGTACCGGTTGTTCCTTTCCATGTTTAGGGCTTCCTTCAGGGTCTCTTGTAAGGCAGGCCTGGTGGTGACAAAATCTCTAAGCATTTGCTTATCTGTAAAGGATTTTATTTCTCCCTCACTTAGGAAACTTAGTTTGGCTGGATATGAAATTCTGGGTTGAAAATTCTTTTCTTTAAGAACATTGAATATTGGTCCCCACTCTCTTCTGGCTTGTAGAGTTTCTGCCGAGAGGTCTGCTGTTAGTCTGATGGGCTTCCCTTTGTGGGTAACCCGACCTTTCTCTCTGGCTGCCCTTAAGATTTTTTCCTTCATTTCAACTTTGGTGAATCTGGCAATTATGTGTCTTGGAGTTGCTCTTCTCGAGGAGTATCTTTGTGGTGGTCTCTGTATTTCCTGAATTTGAATGGTGGCCTGCCCTACTAGGTTGGGGAAGTTCTCCTGGATGATATCCTGAAGAGTGTTTTCCAACTTGGTTCCATTTTCCCCCTCACTTTCAGGCACCCCAATCAGATGTAGATTTGGTCTTTTTACATAATCCCATACTTCTTGCAGGCTTTGTTCATTTCTTTTTCTTCTTTTTTCTTTTGGTTTCTCTTCTCGCTTCATTTCATTCGATCCTCAATTACTGATACTCTTTCTTCCAGTTGATCGAGTCGGTTACTGAAGCTTGTGGATTTGTCACGTGTTTCTCGTGTCATGGTTTTCATCTCTGTCATTTCGTTTATGACCTCTGCATTAATTATTCTAGCCATCAATTCTTCCACTCTTTTTTCAAGATTTTTAGTTTCTTTGCGCTGGGTACGTAATTCCTCCTTTAGTTCTGAGAACTTTGATGGACTGAAGCCTTCTTCTCTCATCTCGTCAAAGTCATTCTCTGACCAGCTTTGATCCGTTGCTGGCGATGAGCTGCGCTCCTTTGCAGGGGGAGATGTGCTCTTATTTTTTGAATTTCCAGCTTTTCTGCCCTGCTTCTTCCCCATCTTTGTGGTTTTATCTGCCTCTAGTCTTTGATGATGGTGACGTACTGATGGGGTTTTGGTGTAGGTGTTCTTCCTGTTTGATAGTTTTCCTTCTAACAGTCAGGACCCTCAGCTGTAGGTCTGTTGGAGATTGCTTGAGGTCCACTCCAGACCCTGTTTGCCTGGGTATCAGCAGCAGAGGTTGCAGAAGATAGAATATTGCTGAACAGCGAGTGTACCTGTCTGATTCTTCCTTTGGAAGCTTCCTCTCAGGGGTGTACTCCACCCTGTGAGGTGTGGGGTGTCAGATTGCCCCTAGAGGGGGATGTCTCCCAGTTAGGCTACTCAGGGGTCAGGGACCCACTTGAGCAGGCAGTCTGTCCGTTCTCAGATCTCAACCTCCGTGTTGGGAGATCCACTGCTCTCTTCAAAGCTGTCAGACAGAGTCGTTTGCGTCTGCACAGGTTTCTGCTGCTTTTTTTGTTGTTGTTATTTAGCTGTGCCCTGTCCCCAGAGGTGGAGTCTACAGAGACAGGCAGGTTTCCTTGAGCTGCTGTGAGCTCCACCCAGTTCGAGCTTCCCAGCGGCTTTGTTTACCTACTAAAGCCTCAGCAATGGCGGGCGCCCCTCCCCCAGCCTGGCTGCTGCCTTGCGGTTAGATCACAGACTGCTGTGCTAGCGATGAGGGAGGCTCTGTGGCCTGGGACCCTCCCGGCCAGGTGTGGGTATAATCTCCTGGTGTGCCCGTTTGCTTATAATGCAGTATTGGTGTGGGAATTACCCGATTTTCCAGGTGTTGTGTGTCTCAGTTCCCCTGGCTAGGAAAAGGGATTCCCTTCCTCCTTGTGCTTCCCAGGTGAGGCAATACCTCGCCCTGCTTCAGCTCTTGGTGGTCGGGCTGCAGCAGCTGACCAGCACCGATTGTCCAGCACTCCCTAGTGAGATGACCCCAGTACCTCAGTTGAAAATGCAGAAATCACCGGTCTTCTGTGTCACTCGCGCTGGGAGTTGGAGACTGGAGCTGTTCCTATTCGGCCATCTTGCCAAGATGTCCTCCCAGTCAGTGCCTTTAAATAAAACTGAAATCAGATGAAAAAAGAGATCTTTACAGTTGGTTAAATCATGGCCTCCTGCACCTGTGGAAGGGACTATGTGGCACTCATATGTTGAAATCTAATATGCAGGCTCCTAATCTCTTAGAACTGATTACTTTAATGAATTTTAAAGGTGGAGCTTTAATTAAAACAGGTCTCTGTGGACAGAAAGCATGCTATTTTGTGAGCTCTGTAAATATTGCCTTTTAAACTAATAAGTTCAGTTACCAGAAATACTACTGTGTATAAACAGTTAGCATTTTTTTCTTTCTTCCTGTGCTGTGGAAACATAACTAGATATTGACGAGAGGCAGGCTGCATTTCAAAGCCTGGCATTTGGCTTTCAAAATAATAGCGACTTAAATGTGCAGGACATCTTTCTCTGCTGGAGCACAAAGAACTTTCAAGGCATGATCTCATCCTGTCTTCAACTATCTTCCTATGAGGCTGGACTCAGGAAAACAGCATTGACTATGGCAGCATTGGCAGGCCCTTGTGACTGGCCTCAAGCCTTCCATTGCACCCCTACCCCACCCTCTATGTGACTGAGAAGACTGAGGTCAGCAAGAGGGACTCCATGATTTCCTTTCCGTTTATCCTCACCCAGCCAGTACCACTTTCATCTCTTCAAAAGAGAAGTAATAAATAATATCAGTGCTGTGTATGATAATAGCTGATGTGCATGTGCCAGTCACTGGATTAAGCATTGACATACATTATTTCATTTAATCTTCTAAACAAACCTGTGAGGGAAGTGCTAATATTATCCCGAAGAGTTCCTCCACTTCACTCAGAATAACAGCCAAAGGTCTTGTAATGGCCTGCAAGTCCCTGTTACCTCTCAAACTCATTGCCTCCTCTCTTCCCCTTTACCTAGTGGACAATATGAAAGATGAGGATAGGCTAGAACAGCAGGTCCCACATTTAGAAATTAGCCTGCCAATATTTTTTAAAAGAGACCCTTTATTGGGCATCTACTCTATGCCAAGTTTCAAGTCAATAACTGTTACAGAAATTAGTGACCTTTCTCAGCCATTCTGTGAGAAAAGTATTATTATTATACCTATCTTAGTGATGTGAGAACCAAGGCTTGGAGAGGTTGAGTTACTTTCTTAAGGCCATATATCTGGTGTAAGACAAGCCAAAGGCTTAAAATCAAACTGTCTACCTGCTCTCTTTTCATTAAACCCACTGCCTCCCAAAGCCTAGAAATATGTCTGCAGACACATGAGGAATACTACAACCTCTCCCACATCTCCCAGTGGTCTCATTTCTTAATTTCCCCTAAGCAGCAGCATAATTTTATAGGCTGAGAGGAGGAGTACATGACTTGTATCACCTGTCATTCACCTCTAATTATGTGACTCAGCTATTGAGTACTTTACTGTCAGAGAGCAGCTCCTTTCTGTCAGTAGAAAGTTCTGTCTTCATTCAAATAACCTTTAATTTGTGGCCTGGATATTTCCTTTTTGGTTATTTAGAGGAGGTATTAGTCATGCTGTGGTCAGTTTCAGGATCTTCTTAAGTTTTTACTCATCTTCAGATTTATTTCAATGACTTGGTGATTTGCAATCCTGACTGAAGACCAACGAATGGAGGCCCTTGACTCTGGAGGATGTGGCAGAGACCCTTAGCACTCACCAACATTCATGTTCTAATCATATTAGCCACACTTGACTATAGTTCCCAGGCTGCAATAAGGTATGGCCACATAAAATGTGAGAGGAAATCATGTGCACTGTGCCTAAACTTAGCTCATAATGAGTCTTTGATCCTCACTCCCTTTTCCTATGTATTAGATTAGTGCATAGAACTCTGAGGACTTAGAGGAGCCTGGGTCCTGGATGACAATGTGGGAACTGCTCAACCAGGAATATTTGCATTGGATGGTGACATGAGTTAGAAATAGCCTTTTTGTGTTAACTCATTGAAGTTTGAGATACAGAGGCTAGCTTTATTTAACTAATATAGAGGAAAATATAATTTTGGGGTGTCCATAATTTAGATTGAAAGGAAGGAGGTGAAACAAGTCAAGAAAAGCAGAAACACTGATGAGGAGGAACTGATATATGCTGGAGTGAACAACCCTCTTTCTCCACTTCCTTGTATCCTTTATCTTATTGCTGTCTTCTCCTTTCTGAAAAGAAATCAACAGAACTTTGACTGAGTGAGAGCATTACCTTTCACGTAGAGTAAAAGCAGCAGACACCAATGAGTTAATGACTTCTATGTATGTGCGAACACATTGATCAACCTCAGTATCTCTCCAATTGGTGGAATATGGGGGAGATATTTTTGAGGAGGGTTCTAATGTGTGGCAGTCACTACTGACCTGAGGGAGGTCTTCTGTCCCCACCACCAGTCCCTGTGCATCTATCTAAAGGTAAATCTGTCCTCCTAACCTTCTGCAGTGACTCTGACCCATAAGGGTCAATACAAGCAGAATCACTATTGGGGAATGGTGATTTGCATATTCAATACCAGATACCTCAGTGGAAAGAGGGCCCTGGGCAGGAGCACAAAGAATCTATGTTTTAAACAGGTAACACAGAGGCTTATTGTAGCTCTCATCAACCTGTGGAGGCATTACTCTTAAATCTGGGAGAGATTTTGTACAGATTGTACAGATGGAGGCTTCAGAGAGTGAAGTAGACAAGACCTGTTCAGCATCCTATGGTTGGTCAGTGCCAGAGCGAGAACGAGATTAAGGCTGACTGCTCCAGACTCTTTCAATGTAAATTTGGGTTTTATCATTTCATAAAGATGAGACGTAATTTTAATGTGATAAATCTTTTACAGTGCACTGAGCTTGGAGGCAAATCTTCCCCCAAACTCAGGGGAAGTTGTGGAAATATAGCTGAGCGAGTAATATCTTTGTGTATATGTTTATTTGACAATATCATAGTGTTGTAAATGAAGTGTTTCTTTCTGAAATATTAATTTGGAGATTTGCCTGACATCATGCAGTGTTTGCCTCTGCTGTGTTATGTAAAAAATTTGTTTCTTAATGAATGACTAATAGCTGCATATCTGTTTATCATTATTTAGTCATTAAACATTTACAGAGCATTTATTGGGGGCACCATGCTAGGTGTTGCTTGCGAGAGTGTGCAAATGTATGGGCAAAAAACAGTGCCCTCTTCTGGGGTACTGGCCCTTAAGCTTTCAAGACCCACCCCATGTTCTTGCACAGGAGCCTTCAAGAAAGCCAGAAGAGCTTTCATCACAGAGCGACATTCCACCTTCCCCTGGTCAGCACTGCTTAGTTTGTCCAGGCTCCCATAGTTTTCACTTCATGGATTCATTCCCATAGTCTTTATTGCTACTTAGCCTCTTCTGCATTTAAAGGTCTGTCATTCTGCTTTTCTTAAGCACTACATTTTTTAATTATGCAAAAATTATATATTATTTGTAGGAGGTATACAAAATATAAATAAGCAAAAGAAGAAAAAAATGTGTTAATTTCACTGACCAGAGTAAAATACTGCTGACATTTGGTGGACATCCTCTGGTCTTCCAGAGCTACCAGTCCACATATAGAGACACATATATTTCTAATTTATCAACATGGCATTATAATTCACGCATTATTTCCATTTTTTTTTTTTTTTTTTTTTTTTACAGAGTCTTGCTCTGTTGCCCAGGCTGAGGTACAGTGATATGATCTTGGCTCATTGCAACCTCCGCCCCCAAGGTTCAAGTGGTTATCTTGCCTTAGCCTCCCAAGTAGCTGGACCTACAGGCATATGACACCGTGCCCAGCTAATTTTTGTATTTTTAGTAGACACATGGTTTCGCCTTGTTGACCAGGCTGGTCTCGGACTCCTGGTCTCAAGTGATCTTCCCACTTTGGCTTCCCAAAGTGCTGTGGGATTATAGGCATGAGCCACAACACCCAGCCCACACACTATTTTATAACCTGCCTTTTGATCAACTGTGAAAATTTTTCCATCACCATAAATACATATTTTACTTTTATTTTTGATGACTTGAATCACATTTCACTGTAAAGGCGTGTTATCATTTACTTAAATAATCACATCGTACTGAATATTATTTGTAGTTTTTTCACTGAAATATGCAGTATTTCTGTATTCCAACATCTCCTAACCCAGTGACTGGTAAACATTTGGGTTACTGCTAAGAGTTAACAAAGGCTGCTGCCAGCTCACCCGCCCCACCCCTACTCATCCACAGTGATCTGGCTGGGGCCTGGAAGGTGGAGAACCTAGTCTGCAAAAAGGCTCTGGCTTATCTTGGCGTATTTCCTCATTTCTAAATGGGAATCACATTACTTGAAATACAAACATAGTTTAATGACTTTTAAAAATATATAGCTGTCTCCATTCTAACTGCCCATTAAGGTGAGGTGAATGCCTTTAGAATGGTTTGAAAAATGATATGCAGATAAATGTGAAGTTGAGAGGGAAGGAATAAAAAGAGAGGCAGCCTGCCATATACACCATGGTTTCAACTCCATTCTGCCACTAACTCTCTGAGCAACCTTGAGAAGACCTTTTGCCAAGCTGGGCCTCAGTGTTTCAGTGTACACAAAAAGGTGGATGGACATTGATCTTTAGGATTCCTGCCAGTTGTAGTGATCTAAGACTACAAACCAACAGGTTGAGGTTTACAATTCATCTCCACCTCTTTTTCCAAGCTATGAGGTTTTTAGAGAAGGAAGTGTCTTGTATAGTCTAACAGTACTTCAGCCTGGGTCCAAGACCTGAAGGGAAAAAGATATAATCTGATCACCCTAATCAAAAAGGTTGAATTAGCTTGCCATAATTTCATGCTTTAAAGCCTTCTGACTAGGACTAACTTAATGTACCTTATAGAATCTAAGATGCCACATATGTAAGATGCTCTCTTATGTTACATACCAATAAGAATTTTTTAACTTTAAAAATTCAACTGTGATACAATTCTGCCTGACAATTCAATTATGACATGCATTCCAATTCAGTGATGTTAAAATGTCTTACTCAGTAAGAAAAATAATCTTGAGACTATCTACCCTTTATACCTCCAGACACCTTTATGTTGTACAGGGGAAGAGGGACCAAGGAAGTAATGTGAGTTTCCCAAGGCTACAGAGGCAATATGGGTCTAGAACCAAAATGCACTAGAAAAAGAAAAGTATTTGCACAATGGCAGGGTAAAAATCTCCAGAAACACACCCCTCTGTGAAGGCAAGGAAGTCACTGGCAAAAGTTGTCAAAATCAACTTTTTCAGAACTCTGGAAAATAACTAAAGGCTAGCAAAAATCCATGGAGCATTTTATTCAAGTAAAGCAGCTGAATCATGATAAGAACAGAGAGCTTTGTGGTGCTTTCACTTTCCCTATTCACATCTTTCTCTCCTCAACTCAACAGCAGCCTTGAAAATCAGCTGCCCAGCAGCCAGTGGAAAGGGAAGAACGGATTGGAGCTCCCCCAAAGCCCATCCCTAAAGAAGTGTCACTATTGGACCTAGTTAGTTGGCAGCATGCAGAAAAGTGCCATTCTCAGGGCTTTTCTTTCTTTGACCTGACTCACGTCTTGTCCATGGCAAATAACCCTATCCACAAGGTGTTTGATAAAAACGGTCAGCAACAATTGCTTAATAGTGCAGGTGCCTGAGACAGAAATATCAATTAGACAGAAAAGAAGCCAGCCAAAATCTTTAGAGGGAAAACTGGGAAATGAGATGCCTGTGGGGTGTTTTGAAAAACTCCAATAGCCGGGCACGGTGGCTCATGCCTGTAATCCCAGCACTTTGGGAGGCCGAGGCGGGCGGATCACGAGGTCAGGAGATTGAGACCATCCTGGCTAACACAGTGAAACACCGTCTCTACTAAAAATACAAAAAATTAGCCAGGCATGGTGGTGCGTGCCTGTAGTCCCAGCTACTCGGAGGCTGAGGCAGGAAAATGGCGTGAACCCAGGAGGCGGAGCTTGCAGTGAGCCGAGATGGTGCCACTGCACTCCAGCCTGGGCGACAAAGCGAGACTCTGTCTCAAAAAAAAAAAAAAAAGAAAAAGAAAAACTCCAATAAAGTGCTGGGTATCTAGAAGGCCATGCATGTATACAGAAATGTGAACATGCCCAGGGAAGTCCTCAGAGAGCACTAATATATCACCTAGGGCTAATATGGAAGCCCTGCACAAGCATGAAGTAAACACTAAGGCAGAGTTGCCAACTGCTGGAACATTTAAACAGGTACCCTGTTTAAACACACACACACACACTCACACATACACACACTCACACACTCTAGAGCAGGAGTATCCAATCTTTTGGCTTCCCTGCGCCACACTGAAAGAAGAATAATTGTCTTGGACCACACATAAAATACACTAACACTAACAATAGCTGATGAGTTAAGAAAAAACACACACACACACACACAAATCTCATAATGTTTTAAGAAAGCTTATGAATTTGTGTTGGGCTACATTCAAAACTGTCCTGGGCTGCATGCAGCCCACAGGCCATGGGTTGGACAAGATTGCTCTAGGCAAAGGGTGGAAGGGTTATTGATTTGGTTCACAACATTTAAGAAAAATCTTTGTTCAATTAGTAGCTTTACCACTACAGTGATGAAGCAGACACTTCAATTGCTGCCCATGAAAGATAATAGAAACTTTATAGAACTGGTCTAGGAAAGCCACTAAACAAACAAACAGGAACAAAAGCAAAACACCAATAAACATTAATAGCAATCAATTCTGGGGAAAAGGAATCTGATTTTCATAGTTACCATATTATATTATTATAAAGGTTCAGTTTAGAATCAAGAATTAAGCTGTCTGAAGAAAGAAAAATGTATGGCCCACATACGGGGGGGAAAGCGGTCAATAGACATTTACCCTGAGGGAGCCCAGATGACAGATGTATTCTCCAGAAACTAAAACTTAGCCATTATAAACATGCTTTAAAAAACTGAATTTTAGACCAATATCCCTTACGAATATAGATGCTAAAATCTTCAACAAAATGCTAGCAAACCAAATCTAGCAGCATATCAAAAAGATTATACATCATGAACAATTGAGATTTGTCTAATGAATGCAAGGGTTTCATTATAAAAATAAATCAATCAATGGTTATTAGTCAGCTAAGGCTACCATAATGGAATACTAAAGATATAAAGATATTGACAGGATTGGTTTTGGTTTCTTGCAAGGTCCCTCTCCTTGGCTTGCAGATGACCACCTTCTTGCTGTGTCCTCACATGACTTTTCTTCTGTGCACAGGCATTCTAAGAGTATTTGCCTTTTCTAATAAAGACACCAGTACTATTGGATTAGGGCCCCACCCTTATGACCTTATTTAACTATGATTACCTCCTTAAAGGCCCTATTTTCAAATGTACTCACATGGGAGGCTAAGGCTTCACCATGTGGATTTGGGGCACACAATTCAGTCCATTACACAATGTAATAACCACATTAATAGAATAAAATTTAAAACCCACATGATTAGCTCAATTGATGCAGAAAAACATTTGATACAATTCAATGCCCTTTCATAATAAAAACAGAAAACTAGGAGGGATAGAAGAGAACTTCTTGAATGCAATAAAGAACATTTATGAGAAACCCACAATGAACATCACACTCAATGGTAGAAGACTAAAAGCTCTCCACCTAAGATCAAGAACAATACAAGGATGCTTTCTATTGTCACTTGTATTCAATATTTACTAGAAATTCTAGTTAGAGCAATTAGACAACAAAAAGAAAAAAGAATCCAAACTTGAAGGGTAGAAGTAAAATGATCTCTATTCTTAGATAATGATATGGTTTGGCTGTGTCCCCACCCAAATCTCATCTTGATTTGTAATCCCCATAATCCCCATGTGTCTAGGGAGAGACCTGGTGGGAGGTGATTGGATAATGGGGGCAGTGTCCCCCATGCTGTTCTCGTAATAGTAAGTTCTCATGAGATCTGATGGTTTTATAAGGGGCTCTTCCCGCTTTGATCCTCACTCTTCTCTCTCCTGCTGCCTTGTGAAGAAGGTGCCAGCTTCCCCTTCCACCATGATTATCAGTTTCCTGAGGCCTCCCCAGCCATACAGAACTGTGAGTCAATTAAACCTCTTTTCTTTATGAATTACCCAGTCTCAGGCACTTCTTTATAGCAGTGTGAAAATGAACTAACACAGATAACATAATCTTACATATCCTTAAGCAGCCACAAAAATTTAGTGCTAATGAATTAAGAAAAGTTCCAGGATACAAGATCATCATTAAAAGATCAGTTGCATTTCTGTGCACTAAAAATGAACAGTCCATAAAGAAATTCAAGAAAATAATTTTATCCATAATAGCATCAAAAAAAAAAAAGAAATACTTAGCAATAGATTTAACCAAGGTGGTGCAAGACTTGTACACTAAAAACTACAAACATTGTTGAAAGAAATTAAAGAAGAATTAAACAAATGAAAAGACATTGGCGTTCATGAACTGAAAGAATATTGTTAAGACAGCAATACTCTCCAAACTGATCTAAAGGTTAAATGCAATCTCTATCAAAATCCCAATAATTGAGTGTAGTGGCACACACCTGTAGTCCTAGCTACTCAGGAGGTTGAGACAGGAGGATTACTTGAGGCCGGGAGTTCGAGGTTACAGTGAACTATGATTGCACCACTGCACTCCAGCCTGGACTCTGTCTCAAAAAAAATCCCAGTAATATTTTTGTGCATATATAGCAATTTCTATCCTAAAGTTAATATGGAATTTAAAGAGATCTCAAATAGGCAAAACAATCTTAATAAAGAACAAAGATGGAGGGGTCACACTTGCCATTTTAAAAGTTTACTAAAAAGATACAGTAATAAAAAAAAGTGTGGTAAAATCATAAAAAGAGTTCATAAATAAACCCGCATATCTATAGTCAATTGAATTTTGATAGAAATGCCAAGACTATTCCATGGGTGAAGTACAGTTTTTTGTTAATACATAATAATCGTACATATTTATGAGGTATGTCAGATGTTTTGATACGTATATACAAGGTGTAATGATCAAATAAGGGTATTTAGGGCATCCATTACTTCAAACATTGATCATTTCTTTGTGTTGGGAACATTTCAAAACTTCTCTTCCAGCTATTTTGAAGTATACTATAAATTTTGTTAATTATAGTTACCCTACTCTGCTATTAAACACTAGAACGTATTCCTTTTATCTAACTGTATGTTTATACCCATTAACCAACCTCTCTTTAGCGCCCCCTTCCCACCCTCTGGTAATCATCATTCTATTCTCTACTTAGGTGAAATCAACTTTTTAGCTCCCACATACAAGTGAGAACCTGAGAAAACTGTATATCCACAAGCGAAAGAATGAAGGTGAACCTTTACCTTACAGCATGTACAGTACATGGTTTCCGTGGGCTCAGGGGTATACTATCCCATTTTAGGTAAAGAACTTGAGGCTGGGCGCGGTGGCTCAGGCCTGTAATCCCAGCACTTTGGGAGGCTGACGCGGGCGGATCACGAGGTCAGGAGATCAAGATCATCCTGGCTAACACGGTGAAACCCCGTCTCTACTAAAAATACAAAAAAATTAGCCGGGCCTTGTGGCGGGCGCCTGTAGTCCCAGCTACTCGGGAGGCTGAGGCAGGAGAATGGCAGGTGAACCCAAGAGGCAGAGTTTGCAGTGAGCTGAGATCACACCACTGCACTCCAGCCTGGGTGACAGAGCAAGACTCTGTCTCAAAAAAAAAAAAAAAAACCTCAGCATCTGTGGATTTATATCTACAAGTGGTCCTGGACCAAATCCCCTGAGGATACTGAGGGACAACTGTACAAAAATTAGCTCAAAGTGGATCAGTGACCTAAACATAAGAGTTAAAATGATAAAACTCTTAGGAAAAATAAAATAAAATTTATAAATCTAAAGAAAATACATAATTTAAGTAATATATATAAATTGCCAATGAGCACATAAAAAGATGTTAAACATCACTATCATTTGGGAAATACATAACAGAACCACAGTGAGATACCACTTTATACCCATTATGATGATTAGTATCAAAGTAACAGAAAATAAGAAGTGTTGACAGGGATGTGGACAGATTGGAATCCTTATATGGTGCTGGTGGGAATGTAAAATGGTGCAGCTCTTATGGAAAACAGTATAGTGGCTTCCCAAAAAATTTAAAAATAGGGCTGGGCGTAGTGGCTCATACCTGTAATCCCAGCACTTTGGGAGGCCGAGGTGGATGGATCACAAGGTCAAGAGATCAAACCATCCTGGCCGACATGGTGAAACCCTATCTCTACTAAAAATACAAAAATTAGCTGGGCATGGTGGCGGGCACCTGTAGTCCCAGCTACTCGGGAGGCTGAGCTAGGAGAATCTCTTGAACCTGGGAGGCGGAGGTTGCAGTGAGCTGAGATCGCGCCACTGCACTCCAGCCTGGCAACAGAGTGAGACTGCGTCTCAAAAAAAAAAAAAAAAAAAAAAAAAGAAAGAACTACCATATGATCCAGCAATTCCACTCAAGTATCTATTGACAAATAAATGAATAAACCAAATGTGGTATATACACACAATGGATATT
Source organism: Rhinopithecus roxellana (assembly GCF_007565055.1). Lineage (NCBI taxonomy): Eukaryota > Metazoa > Chordata > Mammalia > Primates > Cercopithecidae > Rhinopithecus > Rhinopithecus roxellana. The sequence continues at coordinate 112,330,159 of NC_044555.1, read as the reverse complement.
ATTCAGCCTAAAAAAGGAAGGAAATTCTGACATACGCTACAACATGGATAAACCTTGAATACATTGTACTAAGTGAAATAAGCCAATCCCCAAAAACAAATACTGTATGATGTCACATATATGAGGACCTAGTGTAGTCAAATTCGTAGAGACAAAAATAGAATGGTGGTTGCCAGAGACTATGTAGAGAGCGGAGTGGGGAGTTATTATTTAATGGGTACAGAGTTTCAGTTTTGGATGATGAAAAAGTTCTAGAGATTGGTAGTGGTAATGTCACAAACCACATTCTGAATTGGACACTTAAAACTAGCTAAAATAGCACATTTTATGTTATGTATATTTACCACAATAAAAAAAGAGAATGTTCTTAAGAATTACACATTGACTCATTTAAGGGTTAAGTGGCACAATGTGTCCAGCTTACAATGGTTCAGAAAAAGAAATTATATACATGTACACAAATATATATATATACACACACACACATAATCCTTTTTCTGAATTGCTGTATGTGTATATATGTGTATTATGTATATATGTGTATATGTGTATATATGTGTATATGTGTATATATGTGTATATATGTATATATGTGTATATGTATATATGTATATATGTGTATATATGTATATATGTGTATATATGTATATATGTGTATATATGTATATATATGTATATATGTATATATATGTATATATGTGTATATGTGTATATATGTGTATATATGTGTATATATGTATATATGTGTATATATGTATATATGTGTATATATGTATATATATATAATGCTAAGAGAGAATGCGAATGAATAATAAAACCATAAAACAAATGAGAGTAAATGTAAACAGTTGGTGAATTCAGGAAAGAGTATGCAGAAGTTCTTTGTTTCTTCCAGGTTAGAAATCACATCAAATTTAAAGAAACAAATTAGATAAATTAAATAAGAATTTATATAAGTGCTTAGCACATGTTCAACCAAGCAGAGCTCCCATACCCCCACTTCTGTCACTCTGCTTTATCAGGGCCTCAAGAGAATAAGAAGAGACATTTTTCTCCAAATTATTCAGTCTTTCTACTTATGCCAGCCACTGGTGCCCTCTCTGCCTCCACTTTTGTTATTCTGAGGATTTCTGGATCTCAAGGGCAGGTGGTCCAACAGGCCTGCTGACAATGTGTTTAACAAGCAAACCATCAAGGACACACTCAGCTCTGTTAGGGCCATTACTCAGTTTGGAAGACAGCTTTCTGGACTGGAATCAGGAGTGCTAGGGACACTTATTCCCCCTCTGAAATGCTATCCTGAGCCACAGCAGTTAGAGTCTCTCCCTCCAAGGTCTGCTGAAATTATCATAATGAAGACACCAAGGTAGACAATGATACATAATTTACACTGAATATTTGAGGGAAATGGTAGGATACAGATGAAACATAAAAGCATAGTCCTTGCCTTCAAGGAGCCTACAATCTAGTTGGGGAGATCACACTAACACCAAGGGCCTTCCTTGCTTAATGCTGGAGGGGAGCCAGATATAAATCTTGCAGTCTCTATACTGGAAGGGCTGGACAGACCCAAGAGGACACCAAGAACTTCCAGAAGAGACCAAGGTCACAATGGTAGGTTTCATGGAAACACTAGAAGACATTCTGTCTGCTACAGGCCTGTGAGGCAATTAGTGGTAAAAACAAGAGTGTAGGTAGAGGTGTAGATCAGCAACTCTCAAACTATGATAGGCATAGGAAACACCTGAGCATGTTGCTAAAGTGCAGATTCTGATGCAGTAGATCAGAGGTGGGGCTTGAGATTCTGCAATTCTAACAGGCTCCCAGGTAACGCTGATGTTGCTGATCTCTGCAGAACTTACTTTGAGAAGCAAAACCAAAAAAGATTGTCTGACCTAGTTGTCAATTAAACCATTCATTCAGCACTTTTTTTAAATAAACAACTATAATAGAAAGCCATGTAGGCATTGTTTGTTGGGATTGAGGTCTTGCATAAAGTTGTGTGTGTGTGTCTGTGTGTCTGTAAAATAACTAAACTGAATGTTTAGTATGTGTGCCGGGCACAATGCTAAAGTCTTATGTGGATTATTCCTTTTTAATTCTTATAACAAGCCCGCGAGGGACACTATTACAGCTGAGGGGTGGAGGACAAAAAGGTAAAGTAATTTGTCCACGTTTATACATCTAAAAAGTGGCAGATACAGGAATTGTGCCCAGCGAGTTGGATAACGGAACTCTTTAACCAGCGCACTATACCGAGCCTGCATATGACCATCCACCCAATGGCAAAATTTATCTGTGTAAACTTCTCTACCTCCAATACCTAAAATGATGAAAAATGTCTTTATAAAATGACAAAATAAAAGAAACTTTTTTAGTTTTGTTTTTATTTTATGTTTTGTGTGTGTGTGTGGATACATAGTAGGTGTATATATTTATGGGGTACATGAGATGTTTTGTTATAGACATGCAACACATAATAATCACATCATGGAGAATGAGGTATCCATCCCCTTAAGCGTGTATCTTTTGTGTTACAAACAATCAAATTATACTCTCTTAGTTATTTTTAAATGTACAATTATTATTGACTATAGTCGCATGCTGTGCTATCAAATAGTAGCTCTTATGTATTCTTTCTATTTTTCTGTATCCATTAGCCATTCCCACCTCCCTCTCACTACCCTTCCAAGCCTCTTCATGAGGTCAGTTGTTTTGATTTTTAGAGTCCACAAATGAGTGAGAACTTGCAATCTTTGTCTTTCTGTTCCTGGTTTATTTCACTTAACATAATTATCTTCAGTTCCATCCATGTTGTTGCAAATGACAGAATCTCATCCTTTATAATGGGCTAACAGTACTCCATCATGTATATGTACCACGTTTTCTTTATCCATTCAACTGTTGATGGACACAGGTTGCTTCCAAATCTTGGCTACGGTGAACAGTGCTGCAACAAACATGGTAGTACAGATATCTCTTCGATATACTGATTTCCTTTCTTTTGGGTATATACCCAGCAGGGGGATGGCTGGATCATATAGTTCAATCATATAGTTCAATGTTTAGTTTTTTTTGAGGAATCTCAAAACTGTTCCCAAAAGTAGTTGTACTAATTTACATTCCTATCAACAGTTACAAGGGTTCCCTTTACTCCACATCATCATCACCAGCATTTGTTATTGCCTGTCTTTTGGATATAAGCCAATTTAACTGGGGCGAGATGATATCTCATTGTAGTTTTGATTTGTATTTCTCTAATGATCAATGATGTTGAGCACCTTTTCATATGTCTGTGTGCATTAGTATATCTTCTTTTAAGAAATTCTATTCAGATCTGTCACCCATTTTAATTTATTAGATTTTTTTCTATAGATTTGTTTGAGCTCCTTATATATTCTCATTATTAATCCCTTGTCAGATGGGTAGTTTGCAAATATTCTTTCCCATTCTGTGGATTGTCTCTTCACTTTGTTGATAATTTTCTTTGCTGTGCAGAAAAGCCTCTTTAACTTGATGTGATCTCACTTGTCCATTTTTGCTTTGGTTGCCTGTGCTTATTGGGTATTACTCAAGACGGGTGGATCACGAGGTCAGGAGATTGAGACCATCCTGGCTAACATGGTGAAATCCCGTCTCTACTAAAAAATACAAAAAACTAGCCGGGCGAGGTGGCGGGCGCCTGTAGTTCCAGCTACTCGGGAGGCTGAGGCAGGAGAATGGCATAAACCTGGGAGGCGGAGCTTGCAGTGAGCTGAGATCCAGCCACTGCACTCCAGCCTGGACGGCAGAGCGAGACTCCGTCTCAAAAAAAAAAAAAAAAAGAAATCTTTGCCCAGACCAATGTCCTAGATAATTTCACCAATGTTTTCTTATAGCAGTTTCACAGTTTGAGGTCTTAGATTTAAGTCTTTAATCCATTTTGATTTGATTTTTGTATATGGTGAGAAATAGGGGTCTAGTTTCATTCTTCTGCATATGGACGCCCAGTTTTCCCAGCATCATTTATTGAAGAGACTATCTTTTCCCTAGTGTATGTTCTTGGCACCTATATCAAAAATGAGTTCACTGTAGGTGTAAGAAACATGTTTTGAATAAATGCTTACTCTGTGCTAGCCTTGACCAGGACCTATTACATAAAATAATCTCATTTAATTTAATCCTTGCAACAAACTTCTCACATAGATGCTATAACCCCCATTTTACAAGTGATGAAACTAAACTTTGCAGAAATTAAGCAATGTGTTCGAGCTTACTCAGCTAGTATATGCCAGGATAATCAGAATTTGAACCGAAGTCATTCAGACTCCTAGGTCTGTACATTTTCCCACTGAATAGGCTGATTTTGCAGTGATATTCATACAGTCTTGAGGTTGTAGCTACTCAATGAACACTTCTTTACTTGACTATAATTTAGTAGTCTAACCTGTGTGATCAAATTTAGCATTTACTGTTTATGCTACCACCTTCAGGCTAGATAGTTTCACTGTCATACTACACTCTGCCTCAACCCCTTCACATCCTAATCCAGATATCCTGGTTACCAAACTTTGACTATAGCCTTGTTCTCAAAGATCCTTCCCAAAGAGTATTTTCAGAGTGTGTGGGTGTAGGTATGAGTGGATGGATATGGAATGGTGGAGGCTAGCAAACATAAATGAACATCAGCCATATCTGGGGCTTCCAAACTTAAAAGGCCTCCACATTCTCTATACACAATTCAGTGGATTTTAAATGATTATTTTAAATAATGCATTTTGAAATTTACAGTGGGCCGGGCACGGTGGCTCAAGCCTGTAATCCCAGCACTTTGGGAGGCCGAGACGGGCGGATCACGAGGTCAGGAGATCGAGACCATCCTGGCTAACACGGTGAAACCCCGTCTCTACTAAAAAATACAAAAAAAAAAATCTAGCCAGGCGAGGTGGCGGGCGCCTGTAGTCCCAGCTACTCGGGAGGCTGAGGCAGGAGAATGGCGTAAACCCGGGAGGCGGAGCTTGCAGTGAGCTGAGATCCGGCCACTGCACTCCAGCCCGGGGCAACAGAGCGAGACTCCATCTCAAAAAAAAAAAAAAAAAAAAAAAAGAAATTTACAGTGAAATCTGAGAAATCAAAGCAATAGAATGTCGCAAAGAAAAAAAACAGATGTGCTACACAATGAGTGGGGCTCGTACTAAGACTTGAGCAAAATATTCTTATTTGGTCCTTTTAACCATTATCAAGTTGGAATGAATTATAGGCATATCCCCATTTTATTGCACTTCACTTTATTGCACTTTGCAGAAGTTCATTTTTTTGTTTTGTCTTACAAATTGAAGGTTTGTGGAAACTTTGAGCACGTCTGTGATACCATTTTTTTTTTCCAATGGTGTATGTTCACTTCATGTCTGTACTACATTTTGGTTATGTCACAATAATTCAATTTTTTCATTATTATTATATCTGTTACAATGATCTGTGATCAGTGATCTTTGATGTTACTATTGTAATTGTTTTGGGGTACCATGTACTGTGCCGATATAAAATGACAAAACTCATGTGTGTTCTGACTTCACCAACCAACAGTCCATTCTTTTGTCTCTCTCCTTCTCCTTAGGCTTCTCTATTCCCCGAGACACAACAATATTGAATTTAGGCCAATTGATAATGCTAAAATGGCCTCTAGGTGTTCAAGTGAAAGGAAGAGTTGCATGATTCTCACTTTAGAAAGCCAGAAATGATTAAGCTTAGTAAGGAAGGTATGTTGAAAGCCAAGACTGGCTGAAAGCTAGGCCTCTTGCACCAAAGAGTCAGCAAAGTTTTAAACACAAAGAAAAAGTTCTTGAAGGAAATTAAAGTGCTACCCCAGTGATAAGAAAGTGAAATACCCTTACTGATGATCTGGAGAAAGTTCTAATGGACTGGATAGGAGATTAAACCAACCACAACATTCCCTTAAGCCAAAGCCTAATTGAGAGCAAGGCCCAAATTATCTTCAATTCTATAAAGGATGAGACAGCTGAGAAAGTTTCAGAAGAAAAGCTTGAAGCTAGCATAGGTTGGTTTATGAGGTTTAAGGAAAGAAGTTGTCTACATAACACAGTGCAAGACAAAGCTGAAAGTGCTGATGTAGAAGCTGCATCAATTTATCCAGAAGATCTAGATCAGATCACTGACAAAGATGGTTACACTAAATGATAGATTTTCAATGTAGATGAAACAGCCTATTAGAAGATATCACCTAGGACTTTCATAAATAGAGAGAAGTCAATACTTGATTTCAAAGTTTCAAAGGACAAGCTGACTCTCTTAGGTGCTAACACAGCTAGTGACTTTAAGTTGAAGTCAATGCTAACTTATCATTCCTAAAATGCTGGGGCTCTTAAGAATTATGCTAAATGTACTCTGCCTGTGTTCTATAAATGGAACAACAAAGCAGGAATGACAGTACAGGTGTTAATAGCATAATTTACTGAATATTTTAAACCCACTGTTGAGACATACTACTCAGAAAAAAAAAAGATTCCTTTCAAAATATTACTGCTCGTGGGCAATGCAGCTGGTCACCCAGGAACTCTGATGGAGATGTACAAGATGAATGTTGTTTTCATGCTTGTTAACACAACAACAATTCCGCAGCCTATGGATCAAAGAGTAATTTTTACTTTCAAGTCATTATTTAAGAAAATCAGGCCGGGCGCGGTGGCTCAAGCCTGTAATCCCAGCACTTTGGGAGGCCGAGGCGGGCGGATCATGAGGCCAGGAGATCGAGACCATCCTGGCTAACACGGTGAAACCCTGTCTCTACTAAAAAAAAAATACAAAAAATTAGCAGGGCGAGGTGGCGGGCGCCTGTAGTCCCAGCTACTCGGGAGGCTGAGGCAGGAGAATGGCGTGAACCCGGGAGGCGGAGCTTGCAGTGAGCTGAGATCTGGCCACTGCACTCCAGCCTGGGTGGCAGAGCGAGACTCCATCTCAAAAAAAAAAAAAAAAAAAAAAAAAAAAAAAAAAAAAAAAAAAAAAATCATTTTATGAGGCTATAGCTGACATAGATTCTTTGGATGAATCTGGGCAAAGTAAACTGAAAACCTTCTGGAAAGAATTCACCATTCCAGATGGCTATTCCATAGCCATTAAGAACATTTGTGATTCATGGGAAGAGGTCAGAATATCAGCATTAACAGGAGTTTGAAAGAAGTGGATTTCAACCCTCATGAATGACTTTGAGAGTTCAAGACTACAATGAAGGAAATAACTGAATATGTGGCAGAAATGGCAAGAGAACTAGAAGTGGAGCCTTAAGTTGTGACTGAGTTGCTGCAATCTTACAACACTTTAACAGATGAGGCCCTATTTCTTATGGATGAGAGAAGAAAGTGGTTACTTTAGACGGAATCTACTACTGGTGAAGAGCTGTGAAGATTGTTGAAATGACAACAATGGATTTAGAATATCGTATCAACTTAATTGATAAAGCTGCAGCAGGGTTTGAGAGGATTGCCTCCAATTTTGAAAGATTTACTGTAGGTAAAATAATATCAAACAGCAGCACATGCTACAGAGAAATCTTTCATGAAAAGAGTCCATCAATGTGGCAAATGCCATAGTTGTCTTATTTTTAAAAATTGCCACAGCCACCCAAACCTTCAGCAACCACCCAACTCAGATCAGTCAGCAGCCATCAACATGGAGGCAAGACCCTTCACCAGCAAAATGATTAAGACTCGTTGAAGGCTCAGATGATTGTTAGCATTTTTGAGTAATAAAGTATTTTTAAATTAGGGTAGGTACATTATTTTTAAATACATAATACTATTGCATACTTAATAGACTACAGTATAGTGTAAACATAACTTTTATGTGAACTGGGAAACCAAAAAATTCATGTGACTTGTGAATTTTTTGGTGGTCTAAAACCAAGCTCACAGTATCTCCAAGGTATTCTTATATTATGTTAAATGAGATATTTTAAATACACAGAAAAGTATAGAAAGTACTAGAATTGACACACTTGTATCCCCACATCTCAAATTAATAAATGTTGACATTTTGCTCAGGTTTTTTTTATTTTTTAATTAAAACATTCTGTTACAGACACTTTAAGTTTTAAGATGGTGAAGTAAAGCAGTGATATCTGAATTTGGGTGAATTTACTCACGGGACTACATAGGCACTTTATGTTTATTTCTATATCCCCTCCTTATGCATTCTCTCCTGAAATTGATTTGCCTGACAAAAGATTTCAGGATGACTTAATAAAGTTGCCCACTGATAGATCACTAAAAATAATTTTAATTAATTCATTAATTTTAATTGACAATATTGATATATATTTATTGAAGTTCGATGTGGTGGCTCACGCCTGTAATACCAGCACTTTAGATTGCTGAGATGGGTAGATGGCTTGAGCCCAGGAGTTCAAGACCAGCCTGGGCAACATAGTGAGGCCTCGTCTCTGCAAAAAATACAAAAATTAGCCGGGCATAGTGGTGCGCACCTGTAGTCCCAGCTACTCAGGAGGCAGAGGTGGGAGGATCGCTTGAACCCAAGAGGTTGAGGCTGCAGTGAGCCATGATGGCACCACTACACTCCAGCCTGGGCAACAGAGTGAGACACTGTCTCAAAAACGAACAAAAATAGATATATATTTATTGTGTACAACATGAAGTTTTGAAAATGTATACTTAGAGATAATTAACATGTACATTGCCCTATATACTTATTATTTTTTGTGGTGAGACAGTTAAAATGTTTAAATTGTATATTTTTAAATATACAATATGTTGTCATCAACTATAGCCACTGTGATATACAATACATCTTCTGGACTTACTCCTTCTGTCTAACTGGATTTTATGTCCTTTGACCAACATCTCCTAAGTCCCCCACTGCCAACCCTCTAGCCTCTGGTAACCACCATTTTACTCTATTTCTGTGAGTTTGACTTTTTACATTCCACGTTTACGTAAGGTCATGTGGTATTTATTTTTCTGTCTTTGGCTTATTTCATTTAATATGTCGTCCTCCAGGTTCATCTATATTGTCACAAATGACACCATTCCTTTCTTTCTAAAGGCTGAATACTATTCCATTATGGATATATACCACATTTTCCTTATCCATTCATCCATTGATGGACACAGGTTGATTCTATTTCTTGTCTATTGTGAATAATGCTGCAATGAATGTGGGAGGGCAGGTATCTCAACCTACTGATTTTAAATCTTTTGGGTATATACCCAGTAGTGGGATTACTGGATCGTATGGTAGTACTATTTTTAATCTTTAAAGAAACCTCTATACCACATATTATGCTATTTTCCATAATGACTGCATTAATTTACACTATCATCAAGAGTGTACAAAAAATAATTTGTGATGAAATATGTTAAGTGATTTTGGCATGTAACTCAGAAAGAGTTCAAGGAGTAGAGTGACATTGTTATACCAAACTCTTTCTAGTACTTGTTTATATAAATCAAATTTCTCAGTCCTGGCAAATACAAAAATGTTAAAAGAAGAATAGAATTGATACTGAACTCTATCTCTAGCAAAAAGTAATATTCATCCTGAGATACATGAATTAATTAAAACCCCATTTTCAACCAACACATTAAGAGATGCATTTGCAATAAAATTTAATTTTGGGTTTAGTAATTTTTCATCAAAATATTTAATACATGTGTATTGTTTTTTAAAATTGTGTAATATGGGTCATTGTAATGACAGCCCAATCCAGAATAAAAACACACAGAGCCTTGTGTTAATAAAAAAAATTAATTTTAATTTATGTACACATTTTAATGTGGATAAATTATAGATATTCAAGCATAAAAATCCAGGGAGGGAATGGAATGGATGTCTAAGGTCAAGGAAAAACAGGTATTATGTATATTTAAAGTAGACAATGGTGAGCAATAAAGAATGGTTTAGCAGTTTTCTTTTCTTTATGCTGCGTGGAAAATAATACTCCTTGTACCTATTTACACATATAACAAAAAAAGTCAACTTTAAAATGTGCAAAGGAGCACATTGTTCTTAAAAGTTTGGGGGGAGTTAGAATAAAAATACATGAAGGCCAACTGAAATAAAGACCACTGCCTCCTTCTCTCAAAAATAATCTCAGATCAGTCCTTTGTGGCATCCTACATGTGTATTTGAAAAGAATGTGAATTCTCTATTATTTGGGTTCAAAGTTCCATGTGAGCCTATCACGGAGTACCTGTCAAGTGTTATTCAAATCTTCCATAGGTTTGCTAATCTTTGTTTGCTTGAGCCATCAGTTTCTTAGTAAGGTATATTAAGTCTTCCACTCTAATTGTGGATTTATAAAATGTTGTCATTTGGTTAATGTTTTGCTTTATATATATTAATGCTATGTTGTCAAGTACATAGAAGTACATCACTGTGATTATTCTTGGTGGATTTTTCTTTTTATTGTTACTAAATGTCTTCTTATTTCTATTAATCCTTTGCATTCTATAATTGATTTCATCTGATACTAATATCATTAAATCAACTTTTCTTAGTATTTGAGTTGTATATATTTTTCCATCTTTTTACTTTGTGTATTATTATGTTTTAGATGTATCTGTTATAAGTATGAGATGGCTCGCTATTTTTAGTGCAGTATGAGAATCTCTCTTTTAATAGTTGTATTTAACCTGTTCACATTTATCTTTTAAGTATCTTGAGGTATTTCTCCTCTTCAGTTTGTCTTTCCTTTTTACTCTGCTATTTATTTAATTCATTTTTTCTCTTTACCTGCTTATTGGAACAATCAAGGATTCTTTAATCCTTTCCCCCCTCTCTTGGTTTGTTATACATTTTATTTCTATTATTTTAGTCATTATCCTTAAACTTTTACTCTTTATACTTAACACAAACCAAAGTTAATCAATATTTCAATCCTTCTAAACAATACAATGACTTTAAGCTGCTTTAATTCTGCGTTCACACTTTCCATTTTCCATGTTACTATTGTTTAGATGTTTAATTTCACCTTATCATGATCACTTTTATTAGGAAATTTTTATAGTTGACATTTATTGAAGACACAATAGAACAAAATGATTATGAGCACAGTCTCTGTAGTCAGACTCTGAGAAAGTTACTTAACCTCTCTGTTTTCTCATTTATAAAATAGGATTAAATAGGTAACTGTCTCACAGGATTGTTGTAAAATGTTTATGACAGTGTCTGCCTCATATTGCTTTATAAGTATTATGTACTAGTAGTGGAAATAATGTTTAGATTTATCAAAGTGTTTAGCACTTTTTTTACAGTGCTTTTTGCATTTAACACTTTTCTTCTAGCTTCTATTTTATTCTCATGGTAACATATCATTTAGTAATTCTGTTAGTTTGTCAGTAATAAATTCACGATTTATATGTCTATTAAAGTTTTTATATTATGCTCACTTTAGGATGATAGTTTAGCTGTGTATAGCTTATTAGATTGTTAATTTTTTCTTAGTACTATGAATACATTATCCCACTGTTTTCTGAGATCTCACTGGTAATGCACTATCTACAGCCAACAGGCATTTCTTTCCTTTGCAGTTAATTGTTATTCTCTTTCTGGCTGTTATTTGTTCTGAAATTTCACCACAGTGTGTCTAGGTGTGGTTAGTTGTAACTCATCCTCCTAAAGATTCAAGATGCTACTTGAATCTGGGGACACTAGTTTTTTTTTTAATTCTGAAAAATTTCTGGCAGTTATTCCCTTAAAGATTCCATGTATATTGTAACCTTCTAAAACTCCTGATTGCCATGGGTTGACTCTTCTGAATCCATCTTTCATATCTCTTAACCTCTTTCATATTTTCCATCTCTCTATCTCTTTTTGCTGCATTTTCAGTGATGCCCTCAGATTTATCTTCCAGTTCATTTAACTCTCTTCAGCTATCCCTAATGTATTAACTAATACGTTGAGTTTTAATTTCAATAATTACATTTTTCAATGTGCATTCTTATTTATATATTTTCAAAACCTACTTATTCTTACTATATTGTTTTTTCCTTCCTTTATCTTTTCTTCTTTTAGTTGACTTCAAAAGATGCTAAACTAAGTACATTTTAAATTCTGAAGTCTTCATTGTTCTGGGGGTCCAAATTCTCACTCATATGTTTTTTTCTTGAAATTGTTGAATGTCAACCAGTCTTCAAAGGAGTTATTTTCAGAAGGCATCCTAGATCATTTGGTTGTAGAGAGTCAATCCTGTACATCAATTTGGCTCTTTTTGAGATCTCTACAGAATTAGCTTTCTTCAGACTTATTTTTGTGATTATTATTTAGCCTCAGGTTTCTGTAACATGCAAGTATTGTGAATTGAAAACTCACATCGTGAATGATTCAGACTTGGGGGCCCGTTTGTGTAGTCAATTCTCTGTATTATTATGATGATAATCCAGAGTGCCAAGAAGATGATGAAATACTATGCTGCTTCCCTTGGCTAGTAGGCAGAGTTTTCCTGTTACCCATTTTATATAAGAGATATTTTTGAGGCATGTGGCTTTATGCAGTGGACTCAATTCTAGTTTTCTACATGGGCCTGAGTCCTTATTTGCTATTTCTGAGTAGATGTTAAAATCCAAACTCCCAGATGCAACTCTATTCCTTAGATCTCCACAAGCTGCTCTATTTCAACAGCCATTTACCATTGTGACTTTGAGATTCTTCTTGTTTTTTGGCACACGAGGATTTATTCTTTTTATTTTTAACCTTGATTATGCATTTAAAAGTGATTTTGTAATGTTTTATCTGGTATTTATTTGTGTTTGGAGCAAGAAGTTTGTGTTTGTTTTTACTGATATCTTAGTACACTACCTTGACAAGAAATTCCTCTGGTTTTATATTTGTCAGAACCAAAAACTTGGTAAGGGAATGTTATCATACAATTGATCTTAGATCAAGGATGTAATGATAAAAGTACTTTTGTTAATGTGCATTGTGCTTTACAGTACTTAGTATTACTAATTTGAAGCTATACTCTTGATGTATAAGTTGCTTCAAATAACTTCAGACACAAATATAAACTAATTATCCTGCATTTTCATTTAGTGTGGAAAGTTTTATACAGCTTTCTCCAAGGACAATTTAAATACAATGTAAATGGTGCAAGGTTTAGAATGAAGTAAACAGGCATTACGCTTAGCCACTTTTTCTCGTATTGTTTTCCTGGGATGTTTCACAAAATTTAGTATTTTTGCTAAGATGTCTCTCATGACATTTTTGACTTCTGAATTTTGATCCTCAAAGGTTTTTTTTTTGTTTTTTTGTTTGTTTGTTTGTTTGTTTGTTTTTTGTTTTTTTCAGAGTCTCATTCGGTCACCCAGGCTGGAGTACAGTGGCACGATCTCCACCCACTGCAACCTCCGCCTCCTGGGTTCAAGTGATTCTCCTGCTTCAGCCTCCTGAGTTGCTGGGATTATAGGCATGTGCCACCACACCCGGCTAATTTTTTATATTTTTGGTAGAGATGGGGTTTCACCATGTTGGCCAGGCTGGTCTCGAACTCCTGACTTCAAGTGATCTGCCTGCCTTGGCCTCCCAAAGTGCTGGGATTACAGGCGTGAGCCACCCCACCTGTCCGATCCTCAAAGTTTTTTAAAAGATCATTCAATCATATAGCCTACATAAAACAAAAACTCACGTTGGTTTGGTACCACTTTACTACTGAAGTGAAATCTCAGGATTCAAATGATCTTTTTTCTCATCAAAATAAATTTAAAAAGATTTGTTTGTCAAATTTAGAGGCTATATCTTATCAAGGGTATTCAAGACTGTTCAGAGGAGATCATTGCTTAGAGCTCCTTGGTTGTCTCCATAGAAAGATTTTCTCATGATGGGCGTGGTGGCTCACACTTGTAATCCCAGCACTTTGGGAGGCCAAGGCAGGCAGATCACCTGTGGTCAGGAGTTGAAGACCAGCCTGGCCAACATGGTGAAACCTCATCTCTACTAAAAACACAAAAATTAGCCAGGCATGGTGGCACATGCTTGTAGTCCCAGCTATTCGGAAGGCTGAGGCAGGAGAATCGCTTGAACCTGGGACGCAGAGGTTGCAGCAAGCCAAGATCACACCACTGCACTCCCGCCTGAGTGAAAGAGTGAGACTCTGTCTCAATAAATAAATAAATAGTTTAACATTATAAAAATAAAGATTTTCACATGAATGTGGATTTTGATGCTTGCCTTTTTCCATTTAGATATCACCTTCCCATTTTTTCACAGAGGACTGCCAGGAATCAAATTCATCTCATCTTTGGGTTGGACAAAACACATTCCTAGTTTACTGCACTTTTTAGTAAGCTTAATCAGAATATTGGACCATATATGCTCTGTACTCATAACTATTAGAAAAGCACAGGCTGGGAGTGGTGGCTCATGCCTGTAATCCCAGCACTTTGGGAGGCCAAGGTGGGTGGATTACCTGAGCTCAGGAGTTTGAAACCAACCTGGGCAACATGGTGAAACCCTATATCTACCAAAAATACAAAAAAAATTTAGCCAGGTGTGGTGGCACATGCCTGTGGTCCCAGCTACTCGCTATTCAGGAGGCTGATGTGGGAAGATGACTTGAGCCTGGCAGGTGGAGGTTGCAGTGAGCAGAGATTGCATCACTGCACTCCAGTATGGGTGACAGAGTGAGACCGTCTCAAAACAAAACAAAACAAAGGAAAAAAAGAAAAAAAAACAGACAAGATAGTTCACAAATCATGCAAATACCCATGCTGTAAATGACAAAGCCGATTACTGGCATCTCCCTTTCAGTCCTGCATACATGCTGACATGTTATGTGACGCCCAGAAAGAATCCCCTCCTGCTCTTTGTTCAACTTTTAACTTAAGCTACCTAGATCTGTCCAAAAATTATTGTCTTTTTGAGTAGCAAGGACCTTACAGAGCAGCCAGAGATCACATTTTAAAGATGAGAATCATCATTGAAATGAAGGAAACATAATTGAATTACCATCATAAGCAGAAATATGCTAAAAACATAAAATAAAAAATTAGGGAACATTGTGCCTAGGACAAGATACTTGTTATCATCTATTCTAGTAGCAATAATAACAGCTAAGAGTTTTTGATCCCTTCTGTTCCAGGCACTGTGCTGAAAGCTTAATATGCAGTAGCTCATTTAATCCTCATAGTTATCATATGACATAGGCTTTTTCTTAAAGTGCTCCTCACCTTACAGATGGAGGAACTGAAGCTCTGAATATTTCAATGACCTGCTCCAAGTTACATGGCTAATAACTGGTAGAACCAGAATTAAAATCCTGGAAGTCTGATTCTGGGCCTGAGTTCTTAACTGCTATGCTATGCTGCTTATGACATAGACATGCTAACACTTATCCCATCGGATTATTTGGGGGGGAGTTACATTGAACCAGATAATATTATGCAATAGCTTTTTTTTGTTGTTTTTGTTTTTTTTTTTTTTGAGGCAGAGTGTCGCTCTGTCGCCTAGGCTGGAGTACAGTGGTGCCATCTCAGCTCACTGCAACCTCTGCCTCCTGGGTTCAAGTGATTCTCCTGCCTCAGCCTCCCGAGTAGCTGGGATTACAGGCATGCGCCACCACGCCCAGCTAATTTTTTTGTATTTTTAGTAGAGACGGAGTTTCACCATGTTGATCAGGCTGGTCTCAAACTCCTGACCTGATGATCAGCCCACCTCAGCCTCCCAAAGTGCTGGGATTACAGGCGTGAGCTGCTGCACCCAGCCTATGCAATAGCATTTAGCACTGATATGTGGAATCCAGTACTCAGTAAGTAAATGTCAGACAATTTTGTCAGTCAGGTAGCTGTCATTAGATTAATTAGGGCCTCTTAATCTAATGTTTATTAAACTGTATCCTGAAAACTCCCCACCCCAAACCACCAGTTCATTAAATAATAATCGATAATATTTATTGAGTCCTTAATATGTTTCAAGCACTGATTCAACTTATCTTCATATCATTCCTCTGAGAAATGTACTAGCATTATCTCTCTTTTATAGGAGTAGAAATGGAGGCTGAGAGAGATTGAGTAACTTTTCCAAGGTCCCCTGGCCCGTAAGTCAGGATTTGGAAATCAAGCAGTATGATGCCAGTGCCTGTTGTCCTAAACGCTATGCCATGCTGCAGATCCGTCATGATTAACTCAGTTATCAATACTTGATTTTTTACTCAATTTCAGCATCACATGATAGAATCCTAGGTCAGCAACTTACTAGTGTGTAATGATTTCTATAGTCCTTTAAAGGGGATGGGAGGACAGGTGACTTTTAGAAAAAGGATCAGGCAGAAGACTTTGTTGATGATTCAGGATCTGATTTCTGCTCAGGAACATTTTAACATAATAGTAATTTCAAGATGTAAATTAGTTATTTTCTTCAAAGCAGACTGTACAAGTAAAACAGAAATTACATTCCTTAGCAGTACCTGAATAAATATATATACATGATATGAATACTTAGTGATATTTTTAAATGCAGATGAAAATGTGAGCATTTATACTATTTTTTGATTAAAACTACTGTTGAAATTAGTGATGTGTCACATTATTACACCAAATGTAATGAGGGTAAAAAGAGAAATTCAAAAAGGCAAAATTGCATATGAATGTCAAAATATAAAGGGATCTTAAAGTGTTTCAGAGAAATAGGAAATGTAATTGAGATTCCAGAATATTGAAAATATGAAGGTCAAATGAAATTATCCAAATCTCTACTTAGTTTAGTGATAAGTTTGGAGCCAAATTTATCTAGAGAGCTACTTAGATGAAGATAAGAAGGATGAAGAGAAATTTAGAAAGATGGTGCATATATCTCACTCTCACACTTCTTCTAAACCATACAAGAGAGCTGATGGAGACAAAATGTAATGTATATAAATAATTATTGTTTGTTTTTATGACAAGCTACATATATTCATGTATAAAAATGAGGAAAAACAAGTAAGCAAATAGATAAAAAATTTCTAAATACTGATAATCTCAGAGACAATTGTTATTTTAGTGTTGATGTATATTTATTGCAGCTCATATCTATGCATAAACATATTTAGTTTTAAACAAAATTTTACTGCATATTTTAAAACTTGCTTTTTAAACATAACACATTGAAAGCACATTTTGATAAATAGTAATCTATGATGTCTTTTTAAATTGTTGAATAGTGCTTTTTTATTTGAAAGAACCATAGATTATTCAACCAGTCCTCTATTATTGGTATTTACCTAGTTTGTAGTTTTTATCTATAAAATCAATATTACAATGAAGCTATATTTTCAGCATACAGATCTGGTAAGTATTTTGTTAGATTTATATATATGCAAGTATTTTATGTCTTTGGTGCTATTGTAACTGATAAGATTTTTTAAATTTAATTTTCCAATTTTTCATTGCCAGCAAACAGAAATATAACTGACATTTGTACATTGACCCTATATCTTGTGACTTTGCTAAACTCACTTATTTGTTCTAGAAACTTTTATTAGATTGTTTGAAAATTTTGTCTACTACAATGTTGAATGAGAGAGAGGTCTGATTGAACAATTGACCATGCCTTTATTTTTCTTGATCATAGGGGGTAAACATTAAGTTTTTCATCTTTTAGTATAATACAGAAATTTTTTAGAGATCTGCTGGCTATAGGTTTTTTGTAGATGCCCTTTATCGGTTTCAGGAATTTTTCTTCTCTTCCTGTTTCCTGAGAGTTTTTAACATGAATGAATATTGAATCTTGTCAAATGTTCTTGCTGTATCAAGTGAGATAATTAAACGTTTTTATAAGTTTGTCTACTGTTATGATGAATTACTTTATTGGTCTTTGAATATTTTTTATTTTACTTTGAAAAAAACTAGATTTATTTTAACTTTTTTCCTGTCTTTATTTATTTATTTATGTTTGTGACAGACTCTTGCTCTGTCATCCAGGCTGAGTGGAGCTTGCTGTAGCTCCAACTCCTTGGCTCAAGCAATCCTCCCACCTCATTCTCTTGAGTAGTTGGGACTGCAAGCACGTGCCACCACACCTGCCCAATTTACTTTTATTTTTAATTTTTGTAGAGACAGGGTCTCACTATGTTGCCCACACTGGTATCAAACTCCTGGGGTCAAGC
This sequence comes from Rhinopithecus roxellana, assembly GCF_007565055.1. NCBI lineage: Eukaryota > Metazoa > Chordata > Mammalia > Primates > Cercopithecidae > Rhinopithecus > Rhinopithecus roxellana. The sequence continues at coordinate 112,312,071 of NC_044555.1, read as the reverse complement.
AATCATCCTACCTTGGTCTCCCAAAGTGCTGCTATTACAGGTGTGAGCCACCACACCTGGCTTAACATTTTTTAAACCTAAAAGTGACAAAAGTGTAATTTATTTTGCTTATTTACATTGAAATATATAATAAGGAAAGTTATGAATGTTCCTTCATTTAGTTTTCTGTAATTTTTCATTATATTGTCTTAATTATCAAATGTATTTTCTTTTGAAATAAGCATTTTTTTATTTACCAAATGACTGCATGATCATATTATGATACATTTTTTCAAAGATAAGCTTTTGAAATAATTTTATATTGTTACCTATATTAATTCATATACACTAAAAATGGCTCAGAAGAATTGCATTAACCCCAGGCTTGAGTCCAGAGTGTTTTGCCAATAGTGTCCCCCGTCTACCAAAAACACATTTTTTTCACCACCATCATAGGCTGGTCCATTACACAGGGTTCAGCAGGAACTCTGTCTATCCTTTCTGATAATCTACTACACTGCACATCTTCATAAACTCTCCTATTTCTTGGAAATAAAGGAAGGATTTGCTCCTTCTTTTTTTGTCAATAAGCAGTAAGGCTTACCAATAAAAGTGCCCGAGGAGGAGATTGTTTTTGAAAAAAAAAAAAAAAAAAGGTAGCCGGCTGCCTCAGCAGAGTAGAAAGCTGCCTATGGTGATGATTTTAGGGAAACTAAGAAGTATACTGGGACCTCAAAGTTTCTTATCAGTATTCTATGGTCTTCAAATTTTGAACCAGCTTTACATTCCTGGGTTAAATGGGTTAAACCCAAATTAAACTATTTATTAATTTTCTTACTTTTATTATTTCATTCATTTTGGTATTTTGAGTTTAGTTTCCTCTACTCTTTCTAGATTTTGGGGGTGTGAGCTTAGATTATTGATTTGTGACTTTTTCTCTTTTTTAATTTATGCATTTGAGTGCTATAAATTTATCTCTCAGCACTGCTTTAGCTGCCTTTAACAAATTTTGTTATCTTATGCTCTAATTGTATTAAACTCAAAATATTTTAATTTTCCTTGTGATGTCTCTATTGTCTCATGATTTATTTAGAAGTACATTTCTTGATTTTCAAATGTTTGGGTATATTCTGGATATCTTTTTAAAATTTATTTCTAGGTTTATTCTTTTGGGACCAGAGAACATACTTTGAATGATTTCAGTTCTCAAACATTTGTAGAAGACTTTCATTTCTTAGACGATGAAGCAGATATACTTTATCCTGTTTCCCCTGCTAAGTACAACTAAAACCCTGGAACTTATATACAAAACAAACATAAAAAGACTTTGGAAAAGATAGGACATGGTACTGAGCTCCCAGGATTTTCTCTTGTCTCATACATCCTAGACTTGGAGCTAGAGAAGTCACCAACTCAGAAACACTAATGGGTACAGACAAAATAAAAGTGTTCCAAATAAAAGCATTGCCTCTCTAACCAAAGGACTAGGAAAGAGGCAGCATAGCAGGACAGAAACTTTTAGACAGTAACTGTTGTACCCCAGCCAAACACAACAGAAAAAGCAATTGTCCTACAACCATTCATACAAACAAATAAAATGTGGGTAGGCTAGACGTCCACCTTTGTAGCTTGTAACAAATAGACCCAAACTGTAACCAGGATTGTGTCAGAAAAGACCAAGTAGGGAGTTACTTTCATCCTCACCAGTTGGTAGTGAGACCCTCTGCTTTCGGTGTGAGTGGAGATCAAGTGGGAAGCCTGGACTTCTATTCCCAACTGGCTTTAATGGAGTGCTCCTCCAGTTCTTTACTGGGGTCGTGTTGGAGAGAGTCTAGTGAAAAGTCTGGACTTTTGGCACCTCTCAGTGGTAATGAGGCCATTCCTTCACCTCAAGGTGTCAGTGGCGGTCTTGTAGGAGCAAAAACAAAGCACTCCTACCCCTCCCAGCCAGAGAGGTATCAGGTGAAGCCTAATGGGGATCCAGAACCCTCCCACCTCTCACAGTAAAGGGTGCCTTCTCTTAAGTGTCAACAGAGGCCAAATGGGAGATCTGGATGTCTAACCCCTTTTGTCAGTGATAAGACTCTATCACCCTTCCCCTCCCAGAGTGATGTCAGATACAGCTGGCTAAAGCAGAGCTTTTAAATAATGATACTTGGAATTTCATAACATAATACAGAATTCCCCAGGTTTCCCTCAAAAATTATATGGTATACAAAAAAAAAAAAGAAAGAAAATCTCAAACTGAATGAGAAAAGGCAATCTAGAGACACCGACAACAAGATAACGTAGCTGTTAGAATTATCTGACAACTATGTAAAGGTATCCATCATAAAAAATACTTCAAGAAGCAATTACAAACATGCTTCCAAAAAGTGAAAAAGTAGAAAGACTCAGAAAAGAAATAGAAATTCTCAAAAAAAAAAAAAAAATAGAGAATGTAAAGAAAAAATTATAAATTTTAGAACTGAAAAACACAATAACTGAAATAACCATCTCAGTGGATGAGTTAAACAGCAAAATGGAGGGGACAGAGGAAAGAATCAGTGAACTGAAAGATCGAGTAATAAAAATTACCCAATCTGAACAAAAAGAGAAAATAGATTAAAAAGGAATAGAACCTCAAAGACCTGTAGGACTAAAACAAAATATGTAACATTAATGTAATAAGAGTCCTAGAGGAGAGAAGAAAGAAGGTAGAGCTGAAAAAGTACTTAAAGAATAATAGCTGAAAACTTCTCAAATTTGTCAAAGACATTAACCTACACATTTAAGAAGCTAAACAAACCTGAAAAGAATAAACTCAAATAAATCCATGCTAAGACACATCATAATTAAACTTTTGCAAAATAAATGCAAGGAAAAAATCTTCAAAGCAGTGAGAGAAAAATAACACCTTTTCCTATAGAGAAAAAAAAAAACAATTGGAATGGAGACCATTTCTCATTAAAAAAAAAAAAAAAGGAAGTCTAGAAAACAGTGCCACAATATTCCCAAGTGCTGAAACTAAAAACTGTCAACACATAATCCTATACCCACTGAAAATATCCTTCAGGAATGAAGGGGCAATCAAAACTTTTCAAATGAAGGGAAACTAAAAGAATTTGTCACCAGCAGACCTATCTTAAAAGAAAGACTAAAGATAGTTCTTTAAAAAAATAAAATGATTAAAAAGAAAGCTTGCAGGAAGAAAGAAAGTACACAGTAAGTAAGAATATGCGTAAATAAAATAGATTGTTCGGTTCCTGTTGAGTTTTCTAAATTATACTTCACAGTTGAAGTGAAAATTATAATAGTCTCATGATTCTAATTGTACATAGATGAACTGTATAAGAAAATTATATTGTAAGTAACAATGTGAAAGGATGTAGAGGTAAGGTTTTACACTTCACTCCAAGTGGTTAGATGATGACACCAATAAATTGCAATAAGTCATGCATATAGTGAAAGTGTTTTAAACTACTTTAAGATAACTGTGAATAGAAATACTCAAACACCCTAGATAAAACAAAATGGAGTTCTGAAAATTGTTCAAGTAGCCCACAAGAATATAGGAACAAGAAAATGGAGAAGAAAAATATAGAAGATAAACAAAAAACAAAAAATAAATTGACAAGTCTTAACAAAGTAATAGTTACATTAAATGTAAATGGTCTGAATATACTGATTAAGAACAGAGATTGCTATTAGAGATTAAAATCATGATCCAACCATGTACTGTGTATAAGAAACTCACTTCAAATATAACAATAGCAGCACGTTGTAAATGAAAGGAGGGATAAAAAGACATCAGGAGTGCCTTTACTGATATCAGATAAAGTAGACTTCAGAGCCAAAAATATATATATTTATGAAGGAAAGAAAGAAACATTATATAATGACCAGTGGGTTGATCCACTAAGAAGTCATGGTAGTCCTAAATGCATATGCATGAAACAACAGAGCTGTAAAATATGCAAAGCACAAAAAAAAAAAAAAAGGAGGAAATAGACAAATCCACTACTATAGTTGGGGAATTCAACAACACTCTCTTAACATTTGATGGAAAAACTAGACAGAAAATCAGCAAGGCCATGTAAAAATCAACAATACAAGATTTAATCAAAATTTGTAGAACGCTCCACCCAATAACGGCAGAATAAACATTATTTTCAAGTACCCACAGAACATCTACCAAGAGAGGCCATATCTTGGGCCGTATAATAAACCTCAACCAATTTTTAAAAATTGAAATCATACAGAGTGTGTTCTGCAACCACAGTGAAATCAAATTAGACACCAATAACAGAAAAATAACAGAAAAATTCCAAACACTTGAAAACTAAACAACATTCTTCTAACAAATCTACAGATCAAATAGAAAACTCAAGGAAATAAAAAAAAATTGAATTGAATTAAAATTAAAATAAAATATATCAAATTTCATGAGACACAGCTAAATTAGTGCTGAGAGGGAACTTTATACCACTAAACACATACAATAGAAAAGTATAAAAGTCTTAAATTAATCATCTAAGCTCTAACTTCAGAAACCTAGAAAAAGAAGAGCAAGATAAACCCAATGCAAGCAGAAGGAAGAAAATTAAAGATAAGCAGAAGAAATCAATGAAATTGAAACTATAACATCAATAGAGAAGAACATTGTTTCAAAGTAAAGAGCTGACTCTTTGAGAAGATTAATAATATTGGGGGAAAAAACTTGTAACAAGTCTGTAAAATAAAAACAAGAAAGCCAGAAGACACAAATTACCAATATCAGGAATGAAACAGGAGATATTGCTACAGATCCTGCAGACAGCAAAAGGATAATAAGGGAAACTATGAAAAACTGTACACACATAAATTTGACAACTGAGATAAAAGGAACCAGTTCCTCAGAAAGCAAAAACTACTACAGCTCACTTGATATGAAATGAATAATTCAAATAGCCCTATAACTCCTAAGAAAACTGAATTCCTAATTTCAAAACTCCATAAAAATAAATCTCCAGGCTCAGAGAGTTTTGCTGCAGAATTCCACCTAATGTTTAAAGAATAGTTAACCATCAAACATATTCTAAAGGACTCAAGAAGAGAAGATTGTTCTACTATGTTTACCCAGATACTTGTTATATCTGTTGTACTTTCTTCATTCCTGATTTACCAAGTTTCTATCAGGTATCATTTCTCTTCTCCTCAAAGAACTTTCTTTAGCAGTTCTTTTATGACAGGTCTGCTGACTACAGATTCTCTTCATTTTTCTTCATCTGAAAATGTCTTTATTTCACCTTTATTTCTGAAGAATATTTATGTTGAATATAGAATTTGGGGTTGACAGTTATTTTCTTTCATCTCTTTGAAATGCTGATCTCCATGGTTATTTACAAGAAATCTAGTCATTCACATCATTATTCCCTAAAGGTGATGTGCTATTTCTTTCTGCCTGCTTTTAAGGTTTTTTCTTTGTTTTTAGTTTTTGGCAAATTGATTATGATGGGCATGGGTTTCTTTAGGCTTATATTTTGGGGTGGGGGGTTCATTGAGCTTCTTGAAGTTATAGGTTTATGTCTTGCACCAACTTTGGGGAATTTTCATCCACAATTTATTCAAATAATTTTTTTGTTTTGAGATGTAGTCTCACTCTATCCCCCAGGCTAGAGTGCAATGGCATGGTCTTGGCTCACTGCATCCTCTGCCTCCTGGGTTCAAGCAATTCTCCTGCCTCAGCCTCCCAAGTAGCTGGGATTACAGGCCTATGTCACCACGTCTGACTAATTTTTGTATTTTTAGCAGAGACTGGGTTTCACCATGTTGGCCAGGCTGGTCTTGGACTCCTGATCTCATGATCCGCCCAACTCGGGCTCCCAAAGTGCTGGGATTACAGGCGTGAGCCACCGCGCCCGGCCTATTATGTTTTTTTAATTGTATTTCTCAGTTCAAAAAATTGCATTATGTTCTTGTATCTTTTTTTGCTAAGGTTTACATTTTTCATTCATTCATCCTTACTTTTTTTTTTTTTTTTTTTTTTTTTTGAGACGGAGTCTCGCTCTGTCGCCCGGGCTGGAGTGCAGTGGCCGGATCTCAGCTCACTGCAAGCTCCGCCTCCCGGGTTTATGCCATTCTCCTGCCTCAGCCTCCCAAGTAGCTGGGACTACAGGCGCCCGCCACCTCGCCCGGCTAGTTTTTTGTATTTTTTAGTAGAGACGGGGTTTCACCGTGTTAGCCAGGATGGTCTTGATCTCCTGACTTCGTGATCCGCCCGTCTCGGCCTCCCAAAGTGCTGGGATTACAGGCTTCAGCCACCGCGCCCGGCCCATCCTTACTTTTTGAGACATTTTTATAACAGCTTCTTTAAACAAACAATTTTTAATAGCTGCTTTGTCTGATAATCCCAATGTCTCTGTCATTTGGTCATTGATGTGTGTGGATTATTTTTTCCTATGCAAGTTTACCTTTTCTTGGTTCTTTATATACCAAGTAGTTATGGATTTCATCTTGAACATTTAAAATATCATGTTGCAAGAGTCTGGGTTTTGTTTAAATCTAATGGAAAATCTTGATATTTTGGCTCTTGCAAGCAGTCACCTCTGTCAGGTTCAGATCTCAAGTTTTAACCATCCTTCTGTGGGTTGTGATTTCAGTGTTAGTTCTACTTTCAAAGTTTCTGAAGTATGATTGGTATTGGTCCCGTGTATGTACCACCAAGTGTTCCATCTGGGACTTAAATGCAGACTACCTTCTCACTTAGCTTTCAAAGTTTACATTATGCTTTTCGGGGTCTAATTCACACATGCGCATGATTTCATAAACAACGTTATGGGTTTTCTATCCTGATATGCTTTCTCTTGCTTTCTATAATCTTACAGGTACTTTTGGTTCCCTGTGTCTCCCTTTTTTGGTCCTCTGGCTCGGTAGCTAAGGCTGTCTTTACCCCCACACTGCTGTGCATTTCCCATGACTCTGCCCACATTTGGCACCAGCTTGTGGGAGGACAGAGGAAGAAATGCAATGCAGGTTCAGTCTGTCTTTTCTGGACCACAGGTCCTCTCATTTGAAAGGATAGTTCCACTCTCTTGGAGTTTTTGGCCCCTACCAGCCGCTGTTTCTGCTTCTGTTGCCGCTGCTGCCACTTATACAGTATTGCTTGGGGACTTGAGTGTGAGAAAATTGAGACATTTTTAAAATGTTAATTTTCCCCATTTTGAGCATTTGAAAGTTACTTCCCTGCTTCTTGAGTGATAACTAGAGGGTTTTTCCTAAAACTTTCTCTGTTCATGCCAATTCCCACTTGCAGGTTTTGGGCTGCATTAAGTCTAGGCTGGAGGATAGCAGAGGAGGTAGAAAATGGTTAACTCATCGCTGGATTGGTAATACTTTAAATTACGGTCTACTGCTCCAATCTTCCTGCTACTATCTACTTTTCAGAATCCTTGTATAGAAAATCACACACTTAACCAAGGTTTTATAACTACATTCAGTGGGAGAGAGCATAGAGTGTGCTTTCTCCAAATTACTGAGAGCTTGAACTTATGAACTATCTTTTAAAGCAGTTAGAAATGTGAAAATAGTATATTTTATGTTTACGTTAATCTTTACCATTTCTGACACTCTTAATTTATTTACATATATCCAAATTTCCATCTATCATTATACTCCTTTTGCCTTTAATATATTAATATTTAGTTTTAAATTCCTGTTTTAAAATTCCAACAAATAGGTTATCACTGAGTCTGGTTGTTTTGATTACGTTATCTCTGACAATGTTTTTTAAACTTGCTTTTTTGATGTTTATTATAATTTTTGATTGAATGCCAGACATCATTTATAGAAGAACATTAGATATAGAAGTAAATAGTATTTAGCCTGGCAATGAGTACATGTCTTATTTTGTCAGGCCCTTAGTGTTAGGTGTTGAATCAATGTAGTCAGGAATTGAATGGAATTTGGGTTTTGTTGTTGCTGTTTTTACATTAAGTGTGGCATGAACTTTAAATTCCTCCAGATATTGGTTGCTGTTACCTTGTGCTTAGGATGGGACTGGGGTGTGAATGGGTTTTTCTCAGTATTTCCATTACTCGGCTGATATGCTTTAGGTGTTCTGTCTGCTCTAAATCTCATGTTGAAATGTGTTCCCCAGTGTTGGAGGTGGGGCCTAATCGAGGGTGTTAGGGTCATGGAGGTAAATCCCTTATGGATGTCTTGTTGCCCTCCTCATGGTAATGAGTGAGTTCTCATCCTATGAGTTCTTGCAGGGGCTAACTGTTGAAAAGAGCATGGCATGGCATCTCTCTTACTTACTCTCTCATCATGTGACACAGCTGTTCCCTCTTGGTCTTCTTCCAGGAATGGAAGCTTTCTGAGGTCCTCACCAGAAGCAGATGCTGGTGCCATGCTTCTTGTAGAGTCTGCAGAATTGTGAGCCAAATACACCTCTTTTCCGTATAAATTATCCAATGTGAGGTATTTCTTTATAGCAATGCAAACAGACTAACACATCCCCTCAGCTTTTATTCGACCATTCACAACTGCGCCACAGTGGTGAACTCTTTATACATGCTTGCTAAACTACTGTTGCTTCTCACTCCATGCTGGGCTTATGACGGAGGATGGAATGATTTTCTTTTGTTCTACTGCAGCTTCTTCCTTAGATAAGTCCTGTGCACTTGGGCCTCAAATGTAGGGCTTTCTCAGCGTTCTTACCTCTCTTTTGTGTGGCAGTCAAACTCTAATTTGTTTTGTGCTTGATCTGGTGTGGGAGTTTCCGTCCCCTCTCCGAGGTGATATAACATCCTTTCAGGATCCTGAGCCCAAGATGGATTCCTGCCTCTCTCTTAGGAACACATTTCTGCTTTTACCTCTCCTTTCTTTTTTCTTTTCCTTTCTTTCATTTTTTTCTTTTTATTTATTTATTTTATTTTATTTTATTTTTTTGAGACACAATCTCTCTCTGTCACTGAGGCTACAGTGCAGTGGCGCAATCTCGGCTCACTGCAACTTCTGCCTCCTGGGTTCAAGCAATTATTCTGTCTCACCCTCCCGAGTAGCGGGGATTACAGGCGCACGCCACCACGCCCAGCTAATTATCGTATTTTTAGTAGAGACAGCGTTTCACCATATTGGTCAGGCTGGTCTTGAACTCCTGATGTCAAGCAATCCACCCACCTCAGCCTCCCAAAGTGCTGAGATTGCAGGCATGAGCCACTATGCCCTGTCTACTTCTCCTCTTGAAGAAATAGATTTCTGCTAGTGGCCTGGGAGCTAAATACTTTGCTGCCATTTCACCAGTGTCTTAAAGCATTTGATTCAGAGAAATGAAAGGTGAGGGAAGTCAAGTGGGACTTGTGTCTTTCTCCAGCAGTAGCCAATCACCTCCTGCATACCCGTGGCATTGAGAGGAGTCCTCCTCAGTCTCCTGACTTTCCTTCAGCCTTTTTATTGAACATCCTGTAGAGGTCTGTGGAAGTGAGTGTGAGCTCTCCATATGTCTGTGGTTTTTATATATTCCAAACTGATATGCCAATCCCCACTTGTCCGTAAGAATTAATTAAAAAGTTAGCTTATTTCTTCTTAACCACTTGTGTGGCTCCCTCATTTTCCCTTCTGCTCTGCCAAAGATGAAACATATTATGTGTGTCATCTCTTTTTACAGTGGTTGGTCACCATGGAACACATTTTACTTGTTTTCCCTAGGCTGCAGTTTGGATATTTGTCCCCTCCAAATCTCATGTTGAAATTTTATCCCCAATGTTGGAGATGGGGTCTAATGGGTGGTGTCTGGGGAATGAAGATGGATCCCTCAGGAATAAATTAATCCCCTCCTTCGGGGAAGGGGTGAGTAAATTCTTGCCATATTAGTTGAAGGAAGCTGGTTGAAAAAAAAAAAAAAAAAAAAACCAGCTCCTTCCTCGACCTCTTGCTTCCTCTCTCACCATGTGATCGCTGCACACACTGACTTCCCATTACCTTTTCCATGAGAGGAAGCAGCCTGAGCCCTCACCAGATACACAATCTTGGACCTTTCAGGCAGCATAATTATGAGCCAAATCAATCTTTTCTCTTTATAAATTACCCAATCTCAGGTATTTCTTTGTACTAATACTAAGTGGACTAAGATCCTATGACTTCAGATTTTTGATGGGTTAAAAAAAGTTACACTTTTATAAATTATCCAGCTTTTTCTCATTGTTAGGGTGGAAGAGACAGTCGATTGCATCTCTCTATATCCTAAGTAGAAGCACAGTCTGCTCATACATCTTTAATCATTTCTTACTATAATTTCCTAGAAGTGCAATTGAAACAAAGGATATGCGTAAACATGTTTTTAAGACTACTTTGTACATATGGCCAAATTGCTGTAAGGAAAATTTTGCACATCTACTTCCTTCAGCTACTGCTATAGTAGTCCAGCATTATAATTTCTATATCAAATAAAATGATCCCTTTACTAAGGTGTATTTGATTAACAAGTTTTTTCTCTTGAACTAAGATGAACTATATCTTTTATTGAAAAAAAACAGATACATAGTTCTAAACTAGTAGGAAGGAACACATGCTAAGGTGTTATCGTTAAAACATTTGATAATTAGTTTTTTTGTGGGTTTCAATAATCAAGCCTCCTGAGAGATTGTGTAAAGATCACCTTACAGTAACTCTTGCCTTACGGGGAAAAGTATTTCTTTGCAATGCCAACATAACTGAGCTGAGCTAATGCCAAAATATATTGCTTGAAAGATGGGAGAATATATAACACAAATAAGGGTAATCAATAGTTGGGGAAATAAAGCTCAACTGGTTTCTGGATATTACAAGCAGTTTGGCCAGATCTCCAAATCTACTAACACTAAAGGCATTTTCTCCTACTACTGTAGGTTCCTGAAAGTGGAAGTCATATCTTAAAACAAATTAGTAGCTGGAACTCCGACCACAGGTCCCTGTGTGATCACTTCTCCAGTGAGCTTTTCTGCATGACCAAGACATTGTTTACCCAGACCAGAGATAAGCTAAGCAGCCTGCTTTTTGTCTTCTTTTCCCTCAGAGCTACTCTGGTTCTCTTTTTCCTTCTGAGGACAGAGGTATCCCTTGATCAGGAGACACTCTGGGGCCAGTAAAGATACCTACTTCCACCCCACAACACCTTGCCAACATCAAGGGCATTATGGAATGATTAGCAAGACATTGCCTGACACCTGCTCCTGTCTCCTGTGATTTGGGCATGGTGTCTAAAAGTAGACCAGTTGGCTTGGGGAAGTTGCACAGTCAAAAAGAATGATGCAAAACAATCAGCAGGGTCCAGGGGAATAATGACTAGAGGAGGACTCAGGCAAATTCAGCAGTGGATATAGCAACATAGCAAAGAACAGACTGGGTAAATTACATGGACAGTGGATGTCAGCGTAGGACTGAAACTGATCAAGGACAAGAAGCAGATCACACATATGTGGACCCTTTGTTAACCCCCCAGAATGAAGAAGGAAAGAAGAAAGGGGAGAGGGAGTGTCCGGGATTCTCTGTATCAGGGGTGTCCAACATTTTGGTTTCCCTGGGCCACATTGGAATTGTCTTGGGCCACACATAAAATATACTAACACTAATGATAGCTGATGAGCTTTACAAAAATCAATAAAAAATCATAATGTTTTCAGAAAGTTTACAAATTTGTGTTGGGCCTTATTCAAAGCCATCCTGGGCCGCAAGTGGCCCACAGGCCGCAGTTTGGACAAGCTTGGTCTAAGTATTTACTTAAAAGAGACTGGAAAAACACAGAAATGACAGTTTACCTTGTATTGGTAAGGTTACATTTTCTGTCTTCAATAGAAATAGGAGGCATAAGAGCTAAGTTAAACTTTAGACAAATGAAGCTTAATTTTTGCATACATGTATTTGTTTCTAAAATTCATAGCCACACCACATGACTTAGAGCTTTTTTCTCCCTCGACACTGTAGGGGTGGCCTGCCCCTCCACACCTATGGGTGTTTCTCATTAGGTGGAATGAGAGACTTGAGAAAAGAAATAAGACACAGAGACAAAGTATAGAGAAAGAAAAGCGGGGCCCAGGGGACGGGCGCTCAGCTTACAGAGGACCCACACCGGCACCGGTCTCTGAGTTCCCTTAGTATTTATTGATAATTATCTTTACCATCTTAAACATAAGGGAGTGGCTGGACAATAGGATCATTGTAGGGAGGAAATCAGCAGTAAGACATATGAACAAAAATCCCTGTAACATGAATAAGTTTAAAGGAAAATGCTGTGCCTTGAGATGCATATGCGAACATCTCCATAAGCCTTTTAGCAGTATTGCTCCAGCAAGTCCCACCTTATTCCTAAAGGCGGTTTTCTCCTTGCTCAGTAAACAAAGCACACAATGGGTTTTACACCGAGATGTTCCATTGCCCAGGGACGGGCAGGATTTTTAACCAGCAAGCTGCCTTCAGGTACTTGTTTAACAAAGACACATCCTGCACAGCCCAATATTCATTAAGCCTTGAGTCACCACAGCACATGTCTCTTGCAAGGACAAGGTTGGGGTAGGGTCACAGATTAACAGCATCTCAAATACAGAACCAAATGGAGTCTCTTATGTCTACTTCTTTCTATATAGACACAGTAACAGGCTGATCTCTCTTTCTTTTCCCCACAAACACATGCTGCAATTCATCTAAGTACTGACTAAAAGTTCTTCTACTGTTTCTGAGAAAGCTGTAGACTATGATAGGACCTTGGATTTTTAAAGCATCAGGGTTCTAAATATGACAGCTTGGTTTGAATTTAGTTTTATATCTCCTCTCTTGCAACCCCAGAAGATAGTTCCCCCCAAAAAAGAGAGGTCCCTGTTCTTCTGTTTCCCTTCGTTGACAATGTGTGTGAGAAAACACAAGCCTGGAATTCCTGAATTATGCAAGAATGACCAGGGCATACCAATTATCGTTAGAGAACTTGTGGGCTTGACACATTCATGCATGACTCCAGATGAGCAGGTTTTTGGTTGGGTGATTTTCCCTTGTCTGTCCAACCATCTTTATCCACAAAGATTCTAGCTTGTTTGTAATAAACCAGATCCCTGAATAAAGCAGCCTCCGGCCCACGTTATAGGCCCATTATACCAAGCAAGGCAGGGAGCAGAGAAAAAAGCTACAAAACTAACCAGAAGGGAACACAAGAAATGAAAGGGAATGTGTGTGTGTGATATCTTCTCTGTGTCTCTGAAAACACAATTCCCTGCTCACTTGTGTGGCCTCTTCCCAAATCAGAGCCTCTCTTCCTTTTCCCATGCCTCTCATCTTGTTATTCTCTCTTCCTCTCCTGTCCTTTGCCTCTTTTTTGGAGATGGAGAGAAGTGGGGAAACTGGAAGTTATACGGTGTGTCTCCAGCAGTGTCCACAGGTGAAATAATAAAGGCTAATATTCAGGAGGCAGTTATGATGTTCCAGAACTGCACCAGAAACTTTCCAGAGAATATAGTATGTTTGGCGAGGGGCAGGACATTATGTAACACAGGAGCATAAAATGTGAGGAGGGCAGAAGAAAGATGCTGGATGCCAGCGTGACCAAACATCCCTGTTTTCCTGACACCATCCAGGATTTTGCACTGAGATTTCTTCATTCTGAGCAGACACTCAGACCTGGGCTAACCAGGATGTTTGTCACCCTACTGTGCTCCCACTTATCCTTTTTAATTAGAGAACTTACTCTCTCTTTCCTCACCCTTCATGGTGTTCTTGTAATTCAGCTCAGTGGGAAGAAGTAGGGTGTTCTTTGCCAAAGGACTGCATCTAAATCTCTGTCACAGTGGTCTTAGCCTTTTCCTGCTGCTATACACAATAAATGACCATTGGAGGCATGACATGCACTAAGAACTACTGCACAGATGGGGTGGTCTCTGAATTTGCACACAATTCCTAGTGATTTGCTATAATTGGATCCCTTTCTCTCATACTACACAAGTGCAAGACAGGCTTTTTTAAACAGAGAAAAAATGGATCTCCCCTAGTTTACTTTTAGAGATAGTAATTAGTTTTACAGTAGTCCCCTGTTTATCCATCGTTTCCCTTTTGGATGTTTAATTATCAGCAGTCAACCAATGTATGAAAGTATTAAATAGAAAATTCCAGAAATAAACAATTCCTAAGTTGCACACTGTTCTGAGTAACATGATAAAAATCTCTCCCTGCTCTACCTCATCTGACCCAGGACATAAATCATCCTTCTGTCCATCACATTCAGGACTGTAGACACTCCCTTCCTGTTAGTCATTTAGTAGGCGTCTGGGTGATCAGATTGACTGTCCTGGTATCACAGTGCTTGTGTTCAAAGAACCCTTATTTTACTTCATTATTGCCCCAGAGTGCAAGAGAAGAGATGCCGGCCATTCGAATATGACAAAAAGAAGCTGTAAAGTGCTTCTATTAAGTAAAGAGGTGAAAGTTCTTGACTTAAATAAAGAAAAATAATTGTATGCTGAGGTTGCTAAGACCTACAGCAAGAACAAGTCTTCTATCTGTTAAACTGTGAAGAAGGAAAAAAAATTGCGCTAGTTTTGCTGTCACATCTCAAACTGCAAAAGTTACGACCACAGTATGTGATAAGTACTTAGCTAAGATGCAAAAGGTGTTAAATTTGTGGGTGGAAGACATGAAGAAACGTGTTCTAGTTGATGGCAATTGAGTTAAGTACTATCTGCAGTTTCAGGCATCTGCTAGGCGTCATGGAACATATTCCTTGTGGATAAGGGGGGTTAAACTGTAAATATTTGTGACCCCTCAAATTGGCCTTGGTACACTTGTGTGCCCTGTCACCACAACTGATAACCATTTATTTAGCTCCTTTCTTTTCAAGGTGTGTGTAGTCCATGATGGAGCATGAGCATTGCCTGGGAGCTGACGAGAAATACAGACTCTTGAGCTTCAACTTACAACTGCTGAATCCAAATCTACCTTTTAACAAGAACCTCAACTGATTTGTACTTATATCACATTTCCAGAAACACTCTAGAGCAGTGGTTTCCAAAGTGTTATACTGGATCAGCAGCATTGGCATCACCTGGGAACTTGACAGTAGTGTAAAATGTCAGGCCTCACTCCAAATCTACTGAATCAGAAACTCTGGGAGTGGTGCCCAGCCATCTGTGTTTTAACTAGCCCTCAAGGTGATTCTCATGTGAGCTAAAGTTTGAGAGCCACTGTCTAGAGCAAGGACAGAAAAGCATGATACTCCCATTCCATGATACGTAACCTATGGCAAGTATGGCTAATCAATCATAACACCCTTTCTGATTGAACCTGAACATGGCTTCAGAGTGTTTCTCAAAATGGCACTCTAGTCAGTCACTACCAGTTTAATGGAGATCTATTTGTCATCCCAGCATAAGTGGCTACACAAATGCCTCAACAGGAACCTGTGAACATATGTTGACAAAGCAGAGAGGTACTCTTTTGGTCACAGTACACAAAAGCCGCTGTGTAACCTCCATGAAAACACTGATAGCTGTTAGGATGAGAATGATATCCTTTCATTGTTAGTCTCATAAAGCAACGCCATGGTAAATTCACATTATCAGGGACAGTGGTCAAAATGCACTGCTGTTATGCTTGTTTAATATACTAAGTCTCTCCTCCAGCCCTCAGCCATACCTCTCATCCCTTTATCCCTCGCATGTGTATGATGACACAGGAGAGCTGTGGGCTTGCTAGTATAGAAGCTCTCATAGTGCCCTACACCTCCAACTTCTAATACTTAGTGACCTCCTAATTTTTTTATTAGTATCCGTCTTGCCCATTCCATGACAGCAGAAATCACATTCATCTTGCTCATTGTTTTTATTAGTTTCCCAGGGCTACCATAACAAATTTTTACAACTCAGGTGGTTAAGAATACAGAAATGTATTCTCCTGCAATTCTAGAGTCCAGAAATCTGAAATCAGTATCACTGGGCCAAAATGAAGGTGCCGGCAGGGCTGCACTCCCTCCAGAGGCTCTAGGGGAGAAATCTGTTCTTTGCCTCTTTCAGCTTCTGATGGCTGCCAGAATTCTTTGGTTTATGTTGCACCATGCCAGTCTCTACTGCCATTGTAACATCTCCACTGACTGTGACCCTCCTGACTCTCTTTTATAAGGATCTGTGTGATTACATTGGGCCCACCCAGATAATTCCACCCAGTGTAGGCCCCTCCCCTCAATATTTTTAATTTAATCACACATTTTGCCATATAAGGTAATATGTTCATGTTTCAGGGATTAGGACGTGGACATACATTTGGGGCCACCATTCAGCTCGCTATACTGCTGACTCACCGTGATTGCCTGGCTCTTAGTAGGCCCCCAATAAAACCATGTGATATGAGTAGATAAAAGAATAAAGAAATGAAGATGCAAGAGTAGATGGTATCATCTAGGAAGAGTGCTGAGAGAGAGGATGGCTTTCTTTTTGGTTGGGGGAGTGGTATGGGGTCAGGGGTGGTTATACCTACAACTTGTAAGTTCAGGGGTACATGTGCAGGATGTGCAGGTTTTTTACATAGGTTAACGTGTTCCATGGTGATTTGCTGCACAGATCATCCCATTACCTATGTATTAATCCCAGCCTCTATTAGCTATTCTTCCCGATGCTCTCTCTCCCACCACCTGCCCTGGCAGGCCCCAGTGTGTGTTATTTCCCCCCATGTATCCATGTGTTCTCATCATTCAGCTCCCACTTATAAGTGAGAACGTGTAGTGTTTGGTTTTCTGTTCCTTGGTTAATTTGCTGAGGATAATGGCTTCCAACACCATCCATGTCCTTGCAAAGAATGTGATATTGTTCCTTTTATGGCTGCATAGTATTCCATAGTGTATTTGTATCACATTTTCTTTATCCAGTCTATCATTGATGGGCATTTGGGTTGATTTCATGTCTTTGCTACTGTGAATATTGCTGCAATGAACATATGCATGCATGTATTTTTATATAGAATGATTTGTATTCCTTTGGATATATACCTAGTAATGAGATTGCTGGGTCAAATGGTATTTCTACCTCTATGTCTTTGACAAATCCCCACACTGTCTTCCACAATGGTTGAACTAATTTACACTCCCACCAACAGTGTAAAAGTGTTTCTTTTTCTCTGCAACCTCACCAGCATCTGTTGTTTTTTGACTTTTTAATAAAAGCCATTCTGACCAGTGTAAGACGGTTTTGATTTGTATTTTCCATTGTGGTTTTGATTTGTATTTCTCTGATGATCAGTGATGTTGAGCTTTTTTTTATATGTGTGTTGGCTGCATGTATGTTTTATTTTGAGAAGTGTCTGTTCATGTCCTTTGCCCACTTTTTAATTTTTTTTATTGTAAATTTTTTTAAGTTCCTTGTAGACTCTGGATATTAGACCCTTGTCAGATGGATAGATTGCAAAGATTCCCCCTTTCTGTAGCTTGTCTGTTCACTCTGATGATATTTTCTTTTGCTGTGCGGAAGTTCTTTAGTTTGATTATATTCCATTTGTCAATTTTTGCTTTTCTTGCAATTGCTTTCGGCATTTTCATCATGAAATCTTTACCTGTGCCTATGTCCTGAATGGTATTGCATAGATTTTCTTCTCAAGTTTTTATAGTTTGGGGTTTTACTTTGAATCTTTAATCCATCTTGAGTTAATTTTTGTATATGGTGTGAGGAAGGAGTCCAGTTTAAATTTTCTGCATTTGGCCAGCCAGCACTCCCAGCACCATTTATTGCACAGGAAGTCCTTTCTTCATTGCTTGTTTTTGTCAAGTTTGTCAAAGATCAGATGGTTGTAGGTGTGCAGTCTTATTTCTGAGTTCTTTATTCTGTTCCATTGGTCTATGTCTCTGCTCTTATACAAGTATACCATGCTGTTTTGGTTACTGTACCTTGTATTAATAGTATAGTTCGAAGTCAGGTAGCATGATGCCTCCAGCTTTACTCTTTTTGCTTACACTTGTCTTGGCTATTTGGACTGTTTTTTGGTTCTATATGAATTTTTAAATAGTTTATTCTAATTCTGCAAAGAATATCAATGGTAGTTTAACAGGAAAAACATTGAATCTATAAATTACTTTGGGCAGTATGGACATTTTCATGACATTAATTCTTCCTAACCATGAGCATGAAATGTTTCTCTACTTGTTTGTGTCCTCTCTGATTTCTTTGAGCAGTGGTTTGTAGTCCTCCTTGAAGAGGTCCTTCACTTCCCTTGTTAACTGTATCCCTAGATATTTTATTCTTTTGGTAGCAGTTGTGAATTCATGATTTGACTCTCTGCTTGCCTGTTCGTGTACAGAAATGCTAGCAATTTTTGTACATTGATTATTTTACACCCAGAGATTTTGTTGAAGTTGCTTATCAGCTTAAGAAGCTTTTGGGCTGAGATGATGGGGTTTTGTAGATATAGAATCATGTCATCTGCAAATACAGACAATTTGACTTCCTCTCTTCCTATTTGAACACATTTTATTTCTTCTCTTGCCTGATTGCCCTGGCCAGAACTTCCAATACTATGTTGGATAGGAGTGGTGAGACAGGGTGTGTTTGTCTTGTGCTGGTTTTCAGTGGGAATGCTTTCAGCTTTTGTCCATTCAGTATGGTGGTGACTGTGAGTTTGTCATATATGGCTTTTATTATTTTGAGTTATGTTCCTTCATTGCCTAGTTTATTGAGTTTTTAACATGAGTGGATGTTGAATTTTAGCGAAAGTCTTTTCTGCATCTATTGAGATAATCATGGTCGTTTTTGTCTTTAGCTCTGTTTATGTAATGAATCACATTTATCGATTTACGTTTGTTGAAACAACCTTGCATCCTGGGGATGAAGCCTACTTGATCATGGTGGATAAGCTTTTTGATGTGCTACTGGATTTGGTTTACCAGTATTTTATTGAGGAATTTTGCACCGTGTTCATCAAGAATATTGGCCCAGAGTTTTTTTGTTGTTGTTGTATTTCTGCCAGGTTTTGGTATCAGAATGATGCTGGCCTCACAGAATTCATTAGGGAGGAGTCCCTTCTTTTCAATTTTTTGGAATAGTTTCAATAGAAATAGTACCAGCTCTTCTTTGTACCGCTGGTAGAATTCAGCTGTGAATCCGTTTGGTCTTGTGATTTTTTTGGTTGGTAGGTTATTTATTACTGCTTCAATTTCACAACTCGTTATTGGTCTATTCAGAGATTCAATTTCTTCCTGATTCAGTCTTGGGAGGGTGTATGTGCCCAGGAATTTATCCACTTCTTCTAGATTTTCTAGTTTATGTGCATAGAGGTGTTTATAGTATTCTCAGGTGGTTGTTTGTATTTCTGTGGGGTCAGTGGTGATATCCCCCTTATCATTTCTGATTGTGTTTATGTGATTCTTCTCTCTTTTCTTCTTTACTAGCCAAGATAATGGTCTATATATTTTATTAACTTTCTCAAAAAAACACCTGCTGGATTCACTGATTTTTTGAAGTATTTTTTTGTGTCTCTATGTCTTTCAGTTCAGCTTTGATGTTGGTGATTTCTTGTCCTCTGCTAGCTTTGGGATTTGTTTGCTCTTGGTTCTCTAGTTCTTTTAATTGAGATGTTACTTCTTTACTTGCCAAGCTAATGGTCCATATATTTTATTAATTTTCTCAAAAAACACAGCTCCTGGATTCACTGATTTTTTTGAAGTGTTTTTTTTTTTTTGTTTTTTTTTTTTTTTTTTTTTTTTCGTGTGTGTGTCTCTATCTCTTTCAGTTCAGCTTTGATCTTGGTTATTTCTTGTCTTTTCTGTTACTTTTGGGATTTGTTTACTCTTGCTTCTCTAGTTATTTTAGTTGAGATGTTATGTTGTTAACTTGAGCTCATTTTAGCTTTTTAAATGTGGGCATTGAGTGCTATAAATTCCCCTCTTAACACTACCTTAGTTGCGTCCCAAACGTTCTGGTATGTTGTCTCTTTGTTCTCATCAGTTTCAAGAACTTATTGATTTCTGCCTTAATTTCACTGTTTACCCAAAAGTCATTCAGGAGCAGGTTGTTCAATTTCCACATGATTGTGTGGTTTTGAGTGAATTTCCTAATCTTGAGTTCTAATTTGATTGTGCTGTGATCTGAGAAACTTTGTTACAATTTCAGTTATTTTGCATTTGCTGACAAATGTTTCACTTCTGGTTATGTGATCAATTTTAGAGTAAGTGCCATGTAGTGATGAGAAGAATGTATACTCTGTTAAATAAGTGGGAAATCTGGTAGATATCTATCAGGTCCACTTGATATAGAGCTGAGTTTAGGTCCTAAATATTTTGTTAATTTTCTGTCTTGATTATTTGTCTAATATTGTCAGTGGGGTGTTAAAGTCTCCCACTATTATTGTGTGGGAGTCTAAGTCTCTTTGAAGGTCTCTAAGCACTTGCTTTATGAACCTGGGTGCTCCTGTATTGGGCGCATATATGTTTAGGATAGTTAGCTCTTCCTGTTGATTTGAACCCCTTACCATTATGTAGTGCCCTTCTTTGTCTTTTGTGATCTTTGTTGGTTTAAAGTCTGTTTTGCCAGAAACTAGGCTTGCAACCTCTGCTTTTTTCTGTTTTCCATTTGCTTGGTAAATTTTCCTCCATCCCTTTATTTTGAGCCTATGTGTGTATTTGCATGTGAGATGGGTCTCTTTAATACAGCACACCAGTGGGTCTTGTCTTTTTATTTGGCTTGCCATTCTGTGTTTTAATTGAGGCATTTAGCCCATTTACATTTAAAGCTAGTATTGATATGTGTTGATTTGATCCTGTCATCATGATGTTAGCTGCTTATTTTGCAGACTTGTTTGTGTGCTTGCTTTATAGTGTTACTGGTCTGTGTATTTCAGTGTGTTTTTCTATGGGCTGGTAATGTATTTTCCTTTCCATATTTAGTGATTCCTTCAGGAGCTCTTGCAAGGCAGGTCTGGTGGTGATGAATTCCCTAAGCATTTGCCTGTCTGAAAAGGATGTTATTTCTAAAATTCTTTTTTTTAACAATGTTGAATATTGGCTCCCAATCTCTTCTGGCTTGTAGGGTTTCTCCTGAGAGGTCTGCTGTTAGTCTGATGGGCTTCCTTTTTTGGATGAATTGGTCTTTCTCCCTGGCTGCCCTTAACATTTTTCCTTTCATTTCAACCTTGGAGAATCAGATGATTGTGTGTCTTGAAGTTGATCTTCTCATTGAGTATCTTACTGGGGTTCTCTGCATTTTCTAAATTTGAATGTTGGCCTGTCTTGCTAGGTTGGGAAAGTTCTCCTGGATGATATCCTAAAGTGTGTTTTCCAACCTGGTTCCATTCTCCCTGTGTCTTTGAGGTACCCCAGTTCAGTTGTAGGTTTGGCCTCTTTATGTAATCCCATATTTCTCAGAGGTTTTGTTCATTCCTTTTCATTCTTTTTTCTCAATTTTTGTCTACCTGTCTTATTTCAGAAAGGTAGTCTTAAAGCTCTGAGATTCTTTCCTCCACTTGATATACTCTGCTGTTGATACCTGTGATTGCATTGTGAAGTTCTTGTGTTGTGTTTTTCAGCTCCATCAGGTAGGTTATGTTCCTCTCTAAACTGGCTATTCCAGTCATCAGCTTCTGTATTGTTTTATCACGATTCTTAGCTTCTTTGCATTGGGTTACAACATGCTCTTTTAGCACAGTGAAGTTCATTATTACCTACTTTCTGAAGCCTACATCTGTCAAATCAGCCATCTCAGCCTCAGCCCACTTCTGTGCCCTTGCTGGAGAAGTGTTGTGGTCATTTGTAGGAGAAGAGGCATTCTGGCTTTTTGATTTTTCGGTGTTTTGTGTTGATTCTTTCTTATCTTTTGAGGCTTATCTACCTTTTATCTTTGAGGTTGCTGACCTATGAATGAGGTTTTTGTGAGGTCTTTTGTTGTTGTTGTTGTTGTTTTCTATTTGTTTTTCTTTTAACAGTCAGGCCACTCTACTGTAGGGCTGCTGCAGTTTGCTAGGGGTCCACCCCAAACCCCAGTCACTTCGATTTCTCCTGTACCTAGAGGTATCACAAGTGAAGGCCATGAAACAGCAAAGATGGCAGCCAGCTCCTTCCTCTGGAAGCTCTGTGCTGGGGGTTACTGACCTCTTCCTGGCCTGCAGGCACCTGTAGGAAGTAGCTGAAACTCCCCATTGGCAGGTCTCACCAAGTCAGGAGGAATGGGATCAGGCACCTGCCCCAAAATACAGCCTGACTGCTTTTTGGTAGAGCAAGTGTGCTACACTGGCTGGGGGCGAGGGAGTGGGGGAGTAGGGGGGAGCTTCCTTATCCTGACTCCCTGTATTCTCCAAAGCCAGCAGGCTGGAGCAGCTGAGTTGACAGAACCACATAAACGGCTGCCACCCCTACCCCAGGGAGCTCTGTCCCAGGCAGAGATCAAAGCTCTGTTTCTAAAGCTTTGCTGGAGTGGCTAGAACCCCCACAGGAAGGTCCTGTCCAGTGAGGAGGAATGGATCAGGGTCTTGCTTAAAGAAGCAGTCTGGCCAAGATGGCCGAATAGGAACAGCTCCAGCCTCCAGCTCCCAGCATGAGCGACACAGAAGACGGGTGATTTCTGCATTTCCGAAAGAGGTACTGGGTTCATCTCAATGGGGTGTGTCAGACAGTGGGTCCAGGACAGTGGGTGTAGTCCACCGAGCAAGAGCCAAAGCAGAGCAAGGCATCACCTCACCCAGGAAGCACAAGGGGGAGGGTAATTCCCTTTCCTAGCCAAGGGAAACCCTGACACACAACACCTGGAAAATCGGGTCACTCCCACCCTAATACTGCACTTTGCCAAGGGTCTTAGCAAATGGCACACCAGGAGATTATATCCCGTGTCTGGCTTGGAGTGTCCCATGCCCACGGAGCCTCCCTCATTGCTGGCACAGCAGTCTGAGATCTAACTGCAAGGCAGCAGCGAGGCCGCGGGAGGGGCGCCCACTATTTCTGAGGCTTGAGTAGGTAAACAAAGCAGCTGGGAAGCTCAAATTGGGAGGAGCCCACCAAAGCTCAAGGAAGCCTGCCTGCCTCTGTAGACTCGACCTCTGGGGACAGGGCACAGCCAAACAAAAGGCAGCAGAAACCTCTGCAGATTTAAACGTCCCTATCTGACAGCTTTGAAGAGAGCAGTGGTTCTCCCAGCACGGAGTTTGAGATCTGAGAATGGACAGATTGTCTGCTCAAGTGGGTCCCTGACTCCCAAGTAGCCTAACTGGGAGACATCCCCCACTAGGGGCAGACTGACACCTCACACCTCATGCAGCTGGGTACCCCTCTGAGATGAAGCTTCCAGAGGAACGATCAGGCAGCAACATTTGCTGTTCAGCAATATTCACTCTTCTGCAGCCTCCGCTGCTGATACCCAGGCAAACAGGGTCTGGAGTGGACCTCGAGCAAACTCCAACAGACCTGCAGCTGAGGGTCCTGACTGTTAGAAGGAAAACTAACAAACAGAAAGGACATCTACACCAAAACCCCATCTGTTCGTCACCATCATCAAAGACCAAAGGTAGATAAAACCACAAAGATGGGGAAAAAGCAGTGCAGAAAAGCTGAAAATTTTAAAAATCAGAGTGCCTCTACCCCTCCAAAGGAATGCAGCTCCTCGCCAGCAATGGAACAAAGCTGGACGGAGAATGACTTTGACAAGTTCAGAGAAGAAGGCTTCAGACGATCAAACTTCTCCAAGCTAAAGGAGGAAGTTCGAACCCATCACAAAGAAGCGAAAAACCTTGAAAAAAGATTTGATGAATGGCTAACTAAAATAACCAATGTAGAGAAGTCCTTAAATGACCTGATAGAGCTGAAAACCATGACACGAGAACTACGTGAAAAATGCACAAGCTTCAGTAACCGACTAGATCAACTGGAAGAAAGGGTATTAGTGACTGAAGATCAAATGAATGAAATGAAGTGAGAAGAGAAGTTTAGAGAAAAAAGAGTAAAACGAAATGAACAAAGCCTCCAAGAATTATGGGACTATGTAAAAAGACCAAATCTACATCTCATTGGTGTACCTGAAAGGGACGGGCAGAATGGAACCAAGTTGGAAAACACTCTGCAGGATATTATCCAGGAGAACTTCCCCAACCTAGCAAGGTAGGCCAACATTCAAATTCAGGAAATACAGAGAACACCACAAAGATACTCCTCGAGAAGAGCAACTCCAAGACACATAATTGTCAGATTCACCAAAGTTGAAATGAAACAAAAAATGTTAAGGGCAGCCAGAGAGAAAGGTGGGGTTACCCACAAAGGGAAGCCCATCAGACTAACAGCAGATCGCTCAGAAAAACTATAAGCCAGAAGAGAGTGGGGGCCAATATTCAACATTCTTAAAGAAAAGAATTTTCAAACCAGAATTTCACATCCAGCCAAACTAAGTTTCATAAGTGAAGGAGAAATAAAATCCTTTACAGACAACCAAATGCTGAGAGATTTTGTCACCACCAGGCCTGCCCTACAAGAGATCCTGAAGGAAGCACTAAACATGGGAAGGAACAACCAGTACCAGCCACAGCAAAAACATGCCAAATTGTAAAGACCATCGATGCTAGGAAGAAACTGCATCAACGAACGAGCAAAATAACCAATTAACATCATAATGACAGGATCAAGTTCACACATAACAATATTAACTTTAAATGTAAATGGGCTAAATGGTCCAATTAAAAGACAGAGACTGGCAAACTCGATAAAGAGCCAAGACCCATCAGTTTGCTGTATTCAGGAGACCCATCTCACGTGCAGAGACACACAAGGCTCAAAATAAAGGGATGGAGGAAGATCTACCAAGAAAATGGAAAACAAAAAAAGGCAAGGGTTGCAATCCTAGTATCCGATAAAACAGACTTTAAACCAACAAAGATCAAAAGAGACAAAGAAGGCTATTACATAATGGTAAAGGAATCAGTTCAACAAGAAGAGCTAACTATCCTAAATATATATGCACCCAATACAGGAGCACTCAGATTAATAAAGCAAATCCTTAGAGACATACAAAGAGACTTTGACTCCCATACAATAATAGTGGGAGACTTCAACACTCCACTGTCAACATTAGACAGATCAACGAGACAGAAAGTTAACAAGGATATACAGGAATTGAACTCAACTCTGCACCAAGCAGATCTGATAGACATCTACAGAACTCTCCACCCCAAATCAACAGAATATACATTCTTCCCAGCACCACATTGCACCTATTCCAAAATTGACCACATGGTTGAAAGTAAAGCACTCCTCAGCAAATGTAAAAGAACAGAAATTATAACGAACTGTCTCTCAGACCACAGTGCAATCAAACTAGAACTCAGGATTAAGAAACACAATCAAAACCACTCAACTACATGGAAACTGAACAACCTGCTCCTGAATGACTACTGGGAACATAATGAAATGGAGGCCGAAATAAAGATGTTCTTTAAAACCAATGAGAGCAAAGACACAACATAACCGAATCTCTGGGACACATTTAAAGCAGTGTATAGAGGGAAATTTATAGCACTAAATGCCCACAAGAGAAAGCAGAAAAGATCTAAAATTGACACCCTAACATCACAATTAAAAGAACTAGAGAAGCAAGAGCAAACACATTCAAAAGCTAGCAGAAAGCAAGAAATGCTCAGAAAGCTGAGCAGAACTGAAGGCGATAGAGACAGAAAAAACCCTTCAAAATAACCATGAATCCAGGAGTTGGTTTTTTGAAAAGATCAACAAAACTGATAGACCGCTAGCAAGATTAATAAAGAAGAAAAGAGAGAAGAATCAAATAGACACAATAAAAAATGATAAAGGGGATATCACCACCGACCCCACAGAAATACAAACTACCATCAGAGAATACTATAAGCACCTCTACGCAAATAAACTAGAAAACCTGGAAGAAATGGATAAATTCCTGGACACATGCACTCTCCCAAGACTAAACCAGGAAGAACTTGAATCCCTGAATAGACCAATAACAGGCTCTGAAATTGAGGCAATAATTAATAGCCTACCAACCAAAAAAAGTCCAGGACCAGATGGATTCGCAGCCAAATACTACCAGAGGTACATGGAGGAGCTGGTACCACTCCTTCTGAAACTATTCCAATCAATAGAAAAAGAGGGAATCCTCCCTAACTCATTTTATGAGGCCAACATCATCCTGATACCAAAGCCTGGCAGAGACACAACAAAAAACAGAATTTTAGACCAATATCCCTGGTTAACATCGATGCAAAAATCCTCAGTAAAATACTGACAAACAAAATCCAGCACACATCAAAAAGCTTATCCACCATGATCAAGTGGGCTTCATTCCTGGGATGCAAGATTGGTTCAATATATACAAATCAATAAACGTAATCCAGCATATAAACAGAACCAAAGACAAAAACCACATGATTATCTCAACAGCTGCAGAAAACGCCCTTGACAATATTCAACAGCCCTTCATGCTAAAAACTCTCAATAAATTAGGTATTGATGGAACATATCTCAAAATAATAAGAGCTATTTATGACAAACCCACAGCCAATATCATACTGAATGGGCAAAAACGGGAAACATTCCCCTTGAAAACTGGCATAAGACAGGGATGCCCTCTCTCACCACTCCTATTCAATATAGTGTTGGAAGTGCTGGCCAGGGCAATCAGGCAAGAGAAAGAAATGAAGGGTATTCAATTAGGAAAAGAGGAAGTCAAATTGTCCCTGTTTGCAGATGACATGATTGTATATTTAGAAAACCCCATCGTCTCAGTCCAAAATCTCCTAAAGCTGATAATAAGCAACTTCAGTAAAGTCTCAGGACACAAAATCAACGTACAAAAATCACAAGCATTCTTAAACACCAATAACAGACAAACAGAGAGCCAAATCATGAGTGGACTCCCATTCACAGTTGCTTCAAAGAGAATAAAATACCTAGGAATCCAACTTACAAGTGATGTAAAATACCTCTTCAAGGAGAACTACAAACCACTGCTCAATGAAATAAAAGAGGACACAAACAAATGGAAGAACATTCCATGCTCATGGATAGGAAGAATCAACATCATGAAAATGGCCATACTGCGCAAGGTAATTTATAGATTCAATGCCATCCCCATTAAGCTACCAAGGACTTTCTTCACAGAATTGGAGAAAACTACTTTAAAGTTCATATGGAACAAAGAAAGAGCCCGCATTGCCACGACAATCCTAAGCCAAAAGAACAAAGCTGGAGGCATCATGCTACCTGACTTCAAACTATACTACAAGGCTACAGTAACCAAAACAGCATGGTACTGCTACCAACACAGAGATATAGACCAATGGAACAGAACAGAGTCCTCAGAAATAATACCACACATCTACAGCCATCTGATCTTTGACAAACCTGACAAAAACAAGAAATGGAGAAAGGATTCCCTATTTAATACATGGTGCCGGGAAAACTGGCTAGCCACATGTTGAAAGCTGAAACTGGATCCCTTCCTTACACCTTATACAAAAATTAATTCAAGATGGATTAGAGACTTAAATGTTAGCCCTAAAACCATAGAAACCCAAGAAGAAAACCTAGACAATACCATTCAGGACATGGGCATGGGCAAGGACTTCATGTCTAAAACACCAATAGCAATGGCAACAAAAGCCAAAATTGACAAACGGGATCTAATTAAATTAAAGAGTTTCTGCACAAGAAAAGAAACTACCATCAGAGTGAATGGGCAACCTACAGAATGGGAGAAAATTTTTGCAATCTACTCATCTGACAAAGGGCTAATATCCAGAACCTATAAAGAACTCAGTCAAATTTACAAGAAAAAAAACAAACAACTCCATCAAAAAGTGGGCAAAGGATATGAACAGACACTTCTCAAAAGAAGACATTTATGCAGCCAACAGACACATGAAAAATGCTCATCATCACTGACCATCAGAGAAATGCAAATAAAACCATAATGAGATACCATCTCACACCAGTTAGAATGGCGATCATTAAAAAGTCAGGAAACAACAGGTGCTGGAGAGGATGTGGAGAAACAGGAACACTTTTACACTGTTGGTGGGACTGTAAACTAGTTCAACCATTGTGGAAGACAGTGTGGCAATTCCTCAAGGATCTAGAACTAGAAATACCATTTGACCCAGCCATCCCATTACTGGGTATATGCCCAAAGGATTATAAATCATGCAGCTATAAAGACACATGCACATGTATGTTTATTGTGGCACTATTCACAATAGCAAAGACTTGGAACCAACCAAAATGTCCATCAATGACAGACTGGATTAAGACAACGTGGCACATATACACCATGGAATACTATGCAGCCATAAAAAAGGATGAGTTCATGTCCTTTGTAGGGACATGGATGCAGCTGGAAACCATCATTCTCAGCAAACTATCACAGGAACAGAAAACCAAACACTGCATGTTCTCACTCATAGGTGGGAATTGAACAATGAGAACACTTGGACACGGGAAGGGGAACATCACACACCAGGGCCTGTTGTGGGGTTGCGGGGAGGGGGTAGGGATAACATTAGGAGATATACCTAATGTAAATGACGAGTTAATGGGTGTAGCACACCACCATGGCACATGTATACATATGTAACAAACCTGCACGTTGTGCACACGTACCCTAGAATATAAAGTATAATTTAAAACCAAAAGAAGAAAAATAAATAAATAAAAGCAGTCTGGCCACAATCTGGCAAGGCAGCAGTGCTGCATTGTAGGAGAACCTTCCTTGTCTGGATCCTCTGTATTCTCCACAGCTGGCAGGCTGCAGTGGCTGAGTCTACTGAATCACAGAGATGGTGGCTGTCCATTCCTCCAGGAACTTGGACCATCTCAAGTAGCTTCCAACTCACTGCCATTAGGGGTTGGGATTCCAAGCCAGTAAATCTTAACTTGTGAGGTGTTGTGTGAATGGGGCCCACAAAAAGATGCTTCCTCCCTCTCTGGATTTAGCTCCCTTCCTAGGGATATGTACAGAAGCATTTCCCACCGTGCTGGGAAACTCAGGGCCAGAATATATAAAACTTCTAGGCCTCTGTGTGCGGCCGAGTGCCTGCTATGCTGAAACTCCACACAGCTTTGTGTATTAGACCCAGGGCCCCAGTAGCATGGATTTACAAGGGGAATCTCCTGATCCGCAGGTTGCAAAGATCCATGGGAGAAATGTGTTTTCCCAAGCAGGGTCACACAATCACTTACTGATTCCCTGGGCTGGGATTGCTTCCCTTGGCTCTGTGCTGCTCTCTGGTGGGCCATCACCAACTCCCTGCTTTTCTTCATTCTCCACGGGTGGAGCTGTTCCTCCAGTCAGCCTCAATGCGAGAACCTGGATATCTCAGCTGAAAGTGCTGAATTCACTTGTCCCTTTTCATTCCTCTCTGTAAGCGTTACAGACCACAGCTGCCTCTAATCAGCCATCTTGGATCACTCTGAGGAGATGGCTTTCGAAGGCATCTTGTGTAGTGCTTAAGAGCACAGTCTCTGGGGCCAGACTGCATGGGTTTGTATGCCAACTATGCCACTCACTAGCTGTGTAACTTTGGGCAAGTTACTTAATTTCTCTGTGCCTCTGTTTCTTCATCTGTAAAATGGGCACAGCAATACCTACTTTATAGAATTATTTTAAGAATTATATGAGCTAGGCCGGGCGCGGTGGATCAAGCCTGTAATCCCAGCACTTTGGGAGGCCGGGACAGGTGAATCACGAGGTCAGGAGATCGAGACTACCCTGGCTAACACGGTGAAACCCCGTCTCTACTAAAAAATACAAAAATACTAGCCGGGCGAGGTGGCAGGCGCCTGTAGTCCCAGCTACTTGGGAGGCTGAGGCAGGAGAATGGCGTGAACCTGGGAGGCGGAGCTTGCAGTGAGCTGAGATGCGGCCACTGCACTCCAGCCTGGGCGACAGAGCGAGACTCCGTTTCAGAAAAAAAAAAAAAAAAGAATTATATGAGCTAATGTACATTAAGGTCTTAGACTAGTGCTTTGCATATTATCTAATAATATTAACTATACTCAGCACAAAGCATAGGGCCAAGCATACAGACAATATTGAAAAATGTGTGTTGAATGAAAACAGGAAGGAAGGCACAGACTCTGTCCTCCAGGCACTCTTGGCTTGGTAAAAATTTTAAGAAAAACTTTAGCATGGCTATAATATTCAGCAGAATGAGAAAAGTGCCCTAAACAAGGGGGAAGGAAGGATTCATCAGGATCTGAGAGGTGAACATGATGGATAATTAGTGGCCCTGTGAAGGATGTATGAAATGATGGCCTCTGAGATGGACCTTAAAGAACCAGTTGGATTTTCAAAGTGGACACCAAGGCAGCTTGGGTGGAAAACGTACTTGAGCAAAGGAGTGGAAGCAGGAACGCATACTGATATAGCTGGAATCTGGACGATGATGATCAAGGGAAAAGAAGAGAAACATATAAAGGTTGATTATGCTCAGATTTTGAATGGCCTTGAATGCCAGGTTAACAAGTTAATTGAGTAGGCAATAGGAAGCCCTCAAGTATCTTTTCTAGCTGAGTAAATTATACAACCAGAGAGAATGTTTTAGGAATACTGATTGGGAAACAATAGATTGGAGATGGAGAGAGGCAGGGGAACTAGTGAGGATGTTACTGTCGTACACTAGGAAAGAGGTGAAGGCGCCCTAACCTAGGTAGATGACAGAAGGGACAGAAAGGAAATGAAGGCTACAAGATGTATTGCAGGGGTGAAATTAACTATTTAGTAGCAATGGGGTAGGGGAAAACACAGACTCCAGGCTTTCCTACTGAATAGCAATTCATTTAACTTTTCTGTGTCTCAGCTTCCTCATCTATAAAATGGAGCTAGTTGACTCAGAAAAAAATCTTATGAGGCAACCAATATTTTGGACTACATAGAATTACTATGTGTCTTATTGGCACATGGATGTATAAGAGCTGTTTGGTTGCAAGTTACAGAAACACAATTCAATTGAGCTTAAACTCCCCCAAAAGGCAGACTATAATCATTCCCATGATCAAGCCAGGGAAAGGACAAGAGTAGTGCTGGCCTTGGGGACAGCTGGAAATCAGAAAGAAACAGTGCTTTTAAGCATTCTTTCTTCCTCTTGTCTGTCTTCTGTTTATGCGTCAGCTGTATTCTTTCCTGCTGGAGGCTGGCGTTCTCCGTGTGGTGAGAAACTTGACTACAGGGCTGCCTCAAGTTCACATCCTTCCACGCCATTGATCCAAGAACAGAAAGGGTTTTCATCTCTAGCTCCAATGAGAAAAATCCCAGAAAAGAATGTGAATTGGCCAGGTTTATATCTTAAGAGCACTTTATAGTTGGACCTACCTCCACAACAGTAGCAGGGATGGGAGGTGAGGTGCTAGGAATGGTGGCTCCCTAGAGTCACATAGTCATGGTGGAATAGGAACAGTTTCTCAAAAGAGAGGTGGGAACCACAGACATAGCACCTGTGGAGACTTCTGGGACCAGGACCACCACCACAATGCAAGTGACATAGCACCTGTGGAGACTTCTGGGACCAGGACCACCACCACAATGCAAGTCACACAGGCAATAGGGGTAAAGAAGGAGTCAAGGCCACCCGATGGTTCAGAACTGGTTGTATCATTCAAAAAGAAACCCAAGGAAAGCTAGTGTATTGGGGAACATGCTCTGTATGCTTGGATCCCCGTTGCCCCATACTTCTAGGGTGCATATTCAGACTGTATTTCTGATGGCATTAACTCTATCCTCCCCCATCCCCAACCATGCCCCAGCATTTTTAACAGCTGGCTCACCTTGAGAAGCAGTTGGTGCCACATGGTTCTGTTGCACCTTCATGTTCTACTTTCTCAGTTCCTTGTGCGGTCCTGTGTGCAGGATGTGTGTGGTTCTGTCCTGACCCTCTTTTCAGCTGTTGCCAAGAAGCACACACGTAATACCTAGACACTTCAAACATGACTACAATGTGGCTGAACTGTGTGCTTTATGCCAACTTATCCTCCCTTCCTCAGGTTATGTAATTTTTATCTCAAAAGTATCAGAGTCAGATCAGAGCTGTGCAAGCCAGTAGCATCCCCTGGGCACTGCTGTCCCTGGCCTTGAACTTTTCTGGTTGGACAACTACAGTAATTCTTTGATGTTGATGACAATAATGACAACGATGATGGTGATGATGATGATGATGATGACGATGATGATGAAGAAGGGTACTATAAGGGTACTGATAATTACTTAGTTTTCCATAGGACCCTTCTTTTCAAAGTGAGACCGAGTCACCGCATTATCTCACTAGATCCACGTGATGACTCTGGAAGGCAATAAAGGACAGTGGAAATAACATAGCTGGCCAACTGCAAAGACTTGTGTTTGTGTTTCACTTCTATCATGCATGGGCAAGTTATTTCACCCCTCCAAGTCTTATTTTCTCTTCTATCAAATGGAATAATTATAGTATCTGTTTCACAGGTTTCCAGGGAAGACTCAGTGTGAAAAAACAAGGTGACAGGTAGTAAGTGTTCAGTAAACCTTTGTTTTACACCGCGATGATGAAGGACATCCACGTTCATGATTGCTCTTCTTGATATATTATCTTGAGCAAATTACTAAATCTCACTGTGCCTCAAATTCCTTATCTCTGTGGTAAGGAGCTATTAATAATGTACTCAATGTGTAGGGTTCTTATGAATGCCAGGTGTGTTTTGATTTGTAAAACACATAGAAGGGTACTTTGCCCAGGGTCAATGCCCAATCAATTAAGTTTCAAAATTAGGCAGAGATGAGTTTGGATGTCAGCTTTACTATGTACTAGCTTTGTGACCTGGGACAAATTACTGAATCACTCTCAGCCTCATCTGCAAAATAGGGATTATCATGACATCTGCCTTCCACAAAGGTTGTGAGGACTCAATAAAACAATGCATATACAGTTCCTAGCCCTGTGTCTGGCACCAACTCGTAACTGATCTTATTTTTTTTCTTCTTTTATTCAAAGATAGTGACATCACACACACACACACACACACACACACACACACACACACAAAAGCCTAAACCCAATGATTGAAAAGGCTTGATTTGGTCAAAGAAATAAGACCTGTAGTGGCTTGAATGATGGACTTCTAAAAGGCATGTCAAAGTCCTAATTCCTAGATCTTATGATTGTGACATTATTTGGAAAAAGGGTCTTTGTGGATGTAACTAGGTTAAGGATCTTGACATGAAATTATTGTGGACTATCTGGATGTGCGCTAAATCCAATGACAAGTGTCCTTTTTAGATGGAGGAAAGGGTGACTTGATCCTGAGAGAGACATAGAGAAGAGGAGGGTGTGAAGATGACAGCAGAGATTGGAGTGATGTATCTGTGAACATCAAGGGTCACAGGCAACCATCAGAAGCTAGGAAGGAGGCAGCAGCCAATGGATTCTCCCTCAGAGCCTTTAGAAGGAACCACCCCACCCACACTTGGATTTCCACCTTCTGGCCTCCAGATCTGTGAAATAATAAATTTGTGTTGTTTTAAGTCAATCAGTTTGTGGTACAGCGGCCCTAGAACACTAATACAGACCCTAGAAGGTAAGCTAAGAAATTAGTTGGGGCGGTGGAGATGTTTTACCAAAGGTCTGACACATCACCTCCAGCCCATGCCATTTTTCTGTTCGAATTGGGGATTGGAATGTGGCTGAGAAACTTCTAAGGGCCCTACAAGAAAAGACGTTGAAGTCATTTTAGGTAGGAAAAAAAGATTTCCACAAGGGAAAGAACTGCCTCCCACTCTACTCTCAATACCCTAAGGGGTTCTAAATAATCTAAGAGGTTGGCCATAAGAAGCCACTTGGGGAAATGAGGCTAGATAGAACAACATGCATGATAGAAGAGGCAGAAAAAAATGGACTCCATATTGAAACAAGAAAAGATCAATTTACCCTCTTGGCTATGTTTTCATCCCACTGCTTTTGAAAGTTAAATTCCACTTAGGGAAAAAAAAAGAAGCTACAACTTATTAATTGTCAAGTCTCTGCAGGCGCCTGACACACAATTTTGGATGTGATGGTGACAATACTCTGAGAGGACGACAAGTATTATTGTTACTTTCATTTTACCAATTAGGTTACTGAGACCTGAAGTCTCACAGCTATTGAGTGATGGAGCTAAATGTTAAACTCACCTCTGAAAAGATGAAATACATCTACAAATATATAAATGCATTTATCTAGAGTGATAACAATTTTCATCAGATATTCCAAGAATATTGTGACTTCATGGCTGAAGAACTCTCACTGGAATCTTCTGTTCTTATTATCCTGGTCTCCTCTGAGGTGTCACCTTCCTGGGCAGGTCTTCCTTGACACTTACTTCCCTCTAAAACAATCAAGCAAACAGATTGGGCAAGGTGCCTCCTCTCTGTACTCTATGCCACTGTTTCCAAGTGGTTTCCATGCCCTATGGTCTGTTCATAGTTATTCCTCCTCTACCAAAAAACCGTGAACAACTCAAGCACAGGTACTATATTCTCTCCATCTGCATATCACTGGCACCAACCACAGGGCCTGGTTTATGGGATGAACTCAGCAACGTCAGATGGATGGATGGTTGGGTGAATGGATGGGTGGGTGGGTGGGTGGGTGGATGGATGGATGGATGGATGGATGATGGATGATGAATGATAGATGGATAGATGATGGATGATAGATGATAGATGGTGGCAGAGTTTTTCCAAGGTCAATAGATCCAGGCTTCTTTCATTGTTTGAAGCTCATGGTATATTAAGAAAACCAGTGATGCCAAAATAGAGTCACAATACTTGTATCATGTTTAAAATATTAACATAGTAACAATTTTAACATGCTCTTAAAATATCATTGTAGTTCATAACATCATTTGGGTTACATGTGTTATTATCTATAAAGGGCTCAGAATAGGGTCTCATACCTAGCAAGTACCATGCGGCTGTTGTTGCTGTTGTCATTATTGTCAAGTAATGACTAGTCAAATATTTAATTTTGAGGTCCTCTGTGAATATGTGGGTCAGACCTAGAGACCTCCTTCTTTCACATTCCTCACTACATTTAATCGGCCCTGGTTGGATAAATAGAAGGATGACTCTTTTCTTGGAGGAGTAGTCCCTACTTAATCCCTTTGCCTCATTCCTGAAAGCCCTTATTGTAGAGGTATGTTGGAAGAAGCTGGTTTAGCTGATAAAGTATGTATTACATTTGGTGAAAACAACAAATCAGCTTTGTAACAGCTGTGTAATAGTAGAAAGAACACTGGTCTTTCAGTCCCAATATCTATTCCTGACTCTGTTCCTAAGATACTGTGAAACCTTCTCCCGTCTGTGCCTCAGTCTTCTTATCTGTAAAACAGGGAAGAGAATCAGACCAGATTACCCCTGTGGCTCACTTGAGTTTTGGAAATGCTATGAATCTCTCAATCTACTGGTAAAGCAGAATGATCAGAATGAGAAGACCAGTAACAGTCCCAGATTCTTAGGCAAGGAAGATGGAGAAGGTCATCAGGCAATTACAAGTGACCTCAAGCAGTGAGGAGGGGCACAAAGATAGCATGCTTTTCCTTTGTTTATAGGCTTTCCGGCTAAGAGTGTGCTAATGAGTGAACAGATGCTTTTAGAAAAAGGCCTTGGCTTTCCTTGTTACCTTGGGGTGTGTATGCTTGTGGGAAGGGGGATAGAGCAGAAAAGGAACTGCCACTTTTAAGTGTCTACCATGAACTAGGTAGGATGCTAAGTATTTGTAAATACAATATTATTATCTGCATTTTACAGATAAGAAAACTGAAGCTGAATGAGATGGAATGACCCCAACAGGCTGATAGATAACTTTTCAGTTTCTCATTTCTACTCTCTGACTTCCCTAGTAATATGGGAAGCCAGACTACGCCTGGTGGTACTCTGTGGAATAGTACTAATCATTTTATCCTTTGTAATAGCAAATATTTATGAAGGAGCTTGGAACAGCAGAACCAAACACACAAAAACAAACAAAAAAAAAACTATGCACACTTGCTTAGCCCATGACACATGCATTTTGCTGCTCCCCAGCACATGACCAACTTCAGGCCCTACTTTTTTATTATTATTTTTTGAGACAAGGTTTTACCCTGTCATCCAGGCTGGAGTGCAGTGGCATGATCACAGCTTACTGGAGCCTCGAATTCCTGGGCTCAAGCAATCCTCCCATCTCAGCCTCCCAAGTAGCTGGGACTACAGTCATGTACAGTCATGCCTGGCTAATTTTTAAGAAACAAATTTGTGGACACAGGGCCTTACTACGTTTTTCAAATTCCTGCCCACAAGTGATGCTTCCGTTTTGGGTATCCCAGCAGAGGAGCATTTTTCTCTTAGTTCTGTGAAGAATTTTGTCACGGTCCCAAACACAAAGCAATAATCCCTGAAGAACATGCAGATGGTCTCAAGGAGGCCCCTTATCTCCACCAATATTCCTCTCCCATCCACATCCAAGGCTGTTTCCTCATCTCCTGTCTTGACTCACTCCCCTCAAAATTTTCCGTGCGTGTTATTTTCTGCAGTCTTGTCCTCTGGTGAGTGCACTTTGGTCGTTTCTGCCTACCCAGCATTAATCTCCCCATCTTCTGATGACGTGAACTTTTCATTGAGGAATCATTTGGCCTCTCTTCTCTCACCAACTAGTTTGGGTGGGATTCATGCCCATCCATCCCTCAGGCATAGGCATGTGGGCCTGGCCTGGCCTATTGATATATTCCAGCCTCTTCTCCACATTGATGGTTTAGGATTAAACATGGAACTCAATTCTAGAGTTTTGGTTGGAATTATTGGAAAATAGATCTCTTTTTAGTAGATTTATATCTCTGAGGTTATCAGAAAGGGGCCAGTCTGACAGGGAAAGTCTGCTAAAATTGGGTTTCTGTTATTTGCAATCAACAGAGAGAGAAGTCCCTCTCAGCCATTCTCCCTCACCTTCCCAACCAAAAATACATTGGACCTTTGGTAAGGTTGCCCTAATGACATGCAGACCTCAGTCTGAGAAACCTAAGCAGCTCCAAAGCTGGCTTCCTCCTAAGGCCCATGCTGTACACCTCTGTCTCTGCCTTTATGGATTCTCCCACCAAGAGAGCTGTTTTCCTCTTTTACTTTACCCCATAACCTGTACTCGCCACCTCCAGCATTGCCAATTTTATTGCTGACCCAGGCTTCTAGTAATAAAGGTCTGCTGCTTCCCTTGCAGATTTCACATTCCCAGATGGCAATTTCTGTGTCTGTTGAAGGCACTTGATTAAATTTATTTAAACAAAGGATCATATGGCTTGTAGAAGGCTAGGCCCCATCGTTTACTATACCTGGCACTTTGAAATGCTTAGATATATAACAAATGATAACAAATAAAAGTAGTTCCTCTAAAACTACTTGTTGTAGAGGAATGTTTTGTATTTGTAGGGCATGTTTTGTATTTCTGGAAAAGGCATCCAGACAGCTTTAGATTGGAACTTTAGATGATGTCTAGAGAGATTTAGAAGGTGCTACTGTTTCTTTTGTTTACTTAAAATAAATGATATCATTTTATATCTTCCACTAAGTGCTCGCTGTGTCCCTTCTCTGTGCCAAGCCATGTGCTAAACGCTAGGGATACTGAGAGGTAGAAAGAGAGAGAGAGATGAACAAAGAAGGTACAGTCCCCAAAGCACACACATTGAGTATTTGTTAAATGACTTGAACAGGTTACTTAACTTCTCTGGCCTCAGTCTCCACATCTGTCAGCTGTTTCATTTCCTGTCTTTGTCATCGTAGTGTTGTGGAGGACAAATGGGCTCATGACTGGGAAAATATGTCAAGTTTCTCCAGGTAGGAGGTGGGAGTGGGAGTGGCCTTGTGGTCTGTCTTAGAATTTCCAGACTGATCCAGAGTCTCCTTGTTTTTGACTCCACCTGTTTCATACTGCCTAAGGGCTGAACCTATCCATACAAGGTCCCAGATAAGGAACTCCTGGAGAACAGAGATCACAGGGAGCACAGACCCAGCATGATCACCTTAGATATACTCATAGGGACAGGAATGAGGAGTGGGGCACCAGGACACCCTAGGTTGCTCAGTGATTTAGCCTGCAAATTGCCCTCAGTGAGAGGATGTTAGACAAACTTAGCTTTCAGCCTGGTGAAGCCACTACATCCTTACAGTGCTGCTCAGCAAATATTGGGCATGGAATTCCAAAATTTATCTCATGACCTTCGCTCACTCCTAAATATGTTCGCTGCAATTCCTACCCCTACTGTTTTTTGGCTGCTCTGGCCAAAAACCGAGGAGTCATCCCTGACTCCTCCCACTCCACCCCTGCTTCCAAATAGGCACCTAATTCTGTTTATTATAGTTCCTAAATTTTTATAAAAAGTGTCCACTTCACTCCATCTTCATTCCATCCCCCTATTCCAGGCCACTGTAGTCTCTCACCTGGTTCTCTGTAACTCTCAGTCATTTGGTCCCCTGCTTCTTTCCACATCTCCACCATTCAAGTTCCCACAATGTTGCCAGTAGGATGTTTTAAAAATGCAAATCTGAGCATGTCAACACTTCGCTTAGAACACTTTAATGGCTTCCCACTGCTTTCAGAACAAAGTCTCTACTCCTTACCATGGCCCATAAGGCCCTGTGTAATCTATTCCTTCTCTGCCTATCTAACTTCATCTCATGCCATGCTCGCCCTAGCTCTCTGCGCTCCAACTACATTAACCTTCTCTCAAGGTTTTCCCCAATTCAGTCTTCCTTTTACTTGAGAGGATTTCCTTTCAATCCCCACCACTTCATCACAAATTTCCTTTAATTTCTGTTTTCAATGGATATATTACTTCCTCTTAGAAGCCTTCTCTCTATGAATGCTCAGACTGATGAATGCTCAGACTGGGAAGATCTCTCTCTCTCTCTCTCTCTCTCTCTCTCTCTCTCTCTCTTTCTCTCTCTCTCTCTCTCTCTCTGTCTCTGTCTCTCTCCTCTCTCTCTCTCTCTCTCTCTCACACACACACACACACACACACACTCAGTATCCCGTATATCTCCTTCTTAGCATTTCTCAAACTGGAGTGAGATGTATGTGCAATTAGTTGTGGATATACTGCCCCCATCTTCCCCAGCTTGAGCTTTCTGAGGATATTGACCATGGTTTTGCTCACTCCTGGGCCTGGAAGCACCAGTCAGGGCCTAGCATGAGCTTGGCCCCAAGCAGGAGCACTCTGACTCATCTAAGTCCTATTAGTTTACTAAACCAAGTGACTTCAACCCCTCTGTCTGCCATAGCCGTGAACCTGAGAAAAAGTTTCAATAAGCCAATTGTGAGCTACCTTCTCGGCCTTAAATCTTATGCTCTATATCTACCCTACTTCAGGCCACCATCGTCTGTCTCAGCTACACTCCTACAACTGCCTTCTGACTGGTTTCCTGCGTACCTTTGGGTAGCTTTTTCTCCTTAGATTCTCTTTCACCCACCTTAGACCCTGATCTGAAAAACTCCTCACCGTTCCGACTGGAGTCCCCTCTTTTTATGTCACTGCCATGCTTATGCCTATGCTATTTCTTCCACTGGAATGCCCTTTTCTGATATCTTAGCCTGTCTAAATTTTATTCAATCTTTAAGATATACTTTAACTGACACCCTCTGTATTTAGTCTTCTCTAATTCTCTCCTTCTCTTAGCTGAAAGAGTTCTTTCTCCTGTTCTGAACTTCGCTGGCACTTTACCAGTACTTCTTCATGGTTCTAGTTACTTTCTGCTTCCTATATTATAGTTGTGAATGAACATGTCATCTCTATGACGACTACTTATCAGGACACTGGGAGCAAAATGCTATCTTTATAGCCCCCATGGTACCTTGCACAGTGCCTGCCACATCAAAGGGGCGCAATAGGCATCTGTGAAATGAATTTCTTCGTCAACCCTCCTTCAGCCTCCTCCTCCACTGAGCTGCCTACTCATGTAAGCTGTATTAGTTTTCTAGGTCTGCAATAACACAGTACCACAGACTGAGTGGTTTTAACAGCAGAAGTGTTTTGTGTCACAGACCTGGAGGCTAAAAGTTCAAGATCATGGTGTCAGCAAGGTTGGTTTCTTCAGGGAGGTATGAGGGAAGGATATGTCCCAGGCCTCTCTCCTTGACTGGTAGATGACTGTCTTCTCCTTATCTCTCTTCACGTCATCTTCCCTATACATAATTCTGTTTCTGTGTCCAAATTTCCCCTTTTGAAAAAGACAGCCGTTGTATTTGGATTAAAACCTACCATCCTAATGACAAACTAAAAATTGTTCTTCAGGACCCAACCCTAATTAAATCCAACTCCAGTCAAGTGTTTACTGTGTGGGGGATACTGGACTAAGTGCAGCAGAAAGGAATAAATATGGATTTCTCGGTATTTGAGAATCTAATGATGAAACTACAATATAATAGTACCTAGCATGATTGCTGGCATGTTTAAAAACTAGGGTCCTGCTATAGAAGTCAAAGGCCCCAGTTTTAGACTGTTAATTTTATCACTTGTTTGCTGTGTAGCATTGGGAAAGCACTTCCAGCCTCTCAGCCTGTTTCCCTATCTGAG
This sequence comes from Rhinopithecus roxellana, assembly GCF_007565055.1. NCBI lineage: Eukaryota > Metazoa > Chordata > Mammalia > Primates > Cercopithecidae > Rhinopithecus > Rhinopithecus roxellana. The sequence goes on along the minus strand of NC_044555.1, from coordinate 112,271,603 downwards.
GACCTTAGGATCCTTCCGGTTCAAACATCACCTGGTGAGTCTTTGATGGGGAGAGAAATGACATCAAGACCCACATCAGTCAGAGTTACTCCTGTCCTGCCTTGCAGTGCTCCAGCTAACTTGTTTCTGAACTTGTGGCCCTATGCTGGGGTCTTACATTATTTGATGTTGACCTCTCTAGCTCAGGAGAGGTTGGGCTCATCAAAAATGGCTGTCAATAAGGGTCTCTGGGGAATGTAGACCCTGGGAGTTCCTTGAAGGCAGTTACCGTACCATGACTTCTATTTTAAAAATATGCATCTATTGTGGAAATTTTCAAGCATACACAAAACTAAAGAGAAATGCACAATTAACTACCCTATACTCATTATTCAGCTGCAGTAATCATCAACTCAAGGGCATTCTTGGTTCTTCTATATCCCTACCCATTCCCTTTAAGTTCAACCATCATGTCATTTCATCTCTAAATGCTCTGGTATATATCCCTAAATGGTAAGGTAATTTTAACACAGTAACTATATCACATCTAAAAAATTAACAGCAACTCCGTAATGACTAAATATCCACTCCCTCTTGTTTCATAAATGTGTTCTTGCATTTGGTATGTTTTGATTCAGGATCCAAACAAGGTCCACACATTACATTTGGTTCATGTATATTTCAAATCTCTTTCAGTCATTAAGTTTGCCCTCCTTCTTTTGTTTCCTTGAAATTTGTTTGTTGAAGAAACAGGAGCGCATAATGTATTTGTCTCTGTATCCCTGGTGCCTAGTGCAGTAGCTAGGAAATAATCAGAACTTAATGTTAGGTGAATGGATGATTAAGTTAGTGAGTCAGTGAGTTAAGGACCACAGCCTCGTCATCCTGGCACAGTGTTTGAATGGGCTCTGTGCTTTCAGACATAGACAGCTCTCAGCTGTCTTTGCTTGTTGTCCATACTGGGAAGAGTCTCTCTCCATTGATTCCTCAGTCTCCTGGTCTGCAAAGTGGAGTTACTAATACCTGGCTTCTTGCTCCAGTTCCTGGGGAGATTGTGACAAAGGCTTGGATTTAAAAAATAAAACCTAAAACAGCTTTGAGCAATTGGTGCTATAAATACCAGAGGAGGAATTCTATTATTAAATGTCCTTTTGTTCATCGAAGCTCGGCAGAGTGGTAAGGTTGCTAAGTAGAGCCCCTTTCCTTTGTTCTTTCCACACGGCTTCCATGAATGTGGTGACGGCAACAGATACAGTCAGGAGCATGCCCTGGGGTGGGGAGCCCTGGGGCAGGGAGTCCTGGGCTCCCTTTAGACAAGTCTGCCCAGCTCTGGCCGGAGAAGCCCTGCAATATCCTATTCCATCCCGGCAAAAATAGAATAGCCAGGAGAATGCAAGGACTGAGACAACTGTTCCTGTTTTGAAAAGCATCGGAAGGATGTGGCTACAGGTGGGGGTGAATGTCTGCCCCTAAGAGCCAAGCCCAGCCAGGAAGCTGCAGGGCCTGCATGGTGGGGAACTGAGATTTAGGCTGGATTCCTGACAGCACCTGTGACCCCAGCATCTGGCCATGTCACTGGTGACAATGGAGAACTTCTTGCCTGGAAATTCCGCATGTGTTTATGAGTCAATTAGTTTTCATTCCAAACAAAGAAGATCAGAGCAGCTCTGATGAAAGGCCGGGATCTGCTACAGATAAGCTAATCGCCAGTTAGGTCGGGTTTCAGCTTTCCCTGGTTTGGAGAAAATACCATTGTGAAGCCGGTAGCCATGTGGTGTAGCTCTGATCCACACAAGCAGCCAGGAAATACTTCCCTTTGGGGCATCTTTCATCTCACCTGCACTCCCACAGGGGCTCTGCAGGAGGCTGTATTCAATATTTTCCTCCTACTTAACCTTTCTCCCTCTCCCCACAACACACTTTCCACATGAAACCAGTTCATGGAAACCAGTACCTCTAATCTGTAACATATTGGGCATGCACGGAGAGTATGTGCCATGAAATTACAAAAATGACAACAGAACATAGGAGTTTGCAAAATGAGCAAATCACTAGGAATTTTTAAAGTAAATTTGAAAGTAATGAGGACCTAGTAGTCCCCATATGTGTAGTGGGAAGTTTGAAAGTTTCAGCCTTTTCTGAGCTTTCTGTGTACCCAAAAGAGAAGCTTATTTTGGAAGTAGAATAACTATGATTTTTTTCCTCATCAACTCAAAAAGTGGTGGAACTGATTTAGCTCAAACTATAAAAAGACAAAAACCAAATGCGCCCTGGGACAAGATTTCTGTGTGGAATAGAATGGAAGTAAGTAGAGGGGTAAGGCCATGAAAAGAGAGTGTCTTAAAATCATATTCCTTCAGCTGATCTTTCAGATGTCCATTAGAGAGTCTCGAGGTTCAGTTTGGGGTGTGAGGTTCTGAGTAAAATAGTGAACTAATTCAAAATGAAACCATCTTTTTAAAGAAGAGGTTACTAGAAGTTTCTCGGAATCTGAAATTATTTTTCTAAACATTTTCATTTGATTTTACATAAAGCTACCAACACAGCCAAGATTTTCGTATCTGTTTAACAAATAGAATTAACTATGTATTGACCAATTAAGGAGGGAAGTAGTGTAGAATTTTTTAGAGCACGAACTTTGGAGGCAGACAGACCTATGTTTATACCCCAGCACTTCCTCTTGATAGGTCTTGAACTTGATACTGAGCCTCTGCTGTTGCTTCTGTGAAACTGAGATGAATTTATCACAGAAGGTTATGATAACAACTAAAGAAAATGATGAAAACGAAATACTTGGAATAGTGCTGACATAAAATGAACACCCCTAAGATAGCGGTTATAGTAACAGTAGTAGTATTTATAAAATTGGGAGTGCTAAATGATTTATCTTCATGCGCTTCTCTACCGAATCATCTAAATCAGTGTTTTCCAAAAAAGTAGAATTTTATGGTGACCAAGAGTAAAAAAAAAATACATTTTATGCAGCGATTGAGTACGCATATACATAGAAGAAACGAAAGTTTTACAGAACATACTATGTGGAATACACTCCATTGCATATAGTAACGGTGAGTATTTTCTGTGAAACTTTTTAAAATAATTTTATACATTTTTTTTTCATTTTTTAATGCTGATGATGGCCCACTAGATAGATTTCATTACTGTCTAATGGGTCATAGCCCACAGTTGGTAAAATACTTACCTAGATGAAGCCAGGGAACGAAATTGGCACCCTCAGAAGCCCAGAAAACTGACTCTTCTGAATTAACACTTCTTGCCAAAGTTCAAAGCCAAAATCAATCTTCCTGGAATTTTTTTCCCCATTAAAACTCCCTCTTAGAATAAAAAATGACATCTGGAAAGTGACTAGACACTAGCCCTCCTCATACTTTCACCTCTGGCCTGGCTCATGGATGATGACATTCTTTTCTAGACCCTTCTGGCAAGTCTGTCCAAGATCTGGGTTTGGCCTGTAGAATCTGATATGTGTGTGTGTGTGTGTGTGTGTGTGTGTGTGTATTTAGGAATTGAGGGGGAAAACGGAAAGGTCTGCCACTTTCTCGATTTTTCCCTCTCATGTCATCTACCTGTCAAGTTTCTGCCAGATTAGAGGGGAATCCCCACTCCCCTGTGTAGTGACACTTTCCTTTCCAAAGGATCCTACTGCTCTGGAGAGGTCTGAGAGAGTGAGAAAGAGCCAAAGCGCCAACAGCCACGAGCTCTTTGCTCCACCTCCCTGATTTGGTCCCTTCGCCTTGATAGAGCCTTGGTCCAGTAAGATGATCTGACCACAGCTGGTCTCCTACACTTAGAACAAGTTGGAAGCAAGAGAACTTGGGGAAGGAATTCAGTTTCACTAAAAATAGCTGCAATATAGACCCAGTGACTTACCACTCCTCAGAACAGTCTGATATGAACTGCATAGGGTCCACGGGCCCCTGCAATCACTCTGGACTATTTGCTTTTCCAGCCTGGAGCCCTTGAAACCAGGAGGGGATTAGGGTGTTGGGGGTGCTTTGGCTCAGATGCAGACTATTGCAAACTGCAGAAACGCACAGTGACGACATGACCAAGAAGCTTCCTACCCCTGGCCTGGGAGCAAGTGACCGTGGGCACTAATAACAACAGGGCCTTTTAAGATTTTGGTCCATGGTGGAATCTTGCTTGTTTCTCACCACCAGACCCATTGCATCTCCACTTCTAAGGTAGGTGAAACCAAACTCATTGGGGAAAATGCTATGGGAATTGGTATCCTCTTAGGTAACCCAGGCCCAGGTTTCCTTGGCCTAGGGTGGGGAGACAAATGTCTGGGCAGGACATAGCCTCTGAATAAAAATACAACTCCATGCTCCCAACACACTGATCAAGGCACAGTCATGTTTGGGAATTAATTCCTTTCCTTGTACCCTCTCACCCAAAAGCTAAGGAACTAGCTAGCAAGAAAGCACCTCAATGTTAAGTTTAACCCTTTATCAACTACTCTACCTGAAACTGCTCTATTGTAGGTGCTTTGTCCTTCCTGACTCATTACTGTGTGAATGTGAATTTGGGTCAGAGCACTGGTTATCTGTGTTTTCCTTGTCTGCTGTGCAGCCGTGGAGAGTAATACAAAGCTGCACAGGGCAGGTATTCCTATAGTTCAGACAGACCTTGTGAAAGAGAGATTCCAACCCAGATGCACAAAAGACTTGCTTGGATTCCATTTCCTTCCTGAAATATTGCTGTCAGAACTCATCTCTGATTTCTGGCCTGTTTATAGCAATGGGCATTAGGGAAGGAGCTGGAATTGAAGGGGAGCTAGAAAGTTCTGGGGGTGAGGTTAGACACCCTCTGAGAGGAAAAGAAGCAAGCTTAGCTGTTGGAAGGTTAAACACTAGCAATTTCTTGCTCAACGATGACTTTTGAGCATTTGCTAAGCAAATTACTATGCCAACATTCCAACTAGCCAAACCGACGTGTTTTCATGAAAACTAAGAGACACTTTAGTAACAGATATGCTTTATTTAAAGGAAAATGACAATCTTAAAATATCACATGGCTTTAGGAAACAAACCTTCAGCCTCAGAATCATCTGTGTCTGTGCATTTTTTAGAAAGATGAATTAGGCCGGGCACGGTGGCTCATGCCTGTAATCCCAGCACTTTGGGAGGCCGAGGTGGGTGGATCACGAGGTCAGGAGATCAAGACCATCCTGGCTAACACGGTGAAACCCTGTCTCTACTAAAAATACAAAAAAATTAGCCGGGCGTGGTGGCGGGCGCCTGTAGTCCCAGCTACTCGGGAGGCTGAGGCAGGAGAATGGCTTGAACCCTGGAGACGGAGCTTGCAGTGAGCCGAGATGGCGCCACTGCACTCCAGACTGGGCGACAGAGCGAGACTCCGCCTCAAAAAAAAAAAAAAAAAAGAAAGAAAGAAAGATGAATTAGACTGATCCTTGAACTTTGTATCCCTTGCCCACTTTTTTCCTTTTGCCTATCTTCAAGGTAGATAGTGTGCAAATAGCACAAACTTAAAATCTTAAAGCTAGAGGAAATCTTGGAAGTCATATAGTCTAATCCTTATTGGAGCTTGAGTTGAGATGAGTGACCATCTGGTTTCCACCTATATTGGTGTCTCAATTTCCCCTGCAACCTCAAGAGGGCTACATGGTAGATAAGTCCATTTTGAAGCTATGCTCTATCAGCATCACATCCTACTAGCACTATCTCTTTTCCAACATTACCTTATGGCCATTTATTTTGCATAAATCTAAAGGAAACTTAAATATTTTGAATTATTTTTCCCATGTTCTTTTTGTACAACCATATGTCATCACCAATACCAGAAATTCGAATGTGCTGTCACATGTTATGGAAAGTTGTCAGGGGTTTTACATTTAAATGGGGTGTTTATTTAATATAAACACTCCACATAAAGTGATTTCTTTTTCTTCTGCTGAACAAGGAGATTTGCAGGAGGTTGCCTCTTAATAGTCTACTTGCCTATTACTTTGAATAGTGACTCCACTAATATAATTTCTACATACAAACAACTTTTTAGGAATGCATTTGTCAGTAAAGGAGTGGTTCCCAAACTCCATTTCATGAACCAATGCCAGGCTGGCTACCCAGGAATCACCTGACAAGGTTGTTTAAAGATGTCATTTCTGATTCACATCCCCAGAAATTCTGATTCAGAAAGTCTGGGGTGGAGCTCCAGAAGCTAGACTTAGCAAGCAATCATTCTGAGGCACGGCTAGGTTTGAGAAGCACTGTGAAAGTCTAGGCCCTCATATTTTTGTTTTGTCTCATATATCTTAATCTTTTTCCCTTTGGGATAAAGTTCAAATTCTTTAACTCAGCATCCCCCAGGCCCTCCATGATCTAGCCCTAAGCTACCTTTCAAATCTTATTTCTCATTATTCCTCTTCCCCACTTCCAACACTCATGGTAGAATTGAACTAGCCACTGTGTTCCATTTTGCTTTTATGCCTGGAAACTTTACTCATGCTATTGCCTTTGACGATGTGTCCTTCCCCACTTCTCTGCACACCCAAATCTACCCCATTTTTCATGGTCTATACTATAGTGTGCATAAGATTGATGTGGAAGACTCCTTTAGAATGCCAAATCCTGGGTCTCACTTCTGGAGTTTCTGATCCAGTAGATCTGGAGCTCTTAAGAACCTCAGAGAATCTGATGCTGACCACACATTCAGAAACACTGCATTTAGCTCAAATGCCATCTCTTTACAAAACCATTTCTGGAAATGTTTGCCCTTTCCTACTACGACTCTTATAGTATTTTGTTTGTAGTTCTATGATTTAACACTTCACTCTTTACCTTATATTTGATTTATTCATGTATGTCATCATTTTCCTCACTCAATGCATATTTATTGAATATAAAAAGCATATCTTTCCTTCAAGAACTTAAACTCTTTGAGAGATTTTAAGAGTCCTTTAAGAAGGACACTGCTTATTTATCACTGTAAACTTAAGCATGAATCTGGTCTGTGTCAAGGGGGGGGGGTGGTAAAGTTTAAATCTCTTTGCTGTAGATGGGAGGGAGGATAGAACTTGTCCCAAGATGAAACTTTATTTTCCCAAGGAGGTATGTACATGAGGCAGGTCTTTTCCCTGTCTCTATGTCCCAGATCTTAGATTTATGCACAAGAGTGGGATCTCAGAAGCCTTCTGCGGTTGGGCAGTCTCAGAGCACAGTGATGACTGTATTCCAGGGAGTCTCTTGGCTTAGATAGGATGGGAAGCACCTGGCACTTCTAAATACAGTAGCACTGCCATAGGCGGATCCCTCCCGCCATAAGGAAGGGATCAGCACAGTACCAAGGGGTACCAAGGAGGGGCAAGAGATATTTGATGATAAGGATCTGGATGGACTTCCCTTGGGACAGGCTTCCCTTCTTTGTCCCACCTGAAGCAGCAATTGCAACTTCTTTGAAGTTGTTTTTGAAATGCTGAGGCTCCTTAATTATTTTTAATATACTTTACATATAATATGTATATAATAATCCATACTACCAGCTGAGTATTATATTTCCATATTGCCAGTGTCATATAATTATATAAAACATGTATACATGTATATATACACATATGCCCATGCCTGTCTTTTACTATAGATTATTTTACAGAAATTATGTCATGTTACTCACATCTTTTTGTATCTTACTCTTCTTGCCTTTTACTAGTTACGTGGCCTTAGATTCTCTGAGCTTCAGTTTCCTCACGAGAAAATGAGGATTATAATAGAACCTATCTCATAGAGTTGTTGTGAGCAGTCAACTAGTTAAAATACATAAAGCACTTAAAAGAATACCATGTATGAATGTTTGCTATTATCATCGTTAGTATTACTCCCATTCAATAAAACCTACAAATCAATGGCAGTCTCACTATTTCATTCTTTTCAATGGCTGCAAAGCATTCTGTGATATAGATGGAGAATAATTTATTCAACCATTCCACTTTTAGTGGACATTCACTTTATTTCCAATTTATATTTTACCACTAAAGAGCAACATAGCAATAAATACCTTTATATATATACCCTTACATGCTGTTGATTTTTTTCAGTCTGAAACAGGTTCCTAGGAATGAAATAGCTGGGTTGAAGGGTATATGCATATTGTTTTTAATTTCATCAAATGTTGACTTATTGCTTTTTAAAAAGCATATAACATATTTACAAGTCTACTGGTAATTTAGGAGAGTACAAATTTCCCCTTGCAATCCCACCAACAGTTTATCTTACTGCTCTTTTTAAATTTTGTCAGTCTTATGGATAAAAACAAGTCATCTCATTGTTACATTAACTTAACTTTCTCTGTTTACCTATGAGTCTGACTTTTGTAAAAATCATTGGCCGTTTGAATTTGCTTCTCTATAAAGTGGTTCTTCCTACCGTTTGCCTGTTTTTTGAATGGGTTGTTTTTCTTTGTCAATTGTGAAGAGGTTCTTCTATATTATAGCTATAAGCCCCTCATCTGCTCTCTGGGAGCAACTATGTTTCCAATTCCTTGTTTACCTATTCATTTAATTATTATGTCTTCTGCCAAAATTTTGAAGAATTGTATATAGTCAAATATCTTAAGGTCTCTCCGTTTCTAGATTGTGCATGTTGTTCCCTAGATTTTCTTGCAGGACTTTTACTATTTTTACATTAAAATATGTATTTATCTGGAAACTATATTGCTTTTAGGTGTAAAATAGAGGTTCGTCTTGATTTTAAGCTAATAGCCAGTTGCAGCCACACTGTTCACTAACAATCCATCTCTTCCCCACTGAAATGAAACCTCACCTTTGTCATGTATTAAATGCTTAAATATGCTTTTCAATTTTGCATTATCTATTTTGTTCCTTTGATCTGATCATCTATTACTCCCAAGCCACTACCGTGTTTTGATTTAATTACAATGACTTTAGAGTATATTCTCATATCTGGTTAAGATATTTCTCTCTCATTATTATTATTTTTCATGACTTTTCTGGGGTATTTATTCTTTTATATAAGTATTAAGATGACATGATATAAATGCCCTCTTTTTTTTCCCCTAAAAAAACCACACTGGGAATTTTCAATTGGAATTTAAAAAATAATATTGACTGGGAGAAGTGAGGTCTTATGATACAAAATTTTGTTATTCATTCATTCATTCCTTATTTTCAGATTATGTTTTACATCCTTCAGTAAGGTAGAACAATTTTCTTCACGCTGGTCTGATGCCTTTCTTGTTAAATTCAGTGCAGTGTATTACATAGGTTATTTTCATTATTGTGAATATAATGTTTCTCATTTCTATTTCTTGGTGTTTGTTGTCTGAATAGAGATACACTATTTGTTTTACAGTAACCTTGTATTCCTTTATGGTACCACATTCTTTGAATAAATCTCATCGATTTTACTAGAGTGTTTGGTTTTCTAAGCTATACAAATATACCATTAGCAGATAAAGAAATAGATATCATTTCTGATGTTTATATTCATTTACTTTTTGGTCTTTTTATTAACTAGACCATCCAAGGCAATGTTGAGTAATAAACAAAGATAAGAGGCATTCTTGTCTTGTTCTGAATTTTATTTGAACAGGTCAGTGCTTTGCCATTTGGGATTATATTTCACATCCATTTTTGTTAAACAATCTGTACTATTTTAAAAGGTTTTATTCTAATCTTATTTAACTTAGAAATTTATTAGGAAGGTAGCTGAATTTTATCAATTGACTTTTAAGCCTTTCTTGATATCATCACTCATGTGGTTTTCCTCTTTAAGGTATTGATGTAATTAATTATGTTGATAGATTTACCGATACTGAAACTCCTTTGCATTTCCAAATTCAATTATGTATGTCAGTTAGTAATTTCTATGAAACAAACCAGTCAAAATCCCAGTGGCTTTAAAAACAACAATCATCTGTTACTGCTTATGTGTCTTCAGGTTAGCTGGGGTCTGGCTGATCCAGTTTGGGTTGAGCTGACTGGCTCTGATTGTCACTGTAGGTCTGTTGGGGCTGCTTTACTTCAGGTTGTAGTGGCAAGTGCAGCTCTGCCCTAAGTAACTCTTACCCTCCTGACAAGGCAAGCAGGCTAGCCAGGCAAGTAGACTAGCCAGGCTAGTCTCGAGGTGACTGCAAGAGACACAGGAGGGAAGGAGAAAATGCACAAAGTTTCCTAACACCTAGGCTGGGAAGTGGCATATTTCCATCTCATTTTATTTGCCATAGCAAGTCAGTTGGCTGATTTCAAAGTTAAGGGGCAGGGAAATGTACACCATGTAAAAATACCTGGACACAGGGAGGAGTGAAGAACTGAAACCAATACTGTAATCCACCACACTCTAGTTGGTTATAATTATACTTTATTGAAAGATTGCTGGATTGGATTTGCGAATGTTTTATTCAGAATGTCAGCATTGACACACAAGAATTAGTGCCTTCTAGGTTTGGATATTAAATGTAGGTTGGTTTTATAAAAAAGAATTAAGGGGTTTTCTTGATTTTTTATGGTCCATAAGAGTTTAAATGACAGTAAAATTACTTGTTTTAAAAGAAAAAAGTTGACTTGAAACAAATGATTCTCTCTGCTATGATGACTGTTTCAGTGGTAGATGTTTACTCATGATTTCTTTTATTTGATAACTGACCTATTCAATTTTTATATTTCTTGTGGGGTTAATTTGGCTTTCTAAAAAAATCTTCCTTTTTCTCTAGGTTTTCAAATGTGTTGTTACAGAGTTTAATGTAGTTTCTTTTATAATTATTTAAAATTTTCTCCTCTGTGGTTATGTCTGTTTTTTCATTTCAAGTCTTGTAAATATTTATTCCTTTTTTTCTTAATTACACTTGCAAGATGATTATCCGTTTTATTTCTCAAAGAACAATTTTTGGCTATTTCATTGATTACAGCTTTTATGTTAGCAAAGTCTTTCCTAGTTCTTTTTAGTTTAATTTGTCGTTCTTTTCCAAATATTTTAAGATGAATTTTAAGCTCATTTACCTTCTCATCTTTGTTTATTAATACTGAAAACATTTAAGAATAGAATTTTTTCTCAGTCATAAGTGGGAGTTGAACAATGAGAACACATGGACACAGAGAGGGGAACATCACACACTGGGGCCTGTCGGTGGTGTGGGGAAAGGGGAGGGAGAGCGTTAGGACCAATACCTAATGCATGCGGGGCTTAAAACCTGGATGACCCATTTGTCCATTTTGGCTTTTGCTGCCGTTGCTTTTGGTGTTTTAGACATGAAGTCCTTGCCCATGCCTATGTCCTGAATGGTACTACCTAGATTTTCTTCTAGGGTTTTTATGGTATTAGGTCTAACATTTAAGTCTCTAATCCATCTTGAATTAATCTTCGTATAAGGAGTAAGGAAAGGATCCAGTTTCAGCTTTCTACTTATGGCTAGCCAATTTTCCCAGCACCATTTATTAAATAGGGAATCCTTTCCCCATTTCTTGTTTCTCTCAGGTTTGCTAATTAAACTAAAGAGCTTCTGCACAGCAAAAGAAACTACCATCAGAGTGAACAGGCAACCTACAGAATGGGAGAACATTTTTGCAATCTACTCATCTGACAAAGGGCTAATATCCAGAATCTACAAAGAACTCAAACAAATATACAAGAAAAAAACAAACAACCCCATCAAAAAGTGGGCAAAGGATATGAACAGACATTTCTCAAAAGAAGACATTCATACAGCCAACAGACACATGAAAAAATGCTCATCATCACTCGCCATCAGAGAAATGCAAATCAAAACCACAATGAGATACCATCTCACACCAGTTAGAATGGCAATCATTAAAAAATCAGGAAACAACAGTTGTTGGAGAGGATGTGGAGAAATAGGAACACTTTTACACTGTTGGTGGGATTGTAAACTAGTTCAACCATTATGGAAAACAGTATGGCAATTCCTCAAGGATCTAGAACTAGATGTACCATATGACCCAGCCATCCCACTACTGGGTATATACCCAAAGGAGTATAAATTATTCTACTACAAAGACACATGCACACGTATGTTTATTGCGGCACTATTCACAATAGCAAAGACTTGGAATCAACCCAAATGTCCATCTGTGACAGACTGGATTAAGAAAATGTGGCACATACACACCATGGAATACTATGCAGCCATAAAAAGGATGAGTTTGCGTCCTTTGTAGGGACATGGATGCAGCTGGAAACCATCATTCTTAGCAAACTATCACAAGAAGAGAAAACCAAACACCGCATGTTCTCACTCATAGGTGGGAACTGAACAATGAGATCACTTGGACTCGGGAAGGGGAACATCACACACTGGGGCCTATCATGGGGAGGGGGGAGGGGGGAGGGATTGCACTGGGGAGTTATACATGATATAAATGATGAATTGATGGGTGCTGACGAGTTGATGGGTGCAGCACACCAACATGGCACAAATATACATATGTAACAAACCTGCACGTTATGCACATGTACCCTAGAACTTAAAGTATAATAAAATAAAAGAAAAAAAAAAAAACCTAGATGACGTGTTGATAGGTTCAGCAAACCACCATGGCACACGTATACCTATGTGACAAACCTGCACGTTCACCACGTGTATCCCAGAACTTAAAGTAAAAATAAATAAATAAATAAAAGAATATAATTTTTTTTCTGAGTACAACATTCTTTGTGTCACATAGGTTTTGGAATAAAATGTTCTTTTTAACAGCTGTTTACGTAGTTTATAATTTCACTTTTGATTCAATGGTGTTCTAGGAGTATATTTTGTAATTTCCTCTTTTTCTTTTCTATTTTATTTTAGGTTCGATGACTATATGTGCAGGTTTGTTACATGGGTAAATTGCATGTCACTGAGGCTTGTTGTAAGAATGATTCTGCTACCAAGGCAGTGAACATAGTATGTGACAGGTAGCCTCCCAACTCATGTTCCCATCTTTGTGTCCACATGTATTTAATGTTTAGCTCCCACTTATAAGTCAGAACCTGCGGTATTTGGTTTTCTGTTTCTGTATTAGTTCACTTAGGATAATGGCCTCCAGCTGCATCCATGTTGTTGCAAAGAACATGATTTCATTATTTTTTATGGTGATATTGTATTCCATAGTGTATAGGTACCACAGTTTCTTTATATAGTCTGCTGTTGATGGGCAGTTAGGTTGATTCCACATCTTTGCTATTGTGAACAAAGCTGCAATGAACATACAAGAGCATGTGTCTTTTTAGTAGACCGATTCATTTTCCTTTGGGTATATACTCCAAAACAGTTATTTTTGCATATTTTTAAATCATTCATTTAAATTGTATAGTTGTTATGCTCAGAAAAGCTCTTTTCCATTGTCTTTAACAAAAAAAAAAAAAAAAAGCACAGATTTTCCTGTATTTCTTCTCTTTTCTCGGAGACTTATTATTTTTCAGGATCTGTCCTCCAAGGTTCTTATGTTTCTCCTCATCATTTCATTGTCTTTATATTTTTGACTTTGTGCTTTGTGATTCTTCTTCCACTTTATCTTACAGGCCACTGTTTTGGGTCTCAGCCATAATCCTTTTCTTAAATGCATCTACTGAACTGTTTATTTGGGAAATCAGTTTTTTGTTTGCAGTTCTAGAAAGTCATTTTTATGCTGTGCGTGTATCTCCTTATATGCTCCTATTTTGTTATCGTTGTTGGTAGTGATGGTTTTCAAGTTGTCGCTCGTCTCTCCTCCCATCAGTTTAATTTTTTTAGGTATACATTGCTCAATTTACCTCTCTGACTGGTGATTGCTGAACCCACAGAAACGGTTACAAAGCATTTTGTTGTCAGCACATTGAGGTCAGCTCATATTAGAAGGGGAGCTCCCCAAGGGGTAGTAAGCCATCGAGTAGTGGGAAACTAGTACCTGGAGAAAGCTGCTGCCTTCCCAGGTCTACAGGGACCCTGTCTGTTCCTTTAGTTCATTCCTTCTTGGCCTCTTGAAGGTTTAGGAGACCAGGAACACGAGTATAATGTTGTTTTCCCAGTCTCCTAGTCTCTTTGTGCTGGGCCTTTCTAGTGCTGGATCCAGGGGCTAGCCTGACAACCCTTATTTCTGTTGAGTCTTCCCACAATGTCTAGGACCCCCACTCGTATCCAGCTCTTCTCCTTAGGCTTCAACAGCCATTAGGTTGAGGAGAAGCAGGTAGCCTGGTGCTGACAATGGGAAACAACACATGCTTAGGTTGATATCTTCCCAGAGCCTTCTGTTTGGTTTCTAAAGAAGAAGTAAAAAGGCCTTTGTATGGACTTTAGTTACATTTTTCCTAGGGAGTCACTTTATAATAACACAGAACTGGTGGTGAAATTCAGGGTGGGTACCTGCATCAGTTTGGGTACAGTCATGAAAATAGAGCTACCGAAATGTTACAATGATGAGGAATTTAATATATTTTAGAAACTGGATTCATCAAAAGTAGGAGGAGCTAGGAGAGTGAAAGTCTGGGAGATTCATGCTGGAGGATCAGACAAATATCTCTAATGACTTTAACTTGAAACACTGGAGGAGGTGAGGAGACCAAAGCTCACAAGAATTCTGAGAAGTCGCCAGGTCTAGTTACATAAGGCTAATAGGAAGTGGGACCTCAAAGAGAGATCTGTGAAGCCACACTGTCTGACTGTCACAGCCTCCTGAGAACAATGACTTCTGCTTCACTCCCACATTCCAAATCTTGAGTGAGTTTCTCTCAGTGGCAAACTCTAACCTGGAACCATACAAGGAAGGAGCTTCTGAAAACCTACTTCCCAGCCTTAACCAGAAGTGGTCGCTGAGTTGACATCAGGCAATCCAGCAGAGTACCCCAGAAGAAAGAACAAAGACTAGCAGTGTAGGATTATGAGTGTGGCTAAGGGAGCCTCTGGAGAGGATTCCTCTGTCCTTAGTCACAATGCCATAGCTTTCTTGATTAGTGTGCCTTGATGTGGTTTTCAGAAATGTCCTCTTCACTACCAAAAAAGACAAAGCATCACTCACTATCCACGGATTCTTTCAGAATCCTCCGGCCCATGCCAACCGTAGCCTTCTTGACAATGTCAGCATCTGATATTCAAAAAGTATTGGATTTTGCAACAGAATAACCTGGGTTCAAATACTGCTAGTGCTATTACATAGACATGGGAACCTAAGCTGGTAAATTACCCTTTCCAAGCTCTTTTCATTACTTGTAAACCAAGGGTGACACTATGTAATACTGAGAAAAGGTACAAGGATGAAATGACAGTTTATATAAAGCACCATATATTAATTACCTCCCTTTTTTTGGGTCATTAGTCTTGCTGCCTTGACAATGCTTCTGGTGCATGCCTAAAGCAAAGGAAAATGATGCTGTTGTTTCTTTTCTTTTATAGTAAGTGGGGACCCTCCAAGGAGATTCTCTTTTGCTGTCCTAGCAACAGTAAGGCAAACCTCCTATTATTGATCTGAGTTGCCTCCCCAAAGTAGACAACAGTGGATTCTTACCTTGCAGGCTGGGTGATGTAGGGAGGGAAAAGGCCTTATAGAATACAGTGGAATAAATAGAGAAAAAAAATGTAATAAGAAACAGTCATGCAAGATCCTCATATTGGGAGACGGGATGAGAACATGGAAAGGGAAGTAGCAGCAGACACTGCACTGGGAGAAGTAAAATGGGGAAGAATAAAGAATCCCACACGTGGGATACTGACAAGAGTACATGACTAGGGATGTCTCTTAGAGAAGACCGCAGTTAGCTACAGTATTGGCAGGTACAGTTACGACAACAGTGTAACGGGTAAAGTCACTTCAGCCATGTGCCAGACACATCCCTTCTGTACCATGTAAAATCATACCAAGTAGGTTACAGTTTCAAGTGAAGGAAAGTATAGGTCTAAGTGTCTTATCATTAGAAACCCAGCTTGTTATTTCTTGACCATCTGTAAGTCACTTCTCTTTCTCTAAAATGTAACAGTTGTATACAGTACTAGCTGTGTATAAGGGCTCTTCACATGTCCCAACCCCTGGCACTCCAAAGAAGACTCCAAGAAGCTACCCAAGAAGACAAAGGATCAGAAGCAGAAGGCCTGGCAAGGCAGTGATCATTTCAACTATCTGAGGAAGAGGAAGATTTCCAGAATCTTTCTTTACCAAAATCGTGGGCAGTAAGACAGGGTTGGAGAGAAACAGAGAGAGAATGTGTCACAGATGGGAATCTCTGAAAGCAGATGGAGTTTGTGGTGGAAGATGTTTTCATTAGGGATCAACAACTGTGAAAGGAAGTGGGAGGAGGCTGGATTGGGCAAAGGGAGAAGTTGAACTGTGAAGCAGGACCAACGAAGCCTTAGCCTACCTGGCAGGGAGCTCTGGAGTGAATATTGTCTGTCAGAGTGCCTGTGTTGATCTAAAATGGCCAGGCTTTGCTCATTCATGGAAATGTGGGCTGACCTAGGAAGGGAATGACCTCAGGTGAAGCAGTTCCACGGCAGAGACAAACCGTGAGGGAGCTGAGAGCCGGAAGCTACCTAGTGACTGCACTCCCCACAGCTGGGCAGCAAGCCTTTCTTGGGAGGAGAATCTGGACAGCACTCCTTTATGTCTACTACACTGTGGGGGTAGGGGGTAGCGGGGTGTGAGGAGGGGCGGGGGTCAGGCACTGACAGAAAACAAAGGAAAGCCCAGTAAGCCCTGAGATCTCTTCCCTTTCTCTAATGTTTGACTTTATCTTAAGGGAAATTTTAGAGGTATTTTTTATTTCATAATATTAACAAAATATTCAGTGTCATATTGTGGAAAGAGCCAGGGATTTGGGGAGCAGAAGGGCCTACTTGCATCTCAGTCCTGTCTGGGTGCACCTCTTACTAGCTGTATAATCTTGGATATGTTGCTCCACCTCTCTGAGCTCGTTTCCTCATCTGGAAAATGGAGATAATAATAGTCATTCACTCAGAGGGTTGCTTTCAGTATAAAGTGCCATATTCTGGATAAATATGTAGTACATACTAGTACATTAAACAAATAACATTATAATGATGAGGATATTTATTGTGCCTCTTATGTGCCAGTCACTGTTATACCACAGGTTGGGCATGGGACAAGTTACTCTTAGAGGAGTTTCACACAGTCCTTTTCTTCTACGAATTTACAATCTTGTTGAGAGAATTCAAGATATAGGCAAATACGAGGGGCTAACAACTTACTACTATATCCAATAATTTTTTTGTGAAATAAAATTTTCTTTCCCGAACCGTTTCATTTTACCATTGTCAGTATGACTGCTAGAATGAAGGCAAGAACAAGACCTGAAAATCTTCTGGAAACTGACCCAGGCCAAAGTCTTTTGTGTGTTACTTCCTGGGAGAGAAAATGGCAAGGTCCTCAATTTCGGATGTAGTGAATATCGGGAGCATGCTATGAGGAAAAGGCCAACTTTGATGACCCATTCCTCTTTGACACAGGTGATTCTGAATGCTGTGGAATGATAGGGATTCTGGGAGAAGATCCAGTGCTGCCCAGTGATGTTGGTTGGGAATGAGATGGAATCTTTTAAAAAAGCTGTAACTCATTGTTTCCTTCTTCACTGGAGAAGAAAGTGACAAACATTTAAAGATGTTCATTCCTGACAGGCATCCCAACATCACATTATAATGGCCCAAATGTCAATTTTATAGGAGGCAGAAAATCACATATCTGCTTGGTGTAGATTGGAAAGGTCTTAGTGTTAAGCTGTTTTTGGATACATCATTGGCATCGCTCTGTCTTGTAACTTTGTCTCACTCTAAAACCCATTCGGGTTTATAGCAGGCAAACATAGAGAACAGAGAAGATTTGATCTGAAAATCTTTCTGGACTTCTCATTTCAGTTACCTATTGCCATGTAACAAAGCACTCCCAAACTAAGTGACCTAAAACAACCACCGATTTGCTCACAAGTCTGTGGGTTGGGAATGGGGATAGGGTGCAGCAGGAATGGCTCTTTGGTGTCCTGTGAAATCTGGAGGCTCACAGCTTGAATGGTTAGGAGCTGACTGAGATGGCTTAATTGGTGTGATATATCTGGAGCCTCAGTTCTTGCCATCAGCTGGATTGTTCAGTTCCCTTTTACATGGACTCCTCATATGGTCAGCCCGGGCTTCCTTATAACTTGAGTCTCAGGGTGTCTGACTTCTTACATGGTGTCTGGCTTCCCCTTGAGGGAAGTGCATCTGCCAAGTTTCTTAAAGGTGAGGACTGAAACTGGCATAAGATCACTTTAGCCACATTACAAGTCACAAGGACAGCCTGGATTCAACGGTGAGGGAAACAGATATTAGCTCTGCAAGGTGGAGTGGCATATACATATATACAGGATTAGGAGAACTTGTTGGTCACGACTCCAGTAACTATTGCTGCATAGCATATTACCCTCCAATTGAGTAGTTAAAAACAAATTAGAAATTAAAAACATTTAATTTTGTTCACAATTTTATGGGTTAGGAATGTGAGGAGGACTCCATTGAGTAGTTCTCCACTGAGGGATCTCTCATAAAGTTGCAGTCACATGTCAGCTGGGGCTGCAGTTATCTCGTGGTATGATTGGACTTGACATCCAAGACAGATCTCTCCCTTTGCCAGCAATGCTGACTTATCTGGGAGCTCAGCTAGCATGGTTGACTGGTGAGCCTAAATGTGAACTCTCTAGTGTGGCAGCCTCAGTGTGGACAAACTTCATACATGGCAGCTGGCTTTTCCCAGAGCAAACATTCCAAAGAGGGCCAGGCAGAAGCTACATGGCCTCTTCTCACCTAACCTAAAAGTAACAGAGTAGCACTTCTACCATACTCTATGGGTTGAAGTAGTTACAAACCCAGTCAGTATCAAGAAGGGAGGACGTAGTGGCCACCTTTCAATGTCCCATTTTAAAACTACCACGGTGGCCAAGAGTTGGGGAGTTGGAGATAATGTTTTCCAGCTCTTATGTTATAGAAATCCACCAACTCATCGGAGATCCCATAAAAATGAACCTTAAATCATGATATAGATAAACACTGCAGGGTTTGAATCAGAAATGAATGCCTTTCAGAGCTCTGGCGTTTGGATCTGAACATTCAAATTGTTGAGACTTAAGCATAAAAATTAAAGTGGCTTCCAACTCCCAGATCTTGGCCCAGTGGGCTTTTCTTTATCTCAAGCACCTTGGCTGGAAGTGTAGCTTTTGCCAGGCTGCCTCCTGTTGAACCAGCTTTCTGCTGTGAAACGTTTTCACAAATGAAAAACGTGTTTGATCCAGTGAGAAGCAGTCTGATCACTAAAAGATCTAATTTAGTGGTGCCTGATGACAGTGTCTCTACACCCAGGTAGTCCAAAACTGCCAGAAAAAAAACCCCTAAGTGTATGTGTCCTCTGCCCTCCTGCTCACTCCAACTTTACCCTCTAGCACAGACAAGGGAACCATGTGGCCTCTTGCCGAGAAACATTGCTCAGAACTGCTGTAGGATGAGCAAACCTGGAATCCAGAGTCTGGTATCTTGAGGCATTTGTAGACTAGTAGGAAACTGATACTGAGATAACAGGGTCAAGCGGGTGAGCCTCTTAGGACCTTTTCCACTTCACTACCAAGTAGTAAAGCCTCTGTCCTTTATTCCAGAAAGCAACCCAGTCCTCTTTAGAGGCACGGTCATGCAACATTTTGTTTTAGAAGATCGCTTTAATTCCAGGACTAATTCACTCTACTACACGGAATAACTCTGCACCCCATGCTCTACCGGGTCAATGGAATTTCTCTCATAAGAGCAGCAGAGACAGAATGGGACACATTTTACCAAAGTGACAAGGCACAGAGAGGTCTGGTGACCAGATAAGTGGAAATTGCTAAACTGAAAACTGAGGGTACTTCCACTACAACGGGATGAGGGAGATGGATCTGGGTGGGAAAGGGGAAGTACTATAAGCTAAGCCAGGTCTTCCTTGAGATGCTTCAAGACTGAATCCCTTTGGTGGCAGGAAAGGACCTTTGGACCATCCTCACACAGATGTCAGATCTTCCAGCTGACCATCCTGCATTACCAAGTAACTTGGGGGCTGGACACTGGAGCAGGCCTTTTTCCGAGTCAATTTCAACAACACTTTTTTCATATTAAATATCTCATGGGGCTTTGAAGAGAGAAAGTCCCCCATTCCTTTCACAGAACAAGCTGCCAGTGACCTCTTTAGCAGAATCTTCAGAAGCTTGGTTTAGATAAGAATGTTTGTCCCTGCACTTGAATATTCATAATCCTTGGTCTCTGACATGAACATCCTTATGATGTCATTGATTTGTCTCTATATGGACACAAACCACCATATTGTTCTTGCATGAAGTATTTCCTTTATCTTCTGATATTTCTTTTCCAAGGTAGTTTACAGTGAAGAAAAACACTGTATTTTACCTGTTTGTGTTTATGGACAGATAGACTCCCCTAATTTTCCGAAGCAGACATCTCAACTCACTTTGATCATATTAACTAACCTGGGTTTAGTCATATATTGAAGATTAGTCTCCTTTAAGGAACAGAATGATATCTAGCTTCCAGCTGGAAGTTACCCTTGCTAGAGGTGTCGTTGTTGATAGGGTTTACAGAGGGATCTTATCTGTGGAGAGAACTTTCCTATAAATCTTAATGTGGCGGGAAAGCTGAGACACCTGGTGTCCACATCGATGCCATGCTTAATATCTTCCAAGACAGAAACTGACCCTTTCCCCAAAATAAGGTATTGTTACTTATTTTTATTTTTTATTTTTTTTGAGACGGAGTCTGGCTCTGTAGCCCGGGCTGGAGTGCAGTGGCCGGATCTCAGCTCACTGCAAGCTCCGCCTCCCGGGTTTACGCCATTCTCCCGCCTCAGCCTCCCGAGTAACTGGGACTACAGGCGCCTGCCACATCGCCCGGCTAGTTTTTTTGTATTTTTTTTAGTAGAGACGGGGTTTCACCGTGTTAGCCAGGATGGTCTCGATCTCCTGACCTCGTCATCCACCCGTCTCGGCCTCCCAAAGTGCTGGGATTACAGGCTTGAGCCACCGCGCCCGGCCGGTATTGTTACTTATTGGGGGGATGTGGACAAAGTAAATGGTATGTACACAACAGAGGAGTATGCGTGTGTATGCTTTTGATTGAACGTGCTGAGCTAGGGAAGTTTTAAAAGATCTAGGAGTTTAGAATTCACAGACAGGACCAGTGAAAATGTGCCTCCCACCTCTTTTTAAGAGGCTGATAGGAGTTTTGAGAGACCAAGCGGTATAACAGATGAACACTGGTTTTAGAGACAGACCCACCGGGTATCCTAGCCTGCCACCCATCTTTGTGATCCATGCTCCACCACGTACCAGCTGTGTGACCTCCTGGCAAGCTACTTTACCTCTCTGAGCTTCATTTTCCTCATTTGTGAAATGAAAATAACAACAGAACAAACATGTCCTTAGGGTTGTTGTGAAGATGGAATAAGATAATGATGTAAAGCATTTAGCATGCAGCTAAATTGATGATTACTGTTATTGGGTGTAAATTATTATGATTTTTAAATGTTTGACTTTTATTCTAGATACAGGAGGTACATGTGCAGGTTCATTACATGGGTATACTGCACAATGCTGAGATTTGGGGTAGGACTCCTCTTTCCCTCAACCTTTCCTCTAAACCCATCTAAACCTCCAACCCTTTTGAATTCGATCATTTGAAGAGAAATGTTTTCCTTCCCAGACAACTGATATTAATTAATGGTCTAACTTTGGGTTGGATAATCACATTGTGTCATCAAGCTCCAGATTATTAGATATTATTTACAAGAAAAATGGGCCTGGAGTTCCTCTCAGACTGAGGATGGAGGCTGCAAATTGAGTTTAGAGGGTTGCCGACCTTTAGACCTGGACTGGGAGCAGGGGGAGCCCACACTCCTGGTCTTGAAAGCCACAGCAGGCTCTTGTAATTGAGTTACCGCCTGGGATTCAGTAAGACTAATCCATCTATATGATTTCTTCGCCTGGTTTAATGCCATTAACCAAACCGAATTAAGAAGGGGGTGGGGTTGAGTAGGATGAGGGAAAACGAATTTTCTGCATGGGAGTTGCTACCGCGCCTTCATGGCCAGGCTGAAGTCTAAGGTCTGATTAATGGACGGTTCTGAGGACCAAGCCCTGCTAGTCACCACCCCAGTCCCTCAACAGAGCGCGAGGCTACCAGGGATTCACAAGCACAAGAAAGGCCATCGCAGAAAAGGTTTTCCAGGATGCCCCAGGGGCTACTTCCTGAATACTATCAATCACCTTCCTTCCCTAGTTCGTTCGTTTACTTCCCTTCCCTTCCGCTGCCTCCCTCCCTCTCCTTCTTCTCTTCCTCTTTCTTTCTTCTCTCTCTCTCTCTCATTTTGCCACAAGTATTCCTCAGGCAACGTTTCAATCCTACTTATTCCTCTTCAGCACTCGTCCCCAGTCCCACCTCACCCGTTTGCCTGGGATTGGCCATCCTGGGGGTGGGCACTCTTTGCTTCCAGTTTACCAACAAGAGCGACCAGCCCTAGGAGGAGGGGCCTGCGTGGGAGGGTGGGGGTGGGAGGTGGCAGCCGCCGCGGTCAGTTTCACCCTCTGACCTAGTGACACCCAGCCCATGAGTTCCACAGGGGCTGGTCCTTTTCTCCCCCATGAGATCCCGAGGGCCCTTCTCTCCCCCATGAGAGCCCGACTGTCTCAACTTGAGCAGCTAGCCAGAAGCGAAAAGTCGTCGACTCCCGGACTGAGATTCCACTGCTCGGTGCGAGCAGTTGCCAACAGGGGAGTCCCCAAAGTGTAGGTGGCGACCAGCACGGGCCTGGGAAAGCAGGCGCTAGGAACAGAGGAGTTACAGGGGCCGGGATGGGGGGAGCGCCCGGCTTCCATCTCCTTGGTCAACGGTAGGAGCCCGCTACAGTGGCACCCGCAGGCCCTCCCTGCCCCGGAGGGGCCAGGGGACGCCCGGCAGACACGCTCGCCTGCACTACGCGGGGCTCGCCGGGGTTTTGCCAACCGGCGGCTGACGTCGGCGCGCCCCTGCCGAGCTCTTCTTTTACTACAGCGGGCAGGCGGCTTTGTGAGGCCCCGCCTTCGCCAGCCCCCACCCTCCGCGTGCCCACACCTTGCCGTTTATATAGAATGCGCCGCGGTGTTGATTCGTGGCTCTCTAGGACCGGAGAGTTCTTTGGAAGGAGAGCGCGAGCGAGGGAGCGGGCGAGCTCCGAGGGGGTGTGGGTGTAGGGAGAGAGAGAAAGAGAGCAGGTAAGGGCCATCGTCTCCCACTCCTCCGCCGGCGAGCAACTCCGGCCCCCTTTTTGGCAAAATAATAGGAACCTGGAAATGGATTAAATAGAAAGAAAGGAAAGAGGCGACCCTCTCCTCCCAATTCCCCGCGGGCGAGAAGCTGCGCGACTCTGCGGTGTAACAGGCTCACACGTTGCTCATCACATGTTCAAACATTTCCCTTTCAGGGAGGCTTGTTATTTTTAAGTGAATATTTTTATCTTTGTTTTGATTTTTTTAAAAACCTTCCTCGGGGTTTTATTTTGATCGAGTTGGCGGCCCGCAGCGGATTGGGAGAGGCGGGGGAAAGCAGCCTGCCAGTGCGCGGGCAGCCCACCCAGGCAACTCCCAGCGAGCGGCCCGCGCGGAGCCCAGGGAGGCCGGCAGTGAAGCCGGGGAGTCCCGGCCGCTCCTCTCGGCCGCCCTGGGGGTTGCGAGCGTGGCTCTCCGCAGGCGGGCAGAAGCTGAGGGCGCGGGGAGCGGAGGAAGCGCCGCGCGGCTTTGTCTCTTCACTTCTTGAGCGCGGCGAGCCGCTCCTCCCGCGGCCGGCCGCTCCGGATCGCCGCGGCGGCGACGGCGGCTCCTCCTTCACCCCTCTCCTTTCCTCCCCACTCTCTCGTAGGCAGCGGCGGCGGCGGCAGCGGTGGGGAAAAGCGGATTCCTCCCCGAGCCACACCGAGGGGAGCTCGTGGTCGAGACTTGCCGCCCTAAGCACTCTCCCAAGTCCGGCCCGCTCGGCGAGGACTTCCGTCTTCTGAGCGAACCTTGTCAAGCAAGCTGGGATCTATGAGTGGAAAGGTGACCAAGCCCAAAGAGGAGAAAGATGCTTCTAAGGGTAAGCCCGCCCGCCGAGTCCGCCGGCTTTCCTTTCCTTCGTTTCCCTCGCCCCCTGGCGTGCGCGCCGCCCTCCGGCGGCTCCCTGCCTCCTTCCCGGAGCTTAAGCTGCCCATGACCTCTGCGACCCCGGGAGAAAAGGAGGGGCAGAGGTCGCTGGGGGTGGATCTAGGTTTGCACCACTTTCCCTCCTTCCTCGCGGAATTGTCGACCCTCGAGTGCCTCCAGCCTCCTCCACTCCCGCTCTGGACGCACGGTGGTGGCGCTGCGGGCAGACGAAGCTGCTGCCGCCCGGAGCGCCGGGAACCGCGCTGTCTGCTGACAGTCGGCCGCCTGTCTGTATGAGTGCATGTGTGTGCGTGTGCGCGAGTGTGCATATGTGTGCTGCGCGTGTGCAACATGGTGACATACTCAGGAATCTGGCCTGCTTTCAGAACCCAAGCTTGAACCCACCTTCAGCCCCCTCTCCCCGCCCCCAATGCAAACAAAGAGCCTGGTGGAGACGCAGAGCCCCTCCCCCTCTCCTCCCCCCACCCCGTACACCCCCTAATCCCAAACTCCTTATCCACCCCAGCCCTCGGGGAAGGCAGGAGTTTGCACCCTTCGACACGCCGCGTGCAAAAGTGAGCAATCCTGGTGCCCTGGCGCCGCCCGCGCTGCGCTTTGGCAGCAAAGCCTCGCCAAACCCCAGGAGAACAAAGGCTGTTGTCCCCTTGCCACTAGTGCCCAGGGTGAGTGGGCCTCCGCGGGAGGGGGCAGTCCTCTTCCTCTGCTTGCTGGGGTTCAGTCACCTCGCCCGGGGCACCCGACCACTGGTCCCCCTGGAGTGCGCGCCTCTGCCCGGGGCCTCCCATCGGCGGGTTGGGGAGGCACAGCAAAGCAGTGCTCAGGCTGGGGAGAACTAAGGCAAAGGAAGAGGACGCCCCCCCCACCCCCTGCCGGTTCTAGCCGTTGCCTTTCTGAGGACCAGGATTAGCTCCAGAATGTGAACTGGAGACAGCGGCCTTGGAGACCCGGGTGCGGAGAGAGGCACAGAGAGGGAATGTGAACAGCAGTGGGGAACGGCAGGTGCCTTAGGTGCAAGTATCCGGAATGGCCACGAAACGGACGCTGGAGTGGGCTGGATTAGCCCTGAGGGCCCCAAGCACACTGGACCGCAGCGACCCACGCTGAGTCCCCACTGCAGAAGTGAGGTTGCAGCGCGGGGAGTCCCAGGTTTTGTTCATGGGGGCCCCCAATTTCTCCCTGATCCCTCAGGCCCCCTTCACTCCCACTCCTTTCTCTATTCCTTTTTCTCCTCTCCTCCTTCTCGCCTCTCCCCATCTCTCAGAGCTTTCTTTCCCGGGAGATTCTAGGGCAGCACCAGCCCTCCCCCGCAGAAAGTTGTCAAAGTCTTCACCTCAAGGCCTTTCTCCTTGTTTCCAAATGGAGCCATTTCTTCCCCAACTAGGCGAAAGGGTGACGAAAGGTTCCGCGAGTTTGTGGAGGGGTCACAGCCGTTGTCACACGGGTCAGTGTTGCCCCCGGTCTGGCTCAAGGCTAGCATTCAATCTCAAGTGAAAGAGTAACTTTGGAATGTAGAACTACAGCTGCAGGTTTCCAGAGCTCTCCGAATTGTTGAGTCTCAAACAGGCATTTATATGATAAAGGAAAATGACTTCGGGGTCATTAAATCGTTTTGTTTTCCACTGAGGGCCCAGAGAAGTAAATGTAATTACAGAATGTGGCACCAGATTGATCTAGGCACCTCATTCCCCTGTTGAATCTGGGAGTATTTCACGTTTGTTTCTGGAACTTTGGTTCCCGATTTCCATCAGGTGGTTACTTCAGGTTTATTTCAGGCTGCCTTTGGGAGACCCTGAAACCAAATTCATTCAAAGAAAACGAGTTTCTGTTTTAGGAATATAATTTGCAGTTGTCCAGGATGGATTAATGCATCTGGAAACAGGACAGGTTTCTGTAATTCAATAATACAAATTTGTACTAGACATGTGTCATAACATTTTCTTGTGTTGACTCACCACATTTGAAACCACATACCTCTGTAGGAATTGTGTAATTAGCACTTGAAATTATGGTTGTAATTAGAATAAATTAATTTTACAAGGCAACTTTTAAGAAAGGAGTTTACTTCCCCGAGAAGATGGGAAGCTTTAGGCTGCTAAGAGCAAGATTGCCATTTCAGCCTTTCTGTTCGTTGTTGAATTTAGAGCATTTTCAGAACAGTAAATGTGCAGTAGCCATTAGTATTTTCTTCTTTCACGTATGTGAAAAGTCTTATGTGACTGAATTTTAAAGACTAATTTTTATATTAGAGATGAAAAGTTCAAGGTCTATTTTATCTTCTAGTCAATAGTTTATATATGTTGACCATATTTCTGAAGAGTTTTCCTTACTTACACATTTCCTATATATAGGTCATCTTTAATTTTTTACGCTGAAAAACTAATTGGCATATTCTTTGTAATATAGCAAGATATAGGATCAAGCATTTCATAGATACCTTGAATCTACACACATTTAATTTTGAACAATGGTGTGACAGATGATTGGATGAAATCAAATAATTTAGTAACAGTTTGAATGAATTTCATAATCTGTTTTCACAGTCTACTGCTCATTTAAATTCAGCCTCCCACCCCCATCGGTTAGGGCTCATACCCACAGTGTATCATAACTACATAGATTATTACAGAGTACAGTGTTTCCAGAGCTTTTATAGCACAGGTAGTAGGTTTCCAGTAAATTATTTTGTGCTGCTGAATGGAATATGGCCTTAAGAGTATATAAATTGCTGATTGTCTTTTTAAATGACATTTTCTTCAACTTACTGAGGTTAAGACCAGTGATGGACACTGATCTTTTTCATAACCTTTTCAAAAATGTAGCCAGACAAGATAGGCTGTTCTCTTTGGAAAGGGGGCGGGGACCTTGATTCTGTTTGAAACTATTAAAAAGGCCTCTTGTGCAGCCAGTCGCCTTTTGTGTATTTATTTATGCTTTGTATAAACTTTAAGATTGGCAGATGTGTATATAGTTTGAGTCACGCGGCTCTTGGACTGGAGGATCTGTTTCCATTTCAGGGAAGAAGAAAGCATAATATTTGTTTGTTCAAGCAGATATTCTCTTAGCTTTGACTCACTCTTCTCTACCTTGTCACATAAGATCTTTTCAGCAGTCTTCTGTTGGAAAAGCACTCAGTTAAGGCTGTTTCTGGTTTGTTGCAACAGTTTTCCTGTGGCATCGGAAATCTTGTAGGCTGCTATAGATAAAACCAAATCTTTTTTGGATTAAGTAAAAATGCTAGCTAATTCTCACTTTCAAAACTGTCTTTAGGTTTATGGCTACATGTTTGGAGTTGGGTGTGTTTTTTTCAACAACCCTTTCCTTTGTGCTTAGCCTAACAGCCACGATATCCAGGCAAGTTTCAAGGCTCTGTGGGCTGTGGGTTCTCTTGGTGAGACAGCACTGTTGTCAGGCTGGGCTCATGCTGGCTGCTGGACAAGGGAGGACAATTGCATGCATAGCCCAAGAAGCCAGCCACTTGTACAGCTGCTGTTGTAATGGTTTATGGTGGCCCCATGCATTTACACCACAGTTGGTTTTTTGTTCATTTCCTGGCCCTTTCCAATAGTCTTTCTACCCTATCCTACTTAAGAAGGACAGGACATTGTGGTCATGCAGCCAGCAGATATCTAGGCTTGAGTCCTGAATTCCTTCCAAAAGATCATCTTGATCATTGTGGTTTACTGTAATAGGTTTCGTCAAGTGTCTTTCTCAGACTTGGACCAGGCAAAAGCAGATGTTTAGAGGTATTTTACCGGCAAGAAATGATGCGGTTGGTGACCTCTTATTAAAAAGTAACAATGATCATCTGTCTATTACTGATGTAGGGACTTGTTTTTTCACTCTGACATCATGGTCCCATGGTTTTACATACAGTGTCATAAGCCACACGGTCTCTTCTGTGCTGAAGGAGGTAGATCATAGCCTTGCTAAGGAGGTGTGACCAGGGAGATCTCTAATCAGAAATATTGGTCTGTTCTTGGGGATAGGTGGAAAAGATAGTCCACATTATACCCAAGTCCTCTTCATAGTTATTTGTAGCAGCGTGTAGCTTCTTTATTGACAAAGGCTAAAGCTAGAAGGGGGAGCAAGTTGGGGCATGGGTGAGGGGTACCGAATCTTCTTTCTAGCTTAGTACTGCTTCCTCTAAGCCTCTTTTCAGCACAGTTCAAATAATTTAAGGGGGTTAGTATGTGTCCTAGGTCTGGAGATGTCGGTGAAGTTGGAGTGGCAATGGATGTTGAATTGGGGCCTGGGTAAGAAGCAGAGGGTGAGCTGTGGGGTGAAGGAAGGAGTTGAGGTCTGTGCCCACAGCAGGGAGATTTTATGGGTGGCTTTGAGGACAGGGTCAGGACTGGGGAGAGAATTGGAATTAGGGAGAGAATTGGAATCAGAATTGGATAAGCCAGAGGGCTGACTTGTCAGGCGGTGAGTTAGGAGATGAAACTGTTAGCGTTCCAGGTCTCTTTGCAGCTGTGCTGTTTTATGTCCAAATCAACTTCTTATTCTGGGAATTACAATCAACATAGAACAACCAGAATGTGTTGCAGTTCTTCAAATATATCCAATAAAAAGGCTTTCTAGTGTCTGCTTCAGTATGACATATTTTTGGAGTTGAGAAATTTGAAAAGAATGGACAATCATTGTCAAGATTAAGCAATTGAAGGAGGGGGGAAAAACCATATGCATTAGATTGGATGAAGGGGATCCTACATGTCTATTACCTTGCTCAGCTTAACATTATCTTTGAAATGTGACGACTAGGCGCATATTATAGTTTTAGCAATTAGTACCGGACACAAATGTCTGCATAACTAATTTTCTGCAGTCGCTGATGTTTGTTTCCCTATCAAGAAGACACATCGTCACCATGATTTATCAGCACAGGCTGAAGAGTGGATTTCAGGCTCATTGTCCTGTGCAATGTGAGTCATCTTAGTTAGTCTTCATCAACTTGAAATATAGGTTATCTATTTGTAATACACCAGCTCTGCAAACTTAGTTGAATCTTATTTCTGACATTTTTTAACATGGCATTTTATCACTTTTTTGAATGTCATATATTGATGAAACATTTCCTAAGAGTGTGGGTTTCCAGGTAAATGCATTAATTTCCTAAAGAAAGTGAAACGATATATAGTAGTCATTATGACCACCACTCCAGGCCTCAGATCCGATTTCTCCTTGAATTGGATGGCCATTTTTTTCCTTTAAAGCAGTGTTTTCCAGAGCATTAATTCTGAAAATGGGGAGGGGGGTTATTAGAAAAGAAATAAATTACTGATTCTTAGGGCACAATGGACATATGAAGGACTATTTTATTAAGGGATCTGAGTTGTAATAAATATTAAGCCTAAATTATAATGACTGTTTATTGTGATTACTGTAAAGCAGTTCTCATGGCTATTCTTGCCTCTGCCCTTTGAAATTACTTTGAGCATTGATTTTCAAATGGAAATAGTACTAGTGTCTCTGGCTAATGATCTTCCCCACAGGCAAAAGCTTCTGCTGGTGTAGGGTTGTGGTTGACATTCTAGGGAGTACAATAGGGCTGTGTCCAGAGCTAAGTTGCTTACTTGGCCTGCCTGCAGAGACATCAGATTTGATCTGGACAATCACTCTTTGGCCAAAAGGAATCCCTAGTTGTACATGTCTGTCCTTTTATTGTGGTTCCTGTAAGTAGGGCTGGGAAGAAAGAAAATAATCTTTGGTGAAAGGCAGGCCTAGTCAAAGGCCAAATTAGAAAAGAAAAAACAGTAAAATTCAATTTCCTTTTTTTGTAATTGAAGTTTACCTGCAGTAGCATGTACAAATCTTAAGTGTGCATCTCAATGATTTTTGATAAATATTTACACCCGTAAAATCAACACCAAAGTCAAGATACAAAGCATTCTTATCATCCCAGAAAGTTCCCTCATGCCCCTTTCTAGTCATTCCCCCTACCTAAAGACAGCTCTTATTTTATTCTTTTTTTTTTTTTTGAGATAGGGTCTCAGTCTGTCGCCCAGACTGGAGTACAGTGACACGATCTCCGCTCACTGCAACCTCCGCCTCCTGGGTTCAAGTGATTCTCCCGCCCCAGCCTTCCGAGTAGCTGGGATTACAGGCGCACACCACCACCGCCTCGCCAATTTTTTGTATTTTTAGTAGAGACGGGGTTTCACCATGTTGACCAGGCTGGTCTTGAACTCCTGACCTCAAACGATCCACCCGCTTCGGCCTCCCAAAGTGCTGGGATTATAGGTGTGAGCCACTGCGCCTGGCCTCCTATTTTTATTTCTATCATCAACTATTAGTTTTGCCTGTATGCACTCTTTGGCCACCTCCCCATGCAACACTCTTCATCCCCTATTGATAACCCTTCTTGTCTTGTCCTCTGGTTTACTTGGAAGACTCCCACCCTGCCCCACACTGGGGCATTCAATAGAATCTTGGACATGGTTAGTATTCTAGGAGTGGTTGTTGAATGACCTGGGAAAGCTAGGGAATTCCTTTAAGCAGAGGTATGTTTTATTCATCCTTTAATAGCAAATAACAATAATGATCATTGCTATCTTTATAGTAGTAGCCTCTAAATTACTGAGCAGTTACTATTTACTAGGCAAACATTATTTTTACATATATCTAATTTAATCCTGACAGCCAAATGAAGTACAGTAGGTCTTAGTACATACAGACTTTAGAGATGAGAAAATTGAAGTTCATGGAGATCATGTAGCTTATATGAAGTCACACCGCTAGTGGTTTGCAAATTACTAGCACAGTGCTTGGCCTTGTAGTAATCAATAAATGATGAATGCATGTGCCATGCACCTGTGGAACTTCATTGGTCCTATGCCCTGCTCACTTCCTGTTTTGTTGTCATATCAGAAGGCACTGTGATAGAGAAAGACTTTTTCAGAGCCTCCTGGTGGCTTAATCTGATAAATACCTAGGGAGATTTATGTTCTAAAGATTGCCTGGGGTAGAGCTTTCATGCAAAGAATTCAATAGTTAATGGTTGACTTTCTAACACCTAGCTACGTTGGAGAAATACTTTTGACTGGTGTCCTAAAAATAATAGTATTTTCTGAGCACTGACTATAGGCCAGGGAGTTGACATGAAGCATCTCATGAATGCCTCAAAATAATGTATGGACATTCAATGTATGGAGAATGAATATCCATACTATTCTTCCAGTGTGACAGATGAAGAAACTGAGACACTGAGGACATCCTTAGGTCACTCAGTTAAAAAGACGGTGAAGTGAGGATTTGAGCCAGATTTGATTGACTCCAAATCTACCTCCTAACCACTAACCACTATATCACACTCCCTTCCTAGGCAGCACAGCTGAGTCTTTCTAATGCAGGTTTTCACCAAGACAAAATTACTTTCATTCACCAGATTGGACATAATTAGGAGGAGTGTGCCTATACTAAATGCATGGTTGCTCCAGGGCTGTGG
Organism: Rhinopithecus roxellana; assembly: GCF_007565055.1. Taxonomy (NCBI): domain Eukaryota; kingdom Metazoa; phylum Chordata; class Mammalia; order Primates; family Cercopithecidae; genus Rhinopithecus; species Rhinopithecus roxellana. The sequence goes on along the minus strand of NC_044555.1, from coordinate 112,240,031 downwards.
TCTTTGTTCAGTTAAACAAACGTCTGAACACTGTTTGAGTGACTTTTCTGTATCAGGCGCTGTGCTGGGGTGCCCTTTCTTTCTTCTCTGGCCTGGGACATTCTGACTTCACTTTCCGATGTGCATCTCACTTCACTTGGCCATTCTCTTGAACCACTGCTACAGGACATTGGCTAGGTGACTGTGGCTTTCATTGGCCAGGTGACTTTGGCTTTCATATTGGTTTAAAAACAATGGTACTTTCTTCTACAACTGCATCTGGGACCTTGTTTCACCTGCGTCTTCAAGATTATACATCCTCTTAATTCACTGTTGAGTGAAAACTCCACTTGTTTATCTTAGTTTTCATTCCATGGTATATGCTTTCAGTCTGTCTCCCATCAGAATCATATGTCTCATTTCCCTTCTCTTTGTCTCTCAACCCTACCCCGTTCTTCCTCTGTCTCTCCTTCTTTCCCTCCCTCCTTTTCTTGTTAACAGATGTCAGTGGTTTTTATTAACCAAATGGGGCTCCTCAGGGTGTGCTGAGCCCACTGAAAGATTTTCATTTCTGGATTTTTTCCTTTGATAGCTATATTAATCGTGGTGAAAAAAATCCACCCCCCACAACAAAGTGTAGCTCCATAGAAGAGCTTTTTCACTACTTATGTAACTCATTTTAAATGGAAAAATAAAAAAGTGCAAGCTTTATTTTGTATACTATTTATGCTGCCTTCAGTTAGATAATATTTCCAAAAATATATCTTGTTAACAGAGACACAACGCCTTGAACGAGCATATTAATTATAGTTCTTGAAGTTGGGAATCATGTAGTGTTGATGTGTATTGTAGAACCGTTGCTTAACGGCAGTAATTAACAGTGATGGGTCTGTTGCATGACTATAGGTAAATTGAATAACAAACATGAAACCCAGTTCTCAAAACTTGCTCCAAATAATGTAGGTAGCATTTGTTACTGTTCTGGAGTTGAGGGTTAGTAAATAGCTAGGGTTCTTAAAATATTTATCTAGCTCTTAAAAGTAGAAGTAAACAACCTAAACAAGGTAGGCTGAGTGCAGTTCTTGAATATGCCCATAGATATTTTCAGAATCTTCTTTCAATGGTGACTTTGAAAGTATGGAGAATTGACCTGCTTATTTTGCCTTTGATTCTCTGTGTGTATGCTTGCCTCTCCTCTTGGGGGCTTTATTGAACATTAAGGCTTCCGAGAGCTCTTGAATTTGTGAGTGATTTTCGGAGCTCTGGGAACAATGTGAGCCATTCTCTTGGAAACAGGACAAGGTGCTCCTAGATGCTCTCATTCCGGGGGAACATTTGTTTTTCGACTAGCTGGGAACCCGACGATCGCGCTGAAAGGTCTGGTCAACCAGCCTCCCTAGTTCCTGTGTATCTGGCAGGCGGGTTTATTACAAACCTTAGTGTGTTCATTAGCCTCGTGATGTGGCAGCTGCCTAAAAAAGAAACACGGAAAAGTTGTGTCACCGAAGGTGAAACTTGGCAAAGAGATGCCCGGCGCCGGCTCCGGGCATGACAAAGCGCCTTCCTGGCGGCGGCAGCGGCGGTGGGCAGTGGGGGTTTCTGTTTGCTTGCCCTCGATACCCACGGCCCAGTCGACTCACGGGAAGGCGTCGCAAAGGGAACCGCGGGTCCGGGCCAAGGCTCCGTGGCAGGCGGTGCGGGCGGCTGCAGTCCGGGGGAAGATACTGCGCGCTCCGGTGCAGCCCGCGGCCTCGCAGTCTAGACCGCTGGCACGTTGCAGCCTGTGGGGAAGCAGCGTTAAGATGGTGGCCGTCAGAGCAGCGCTGGTGGTGGCCGGGCGGGGCTCAGGGAGGCGCGCCCTCCTCCCCCACCGACACCTATCAAGGCTTTTTTGCTCTCCGTACACCTGACCCACCCGCTAGACACCTCAAAGGCAGGCATAGAAGGCCAAGAGCCTTGAAGTCAGAGCTTGACCAACCCCAGAGCTTTGCTTTCTGTCTTCTTGTTAATGCTAATTTGACTTTAGCTGCTCAAAAACCGAAGATGCATCTTGAGCAGGACGCTCACAGGCAGTTTTGAATTTATTTGTGTGTTTTTATATTGCTTATGTTTTATTACCTTGATTTTTTTCAGATTATAAAATAATGCATGTTTACCGGAGACAATTTGGAACATCATAAAAGCATAGAGAAGAAAATATCACCCAAGGTTCCACTACCAAGTTAACTTTTTGAGGCTTTTCTTCTAGTCCTTTTTCTCTGCATATTATAATGCATAGACATGGCTAATTGTCTTTAAGTGTGTATGTGGGATCAGGCACATACACGATACTTCCTTTTTTTCCCTCAACGTGTTAGAATGTTATTTTATGTCATTAAATAATTTGCACCATCATTTTCAGTGTGTTTACTAGGTGTGGACTTAGAGGTAACCAAGGAGAGATAGTGATTTGTGCCTGGGGTGTGAACATTTTTCTTGCACCTCCTTGAGATCCTTCTCACTGGACACCACAAGCGTGATTAGTATTTTGTAAAAGTACATGTATGAATATGTGCCCATGTGGGGCTATGTATATGTATGTATAAATCTGTAAATACCAAATTAAATACACATAGACAACTATGCACATATGTAAATAGATACACAACAAATACGCTAAGAATAAATCTTGAAAGAATATGCACTAAAAGGGATCTCTGGGTAGTTGGCTTATAGGAATTTATAGTGTTTAGTCATATTTTCTATTTTTATCTACAGTGGAAATACATAATTATATTAATGATATAATAACAAAAATAATATTAATGAAATATTACTTACTGATTGTCTTCAAACTGAGTTTTTTGCTCCCCCATTCCTTGATCTAGCGTGAACCACTTATTACTTTTATATTATATGATGCTTCAAGTGTAAGCTAAATCTCCATCCTCCATGAAGCCTTTTTTCCACCCTCCCAGCAGGCACTGCTTACTTCCTGTACAGGGCTTCTATATCACCCATCTGGCAATCTCCATGGGCTACTTTGGGTATATCTCATGGTTAACTTCTCATCTGCTTATGTCTTATCTCTCTGAGTAGACTGGAATGTCTTCAAGGATCCTTTTCACGAAACAAGTGCTCACTAAATGTGTTACATAATGACAATGCTTATCATCCATCCTAGGATTCTGTAAATGCTCCTTTACTTTTGAAACTCTGTACCAAAAGCCCTTAGACTGACAGCAATAATCCTGCTGGATTTAATTTTGCTAATTTAATTTAGGATACGATTGCTACTTCATAATGTGCTATTTATGTAGAATTTGGTCAATGATGATACTGATAATATTACTGAAATAGTAGTGATTTTCATATCAATTTTTCAAGTTAGAGGACTCTTGATAGAGGGTTTCTTGGTGATAGAAATAAATCTGCAGATTCACACATGCATTGGACAGTCATACCCCAACTTAAGTGATTTCAGTTATTTTAATGCATGTGTAAATTAACTCATCTGTTAATTCACTCGATAAATATATATTGAACCTTCTATGTGCCATCGGCTTCCTTAGACACTGAGAATACGGCAGTGAGCAGAACAGATAAGGATCTCTGCCTTCATGGATAATACAAGCATATTTTGCAAGTTTCCTTAGGGAAACAGACTTTCAGTGCATGAAGCACTCTGTTCCATGTTGGTCGTATGTCAAGCAGTGAGTGAGATGGTGCCCATCATAGCTATCAGACTCTGGCCAAGCCAAATTAACTAATGAGTCAAGCTGGATGAAGTCATACATGGGTTGCTTAGCTGTGGTTCCTGGACCAGCTTGGGCATCAGCATCACCTCTAACCACATATACCCCCGATCATGAGAATTTGATTCAGTATATCTGGGCGTGAGCCTTAGAAAGCCACATTTTTTATTAAGCTCCTGAAGTGGTTCTAATGCACAAGTGGTTTAGGGACCTACTGCCTCTGGGCAGTGTTTCTCAAGCTTGCCTAAAGAATCCCCTGTAGGGTTTGTTTGTTTGTTTTTTCTAAATTAAACACAACAAAACAAAAACCCTCCCTCCGACCTACTGAATTAGAACTTTAGGAAAAGAGCTGGTAATCTGACTTGTAAGCAGGTGTCCTGGTGATTCTTATCATCAGGCTAGTTGGGGAAATGTTGTCCTAGAGGCAATCACAGAATCCTCTTAGAAATTATGTAAAAATGTCAATTTTTCTGGTGAGCAGGCTCCATTGTTTGAACAGATTCTCAAAGGAGTCAACCACTCCAAAACTGTTACATGAGGTTGAGCCCCGAAGTCTAGGACCAGCATTGTTGTCAACCGTATGTTTTGAGTTCTCAGGGTCTTCACGGGTTGGATTAAGTAACCTTAAAGATCTCCCCAGCCCTACTCATCTTCCACATATAAATGTTCTGCTTGGAAGCCTTCTTTCTCCCTTTTTGCTACTTTTTTCTATCTTATTGCCAGTCTTGCCTCAATTGTTTCCCTGGATGGTCTCCCTTTAGGAGAAAGTAAGGAAGCAGGAGAATTTCAAGGCCTTGGCTCTCGCAGAGAGGGTGGGGCTGGGAGGGAGCTTTGGGCATGCCATTCAGCGATGGCAATCCTAGCACAGCTGTTAGAATAGCAGAGGTCAGTGTCCAAATATTTGGACCCTTATGATAGCTTGAACTTCCGTGGATTTTAAACTGGTGGGATAAGGGGGTGGGAGTGGGACTTCCAAGACATTTCTCTGCCAGTCTAGAACAGGATGACACAGGGCGGACAAAGTCATTCCCCTTTTCCTTGGACATAATTTTTCTGCCTGCATCTGGCAGCAGGTGGTGATGGGAGGTGGAAGCAGGAGTGTGAGTGTTGGGCTGGGCCTAGGTGCACCCCCACCCCTTGTCATCCTTGAGGCACCAAGCAGTGTCTCTGTAATTGGTTCATGACCAATCAAGTGCATTGACCTATTACTGCTAGTTACTTTGAGTTATAAATGGTTTTTATTTCCTCTGTGGAATTGGGGGTTCAGGCTGTATAGGATGACCTGATTTGTATCACAAGAGCCTTTGGGACTTTGACAGATTTCACCGTTTAAAACACACTGAGCTTCCTCCCTCTACCCCACTGGACATAAAAGCAACCTTTGAATTTATGGCACAAAGAGCATGTCTTTAAAGGGCAGCATGCAGAAAAAGGGAGGAAAAGGAAGTAAGGCAGTTCATCTTCTTTTCTGAGGCCGTTGTCTGTGAACAAGTGACAAAACTGAATACCTTGAAAAATCTTGTATTGATTTTTAGTGCAGAGGCATCTCCCCAGGATCTGAAAATCTTGGTAGAAGATAATAAACTTATTTCCCTGCCTTTGAGCTAGAGATGAGTTGCTTATTTTACATGGCTGGAAGAAATGAGAGTAGTTGCTCTGCTGAGAGTGAGATTTGGTCCAGAGTGCATCTCTCTTGACCACATTGTATATAGGGGAGACTCAGTTTATAAAGACTATATATACAAATCTAACTCAAATGCCAAATGTGGAGGTAGTTACAGTATTAAAAGAGTTATTGTTTTATGAAAAGTATTTCTTTTAATAGTATCATCTTTAGTGTGCTTGCATGTTTCTTTGGGCACGAAGGATTAAAAAGAAAGAAGTAAAAACCAAGCCTAGAGGCCTCCTGTTGAGGCATTTGTTTCCTTCTAGTCTAAGCACACCAACATGGTACAAGTATACATATGTAACAAACCTGCACGTTATGCACATGTACCCTAGAACTTAAAGTATAATTAAAAAAAAAAAAAAGAAACTGTTGCTTAGAGTGGCTCTCTTGCTTCTCAGATTATTATCTTTTTTATTTTAATGATTGTAAATATATTTACTGTGGCAAAATACACAACATCAAACTGACCATTTTATGGTCAATTCTATGGTATCCAGTTCTATAGTATTAAGTATATTCACATTGTTTTGCAGCCTTAATCACCATGCTCCACAGATCCTTAATCATAGGCTATAATGGCTGGAAGGGACCTTCATCATCATTTGGTCTAACCTTGCTACTACAGAGTAGAAGAATTAGGCCCACAGAGAGGCAATGACTTGCCCAAGGTCATAGAACAAGTTAGTGGCAGGGGCCTAGCCCAGTACATTTCCACATTGACACAGTAACAGATTCAGGCAGGTGGCCTCTGTTACTCTACTGATAGCAGAATCGAGGATTGACATAAATGTTTAGGGTATTTTTCTTTCTTTTTCTTTTTCTTTTTCTTTCTTTCTTTCTTTTTTTTTTTTTATCAAGCAAGCAACCAATTGTTATGGTTTAGAGCCAGAAGGTCCTTCAGACACTATCTAGTTCAATTTCCTTATTTAAAATATTGGCTGTATTTGTGATTTCTAAATCCAAGTTGAACTACAAAAAGATGCTAACATTCTTATTTCTAAAATACATGACAATTCTTCCCGAGCCTTCCTTTCACTGACTCCATGACATTCTTTGGCTGAAACCAGGTCCTTTGTGGGTGGCTGTTATTAATAAGCTTTCCTTGGGATGTTTACAGTAACTACTGTGACCTAAATAAGTTTGCTTGTATTGTTTTCCCCACAAAGGCAAGAACAGGTTTTAAAAGTATGCTCATCCTTCTCGTCACAATGTATTTATTCATGACTAAAAGAACTGAAGTATTGAATTTTCTCACATTTGGGGCCTTTGTGTACCCCAATCATGTTTTCTTGGAGTAGAGCTTTAGGACAATACACCATGTAGCATTATAGCATGATCCCCCTTGAAAATTTTATTTTTACGTTTAATTGTGGTAAAATACACATAACATAAAATTTACCTTCTTAGCCATTTTTATGTGTACAGATCAGTAGTGTTAAGTATTTAACTGAAGTATATAATCTGAAACCTGGTTGTGCAACCAGTGAAGATCAAAGTCTTCACTTTTATCTCACAAAAGTGAAACCGTGTATACATTAAGCAATTCCCCATTTCCCCGTTACCCCAGTCCCTTGCAACCACCATTCTGCTTTGTTTCTATGGGTTTGACTACTTTAGATACCTTATGTAAGTGGAACTATAGTTATTTGTCATTTTGTGACTGGCTTATTTCATTTAGCATTGCTATAAAGAGACACCTGAGACTGGGAAAAGATGAGCCTTGAGGCTCATCCATGTTATAGTGTGTGTGGGAATTTCTTTCCTTTTTCCGGCTGAATAATATTACATTGTATAAAAAAAAAAAAATATTACATTGTATGTATAGACCACATTTGGCTTATCCATTCATCCATGGAGGGACACTTGGGTTGCTTTCATCTTCTGACTCTTGTGAATAATGCTGTTATGAACTTGGGTGTAGATCTTTTTTTAATTGATGGGATAAATTGTTTTAAAATACTCAATTTGTTTTCTCAATCTTTAGTCTAAGATTATTAAAATAACATGGTGAATAAAATAAAGGAACAATGCAAATTTTTAGGGTACTGGAGAATTGAGGCATCAATCCAAATGACTTTCAAGTTTAAGAACCATGAGTAGAGTAAATAGGACTTTTTTAGGTCCTCTTGGGTCTATGATGTGACTTTTTTATAGTGATTCTGCGTGTGTGTGTGTGGAAATAATGAACTTCTTCTGCGATAGCCTCTGTGCTCCTTCATCCTTACATCTTTGCCCTTTACCATTGATTTCCATTCCCCTTTGTATGTGTCTCCCACTATACTGTAAACTTGTTAAGTGCAGGGATCAAGTTATTAATTTCTGAATAGTACTTAGGACAAAGCCTGGCTCATAAGGCAAATGCAAGAAATGTTTGAATAGAAATTTGGAAAAATTTAACTTAACAGTTAATCTTAGAAGAATTCAACATTTTTATTTGTTTTTATCTGCTTCTTTTATATTTGAAACATAGCTCATGTTTAGGAGCACAGATTAGTTTTAAATATGAAGCAATCAGGTTTTTTTTTTGTTTTTAACTCTTTTTGGGGAGTAGGAGAAACATTTGTTGAATACTTGGCATCAAATGGAGGAAATATCCAGGCCTTGACTTTAGTTTTGATTTGAGTAAGTCCCTCTGATATTTCCACTGTGAATTCTGCCTCCTCCCTGCCACCTCTGAAGAGGTGTGTGTGGCTTTGAGTTGTGCAGCTAGTGCTGTGAGTGCTGTTTTTGTGTCAGGGCACAGATTTCCCACTCCATGTATTGGCTCCTAAGCTTTGTTTTCATGCCCCCTACATTCTCCTGAACCGTCTCCAACATCTTTATAATGTTCCAGAAATAGAAATCTCCCAAAGTGGCTTGTGGCTTGTAATAAAGGCCTTCAATCTTTAATACATTGTTTCCCACTGGTGGGCAGAAAGCCTGCAGATATATTTATTTTCAGGCGGTAGACAATGCTTTAGAGACACATGCCTAAGAGTCTGGACTCCATTCATTCAAAGAGCATCAAGCATTATGGCAGGCCCAGGCACTGGTGAAACACTGATGGGGAAGAGTCTCTGTTCTTGCTCTTACAGAGCTGATAGTGGGAGAAATAAAAAGGAAGCAGTGCCTTGACTGGGAAACACAGAACTAGGGAAGCTCACAGGAGAGGGAGCTGACATAGTTGGGTGGTGGTAGCAAATGCGATCATTAACTTGACACCTCAAGGATGAGTAAGAATTTGTCAGTTGATGAGGAGGAATAAGAGTGTCCTGGGAAGTGGTAACAGCACATGTAGAAGCTAGGAGATGAACAAGAACATGGCTTACTTAGAGAACGGAAGGAAGTACATTATTCCTAGAGTAGTGAGTCACCTTAGTTACATGGATAGTCCTGGCATATGCTGAATTATGCCACTCTCATTTCAGTGGACAGTCCCATTGATTCCAGTTTTTAAGCAGAAATATTGAAAATGCAATTTTTCTGTGCATTAATAAAGAGGTTCCCTGGTAGGAAGAAATACATGAAAGACAAGTAGGCTCAATAGTAACTTAATGCACTTGATGAAGTGCTGATTGTGAACAAAACTTCAGGTATTATCATTATAAATGAATGAAACCCATTAGATTTTAAGTAGACTTTTTCTTTTTTTTTTTTTGCTGCTAAGATTAGAGGCTTCAGGGTTTTGTCAATGTGGACTCCATGATCAGAAATCCATAAATGTGTCTGCAGCCATGATTTTTTTATTAGTAACAAGAAAGAGGGATAACTTTTTAACTATTCAAAATATACATTATTTAGCAGTAAGACACAATCAGTCCAGAAAGCAGCTTAATCAACTTTATTCACATGAAAGTACATAGTTTTATGGCTATTATTAGTAGGCTATGAATTTTTATTAAGTCAAAAAGAACATTGATATTTAACAGATAATGCCATTCTTGACAGTGTAGGGTGTAGTCAGGCAGAACACAACTGGTTTCTGACTTCCAACTGTATCACTCATGTTGACTTTCTGCTTTGTCTCCAGCAGTTGCATGAAAGTAAATGTACTATCACAGATACTTCCCAGATGTTGCCACACAGAAATTTCAGGATAGTTCCATTCATACCATTTATTCATTCAAGGAACATGTATTGGGTGCTGGCTCTCTGTCAAGCTTGATTGTAGGTGTTGGAAAAATGTGACCAAGCTACAGATTGTCCCTGCCCTTGCAGGGCTCACAGTGTAGTGGGGAAGACAGACAAGCAAATAGTCAATTGGGACAAATACAGTGTGACCAGTGCTGTAATAGCAGATGCCCTGGAAACTGTGCAAGCTCAGAGGAGGGCAGCTAACACAGCCTTGAAGGGCCAGGGAATGTTCCCTGAGGAGAGAGATCAGCTGGGATCAGAAAAGTGAATTAGGACCTAGCCTGGCAAAGAGGAGGGCAAAGAGAATTTCAAGCAGAGAGAACAGCTCATTTGAAGACAAAGAAGTGAGAAGAATGGCAGGAAGGAAGGGGACGGGGTGGGGGTGGGGGGGGGGAGAGAGAGAGAGAGAGGTATTACATATGTAAGTGTAAAAGGGAATAACTGCACGACATGCATTATGGCTAGAGAGGCATGAGGTGTACCTGAATAGGTAGGCAGGGGCTGGCACACCAAGGCATTGAGGTGTACTTTTGTGTATGAGGATGAAGAGTTTGGATTTCATTTCAAATGCATTGGAAAGCCTTTGGAGACTTCCATGATGGGAAGCCCTGTGATCTGATTTACATTTTTAAAAACCCTGTCTGGCTAGGAAGGCAGTGAGAAAGCTGATGCAGTGGTCCAGGCTGAGACTTGGTAGAGTGAGAATGAAGATGGACAATGTCTAAAGATTTGAGAGCACTATCCAGGAATTGGGGTAGACTGGGTTTTGTGCAAATAATAACATGAGTGGTACAATGATACCTCATTTACTTAAGCGGGAGACAGGAGTCATGAATGATGACTCCTATGTTTCTGGGATTCAGTCCCATCTCTAGCACTTGAGCAGTATCACTTCTTCTCTGTATCTCCTTTTTTTCATCTCTTACATTTTCCCTCTGTGATTGCAGACTGATTTTCAATGGTGATTCATAATGATCCTAATATCCTTTACTTCTAAGGTACATAGCAGACCATTTATAAATATTGCCCAAATAAATGAACTGGCATTATACAAGTACATTCTTATGCAGGTATACTTCCTGGTTAGGTACAGATTAGCCTATTTAGTCTTTCTTATTTGTAGCTTATTACTGAGAATAATCTAAAGTGGAAATCAAACCATAGAATGTGTGTGATATAATGGTCCCCTGTACCGGACTGGGACTTAAGAACTCACATTGCTGTGATCTTGCCTTTATTTAGTGCAACAGAAAATCACTTACATGCTTTTATATCAGTATTCCCATTTGTAAAATGTCTATGATAATGCCAGATCCTGACTTTAGTTTTAGGGGTGATATTATTAACAAGATAATAGCTTTTAAGCATAATCATTTAGTGTTTATAATAGACCTTTCCTCTAAGAACTTCCTGGTGTTTGTCATTGGAGGTGGTGTAAGGCAGAGGACAGAAGCCCCTGAAGAGCTTTTTCAGAGAATCTAGGTCCTGACTCTACCCCACGCCAACTTCAGTGGGGGCACATGGGTGGACATGCACAGTGGACTACCACTGTTTTGGACCTTCCCCGCTCTGCATAGTCTTGTAGCATTATGGTCTTCTCATGTTTCAGAACATCAAATGTAAAAGCCAAAACTACAACTGGTAAGAACTCACTTACCAGTAAAGGGGAAATGTATAGGAATTGGAACTGCTATTGACAAAAGTTAGATTATAAGATAAACATTTCAAAGGCACAGAGATTTGCAATAATTGCATCAGGGTATAGGTGTTTTCTGAATAGTAGAACCAAAAGGCAGTATTATATAGTGGATTAAAAGAGACACTTATGCTCAAGTATACAAAGTAACATGAACTTCTAGCTAGTAGAATTTTATGGATTTCGTGTTTGCCATAATGAAGAAATAAAAATATTTTAAAATTTTCTTACTGTTTTTGAAAGCAGTTATTGTGAGTGTGGTTGGCAAGTATTACTATGTACTCAGCATGCCCCTTTCTCGTGGATACTTCAACGAATTCTGCATTGTTAGGTCTGATTTAATGAGTTTTGTTGCAGTGCAAAACAAACTTAATACAAGTACTTTCCAGGTCTGGTTTCATCTGTCTGTGAACTAGAACTAAATCGTTTACATATGAAGCTAAAATAATGAGAGTCCTCCCAATAAAGTGTCCTGGAGTGTGCATTTGAGTGCTTTCTCTAAAGAAGAAGACAACCATGTTAAGTCAGAAATGCATCAGCAAAAGAAGGAATGAAAAAGATTGTTCATTCTGAAATAACACTTATGGCTTGTATGGGAAAATTTTATTTCAAATTTGAAAATAAAGATTTTTCATTTGACACGAATTCAACAAATATTTATTGAATACCTACTATGTGCCTGGCAGTGTTCTAGATATAAGTGATATAGCAATGAATAAAACAAAGATCTCTGCCCTCCTGGGCTTACATTCATGTGTGTGTGTGTGTGTGTGTGTGCATGTGTGTGTGTAGGGACAGACAATAAGCAATATATATAGGTAAAAAAGATATGTTATCTGCTGACAAGTGCTATGGAGGAAAATAAATCTGGGAATGTGTGTGTATGGTGGTGGTGGTGGTAAATGGCTGTAGTTTTGAGTATGATGATTAGGTATGGACTTGCTGAGAAGATGATATTTGAGTAAAATTCTGAGAGAAAGCCATGCAGGTATCTTGGGCAAGAGGGTTACCAACTTTTGCATGTTGCCTGGGTAAAATAAAGGTGCACAAGAATAAAAAATGTATTACCCATAAGTCAGGCATGAACAGCATTTTTAATTGTACTCTCTGAAATTTCTATATATGATACAGATAGCATTTACATGTACTAAGTTGGTATGTACCCATGGATATACTCGCTTTGGTGTTGAAGCTACTTGATGATTTGCAAATTCAGGCATAACATATTTTCATTTATGCAAAAGAAAGTATTAACTGTTCTGATGTCTGGGAAGAATGAGCACCTCTCAGGAACATGGGTTCTGCTTGAGCTACTTTAGACCATTTGACTCCTGAAAGTAGGAGAAAGTATCAGCTAGATGGATCAGCCTCTCCTGAGGATCTGCAAAGTGCAAGCAAGAACAGTGTGGAGCCACTTGCATTGAGTAGTATGTGAGTCAAAGTTATGGAGAGAAGTGGTTGTTGTTCAGTATTTGCTGTGGATTACTGTTAGGACTAGTAGATCCATATGCTCCCTATTTCCTGGTATTGGTCCATTTTGCATTGCTATAAAGGAATTCCTGAGACTGGGAGATTTATACAGAAAAGAAGTTTATTTAGCTCATGGTTCTGTAGGCTGTGCAACAAGTGTAGTACCAGCATTTGCTTCTGGCAAGGCCTCAGGAAGTTTACAATTATGGTGGAAGGCAGAGGGAAAGCTGCCTTATCACATGATGAGAGAGAGTAAAAGAGAGAGGGAGGAGGTGCTAGGCCCTTTTAAACAACCGGATCTCACCTGAACTCACAGAGTGAGAACTCACTCATTACCATGGGGACGGCACCAAGGCCTTCATGGGGCATCTGCCCACATGACCCAAATACCTCCCACTAGTCCCTCCTCTAACACTGGAGGTCACGTTTCAACATGAGATTTGTAGGGGACACACATCCAAATCGTTTCACACTCTGAACAGTGCTCTGTGTAACTCTTGCCACTTCTAGGTAGATAAGGTGGGGAAGACCCACTAGGTCTGGAAGGGCAGAGTTGATTCTATATTGAGGAGGTCACAGACCTAATGTGAAAAATTATTGCTCCAGCCTCCATTGTACAAAGTTTGGACATGTGATACTTTTGACATGTTTTTGGCATGTCCTGCCAGCCAATGGTGTGCAAGTAGACAGAGCAGGGGAGTGAATCCATGCCAGGACAATTAGCTGTTGTAGTAAGGGGCTGCAGATTTGTCCTTCCTCTTTGTCTTCAGTGAAGTGCCCATCTGTTATATAAATATTTGAATGTGGTGGTGAGGAGGGAGGGAACTGTGTGTATTTGTGGAAAGAAGACAGGAACTGGGTGCCCTTGAGTGAGCCTCTTAATCTCAATGGGTCACAGTTTTGTGAAACTCTACAGTGAGAATAATAACATTAAGCACCCACTAAGCTTGTTGGAGTATAGAACAAGATATGATATGTGAAAGCATTTGGTGAGCATTATACATGTAAATGTACTTTTTAAATGAATGGACTTGCTTTTCCCTAGAAGGCCTTGAAGTGGTAGAATATTGTTCAGCTATCAAAAAAACACGGACTTTTATTAGGAATTTCCCCTAATTTAGCATGATTCACAATTGAAATTACATACTTGGTTTCTAAGTTTTCATGGCCCAGATTATTTTATTTTGCTACCTTCCCCACCCCATCCCAAGGGAATATGTGAACAATTTACTATTGACAGATAAAAGATAATGTATTGTGAAAGTGACAGGCCCGAATCAGCAGGAGAGCCTGCACTTCTGCTGCCTTGCTGTCATTCAATGGTGAAAATATTACAGAACATTTAATACTATATGAACTAGAACAATACGCAATTTCAGAAGAAGCCACCTTATGACACTTCAATTTATTTAACATAAAAGACTGATGGTCCTATTGAAGTTCAAAGCTTGGAAAATTTTCAGGAAGGACAATTTATACTATTTAGGAAATGCTCTCCCTGAGCTTTACCGTTTCATATTTAATCCAGGGTACTTCCTAAGATTGCTCATAAAGTCCCTTTTGCTGTGTGGACCTTCAACATCTCGTAATAAAGAGGGAATGAAGCATGCAGAGCTTGTGCCTTTGTTTTCCCATCTGTAAAATGGGGATAACAAGTACCTGCCTCATTGGGTTGTTGTGTGGATTAAATTGGTTAATATATACAACACATATAATAGTGACAGATACAGAGTAAGCTCTGTATAAGTGTTTGCTATTATTATTATTACTTAAGTCCTTATTATGGAGATTATCTGCCTAGAGCGTCTCTGTCTAAAACAATAGTCTGCATAAAGTCTGGGTTGTGTTGGAGAGGGAAAAGAGGATGGTGAAGGAGTTTTTTTTCAGTAAAGAACTAGCAATATCTGCTGCAAAGGTTCTTCCCCACTTCATCCAACTGGAAAAGCCCTCCAGTCCCTTCAAGACCCTGTTCAAGCATCAACCCTCTCCACCTTCTCCACCCTTCTCCCAGTGGACAATTCCCACTGTTATCTCAGCACTTTATTTCTGAATTATATCAAACAGTTTCTGAATTATAGCAGTTATCACACTGCATTATATTATCTGTTTATGGGGCTCTCCCTCACTATACTGTCGGCTCCTTGAAGGCAGGGACTGGTGTAATTCAAGCATAGTGTCGTGGTACGCAGTTAGCCATTGATGCTCATGGAATGGCAGACGACAGCTGGGCAGATTTCTCTTTCAGGGTTGCCCTTCCTTGTGTTCATTTCCTTCCCTGCAGGTCTAGACTAAAGCCAGTCTCAACCACCTTCAATTTGCCACTTGGCCAAAGGCCTGGACTCTCTGCAGTGGGGATCTAAACATCTGAATGAAGTAGTAGTCAAAACCAAGGTGAGCTGTGGAGATTGCTAGGGCAGAAGTGAAGAGAAGAGGCAACTAGAATGACAGTACATCTTTGCCTTCCTGGAGTTGGGGTCAGTGTTGGGCGTAGCTGTTCCCTATACCTCAGTACTCCAGCTAGACTGAGATCAAGAACAGGGCTGAGATCAAGAACATGCCCTGTGTTACCCCTTTTGTGAGGTCTTCTGAGATGCCCCCAGGCACAGCTAACTGCTAGTACTCCTGTGCTTCACTGCAATTTGAACGTCTCTGTCAAAGGACTAGTGATTTTATTGCACATCTGCTTCTCACCAGACTGTGAGTCACATGAAGGCAGGAACTGTGAGGTTTTGGTTCTGTAGAGCTGTTTTAGGTAAATGGTTGATGAATGAGCAAATGTGTCGGTTTGTCTTTCTGATACTACTTCAGTGATCTGTCCAAATGTCAGTTAAGAGGCATATTTTGTTACTTGTTTATCAGTCATCTTTTCTGCTTGTTTCAACCTTCAGTAAACTGTGGGACTATTCTTTTTCACATAGTACCTGGCACATAGGGATAGTTCAGCAGATAACTATTGAACTGAATGGCACCTGAGAGCAACACAGATGTAGGGTTCTTTTATTTTCTGGATGTATTTGGAGGCAGGGATATAGGTCAGCAACCCATAGTGCAGTAGTCCTTTGGGGAGGGGGTCAGTGTGCCAACCTGTGCAGTTTAGATGTGATCGGGGACTGTGACCACACACAGTCACCAGTTAAATCAGGCAGCCCTATTGCACACATCATCATCTCCATCTTCAGTTGTGTGTACAGTCAATTGTAATTAATGATGCATATAAGGTGGCCAAATCATGTTTGTGAGCCCCCACTTGAAAAGTAAAAGAAATATATGTTATATGTTAGAATGAGGCGTTTTTATTTTCATACAGAGAAAAACAGAACTAAGAAAAAAGATAATTCCCAATATTTCAGAAAACTCAATTTTTGAGGACTCTGGATGATATAATTCTTACAGTAGCTACCCAGCTCTGAGCAATTTGTGCATGGAATACCCTTAGGGTATGTAAGTTCCAGAAGATCATCATTTAGCTTAGTGCCCAGTATGATGCCAGTCATTGTAGAAAATTTGACAGATTGATGATGCATGGCCTTTGCCCCCAAAGTATTTGCATTCTCATTGGTGATCTCAGATGTTATATCTGCAGTGGTGGTGAGCAACTTGGAAGAGTATAAAATATAAAGCTAAGCTATCTATTTTGTGCATGTGAGAGGCATTCAGGGGAGACATGCTAAGGGTGGGGTACGTCAAGGAAGGCTTTATGATAAAAGCAATAGGTGAGTGGAAATTAAAGTCAAAGTGGAGGGTAGGGGGACCTGGGAATGAAAGTAAAAGTGAACCTGAGGTGTTGGTAATAGCGTATCCTGACTGGGTTGTTCATTAATTCATCAGTTGAAATGTATGTGACCAGCTACCTTGGGCCAGACACTATGATGGATACTAGGGACACGGAGATACATAGGACATGGTCCCTGCTTTTGGCGTACTATGGGGACATACAAGAAGTGCCTTCCTTTATTGACCATAGAGTTAAATGACTGATAAGTCATTCATGTCTTCAATGAACATTAAGCGTATGTTTTGGGTCTTACTCAGCATTGGATGCTGGGGATACAGAAATGAGTCAGACCAGGCCAAGATACTCTCATACTCCAGGTAGATGCATGTGTTAAAACATACAATCAGCTATGTGCTATTTGCAAAGTCCTTCTCTCATATGAGGCAAGTTTAATCCTCATAGCAATCCTGTGAGGTTGTTTCTGTTATATTCCCCATCTCACATAATTTGTGAGATATGAAGGTAAGATTATGAGTTTAGATGATAAACTAAGGTATAGAACTGTTAAGCAATTTGTCTATGCTCATACTGCTAAGAAGTAGCTGAGCTGAGAAGTGAGTCCAATTCCTTTGTATGTTTTTTTTTTTTTTTTTAATGTCCTGGAATCACAAGACTATTTGAATCGTACTGTAGGAGCAGAAATAAAATGAAAACTGATTTTCTGCAAAAAGAGAGGCATCTTCTAAAAAGATGAAAGAATGATTCTTCGAATGGGAAAATTGTCATCAACTCAGGAGGAGTTATGAAAAGTTTGAAGACATGTAATGGGAGAGTGAACAAAGTACTAAAAATAAGAAGGGACCACACTGGGGTGTGTTGCTTTACCAGTCCACTGTGAGATACTAGGTTGGTGCAAAATTAATTGTGGTTTTTGCCGTTAAAACTAATGGCGAAAACCACAATTAATTTCGCAACAAACTAATACATACCCAGCTTGGATTTGCCATGATCTCTGGTATGTCCTGTGTCATTCCTTCTTGTCTTAGAGCTCCAATGTAGTTGTAGAATCCTTTCAAGCTGACTGCTGAACATTGAGGTGGTAATATTTGGAGAGGGCCTTGATTAAAAATGAGAATTTACTAGACTAGAGCTTTCCCCATGAAAACTCTTCTTCACACTACTTTTGGAATTGTTTGGATCTCTTAAGATTTCTTTTCCAAATAACTGGTGGCAGGCTGAAGGCAGTAGCATGGAATATTGACCACAGAGTTAAATGTTCTATAAGGTAAAACTATAGTTAAAAAGTCACTGGTGTTACGTAATCACCTTCATGTGTTAGTTATTGATCTTGCTGGCTTGCAATTTATAAATGTATTTTTAAAAGCAAGAGTCCCTTATGTAGATTTTCTTTCTCTTTCCTTCCTTTCACTGAGTCAATAATTTTAAGATAAGAAAAGAGATATACAAAAGATCTCTTTTAGAACACTGATGTCCAGTTTAATCCCTTATTCTTTTCTGCAATCAAAAGATAAAGTAGGAAGATAACTGGAATCAGTTGGTGACAGAGATGAAAAAAAGAAATTGACTGTGATTACAAACCTCACACCAAAATTATTATTATAGAACTGACTCCCAAATTATGCAGATTGAGACCACATGAAACACATGGTATAATATTTTTCTATGCATAACTTGTTGGGTGTTTGTTTAAAGACCTTAGATGAAGAACTGGCTCTTGAGATGTTTTGTCTCTCATAATCACAATCTGAATCTGCCCTACCCTCACTTGAGGTTTACATGGAGAGTTTCAAACTGAAATAATGCAAAAATTGCTTATGTGACATAGTGGTGTGGAGTGTGGGCTTTGGCTCTAAGTTTGTGATGGGATTGGTGTAGTGTTAGCATGAAAATAGTCATATACTTGGCAGCATTTTCTCTGAGGCTATTAGACCTGAATGGACAGAAATACTGATGTTTGCAAGTTCCCTCTGGCAGTATGGTGTAAGTGATGTCACTCATATCCTTTCTTTCCATTTTCTGTCTTCCTAAACTCAGTGACCTCAGAGATCACCTGGCCATTCTTTCTATAGTTGATGAACTCAGTCCTGGAGAGTGTAAAGGACCTGCTCAAGGTTTTTTGGCATAGCCAGGTATAGCTTCTGGAAATCATTTCCATTGATCATATTGCTTGCTCTTCAGAACTATCTAATGAGGTGGCTGGCAAGATGGCCGAATAGGAACAGCTCCAGTCTGCAGCTCCCAGCGAGATCAACGCAGAAGGCAGGTGATTTCTGCATTTCCAACTGAGGTACCCAGCTCATCTCATTGGGGCTGGTTAGACTGTGGGTACAGCCCATGCAGGGCGAGCTGAAGCAGGGTGGGGCATTACTTCACCTGGGAAGCACAAGGAGCTGGGGAACTCCCTCCCCTAGCCAAGGGAAGCTGTGAGGGACTGTGCCATGAGGAACAGTACATTCCGGACCAGCTACTATGCTTTTCCCATGGTCTTCACAACCCGCAGACCAGGAGATTCCCTTGGGTGCCTAAACAACCAGGGCCCTGGGTTTCAAGCACAAAAATGGCTGACCGTTTGGGCCAACACAGAGTTAGCTGCAGGAGTTCTTTTTCATGCCCCAGTGGCTACTGGAATGCAAGGGAGAGAGAAATGTTCACTGTCCTGGAAAAGGGGCTGAAGCCAGGGAGCCAGGTGGTCTAGCTCCCTGGATCCCACCACCATGGAGCCCAGCAAGCTAAGATCCAATGGCTTGAAATTCTTGCTGCCAGCACCAGGCCTGCCTTACAAGAGCTCCTGAAGGAAGCAATACATATGGAAAGGAACAACCAGTACCAGCCACTGCAAAAACATACAAAATTGTAAAGACCATGGGCACTATGCAGAAACTGCATCAACAAATGGGCAAAATAACCAGTTAGTATAATAAGGACAGGATCAAATTCACACATAACAATATTAACTTTAACTGGAAATGGGCTAAATGCCCCAATTCAAAAACACAGACTGGCAAACTGGATAGAGTCAAGACCCATCAGTGTGCTATATTCAGGAGACTCATCTCACATGCAAAGACACACAGAGGCTCACAATGAAGGTATGGAGGAATATTTATCAAACAAAGAGAAAGCAAAAAAAAAAAAAAAAAAAAAAAAAAAAAAAAAAAGCAGGGGTTGCAATTCTAGTCTCTGATGAATCAGAGTTTAAACCAACAAAGATCAAAAAAGACAAGAGCATTACATAATGGTAAAGGGATCAACACAGCAAGAAGAGCTAACTATCCTAAATATATATGCACCCAATACAGGAGTACCCAGATTCATAAAACAAGTTCTTAGAGACTTACAAAGAGACTTAGACTCCCACACAATAATACTGGGAGACTTTAACACCTCACTGTCAATAATAGACAGATCAATGATACAGAAAATTCACAAGGATATTCAGGACTCAAACTCAGCTCTGGACCAAGCAGACCTAATAGACATCTATAGAACTCTCTACCCCAAATCAACAGAACATATATTCTTCAAAGCAACACATTGCACTTATTCTAAAATTGACCACATAATTGCAAGTAAAACACTCCTCAGCAAATGCAAAAGAATGGCAATCACAACAAACAGTCTCTCAGAGACCACAGTGCAATCAAAGTAGGACTCAGGATTAAGAAACTCACTCAAAACCGCACAACTACATGGAAACTGAGCAACCTGCTCCTGAATGACTACTGGGTAAATAACGAAATGAAGGCAGAAATAAATAAGTTATTTGAAATCAATGAGAACAAAGACACAACATAGCAGAATCTCTGGGATATAGCTAAAGCAGTGTGTAGAGGGAAATTTATAGCAATAAATGCCCACAGGAGAAACTGGGAAAGATCTAAAATAGACACCCTAACATTACAATTAAAATAATTAGAGAAGCAAGAGCAAACAAACTCAAAAGCCAGGAGAAGACAGAAGACAAGAAATAAATAGGGTCAGAGCAGAACTGAAGGAGAGAGAGACACAAAAAAACCCTTCAAAAAATCAGTGAATCCAGGAGCTGATTTTTTGAAAAGATTAACAAAATACACCGCTAGCCAGACTAATAAAGAAGAAAAGAGAGAAGAATCAAATAGACACAGTAAAAAATGATAAAGGGGATATCGCCACTGATTCCACAGAAACAGAAACTACCATCAGAGAATACTATAAACATGTCTATGCAAATAAACTAGAAAATCTAGAAGAAGCAGATAAATTCCTGTACACATACACCCTCCCAAGACTAAACCTGGAAGCAGTCGATTCCCTGAATAGACCAATGACAAGTTCTGAAATTGAGGCAGTAATCGATAGCCTACCAACCAAAAGAAGCCCAGGACAAGACGGATTCACAGCCTAATTCTACCATTGGTGCAAAGAGGAGCTGGTACCATTCCTTTTGAAACTATTCCAAACAATAGAAAAAGAGGGACTCCTCCCTAACTCATTTTATGAGGCCAGCATCATCCAGCTATCAAAACCTGGCAGAGACACAACAACAACAGCAAAATTTCAGGCCAGTATCCCCAATGAACATCGATGCAAAAATCCTCAATAAAATACTGGCAAACTGAATCCAGCAGCACATCAAAAAACTTACCCACCATGATCAAGTGGGCTTCATCCCTGGGATGCAAGACTGGTTTAACATATGCAAATCAATAAACATAATCGATCACATAAACAGAACCAATGACAAAAACCACACGATTATCTCAATAGATGCAGGAAAGGGCTTTGATAATATTCAACACTCCTTCGTGCTAAAAACTCTCAATAAACTAGGATTGACGGAACCTATCTCAAAATAATAAGAGCTATTTATGTCAAACCCACAGCCAATATCATAATGAATGGGCAAAAACTGGAAGCATTCCCTTTGAAAACTGGCAGAAGACAATATGCTCTCTCTCAGCACTCCTATTCAACATTGTATTGGAAGTAGGGGCCAGGGCAATCAGGCAACAGAAAGAAATAAAGCATATTTAAATAGAAAGAGAGGAAGTCAAATTGTCCCTGTTTGCAGATGACATGATTGTATATTTAGACAATCCCATTGCCTCAGGCCAAAATCTCCTTAAGCTGACAAGCAACTTCAGCAAAGTCTCAGGATAAAAAATCAATGTGCAAAAATCACAAGCATTTCTATACACCAGTAATAGACAAACAGAGAGCCAAGCCATGAGTTAACTCCCATTCACAATTGTTGCAAAGAGAATAAAATACTCAGGAATCCAACTTACAAGGGATGTGAAAGACCTCTTCAAGGAGAACTACAAACCACTGCTCAAGGAAATAAGAGAGGACGCAAACAAATGGAAAAACATTCCACGCTCCTGAATAGGAAGAAACAATGTCGTGAATATGGCCATACTGCCCAAAGTAATTTATAGATTCAATGCTATCCCTGTCAAGCTATCACTGACTTTCTTCACAGAATTAGAAAAAACTATTTTAATTTCACATGGAACCAAAAAAGAGCCTGTATAGCTAAGATGATCCTAAGCAAACAACAAAGCAACAAAGCTGGAGGCATCACACTACCTGACTTCAAACTATACTACAAGGCTACAGTAAGCAAAACAGCATGGTACTGGTACAAAAACAGATATATAGACCAATGGAACAGAACAGAGGCCTCAGAAATAATGCCATACATCTACAACCATCTGATCTTTGACAAACCTGACAAAAACAAGCAATGGGGAAAGGATTCCCTGTTTAATAAATGGCGTTGGGAAAACTGGCTAGCCATATGAAGAAAACTGAAACTGGACCCCTTCCTTACATCTTATACAAAAATTAAGTCAAGATGGATTAAACAGACCTAAAACCATGAACACCCTAGAAGAAAACCTAGGCAATATCATTCAGGTCATAGGCATGGACAAAGACGTCATGACTAAAATACCAAAAGCAATGGCAACAAAAGCCAAAATTGACAAATGGGATCTAATTAAACTAAAGAGCTTCTGAACAGCAAAAGAAACTATCATCAGAGTGAACAGGCAACCTACAGAATGGGAGAAAATTTTTGCATTCTATCCATCTGACAAAGGGCGAACGTCCAGAATCTACAAGGAACCTAAATAAATTTACAAGATAAAAACAAACAACCCCATCAAAAAGTGGGCAAAGGATATGAACGGATGCTTCTCAAAAGAAAACATTTATGTGGCCAACAAACATATGAAGAAAAGCTCATCATCACTGGTCATTAGAGAAAGGCAAATCAAAACCACAATGAGATACCATCTCATGCCAGTTAGAATGGCGATCATTGAAACCTCAGGAAACAACAGATGCTGGAGAAGATGTGGAGAAATAGGAATGCTTTTACACTGTTGGTGGCAGCGTGAATTAGTTCAACCATTGTGGAAGACAGTGTGGTGATTCCTCCAGGATCTAGAACCAGAAATACCATCTGACCCACCAATCCCATGAATGGGTATATACCCAAAGGATTATAAATCATTCTACTATAAAGACACATGCACACATATGTTTATTGCAGCACTCTTCACAATAGCAAAGACTTGGAACCAACCCAAATGCCCATCAATGATAGACTGGATAAAGATATTGTGGCACATGGAATACTATGCAGCCATAAAAAAGGATGAGTTCATGTCCTTTGCAGGGACATGGATGAAGCTGGAAACCATCATTCTTAGCAAACTAACACAGGAACAGAAAACCAGACACTGCATGTTCTCACTCATAAGTGGGAGTTGAACAGTGAGAACACATGGACACAGGGAGGGGAACATCATACCCTTGGGCCTGTTGGGGAGTGGGGGGCTAGGGGAGGGATAGCATTAGGAGAACTACCTAATGTAGATGATGGATTGATGGGTGCAACAAACCACCATGGCACGTGTATACCTGTGTAACAAACCTGCACGTTCCGCCCATGTATCCCAGAACTTAAAGTATAATTAAAAAAATTTAAATATATATATGTTGTATTTATATTCATATATTTTTTAAAAATAACTATCTGATGAGACAGGTGAGGCAGGTTGTTTTGTATCAATTTATGTAAGAGACATTTTAGAGCCAGGAAGGTTAAAATGTTGGTTAACGGCCCAAGATGTAGCCAGCGGCTCAGCTGGGACTAAAGTACAGATCTTCTGATTTCTTGTAGCACACCATATTGCCTCTGAATTATTTTCTTTCAAAACATACATTTCTGTCCTTTTGGGTTTGTCAAGGAATCACTTCCTATGTCATTCTTTTGACGCTAGTATTCGTTGGCACTTGCAAATTGCCTTAGATTGGTAATTAACTTTTAAAATTTGTAGATATTTTGTTTCTCTAACTATATTATAATCTCTCTGAAGATTGAGGGCCAGCCAGGTTTTATACTGCCTTTGAATCTTCCTTAGTGTCTGATAGTGGAAGTCAGCTGGAGGTTGGTGTATGTCTAATATAAATGTGGAAATTAAAGTCTCTTTTGGTTCTTGGCTCAGGATAAAAAAAGCATCATGGGTAATAAAATTTGCAAGTTTTCTAGCCTAATCAGGTATTATGTAAAATTTGTATCCTGATTTGACAAAATCTGTATCTGCCAGTGTGTTCTGACTGTTGGAACATGAATATAAAGATTAATTTGAGATTGCAGACTTCTGCCATAGGGTTTGTGAACTACTACCTAAATTGTCCTCAGAGCTTTCTGATGTCTATCAATAGTGGAAAGTTGATCTTGTCTCTTCTTTAAAGATTTTTGTCTTTAGAGCTTTGTGCAAAGGTTCATCAGAACCTTGGCATCCTGGTGTGTGCTAAGAGCTAGGAAAGTGGAAGCCAGATTACGCATGGGTAGAAAATGAAGAGAGGGCAAGAGGAAGGAAGAAATGGAAAGTGTAAGCCAATGTGAGTAGGAGTTTGGATGCAAGCCCCATGTTTGAATCAGGAAACAAGGCTTTTGGCAGGGCTGATTGTCATCTCCCCAGATGACCTGCTGGCCAGAAAGAGTTAATTGGCCTTACAACCTGCTGCAGGAATAGCTCAAGAGCTATCAAATTCATCACATGTAACTTTCCACTCAGATTGGTTTTGGGTTCTGATATTTAGGAGTTAAAACATCTTAAAATCATTTCAAATGTTTGTGAAAGTTTATGGGAATTTCATGGAGCAGCAGGGAATTTAATACAAATAAAGTATAAATATAGAGTCATATTTGAGTTTTTACATTGAAATCATATCTTGATGAAGTTAGTTTTAAACAACTACATTTATTGAGGACCCACTGGGGATAAAACACATTCAAAAGGTATTTTTTTCAGTTTCTTAAATTTTTGCAGGAAAGAAAGAACCAGTCACATCGAAGCAACTTGAATGTTTATAAAGGAAAATCATAGAAGAATGCACATCCTTTACTCTTGAAAAGTTTACGAATAAGCTGCATGGCAAAGCAATATCATAATCACAAAGCAGAGAAGATAATCCATTGTTTTCTTGCATAGAGTCGTTAGCATTCTAACTTACTCATTCATTTGTAAATCACACATTGAAAAGAAAACAATTAGCACACTCTTTCACATATTTGTGATAAGTCCTCAGGCCTACTCAGGAAGCTGTTGAAAATGGGCTTGCTGAGTTGTTATTAATGCTTATATATTTTAGAAAAACCATCCGATTTAGAAATTAAATTGATTTTTTTTTCCTTTTTACAAAATGAAAGTCATCACTACAGGAGGTAGGGAGACAAGCAAGCAGACAAACAATACAGCAGGGCAGAGCCCTGACTGGGGCACAGGATCTGTTCACATCCCATTTCTGATGAAGGAAGATTATAGCCTAAGAGCATACAGTAGAGGGTTGGATTAGGACTTCCCATCGGAAGCCATCAAGAGGTATTCTCTTTCCCCTATTCTCTTGCACTTACTTCTTTCACAAGTTTTTTTCAGCGTTTTTGGGTACTCTGTTGTACCACCTAAAATAAATTAGGCATCTAATAATAGTTTTCTTAAGGAGGCAAAAGGAACACAAGCTAGAATTTGCATTTCTCATGTTTCTAATAAGGATTCTTCTTTTAAAAATAGCCCGAAGAATGCATCCTTATTCTTTCAACAAACTTGCATTGGACACTCACCGTCAGCTCCGGGGACGCTAAGATGAATAGGGCACGACCTTATTTGCTGGGATCTCATAATCCAGTTGGCTGCTCAGGATAAGTGAAGCGTAAAGGCATTATCAAGGCCCTGTGGGAATTCAGAAGGGAGGAAATGTATTCCTGCTGAGGGACTCAGGGAAGGCTTCCTGGAAGAGGGCAATTAGAGCTGGACTTTGGCAGACAGGTAGGATCTGCACATGAAGAGATGGGAGGAGATGGGGGCAACTGTCACATAGTTGAGAAATCATGTGATGTGTTGGCTAACAGTGAGAACGCACCTCTTTCTTGGAGTCTGAGGCTTGGGAAGGGAAATGATGGAAGATCAGGTTAGCAATATAAGTTGAAGCTAGATTGGTAGGGACAGCCTTGAATGTCAGGCCAATGTCTTTGGGACTTTATAGGTCGTGCTAAGACATATCCAGAGAATTAGCTAGGCGGTGACACGAACAGGTATTTACAGCATATTGTGGCAAGAAACATGAGAGTACAAAATGGTTGGAGGCATCGAGGAGGGAGCCACTAAGCTGCCAAGGTGTGAAAGCTGGAGCATAGTCAAGGAAGTTTGCATGAAAGTGATGACATTTTGCTGAACCTTGAAGGATGGATATGAATTCCCCAGGGAATAGGTTGGGAAAAGACATTTCAGGCAGAAAGAGTAGCACCTGCAAAGTCCCAGTCGTCTATGAGGGCATGTTATGCTGAAGAATGGCAATTACTTTGGTATAGAGAATGCAGGTGTCTGGGAATTGGGTAGCAAGAGACCAAGCTAGGAAGAGGGTAAAGACCAGATCCTAGCAGAACTGGTAGGCCTGGCTGGGTAGTTTCAACTTCAAGGGCTGTATGCAGGAAACAACTGTGATGTGTGCTTTGAGAAATATCGCGCTAGCAGTGGTGAGGAGGATGTATTAGCACAAATGATAAAGGCTTAGCTTGCTGAGGCAGCGGGGTGGCAATGGATCTAAAATACGTAAAGAAACAGCGTTTGGGGCTTAAAGTCTGGGCAAGACAGAGGGTGGACTGAAGGGATTTAGGGGGAATGGTTTTTATGCTTTAATTAATGCTGTGGTTTTCACAATAGGTCTCTTTGTTTCAAAGGAAATCTTACACAAACTCCATGACAGATGAGGGCCAAGCTGCATGGAGTTCAGGTGGGAATTGGGCTTGGATCCAAGCCTGCTTGTTCCCTTGAAATCCTACAATTTCATGATGGCTCCTGAGGTACCTCCTTGAACCCTTTGTAGTTCAGCAAATGCAGTTTGAAAGCCACTGCCCTGAAAAGATTCATGTGCTCCACCAAAAGCCCAGGCCTTTGCCCTCCATGCTGCTGGGAGAGGGAAACTGGCCTCTTGCTGTCATGGTTGGGCACTGAGAAGGCAGGCTTATCTGGAGACAATCATCTTGATCTCTTTTAGAGGCTCTCACTGATCTTGGTCACTGGTGAGACATCTGGAGGATTCTTTGATACCTAGGGACACTGTAGTTCCTGAGGCATTTTGGACAATTGTTTGTGTCCAATCAGGCTGAATTCATGAAAGAGATTTCTGGGTTCTAGGTAGAAAGCAGGGGCAGGCGCAGTGGCTTATGCCTGTAATCCTAGTTCTTTGAGAGGCTGAGGCAGGAGGATCCCTTGAGATCAGGAGTTCAAGCTGTGATTGCACCACTGTATTCCAGCCTGGGCAACAGAGCAAGACCTGTCTCTTTAAAAAATACAAGCAAGCAAGCAGGGGATGAAAGAGGTGCCTAGGCCAGAGACAAGCAAGGGGAGCTGGAGACAGGGCCATTGCACAAGGATGTCTGGCCCTCAGGGTCTGTGGGGCTGATATTCAGACAGTGCTTTTGGCAGATGACGAGGAGCTGCACTCTTCCAGAGGGATTACCTTTTTCTAATTCATACAAAGGCACCTTATGCTCTAGCATTGGATATTTGGGAAGACAGCATGAAGAGGTGGTGAAGAGCAAGAGATAAATGGGGAGTTGGAGTTGGAATCAAATGTCTGCCCAACGCTTATGAGGTGTGTGACCTTGCACAGCTTCCCTAATCTCTTGGATCATCAGCTTCATTCTCTATGAAACAGATATAATACTAGTACCTCCTGTTGTGGGCTTTTATGAAGATTAAAGAAGATAATTTGTATAAAGTACTTAACACAGTGCCTGGTACCTAGTAAGTTCAATATATTTTGGCTGTTAATATTCTCTATTTGTAATCAGAACACTGTGTACTCCATTACAGCAGTAACTTCAGACTTCATATCTCAGTTCAACAACGTGGGCATGAGCATCTTATATTTTCAGTTATGTCCTGTAAAAGAAATACAAGGAATGACTACTAGCATGGATTGTAAAAATTGCTAGATGTATTTCAGATACAAAATTGGATGCTATGGTGAATAATCCAGGGAGTACTCATGGACCCACCGCTTAGCTTGGTAAAACATTACTGATGCAGTTAAAGCTCCTTGTGTATCCCTCACTGATATTCCCTTCCTTCTTGCCTGGAGGGTACCAAGTTTCTGAATTTGGCATGAATAACTTTCATGAATGTTTTAATGTTGCTATTACATTTGTAGCTATCTGTAAAGAATATATAATGTTTTTATTATTTTAACTTTATGTAGAAGACCTTTTACTGTATTTTTTCTTCAACAGCCCTCTTTTTCCCCCCTCAACATTTACCTAACATCGATATTAACATATACTTGTTGCTGTACATAAGGTAGGGAAGTAATAAAAATTGTTATTTATTATGGAGAAGAGTGTCAGCTTTTTGTTGTAAAATTAAAAAGAAAAATTTAAAATACTAAATGTATTTGAAATTGACTTTCTGAAAGACATAGGCAGAATGAGAGTTGGTTTTTGGAATTTTATCTGACATACCTACAGGCCACTCATAATTATAGGGTACCAAAACCTGCATCTTATTAAACCTCGATTGAATGGTTGTATTGATGAAAGATCCACAATTCTGTTTACATAACACTTGCTTGGATTTGGAGACTTGGCATCTTGACTACTAAGTATGAAAGTGTCTTGAAAAATAGTTGGGTTCATGAAAGGTTTTAAATGCAATAGCATGCATCTATATACCATTCTCTCACGTTTATTCATTTGAGTGTGAAATAGTATCCTAGTTTTCATTTTCAACTCCAGAGTCTTATATTTGTGAAATATGATGTCTTCTCTTTAGCTACAATTGCATGGTTTTTGAAAGGATAGATATTGGAGTTTATATTCTGGTAAAGTTGCATTGTTATCGTTTGCAAATTATTAATCCACAGCACTTACACTTTACTGTTTGAAAGGAGTCTTATGCTTTTTTCTTTTAAAGCAGAATATGGCATATACATTAATACATTGTCCCACATTTTTTGCTAAGTGGAATGTGTCAGACTTTGTGGGCTGATGAATGATGCCATATTTATTTCTGAATCAATCTTGTGACTTATCAGTGCAGTTATCACTTATGTGCTCTGAGACTTTTAGCTGGGACTCCAGAGACATTGATGATTTTTATCATTATGTATCACTCATAAAGGATCAGGGTCAGTTGAGGCTTTGACACCTGGCTATGTATTTGATGTATTGGCTTTATTGGATGTAACTCATCTGGCACAATGTTATTACCACATCACGAAGTGAGATGTCCTCATTTTCAGATGTTGCCAACATTAATATCTCAGATTTCAGGAATAAAAAGTTACCTAGGGTGAGTTGAGTGACATGACATGTGTGTGTACATACATGAATGTATTTGCTGACTTGACTTTTGCTTATCTTTATCTCTGTAATTAGAATATATCTTGTTTTGATTAAATTAAACCTGCCATTTTCCCATAATCATTTATCAAATGTTCCTATACGCCAGCTACTATGCCAAGTACAGGGTATATACAAGTTACTCTTGAAGAGCTTACAGTCCAATAAGGGAGACAGTGTACTTTGTCAGGTGCTTCCATTGACTTATGCACAATATATTAGAGGAACAGAAAAGGAAGGAGATATTTGTTTATATAATAATTGCTCAAGGGAAGCTTCTCAGAGGGGGTGATATTTGATGTGAGTCTTACTGGGTAAATAGGAGTTTGCCAAATTGAATGCGGAGGGTATATCATTTGCAAAGGCACAGAAGTATAAAAGAGGACGATGAGTTTGGCAAGCATATGTGAGGGTAAGAGGGAGGCTAAAAACTGAGGTTGGGCCAGATCATGAAGGGTCTCATGCATCGTGATAAGGAGCTTGGGTGTTATCTTTTAAGGGGAATTGAAGGAGTGTTTCATGTGGAAAAGTGAAATTTTCATATGGAAAAGGTTTTAGGGAGGGTTTCTTAGTCTATTTTGTGTGATTATAACAAAAGATCAGAGACTGAGTGATTTATAAAGAAAAGAAGTTTATTTCGCTAATGGTTCTAGAGGCTAGGAAGTCCAGTGGCTTGGTGTCTGGCATCTGTAAGGCCCTCATGACCTAAATACCTCCAACTGGGCCTCACGTCCCAACACTGTTGCATTGAGAATTAAATGTCAACATGAGTTTTGGATGGGGGTATTCAAACCACAGAATTCTGCTCCTGGATCCCCCCAAATCATGTCCTTTTTACATACAAAATATATTCATTCCATCCAAATAGCCTTTAAGCCTTATTTATTTCAGCACTATATTAGTCCGTTCTCACACTGCTAATAAAGATACTGGGCAATTTATAAAGGAAAGATGTTTAATTGACTCACAGCTCAGTATGGCTGGGGAAGACTCAGGAAACTTACAATCATGGCAGAAGGGGTAGCAAATACGTCCTCCTTCACATGGCTGCAGGAGAGAGAAGAAAGAACCAAGCAAAGGGGGAAACCCCTTATAAAACCATCAGATCCTGGGAAAACTTACTATCACAAGAATAGCATAGGGGTAGCTGCCCCCATGATTCAGTTACCTCCCAGTGGGTCCCTCACATGATACTTGGGGATTATGGGAACTACAAGATGAGATTTGGGTGGGGACACAGCCAAACCAGATCATTCCTTGACCTTCCCCTCCCAAATCTCATGTCCTCACATTTTAAAACACAATCATGCCCTTCCAACAGTCCTCCATAGTCTTAACTCATTCCAGCATTAACCCAAAAGTCCAACTCCAAAGTTTCATCTGAGACAAGGCAAGTCCCTTCTTCCTATGAGACTGTAAAATCAAAAGCAAATTAGTTACTTCCTAGACACAATGGAGGTACAGGCATTGGGGCAATACACCCATTCCAAATGGGAGAAAATGGCCAAAACAAAGGGGCTACAGGTGTCATGCACATCTGAAATCCAACAGGGCAGTCATTAAACCTTAACATTCCAAAATGATCTCCTTTGACTCCATGTCTCACATCCAGGGCATACATATCTGAGATCAGGTATTTATAAAGGGAAGTTTTAATTGACTCACAATTCAGCATGGCTTGGGAGGTCTCAGGAAACTTATAATCATGGTGGAAGGGGAAGCAAACATGCCCTTCTTCACATGGCAGCAGGAGAGATAAGAATGATAACCAAGCAAAGGGGGAAGCCCATTATAAAACCATCAGATCTTGTGAGAACTTACTCACTATCACAAGAATAGCATGGGAGAGAGAAACCGCCCCCATGATTCAGTTACCTCCCACTGGGTCCCTCCCGCAACATGTGGAGGCTATGGGAACTGTAATTCAAGATGAGATTTCGGTGGGGACACCGCCAAACCATATGAAGCACCAACTCAAAAGTCCAAAGTCAAGAGTCTAATCTGAGACTCAAGGCATGATTCATCCTGAGGCAAATTCCCTCTAGCAGTGAGCCTCTGAAATCAAAAGAAGTTATGTACTTCCAAAATACAATGATGGGACAAGCATAGGATAGTCATTCCCATTCCAAGAGGGATAAATAGGGAAGAAGAAAGGAGTATCAGGCCTCAAAACCCAACAGGGTAACCACATTTAGTTTTAAACCTGGGGGATAATCTTCCACTCCACATGCCACCTCTTGGACACACTGGGGCGAGGGTTGGGCCCCATGGCCTTGGGCAGTCCCACCCCTATGGCTTTGCTGCTATTAAGGGAGGAAGCCATTTTTTATATTGTCTTATGTTTAATTTTTGTCTTTAAAGAAAGAAGTAAAAACTAAAAGGCAGAAATGAAATTTATAGGTAGACAGTCTGGCGTTGTTCCCTGGGCCTGGTAGTTAAAGATTGACCCCTGACCTAATTGGTTCTGTTATTTGTAGATTACAGGCATTGTATAGAAATGCACTGTGAAAATCCCTATCTTGTTTTGTTCCGATCTAATTACCGGTGCATGCAGCCCCCAGGCACGTACCCCCTGCTTGCTCAATCAATCATGACCCTCTCATATGCACCCCCTTAGAGCTGTGAGCCCTTAAAAGGGACAGGAATTGCCCACTCGGAGAGCTCGGCTCCTGAGACAGATGTGTTGCCAATGCCCCCAGCCAAATAAATCCCTTCCTTCTTTAACTTGGTGTCTGAGGAGTTTTGTCTGTGGCTCATCCTGCTACATTTCTTGGTTCCGTGACGGGAAGCGAGGTGATTGGCGGATGGTTGAGGCAGCTCCTTAGGCGGCTTGAGCCTGCCCTGTGGAACATCCCTGCGAGGAACTCCGACCAGCCCCAGCAATGCGAATCCTGCGAACGCTCCTGGGTAGGGTTGACCCAGTGGGACGCCTCGCCAGAGCAGTGTGTAGCAGGCCCCCGTGGAGGATCAACGCAGTGGCTAAACACCAGAAAGGAACGGGCACTTGGAGTCTGGACATCTAAAACTTGGTAAGACTAGTCTTTAAAACTTGCCCACTCCGTTTGAGTGGAAGTGTGGCCTGATCACCCATGGTGTGCCTTTATTGGCACTTTGGTTTTGGTTTTGATTTGGTTTGATTTGCTTGACAGGACCGGTCTTGGGAACTTGCCCACTCCATTTGAGTGGAAGCGTGGCCTGATCACTCACGGCCTGCCTTTATCAGCACTTTGGTTTTGGTTTTGACTTGGTTTAAATTGCTTGACAGGATTGGTCTTGGGAACTTGCCTACTTCATTTGAGTGGAAGCGTGGCCTGATCACCCTCGGTGTGCCTGTACCGGCACTTTGGTTTTTGTTTTTGACTTGACTTGGATTACTTGATACTTTGGTTTTGGTTTTGACCTGGCTTTAATTTCTGGATACTCTGATTTTGGTTTTGTGTAAACTACAAAAGTGTGTGTGTGCCCTTTTTACCCGTTCTTTGTTTTGTGGTGTGCGTGTGGTGTGAGCATGGTGTTTTGTCTTGAGTAAACATGGGTGAGGCACAAAGTAAGCCCACCCCACTAGGAACTATGTTGAAAAATTTCAAAAAAAAGGATTTAAGGAAGACTATGGAGTACTATGACACCAGAAAAACTTAAAACTTTGTGTAAGATAGACTGGCCAGCATTAGAGGTAGGGTGGCCATTAGAAAGAAGCCTGGGGAGGTCCCTATTTCAAAGGTATAGTATAACACAAGGTGACATGTAAGCCAGGGAACCCAGACCAGTTCCTGTACATAGACACTTGGTTACAGCTGGTTTTAGACACCCCCCCGCCCCCAACACTCAGTGGTTAAGAAAACAGCAGCATAAGCGGCTGGCAGAGGCAAGGAAAGACCAGCAGAGAGAAAAAAAGGAAAGAGACAAAGAGGAAAAGAGGCAAAGAGAGAGAGAGGAAGAGACAGACAAAGAGGGAGTCAAGGAGAGAGAGAAAAAAGAGAGACAGAGAGAAGAGACAGAGGCAAAAGAAAAGTCAAAGAGAGACAGAGAAAGTCAAAGAAAAAAAAAGATAACACAAGTAGTTAAAAAAAGAAAAAAACAGTGTACACTATTCCTTTAAAAGCCATCATACCAATTCTAATTTGGACAAAATAAGCTCTTATTAATAGCAAAGAATAATTAAAATCCCAGACTTACAAGGTTTTCAACAAAAGTAAAGTCTGCTAAAAGTTAACAGTGTAATATGTATTATAGTAACTTCTATTCTTGTGGCCTTAGATAGTCTAGTCCACAGACATGAAAAAAGGTTCGCTTTGAAAAAAAAATGGTTATCATCTTCCAAAAAAGAAAAAAAGGTGGGGGGTGAAATTTATATAACAAGAGTGTTATATAGTAAATTCTTGTCCTAAAATAAATTAACTGGTTGTTTAAAAAAAAAAGCGTTTGTAATAAGTCAGAAAGTTAAGGCATGTCGAAAAATTGCCTGTAAAAGTCGTAAAAAAAAAAAAGTTATAAAAAAGTGTTAAAAAAATTTATGCAAAAAATGTTGTATAATTTAAAAGTAACTAGGCCTCCTAAATGTAAAACTATTAAAAAAACCAGTTTATGTATAAGGTGTATAAAAAAGCAAAATATACCTTTAGTAAAAAAGGATTATAAGAAGGCATAAAAATATACATTTTTACCTACATTAAAAAGTTAAAAAAGTTATTGTTTTAAAGGTTTAAGTTTTAAAATGTTAATTGTAAAAAACATTCTGTGTGTAAACATATTAACTAAAGTTAAAGAAGTATCATGCAATTTTTCTGTAAACTGGACACTAAAATAAAAGCATAACAGGTTTTTCTTAAAGCACCAACCTGCTCTTTAACAAAAATTATAAAAGGTTAAAAAGAGTCTATAAAATCTTACCTTATGGTCAAACATTAAAAATTAAATAAGTATATCTACAAGGTTTTATTAAAATTAAGTTTAACATTAATAACACACTAATATAAAGGTAGAATTTAATTTATCTGGTATAAAAATCATACGAGAAACATTGTTAAATATAAAATGGTATTTGGCTTTCTTTGGTTTAAAAACTAATAAAAATATGTACTAAAGAAAATTTCTCAGTAAAAAGACACTAAGAACTATAAAGTTCACTGCCAGGGTCCCCACATTTAAAACAAAAGGTCAGTTTCTTAAAAATTATATACTTGGTTTATCTTCCACTTTCCTTTCTCACAAACAAACAAACAAACAAACAAACAAAAAAACTACTAAAAGTCTTTTAGCACAAGTACCTCCCCTAGAATTTCTGGTAAACCAGCCCCAGCCTGAAGATCACATTCTCATCAAAAGGTAAAAAAAAAAAAAAAAAAAAAAAAACTTAAGCCAGTCTGGGAAGGACCTTACTTTGTGCTGCTAACCACCAAGACTGATGTTCGTATAGCAAAAAAAGAATCGACTCATCACACCCGAGTCAAGAAAGCACCACCCCTCCAGAGTCGTGGGCCATAGTCCCAGGGGAAAACCCGACCAAACTAAAGCTAAGAAAAATTTAACTATTTTAATCTATTACATTACTCTTTCTTCTTTCTTAATTCTATTACTGACCATCTAGTTCTTAATACAACCAAGTCAATTTCGCCTCAAACTATTACATTTAATGCTTGCCTTGTTATACCCTGTGGAGACTTGCCAAGTCAAAGACAGCTTTCTACTTCAGAGAAGTACTTCTGTCCCTCCTGACTCTCCTCAGACTAGGCATTAGTAAACTAGGACCATTTAATCCAGGAAAATTTCAATAAAGACCCCAGTGCCAACCCAGGAGTGTTGCCCCCCGATGTAAAACTTTCATGCCGTAGTTGGTCCAACGTTCTGTGAATCACTAAAGAGCAAGGATGGACTACCCCAACTGGTTTTTGTAATTTCCCTAAAACCATACATTCATTTTACTAGAGAATCATAAAAGTTAAAAACTTAAAAGAAACTTTAGCAATTAAGACAGGATACCAAGATGCAAATGCCTGGTTAAAATAAATAAAATATTCCATCTACACATTAAACAACAGCAACTGTTATACTTGGACACATGACAGGCCAGAGGCCCAGATTGTCCCCCTTCCACTAAGGTGGTCCTCCAGTCGACCAGGCGTAGGCTACATAATAGCTCTTTTCCAGGATTCTACAACCTAAAGTAATAAGTCACGCCAAGCTCTCTCTAC
Organism: Rhinopithecus roxellana; assembly: GCF_007565055.1. Lineage (NCBI taxonomy): Eukaryota > Metazoa > Chordata > Mammalia > Primates > Cercopithecidae > Rhinopithecus > Rhinopithecus roxellana. The sequence continues at coordinate 112,204,548 of NC_044555.1, read as the reverse complement.
TATATCCCAAATCCCTGCGGGTCAGCCCCCAAGGGCCATCCAGCTTCCGTCTCCCAACACTAAGTTCACTTCGTGTCTGTCATAACAGGGAAAAAACTTAACATTCCTTAAAGACCTAAAAGAATACAGTGAACTTAAAAATTGTCAAAAGCTTATCAGTCAGTCAGTCCTTGTTCCTCCCTAAACAGATGTGTAGTGGTATTATAGTGGACCTTTACTAGACACTCTGCTAAATAACTGGAGTGGCACTTGTACTTTAGTCCAATTGACTATCCCTTTCACCCTGACATTTCATCAACCAAAAAAAAAAAAAAAAAAAAAAATAAGAAGAAGACATCATGAAGCGAGAAAAGCCCCTTATGGGTCTTTCGACTGTCATGTCTCTTTAGACACAATTGGAGTCTCACGAGGAATACCAGATCAATTTAAAACTTAAAATGAAATAACTACAGAATTTAAGTCAGTATTTTAATAGATGACAGTTGATAAAAATGTAAATTAAATAAACTACATCTATTACAACCAACAACAACAAACTTTTCGTAAGTTAAAAGAAAAAAAAACTCATGTCAGCCTCAGCCCTGAGACTAACTAACCTGACAAAACTCTTTACACTCTATGTGTCAAAAAATAAAAAAATAAAAAATGACAGTTAAAGTTTTAACCCAGACTTTGGGGCCTGGCCAAGGCCAGTGGCCTATCTCTCAAAACAACTAGACAGAGCTTCCAAAGGCTGACCCCCAGGTCTAAGGGCCCTAACAACAAAGGCCCTGTTAACACAAAAAGCAAATAAACTAACCCTTAGACAAAACCTGAATATAAAGGCCCCCCATGCTCTGGTAACTTGAATAAATACCAAAGGACATCCTTGGTTAACAAATACTAGATTAACCAAGTACCAAAGCTTGCTCTGTAAACATCCCCACATAACCATTGAAGTTTACAAAACTAAACCCTACCACCTTGCTCCCGGTATCAGAAAGCCCAGTTAAACATAATTGTGTAGAGGTGTTGGACTCAGTTTATTCTAGCAGGCCCAACCTCCAAGACCATCCTTAAACATTAGTAGACTATAAGCAGTACGTGGACGGGAGCAGCTTTGCCAACCCCTGCCAAGTGACACTAAAAAAGACGACAAGCCCTGCTCCAGTCACACCCGGAAGCTGACTGCTCCACCCACGACCAAAACATGAAAAAACTCATTGCGGAACTCATTTTCCTTAAAATTTAGACTTTTGTACAGTAAGGACTTCCACTGACCTTCCTCAGACTAAGGGCTGTTCCCAGTGTATACATCAAGTCACTGAGGTAGGACAAAAGGTTACTACGGTCCTATTATTTTATGGTTATTATAAGTGTACTAAAACTCTAAAAAGAACTTGTTTGTATAATGTTATTCTATACAAGGTATGTAGCTCAGAAAATGACCAACCTAATGTGTGTTATGACCCATCTGAGCCTCCCATGACCACAGTTCTTGAAATAAAATTAAAGACTAAGGACTGGTAAAAACTCATAAACAATATAAATAAAGTGTTAGCCAAAACAAAAAAAAGAAAAAAAAAAAGGATGCCCAAACAAGTCACCTTAAAATTTAATGCCTGTACTGTCATTAATAGTAATAAGTTAAAAATAAGGTATAGTTCTCTTAATTAAAAAAAGACTATATGGAGCCGGGCGCGGTGGCTCAAGCCTGTAATCCCAGCACTTTGGGAGGCCGAGACGGGCGGATCACGAGGTCAGGAGATCGAGACCATCCTGGCTAACCCGGTGAAACCCCGTCTCTACTAAAAAATACAAAAAACTAGCCGGGCGAGGTGGCGGGCGCCTGTAGTCCCAGCTACTTGGGAGGCTGAGGCAGGAGAATGGCAGGAACCCCGGAGGCGGAGTTTGCAGTGAGCTGAGATCCGGCCACCGCACTCCAGCCTGGGTGACAGAGCGAGACTCCGTCTCAAAAAAAAAAAAAAAAAAAAAAAAAGACTATATGACGAACAATAAGTACATCTGTCATAAATTAAAACTGTATAAAAATAAATGTAAATACTAGTCTTGTGTCATTTAGGCCACTTAAATAAAAAATAAAAATAAAAAAAATCGAGTCCACCTTCAAAAAAAAAAAAAAAAAAAAAACCCTTAAAGGTAGTTACAACCAATCCCCTTAATCCTTACTAAAAAAAAAAAAAAAAAAAAAAAAAAAAAAGAGCATATGACCTTAAAAATTGACAGGGCCAGACTGAACCCTCAAGTAAACATCTTCGTTCGAGAAAAAGTTTACAAATGCTCTCCTGAGTCAGTGTTTCAAACTTTCTATAATAAACTAAATGTGCCAGTACCAGAAATTCCAGAAAAAACAAAAAATTTGTTTTTGCAATTAGCCAAGCATGTAACACAGTCTCTCAATGTCACTTCATGTTATGTATGTAAAAAAACTGTAATAAAAAATCAATGGCCATAGAAAGCCCGATAATTAGTACCTACAGACCCAGTTCCTAATAAATTCCCAGCTCAAAAAAGTCACCCTAATAATTTCTGGGTCCTAAAAGCCTCAATTATTAGACAATATTACATAACAACAACAACAAAAATTCACTCACCCCGTAGGACGACTTAGTTGTCTAAAACAAAAACTGTACAATGGTACCACAAAAACAGTCCTAATTCCCAAAGTTGCAAACCGTGTGCACCCACCCAGAGTCCCACCGGGACTGGACAGTCCCCACTGAATTATACTAAATATGTGGGCATAGAACTTACGCCAAATTACCTGACCAGTGGACAGGTAGTTATATTATTGACACTATTAAACCATCTTTCTTCCTACTACCCATAAAAACAGACAAACTCCTGGGCTTCCCTGTCTATACTTCCCACACACACAAAAAAACATAGCTATAAAAAATTAAACAAAAATAAATGGCCCACTAAAAAAATCATACAATATTATAGGCCTACTACTTAGACACAAAATGACTGGTGGAAATACCGGACCCCCTTTTACATAATCAACCAAATTATATGATTACAAACTGTCTTAAAAATAATCACTAATAAAATCGGCAGAGCCTTGACTATTCCGGCCCAGAAAAAACTCAAATAAAAAATACTATCTATCAAAATAACTCTTGACTACTTGCTAGCAACTAAAAGAAAAAACTGTAAAAAATTTAACCTTACTAATTGCTGCCTACACATAAATAATCAAGGACAAGTAGTTAAAAACATGGTTAAAAATATGACAAAACTGGCACATGTGCCCGTGCAAGTGTGACATAAATTTAAGTCTAGGGCCATGTTTAAAAAATGGCTCCCGGGCCGGGCGCGGTGGCTCAAGCCTGTAATCCCAGCACTTTGGGAGGCCGAGATGGGCGGATCACGAGGTCAGGAGATCGAAACCATCCTGGCTAACACGGTGAAACCTCGTCTCTACTAAAAATACAAAAACCTAGCCGGGCGAGGTGGTGGGCGCCTGTAGTCCCAGCTACTCCGGAGGCTGAGGCAGGAGAATGGCATAAACCCGGGAGGCGGAGCTTGCAGTGAGCTGAGATCCGGCCACTGCACTCCAGCCCGGGCGACAGATCAAGACTCCGTCTCAAAAAAAAAAAAAAAAAAAAAAAAAAAAAAAAAAAAGGCTCCCAACACTAAAAATTTTAAAACTCTTATAATAAAAATTATAATAGTAATAAAAACCTACTTCCTACTCCCTTATTTACTACCTGTACTTCTTCAAATAATAAAAACCTTCATGACTACTTTAGTTCACCATAATATACAAGTGTACTATATAAATCACTATCCATCTGTCTTACAGAAAGACATAAATAACAAAAATAAAAGTAAAAACTCCCACTAATAAAATAAGTCAAAGTCTCAAAATGGGGGAATAAGGGAGGGACCACCCCTCATATCGTCTTATGCCCAATTTCTGCCTCCAAAGAAAGAAGTGAAAACTAAAAGGCAGAAATGAAATCCACAGGCAGACAGCCCGGGGCCACACTCTGGGCCTGGTAGTTAAAGATCCACCCCTGACCTAATCGGTTCTGTTATTTGTAGATTACAGGCATTGTATAGAAAAGCACTGTGAAAAATCCCTATCCTGTTTTGTTCCGATCTAATTACTGGTGCATGCAGCCCCCAGTCACGTACCCCCTACTTAATCAATCACAACCCTCTCACACGCACCCCCTTAAAGTTGTAAGCCCTTAAAAGGGACAGAAATTGCCCACTCAAAAAACTCAACTCTTAAGACAGAAGTCTTGCCAATGCCGCCGGCCGAATAAATCCCTTCCTTCTTTAACTCGCTGTCTGAGGAGTTTTGTCTGTGGCTCATCCTACTGCACTATCACAAGTTTGAGTTGGGTTTTTCAGGCTGATATAGCAATTTGGTAGCTGTACCGTTCTGGGCTGCTTGCAACAGTCCTGCTCCTGAGGCTGCACTAAGTATTGCCTTGGTGGAGCTCTCTGTGGTGGCTCCAACCCTGTGGCAAGTCTCTGCCTTAATCCCCAGGCTGTTTGATAACCTCTTTTGAAATCTAAATGGAGACTGTCATACCCCCACAGTTCTTGCATTCTTTGGGCCTGCAGGATTAATACCAAGTGGATGCAACAAAGCTTAATGGCTTGTACCTCCCAGAGTGGGAGATTGAGGCACACCTTGCGCCGCTTGAAACACCGATGGGGCAAAGTAGGGAACAAAGCTCCAGAACGTGGGGAGCAGTGTCCTGAAGCCACACAGGGCAGTGAACTTTTGGAGGCCACCCAGGCCTGTTCCCTCAAACCATTCTGCCCTCTGAGAGCTCTGGGCCCCTGATGGAAGGGGCGGAGTAAAAAGTATCCAAAGTACTTTTGGGTTTTTTCTCCCATTGTTCTGATGGCTAGCACCTGGCTCCCTTCTAGCCATACCAATCTCCTTAACAAATGGTCATTGGCCTCACTCTTGCAAGCTTTTTCAGTTTTTATGTGGCAGGCTGCAGATTTTCCAAATCTTTCTGTTCTGCTACTCTCTTATAATTATAAAATTTATCTTTAAGTCATTTCTTTCCTTTCGCATCTCACTTTATGTGGTTAAAAGTAGCCAATCATCATCCTGAATGGTATGCTGCTTAGATATTTCTTCTGCCAGATATCCTAGTTCATCATTTTCTGCATTCCATGTCCTAGGATTTTATGGACACAATTCTGCCAAGTTAATTGTACAGTCGCACCTACTATAGTTTCCAATACCTTGTTTCTCATTTCCATCTGAGAGTTTGTCAGAATGGACTTTAACGTGCATATTTCTACCAGTATTCTGATCACAACCGCTGAAGTAATCCCTAAGAAGTTCCAGACTTTCTCTAGTCTTCTTTTCTTCTGAGCCCTCCCCAGAATCTCCCTTAATGCCCTATTCACAGCAATCTAGGGTTTTTTAAACTTGCTCCTATAGATTCTTGTTTTTTTCCAGTATAGCAACCATTCTTATTTTGTTTAAAGTACAGATAAGAAAAGATAAAATAATATTAAGTAGTTCATTTACTATTGTGATGATTAACTTTATCAACTTAGCTAAGCTATAAGTACACAGTTCTTCACACATCAGTCCAAATGTTGCTGTGAATGTATTTTTTAATAGAATTCTCCATTTATTTATTTATTTGAGACAAGGTCTCACTGTCACCCGGGTTGGAGTGCAGTGGTGCGATTTGGCTCAGTGTAGCCTCAGCCTCCTGGGCTTAAGCAATTTGCCCACCTCGGCTTCCCGAGTAGCTAGGACTACAGGCACATCTCATGATGCCCGGCAAAATGTGTTAATTTTTGTAGTGACAGGGTCTTGCTATGTTGCCCAGGCTGCTCGCTCTCAAACTCCTGGGCTTAAGTGATCCACCCACCTTGGCTCTAAAAGTGTGGAGATTACAGACGTGAGTCACTGCACCTGGCTAATGGTACTTTTATATGTGATTTGACATTTAAGTCAGTAGACCTTAAGAAACAAAGATTAGTCTCCATAATTACATGGTCCTCATCCAGTCAGTTGGAAACGTTCTTAGCAAAAACTGAAGTTCCCTGACATAGAAGGAATTATCCACAAAACTAGCACATGAAAACCCAGCCTGAATTTCCAGCCTGCAAGCCTGCCCTGCAAATTTCAGAGTTCTCAGCCCCTACCTCAACTTTATCATAAATACTTCAGTTTTGGTTGTTCACAAAGTACGATTCCTGATTTGGAATATTTGGGGGGAATATTCTAGAGGAAAAATACATACCAAATAAGCATGCTGTGCTCAGTCATTCCAACTTAAATTCATAATGCTGCTTGAACATACTGTTTCTGGATCTCTAATGCACAGCATCCTTAGACTGGATTTTCCTAAGAAAACTTAAGGAAAATTTTAGAGTTGCTGAGTTCATTTGATAGAAACAGACATTAACCTAAATAATAATAGAAATAATAATGGTGGTGATAGTAGTGGTGGCAGTAATAATAGTAGTAGTGGAAGATAGCAGTGGAAGGTGGGGCTCATTATAATCTGATCTAGTACAAAGTGCCTGGGTCTAAATCAGAAATACCTGGGTTTGAGTCCTTGCTTTGTCACTTAAAATGAGTCATGTGACCTTTGGCAAATGATACAGCTTCTGAGTTTTAGTTTGCTTATCAGTGAAATAGGGATGACAATTCCTACATTACAGGGCTATAGTAAGGAAATAATAATAATAATAATAATCAGATTTACAGTGTATTTCACATGACTGGCATATGGTAGATGCTCAGCAAATGTCACTTTCCTTTCCATTCTCTTCTCATATTGGCAGTTTGCCCTTCTAATGGTTCCTGGAATAGTGTATTGTGCTCCTAGATTTTCCCAGCCACCTCTGTTTGGTTCTTGTTTTCTTCAGATGACTTTTTGGTGTTTACTTAGTTTCCTTAGTGTTTGACTTCTCATTTCAATTTGACATAAAGCAATGACATAAGGACCAGGTACTTTTTTCTCACCTTCATTTATTGTGGCCCATAAAGCTTAAACTTGTTGGCTTGTGGACTGCAGTGTACTTTTTCTCACCTTAGATGTTAAGTACGTGCCCCATGGTAGAGTTACTGAATAAATATCTGGGAGTGGGCTCTGATTTTGTTAAGAATGGTAGAATATGTTAGAATAAATACTATCATAAGCTCCCTTGATTATTCTTGTGCATACTAAAGTTGGAGAACGACTGAGGCCTGTGGGCTTTAAGGCCGAAGGCCTCGGTTTCTAACTGGCTGTTGGCCAGAGACCACACTCAGTTTCTTGCCACATGGGCCTTCCCAATAAGACCCCTTGCTTATTCAAAGCCAGTAAGGGAGTCACTTAGCAATATAAATGTTATATTTTGATGCATTGTAATCATGTACACATAATCAAATTGGTCTTATCACCTTGGCAATGTCCTGTTGGTTAGAAGCAAGTCAGGCTTAAAGGGAGGAGTTTATACAGGGGCATGAATACCAGGAAGCAGAGATCATGGGGGCCACCTTAGAGCCTGTCCCCATGGAATGTGAGGGGAGAGGGGAAATGGTAAATTCAGTTGTCTGCATGTGACATTTAAAAAACTTGTGGGCAAAGGTTGATTTATCATGAATCTAAAGAAGTTTTGTGTGATTTATTTTCTCTCACTGGAGGAGACTCTGCTGCCCAGGACTCACCCTGAAAAACAGCCCCCAGCTGTGGCTTGCATATCCCTGGCCTATCAGCTTTTACCAGGAGGTGGTCATTAGCAGTGGAAATCCCTAAACCATGATCCCAAGCACTTTCTGAAGAGTGGGGAGGACAAGCTCCAGAAGACTGCTTTTGTATCTGATCTTGTGCTCTTTGGGAGCTCATGTTAAGCAGAGGAGAAAAATTGGCTTCTCAGACAAGCATTTCCCTACTCTTCTGCACTCATCTTCAGTTCACTAGGCATCTACATCTCCAGGGCAAACATGCCTCTGAAGACTGCTGGAGCTAGTCTCCTGTGTTGTGGCCAGTAAGAACTTTTTCACATTTCTGCCTTTCTTCCTGTCCCCAGAAACTTACAGTCCCTACCCTAGAATGGTGAGTCAAAGTAGTCCATGATTAGCTGCAGTGTCCTGAAGATAACTATGGAGACAAACTAAAAAGTCAAAGAAGTTGTATCCCTCCACCTGTCATCTGAGTGTTGGGGATTTCTTTGCCTAAGTTGGTGACTTGGGAGACTTTCTTTCTAGTAGATACTTGTTGGCCAGCACTGACCTGGAAGGGCCTATAGAGAGACAGAGCTGGAGTAGGCTCTAAAGCGTCTTCAGCGCTGGGTCTCATGTTATTGCATGTAAATTAGAGATCCCCAATATCAAAATGTAGCTACTAGATGACAATGGGCCGCAAACAACAACAAAAGGTGCAATTGCTTTTCATTAAGAAGAGGCTTCAAGACACGAAAAGTAGGGTCTGCAGTAGCATAAATGATGTAGCAAGTAGTCAGGAGCCATGGACCCTGAGGGTATGGGGGTGTCATTAATGCTTAACGTACTAAATATGCACACCTAGTTTTAGCTATAGACTAAATGATTAATATGGCCTGTGTATGTGCTCCTGTTTTTCACAAGTATATGCATACTCTTGTGATGGCAGGATACGAAATAGGCTCTGGAACCAGACTGCATGTTTTGAGATTGTCCATTTAGAACATACAAGCTTTGTATGTATTTATAATGATGCTAGACAAATTGCTTAACTTCTCTGAGCCTCAACATCCTTGTCCGGAAAAGGAATATAATAATAGCATGTACCTCAAAAGGTTGTTGTCTACCTTACATTAAATATTTTAAAAAAATCTTTAGAACAGTTCCTGGTACAAAGTAAGTGCTTTAAATATTAGCCTGTATTACTACTAATAGACACATTAAAAGAGCTACCCAAGACATGGTAGCTGCTTGCAGTTTGTTATTTTCTCAATCAAAAGATGTTGAAAGCACAACTGCTGCTATGTTCCTTAAATGAGTGCAGAGCCAGGGACAGGGCCTAGGGCTCCTGACTACACTTGCCACATCATTTTTACTATTGCAGATTGCATATTTTGTCTTTTGAAGCCTTTGCTTAATGAAAAGCAATCACACCTTTTGTCGTTGTTAAGGGCTTATTGCCATTTAGTGGCTACATTTTGCTACTGGAGACTTCTCTAATTTAGAAGCCATAATTGTCTGGACACACGACTCTCATTTAATATCTGCAGGACAGCCCTTGTTCATCATTATTGCTTCCATGGTTATGTGATGTATTTATCCAGCCCTTTCTTTAGACAATTGATATGTTGTCCTGGATACTTCCCTGTTGCTGATTTGGAGTTGGTCAATACATCGCTTCGTCAGTGCTCTTAAAATAATGAGTTATGGCATGCTTTGTGAACAGCACATAATGTTCTGAGTAGAAAAAACTCACGGAGACTCTCAGGAGTGCTATTTTTTGTCCCCTTGCCCACTCCTGCACACATGCTTGCTTCTGTTTAGCCAGAACCTCATCTTGCTAGTAGTGGTCATAGGAAATTTTCTCACCAATAGGACCTATGTGTGCATATACAAGGCGGGTAGTCATGGGGTGTTAGATTTCAGGTAAAATCAGAGAAGACTTTTGTGTTTGGTCTTTTCTCAAGGAGGTATCTGTGTTTGTTTCCTAGAATTGTTATAAAAAATGACTACAAATTTGATTCCTTGAAACAACAGAAAATCATTGTCTCATAGTTCTGGAGGCTAGAAATCTGAAATCTAAGTATTAGTAGGACTCTAGGGGAAAGTGCTTCCTTACCTCTTCTAGCTTCTGGTGGTTGCTAACAATCTTTGACATTCCAGTCTCTGCCTCTGTCTTCTCAAGGCCTTTTCCCATGTATCTGCATGTATTTCCCCTTTCTCTGTGTCCAAATTTTCCTCTACTTATAACGATAACAGTCATTGGATTGGGGCCCAATTAACCTAGTCCACTATGACCTCATCTTACCTTGATTATATCAGTAGAGACTTTATTTCCAAATACAGTCACATTCACAGGTACTTGGGGGTTAGGATTTAAACACATCTTTTTGGGGGACATAATTTAACTCACAACAGTGGCTTTTCCCCATCTCTGTTATTTTTCCTAGTTTTTAAATTTAAAGGAAGGGAAAACTCCCCTCCACCCAGTGGCACAGGAATGAGTTGATTTATATGGCTTAAAAGTCATAGATGTTAGAGGAGGAGGAGGAAAGTCCTGGAAGAAATTATAGCCCATTTCTTTCACCAACTGAGGTCTAGGGGAGAGGAGGCTATTTGGCTAAGGTCAGAAATCTGATAAGGGATAGAGCCAGTCGTCAGACTTCATTTCCTGATTCTGAGATTAGGATAGGACTTTTTTTTTTTTCTTTTTTTTCTCCATTATCTCTTCATAAAGATACTGGCAATAGTGGTTGAAAAACCATGTGGCAACAGACATTGAGGCAAATTTCTATAAAACCAGAAATAGCTGGGAAAGTGGAAGCCAGGTTGGACCTGCCGATAGTTGGAATTCTTGGCTGTCTGTAGAGGGTGAATTGACAGCCAAAAGCCCTACCAAGGTCCAAATCTCTCTTCCACCCATTTCAGTTCAATCTGATCAATACTTTTTATTGAGCTATTAACCAGAAGTAGGCCCTGAGGATTCACTGATCACAAGGGTAGAGATTTTCCCTGCCTTTATGGAGCTCCTTAACAGCGAGCACCTAAACAGTGCTAGACTCCGATTGTCTACTTATTTTTCTGAGTGTAGTGAGAGAAGGACATAGTAAGGGCATCCAGTTCGACCCTGGGGGAAGGGAGGTAGGAGTCGGGGACGGTCAAAGAGCTGAGATCCCAAAACATAAGAGTTACCCAGTAAAGGAGCAGTACAAAAGGCTGGAGGTGAAGGAGTATTCCCTACAAAGGGAAGGCTTTGTGTGAGGGCTTGGTGGTGAGAGAGAGAGAAACACATGGTGGAAAAACAGCAAGAAATTCAGTTTGGCTGAAGCACAGGGTCTGGGGGGCATGAAGAAGAGCTTTGTAAACTTCCTTTCAGAGATTTTATTTTTTTCCCCTAGGCAGTGGGAAACCATTTCAGGTTTCTGGGTATGGAGTAGGCATTCAGACTGGGGATCCCAAGTCCCAAATGATAGTGAACGGAGCTTTATTCTAAACAAATAAGGCTTCAGGGTATCTTCAGTCTGGTTAAGATCCACCTTTCCAACCTTTCCCCCAACATATTTGTTGATTCAGAATTAGCTACAGTGCTTGATCAGGCCCTGGAACCAGAGTTCCCTTTTATAATATTTTCAGGCTTTAGTCTGTGGTTGAAGGTCACTGTTCAGTATGTGTGTTTGTGCACCTGTGTGCTGGGCCCACACTGGAGTACTTACTGCCCAGTACATACTGGCCTTGTATTTTTTTTTTTTTTTTTTTTTAAACTTAATCACACCGGTAATGGCCCCAAGGCCTCCTCCGTTTTTTTTATGACAGTTTGCTCTGAATTTAGTGTCTGTCTGGATCTGCTTTTACCTTTCCTGTGCATTATTTGAGCTATGGTTTGCTCTTCTCGTGTCGATCTGATCCCATGTGTTTTCCATCTGCAGGGAATTCCTCAAATTCTAGTACACAGAATTTTTTGTTACCCAATTGTTACCCAATCTCTGCTAATGGTGTTACAGTTAGCTCTCATTCAGGCAGTGGAGATGAGCTTATCTTAATGTTTCTCAAGGCTTTTTATTTTTCATTATTGCTCCCCTAAGGAGCCTTTTTGGACATTTTTCCTAATTGTTCCCCATGACATTTTAATTCCAGAGATATACTATGTATGTGTTGTACCTATATCTGTCCTTTATATAGAACAAGGATAAGTATACGGCCTACTTATTCTTTTTATAACATGAAGGATTAAGAATGACTAACATTTGCAGTTAACAATTAAGTTAAAAATTAAAAAGCTATTAACAATTAACTTTGTGTGTAGTTGCTGAGTCAATTTTAATTTAATTTATTTACCTAAAAATTTCAATGTATCAACTACATATACAAATTAACAATTTATATAAATTTGTAATATTTAATAGCAACGTGTTTCAATGTTCAAAAAATTCATCCACATCTGCTCTTTTTCCAGCAAAAATGAAGTAATTAAAAAAATTACATTAGCTTCTTAAAACATTTTACTGAACTTTAACTACTGCTCAATGTGGGAAAATAACTTCTAATTTAACTAGCTGCTAGACATTCAGATCTTGCTGACAGTTTTTCTTTATATTTGACATAATTAATAATGGGCTGAATAATGTTATTAGAATTAAATGATAACATATCAACTGAAGATCAAATATAAACCACATTTACAAGGCAGCCAGTGGCAGCCACCTCTGCCATTTGACTTTTAGAATGGGCGATCAATGGAGAGAAAGTTTCCAATTGCAGTCATCTATTCACCACAGTTTTCTAGTACTGATCTGGCATACATTTTGTATGTCTTCTATGAAGTCAAGCACAGTGTTACTAATGTGATACCCAAGAAAACACAACAGGAGAAATGAAATAACAAGCTGTAAGATTTTGTTGGGTAGGGTTAAGCTCTCGAGGGCCACAAACCATTGTAATATGTAAGTTTTTTTTTTTTTTCTTCCCTCCCAAAGAACCAACTTCAACCCTTTGGAGATTGTGCTGCCCCTTTGAGAATGCATGGTTTATCTGATTGTGTCCTCTTAGGAGTCTTACTCCCTAATATACGGGGCCCAGGAGAGCTAAGTATTAAAAGGATATGGACAGAGTATGAGAAAGATTCAGGGCATGAGACACTGCTGTGGGTGTAGCACCCTATGTGGGCCACTGAAACAAGTGGCCTGGGCTGCTAGTATGAGGTTACTACAGTAATGGAATCAAAGCAGCATTAGGGGCTGCTCCTTGGAATTCTTGTATCTCTTAGGTTCACTGCATCCCAGTGCTTATCATGCAATGAGTAATTGGTATTTTATAAGTTGTCTAGTCTATCAGCTCTGTGCAGGCTTTGGCTGTTTCTATCTTGTTCCTATTGCCAGTATCTAGCACAGTGCCTGGCACATAGAAAGGGCTCAGTAAATATTTGTTGATAGGATAGAGAGAAGGCACTGCAGGTGGACTCAGCCTACTTCACAGGCTAGATGACGGCTGGATACAGGAACAGGAAAAAGAAGATTCACTATTTGAAAAAATCCCAAGCCACCACCTGCAAACAAAGCCTTCCCTTTAACACCACTTTATCTCTTTGAGCACCAGGGAGGGAGTCATTGTGGTTAGGTGAGTTTGACCATTTGCCATTTAGATAGCAAAGCAGTTTTAATTTGAAAAGTTTCAGTAGTCTCTTTTTAAAATGTATTAGTCACTACTTTGGTTTTTTAAAGCAAATACTGCTGAATATATTTTATCTTTTGTTGGCAACCCAGACGCTTCCTAGTAAGTATCAGTTCTTGAGGTATGGGGATCACTTTATCCTGCAACAAATGGTCTGAAACCAAGAACTTTCTGAGTTCTTGGGCTGGGGTTTCTGAGTTTTTCTGTCTTCTTCCCTGGCAGGCTAGCAGCTGTCACTCTGAGTTGTTGTTAGAGGCCTACTGCACTTGCTCACTCTTCTGCCTCTCATTTGGTAATTCTAGGATATTCAGATGGAGAGAATGAGCCAACCCTGTAAAAACTTTGTGTAAAGTAGGAAAATGGAAGTTCCTAGTGAGGAGTTGAGGAGTTCTCCTGTGAATAACGATTTCTGAAACTTTGTGTGTGGGTGTGGGTGTGGGTGTGTGTGTGTGTGTGTGCAATTGTGCACCACTACAGAATCTGTTTGCTCTTCTTCCCATTATCACCTGAGTTCTGGATAGGTGACATGCACTGATAGGTTTTGTGCTGGATAAGCAAGTCATTAGTATCATATTTTCTCAGAAGAGTTTATGGAGAGTATGTACATGAAGTTGACTTTTGTCTTAATGGACTGTCCAAGATTCCTTTAATGGAGGCTCACCCTTAAATAAGAGACCACAGATTTCCAATTAATAGAAAAAAGTAACCTATGGGGATCTGGGTTGTTTTGTACATTGTGGACTTGTACTTGCTCAAATAATCTTATTCAGTAGCACTATCCAACAGTGTTATTAAGAAGTGCTAATTAACTTTTGGTTGGGGAAATGTAATTACTTGAATGGGAATTTTGACCCAGATACTTACCTGTTATTCTCAGGATGTTTTAAACTTAAACACACTTTTCTTTCACCAAACACACTAGTAAGAGATAATATTAGTAGCCCTTATAAGTGTAAACAGTACCAATTTTCAGCATATGTGAAGATTAGGTTCCTATGTACATTTAACAAAGTATTGCCCATGTAACATGGCATGTGGCCTCCCTTTGATGTCAATTCCATATTTCTAATTTTAAATCCTTAATCTAATGTATTGCAATAGTATATGTTATGGGGATAGGTCTAGAAATGGAAAACCTTTGAAATGGTGCAAATTAATGATGTGTTAAGTATCACAATTTGAATAAAGCACTGTGAATATCTTGAAAGAATAAAGGGAGAGTAAAGAATAGAAGAAAAACAGGGAGGGAAAAGGAATTCTCAAGGGAAATAATAGAGTTTTGTAAATACTTCCCCACATCGCCAAGACTGACAGCAGGAAAGGTCAAGGTCATTTGAACATTGCAGGAGGCTCAGTTCAAGTTGCCTTTGAGAAGTAATGATGTTTTGAGCAACTCAAAACTGAACTTAAGATTTGGTATTGGGGGCAAAAGGGGATCCCAGAAGGACTCCAGGCCTGCTACCTCATTGTCTGACAAATTCCTGTGTTCTGGGTAGGGGGTCAGGACCCTGCCCAACGTGCCCCCATGGTTGTCACCATATTTCCTAGGCGTCCAAGCCTCTGTGAACTAGTAGGGTTTGATATGCACTTACAGCAAAACTGACATTAGGAGCACACTGACTACAGCTAACAGATCAACTGCAGGTTCCTAAATGTGGGCTTGAACATCTCTGGCCTTTCAGTGTTAAAGATGGACATAGAATGTTGACTTGGATCTGTTTTCCCATGAAGGCTTTTGATACTTTGCCATGATATTTCATGTTTTTTCTTTTTTCTTTCTTTCTTTTTCTTTTTCAACTAGCGGCCGCTACGTGGCATTAGAAAGCCCAATCACATTATAGCATTATGGATCAGAGCTAGTTGTGAAGGCATTTTTAGAGTAGTTTTTTTTTCAGTCATTCTTTCCCTTTGATTCATTTAAAAAAGCTGGCCTTTAGGATTTATTGTGTAGGCTGCACAAAACAAACATTCCCTCAGTGGGATATTCTCTCCTCATCGCTGAGAAATTTTAGCAATAAATTATATTCCCTAAGTGTAAGGAGGCAATTCCTGGATAGTGTATGAAGTTCTACTCTGAATAGGCAGGTGTGTGTTCTGTATGGCACTGACCATACAGTGGAGTGAGGAAACAGGGAAAAATGAAGGCAGTCATGGGAGGAGGGCGGTGACTGAGAAGGAAAACAATGATCATCCCCTTCTGTCTTTCATTTTCCTTCCAGTTGCTCCTACTTGGTTGGTAAGTGTCTTGAGTAAAAAGCCCTCCACAAGCCCAGGTTATTCTCCTGGGAAAGGGGCCTTTGCTACTCTTCTACCTTTGTAGAAAGAAGGGAAGATGTTCGCATGAGCCTGTCACTTACTGTATACCTTCACACATGCTCTGTATACTGTGCTGAATGATGGTACATCCACCAAAATTCATGTCTACCCAGAATTTCAGAATGTCACCTTATTTGGAATAGAGTTTTGTTTTTGCAGATGATTTTTTTTTTTTTTTTTTTTTGCTTTCAATGGCTAAAACCACAATTACTTTTGCATGAACCTAGTAATCAAATTAAGACAAGGTCATACTTAATTAGGGTTAACCCTAAATCCAATCAGTGGCATCTTTATAAGGAGAAAGATTTGGAGACACATGGAGACATAACAGGCCATGTGAAGACGAGGGCAGAGGTTGGAGTGATGCAACTACCAGCCAAGGAAGCATGTCTCCGCTGACAACTTGATTTCAGACTTACAGCCTCCAGATCTGTGAGGGAATGCATTCCTGTTGTTTTCAGCCATCCAGTTTGTGATTTTGTTATGGCAGCCCCAGGAAAAGAATACACTCTGTTGATAAGGACTTATGGCGACCCTGGCAGGTGGATACTCTTAGATGCTTTTTGTGTCTGAAGGTCTTACTGAGAAAGCTTAGTCTTACTATGGAAGTCCTGCTTCCCTTGCAGCACAGGTATGTGGTGAGAACCTGTGATGGGCTTGGTGCTTTAAGGATTATAGATGGCTGTAGGCCTATCAGCAAGCTCCCTGCAGATGTGTGTGGTGGGGAGATGGAACACAGAGGAAATCGACTTTTCCAGTAGGCCGTGTAGCACTAGGCTGCTTGCCCTAGGCTGTCTTCATCTGCTCATAGACGTTTTGGATCCGCTTTTTAGTGTCTTTTCTTGATTCTAAGAAGATTAACAGGAGACAAGCCAATCTGAGGAAATTCAGATAGAAATGTGCCCCCGCTGCTCTCACCTGCTTCCTTCCTGACTTGAAGAAACAATAGCTTAATTTTCCGGGAAGAGGGTGTTGGGATCTAGGAAAGCTTCTTAGGGATGAAGACATTTGATGTAGATTTTGAGGAATTTATCCAGTTGGAGAGGAGGGAAGGTGGAGAGTGGAGGCATTAATGGGGAAAGGATTTTAGGCAGAGGAAGGGGTGAGAGGAAAGGTGCAGAAAGGGACCGGTGCTGGTGGGTCTGGGGCACCACTGTTAGTAACACACAGTTTGAGTGTTAGTTTTATGGCTTGAAGGGGAGTAGAGGAAGAGGAGGAAGAAAGGGAGGTTGACGTCATGATGAGCAGCGTTTTTGAAGCTTTTTTCTCCTATTTTTAAACAGCTTTATTGAACTAACTGACATATGACAAATAGCAGATATTTAAAATATACAATTTTATACGTTTTGACATAGGTATATACCATGAAACCATCACCACAATCAAGGTAATGAAAACACATCCATCACTCTCAAAAGTATACCTGTGCCTTTTTGCAATCCCTCTCTCCCTGTCTCTCTGATTTGATGCCCATTTGATTTGATGCTGATTGGATGCCTCCTTACTAAAGTCCCTTTGAGGGGGTCTGCAAAATCCTGCCCCTTCTAATTACATATCTGTGTATTACTGGAGTTTCTTCATGTACCTCAGCTAAAACAAACTACCGTAATAAATCAAATGCAGAAACAAACGTAAGAATCCAGCTGTCCTCCATTAAGCCAGACATTAAAGAGATTTGCAAAAATACAAAACTGTGTTGTTGTGACCTACATTTTTGGTTGTTTTGAAAAATATGGTTATGTTTCATAAAACTGTAGTTATTTTTCCTAAAAATACATTACTTATGTTACCATGTAATTATATTATTTATATGAACATGTTGTTGATTTATTATTGTTAATTTCAAGTGCATTGATACCTGAATATTTAAAAAATTTTTAGTTTTTATTTATTATTCAATAAATATTGACAGATGTAGCTCACAAAAATATAAGCTCTTTGGAGTACTGTTCCTTCCCCCCCCAAGAAATCACCCTTTTTTTCTCTGCCACATCTCAATTATTTTTAGGATTCTGAGATCAAAAAGCTTGACGATCCTTGCTCTAGAGGCTTTGATAATATGCTAACATCTGTGGAATTCCTTTCCTTAACTAATGGGGACCTGTTGAAGATCTTCTCAGCAGAGGAGTGAGGGGATCTGACTTGCTTTTAGGAGGCCTTTGGCAGCATAAAGATGGGGGAAGACTGGACAGGGAGACCAGGAAGGAGACCATTGCAGGAGTCCAGGCAAGGGAGAATGAGTGCCTGACTGCAGGGCATGTCAGTGGGGACTAGAGAGAAGTGATATGGCTTGAGGAATAATCAGGACAGGAGGTACAATCTCAGGGCTTTGTTTCTCATAGGATGTGAATGTGAACTGGCTTCACACCAGGGCCTATCATGGGGAGGGGGGAGGGGGGAGGGATTGCATTGGGAGTTATACCTGATGTAAATGATGAGTTGATGGGTGCTGACGAGTTGATGGGTGCAGCACACCAACATGGCACAAGTATACATATGTAACAAACCTGCACGTTATGCACATGTACCCTAGAACTTAAAGTATAATAATAATAAAAAAAAATTTAAAAATAAAAAAAAATAAAAAAAAAAAGGGGGGAGTGTCTCAGGCAGTGGTTAAGAGAGAAGCAGCGTCTTGTCTCCAGGGTTTCTGGCTTGGGCGGTGGTAGAACACCATCAGAGTAGAGGAAAAGGGTTGGCAAGGGCTGGGCAGAACTTAAGGTCAGAGTTCTTTTCACACAGGCCAGGAGGGGGTTCAGGCTTCCCTGCTCAATGGGCACTCAATGCATAGAGTGAGACTGTGGTGAGGGTTGCAGCTCAGTGAGTACGCCATCCCAGGCCTGAGGCTAGCAGTGCCAGTGAGAATAGGAAGGGCGAGAAGGAGGGGAGTGTTGTATCCTGCCAGGGCTACCTTTCCTTGGCTTTGGTAGGTGTGGGCTTCAGCTAGCATGTTGGTGGTCTGCAGAGCTGGCCACTGGTGAGGGGAGTGAACTATAACAGAAATTTGGGGGTGACAGGTGCGTATTAGAGTAGCAAGAAGAGAAAGGCAGTTATTTGAGCCTGAGACCACACTGGAAGGCAGTTCAGGAGACTGCAGAGTTTGATTTATGTGACCAGCTAGTATGTAGGTCCACTATGCATGGAAGTCCCTTGGGACTAGATTTTGATGCATCCCCAATCTGTGCTCAAAGGCTCCAGCAATGCCCTGGTGGAGTCTGGTTGGAGCCCACCTTGGAGGGAAGGAGCCTTCATCACCTAAAAGAGCAGCTCCTTACTTAGGTTAGTTTGTCTTCAAGTCCAGAGAAAGTTTTGGGAGGACAAGCAGGTTCAAACTGGGATGAATGGGGGACATCTTCCCTAATTGAGCAGTGAGATCGCATCCTCAGTGTAGGGAAGACAGACAACACAGAGTATACCGAAGTACTTCCTTCTGAACTTTGTTAAACCTCCACTAATTTGAATACTAGCAATCCAAATAATGTCCATTTGGATAAAACCAGGGCTGTAATATTTACTTTTGTTATTATGTTATATATTTGTTAACATTTAACATTTAGTCAGGCCTGTGTTCCGGTTGCTGGGTGGAAGCTTATCAGTTTTTGCAAAGTGTGGAACACCTGTAAATGATGATAGACACCTTGGTGATGACTGTGAAGCATTGGAGCTCTTCCAGACTACTAGGACTATTAACACAGGCATGAGTAATATGGAATCAGTAACCCAGATTACCAAATAAATATCCAAGCACAAATGAGCTTAGAGACTTCTGGCTCCCCTTTCAAAATCTTTATAGCATGATTTTCAGAGGCAAGATATTTCCCATTGGCTTTTATTCTCATGAACTCCTTGTATTGTTTATCCCGGTTATCAAACTTAGGGCATATATAGTGTTCGCATTGCTAAGCCCTATCTTTGACAGTGTGTTGTTACAACATTTTATTTTGTATGGCCTTAGATGAGTCTTCACATGCCGAGTCTTTTCATTAAAAGTCTATCAGGACCTCTACTTGCAAATACTTCTGGTTGTTGTCATCATCCACATACGATGTGATGATGATCATGTGGATGATGGCAACAACCACCACCACAATGAAAATAAGAAAAAAAATGGATGAGTGCTTTTTCTGTTCTTTTCTTTTGTTATTGCATTTAATTCTCACAACAACTTTTGAGACAGGCATTAATTTTACTCTTCTACAGATGAGGAGGAAACCAAGGCTCCAAGAAATAACACCACTTGCCAAAGTCATGTGGCTTGAAAGTGACCAAGCCAGGAATTGAATTCAGGCAGGCTGGTGGCCGTTCGCTCTTTCCTAACCATGACACCATACCCAGAAATTGAAAACCACTTACCCCCCCTCCCGAAACTGTTAAGAGCTAGAGAGATGTACTACTTACTGGCAGATTTTGAAAAGCCGTGTACTTAATTAAAGTTTCCCTGAATAGAGTACTTTGCTATTCTCTGAAAGTTTACACCTTGCCTATTTTTATTGTCTGTGATGCCATTTATGATGTTTTTATGTGGTGGTATTTTTATCTTTTTCTTTCTGTTAGCTGTCATTTTTACCTATAGAACCTATAGCCGATTATCTGTGCCATTTTCTAACGTGACAACTAAAATATTGACAATAAACATCAGTCATTGCTTGCAGCTTAGGAAAAAAATGCAGTGAGACACATTTATCATAAATGAGTTTGGGAAACTACCTGCCTTTGTATTCAGGTGACAGATGCACTTGTAAACAACTGATGTTTACAGCACCAACTTAGATCTCACAAAAGGAATGGGTTTGGCCGGGCGCGGTGGCTCAAGCCTGTAATCCCAGCACTTTGGGAGGCCGAGACGGGCGGATCACGAGATCAGAAGGTTGAGACCATCCTGGCTAACACGGTGAAACCCCATCTCTACTAAAAAATACAAAAAACTAGCCGGGCGAGGTGGCGGGCGCCTGTAGTCCCAGCTACTCGGGAGGCTGAGGCAGTTGAATGGCATAAACCCGGGAGGTGGAGCTTGCACTGAGCTGAGATCCGGCCACTGCACTCCAGCCTGGGCGACAGAGCCAGACTCCGTCTCAAAAAAAAAAAAAAAAAAAAAAAGGAATGGGTTTTTTTCACTTGCCTATGTATTCTTCAGGCAGAATGTGTACCTTAAGTGTTTGAGCCCCGCAATGTCTTCAGTCAGCCTGAGCTCCCAGGATCACTTTTTCGACTTCTTTGGCTAATCAGTGTGTGGTTCCTAGGGCACACAAAACCCATGACATTACTACTTTCATAGATGTTAATGTGATTTGAGCTGTATTATAAGGCACTTGCTCTTAGCAGTTAGTTAAGAAATATTCACTGAGTACCTATTATGTGCCTACTGGGAACTAGAGTATTGAATAGAATATATATGGTCTCCATGTTAATGGTTTATTTGAAGAAACAGAACATTGAAGAGCTAAATATACATTAGTTAATGAGAGAAGTAGGAAAAAACTGCAAAGGAGATGTACAAACCTGACAGACTTTTCCAAGAAAGTGACTTTTCAACTAGGATTAGGAAGAATGTGGAGGGGTCATTATATGATGAGAAGGGAGGAGAGCTTTGCAGTTAGAGGGACCAGCATGTGGGAAGGCTTATCAGTAGAATAAACAATACCATGATAGAGAAACAGAGAAATTCAACAGGGCTGGAGCAGAGTGACTGGAGGGTGGCACAAGATGGTGCTGGATTTGAACCTTTTTCTAATAGCAGTGGGAAGTCATTAAAGGATTTTAAGCCTAGGGTAACATGATTCAATTTTCAGTTACATTTTGAAAAGGTCAATGCAGTTACTGTTCATTTCACAAGTAATTATTGAACATTTACTACATTCCAGGCATTGTCCTTGGCTCTGAGGGATAAGTCAAATAATAAAATAGACAAGGAATTCCTTGCTTTTGCGGATTTTATATTCTACTGAGGTGGAGTTTGGAGATAGTAAAGAAACCAACAAGTAAATATAGAGCATATCACATGGTGAGGAGTGCTATGAAGGCAGCAAAGGTCCAAGAGTGTGCCCTTGGGGAAAGGGTCCCAATTTTGTGTGTGTGTGTGTGTATGTGTGTGTGTGTGTGTGTACACTCTGTCTATCTATCTATCTATCTATCTATCTATCTATCTATCTATCTATCTATCTATCTATGTATGAGGAAAGACCTCGAGGAAAAGCTGGCATTTCAGCAAAGGCCTGCCTGGTGGAAGCGAGAGACTGACCATGAAGGAAAAGAGCTTTACAGGCAGAGAGAAGAGCAGATATAGGCCCTTAGGAGAAAGGAGAATTGGCATATTCAAGGCTCAGCAACAAGGCCAGTGTGACTGAAATGGAGTGAGCAAGGAAACGTGGTGGAAGATGACATATCTGAGATAGTAGGGACCCAGATCATGGAGAGCATTGTTAGCCAATGTAAGGATTTTAGTTTTCATGTTGAGTGAGTTGGAAAGACATTGGAGGAATGATAAAATGCACATGATGTTTTAACAGGATTGATCTAATTGCTGCCCCATCCCCCCTCCCCCATACTGCCTGGATGCTCTGTTGAAATGGACCATGAGGGACAAAGTGGAAGCAAGGAAATGATGATTTGTATCAGGGACTTCTTGTAAAGGTGATAAGATCGAATGACTTACTACAGAACAGATTTGAAGGAGGGTGAGAATAGAAGCAGGGAGACTCTTTAGCAGCCTGTTGCACTAGATACATTAGGAGACTGGAAGAAAGCTGATGGTGTTCTGGAAATGAATATGGGCCTGGAGATGGAGAGGTGTGGGAATATCAGCTAGTTAGTCAGAACACAGAGCTGACCCACAGGACTTTGCCAATGGGTAGGATGTCAGGAATGAGGGTGAGGGAGGAGTCAAGGATGACTTCTGGGTGTCTGGCTGGAGCACGGGGGTGACGTCATTTACTGGGACCACTAGGCACATATTAGTTTGGTGGTGAGGTGAATGAATGACTCCAGTTTGAACTGGGGTTGTTTTGGAAATTCCTATAAAATGTGAAAGGGGAGAAACAGAGTAGATCATTGGATATACGAGTCTGGATTTCAGATGTTTGTCCCAGGCTGGAGATGTGGATTTAAAGGATAATGAGGAGGAAGATATGAATGGGAAATGAAGTCCTGGATTATGGATGATCTTGTTGAAGAGTAGAGTGAGAGGAGAAAAAGATATGACCTAAGTTGCATAACACCTCTTGTAAAGGTTGAGAGGAGTAGAATCAGTAAGACACATAGAAACAGAATGTTTAAAGGTGTGGAAGGAAAATCCAGAGGGCATGCTTCAGAAAAGCCATGTATAGGGTGTTTCAAATAGGAGTTGTCAATAGCAACCACCATACTCTCTTGCCTCAGTGTCTTTGTACACATTTTTCTCAGTACCTAGACTTCCCTTCTACCCTTCTCTGTGTATTTCTCTTACAGTATGCCTTATTTTTCCTTTTATGCCTAGCAACTAGTATATTGCTTAGCATGTAGTTCTAAGTAGGTATTTGTTGAGTAAATGAATGGATGAATCTATAATGGACCCATAAAGATGACAGACCTTACTACATTTAGGTTACCTTTTTCTTTTAAGGTACATTTGAATCATTTTAAGATAAGTAGAACAAACAACTTTTCCCCGCTTTCAATTCATCACCATTGTGCAATCCTGAAAGCTTGAACATTCTTGGTACCTTTAATTGGTTGCCTTCCGTTGTGTAGTCTACTTTTTAAGTCTGTAAGGAATTTAACACTTTGTTGAATAGACTTCTTTAAAAAAATATGCTCATGTTTTGTTGGACTTCGAGTGATGTGCTAATTCCCAGGTGAGCATTTCTGTGTGCACATGAAGATGCATAACTCATACCTATTTTTGTGGACTCTTGGGCATTTCATACAGTTCTCTGTAGATAATAAGGCACTCAATATGTCTTTGCCTAACTAGTGTAGTAATGGGCTTATATTAATTAATAACAGGTTGGGCGTGGTGGCTCACGCGTGTAATCCCAGCACTTTGGGAGACTGAGGCAGGCAGATTGAGGTCAGGAGTTTGAGACCAGCCTGACCAACATGGTGAAACCACATCTCTAGTAAAAATACAAAAAAATTAGCCAGGCATGGTGGTGCCCACCTGCAATCTCAGCTACTTAGGGAGGCTGAGGTAGGAGAATCACTTGGATCCGGGAGGTGGAAGTTGCAGTGAGCTGAGATTGCGCCACTGTGCTCCAGTCTGGGTGACAGAGTGAGACTCCATCTCAAAAAAAAAAAAAAAAAAAAAAAAAAAGATTAATAACAAGTGTGACCTGGTGTAGGCAATCGGACTCAGAATCAAAACACCTGATTTGGAGTCCACGCTGTGTCTCGTACAGATTGTGTGATATTGGCAAGTCATTGGACATCCTTGAACCTCAGTTTCCTCAAATCAGAAGTGAGAATCATACATACCTCTTTAAAAAGGTTGCCAGGAGGATCAGATATGAAAGTGCTTTGTAAACTGGAAATCCTTCCTCTGTGGTAGGGAAGCTTGCCATTGAAACCCCAGCCAGACCTTTCTGAGGCCTGGGGTACATGATCTGTACCCAGTCTATGCTGTTGTTTCCCCTGTACTGTGTGTCTCTAAGATATGGGCCTATTATTAAGCGGGCTTTGGTGGCCGCCTTAAACCCTCTGTGTACATGGGTCTCTGAGAATGGAGTTGTTCATGTGAAAATAACTGATGGGCTCTAGGTCACAGACCTGCTCTTTGAGCCCATTGTGGACCTGCAATGAGCAGACTATTTTGTCCTTGGTGCAGAAAGAGCCTCTGACTTGGGAGAGAGGGGCAGAGTGGCTAAATCCTGCTGTCTTACTTCTTCAATTGGTTTCTATAATAGCTTCTCTACGGTAGGAAGTTAAGAACTTGGGCTTTGTAGTAAAGCAGAAGTGGGTTTGAATCCCACTGCTAGCACATATTTGGTGTTTGGGCTTGAGAAAGTGACTTGGTTCCTCTAACCTTCAGTTTTACCATCTGTAATTTGGGGATAATAAGAATATCTACCTCACAGGGCTATTTTGAGGAATAAATGAGATGAAGCATGTAATATGCTTAGCACAGTTCCTGGTGTACCCAGTAAGTGCTTCATAAATGGTGTGTGCTATTGTTATTATTGTTTATATTGATTCCAGTGGGTCCTTTCAACTTTGCATTGACAAAGGATAGTCCCTAGTCAATCATAGGATACGGGAACAAGGGAAATTCCACTTTTTAACCATTACTCTGGACTCTGCCTGCAAAGATGATGATTGGTTCTTGTTCATTTCTGCATTCTCAGGGCCCAGGCTAGTGCGTTGGCCAGTGAGCAGGCACTGAATACAAGGCAGAGAACTTGAACTGGCCATGTGGCCATTGCTTCACAGTGATCTAAAATGCTTTCCCTAAACATACACACAACACCTAACTCATTAGATGAGTTGCTGAAGTGGGTTTGGTCTGCTGTTGCAGTTTCAAAACTCCATCAGTGGGTGCCAGAGTTGACAAAGTCAAAATATTTCACGAGGAAAGATTAATTAGCAAAAGTGAGTGTTCCTCAGTTAGGGCCTGAGGGTTCTGGTGCTTTGATTATTTCCAACTACTCTTCGCTAGGCTGGATCCCAAGTGGAATACTTTGGTGGGCTTCTGTGTTCTTAGCCCTAATGAGCGTGGCAGTACATCTGGTACGTGCTTCAGTTCTAAGTGATGAAGAAGTCTGTAACTTAGCAATTGTACAGTTCAGTAGCTGCCTCTGGAGAGTGGATGGAATCCAGAAAAGGGCTCCAGAAATCTCTGCATAAGGTACTACAGGAATGCCTCTTGAGAACTTTTGGAAATTTGGTTGGTATGTGTTCTGCAAGTTCAGTTGCTTGTTTGTATGTTTGCCTAACCGTGCAGTTTCTGCTACCTTGTTCTACTTACTTGCTGCTTATATAATCCCCCCGAATAGGCCATTGTGGTAAAGTGTAAAAGGCGTGAGATCTAGATTAGGCAGCTAAAATAGCAAATGATAGCCCTGTTTAATTGACTGTGATTCTGGGCATGTTGCTCAGCCTCTCTGAGCTTGTTTTTGTCTGTTAACAGTTAGAATAATAATGCTGATGTTCCAGTGTGATTGTGAAAAGTCATGGGATAACATAGGTGAATGACCTATCTAAATGTCTGGTAGTCTCAGGCTCAACACTAGGTGTTATGGATTGTGCAGAAAACAGCATAGTAGGCCTGATTGCTATCTGTTGAAAGCCCTGTTTACATGGTTGGGCCTTGGCAGGCATCTGGGAAGTCGTCTTTCAGGAGGGTTTCCACCATTCTGTAATTGATAAAGTGTCTCTTGGTGCCTAAGCCATTTGCACAAACAATGTTGTTTTTAAAGAACACCTGCTTTCCTCTGGGGTTTTTAACATTTTGGTATGTGCTTGGCAGAGAGTGTCTCCATGACCAACTCTCTCCAAAAACCCTTGGCACTGAGTCTAATGAGCTTCTCTAGTAGATGACATTTCCCATGTGTTGTCACAACTTGTTGCTGTGAGAATTTAGCATGTTTTATGTGACTTTACTGGGAGAGGACTCCTGGAGGCTTGCACCTGGTTCCTCCTGGACTTTACCTCATGTGCTTTTTCCCTAGGCTGGTTTTGCTTTGTATCCTTTTGTTGTAATCAATTATAGTTGTGTGAGTGCAACAATTTGTTAAATCTAGTGAGTCTTCCCAGCAGATCATTGAACCTGGACTTGATCTTGAGAACCTAACACATCGATTTAGATTTAAATGTAGAACACTTGTGTTGCCTTTCAGAACACTCGCAATTTACTGCAAAGGCATACAGAATCATATAATGGATTTTAGAGGCTCAGAACTGGGAAGGTGTGTGTGGGGGGTGGGGCAGGGATAAATGACTATCCATTAGGTACAGTGTACACTACTCAGGTGACAGGTGCTAATATCTCAGAATTCACCACTATAGAATTCATCCATATAACCAAAAGCCACTTGTACGCCAAAAGCTATTTCAATAAAAAATAACAATTAAAAAAAGAACACTCATACTTTAGATAGAAAGCCCAACATGTAAGCATTTAATTACAATACAATGAGTGTTGTTAGTGCAGAGGGCAAGGGTAGCCCTGAAGAGTAGCCCTGGGGATCTGGGAGGGGTTTTTGGAAGAGTTAACACTTGAGTTAAATCTTGAAAGGTAATTAGAAGTTAACTATCTGGGCCGGGCGCGGTGGCTCAAGCCTGTAATCCCAGCACTTTGGGAGGCCGAGGCGGGCGGATCACGAGGTCAGGAGATCGAGACCATCCTGGCTAACACGGTGAAACCTCGTCTCTACTAAAATTACAAAAAACTAGCTGGGCGAGGTGGCGGGCGCCTGTAGTCCCAGCTACTCGGGAGGCTGAGGCAGGAGAATGGCGTAAACCTGGGAGGCGGAGCTTGCAGTGAGCTGAGACCCGGCCACTGCACTCCAGCCTGGGTGACAGAGCGAGACTCCGTCTCAAAAAAAAAAAAAAAAAAAAAAAAAAAAAAAAAGAAGTTAACTATCTGAAGCAGGAAGAAAAGACATATTATATACCTTTAAAGTATAACGTGCTCCTCTCAATAATTTTAGATTTAACTCACTGCTTTCTTTTTTTTTTTTTTTAACATTATTTAATTTTATTTTGAACTTCTAACATGTGAATCAAAGATGCTAATAGGACTGATGAAGACGTACAGAGACAGAAACCCCATAGGGTGGCAGTCGAGTGGATCACTGTGCAGATATGAAAGTGGAAGTAAAAACAATTCTTTGGGTCCCCAAATAGTAGGGATTGGCAGTGATGCTTTTAGCACCTCCATATACTATCAGTCATTTTAAACATCTAAGACTCCCATTGCAGAAACGTGGCACATAGAGCCAGGAAACTAAGGTTGTATAGATATTTGCAACCTGTAACTGTCCTAGTGTCAAGCACAAGAAATTCAGCAGATGCGTGACATAACCAAGCACTGATCATTGATACTAAGACCAGATATGTGATCTAAATTAGCAAAGACACACTCCATGCTGCTTTGAAAATAATTACCAGAGATATTATACTTCTACATGATCATCTCTTTCAGCAACACCAAATTGCTCTATCACCCTTCAATCGAGATCTCCACAGTAGAATGTTTTTAACACAATTTGCAGCATTTCACTTTGTGTGGACCATACATACTCTGCCTGGACAGCCACTTTTACAATCATCACTTTCTTATGGAGCTCAACAGGTGAGGATCAGCTGTAATGCCCAGACCCGCGATGACCCGAAAGCAACCACCAGAGTCCAGAGACAAAGCCAAGCGGCAGGGATCGCTTTATTTCGAGTTCGAACTCGGTTCCCTCCAGCTAGGTATCCGATCCTAGGGAGAGACCCCGAGCTCGGTGTTCAGTCGTCTTTTATAGTCAGACACAAACAAGTTACAGCAAGTTACAGAGTCACTGGGAATTTTTACAGTTGTAGGTTTACAATTGGCTGACATTTAAAGTTAAACATTAGTCAGTTGTTCATTGGTTCCCGCCCTTTGACCAAACCACGAACGGCCGCTTGCCCTGCTAGGGACTTTCCAGATAACCTTGTTGTTTTAGCATTAAGGGGAGTTTCCCGACTTTTCTGACCTCTGATATTCAGTATTTTTCCACTCCTCACAGCCCCAGGATACTAGAATCTTGAAAAATGGATATATAGCCACTCTAAAATTGCAAGTAGGCTCTTTCACTCCCACTAATACCCACAAGACATTGCAAATAGAAAGGACAGCAGGACTGGCCAAGTCTATCTTTGGCTTTCTAAAGTCAGTCTCACTGTGCACTGCTCTGTACCAGAGTAAGACTCAAGGATAAATGATTTTAGTGAATTAAAGAGTTTTTAAAAATAAAGTAATGAATTAACAATTTAAAAAGAATAAGCAGCTGTTTTTTCTGCCATTCATCTGAGCTCCTGTGAAATCGTTCCAATCAAGGTTCTGCCCAGTTAAGAGAAGGAAGAGACCTCAGAAGTTGTCTGGACAGGCCAGGTGTGGTGGCTTACACGTGTAATCCCAGCACTTTGGGAGGCCGAGGTGGGTGGATCACCTGAGGTCAGGAGTTCGAGACCGGCCTGGCCAACATGGTGAAGCCCTGTCTCTACGACAATACAAAAATCAGCCAGGCATGAGGATGGGTAATCCTTATGTAATCCCAGCTACTGGGGAGGCTGAGGTAGGAGAATTGTTTGAACCTGGGAGGCAGAGGTTGCAACTCACTACTTTCTTTAAAAGGGTTTAATGACTCTATGTTTAAGCATTCATCAAACACGGGTTGAGAACTGTACCTTAAACTACTCTACATTGTGTATTCGGCTCCAGTAATGAATAGGAATGGTCCCCGCTTTCAAGGAGGGTCTGGCAGTTTATGGGTTGACATGGTTGGATTTTGAGGAAACCATGATGCAAGGTGATGCAAGGGACGGGGTGTAAGTTAAAGCATTTTGTGAGAGATGGCATCTAGGCTTAAGGGGAGGTAACTTTCTACCAGCACAGGAGAAAGGTATTCCATGAAGAGGAAACAGCATGTGCAAAGTCCCACTGGCAAGAGAGACCTGATTTCTTCTGAGAATAATAAATAGTTATGTGGATCTGCAGAATGGCAGATGAAGGGGATTTAAACAGGTGCTGTATTTTGACAGGTAGTAAAATCAAGCTTGAGGAAACAGATGAAAGAATTAAATGAGCTGTACTGAGGAATGGGAAAGAAATTGGATTAGGACACGTAGTATTAGTACACGATAAAGTTATTGAGCATGGTTGAAGACCCAAATGAAGTTGGAAAACGTAA
This sequence comes from Rhinopithecus roxellana, assembly GCF_007565055.1. Taxonomy (NCBI): domain Eukaryota; kingdom Metazoa; phylum Chordata; class Mammalia; order Primates; family Cercopithecidae; genus Rhinopithecus; species Rhinopithecus roxellana. The sequence goes on along the minus strand of NC_044555.1, from coordinate 112,175,070 downwards.
ATATTTAGTGGTGCCAGGATATATGATTCCATGACATATGTTCTGCCATGTTGATCTGGAGTTAGGGGGTTGCCAGGTGGGAAAAATGGAAAGCAGAGGCAAAGATATTAAGAATATTGGTAAAATAATTATTGAAGTCAGGGACCATGATATCTAAGATGGAAGACAAGGGTGGCCTCATTGATAGACTTAATGGAGACTTCATAGCCTCCTGATTCTTCTACTTTCTAAGTCCCAGAAGAGTGAGAATAAAAGGCTGAGGAAACTAGTGCTCAGAAAGTAGACTGCTTCAATTTAAGATTTCAGAGTTGAACTGTTCCAGGTGAGAACAAACTCTAGTGGTCAACGTGGGTATGTAAAGGTGAATATCTTTGGAGATGAAGAGAGCAAGGAACTCAGAGGCCGTAAGTTGGATATGTTATCCACATGTGCGCTGAAGTCACCCGGAGTGAAGGTGGGGCTTGTGGCCAAGAGAAAACTTGGGATTCAGGTACCACAGACCCCAGGGAATATGAGAAGGTTCCTGTGAGGCCTAAAGTGACAATGATGAGGAGAGGGAGAGAGCACTATAATTGCATAGTTGTGAACCTCAAAGGAGAAAGGATACATTTCTGAAAACATGAAGTCATTCTTCCTTTGCTATGTTGAGTTTCACTTGGGACAGTCTCTGCTTTGGCCTTTGGATGAATACCCTTTGAAATCTGTACAACAATCACCAGGACGTTCCTCTCACTCCTTTCCCCTCCATCTTGGGCATTTGCTTTCTCTCAGTCTCCTGGTGAGAATTTTTTTTTTTTTTTTCCCACGTGGTCCCAGCTTGAGTTTACTGAGCCTCCTCCAGGCTCAGATATGTGCTTGCCTGGAGAAACTGCCTCCAAAGGCCAAGCACCCCTGCCTTCGGAGAGCTGCTTTTGTTACTTACCAGTAGTGTTTCCCAGAGTGCATTCCATGAAAATACTAGTCTTTCAACACGCTGAACAATGAAAGATTCTATGGTCAAATCCTGAGAACATATGTCCCTATTTTTAAGAGATTCATAAGGTACATTAGTATATAAAGAACCTAAGAAATTTTGCAATAAGAAAGTCTTTGTGCAACCTAGCATTTCCCAAATGTATTTTACCACTGAAGCCTTTTTTCCCACTTATTCTCCATCAATACCCAATGAATATACATTGGAAAGTGCTGGTCAATTATAAGAAAAGAAGTATGTGGATTTTATTTCCCCTGACCTATGGCCATAGAAGAGGTACATATTGCAACATGGGTGTATTTTCATTCTACTAAAAGAGATCTTACTATGTTCCTGAGTTTAGATACCAAGAATTACTACATTTGGTTAGAATTAACACATTAAAATTGTTTAGTCTGTCATTCTTATGTTTAAGTGGCAATATTAGGAAATTAACTAACAGCATTTCATTTTCCTTTGGAAGAATTCCCATAGTCAAGATTAGAATCTTAAAATGAAAATATACATTTTTCACAGTCCTCTTGCTCTTATTTTAATTAAAAATGACAGCATAGATTTCCAACTAATCACATTATTTGCTCTTAAGGTAGTGATAAAATTTCTTCACAGATATATGCATATCATTCATAAAAATGACATACTTGGACTTAGATATATACTTTGTAAATGTTAAAAGACAAAAGTACTAAGAAAGCATTTTATGCAACCACAAGAAAATGAGAAATAAGGGAAATTACCAACATGCTCTCTTATATAACACCTTGATTTTGACAGAAGTGCAGATCTAATAACCCAGACATTTTAAAAAGCACAACAAACATAAATACGAACATAACAAAATAGTGTTGTATGTTGCCAAAGTGGTGCTTAGAGGAAGATGCATTACTCTAGGTGTTTCTGTTTGAAAGAAAGGAAAGGCCAAATATAATGAATTAAGCTTGCACCTGGATGCTTTCTAATAGGAAGAATGTCAGAAGCCAGAAATGGTGGGCAGAGGAAGTAGTAAACGTAAAAGCAGAAATAAACTAGGGAAAAAGCTATTAAATACTACATCTTGTTTTTGAAAAAAATGAACAACTGTTTCGCTAACTAAAAAAAGAAAAAACACAAATTCATTACATTAGGACCGAGACAGGAGATCAGATGACAAATGTGAAAGATTTAGAAATTTGCAGAGAAACAATAACCTTCCCTACATGCTAATAAATCAGATAAACCAGAGCAGAAATGAATGACCTCCTGCAAAATTATATAATATAAAACTCATGCAAGCCTAAATAGAAAACACGAATAGACTGGTAACAAAGGAAAGAATAAGAAAAATAATTAAAGTCCTATCATAAAATCCACACAAACCATGGGTTTTTGGCTCCAATAGATTAATAGAAAGAATTCAGACTTTTAGAGCAACACTGATCGTTTTTATTTTTATTTTTTGAGATAGGGTCATGCTGTCTCACCCAGGCTGGAGTGCACTGGCATGATTATGGCTCACCACAGTCTTGATCTCCTGGGCTCAAACAATCCTCCCACCTCAGCCTCCTGAGTAGCTGGGAATACAGGCACATGCCACCATGCCCAGCTCATTTTTAAAATTTTCTGTAGAGACAAGGTCTCCCTATATTTCCCCAGTTGGTCTTAAACTCCTGGTCTCAAGAGATCCTCCAATATCGGCCTCCCAAAGTGTTGGGATTACAGGTGTGAGCCACTGCACCTAGCTCTGTTCATCAGTTTTGACTGCCTACTATAAACTTAATCCTTCACACACACACACACACACACACCCCTCTATATTCTAATCCATACAACAATTATATATGGGTACCATTAGTAAATCCACTTTACAGCTGATCTAATAGGCTCAGAAAAGTTAAATGGCTTGCCTGAATCCCTCAGCAAATAAGTGATAGAGTGGGGATATGAACCCAGATTTATCTAGCTACAAAGTTTATAATATTTTCCTATACAACACTTTCTACCAGAAAAAAAAAAATTCTTTCATAAACTGTTTTTAAATGTTGAATTGATACTAGTTTACCCAATTCCTAATTTATATTTTGAGGAAATATGATTTCAGTCCTCAAATTGAGAAAAAGTACACAAAAAAGAAAATTATAGGTCAACCTTATTTATGGATATTCATTCTTCATTAAACATTACAAATAGAAAAATCATTCCACTTACAAATTTATCTCTAAGTGCCATTTAATCTAGGGGCAAAGGATAAGATGATAAAACAAAAATAGTGATAATATGAAAACATAATTAAAATAGTATTTTAAAATAGATGTTGAAAAAGCATCCAATAAACGAAACAACTATTCTTGGATAATTTATTTGGCAACCCAAAAATGAGTATGATTTTCATATATTTTGGTATAAAATCTAACACTATTTCATGGAGAAAAGAGGAAATACGTATGAAAATAGAAAAAAATACAGATGACAAAAATAGGACTAAGGCTCTACCATTTTTTAACAATATAGTAGAAATGTGAGCCATAGGAATTAGTAAGGAAAAAGTAATGCCATCAGCAAAGAAAGCCAAACCTTTCTTAACAGGTCTAGCACCTACTGTATGTCAGGCATTGTGATAGGTACTGGGGATACAATCCAGAAAGACTGTGCATGTCTAGGACACAGAAGATTATCAAATATCAGTTGGTATAAATGAATTTAGCAACGTCATGAAATTCAAAGCAAATTAACACATGTTTTTAGTTGTAAACAACTGAAGAATATAGTGAGTAAGAGAATTCATTTGCAATGGGGACAGAATACATTACATACTTTGGTATTAATTTAATTTGGAACATGAGGTTTATTTAAACAAAATTATACAATCATAATGGGAAGAATAAAAGACATTAAATAAATGAATGGAGAGATGCCTTGTTCCAGATGAAAAGACAAAATATAAGAAAGATGACAATATTCCCTGAGTTAATATATAGTGTCACTACATGCCAATTAAAGTCCCCGTGGGTTACTTTATAAGATGTGACAAATTGCTAGCAAAATTTGTACAGAAGAATAAGGAGGCAGAAATACTAAATAGTTTTAAAATTCTTCATTTGAAGTTATACTTCTGTCAAGTATTTGTTCAATCTTTTGTTAGTTCCTTGTTCCCTATTCATTCAGTTCCTAGCACTGTCCCTGCTTCATAAAAGGTACTCCATAAATATTGGTTGAAAGCAGAAAGGAATCCTTACTGAAGGGCTTTGAAAAAGGGGCTTGAGATGGACAAGTGGCTTTCTCCGAAATGTCAGAGAATTGATAAGACGGAACATCAGGGACTTGCCCTCATTTTAAACAAGTAAGGCAGGAGTGGTCACAGTGAGAAAGGAAGACACCGTTCCTGGGTCTAGTAGTCTGTCTGCTGACATTTTCAAGCAAATAAAGGATCTGCCTCCTAGCCCTCTGTGTGGACTTTTTCTCAGTATGTGTTTGTGTTACAGATAGGGTCATCATGATACTTGGGAGCTCGAACTCATCATTATCTTCATAAAGAAATGTGAGAATTTTGAACATGGGCCCCAGTCTGGTATCTCCTTGCTTTCTTTTGCTGCTTTGGGTCTTTTCAAAAGATGCCAGAAATCTGTCATTTTTTGGGGCCTGTCTCTGATATGAAATCTTTCTCAAGTGCCCCTTGCAAAAAAATGCCTCTTCCTCCTCTGCACTTATGCCTGCAGTAGTTTATTTGTTCTACAAAGGGCCTAAGGAAGGCCATGCTAACAAGAGTGGGATTTAGGCTGTCTTCTGCCTGTTCTCCACTACATCAGTTTCTGAGCTGGGCTGGTTATGAGAATCACTTGAGGAGCCTTAAAATACACATATTCTTGACCATGGTGATTCAGATTTAGTAGAACTGGAGGTGTAATATATGATGAATATATCATACGATATTATAAATTACATTATATTAAATATTTCATTATGTTATTACATATTATATTACTTACATAAATTACACACCCACGTGCGCGCGCGCGCGCGCGTGTGTGTATGTGTGTGTGTGTATATTTCCCTGATTATTCTGCTGAATAACCAGGTTTGGGAAGAATGCCTCCATAGCATCAGACAGAGTACCTGCACAGAGGAGCGCTGCCCCCCACATTCATTGAATGAAGGGATTAAATTAGGAACAATGTTCAGACTGACTATAGTGTTGCTATGCCCACAGTTATTGCAGGTGCTGAAATAGACTGCAGAGGGTCTAGTAAACACTTAAAATGAAATGGTCTCTGACCAGCATTATCATTATTATAACTAATACTTTTAGATAATTCTTTACTAGTTTCCATTAGAATGTTAACACCAGAGAGCACCACTGTATCTCCTATTGACTGACGAGCACAGTGCCTCACACACAGTAGGCACTCAACCATTTATTTAATGAACGAATGCAACATTTTCATTAATGCTCACAATGACATTATAAGGTGGGCAATTTTCGTATTATCATTTCATAAATGAGGACGTCGAAGTAGACTGACTTGTTCAAGGTCATATAGCTAGTGAGCAGTTGACCTGCAGTTTTACTCCATATCTTTGTCATGCCAAAGCAGAGACTATATAGGAGAAAGAGCCTTTGTACCCCATTGACTAGGCTGGGGCCAGACCAGGAAGGGCATGGATGTAGACAGCAGGCAACCCAGACAGGATGGCACAAGCAATGGGTAGAACAATTAGCATCAAGGTCTTGGAAAAAATGAGATCCAGAGAACCAAGTGGGCCTAGGGGATTGTGGTAGTACATAACGATTGGGGTCGTAGTTATGATTGAGAGTATGCATTCTAGGCCTTTAGAGATTAGGAAAGAATAAAATAGGTATCCAGGCCTTTAGGAACTGGGAAACAGATAGCCTTGGACACAGAAGCAAAACAAGAAACAAGTTACTGGGTTTGGAAGATGAGGCAGGGATCTCACTCTAAGGAAGAAGGATAACCCTGGTAATGAGAACTAGAGTCCAGGACCAGGGCAGCACCTGCATCCCTGGTCCTGAGAGTGATCCTGCTCCGTCCTGATGCTGAGTTTCTTCAGCTCTTGAGTTTCTTAAGCTTCTGGGCAAATTGTTATCCCCATTTGAGCATAGGCCAGGATTCAGGCTGAGGTAGGATAATGCCTATGAGTCCTGGCTGAGGAACATTAGAAGTGGAAAGAGAGGCAGACTCATGTAGTGAACCAAGAACCTCCCTTAAACTCAAAGCAGGGTGAGGTTCTAAGGTGACATCAGCCCATTTTCCTAGTGATAAAATGTGGTTTTGACTCCTGGTATGCCCAGGGGTTGGTGGGGTAATGATTACAAGTGTACTCTTAACCCTTGTATAGGCAGAGGTAGCTACAGCTGGCTTACTTGTCCCTGAAAGGTGGTCATATGTCAAAGTTACCAATACCTGCTGAAGCACGGTTTCCTAAGTATGTGCTGAAAAATGAGTTGAGGGGTATTTGGCGTGTTGTTCTCCTTAGCCCTTGTGACTGCCAAGAGTGCTGGGCTGGCCCTGAGTTGCCTGTGGTGGCCAGCAGCCTCAGCTGTTTTCCCCAGCATGCCATATATTATTGGCATGCTGTACTAAGTGCCATACATGAAAAAAGTTGGGAAACATAACTGGAGCCCCATTCCTTGTTGGCCTCTTCATTACTACACTACAATGTCCTCTTTTATTTGTACAACACCAGAGTGGTTGTTGTCAAGCCCTTTCTTGCCTCAGACCTTTGAGACCCAAGAATCCACCACAGGTAAAGATGCCTCATCCAGCTCTCATTCTCAAGAGGTGAAGACCTTGTTCTAGATCTTTCCAGGGCTGGATATAATTGGAGAAAGTACTCCAGGTGGCTCTGAAAACCCTTCTTGTGGAAGGGGGTCATGCTCCTATCTATTGAGAATCACACATCTTAGATGGAAGAGCATTTTCACTCCTATGATCTCCTCCCTTCCTCTGACCAGGTGGTGATTCTCATCTCCAGATTATGAATAAGGAAGGTGAGGCCTAAGTTGCTCAAGGTTTCCACAGTAAGAAAGTGGAGGAACCTGTAGTAACACCTGCGTCTTCTGACTCCAAGTCCAGTGCTTTTTTTTCTGTGGCACTGCACCCTCCATTGCTAGTACTAAGATTAATACCTACGAAGAAAATGATCAAGTGAAAAGCCAGGGTCCATAGCCATGCTAGTAGGTGGTGAGTGAAGTTGTACCCAAGACACATTGGTTGTGGTGTGGCGAGTCAGGGATTGGCCAAAGTTGGGTGTGGTGAGCTGAGCTGAAATGAAGGAGATAAGCCTTTTGGACAGGCAAGAGGACCCAGTGGACTGGTATGCGGCTCAGACAACAGACCCCTGGTGAAGCCATTCTCAGAGCTGACATTTGAGTGGAGAAAGATTTGGAAATAGCTTTTGGGCTTGAGGCTTGGGGGGATGAAACTGCCCAGCAGGAGCAGGTTGTACTCTCCCGCTGACTTTCTTCAGCCACACCTGTCTACTGGAGCACAGCTCCCTCTAGAGGTTATTATTATTGCCGACGGGACATGACTGTGACTTCAACTAAGTGCCAAGGGGATTATTGAATGCTGACTTTGTGTGACATGAAAAATACAGGCCAGCCAAGCCTGTTCATTCAAGCAGGATTTATTTGGTACCATTTTCCAGGCCATGCCCTGTGTTCTGGGTACTCAGATGAATGAACCATCCCACAGAGAAGTCAATGTCTTGGGTTTCAGACAGATAATTCCAGCCCAGTGTGATTTGTACTTTGATAGGGGCAGGAATTGAGTGCAAAGTGGGGGTGGAGAGGAAGGGTTAGATTCCCAATTTCTTTGGAGAACTGACAGGGCAAAAGGTCTGGGAAAGTTTCCTAGAGGAGGGGACTGTTGAGCTGAATTTTTAAAAACGAGTAAGGCTTAGCCAAGCAGAAACAAAAGGGGAGGACGTTCTACGGGAAGGGTCAGTGAACATTTTCTGTAAAGGGCCAAATAGTAAATATTTTAGGCTTCGTGGGCCATACAGTCTCTGTTGCGATGGCTCAACTCAGCCTTGTAGTGCAAAAACCACCAGAGACAATATATAAATACGTGAACTTTACTGTTGTAGCTATGGCTGACTGCTGTCATGTAAAGTATAGGTACATTTATCATCTCCATTTGACTGTGAAGAAATGGAGTCTCATAGGGGTGAAGTCACTTGCTGAAGGCCAACCAGTTGATTGTGTGTTAAGCACCTCATCTGAACAGACGAAACCCAGGCACTGGTAGCAGGGGTTGAGGGTGTACGTGGGATATGGCATGTAGGTGAGCTGCAGTAGATGGGCATGGACTGAGCTGTGAGAATCTAGAATGGTCCTAGCGCTCTGGATCTATTTTCACCCTCTGTCCTTGTCCTTTCCACACACCACACTATCCCTTTCCAAGGCCTTGGCTCTGCTGTAGCTGTGTGCTTGTCAACCATGAATCTTCATTCTCACTGTCCCCCTAACAAGGCTCTGCTGTAGCTGTGTGCTTGTCAACCATGAATCTTCATTCTCACTGTCCCCCTAACAAGGCTCTGCTGTAGCTGTGTGCTTGTCAACCATGAATCTTCATTCTCACTGTCCCCCTAACAAGGCTCTGCTGTAGCTGTGTGCTTGTCAACCATGAATCTTCATTCTCACTGTCCCCCTAACAAGGCTCTGCTGTAGCTGTGTGCTTGTCAACCATGAATCTTCATTCTCACTGTCCCCCTAACAAGGCTCTGCTGTAGCTGTGTGCTTGTCAACCATGAATCTTCATTCTCACTGTCCCCCTAACAAGGCTCTGCTGTAGCTGTGTGCTTGTCAACCATGAATCTTCATTCTCACTGTCCCCCTAACAAGGCTCTGCTGTAGCTGTGTGCTTGTCAACCATGAATCTTCATTCTCACTGTCCCCCTAACAAGGCTCTGCTGTAGCTGTGTGCTTGTCAACCATGAATCTTCATTCTCACTGTCCCCCTAACAAGGCTCTGCTGTAGCTGTGTGCTTGTCAACCATGAATCTTCATTCTCACTGTCCCCCTAACAAGGCTCTGCTGTAGCTGTGTGCTTGTCAACCATGAATCTTCATTCTCACTGTCCCCCTAACAAGGCTCTGCTGTAGCTGTGTGCTTGTCAACCATGAATCTTCATTCTCACTGTCCCCCTAACAAGGCTCTGCTGTAGCTGTGTGCTTGTCAACCATGAATCTTCATTCTCACTGTCCCCCTAACAAGGCTCTGCTGTAGCTGTGTGCTTGTCAACCATGAATCTTCATTCTCACTGTCCCCCTAACAAGGCTCTGCTGTAGCTGTGTGCTTGTCAACCATGAATCTTCATTCTCACTGTCCCCCTAACAAGGCTCTGCTGTAGCTGTGTGCTTGTCAACCATGAATCTTCATTCTCACTGTCCCCCTAACACAGGGCCAGGCACTGAGCAGGTGCCCAGACCACGTCTGCTTAATTGATTTACCTAGCATTCAGTTATGGGCTATGGGTCCTTTCAATCACTCTTTTTAATATAACTGGTAGCAGATTCTTTTGATATTTCCATTTGTTTTAATTGCTGCAACTTAATATTCATAAAAACTAAGACATACAACTTTATGGAACTGCATCACAACCACGGGAACTCTTCCAGATTATATTGGAGCTTCCCCAAAGAGAAAAAAAATAGTTTTCATTCTTAACTAATCATTTTTTAAGGGAATGGCAGGTGGAACATTACAAAATCCATAATTTTGCAAGCTGAGAAAGAGCTGAATATCTTTTTATTGCAAAAAAATTGCTGGTGTTAGTGACAACAGTTTTTTTTTTTCTGGATCTGATTGAAGACATTTATGAAAAATCAGTCCTAAATATGAATATTCCCATAAGGAAACTGCTTCTAAAGAGACTTAAAAATACTCCTGAAGTCAGATATGTATCAATTTCTATTTGTGTGACTTCCCCCTCACTTCCATAATTCATTTTAATTGATTGGGTCCTTGTTCCATGTCATGAACATTTGGGACTCATAATTTTGACAGAAAATTAAAAGATTTTCTTTTGGTCTCGTGGACAGAAGCAAAAAACATATATTATGTGATTTTGGTAATTGGACTCCTGTTTTGGAGCCTGAGAGTGTTTTCTGTTTGTGCAGCTGGGATGGGAGTTAGCAGTCGCGCCCTCTTCCTAGGGGAACCATGTGGGACAGCTCCCATTTGGAAGCCTAGGCTGGTTGTACTCATCCTCAGGCCACCCTCAGCCTGCTTTCTTCCCGAAATCCTGGTTTACTTCTGAGGAACGTTTGTCTTTTCTTACTTGATTATGTTAATAATAGCAACTGCTCATTGAGTACCAACTCTGGACTGCACTCCATAGAGATGCTTTTGATTGAGCCTCACAAAATCCTTATGAGGAACTTGCTGTTATTTCCACTTTTCCAGATGAGGAAACTGAGGTAAGGTAACCTGTCTAGGTTGACTCAGAGAGGAAGCTAGAGAGCTTTGATCAGACCCCAGAATTGTTCAATTCCAGGATCTGCTGTTTTCATTTCAGTGGTCAGCCCACATGTGGAGAGAAGTTCCTATGCTCACTTGTAGGCCCTGTGTTGCGAGGCGGGTATGATCTGGACATCCAGAGTAGTGTATGAGGATGCAGAGGGTCTGGGAGTCAAGACCTGTGAGGGCACTGAAGGGACTGGATAATGTTTATCCTGGAGAAGAAAAGACTTAGAGGAAAGTGAGAGCTAAATTCCCATATCTGATGGGTCTTAGTTGTGAAAAGATTTCTATGTTCATTCATACAATGTCTTACTTGCCTCATATTATCCCATTGTTGAGGGAGAGATTCATGTCGTGGGGTTATGTGGATGGCTGAACACATGACATCTGTCACTGAACAGACAAGACTGACAGCAGTTTATTAGGCACATATACTCACATCCCAGGGACGAGGGCACTACATTTCATGCAAAGACACATGGGGGTTCACTGGTGAACAAAGAGAAACTCCTGAAGAAGTCGAAGCAGCAGGGTCTGTGGGAGGCAGGCTTTGTAGTATGAAGAGAGTGGGGTTCCCTGTTCCCTGGAAAGATGTGATTGGTTGGTTTGAATAACTCCACACTCTGGCAGGGAATTGAAACTCCCTACACATATACAAGCAACAATTGTGCCTGGTCCCCTTGATAAGGACGATTGTTTGCCTAGGGGACCTTATCTACAAGAGTGGTGTGGGAAAGAGAACTTGTGGTTATGGCATTCAAGATCCTCCTAATTTTACCACTTGGGAAGGCAGCACGTAATATTGGCCCTTAATTTAGGACTTATATATTCAACACATTGTTATTCAACACCTGCTGTGTGCTTGGTACCATTCTTAGTGGGGAGGAAGCAGTGGTGAACAAGACAAAGTGCCTGCCCTCGTGGAGCTGACATTCTAATACAGAAGACACACAATAAACAAGTATATAATACCAAGTTGTGATAGGTGCTTCAAAAGAAAAAAAGAAGGGAATAGTGCCTAGAGTGCTATTTTAGCTATGGAAGTCCTCTCCAAGGAGGTGACTTTTAAATTGAGACCTCGATATGGTGAGTGAGTCATCTAAAAAACTGGACAAGAGCATGCCTGGTAGAGAGAAGAGTAAGTACAAAGCATCTGTGCCCAGGACCTGCTTGTTGTACTTGAGGACTAGCAAGGAGGCCATCATGGCGGGAGTGAGGGGGAAGGTGGCAGGAGACAAGGTTTAAGAGGTAGGCAGGGGCCAGATCTTGTAGGCCTTGTAAGCCATGGTAAGAACACCAACATTTTTTTTTTTTTTTTTTTACTTTAAGTTCTAGGGTACATGTGCATAACGTGCAGGTTTGTTACATATGTATACTTATGCCATGTTGGTGTGCTGCACCCATCAACTCGTCAGCACCCATCAATTCATCATTTATATCATGTATAACTCCCCAATGCAATCCCTCCCTCCTCCCCCCTCCCCCCTCCCCATGATAGGCCCCAGTGCGTGATGTTCCCCTTCCCGAGTCCAAGTGATCTCATTGTTCAGTTCCCAACACCAACATTTTTTAAAAAAATGCAATAAGAAGCTTTTAGAAGGTTTTGAGCCAGGAAGTGACATGATTTGACTTATGTTTTTAAAGGATCAGTGGATGTTCTTTTGAGAATAAACTTGTAGGAGAAAGAGGTGGGCACAGGACCATTGTCCTACTCCAGGGGAAAGCTGGTGGTAGCTTGGACTTGGGTGGAGGTGGTGAGAAGTTATTACATTAGGGCAGTGGTTCTCACTGGGGGTGATTTTGCTCCCGCCACCCTGGAACATTTGGCAATGTCTGGAGGCATTTTTTATTGTCACAATGTGGGTACAGGGTTGCCACAGGTGTCTAGTAGGTGTAGGTCAGGGATGTTGCTAAACATTCTACAGTGCACAGGATGGCCTCTCACAATAAAGAATCATGTGGCTCACAATATCAATAGTGCCTAAGTTAGACAATCCTACCCTAGAGATACACACGTAGTTTTGATGGTAGGGTTTACAAGATTTGCTGATGCAGGTGTGAGAGTAAGGAGGAGTCAAGAATGGTCCCAAAAAGTTTGATCTGAGGGCCTGAGTAAGTGCCAGTCCTTTCACTAAGATGAAGAAGTTTTAGGGAAAAGGTTTGGATGGGAGTAACCAATAATTCAATGTTGAATTTTGAGAAGCCTGTTATATATCTAAAGATTCCTTAGAGGAGAAATAAGGAGTAGCCAAAGAGGAAGAATGTGAGTCAAAAGAGTGCTGGTTACAGAAGCCATGTATAGAAAAGATTTCTTGTGTCAAATGCCACAGAAAGGTTGAATAAGACGAGTGAGAATTGCCTATTGGATTTGCCAACGTGGAGATCATTGGTAATCATGGTAAGTATGGTGCCAGTGGAGTGGTAGAGATGAAAACCTGCTTGGAGCAGGTTCTTGAATGAGAATCCACCTCCTTATGATTTCTGTCTAACAGCTTTACTTCTATGTGTTCTGGAATAGCACAGAGAAACTTGCACTTACAGATATGATATTTACTCCTCAAAATAACTTCACACCATGATTACCATCCCCAATTATAGAGAAGGGAATTGAGGTCTTGTATTAATCCTGTTTTATTTTCTGTATTCTGATGCTTTGGCATCTTGGGGCCTTACTGACCCTGGAGGGACCACCCCTCCTGGTGTTAGCCACTTGTTAGAGATAGAAAACAATTCAGTTTGAGTGTCTTTTCATATGCAAACCAAGCAATACAAAGCCTATACCCCAACTGCCTTCATTATCAGAATCTCATGGTCTGGGTCATTATCTCCTTGCTTAATCACTGCAGAGCTAGGTATCAGACAACTAGGGACAGCCTTTTTATCCCAGAGTCCACTAAAATTATTTAAACTAGCCAATCCTAAGCTTGCTTACCTTGCCTTACCTGTTTCTTCCTGCAGAAACCACAATAAATGCTCTTGCTCACATTTTCTCTCACTCCCTCTGTCTCCTGACTGGCCTTGGTGCTTCCCCACGTGGCCCTATATGGTGTGGTGTCCCTCCTGCTTCGAGGGGCCTTTGAGTAGTATACTAAACCCCTTTCTTCCTGTCATTTCCATGTCTGTGTACCTGATTAAATACCTGATTAAAACAAATCCTCAGTTTGGGGTGGTGACTCATATCTATAATCCTAGCACTTTGGTAGGCCAAGATGGGAGGATCACTTGCACCCAGGAGTTTGAGACCAGCCTAAGCAAAATAGTGAGCCCCATCTCCATAAAAAAGAAAAAAGATAGCCAGGCATGGTGGCACATGCCTGTTGTGCCAGCTACTCAGGAAGCTGGCAGGAAGAGAGTTTGAGCACAGGAGTTGGAGGCTACAGTGAGCCATGATCTTGCCACTGTGCTCCAGCCTGGATGACAGAGTTAGACCCTAAATCAACTATTTGGTACCGTTAAACATGCCTAGAAGGATGAAATCCAAATCTCCAAAATTAAGATGCATGCTCTTTCTTTTACCCTGTAAAATTTGCTTATTTCACAAATGGTGTGGAGATTCTGGCCTCAAGAAAACACTGTAAACATTTAAATCCTATCTGATCCTTTCATAAAGAATGAGAATTGCTAACATTTTGTGACAAGCTCTATTGAGGAATAGAAAGAAACGTAATAAATTATAATGATGTCAGAATCCTAACGTTGGAAGCCCTTAGGGGAAATGTAAACAACAATAAATGATTATATGCTTCTCCCCATACCACTTTCTACTATATTAAATGGTCCTATTGCATGCAGAGAGTCATCCTTACTTGTCAGCAGAGTGCCACCTGAAATTATTCGTGAGTGAGGTCATAATTGTACGTTTGTGGTTTAAGAATGAGTAATACGCTTGTCATTTTCTCTGCCTCCTCTGCCTTCATTATTCATCTGTATTTCAATAGTGAATCTGGTTGTCACTTTAGACCTGACTTCAGTCTGCGGCTAAGGAGGCAGGGACTTAAGTCCTCTGGCTGGCCCACAGCCCACAGTGCCTGAAGGCCTAGGAAGCCCAGGCTCTGAAGCTACCCATGGGACATGTCCCAAACTAATTGAGGTCAGTTCCCATGTAGACCTGGGGGGAAACCTGTTGGAGGCCTTTAGCAATGTGGCTTAAAAACACTTTTTCTTGGGCTCAAACCTACTGTTTCTGGTGGGTGGTTTAATAACGGACCCAGCTTGGGAGGCCCCAGACAGCTTATCACTGGTTAGGGGTCATAGTGTAGACGTTAAGACCACCGACTCTGGAGCCAGACTGAGTGGATTCCAATCCTAGCTCCTCTTCCTTTTGGCTTTGGGACCTCGGGCAAGTTACTTAACATCTCTGAGCCTCAGTTTCCTCAGCTATAAAAATAGAAATTTTGGTACCTACTTCATGGGTTTGATGCATGGATTAAGTGAGTTAGTATACAAGAGGTAATACTATACAGTGATTAGGAAGACAGGGGACAGCATGGGAGCAACATTGCCTTGGTTCATAAACTGGCTCAACCACTAACTAGTTGTTATTAGTCTGTTTCACACTGCTATAGAGATACCACTTGAGACTGGGTAATTTACAAAGGAAAGAAGTTTAATTGACTCACAGTTCCCCATGCCTGGAGAGGTCTTGAGAAACTTACAGTCTTGGCAGAAGGCTATGGAGAAGCAAGGCATGTCTTACATGGCAGCAGGAGAGACAGCGAGTGAGCTCAGGGGAAATGGCAGACACTTATCAAACAACCAGATCTCCTGAGAACTCCTCAATATCACAAGAACAGCATGGGGGAGACTGCCTCTGTGATCCAGTCATCTCCCACCAGGTGTCTCCCTCTGGGAATTACAATTTGAGATGAGATTTGGGTGGGGACACAGAGCCAAACCATACCACTCGTTGTGGGACCTTTGTCAAGTGCCTTCACCTCTCTGTGTTCCACTTGCCTCATCTGTAAAATGGGGATGATGACGATAAAGGGATGTTGCCAGGATTAAATAAGTTAACCTATGTTAAGCAATTAAAAGAGTGCCTACTTTATGGAAGGACTATTTAAAGTCTGCTGTCATTACTATTAATTTATATCATTAACAAAGGTAACATGGACCACAAGAGTTGCAAACTCTGTGTGTTTTAGAGTTCAGAGAAACACGGGAGCTCAGAGAGCTGGGAACTCAAGAGGGGCATCACAGAGCAGGCAGGCCCTAGGAACCTTGCATAGCATGATGGAAAACAGCTTAGCCATGGGCCTACCAGAACTAAGTGTGAATACCGGCTCAGCCACTTGTTAGCTGAGTGACCTTGGACAACTTATGTCACTTCTCTGTGCCTGTTTCTCTGAGTACGAAATGGTGAGGATGACAGCACATCCTTGGGAGGATTATGTAAGGTAATACACATAAAGGGCCTAGAATAGTGCCTGGCACATGGTTAGTACTCAGTAAATGAAGATGTTATTCAACAATTACTACTTAGCCTCATAATTGCAATGAATACAAGGAGTAACTCTCGTTACTATTGGCAGAGTGCAAGCCCCCAGTGCAAAAGGTAAATAAGGACTTGGGAGGAGAGGTTTAATTCATTAATTAATCAAAGACAGAGTCTCGCTCTGTTGTCCAGATGGGAGTGCAGTGGCACAATCATAGCTCACCACAACCTTGAACTTTTGTGCTCAAGTGATCCTCCCACCTCTGCCTCCAGAGCAGCTAGGACCACAGGTGCATTGCACCATGCTCAGCTAATTTTTAATTTTTTTTTTGTAGAGATGGGGTTTTGTGTTGGTGGTCTCTATGTTTTGTAAAGATGGGTTCTCTATGTTGCCCAGAGTAGTCTTGAACTTCTGGCCTCAGGTGATCCTCCTGACTTGGCCTCCCACAGCACCAGGATTACAGGCATGAGCCAGCACACCTAGCTTTTTTTTTTTTTTTTGGTAGAGGTGGGATCTCCCTATGTTGCCCAGGGTGCTTTTGAACTTGTAGCCTTAAGTGATTCTCCTGGTCTAGCCTCCCAAAGCTGAGAGGGAGAGGTTTAGATAATGGCAAAGGCAGGAAGGTGAAAAGCTCTCAGGGAGTTCTGGTGGTGATGAAAGGCCAGTTTCTATCCTTTAGCAGGTTTCTGAGGAGGGAGATTTGGTGTAAGGTAGGGAATGAAGGGCATTGGATTTCAAGGTAGGGAATTTATTTTTTTATTTCTCTAGTGATAGTCTATAAGCCATTGAATAGAAGGCACACACGGGGTTACAGGAAGGGTCTGTTGTTTTGCTTAAATGTCAAAAGCTGTAAAACTAGGATGGATCTGGAGCCTCCTTTTCTGTCTGTTTCCTCTTTTGTGGAGTCTCCTCATTTCCTAGTTCAGAGAGTTCCTAACTTATGATGGTTTGACTTACAATTTTTCAACTTTTATAATGGTGTGAAAGCAATACGCATTTAGTAAGCTCCTCGACTTATGATGGGGTTATGTCTGGATAAACCCATAGTAAGTCGAAAATACTGTAACCTGAAAAAGCATTTTTGACTTACAATATTTTCGACTTATGTTGACTTTATTGGGCTGTAACCCCATTGTAAGTCGAGGAGAATCTGTATGCACATTTCTATAAAGGGCCAATCTGCTACTTGCTTTTGGCCATCGAGAATGTCTGCTACCTTTTCTATGAAGTGCTCTCTCATCATTTCAGCTGCCATATGTACTCCTTTTCTCCTGTGTTCCCCTACAGGACTGTGTGAACTGCAGAGATTCTTATCACAGCATACCTGGTGGAAAATCATTCATTACCCACTCCATCCCCTACCAGCCTTGGAGTCCCTAGTGGACCTGGACTGTGCCTTATTCTTGAGATCTCTTTATCCCCTACACCTAACCGCAGCTTAGTGCCTTGTACCAAGGAGATAATATGAAGAGAATAGAATATGCGAGGAAGCATGAAAGAGGATCCTTCATTGAGCAAACAAGTGGGTAGTGATTGAGGAAGGACAGGGGACTTATTGTATGGGTCCTGAGCAACAAGGAGGTATTACCCCAGGCGTCAGTGAGATGTAATGTGTGTGTAGGGGGAGTGGGGTGGCAAGGTGGACGATCTCCTCTCTTGTTTTTTTTTTTTTTTTTTTTTTTTGAGGCGGAGTCTCGCTCTGTCGCCCGGGCTGGGGTGCAGTGGCCGGATCTCAGCTCACTGCAAGCTCCGCCTCCCAGGTTCACGCCATTCTCCTGCCTCAGCCTCCTGAGTAGCTGGGACTACAGGCACCTGCCACCTCGCCCGGCTAGTTTTTTGTATTTTTTAGTAAAGACGGGGTTTCCCCGGGTTAGCCAGGATGGTCTCGATCTCCTGACCTCGTGATCCGCCCGTCTCAGCCTCCCAAAGTGCTGGGATTACAGGCTTGAGCCACCGCGCCCAGCCTCCTCTCTTGTTTAGATAGCTGTGCTTCTCATTTAAAACTAATGATAGCAACAAGAATTAACTTAGAGTGTTATATATATTTCTGGATAGTAGTGGGTTTCTTGGAAAATGGAAGGAACACCTGCACCAGTTCCTCTGAGAATACCTGGGGACTGGAGCAGTGATTTTCACACTTTTAATGTAACAGGACCCTTTATTTAAGTGAAAAATTTGTTTTTCTTTTTTCTTTTATTTTGTATTTTTGATTTTTATTTTATTTTATTTTTTTTATTATACTTTAAGTTCTAGGGTACATGTGCATAAGGTGCAGGTTTGTTACATATGTATACTTGTGCCATGTTGGTGTGCTGCACCCATCAACTCGTCAGTACCCATCAATTCATCATTTATATCATGTATAACTCCCCAATGCAATCCCTCCCCCGTCCCCATGATAGGCCCCAGTGTGTGATGTTCCCCTTCCCGAGTCCAAGTGATCTCATTGTTCAGTTCCCACCTATGAGTGAGAACATGCGGTGTTTGGTTTTCTCTTCTTGTGATAGTTTGCTAAGAATGATGGTTTCCAGCTGCAGCCATGTCCCTACAAAGGACGCAAACTCATCCTTTTTTATGGCTGCATAGTATTCCATGGTGTGTATGTGCCACATTTTCTTAATCCAGTCTGTCACAGATGGACATTTGGGTTGATTCCAAGTCTTTGCTATTGTGAATAGTGCCGCAATAAACATACGTGTGCATGTGTCTTTGTAGTAGAATAATTTATAATCCTTTGGGTATATACCCAGTAGTGGGATGGCTGGGTCATATGGTACATCTAGTTCTAGATCCTTGAGGAATTGCCATACTGTTTTCCATAATGGTTGAACGAGTTTACAATCCCACCAACAGTGTAAAAGTGTTCCTATTTCTCCACATCCTCTCCAACAACTGTTGTTTCCTGATTTTTTAATGATTGCCATTCTAACTGGTGTGAGATGGTATTTCATTGTGGTTTTGATTTGCATTTCTCTGATGGCGAGTGATGATGAGCATTTTTTCATGTGTCTGTTGGCTGTATGAATGTCTTCTTTTGAGAAATGTCTGTTCATATCCTTTGCCCACTTTTTGATGGGGTTGTTTGTTTTTTTCTGGTATATTTGTTTGAGTTCTTTGTAGATTCTGGATATTAGCCCTTTGTCAGATGAGTAGATTGCAAAAATTTTCTCCCATTCTGTAGGTGGCCTGTTCACTCTGATGGTAGTTTCTTTTGCTGTGCAGAAGCTCTTTAGTTTAATGATATCCCATTTGTCAATTTTGGCTTTTGCTGCTGTTGCTTTTGGTGATTTAGACATGAAGTCCTTGCCCATGCCTATGTCCTGAATGGTACTACCTAGATTTTCTTCTAGGGTTTTTATGGTATTAGGTCTAACATTTAAGTCTCTAATCCATCTTGAATTAATCAATTGTGATGTTAGAGTGTCAATTTTAGATCTTTCCTGCTTTCTCTTGTGGGCGTTTAGTGCTATAAATTTCCCTCTACACACGCTTTAAATGTGTCCCAGAGATTCTGGTATGTTGTATCTTTGTTCTCATTGGTTTCAAAGAACATCTTTATTTCTGCCTTCATTTCATTATGTACCCAGTAGTCATTCAGGAGCAGGTTGTTCAGTTTCCATGTAGTTGAGCGGTTTTGATTGAGTTTCTTAGTCCTGAGTTCTAGTTTGATTGCACTGTGGTCTGAGAGACAGTTTGTTCTAATTTCTGTTGTTTTACATTTGCTGAGGAGTGCTCTACTTCCAATTATGTGGTCAATTTTGGAATAAGTGCGATGTGGTGCTGAGAAGAATGTATATTCTGTTGATTTGGGGTGGAGAGTTCTATAGATGTCTGTTAGGTCCCCTTGGTGCAGAGATGAGTTCAATTCCTGGATATCCTTGTTAACTTTCTGTCTCGTTGATCTGTCTAATGTTGACAGTGGAGTGTTGAAGTCTCCCATTATTATTGTATGGGAGTCTAAGTCTCTTTGTAAGTCTTTAAGGACTTGCTTTATGAATCTGGGTGCTCCTGTATTGGGTGCATATATATTTAGGATAGTTAGCTCTTCCTGTTGAATTGATCCCTTTACCATCATGTAATGGCCTTCTTTGTCTCTTTTGATCTTTGATGGCTTAAAGTCTGTTTTATCAGAGGCTAGGATTGCAACCCCTGCTTTTTTTTGTTCTCCATTTGCTTGGTAGATCTTCCTCCATCCCTTTATTTTGAGCCTATGTATGTCTCTGCATGTGAGATGGGTCTCCTGAATACAGCAGACTGATGGGTCTTGACTCTTTCTCCAGTTTGCCAGTCTGTGTCTTTTAATTGGAGCATTTAGTCCATTTACATTTAAGGTTAATATTGTTATGTGTGAACTTGATCCTGCCATTATGATATTAACTGGTTAATTTGCTCGTTAGTTGATGCAGTTTCTTCCTAGCCTCGATGGTCTTTACATTTTGGCATGTTTTTGCAATGGCTGGTACCGGTTGTTCCTTTCCATGTTTAGGGCTTCCTTCAGGGTCTCTTGTAAGGCAGGCCTGGTGGTGACAAAATCTCTAAGCATTTGCTTATCTGTAAAGGATTTTATTTCTCCCTCACTTATGAAACTTAGTTTGGCTGGATATGAAATTCTGGGTTGAAAATTCTTTTCTTTAAGAACGTTGAATATTGGCCCCCACTCTCTTCTGCCTTGTAGAGTTTCTGCCGCGAGATCTGCTGTTAGTCTGATGGGCTTCCCTTTGTGGGTAACCCGACCTTTCTCTCTGGCTGCCTTAAGATTTTTTCCTTCATTTCAACTTTGGTAAATCTGGCAATTATGTGTCTTGGAGTTGCTCTTCTCGAGGAGTATCTTTGTGGTGTTCTCTGTATTTCCTGAATTTGAATGTTGGCCTGCCCTACTAGGTTGGGGAAGTTCTCCTGGATGATATCCTGAAGAGTGTTTTCCAACTTGGTTCCATTTTCCCCCTCACTTTCAGGCACCCCAATCAGACGTAGATTTGGTCTTTTTACATAATCCCATACTTCTTGTAGGCTTTGTTCATTTCTTTTTCTTCTTTTTTCTTTTGGTTTCTCTTCTCACTTCATTTCATTCATTTGATCCTCAATCGCTGATACTCTTTCTTCCAGTTGATCGAGTCGGTTACTGAAGCTTGTGCATTTGTCACATATTTCTCGTGTCATGGTTTTCATCTCTGTCATTTCCTTTATGACCTTCTCTGCATTAATTAGTCTAGCTGTCAATTCTTCCACTCTTTTTTCAAGATTTTTAGTTTCTTTGCGCTGGGTACGTAATTCCTCCTTTAGCTATCTGAGAAGTTTGATGGACTGAAGCCTTCTTCTCTCATCTCGTCAAAGTCATTCTCTGACCAGCTTCGATCTGTTGCTGGCGATGGACTGCGCTCCTTTGCAGGGGGAGATGCGCTCTTATTTTTTGAATTTCCAGCTTTTCTGCCCTGCTTTTCCCCCATCTTTTTGGTTTTATCTGTCTCTGGTCTTTGATGATGGTGACGTACTGATGGGGTTTTGGTATAGGTGTCCTTCCTGTTTGATAGTTTTCCTGCTGACAGTCAGGACCCTCAGCTATAAGTCTGTTGGAGATTGCTTGAGGTCCACTCCAGACCCTGTTTGCCTGGGTATCAGCAGCAGAGGTTGCAGAAGATAGAATATTGCTGAACAGCGAGTGTACCTGTCTGATTCTTCCTTTGGAAGCTTCCTCTCAGGGGTGTACTCCACCCTGTGAGGTGTGGGGTGTCAGACTGCCCCTAGTGGGGGATGTCTCCCAGTTAGGCTACTCAGTGGTCAGTGACCCACTTGAGAAGGCAGTCTGTCCGTTCTCAGATCTCAACCTCCGTGTTGGGAGATCCACTGCTCTCTTCAAAGCTGTCAGACAGAGTCGTTCGCGTCTGCTCAGGCCTCTGCTGTTTCCCCTGTTGTGTTTTTAGCTGAGCCCTGCCCCCAGAGGTGGAGTCTATAGAGACAGGCAGGTTTCCTTGAGCTGCTGTGAGCTCCACCCAGTTCGAGCTTCCCAGCGGCTTTGTTTACCTACTTAAGCCTCAGCAATGGCGGGCGCCCCTCCCCCAGCCTCGCTGCTGCCTTTTGGTTAGATCGCGGCAGACTGCTGTGTTAACAATGAGGGGGGCTCCGTGGGCGTGGGACCCTCCCTGCCAGGTGAGGGATATATTCTTCTGGTGTGCCCGTTGCTTAAAGCGCGGTATTGGGGTGGGAGTTACCCGATTTTCCAGGTGTTGTGTGTCTCAGTTCCCCTGGCTAGGAAAAGGGATTCCCTTCCCCCTTGCACTTCCCAGGTGAGGCGATGCCTCGCCCTTCTTCAGCTCTCGCTGGTCAGGCTGCAGCAGCTGACCAGCACCGATTGTCCGGCACTCCCCAGTGAGATGACCCCAGTACCTCAGTTGAAAATGCAGAAATCACCGGTCCTCTGTGTCGCTCACGCTGGGAGTTGGAGACTGGAGCTGTTCCTATTCGGCCATCTTGCTCCGCCCCCTCTATTTAAGTGAAATTTTAAGCTAAGCCCAATAGATGCCTACATGCATGGATGGATAGATAGATAAAAATATACGTCCAATATATAGATGACAGGTAGATAAGAATGACCTTGCATAAGACACACATCCCTGGACCTTGATCTCCTATAGCATAAAGTATAGAGCTTAATTGAGATTTCTGAACCGCTGACATTTTGGATTTGTTAATTCTTTGCTGTGTAGGACCGTCATGTGCATTGTAAGATGGTTAACAGTAATCCTGGCCTCTACCAACTCTACACCAGTAGCACCTCCCATTCCAATTGTGACAAATAAAAATGTCTCCAGATATTGCCCATATGTTTTCTGTTGGGGGGGTTACAAAATTACCCCCAGTTGAGAACCATTGCGTTAAGTGGTCTCTGGTGCCTTCTTTTTTTTTTTTTTTTACTTGAGTGATTACTCCTAAGAGGCCTTTAGCACAGTGTCTGGAACATCTTAAGTTCTCAGTTAATGGTAGTTGATAATATTGTTATTTGCTTCCCTTCAGTAGTATTGATAACCTGGCTATGTCTCATGTCATACTGTGACTGTTATTTTTAATGTTCAAGTTGGTAGCACAGCACATTTTGGAAAGCAAAATGGGCTGCTTTACTTTCTTGTTAGCAGTCCCCAGGGAAGTATAGTCATCAGTAATCAGGTGGTTGCTACGGCGGAGATGGGAACATGGTCACCCTGTACTATTCTCCCTCCTGCTGTATGTTCTTCAATTTGGCCTTTCCTTTCCTCACTAATATTCCCCCTGGTGTTCTTTTCTCTTTTTCTGGTGAACATGACATAGTGCTAAATGGATTTTTTCCCCCTGCTCTCCTTTTTCTTTTCTTCACCAACTTGAAGGAGCAGGATTCAACCTTCAGCACAACTTCCAGGGAGTTTCTATGGAAAGACAACTAAAATCAGCTTTTAGGTTTGCAATGAGAAGAGATATTTGCTTTTGTCATATTAATATTCATATTATTTCTCAGATTCAAAAAATGCCAAAACAGTATTCATGGGAAGAATTCAACTACTAGAAAATACAAAGCTATAATAGAATTATTATAGTCTGTCATGTGTTAATTACCCAAAACAAGTTGGTCTTTGGGATAAATTAGAAATATTTGCTCTGGCATTTCTTTTTTTTTTGGACTTAGAAGGAAAAATACCAATGGAAATAAAGTATGCCAGAAATGAGCAAAATAAATTAAGAATTCTAAACCTGATGTCATAAAATGAACATTCCACTATGTTGGAATTGATACATTTTTAATGAAATTAGCAATGATCACTCATTGTATATTTCTTGGTAAGATTGCAAAGTAGCCCACGATAAGGGTCGGGTTGCTTTTGTTAATTTTCTATTGAAATCAAGACATAGGTTTTGTATGACATGCTTGAGCTGAACATTTGGGAACACTTCCCTTTAGTCTCCTGCATAGGACCTGGCACCTAGTAGGTGCTCAATAAAATTTGTTGAGCTGTATTCACAGAAGTGATCCTGGAGATCTACGTATTTACTCATTGAACTGAAGAGCCCTTCATGATTCCAAAAATGGGAGTGGCCTGGTACACCCATTATATATCAGATATTATCCAAGATACTTGAATCACTCGTGAAAATATTTACTAAGCTTCTATTATGTGTCAGGCACATGCTACCAGATGGTGAACCAAACATACAGTCTCTGTAGTCATGGAGTTCATGTTTCTAGTTGAGAAGACAAACAGCGAAACAATAGAACACTGAAAAAAAAAAAGAACAATTATTGAAAGCTGTTGAGAAATGTTATGAAGAAAATAAATATTTGACCTGAGAATTTGTATCAGAAAGTCATTCAACTCTAGATAACAGAAATCTTTCAAAGTAGTAGCTTAAATATATTTCCTTCAAGTGAAAGATGTCTGGAGGTGAGCATTCCAGGGTAGATACGGTAGTTCCAGAATATTATCAGGACACAGGTTCCTTCTGGCTTTCTCTTTTCCAGAGTTAAAATGGGGCTCTCATCCGTAAAGTCACTTTTTGGTCCAAGATGCCTGCTGGCTTCCAGTCAGGAAGGAGGAGGATGGTGATGTGGATGCAAAATGGCTTGCTTACCATATGATTCGGTCCCTTTGAAGAGCAATACTTGGAAGCCTCACCTAGTTACTGTGTTTTACATATCAGTTACAAAGGAGGCTGGGACATGCTATCTTTTAGCCAGATATGTAGTCATACTGAATAAAATGGGAGCTTTGTTAGTAAGAAAGAAGGCAGGTATGGATGTTGGATAATCAACTAGCAGAAATGAAACAGACTGGAAGGATGTGAGGAGTAGAACTGCATGGTAACATTTACTGAGATGGGGAAGGCTGGGAGGAATGGGTTTGTAGGAACGGCAAGAGTTCCATTTAGGACACATTAAATTTGAGATGACTGTGAGACTTCCAGTTGAGTTTTCAGGTTGACATACCACTACTTTACTTCTCCTGTCAAACCCAGGTTTTCATAAAGGAAGGACTTATGATTGAAAGGGAGAGCTCAGAGACTTAATATGAAAATATATTTGTATAATACATACACTTTTATCTTAAATTGTATTTTATGTATTTCTAAAAATCTCAAAGTTTTCTATAGTTTCTTCTTTCTTCCAGAACTGTCTAATAAGCATTTAGTATAAGTAAAGCACTGTTTTAGGTTTTGGGGATATATATTTAGAACAAAATAAAGGTCTCTTTCCTGATGTAGAGCATTCTAGTGAGGCAGACAGACAAGAAATAATTAACATCACAATAAATAGATTAGTTAAGTCATCATTTCTATAATATTGAGAAAACATCATGAGCACTATCATTATGGATTTTTATTGCGTTCAGTTTCTTCACTGATGTCCTCGTTGAACTCTCATATCAGTCCTGCGAGGCAGACTTCATTTTCCTCATTGAACAGATGAGAAAACAGGCTCAGAGAAGTTGGGTAAGTCCAATGCCTTGCCCATGTGTTATCTCCTCCAGGAAAGCTTCCTATTTAAGTGTTTGTTCCACTCACAAGCCAGTGAGATCTTCATGGGCAGCTACTGATTGTACAGAGTTTGATAGTCCTATCCCCTGACCTGGAACCTGGCATATAGTCAATGCTCAGTAAATGTCCAGTTGTTGAACACGACTGGCTTACCTAGTTTACATACCTTCTATCCGTGTGTTTGAACAGTTGCCTCATGATTCATCTATTTTGTACATCTAGATTTTAGGTAATTGTATTTTCAAAAGCAGAACCAGTTCTCTTTCTTTGCATAATGGAGCTTGCTTACTTTAAGGCAAAATGATTCAGACCCTCCAAGGCAAATCATTCTATACAAAGGGCCTTTTTTCATGAGCATGAATTTTCCCATTCCCTTTAGCAAACCAGCTTCCAGTTAACCAGGCCCTGAGGCCTTAGAAGGAGACCTGAGCTCTCTGTTTTACTCAGAGTAGCTCATGATGAAGTCACTTGATGACTTGCCATCCAAGGCTGTAAAGACATTAATTATTTAAATTAAGTGGGTGTTAAGAGAATCCGAAGTCACTTTTGCTTTGCCTAGAGACACCAGAGAATCTGAGAATACGGGAACCAGAAGGGGCTTAGTCATCCTTGTTTCAGTCTTCCTCTTTTTCCGGAAGAGGAAGTAGAGATTCAGAGTGGCAACAGGCACTTGGCCAAGTCAAGCATTTAGTGGCCTAACCATCTGCCTCCCACTCCAGTGCTCTTTCTATTCTATCATGCTACCACTTATTCAGCACTTAAAAGGTATTCTCATCGTGTATAAGGAATTGTGAAAGGACTTTTACTAAAGGGTAAAGAGGTGATTTGTTAAAATTTAATCATGTATTTTAAATGATAAGCCAAGAATAATCCACCCCCCACCTGGTTTGAAATAACATCTGTGATTGAATATTGAATGATTATTTTTAGTGGTGTTTTTCTATCTTTGTGTTACCTGCTACCATTGCAGAATGCACAAAGAGGGAGTATACTTTTCTTTTTAATTCCTGAAGAAACATTAAGAATTCTAGTAAGGTGGGAATGTGCTGTAGCCAAGAGATCATAGGCTTTGGTGTCAGGTGGCCTGTTTTTAAGTCATGGCTTCACAATCTACTAGCCTTGTGAGCCTTTGGTAAGAACCTTCTCGGAGCTATTGGAGAACCTGGCAGGTGTAGGTCCGTACACTTGAAGAATATGAGAAGGGCTAGTGGAGAGAGAGAGAGATGATGGGTTGGTCCGGAGCTCTTGAATGTGACTGAATCCCACTAGGTCTCTGTGGATGAATCTAGACAGGCATTTTGATAATTTGGAGCAGTGTTGATAGACACAGCCTCTAGCTGGCATTAGATGTGAACATTTACCCTTTTGTTTTCATGACTTAGTGTCTTAGCACTACTCAAGAAGCCACTTTAATTTTATTTTCTGGAATAGAACCTGGTCTAAATGAAAACACACACACACACACACACACACACACACACACACACACAAACACCCACAACGTAATCAAGTAATTAATTCACTAAATACGTGTTGTGCTTACTATGGGTGAGGCACTGTTCCAGGTCCTGCAGATGCATTCTAATGGAATAATGTAAAATACAGGTAAAGAAAAGGAAGAGGAAAATAAGCAGAATGTATGAAGAGGAGGATAGCAATGAAGATGCTTGCCATTTATCTGGTGCTCACTATAGGCCAGACATTAGCCAGTACCGTGTATACATTGTCTCACTGGATTCTTACAACTGGCCTATAAGGCAGGTATTACTATCATCTCCCTCTTACAGTGAGGAAACTGAGAGCTGGTAAAGTGAAGCAACTTGCCAAGGGTTATGTAGCTAGTAAGTTGTAGAGCTTGGATCTGAGCCCAGTTGTGACTGGCTCCAGGGCCTAAGGTCTTGGCAACATTTTCTGGGGATTAGAAAGGACTGCTAATGGGTACAAGGTTTTGCTTCTGGGAGACAATAATATCTTAAGGTTAGACTATGGTGATGGTTGCCCAATTTTGATTTTTTATTTAATATGAAAAATCATTGAATTGCATATTTTAAATGAGTGAATTATATAGTATATGAATGGTATCTCAATGTTGTTATTACAAAAAAAGCAGGGTAACTTGATGGTTAATGATGATGGAGAGCTTACTCTATGTTGTGCACTGTGCTAAGAGTTTTACAAATATTATTTTATTTCATCTCACAACAGCCCTGTGAAATAAGTGTATCATAACCCCCATTTTACAGATGAGGAAATCAGGACTCAGAAAGATTGAGGGACTTGCCCAGGATCATGTACATAGTAAGTGTGGGAGCCAGGACTCAAACTCATGTTTGTTTGACTTTAAAGATTGTGCTTTCTCTGTCTTTGTAAAATAAGAAAGTGATTGATTTTCTTTTTGGTATCAAAGAAATATGGCCCTGGTTTTTATTGGTCTTAGAATGTATGACCATTTCTACTACTAAATGGTCATGGAATAAAACTTTGCAATGTTTCTGTCACATCCCTACCCACATGTTTTATTTTTCCACATAGAAACAGCCCAGGCTGGGGGAGGAGGTTGTTCATCCAGCAATTTAATGATGAAGTTTTAATCTATTAGGTTAAAAACTAAGGAATAAAAAATGCTTCATGTATAAGGAATTTAGAATAGGGAAACTATATTAGCTATTCGTTATGCTCATTTTCCGGCAGTACAGAAGCATTTTATTTTAAATGTACTGTTCATTTTGGGTGTTCTGTTTTGTTTCTCTTATGTAAACTTTCCCCATTTATGAGAAGCAGCAACGTGTGTTTTTTCTAGAAATAGATAGCATTCATAAACTGAAACAGTTTCATTGGGGACATTTTCTGTGGCACTGCAAAAGAACTGTCTTGGCAGAAATACTGGAATCCTATAAAATAGAGTTAATATTGATATGCTTTAATCAAAAAATTCTATTTAGAAACAATAAAGTTATTCAGTATTAGGCAGCCTCGGTTCTATCTTTATCCTTACTGCTGAAAACATCTTAATCTTTAGAGTCTGACACCATAACTATATATCTCCAGATTTTCTTTCCCCAGTTCTAAAAGAGAACTCTTAGGAGTTCTGATGCTTGTGAGGATCTCCCAGCTTTGCCTCATTGGGGTGGTATGCAGTCATATGCTGTCCTCTTCAATGTCTGATAACATGATCATGAAGTTCATTTTGGTGCATCAGTCCCTATTGAAAACCTTTACCAGACGTGCTGTGATTGGCCAGAGGCCGCTTCTCCTCATGGTCGCCTGAAAGTATGCTGCATATACCTGATCTGGCTGTTCCCACCAGCTGGGATGCATTTACTCTCCCTCCACTCCATCTCTGCCTTTTGAGATCTTACCCATCTGTAGCAGTCAACATTCATCTGTAGGTAACATAAGCTAAAATAGGTATTTCAGTGCTGTTAATTAGGTACTTACGAAATCTATGGGGTGGGTGGAAGTGGGGGCTTTAGGCTGTGTCTCCAGGAATGAAACCTAGACCCCACCACCACAAAACTGGTCCGCCAAAGGGAGCTGCAACTGCTTTTACATGCAGAGAGGTGGGGAATTGGGAAGCCACCACTGGAACGCTAGATTTCAGGACACACATAGCTGATGCCGCAGTCCAAGGGAAAGAGGCCACCACCACTGCTACTGCAATTGTCTCTCAACACCTGAAAAACAAGTCACTGGATTCTCAAATATTGCTGTGAATACTCCATGTCTCCACAGCTTTGCTTACCAGGAGTAAAAAGCTAAACAGCTGGAGCTGTGGGAAGATAATCTTTGCCTTACTCTAGTTTATAAAATATATAGGCACATGTATTAGTCCATTTTTATGCTGCTGATAAAGACATACCCGGGACTGGGAAGAAAAATAGGTTTAATGAACTCACAGTTCCACATGGCTGGGGAGGCATCACAATCATGGCAGAAGGCAAAAGGCACTTCTTACATGGCAGCAGCAAGAGAGAATGAGGGAGAAACAAAGTGGAAACCCCTTATAAAACCATTAGATCTCGTGAGACTTCTTCACTACCACGAGAACAGTATGAGGGAAACCGCCCCCATGATTCAATTATCTTCTACCGAGTCCCTCCCACACCACGTGGGAATTATTGGAGTACAATTCAAGATGAGATTTGGGTGGAGACACAGCCAAACCATATCAGCATATAAAAATGAAAGATATATATATCTTTTTATATTTTATATATATATGCATTTTATATACATTTATATATACATTATATGTATATAAAATGCATGTACACAGCTATAGTATACAAATATAAAATACATAAATATTTGAAATATAAATATATTTACATAAAAATATATATATATAGCTTACTATGTTCCAGGCAGTGGTCTACAAAATTGCTCCAATTTTTTAGATGAGGAAACTGAGGCACAGAGAAATTAAGTAACCTGTGCAGATTGTAAGCATCTTCTTCTATGAGACACATTTTATTCCATCCAGCAGTGTTTTGTCCAGATGCTTAGTAAGTATTTGGTGAATTAATTGAAAATAGGTGTGTGCCATTGGTAAATGATCTTTTCCTCTTCGAGGCTGGGTCTTCCTTTGAGAAATGAAGGGCTTGGACTCAATGATCTCTAAATTCTTTCCAGTTTATATCCCTAAGGGTTCCTTAGGTTGATTTGTATAGGGCAGCCTAAAGAAGAGCTACTGTTATGGTTCTCTAATTATGTGCCAGGCTCTGTTCTAAGCATTTAACATGCATTGTTTCACTTGAGCCTCCCAACAGCCAGGTGAAGAAGTGAAGAAATGTTTCAGATGCGAAGAAATGCGTGCTCAGAAAAAAGTGGTGGCTGGTCTGCGGTCTCTCCGCTGTTGAGTGGCCAACCTCAAATGCCAAATTGTGCCTGCCTGACTTTAAGCCCATGCTCTTAATAGCTGAGACAGCCCTAGTTTTCTCAAAGAGAATGACATCTAGGGCATGCATCTGTTTTCCCTTCCTTTTCTCTTGCCATGTCTTCTTTTTCATTTTTGTCATCATCCAAAAACATACTGCAGATACTTTGGCATACATTTTATGATTCTCATCCCCTTTGTTGGTAATAAAGTGCTTACTCTACATGTGACATGTGTTGACATCTGAGAGCATTTTTTGTTGCTGAGTTGGTTAATAAACACTAATGAGTTGGTCGCATCTCCTAGAGCAAGGACAGATACCACAGGACCAGGTTTTAATACCTGTCAAGAGAATACAAAATAGAAAACTTTATTGTGGTGCCCTCACCATATTGTCCTGGTTCTTCCTTGCATTCATTATTTAATACTTTTTATTTTATAAAACTCACTTATTTTTGTGATAAAATATTCTTACTCTTTAAAAAAGATAACTATATGTCATTGTTGTTTTAAAAATCCATATGTACTTTGCAGCCATAAAAAGGAACGAGAGATCACGTCTTTGCAGGGACATGGATGGAGCTGGAAGCCATTACCCTCAGCAAACTAACACAGGAACAGAAAACCAAACACCACATGATAAGTGAGAGCTGAACAATGAGAACACACGGACACAGGGAGGGGAACAACACACACTGACCGTGTCAGGGGGTGGGGTTGGGGGAGGGAGAGCATTAGGAAAAATAGCTAATGCATGTGGGGTTTAATACCTTGGTGATGGGTTGATAGGTGCAGCAAACCACCATGGCACACGTTTACGTATGTAACAAATCTGTACATCCTGCTCATGTACCCCAGAACTTAAAATAAAAGTTAAAATTTTAAAAAAAAAAACAGACAAAATATAAAAAAATCCATGCATACTACACAGAATGAGAACTTAAAATACACACTAAAGGGTGTTAACCATGGTTGTCAATAGGTAGTACAGCTATGACATATTTTAGTTGATTTTATTTTCTCATGTATATTCTGAGATTTTTCTATCATGGGCTTGTATGACTTTTGTAAGAATGATAAAGTAAAATGTTGACCATGGCCTTAATTGGTATCTTCTTATAGCTGAGTCTGTTATGTTTTTTCCTCTGTGCCTCTGCCTCCCAGTCAATCAGACACAGCACTCTTCTATGTCAACTGCCCGGGCAGAGCTGGGGTTTCGAGACATTAGGGTGGCATCAGATGCCTGACTCAGGCATTTATCAGACTGTCCATAGCTTAGAACTTCAGTGATCTGGACCCTCTAAATTTGGTACTGTTGACCTTTGGAATATATTTTCTTACACAGGTTTCTGTGTCTTACTTGATGTGGAAACAACAAGAAATCCGTACCTTACTGAGATCTATAACTCACAAGGGACTTGAAAACCACATTATGTCAAAGGCAAGCAGTGTTCCATCATTGGAAATACAATTATGAAAAATGATAACTAGCTTCTGAATGGTACTTTTTAGAATTTACATGGGCTGTTTACTTCCATCATCTCATTTGGCCTTCACAGTCTTCCTGGTGGGTAGCATAGGATTATTTCATTTTAAAGGTGAGAAAACTGAAGCCTCATGTGGGCAACTAGGGAGTGGCAGAGCCAAGACTTGAATACACATTTTTGGTTGTTTTTTTTTTTTTTTACTTTCGCTGCTTCACTACAGTATTTTCATGAATTAATTGAAATGATTCTAGATATTCAATAAAATCATCACTACCGCCACTGCTGCCTTTCCTCTCCTCTTCCTTCTCATCATTGTGATTGTCACCATCATCTTTTCCTTCTGTTCAATATCCTTCTGTCAGTTAATATTGTATATTTTGGGGGTCTGAATATCCGTTCATGAACTAGTCTCATAATCCACAGAACAAGAGGGGTCAAAGTCATCCCTCTTGCATCTTCTTCTCTCCCTTTCCTACCTCTCTCCTTTCCCTCCTTTCCTCCATATTTCTCTCATTCTTCAGTTACTTCCATAAATATTTATTTTGAACTGTTCTTCACAATATTCACTTAGCCCTGGCAGATGGCCTGAGAGGCCAGCTTTCATAACCTGATCCTTCTCTTTTCAGCAATGAAGGATAAATATTTCAGGATCAGCATATTTTATCAATGACCTAAGGCTTTCTGATTACTTTCCATCTGTGGGGCCTAGTTTATTTTGTTCCCTGGGCTATTGAAAAGGTTTCTTGCATGTAGTGTATTCATCATAAATAACCAGTTGCTTTTGTTTCAGGGAAAGCCATCTTAAAGGAGCAAGTCACAATATGCTTCTCCTCTCACAACCATAATTTTAGGCATTAACTTACTCTATAAGCATTATTACCAGGGGCCAGATGCCTCTTATAATAGTGCCTAGCATGTTGCCACTCTTTATCACACTTTATCATACTTGTCAATTTACTTCTTCACACTCCTCCTCCCCACTTTATTGTGTACTCCTTAAGGACAGGACTGTGTCTTAATCACTTTAATATCCCCAGGGTCTCATACATATTAACAGTGGAATAACAACGAAAAAAAAATTAGCATAAATAGCATAGCCTTGGCACAAAGGATAATTACAAGCTTCTGAAGCCTTCTGCAGATATCCTGAGGCTTGCTTTCCCCATCTGTTCAGTGGGGGTAATAGTGGTCTTACAGAGATGCTGCTCAGGCACTCTTGCTTTCTTGGCCCTAGTTTCTTAGAGACTTCTTAGTCTCCTCTCTGGCCTTCATGGCGCTGGTTGCATGGGCAAATCCAGACTCTTACACACTTGGCAATGAAGAGTTTAAAACCCCTTTGTAAAGAATGTCAAAGCTACATTTGAACTTTACGTAGTATTTTCATCAGGAAATTTGGAATCCTAGCTAGATCTTAGAAGTCATTGTCTTTGCTTACATATTCTCTGAGCTTAAGTACAATAAAATGATTCATTAAAATATTTAAATCAGCTACCAGAAACAATAATGAGGATAAACATCTCGGAGGCCCAAATCCATTATTCTGTGCTCCAATTCCATCTGTGAAGGCTGGTACTTTATCCAGCACTAAAAATTTATAAATGCAGGGTCAGTAAGACCATAGTCAGCTAGAAATTACAAAACTCTGGACTCCTGCAAGCAAAGCCCAAATTTTCTTCAGGTATTCATGACATTGGAATGGAACAAAACCATGCAGAAGGTATAGTGAGAAGTAACACTGAACTTTAAACACCAACTCTGTGGCTGCCCAGCTGGATGGCCTTGGGTAAGTCACCCAACTTTTCTGTGGCTCTGTTGAGTCATTTGACAGATGAGCATAATCAATCTTGACTGCCTCTGTGGAGTTGCCAGGAGGCTTAAGGGTGCCTGTGTGTGTGGAATGTGCTCCGTCAGCTGGAAGATGCCTGTCATGCCCATGGGAGAGGCTCATCTTAGGATGGCTACTCAGAGATTTTGCATTAGAAGCACAGGTTTGCTTTAGCCTCAGTTTGCAAATGTACAGGATTAGCATCCCCATGCAGTGTCACTCCATCTCTGGAATGCTGCTCTTGCCAACAGAAGTCAACCGAATGCCTCTCCACAATCTGTATCAAGCATACTATATGTTTTTACACAATGGAAGTGATCTTAAAGAATTGAATAATATTTTCTTGAGGGAAGTTTACTTTTTGCAGGAAACCTGTGATGAACTATTTGGTAAGAGAAAAAGCCCTATTGTAATCTCTTCTAATCTATCAGTTCTATAAGTTTAGGTTCTTTTATGTAATTTTTTTCTAGTCATGCCAGCCAGGAATGCATTCTAAAGTATTGTAGTGTAACATAATGTATTCTAACATATTCTAAAAAGATGCTGATGTCATTTAGATATCTACTAAATAAATAGTGAATA
The DNA here is from genome assembly GCF_007565055.1 of Rhinopithecus roxellana. Taxonomy (NCBI): domain Eukaryota; kingdom Metazoa; phylum Chordata; class Mammalia; order Primates; family Cercopithecidae; genus Rhinopithecus; species Rhinopithecus roxellana. The sequence continues at coordinate 112,140,934 of NC_044555.1, read as the reverse complement.
TTTAGTAATAGTGCTGATAATTACTTGTTTATTATTTGCTTACTATGTGTCCCAACCTGTGCTAGTTGCTTTATATGCCCCATCTTATTGGATCCTCACTATTTAACAGATGAAGAAACTATGTCTTTAAGAGGTTAAGTTGTGTATCTGATGTTTGAGAGCAGGCCAAATATGAGTGTGATGGTTATATCCAGGCCTGCCTGACTTAAGGATAGGAGTTCGTGAGCATGAAGGTAGATTCTAGTAGTTTATATTCTATAGAGTTTGAAGCCCGCATCATGAGGTCAGACGAGAACGTAAAGAATCTTAGGTTGCAACCAGAAGAGGACTCTGTGGTCTAGAAAGAAAAAAAAATTCCCTGAGTTATTAAAAAAGTTAGTGGAAAGGCCTGGGTTCCCACTCAGCACCTGTTCCTCCATACCACATTGTGCCTACTACACACAGCACCTCATGGTCTAAAGATGTCAATTGTAGCATGGCCATTAAGGGTATGGAATGAATTGTAAACAGACCTTATCTTTCAAAGCATCCGGCAGCCCCGACTTCCACCACTTTTTATACCTGAGGTGAGAGTTGGCCAGATAGGGAATCGATCCTATGTCCTACTGAAAAGCAATGTTGGTATTAGCAATGGTCTTGGTAAAATACAGTGAAGAAGAATAGCAATTTTAAAATGAAAAAAAAAAAAAAATCTTGAAATAAATGGAAAACTGTAAAGGACACAGTTGCAGGCTCAATATAACTTAAATTGGGGGTTGACAAAGTTTCTCTGTAAAAGGAGTGGAGTTTGACTGAATGTTTATCTCCCCTACAAATTCATATGTTAAAATCTAACCCTCAATGTAAAATTATTAGGAAGTGAGGCATTTGGGAGGTGATTGAGTCATGAGGATTGAGCCCTCATGAATGGGATTAAGTGCCCTTATAGGAATAGAGCAGAGAGCTAGCTCCCTGTCTTTCCTTCATGTGAGGATACAAGGGGCAGTTGTCTGTTTTCAACTTAAAAGAGAGCCCTCACCAGAATCTGATCATGCTGGTACCATGCTCTTGGTCTTCAAGACTCCAGAACTGTGCGAAATACATTTATGGTGTTTATAAGTCACTTAGTCTGTGGTACTGTGTTAAAGCAACCTGAACAGACTAAGACAGTGTGTTTATGACTGCTTTGGGATATGTGTTCTCTTTTTATCTGGCAGGAAGGAAATGGCCAAGCCTGAGTAAAGGCAGAATAGTCCAGTGCTCCCCAATATTCCTGGTTACCTTTGGGTAGCCAAAGGCTGCATTTCTCTGAGGGTATTTCTTACTGATAGACCGGCTATTAAGTTTCACTCTTCTGCTTGGAAAGCCAGCTTAAAAGGTATTTTTGGCAGTGAAGTCACATCAGCTAATATGTATTCCAATGACAATGACAAGAAGTCCCAGCCTAGGTTTCATCAAATACCAGGTCCTACAGACTGCTCCTCTGAATTTAAAGCTTCACCCTCCCTATTATTGTCCATGTTTGTTCAAAAGTATTTATGAGTAATGATAAGGATGATGATGATGGATAACATTTATTGAAGGTCTCCTATGTATCAGGCACTTTACCCAACATTAATACATTTTTATCATCCAATTCTTACAACAACTCTATGAGGCAGATACTACCATTTCTGCCATTTTGCAGATGAGAAACTTGAGGCTCAAAGAGGCTCAATGACTTATTCCAGGTCACTGTCAATGAGTGGCTGAGGCAGATCTGAAGCTCATGCTGGGTGATGATAAAGTCTGCTGTTTACCACTCTGCCACACTTTCATCCCTGTTTAAGGTTCCAGAAGGCACAAGGAGCCTGCCTTTCTAAAGCAGACATTATCTCCACCTTCCTTTCAGTCTAGGTCTGAGAATGTGTTCTCACTTCTCCCTCTCCCATGCTATTCAATTCTCAGTCTCAGTCCTATCGTAATTCACACTTGGACAGCTGCAGTAGCTCTTAACTGTTTCTTTTAAAAACAACTGTAATGAGATATAATTCACATACAGTACCATACAATTCACCCATTTAAGGTGTACAATACAATGGTTTTAGTATATTCACAGAATTTTGCCGCCATTACCACAGTCCGTTTTAGAACACTGACATGTCAAAAAAGAAGTCCAAACCCTTCAGCTATCATGCCACTATCCCTGCTCACTGTGCCTTCCCTCCCCACTAACCCTAAGCAACTGCTAATCTGCTTTCTTTTTGAATGAATTTGCTTATTCTGGACTTACATAGGTGGACTTATAATATATGTCCTTTTGTGATTGGCTTCTTTCACTTGACCTTAGTAGTGTTTTTAAGTCTCACATATAGCATGTGTCAGTACCTCATTCCGTTTGATGACTGAATAATATTCCATTGTGTGGACATGCTACATTTTGTTTATCCAGCCATTAGTTGATGGACATTTGGGTTGTTTCCATCTTTTGGACATTACGAACTAACCAGCCTCTTAACTAGATTCTGCACAGCACTCTCAGATTAATTTTCTGAAAGTGCAGCTCTCATCATGTCTTCCCTCCAATCAGAAGTCATCACTGCTTTCTCATTGCCTCTAGGACACTGTTGAAACTTTTGAGTTTGGATTTTATTGCGGGAAAGTATAAGGCCTGGAGTGAGGACTTACACTGGGGAAGGAATGGCAAGGGAACTGTGCTTTACTGAGCTCTTGTCCTTACCCTGCCTTATCTCCCAAGATCCTCAACACAAACTCTCTATTCTATTTACATGGATCTAGGCATCATTCTTCACATATGTTTCTCATTGTCTTGTCTAGACTGTTTCTCCTCCTTGAAATGCCTTTCTGTTTTATGGCTGACTAAATCAAGCCCATCTAAACCCTGCTTGTCCATGGAGACTTTCCACGTTGCTGCGGCCTTCAGCTAGCTCTCCCTTCCCTTTCAACCCCTAAGGCTCTCACCGTCTGTACGGCCCACTTGGCCATCAGCACGTGGGGCTGCACATTGAGATGGAGATGCTTTTCTATCTTAATTTCTTTGGTGGACTGGGAACCTCTTGAGGCCAGGGATCAAGTATGACTTATTATCATGATCATTAGTGTAACAGTAATCGCTATCATTTGTCCTAGGCATTGTTATATGTCAGGTCTTTTACTACATCCTTACATTTGTTAACAAGAAAAGACATGAGGCTAGGAGCTGTTATTCTAGTTTCATCAAAGAAGAAACAGACTCAGAGATCCTAAGTAACTTATATTTGGTGTCTCATCAAGTAAGTAATAGAGCTCAGGTCTATCTGATACCAAAGTGTAATTTCCACGATGCTGTGCTGACAATGACTTTTTTTTGCTCGTCCTGTCCCTTCTCTTCCTCTTCCTCCTTTGTCATCACCCAGCATCATTCTCATTTTGCAGATGAGGAAATTAAGGTTCATACAAGTTTAGTATTTTTTCCAGAGCCACGTTCATAGTAAGTAATAAAGCAGAGACGTTAAAATTAAAACTTCTATCTCTAAGCACAAATTTATTTTTCCTTACCATGATATTTGTGTAGGTTGGGATCTCAGCAGGCTATTTTATAATAATTATCATGCTATAAAACAATAGGGAGGAGAAGACACACATACACAAACGACAGAAGAACTATAAGATGCTGTATTGTGGTAGGGATTATAAATGTCATAGAAATTTTGAAAAAAGTCATGACAACATCTTAGATGAAGGAAGGCTGGTGCTAGACCTTAAAGGATGGGTGAGGTTAGCCAAGCACAAAGGAGAGAGGCAAAGAGAAGGAGAGAGAGAAAGACATTCAAGTTTTCTTGTGGAGCCATTCTCCCAGCCCAGTCCTCCACATTCACTCAAATTCTCTAAGAAAGAGTGTGGACACTGGTTGGAACCACCATTGGGACAGCTGTTAGAAGGGTACAAATAGTTGCATAATATTTAAATGGTTGTGCGGCTTTGTAATATGTTTATATTTCTCAAAGGGAAAGGCAAGGACATTATACAATTTGATGATGTCCTGATTTTAAAATCTGTATTTTCACTTACTACAATGTTAAAGGGGATTGATTGAGGCCTTTATTTATTTGTTTAATTGCAGACATATTTAATATTTATTATAAAGATTTTATACTTCCTCAAATTCAAATTTTTCTTTTCCAAGTATAATAGTTCTTTTAGTTTTTGTGAAAGGAAAAATAATATCCAATCCATCGAATATTCTTTTTCAAAATTGCAAATCTGTTTCACACATAAAAGTATAATACCAAGTCTGATTATAAACCACAAACAAGAAAATGTGTTTAAAACAAATGCTGTAGTTGGAATAGCAGTAAAATAAATCACACAGGTTTTTAGGTATTTGCAGCAGACTATTCAATAACTGCTGGCTTCAAGGATGATTAAAAAGTGGATTTATTGATTTCTAACAAAACCACAATATTAATAATCTGTGGAGGGATAGTAGACTATTGGCATTTTGCCAGAATGGCTTTGAGGAGAGTATGGCCTTTGGTACTAATAGCAGCTTCTCAGCAGAAGTCAGAATTGGGTCTCTGAGTCCAGTGCATTAATGGTTTAGCAGCAAAGTTTTTTCAGCCTTGATGAACTTGTTCAATTTAAATGGGCATGAGTCATATTTGAGTACTGGACAAATTCAGAGCATCTCACCCTTACAAATAATTGCTCTTCTTGCTTGATTTTTTGTGTCTTTTTGAGATGCTAAGCCATAGCAACTGCCTTTCTTCATTCATGGTATCACTGGAGAAGAGTAGATAATGGATGATATTAATAGTATATCCATTTCTTTTACTTGGGCCGTGGAAGGTGGACCACATAGAAAACCACCTACAGGACCACGTAAGGTTAGTGATCCTGCTTTCTCTGTTAGAATACAAGAGATCGCATCCCTGAACCAAGGCCCTGGGAATCCTGTGATGTCTTCTTGAATGTGATGCTTGGCCTCTGAGCTTTTACTTTTCAAGCAAGTGGTAATTATTACAAAGCTTTTCACCTTTCTTGGCTAGTGGAGGAATCCTGTCATTCACAGGTTTTCACATTTTTCAAAGGAAAAAAGCTTTTTATCATCTTCGTTGTATTGCAGCTCCACTGAATAATTCTCATCATGGTCCTTTAAACATAAGTTTGTGTGTGTGTGTGTGTGTGTGTGTGTGTGTGTGTGTGTGTGTGTGTGTGTGTGTTTTAGTTGGTAGTCTGCCTTTCCCTGAGTTGATCATCTTTTGGGGTTTGGGCTTCAGATCAAATTCCTAATGTTGTTTATAGTCAGTGCTACACAGAGCCTCCCATTCTTATTCATATTGCCTATTATCGTCCCTTCTCTTCTCCTTCCCTCTCTCTTTCCCTTTCTCTATCCTTCCCTCCTCTCTCTCTCCCACCATCTCTCCATTCCTCTCACTTTTAAGTGCTAACATGTTCTTCCTGAGGTACTTATTTGATAGCTTTACCTTACCTCCTTAATCTGCTTGTGTGTCCTTGGTTTGTGGCCTATGGTACATGGTAAAGGAATGTTCCAAGCTGGGGCCATCTGTCTGCAAATTCCAACTCATACCTAATCTTTCTGATGCCATACTATTACAATGAGTTCCAGCCCCAAAGAAGTTATTTTGCCTCCCTGGCGGTTACTGAACATGTTTTTGTGTGTGTGTGTGTGTGTGTGTGTGTGTGTGTGTGTGTGTGTGTGTGTGTGTTTGCTTTCCCCAGTAATGAGAAAGATGACACACAAGGCTATTGCACTATTCTTGGGGTTGTGGGTGAGCCCTGATCACGTTCAACTCTGCCTCTCAGTTGCTGCCACCAGTATTTCAGGTTATTGTTCTGGACTTATCTAAAAATAAATTGCCATTTTTATGACCAGAAGTCTACTAATGTAGCAGTTTTCACACCTTTTAAGGTTTGTTTTGCTTTGTTTTCTTCTAACAGTAATTAAAAAAAAATTCTCTCTGAAATCTTATGTAAAGTTTAGTGTTTCAAACAGGTCAAATTGTAGCTGCTGTGCTTGAGATGTTGATGGAGAATTCAGTTTTCCTTCCTCTTCCCTGGCCTCAGCTACAGCTCTTTGGAGCAGACTTTGATATACCCTTGAGTTGGTTCTCTTTTCTTTCAATTCATAGGTGAGAACCAGAGACAAGGACAGGGGAGAGGACAGTAACATAAAGGCTCAAGGACAGAAAGTTGAAGTACCTTGTGACCAGGGCCTGGTCATTGGTCCTGCATGAAGCAAAAGGACAACCATTGATCCCACCTACATTTGTCAGTACTCTAACAACGGTCCAGCCAGTATTGAGGCTTAGCAAGTAGAGTTTGTGTTTTTAGTTTTTCTTTCTTTCTTTTATTTATTTATTTATTTATTTATTTATTTATTTATTTATTTATTTATTTTTATTATACTTTAAGTTCTAGGGTACATGTGCATAACGTGCAGGTTTGTTACATATGTATATTTGTGCCATGTTGGTGTGCTGCACCCATCAACTCGTCAGCACCCATCAATTCATCATTTATATCATGTATAACTCCCCAATGCAATCCCTCCCCTCTCCCCCCTCCCCATGATAGGCCCCAGTGTGTGATGTTCCCCTTCCCGAGTCCAAGTGATCTCATTGTTCAGTTCCCACCTATGAGTGAGAACATGCGGTGTTTGATTTTCTCTTCTTGTGATAGTTTGCTAAGAATGATGGTTTCCAGCTGCAGCCATGTCCCTACAAAGGACGCAAACTCATCCTTTTTTATGGCTGCATAGTATTCCATGGTGTATATGTGCCACATTTTCTTAATCCAGTCTGTCACGGATGGACATTTGGGTTGATTCCAAGTCTTTGCTATTGTGAATAGTGCCGCAATAAACATACGTGTGCATGTGTCTTTGTAGTAGAATAATTTATACTCCTTTGGGTATATACCCAGTAGTGGGATGGCTGGGTCATATGGTACATCTAGTTCTAGATCCTTGAGGAATTGCCATACTGTTTTCCATAATGGTTGAACTAGTTTACAATCCCACCAACAGTGTAAAAGTGTTCCTATTTCTCCACATCCTCTCTAACAGCTGTTGTTTCCTGATTTTTTTATGATTGCCATTCTAACTGGTGTGAGATGGTATCTCATTGTGGTTTTGATTTGCATTTCTCTGATGGCGAGTGATGATGAGCATTTTTTCGTGTGTCTGTTGGCTGTATGAATGTCTTCTTTTGAGAAATATCTGTTCATATCCTTTGCCCACTTTTGGATGGGGTTGTTTGTTTTGTTCTTGTATATTTGTTTGAGTTCTTTGTAGATTCTGGATATTAGCCCTTTGTCAGATGAGTAGATTGCAACATTTTTCTCCCATTCTGTAGGTTGCCTGTTCACTCTGATGGTAGTTTCTTTTGCTGTGCAGAAGCTCTTGAATTTAATTAGATCCCATTTGTCCATTTTGGCTTTTGCTGCCGTTGCTTTTGGTGTTTTAGACATGAAGTCCTTGCCCATGCCTATGTCCTGAATGGTGCTACCTAGATTTTCTTCTAGGGTTTTTATGGTATTAGGTCTAACATTTAAGTCTCTAATCCATCTTGAATTAATCTTCGTATAAGGAGTAAGGAAAGGATCCAGTTTCAGCTTTCTACTTATGGCTAGCCAATTTTCCCAGCACCATTTATTAAATAGGGAATCCTTTCCCCATTTCTTGTTTCTCTCAGGTTTGTCAAAGATCAGATGGCTGTAGATGTGTGGTATTATTTCTGAGGACTCTGTTCTGTTCCATTGGTCTATATCTCGGTTTTGGTACCAGTACCATGCTGTTTTGGTTACTGTAGCCTTGTAGTATAGTTTGAAGTCAGGTAGCGTGACGCCTCCAGCTTTGTCCTTTTGACTTAGGATTGTCTTGGCAATGCGGTCTCTTCTTTGGTTTCATATGAACTTTAAAGCAGTTTTTTCCAATTCTGTGAAGAAACTCATTGGTAGCTTGATGGGGATGGCATTGAATCTATAAAAAACCTTGGGCAGTATGGCCATTTTCATGATATTGATTCTTCCTATCCATGAGCATGGTATGTTCTTCCATTTGTTTGTGTCTTTGATTTCACCGAGCAGTGGTTTGTAGTTCTCCTTGAAGAGATCCTTGACATCCCTTGTAAGTTGGATTCCTAGGTATTTTATTCTCTTTGAAGCAATTGTGAATGGAAGTTCATTCCTGATTTGGCTCTCTGCTTGTCTGTTACTGGTGTATAAGAATGCTTGTGATTTTTGCACATTAATTTTGTATCCTGAGACTTTGCTGAAGTTGCTTATCCGCTTAAGGAGATTTTGGGCTGAGACGATGGGGTTTTCTAAATATACAATCATGTCATCAGCAAACAGGGACAATTTGACTTCTTCTTTTCCTAACTGAATACCCCTTATTTCTTTCTCTTGCCTGATTGCCCTAGCCAGAACTTCCAACACTATGTTGAATAGGAGTGGTGAGAGAGGGCATCCCTGTTTTGTGCCAGTTTTCAAAGGGAATTTTTCCAGTTTTGCCCATTCAGTATGATATTGGCTGTGGGTTTGTCATAAATAGCTCTTATTATTTTGAGATATGTTCCATCAATACCGAATTTATTGAGCGTTTTTAGCATGAAGGGCTGTTGAATTTTGTCAAAAGCCTTTTCTGCATCTATTGATATAATCATGTGGTTCTTGACTTTGGTTCTGTTTATATGCTGGATTACATTTATTGATTTGCGAATGTTGAACCAGCCTTGCATCCCAGGGATGAAGCCCACTTGATCATGGTGGATAAGCTTTTTGATGTGCTGCTGAATCCGGTTTGCCAGTATTTTATTGAGGATTTTTGCATCGATGTTCATCAGGGATATTGGTCTAAAATTCTCTTTTTTTGTTGTGTCTCTGCCAGGCTTTGGTATCAGGATGATGTTGGCCTCATAAAATGAGTTAGGGAGGATTCCCTCTTTTTCTATGGATTGGAATAGTTTCAGAAGGAATGGTACCAGCTCCTCCTTGTACCTCTGGTAGAATTCAGCTGTGAATCCATCTGGTCCTGGACTTTTTTTGGTGGGTAGGCTATTAATTGTTGCCTCAATTTCAGAGCCTGTTATTGGTCTATTCAGGGATTCAACTTCTTCCTGGTTTAGTCTTGGAAGAGTGTAAGTGTCCAGGAAATTATCCATTTCTTCTAGATTTTCTAGTTGATTTGCGTAGAGGTGTTTATAGTATTCTCTGATGGTAGTTTGTATTTCTGTGGGGTCGGTGGTGATATCCCCTTTATGATTTTTTATTGCGTCTATTTGATTCCTCTCTCTTTTCTTCTTTATTAGTCTTGCTAGCGGTCTGTCAATTTTGTTGATCTTTTCCAAAAACCAACTCTTGGATTCATAGATTTTTTGGAGGGTTTTTTGTGTCTCTATCTCCTTCAGTTCTGCTCTGATCTTAGTTATTTCTTGCCTTCTGCTAGCTTTTGAATGTGTTTGCTCTTGTCTCTCTAGTTCTTTTAATTGTGATGTTAGAGTGTCAATTTTAGATCTTTCCTGCTTTCTCTTGTGGGCATTTAGTGCTATAAATTTCCCTCTACACACTGCTTTAAATGTGTCCCAGAGATTCTGGTATGTTGTATCTTTGTTCTCATTGGTTTCAAAGAACATCTTTATTTCTGCTTTCAGTTCGTTATGTACCCAGTAGTCATTCAGGAGCAGGTTATTCAGTTTCCATGTAGTGGAGCGGTTTTGATTGAGTTTCTTAGTTCTGAGTTCTAGTTTGATTGCACTGTGGTCTGAGAGATAGTTTGTTATAATTTCTGTTCTTTTACATTTGCTGAGGAGTGCTTTACTTCCAATTATGTGGTCAATTTTGGAATAAGTGCGATGTGGTGCTGAGAAGAATGTATATTCTGTTGATTTGGGGTGGAGAGTTCTATAGATGTCTATTAGGTCCGCTTGGTGCAGAGACGAGTTCAATTCCTGGATATCCTTGTTAACTCTCTATCTCGTTGATCTGTCTAATGTTGGCAGTGGAGTGTTGAAGTCTCCCGTTATTATTGTATGGGAGTCTAAGTCTCTTTGTAAGTCTCTAAGGACTTGCTGTATGAATCTGGGTGCTCCTGTATTGGGTGCATATGTATTTAGGATAGTTAGCTCTTCCTGTTGAATTGATCCCTTTACCATTATGTAATGGCCTTCTTTGTCTCTTTTGATCTTTGATGGTTTAAAGTCTGTTTTATCAGAGACTAGGATTTCAACCCCTGGTTTTTTTTGTTCTCCATTTGCTTGGTAGATCTTCCTCCATCCCTTTATTTTGAGCCTATGTATGTCTCTGCATGTGAGATGGGTCTCCTGAATACAGCAGACTGATGGGTCTTGACTCTTTATCCAGTTTGCCAGTCTGTGTCTTTTAATTGGAGCATTTAGTCCATTTACATTTAAGGTTAATATTGTTATGTGTGAACTTGATCCTGCCATTATGATATTAACTGGTTATTTTGCTCGTTAGTTGATGCAGTTTCTTCCTAGCCTCGATGGTCTTTACATTTTGGCATGTTTTTGCAATGGCTGGTACCGGTTGTTCCTTTCCATGTTTAGGGCTTCCTTCAGGGTCTCTTGTAAGGCAGGCCTGGTGGTGACAAAGTCTCTAAGCATTTGCTTATCTGTAAAGGATTTTATTTCTCCTTCACTTATGAAACTTAGTTTGGCTGGATATGAAATTCTGGGTTGAAAATTCTTTTCTTTAAGATCGTTGAATATTGGCCCCCACTCTCTTCTGGCTTGTAGAGTTTCTGCCGAGAGATCTGCTGTTAGTCTGATGGGCTTCCCTTTGTGGGTAACCCGACCTTTCTCTCTGGCTGCCCTTAAGATTTTTTCCTTCATTTCAACTTTGGTGAATCTGGCAATTATGTGTCTTGGAGTTGCTCTTCTGGAGGAGTATCTTTGTGGCGTTCTCTGTATTTCCTGAATTTGAATGTTGGCCTGCCCTACTAGGTTGGGGAAGTTCTCCTGGATGATATCCTGAAGAGTGTTTTCCAACTTGGTTCCATTTTCCCCCTCACTTTCAGGCACCCCAATCAGACGTAGATTTGGTCTTTTTACATAGTCCCATACTTCTTGTAGGCTTTGTTCATTTCTTTTTCTTCTTTTTTCTTTTGGTTTCTCTTCTCGCTTCATTTCATTCATTTGATCCTCAATCGCTGATACTCTTTCTTCCAGTTGATCGAGTCGGTTACTGAAGCTTGTGCATTAGTCACGTATTTCTCGTGTCATGGTTTTCATCTCTGTTATTTCGTTTATGACCTTCTCTGCATTAATTAGTGTAGCTGTCAATTCTTCCACTCTTTTTTCAAGATTTTTAGTTTCTTTGCGCTGGGTACGTAATTCCTCCTTTAGCTCTGAGAAGTTTGATGGACTGAAGCCTTCTTCTCTCATCTCGTCAAAGTCATTCTCTGACCAGCTTCGATCCGTTGCTGGCGATGGGCTGCGCTCCTTTGCAGGGGGAGATGCGCTCTTCGTTTTTGAATTTCCAGCTTTTCTGCCCTGCTTTTTCCCCATCTTTGTGGTTTTATCTGTCTCTGGTCTTTGATGATGGTGACGTACTGATGGGGTTTTGGTATAGGTGTCCTTCCTGTTTGATAGTTTTCCTTCTGACAGTCAGGACCCTCAGCTATTGGTCTGTTGGAGATTGCTTGAGGTCCACTCCAGACCCTGTTTGCCTGGGTATCAGCAGCAGAGGTTGCAGAAGATAGAATATTGCTGAACAGCGAGTGTACCTGTCTGATTCTTCCTTTGGAAGCTTCCTCTCAGGGGTGTACTCCACCCTGTGAGGTGTGGGGTGTCAGACTGCCCCTAGTGGGGGGATGTCTCCCAGTTAGGCTACTCAGGGTTCAGGGACCCACTTGAACAGGCAGTGCGTCCGTTCTCAGATCTCAACCTCCGTGTTGGGAGATCTACTGCTCTCTTCAAAGCTGTCAGACAGAGTCGTTCGCGTCTGCTCAGGCCTCTGCTACTTCCCCTGTTGTTTTTTTAGCTGTGCCCTGTCCCCAGAGGTGGAGTCTATAGAGACAGGCAGGTTTCCTTGAGCTGCTGTGAGCTCCACCCAGTTCGAGCTTCCCAGCGGCTTTTTTTTACCTACTTAAGCCTCAGCAATGGCAGGCGCCCCTCCCCCAGCCCTGCTGCTGCCTTGTGGTTAGATCGCCGCAGACTGCTGTATTAGCAATGAGGGGGGCTCCGTGGGCGTGGGACCCTCCCTGCCAGGTGAGGGATATATTCTTCTGGTGTGCCCATTGCTTAAAGTGCGGTATTGGGGTGGGAGTTACCCGATTTTCCAGGTGTTGTGTGTCTCAGTTCCCCTGGCTAGGAAAAGGCATTCCCTTCCCCCTTGCGCTTCCCAGGTGAGGCGATGCCTCGCCCTGCTTCAGCTCTGGCTGGTCAGGCTGCAGCAGCTGACCAGCACCGATTGTCCGGCACTCCCTAGTGAGATGACCCCAGTACCTCAGTTGAAAATGCAGAAATCACCCGGTCTTCTGTGTCGCTCGCGTTGGGAGTTGGAGACTGGAGCTGTTCCTATTCGGCCATCTTGCTCCGCCCCCCCTTCTTTCTTTCTTTGTCTTCCTTCCTTCCCCCTTCCCCCTTCCCCCTTCCCCCTTCCCCCTTCCCCCTTCCCCCTTCCCCCTTCCCCCTTCCCCCTTCCCCCTTCCCTTCCCTTCCCTTCCCTCCCCTTCCCTCCCCTTCCCTCACTTCCGTTTCGTTTCCTGATGGAGAGGAACCTTTTCACCACTATTCTCTGCAGCCACAAGCCTCAGACAGAACCGGTTGTGGATAGCAACTCAACAGGTTGCCATCCTTTTAGATAATTTAAGTTAGTAAGTTCTACTCTTATAATTAGGTTGTTATTTCTAACTTTTATTCTAAGTGAGACTAGGTCAGTCAGACCTAGTAAATGCGTATTTCTTTGATTCATTTGGCTACGATATTTTAGTCCATGGCTACGACGGGTGTGTCCATAGGCAGGCAGTCGCCAGAGGAAGCAAACCAAGGTGAGATGATACCACCATTTGTAGCCATGGCAGCCATAAGAGATCAGCTCCCATTTTCTCGTAGCAGGGTACAGAGGGAGCAGGGTGTCAGGAATGACACTCTGTGGGCAAGGTTGCTAACTCAGGGGAGTCCTCATTGCTAGATAGGTGAAGAGTGGCTCTGCCTTGCCCTATTTTTGTTTATTTTTGCTGTTCATTCTTTTCTTTTTAAATTTTAGATTCAGTGGGTACATGTGCAGGTTTGTTACGTGGGTACATTGCATGATGCTGAGGTTTGGGGTTCTATTGAACCCATCACCCAAATAGTGAATATAGTACTTAATAGGTAATTTTTCAGTCTTTGTCCCTCTCCCTTCCTCCCCTACTTTTGGAGTCTCCAGTGCCTATCGTTCCCATCTTTGTGTTTCTGTGTACCCAGTGTTTAGCTTCCACTTGTAAGTGACAACATGCAGTATTGGTTTTCTGTTTGGACATGAATTTGCTTAGGATGATGGCCTCCAGCTGCATCCATGTTGCTACAAAGGGCCTGATTTCATTTCTTTTTATGGTTGTGTAGTATTCCATGGTGTATATGTACCAATATATACATGATGTATATGTACCAATCCACCATTGAAGGGCATCTAGATTGATTCCATGTTTTTACCATTATGAATAGTGCTGTGAGAAATATACAAGTGCATGTGTCTTTTTGGTAGAATTATTTATTTTTTCCTTGGGTATAGACCCAGTAGTGGGATTACTGGGTCAAATGGTAGTTCGATTTTTAGTTATTTGAGAAACCTCACCAGTCAGAATGACTATTATTAAAAATTCAAAAAAATAACAGATGTGCTACCCTATTAAGATCCCTCTCGCTGTCTCCATCCCCCTCTGAGCTCAGAGGTGGGGGTCATGAGCTTCTTCTAAGAGCCCTCACCTGGTCCATGCTCACTGTCACTGATCTATTTCACACCCTTTTCTCGCTCGCCTGAAACAGGAGAGCACAACATTGATCTTTCTGCCTCCAAACTTTTTGTTTGTGTGTGTGTGTGTTTCTAATGTTTATGGTGATAGATGCATTCAAAAAGTGCATAGAAAAGAACCATGAAGATTAAAAATAATTATAATGAAAAAATAAAATGAACTCCCATGTATTTATCATATAGCTTGAGAAATAAGAGTGTTACCTGTTTTAAAAGCCTGGCTCTGGCAACCTTGTTAAATTCTCTTAATAAAATTCTAATAATTTGTAACATTCTTTTATTCTGTATAGTCAATGAGATCATCTACAAATAATGACACTTCTATTTCTTCCTTTCCGATCCCTATGCCATTTACTCCATTGTTTCGCCTTACTGCACTGGTTAAGACCTGTAGTCCCATGTTGTATCAGAGTGGTAGACATTCTTCTTTTCTTCTAGACTTTTAAATGGAATACTACAATATTTTACTCTGTGAATGAATGTTGACTTTTATCAAATGCATTTTCTGTGTCTTTTGAGATGATCGTATAGTGTAGTTTATTTTTTTTTCTCTCTCTCTCCTTTAATGCCTTTTTTCCCCCACCTTTTCCTTTAAATTCAGGGAGTACATGTGTAGGTTTGTTACCTGGGTGTATTGCATGAGGCTGAGGGCTTGGGCCATCCTGAATGCACCCAATCTCATCCTTTAATCATTTAAAGCAAGCTTGTCCAACCCGTGGGCCGTGAGCCACATGTGGCCCAGGACGGCTTTGAATGTGGCCCAACACAAATTAGTAAACTTTCTTAAAACATGAGATTTTTTGGTGATTTTTTTTTTTTTTTTTTAGCTCATCAGCAATCATTAGTCTTAGTGTATTTTACGTGTGTCCCAAGACAATTCTTCTTCTTTCGATGTGGCCCAGGAAAGCCAAAAGACTGGACACTCCTGCTTTAAAGCAATATAGCACTTTACATTCATAGAATTTTTAAAGTTAAAATAAACTTAAATTCCTGGATTTAATCCAAGTTGGTCATGAATTTATTCTGTTTTCTATGCATTGCTAGATTTCATTTCTTAATATTTTATTTAGTATTTTTGTATTTATGATCACAAGTTATGCTAGTATATATTTTTCCTTTCTCATATTATTGTCTATTTTGGGTTGACAAGGTAAGAATAGCTGCATAAAATGAGTTGGGAAATATTTCTGTCTTGTTTTCTCTGGAAGAGTTGGTGTAAGATTGGAATTATCTGTTTCTTTAATATTTAGTAAAACTTGACAGATGTTTGCTTAATAGGAAGTTTAAAAAAATTTAGTGCTGATAAGAATGTTCTTGAGTCAATTTTAAAATTTGTGTTTTTCTAGTAATGTGGATATCTTATTGAAATTGTTAAATTTCTGGGTGTAAAGTTACTCATAACACTGACTGATCTTTTTTCTTATCTGCTACATCTGTAGTTATGACCCTTTTTAATTCTCAATATTGTTTATTTGTGCCTCTGCTTCTCGTACTACTCCCTTTTACTTCAAAGTCCACATAATTACTAAATCAATGTTATTAACCATGTTATTAATCATATAATTATCTTCTTTACTTACAAATGATAGGAGGACTTTCAGTGCCCTTTATGATCTAGCTCCAGCCTAGCTTTCCATTTAAAAAACATCATTTTTCTACTTAGTATTTTGAGTTCCAGTCACACAAAACTAGTGTACTTCTCGTGATGTATTCTTAACTTTCATAACCTGGTACATTTGTTTATGCCCTCCTCACCATTTTGACCACCCTTTCCTATGTCTTTATCCTTTGAAATACTCATTGTTTCTCAAGCCTCATCACAAATTCTACCTGATCCATGAATTCCCCCAGTTTCCCCCAAACATAATAGATAACTCATTCTCCTGCGTTTCCAGCACACATTGCCTCAGACTTCTTCATAGCAAGTATTGTGTTGTTTTAATTTAATCAGTTGCTTACATGACTGCAAACTAGTAGGTTGTGAGCCTCCTGAAGGCAAATCCTTGTCTTTTTCATGCCTACATTCTAAACACTTAGCAGGGGACTACTCAGAATCTGTTCAATTCAAATGGAATGAATCAACGTGGAATTGAACAGGCATTCATACTGGAGTAATGTGAAGATGTCCTTAACCCCCACCCCCGAATTCCCCCTTCACCAACTGGCTGAAGTCTGAAAATCCACCATTTGAATTCCACTCATTTTCCTTAATGTGTTTCTTTCTTGTTAAAAATGCTAACTGGTCTTGGAAAGCAGAGGAGGCCCTCTCTGGCATTGCACCCTACCCCTCGCAGTTTTCCCTGTTACCTAACAAATGGTGGCTTTCCTAGATCTTTTCCTGATAGCAAACATACAGACAGGACATGGAAAAGGAACATCCCTAAGGGAGAACAAAGATGCAGAAAGTGGTGGGCACATATGGCTGTTATTCTTTATTTAGTATCTACTATATTCCAAGTGTTGTGCCAAGTCACATGTAATCTTCACACCAAATCAAAGAGCTAGGTTCTATTATTATCTCCAGTTTTAAAGATGAGAAAACTGAGATTCAGATAGGTAGAGCCATTAAGCCGAGGCCACTCAGCCTGTAAATGGCAGAGTTGGGATTCAAAGTGAAGTCTGGTAGAGTATTCTTCTACTACCCAAGCTATCTCTTCTCTATGACCTCATATCAAGACCTCAGCTATTTGTCAAACACCTGTTACACGAGTAACCTCTGCTGGCTCCACACTGTTCCACAGTCAGTTTTTCAGATATTTTAGTGGTCAAAAGTGACCTCATCTCTGCTGACTGATCTCTGAAGCTGCTGGAATGAGGCAAGAATGTGTGATGTGTGCAATTCCTTTGGCTGGTTCTTGTCCCTACAGCATCTTACTCTGCTCCCTGAGTGGGGATGTCTGGGTTTTGAAAGGATCTGGAACTTTTTTTTTCAGAAACAAGTCTCTGCTTTGTCAAGTAGTTCCAACCCCATCTGTAGGCTCTTCGTGAAGCCTGAGCACACCAACATCCAGCTCTTGGAAACAACAGCTTCCTCAATTAAAGAAGAGGGAGACAGCGATCTCAAAGGAAGCTGGGAATAAATGTATCCTCAGAAGATCGCCCAGGAGGCCAACCAGAGAGCATGAATGTTTGTTGATTGCATATATTTGGGGGCAATTTGTACTTGCTGTTTCAAGACAGAGCTCTGCTGACTAGGAGAGCACATTTTTTCTTCCCTTACTCCAATTGACAGCGCCATTTAGGGCTGTCATAGCAATAGTCTTACAGGTCATGTGGTCCAGACCCCTCATTGTGTAGATAAAAAGCTAAAGACCAGAAAGGAGGAGTGTCTCATCCAGAGTCACATAGCAGAGTGGGAGTCAAGCCTGCATCAAGACTCAGGACTTTTGATAGAACGTCCCAGGTTGGGAAACTTTATTTGGCCCTCAGTGTAGACGACCCTTTTTATCAGTTATCTTTTCTATGGAATATGCTCTTTATTTTCAGTTAGTCCTTAAGTGCCTTGAAGACTGAAAGCACATTTTGTAATTGATTTTTGGCTCCCTACCATGATTTGTAGATACAGGGGTTTGTTGATCAGGTCAACCCTCTCCTCTTCTTCTGACTCTTATTAAACATGACTCCTGTTATCTTTGTATGGCCTTACCCTTGGCACTATGCAGCCCTCAACTGTATGCAACTCCTCTCACCTGGATATGGTTCCTAAGTGTGCTGACCCTCAGATTTTCCACAGCTAGTATCTCCATTAGATCTAGTTTCTTGAAGTCCATTCCAAACTCTGTTTCTAATTCATGTAGGTTTTTAAATAATGGTTTTGCATTGTGTACATACAGTTTGTACAGCTTTCTTCACTGAACTTTAGAACTACATGATAATTATTCATGCAGCACCATTAACAGAGATATATAGCTCTGTTTACCAAGTTCATAAGATGCAGAGTAACTCAGTTCTCAATCTTAGTTTTTTGGGTCCTGCCACATTTTAAACAAAGGAATCCTCTCTTGGGATATTAATCTAAAAAAACAAACAAGCACTAGAGAAGGCCTATATGATGATGTGATATCTGAAAGGCATATCAGATTCGCTAGTCTTTTCTTCATTCACATTTCTGTATTAGGCTGA
Organism: Rhinopithecus roxellana; assembly: GCF_007565055.1. Lineage (NCBI taxonomy): Eukaryota > Metazoa > Chordata > Mammalia > Primates > Cercopithecidae > Rhinopithecus > Rhinopithecus roxellana. Next base: position 112,122,856 of record NC_044555.1, on the reverse strand, counting down.
GGTGCTATCCCTGGCCTCCTCTACCAAGCAAAGTGACTTTGGTCAAGTCATTTCATTGCTCCAGTCTCAGATCCTTCATCTGTTGATAGAGATAAAAACCCTGACCATGAAATGCTGGGAGAATCTAATAAAGTAATGTCTGCCAAAGTGCTTGGACATGATGTATTCAATTCTCTGAATAGTAGCAGTACAGTTGTTCGCTATTGGAGGGCTCAGAAAATAATAAAATCCAGTTATATGGGGGTTTTTGTGACAGCAGAGGTACTGTTGTACTCTTGTACGTGTTCCCTAAGCCCAGAGTCCTGAGTACTACCAAACGTGCATCTTGGCTCCATGGAAGTCCAGCAGGCTGAAACCACTAGCATCCCCAGTAGACCGAGAGCATTAATAGTCCTGCCCAAGAAGAGCAGTTTGTAAAAGTAATACCCCAGTGTAGATTCTGGAATCGCACCTTCCTTTAAAATCCAGCATAATAGGTGACCAAATCCTGAAGTAAGTTTAGAGCCCACTTCACTATCTCTGAAAGTTTTCAACTCTATAGTGTGAGGTTTGAGCTTATCTCTTTTTCTTGAGTCAGTTCATCTGTCACTTGCTTCTCCACTGACCCTTGGTTCTTCTCGCAATAGCAGATGTTTCAAAGTATGTATGACCAGCTCTGAAAGCAGCTTCCAAGGAGGAGCTGTCTGAACGTTGCATGCACAGGCAGGGGAGTAAATTAGAATCAGGATGGGAGAAATTTGAAGGCAAGAAATCACATGACTGCAAAAGCTGGGATGTGATTGTGACAACTATTCCCAGTCTCCTAGAACCATACCCTCCACCTGGTGTGTTGCAGAAAGCTGACCAATTGGATTAATTTTACATGTCTTTTCATAGGGATGATTTTGCTCGCCATTGGTTCTAGTAAATAGTGCTCCACAGGTGTTTGCAGCATGCCCCAGTGCTCATCTCTGCAAAGCTGATGCCTCCTTCTTTATTATTCTTTTCCCTGCTGATCGCTCCAAGCTCTTTTGCTTGCTTGTGTTGGTTGCATTTTTAGTCTTTGTGAAAGTTGTTAAACAGACTTTGTTGTAGTAAGATTTGAGATGTGTCCTACTGGTACAGGCATGGCTTTACTGAGTATTATTGCCTTATCCTAAGATCAGTAACTCATCTTAGTGGAGAAAGTCAAATCCACCTAGTTTATTTTTAGCAGATATCTTCACTGAATGGTGGGAGGATAGTGCAGATTGCTCTGAGTAGGTCAAACATAAACATGCAATGCCAAGGACTAGTTTCTCTTGTGTAGCTTTTGGGTTTCTTGGAATGTCTAAGAACATGGTGGAGAATTAATCAGGGATCTCCTGCTCTTTGCCTCCCAGCTACTTTTGAAGCGTTTCAGTTGGTAAATGCTAGTTTCTGAATGCACATATCAAATGGCCAAGTAGCACCGATCCTGAGAGGCAGATGCCTTTTGTTGTTTTAGAATTGGTGCAGCAAGAAGCTCCAACTAGAAGCTAAGACCCAGAAAAGCAGTGGTCACAGATGATGGGATGCAATTGTTGATGTGATCACAGTCAGGGCTATTGTTTGAACTGGCTGGCTTCTGCCTCTGCATCCCACTTCATGACTTTTCTCTGACAAGAAAGCAAGCAATTGGTAGGAATGTGTTGATGAGATCATAACATTTAAGATTTGAGAATGTTAAAAGGTCCTCGATTATGCCAGAGTTTGACCAAATGCAGGCCGGAATAGAAGGACTGAGTAATCAGAAGCTATTTAGTGAGTCATATCCTTTTAGGGAGCAAAAGTATCTAAGGAATAAGATAGGTGTGAGTTGGGACTAGGTATTGCTTCAGGTCACCTGGGTACCATTCAGCAATTAAGCATAGCCTTAATGGAAGAGAAGCAAAAGTGTAGCTGGCAGCCACCCCTCCTTTCCTCTTCCCAGGGCATTGCTCTATTTCATTTAGGCAGGCACTCGATACCTCTTGTCTGTATATTGCAACAAATAGCTTCCCAACTATTCTTCAACTTTCCATGCCTGCCTTCTCTGGCCTCTTCTCCTTCCAGCATTGAACATAAAGTGGTGCCAGGTACCTCTTTCTAAGGCTTAGTTCTATCGGCTTCATCCTGTACTCAGACTACAACAGCTAAGGAACAGAATCTCCCCTCCCTAGCTTCTTGTCCATAGGCTTTTCAATAAACTGAGCAGCCTATGCCCCTCTGTTCTCCTTCATATGTGCTCATTTGCAGCAAAACTGACCCCGACCTCTTGGCTGAACACACCCTGAAGTTTTCTGCCTCTGATCTATAGCAGTTTACCTAAATGTATTTCTCCTTCTTGTAATTTTACTTGTCTTTTGTCATTATCATCTATTTTACTAATCTTCTTTTGATACCCTAACCCCAAATGAAAGGGGTTTACTTCCTCAGAACTCACGTAGACTGTGTGATTGAACTTCTCTCCTGGCTTAAATTCATGTGCTCATGACTTGTTTGTCTCGTTCAGTGGACAGTAAGCTCCTCGAGGGCCAGGACCTGTGCCAGATGCATGATTGTCACATTTTGCCTCTGGTCCCTACAGAGCCCGTGATAAATGTTGTAGTGGCCCTACCTACCAGACGCCAAAGCTTGCAAATACTTTGAGACCCTGTGGGAGATGATAAACTGCATTGCTCCCCTTCTCAGAACTTCAGGTTTCTGGACGACAAATCGGGGGGTTTGCAAAGTTTGCTTTTCAAAGCCTTGGCTAGTTCTAGGATTCTGACCCAACTTTCCAAGAAGGGGTTTGTGTTTGTTTGTGCTCTACTTAGATCTCAAATTGTTCCTCTGCAACATGGGCTTTTGTTACCTTTGCTTCCTTCTTTAGACAAAGAAAGAGACCAAGAGATTGCCTCTGCTTTTTTTTTTGCATCTTGACACCCCAGTTCTCCCAATATTTCCAGTGCCTTTCTAATTTCTAACCCTGGAAACCAAGGCGCCATGTTTTATAATTACAAAGAATCCACTGTACACAGTCTTTATTTTTTTGTTTTTGAGACAGGGTTTCACTCTGTCACCCAGGTTGGGTTGCAGTGGCATGAACATGGCTGAAGCCTGTTCCTCAACCTCCCGGACTCAAGCAATCCTGCCGCCTCAGTCCCCCAAGCCTGCTGGGACTGCAGGTGTGCACTAGCACACCCCGCTAACTTTTGCATTTTTTGTAGAGATGGGGTTTTACCATGTTGCCAAGACTGGTCTTGAATTCCTGACCTGAAGTGATCTGTCCCACCCTGACCTCCCAAAGTGTTGGGATTACAGGCGTGAGCCACCACACTCGGCCTTGGATGCAGTCTCAGTGCATGTTTAACAGCACACACTGGGGCCTATCGGAGGGCAGAGGGTGGGAGGAGGGAGAGGATCAGGAAGATATTAATAACTAATTGGTATTAAGCTTAATACCTGGGTGATGAAATAATCTGTACAACAAACCCCCATGACACAAGTTTACGTATGTAACAAACCTGAAATGTACCCCTGAACTTAAAATAAGAGGCTGAAAAAAACACATTGGGTATTGATTACTACATAACAGATATTAATGCCTGTTACTTAGTGAGCACTCCATGAGTCTTTGCTATTTTTGTTATTATTAATAGTCACTTTCCAGTAAGACGGACCTGAGTTCAAATCCTGACTTTGTGATTTACTAGTGGTGTGTGACTAGTGACGTCAGGTTCTTGATCTATGGGAATCTCTACTGGAAACTTATTTCGCAGACGCATTGTTAGTGTTAAGTAAGTTACTTTATGTTACAACAGCTACTGGGGTCATGGTGCTTGACATGTCATAGCTCAAAAATGTAGCTTATTTTTATTATTATTAGTAGTAGTTTTATGTGCATTTTTATGGTATAGGAACTTAATAAATTCATTCAAAAGCCAATTTTAAGTGCCTACTGTATCCTGAGAGCTATGAAAACACCTTAATAATAATGTTAATAGCCAGGTGCAGGGGCTTACGCCTGCAGTCTCAGTTACTTGGGTGGCTGAGGTGGAAGGATTGCTTGAGGAGAAAAGTTCAAGGCCACCGTGAGTTATGATTGCACCATTGCATTCCAGCCTGGATGACAGAGGTAGATCCCATCAATAATAATAATAATAACGATGGTCATGAAGATGATGTTACTGTTACCTGTCAGTAACACTTATTGAGCATTTGCTTTGCCATAGGCACCTTGAAGAGCTCTACAAGTATCTTTTCTTTAAATCCTTAACAAGCCTGGGAGAGAAATAACTATTATTATCTTTGCTTTATAGGTGATGAGAGCAAACCGTAGAGAAATTGAGGAAATTTCAGATAGTTGCTCCAGGATTTCAGTAGAGATGAAGAAGCTGAGGCACATAAAGCTAGTCAATGGCAGATAAAAAAAAAAAAAAATTCGAATCCAGGTCTTTTGTCTCTAAAGTCCATCCTTTATATTAGCCCATAACCATTGAATGAAGTTAATCATGTGGAGGCTGACATGGACATAAACATGACAAATGAAACATGGTTTTCACCCCTTCATGAGAGTCCAGTCGGGTACCACAAAAGTCTCATAAGGATAATAGTAATTTTTATTCAAGTCAGTTATTTTAAAGAGCACAAAGGACTTTAGTATGTACGCAGTCCACGAGTTTCCAACTTTGATTTACCTTTTGAAATCAATTAGTCTATGAGCCACCTGATTTCCTGTATGCCAGGATTTACCTGGAGTGCTTCAGCCACCTGTCCTCAGCTGCCTCATTGCCTTGCTTCCTCCCACTTTCTCCCCAACACACATGCTTGTACACACACATGCACACATGTTTTATCATAATCTGGGTAACCACCTCTCTTAGTCCATTTGGCTGCTATAACAAAATACCACACATTGAGTGGCTTAGAAATAACAGAAATTTATTTCTCACTGGTCCAGAGGCTGGAAAGTCCAAGATGAAGGCACTGGAAGATTTAGTGTCTGGTGACGGCCCACTTTCTGGCTCATAGATGATGCCTTTTCACTGTGTCCTCACATGGTGGAAGGATTGAGGGAGTTCTCTGTGGTCTCTTTTCTAAGGACACTAATCCTGTTCATAAGGCCTCCAACCTCGTGACCTAATTACTTTACAAAAGCCATCAACTTCGAGGCTAGGATTTCATCATTTGAGTTTTGTGGGTATGCAAACAGTCAGACCGTAGCCACCTCCATGGAGTGTGTTCCTTGCTTGTGTGTCACTGTGGAAAAAAATGTGGAAAATCATAGCAGTCAACCTCATTTTATCCCTGAATTGGAGACTGTGACAGGGGACATATCATTGGCAGTCCTTTCGAATTTTGGTCTACATCTACCTATGTATAGTGGCCAAATTTAGTGTCAGTGGTCATTGGTTTTTTTTTTTTTTTTTTTTTTTCCTTGCAAGTAATGCTGAGTGAATCCAACTGTAGCTGACTTTGTTGAATCTACCTGGAAAAACTGTTGTTCCCTTGCATCAGAAGCCCCACCATAAAATAGGCCTTGGTTCAAAATTGATTATGTGCACAGATCGGTATATGTTAAGAAATAGGATTCCTTCTCTTTTGTTTCCTGCTCAAGTTATTACTTACCAAGTCATCAGTGGTTCTCTGATAGGCAAGAAGCAAACTGAACTCCTTAATCTTGTTTGTTCTAAAGCTTAGGGAGTGATTTTGAATCACTATATAGGGTTTCACTGCTGAGATGTGCAATGGATAAACCCCTAGAGGCTGGGATACAGATTCAAATCAGATCATTTGCTCCGAATGTCCAAATGTATCAGAACTCCTGACAATGTCATAGCTGCCCAGCATGTTTTCGAAAACCTGCCATTTTTCAGGAATAACATACTTCAGGTCAGACTCCAAATGGCTGCACAGATGTGTTGCAAAACTGAAAATTAGTGATATGAAACTTAACAAGATGTTCTGGAAGGTCCTTGCTGCCTCCCTCATGTCAATGCTCCTCTGATTCCAAATAGGAGATCACTGGTAACTGTACTGTTCAACTATGGAGACAAATTTGAGAGCCATGTGATCATAGGCCTTCTCAGAAATTAATCTATACAAAGATCAAGTAAGGTCTAATTTTCTTAGCTGTTGATGGAAATATGTTTTTGTCCAGCAAATAAACAATCTAGCTGGGTTTAGGAATCAGGGCAGTGTAAGGGGCGCAGACACAGAAACTGCTGTGTTAATGATAGTGCTTTTGAGACCCAGATAAGATCTTCAGCTACCAGGAATAAAGTGGTAGGGCCAAGAAGGTGTGGCGCACTACTGAGTTAATCCAAAACCCATCACCTGCTTCTCACAACTGAAATAACTATAGCAAACAAGGATGACTTTGCTCAATATAACCATCAAAACACATGGCCTATGTACAGTATATGAAAAGATTTTGGGTTCACAAAGCAAATTCTGGTAAATGGCATGAAGGCAGAGAATCTGATCAAAGAGTAAATATTTATTTAAAAACAAAGAGTAAATATTTATTTAAAAAATAATTCTTAAAGAGGCCCAGAAAAATAAATGAAGAAAAGACTAGCTGTAGATTATGGTGGAAATAATGCTGAACAGGGACACTTGAATTCTAAATCTGTTTTTTAAACTTACATCTGTATTCAAGCTTTTGTTCTCTCACCTAAGTTTCTTATTCTTTTTTTATGGACGGAGTTTCACTCTTTTTGCCCAGGTTGGAATGCAATGGTGCAATCTTGGCTCACTTGCAACCTCCACCTCCTGGGTTCAAGTTATTCTCCTGCCTCAGCTTCCTGAGTAGCTGGGATCACAGGCTTGCACCACCACGCCCGGCTAATTTTGTGTTTTTACTAGAGACTGGGTTTCTCCATGTTGATCAGTCTGTTCTCAAACTTCCAACTTCAGGTGATCCACCCACCTCGGCCTCCCAAAGTACTGGGATTACAGGCGTGAGCCACCGCGCCTGGCCAGTTTCTTATTCTTTAAAATGAACTGGCTGAGCTGTTTTTCAGTTCTGACATTCTATGACTATGATAACAACGTGATGGAATCTGCATGTTGGTTAATAATATACATTTCCCCACAACAAAGTGAAAAGGCTTCTGTTAAAATTTTGATCTAGTTGCGCAGGTGTTTACATGTTGGCCACATAAAAACTAAAGAGGCAAAATTTTCACATGAATAATGAAGTTACCTGCACTTAGTTGGTGACTTAATTTTTATTTTTGATTAAAGTGAGATTCATGCAAAATACAATTAACACATTTTTCCGTTTTTAAATTTCTAATTATTATGGATGCATAATACTTGTACATTATTAAAGGGGCACATGTGGTTTTGATATAAGCATGTAGTGTGTTAATGATCAAATCAGGGTACTTGGGGTATCCATCATCTCGAGCATTTATTATTTTATTGCATTGGGAATATTTCAACTCTTCTAGCTATTTTGCAATATATAATAAAATAGTGTTAACTATTTGTAAATGTGCAATTCAGTCGTATTTAATACATTCACAATGTTGTTCAACCATCTGCTCTATCTAGTTCTGAAACACTTTCATCACACCAAAAGGAGACTTCATACCCATTTAAGTAATCACTCCTCCTTTTGCTCTTTCTTCCTGAATGGCATAATTTTAAAAATTTATATTTTGCCTTTATTTCTCTGACACAGTATGTTTGGGGGGCAGTAGGTAGGTGCCTGCCTGTGCTTACTGGCAAGTTCAAATGTCCCTGAAACCAGCATATCAGCCTCTGAAACCAAGTTTTGGCTTCTTTGAGAGACTTAGAGACTAAAGGCTAGGGAGCTATCTGTCATGATATTGAACAGATACAAGTTCATTATTTTAAACAAATTATTAAAAACAAAACCCTGAAAGTTTTTCGACTAAGTTCAAAGAAGAGGTAAAAGTCAACCAAGTCCATGTTATCCAGGCATAATCACCATTTCCTGTAACATCTTTGGGAATCTTCCTCTGCGTTTTAACATATAGACGATGTATTTGCAAAAATAAGATCATATAGTACACACTTATTTCATTTACAAGGTAAAAAATTGTTAAAATTAATACAAAACAGGTTTATAAAATAGAAAATAGAACATCTGTTTCCCAATCTTATTTTTTGATAGACAGTACATTTCAGACATATTTTTGTGTCGATAAATATAGTTTCAGAGCATCATTTTAATTGCTGGCTAGTAGTCCATTGTACGTAGATGTTACAGTTTCCTCAACTAGGCTTTTGTTTTTGGCATTTAGGTCGTTTCCATTCGTCAGCTATCATAATGATGCTGAAGCTTGCACCTAAATTTGTGCCTGTATCTATGATTATTTCCTTTGAACAAATACGTGACCTTTGCTCATGATGATAATGATGCAATATAATGAAATTAAGGCTAAAATGTAGTTGCTCACATTAGAGTCAGCTATTTTGCAAACACACTTTGGGCGGCTCTTTTTATTTTACATAGCATACCCACACCCATCATTTCATTTAATACTCTCAGTGGCTAATAGCTAATATTTATTGGACACGTATGTGCCAGGCGTTGTGTGCTTTAGATAAAGGCATCTCATTCAATGTTATTTGTTATGTCCTCTCATTATTTCCATTTTAGAGATGAGGAGAGTCAGGAGGCTCAGAGACATTATGTAAATTGCCCAAAGCACAATAAGTGGTAAAGCTAAAATTTTACTTCGGTATTTTGGGTTCTAGATCCAGTATTATTCCTAGTATATCACAAGTCCTTTTTTTGAATTGTAAAATATTCTGAGCCTACACTTGGGCAAGGGATTTAGATTCTGCACTAGTTATCTTGGAAAGATTTAACAACAAGGAAGCAACATGGTGTTCATAGACTGTGCCCCTTCCATTTCTTTTCTTTTCTTTTCTTTTTCTTTGTTTTTTTTTTTTTTTTTTTCTTTTTCTTTTTTCTTTTTGTTTTTTTGAGACGGAGTCTGGTCTCGCTGTGTCGCCCAGGCTGGAGGTCAGTGGCGCAATTTGACTCGCTGCAAGCTCCGCCTCCCCGAATCACGCCATTCTCCTGCCTCAGCCTCCCAAGTAGCTGGGAGTACAGGCGCCTGCCACCACGCCCGGCTAATTTTTTGTATTTTTAGTAGAGACGGGGTTTCACCGTGTTAGCCAGGATGGTCTCCATCTCCTGACCTCGTGATCTGCCCGCCTCGGCCTCCCAAAGTGCTGGGATTACAGGCGTGAGCCACCGCGCCCGGCCTGCCGCCTCCATTTCTAGTCTAGGCTGGCTTCCTCTGGGGATACCTGCCTGTGGTTAATTTCTGTGGAACTGTGAGTGTGGTTCCTGCCATGCTGGATCCTTTCCCAAAGTAAGACTAGAGTGACTATGGCTGAGACAGCGAGGTGTGATTTATGAAAGTTCAAAAGGGGCCAGGAGCAGAGATTGGGAGAGATCTCATTTACATTAAGAGTTACTGTGAATTAGGGTTCTGGGGCCAAGTGCTCAAATGGATTTATCATTAAAGAGCCAGTAAAAAGTATTAAAGGACAAATTGGCTGAATTTCATTGGACCGTTTTATTCTGTGCAGAGGAACAGATGATAGCTTGTGCTATTTAGTTTTTAGGAAAAAACTGTAAAATAAGATACACATCAGAAAGCCCCCAGGGACAATGTTTTTCTGGAAATAAAGCTGGGGACTATGGGAAGGCAGGTAAAGTTCCATTCATGGACTGAAATAATTTTGGCACTGGGAATCTTTGCCTGTTTTCAAGGACATCTGCTAAGTCCCCAAACTGTGTCCTGGTTGGCGTTGATGCTTCGTGGCTCCACTGACCCAGATCACAGAGCTAAACAGGCGAATGCAAACATTATGGACGTAAAGAGGTCAGAGTTGTGCAGGTCCTTGGAGAGCATCTAAGGAGTGAACTCCTCACATTGACTGCTGGGAAAACCAGGGCCTAGGCAAAGAAAGGGACGTGTTCAAGGTGCCCAAACGGGTGACTGCCAGTGTGTCAAAAGTTTAGTGGTCACATTTGCAATCTTCTGTATGTTATATTCACCAATGACATATAGAACTAAATAAATGATTTCTCTTCCTTCTCATTTTCTCCCTCCTTTCCCTCTTCTACCTTCTCCACCCTTTGTTCTCTTCCCCATTTTCTCTTTCTCTTTCTCCTCCTTCTCTTTTATTTTCTTTTTCTCCATTCTCATATTCCTAACAGCATCTCTGGTATGTGTCATGTATGCTAGCTAATTAACAAGCTACTGTTACATCCATTATCTCATTTGATCCTTCATGTATCATGGCCGTAGTGCTCAGAGACTAAAAATCTTACCCTGACGCAGAATGTGCAAGCCAACACACCAGTCCCCCGCCCTGGCACCCCCCCACCCCCGACTGAAAAGGCTGACTGGCTTCCTGAACACTGTGCAGATGCTGTATACAAACCATGGACTTTCTCCCTGGGATACTTTCTTTCTTTCTTTTTATTTACTTACTTATTTATTTTTATTTGAGACGGAGTCTCTGTCACCAAGCTGGAGTGCCGTGGCGCGATCTTGGCTTACTGCAACCTCTTACTCCCTGGTTCAAGCAATTCTCCTGAGTAGCTGGAACTACAGGCACATGCCACCACACCCAGCTAATTTTTGTATTTTTAGTAGAGACGGGGTTTCACCATATTGGCCCAGGAGAGTCTCAATCTCCTGACGTCGTGATCTGCCTGCCTCAGCCTCCCAAAGTGCTGGGATTACAGGTGTGAGCCACCATGCCCGGCCCTCCCTGGGATACTTTCTATAGGTATTTGAGGGTTGCCACATTCTCTGGCATAATCAGACTCAGAAGTCAAGAAACCTTCCTGTCATGGGATCCAGGTCTTAAATCAAGCTTTGCTTGACAAGCATACTTTCCATATTTCCTGGCTGGCACTTCTCTGTGGGAGAGGCCTCACTCATCCGCACTCTTTAGTCAAGACCAGGTTCTATCTAAGGCATCATCACTCACATGGATGCCCAGTTTCTGAGCACTGGGGCATGATACATGAAGAGTCAAATGAGATAATGGATGTAATAATAGCTTGTTAATTGGATAGCATACATGGTACATAACAGAGATGTTATGAATATGAGACTGGAGAAAAATAAAATGAAATAGAGGGAGGAGAAAAAGAAAGAGAAAGCAGGGAAAGGGAACATCAACTTTTAATAACCTAGACTCCTGGGACATTAGGTTTCTCTCCAAAAGATAGGAGGGGAAGGAGAGAGAGAGGGAGGGAGGGAGAAAGCGAGCACCATAAGCCTGCAAAACAGAATTTCACACATAGTGAGAAATTCATGTTTTTCTTTCCTTGTTCATTTTTTCATTCACTCAGGTGACATTCATCGAGTGCCTAACAAGTGCCCAGCGGTGCTTTTATCTCCAAGATACAACATTATCCTCAAACATTTATATTCTAATGAGGGAGACAGACAGTAAACAAATAGACCTCTATTATATTATCATGTAATTGCTGTAATGCCATGATGCTACGAAGAAAAATGAAACAGGTGTACTAATTTCCTAGGATGGCCGTAACAAGTTACCACAAATTGAATGGCTTAAAACAATGGAAATCTTTTTGTTCATGGTACTGGAGATTAGAAATCTGAAATCAAGGCATCATTAGGGCCATCTTCCCTCTCAAAGCTCTCGGGAATCCTTTCTTGACTTTTCCTAGCTTCTGGTAGTTACTGGTAATCCTTTATGTTTTTTCACTTTTGTCTGCATCACTCTAATCCCTGTCTCTGTTTTCACATGAGCTTCTCTGTGTGTGTCTGTATGTCCTCCTCTCTTCTTACAGGGACTCCAGTCATTGGATATAGAGCCCACTCTAATGCAGCATGACCTCATTTAATTTGATTACCTCTGAAAAGACCCTCTATTTTCTAAATAAGATCACATTCTGATGTTCTACGTAGACGTGAAGTTTGGGTGGAGGGAGGCATTATTAAACTCGCTGCGGATGGGGAAAGAGAAGGGATAATTACGGTTGGTCTTTAGACAGAATGGTTAGGAAAGGCCTCTCTGAAGACGGGACATTTGAGGAGAGAACTGAGAGAAGTGGAGCCAGCCATGAGGATATCTGAGGGAAGAGCACTCTAGACAGAGGAAAGGCTCAATGCAGTGGCTGTCAATCTGAAGTGTGCTTGGTATGCTAGAAGAGAAACAAAGAGATCAGCACAGCTGGAGTACGGTGTGAAGACATGCAGTAGAGTGGTAGGAAATGAGGTCAGAGGAAACCAGAGATCAGATCATACAGGACCTTAAAGACTGGGGGAAACAATCTGGGTATTATTTCAAAGGCAGAAAGAACCCACTGGAAACTTTTGAGCAGGAGATTGATGTAACCTGACTTCAATTTGAAAACGATCACTGTACTTGCTGTGTGGACAACAGTCAGTCACAGAGCAAGGATAGTGTCCTAGGAGCAAATTTGGAGGTTATTATAGAAATCCAGGCAAAAGATGACGGTGGCTTGAAGTAGTGTGGTCATTGTAGAGGTGATAAAAAGTAGCCAGATTAGTTTTATCATTTGAAAATAGAGATGAAAGGATTTAATACAACACATGAGAGAGAGAGAGAGAGACAAAGAGAGAGAAAGTGAGGAATTAAGAATGGCTCCAAGGTTTCTGGTCTGAGCACACTCAGTGGCGTTACTTACTGAGTTGGAGAAAACCGCAAAGTGAGAGGGTTTGCAGGAAAAAATCAGGACTTCAGTTTCAGGTAGTAAAGAATGAGATGCATATTAGAATGCAGGTGGCAAATAGGTAATAGGATGTACAAGATTGGAGTACAAGGGAAAGACTGGGATGGAGAATGTAAATCTGGAAGCCATCCATAGAGATATGAGACTGGATGAGATCATAACGAAGTGTAGATAGAAAAGTGATAAAGTCTGAGCATTCTGTTTTGGGTTACTCGAACATTAAAAGGTCAGGTGGTAAGAAGAAGCCAACATAGAGATGAGAGGGAGTGGCTGATGGATATAGATGGAAAATTAAGAGAGTGAGATATCCTAGAAACCCAGAAAATATTTCAAGGGTGAAGGAGTAATCCACTCTATGAATGCTGCAGAGAATTATACAATATGAAGAGTAAAAATTTTCTCCTAGATACCACAACAGGGGGGTTGGTGATCTTGGTTAGAGTACTTTTAGTAGTGTAGTGGGGATGAAAGATTGCTTGGCAGGGCATGGGGGGCATTTCAAAGGAGGAGTTGAATTGGAGCAGTAACTATGGATGGACAACTCTTTCAAGAAGTTGTTTTCTAAAGTGGAAGGGAAGGATACGGTGGTGGCTGGAGGAGGGAGAATGCGTATTCAAGGAATAGGTTTATATTTTTTAAAGATGGGAGTTATTGTAATGTGATGAGGATGGACATGAGAGGGAGTAATTACAGGGGCAAAGTCTTTGACTAGTTAAGAAAGGATGGGAGACTATATTGTACAGATGCTGGTAGATGGGTAAATGTAGTGGGAGGATGTGGAATTTCTCTTCTAATTGCTTCTATTTCCTCACGGAAATCAGAAGCTTGGACATCAGTTGAAACCAAGGAGGAGGGAAGGATAATTAAAAAGGGAAATTATGAAATAACTATCCAAGAGACTAGATGGCAGACAGCCCCGATGGCCCACACTTGGGGTATGAGGCCTTCAGTTTAAATGAGAACAGACAGCATGGTTGTGTGTTTTTCTAGCCACAATAAGCTGCTTGGGAGCAGGCATGGAGTCATCAAAGAGTTGGACTTGACTCAAATTTGGGTTTTGCCAAAGAGACATGACAGAGGAAGACAGGAGCCTGGGAATTGAGGATATATATGAACCTCTTCTTGGATTCATCTTCTTCAGCCTCATTAATGTCTCCTCCTTACCTTTTGTGCCTTCTCTCATTTTATAACATGGCCGATAATACTTCTACACAGGTATTGAATGTGGCGTATGTTCCACTTACTACAGACAAGTATGAAAGAGAGAGTGAGGAAATGACATGGTCCCAGAAGAAGCACATGTATGTTACCATGAGAGATTGGCACGGAAGAATAAAAATTTTCTCCTAAATGTCACAACAAGGAGGTTGGTGATCTTGGTTAGAGTATTTTTAGTAGTGTAGTGAGATGAAAGATTGCTTGGCAGGGCGTGGGGGACTTGTAGAACATTTAATATTAAGAAACTGTATAACACGTATTTTGGGGAAAAACTTACTGTGGTTCTACTTTGTGTGTGTGTGTGTGTGTGTGTGTGTGTGTGTGTGTGTGTGTTTGGTAATAGTGTCTCTATTTTGATCAATGTAAAAACCTTCTGATCATTTGATGATGATGATGTGATGACAGTGATGTTGATAGAAACAATGAACATTTCCTGAGTACTTACCATGAAGAAGGCACTTCACTAAGTGCCTTCATTTGATTCGGTAATGTATTTAATCCTCATGACAGTCATAGGAATTCAGAACCATTACTCCCATTTTTAGATAAGGTTAGGTAATTTATCCAGTGTATGACTAACAACATACAAAATTAGATTTTGAACCCAGAACATTATGATTCCCTAGCCCGTACTCTTAGCCACTCCTGCATTGCCTTTCAGTGCCAAAGACTTTGCATGTTAAAGTTGGTACACTCATCCATCTCTCTATCCCTTCAATAGAACTGTCCTAATGCCCAGTTTCTTTGCTAAGTGAATGCGTTAGTTGCTGGTTGGGGCAAAGGTGTGGGTGCAGTTCAGCTCCAAATTCTTCATCATTTTTGTGCTCATATAGGGACTCTAAAAGAAGTTAGAAGGAGGATGGTGTTTGTCCTGCAAAGCTGTTCCAGAGACTTGTGTTCTGGGCTCATAATATATATTCTGATGACAAAGCCTTTGGGGCCATGCCTCTGCTTCCTTCATCTCTCAGACCTGGTTTTATCTTTTGCTTTTTCTTGATCCATGGATATTAGGCAACCTTCTTGTTCTCCATAGTTTGATCCTGTCTCTTGCCCCTGCCCTTTCTGTAAGCTCTCACCTTGGTCTGAGACCTGCTCCTGGCTCCCACTTCATCAGGCTTGGCATTACAAATTGCCTTCTTATCATACTTAATGCCAACATGTAAAATAGGATATGCTTTCTGCTCACATGCTGTCACCATCTCCTGTATCCATCTAGATCCAAGAGGCCTATTTCATCAACATAAAATCCACAGAAGCAACACACGCTGCGAATCGGTCCTCCATGTCAGAGCTGCTGAGGATGGATTGGTGAACTCTGTAGATCACATCTGTCCTTAGCAGCAAATTACCTATGCTTGAATTCAGCTACTACATTGTGTCTGCTGTGAGCTTGCTTTACCCTTCTATGAAATGTATTTTGTAGCAGTGCAGAAGAAATACACAAGATTGATCAGAGTTGGCACGATTTGTGCATACTCCTGCAGCTATTATTATAGTAACTGCTTTAAAAGACTAAAAAGATTCTTTCACCAATTTTATTCCTCTATAAAGTTTCATTTAAACGTTAGTGGGTATATTTCTGTGCAAATCGGATCAGCTTCCAATGATAGCTCCTTACTGTTAGCGTTCTGATGTTCTGTTTGCCTGAGCAGATTGATTTGCCATTATGAGAAAATGTTTGAACTGAAAAAGTCCTCTGAACTTTGTTCACTAATCTTATCAAAGAAAATAGAAGCAGAGGATGTAGACAGAAACCTGCAAATTAAATTTACTTTTCCAATTCAAATGTATTTGATCTGCATTTGTTATGGAACTGGGACAGTAGTTGCTTCTTGATTCTGCAATAGCACTGAAGTTTAGAATATTTTTCAAAGTCTTTACAAATTCAGTGGGGGAAAAATCAGCAATGTTAACTGAAAATAGCACCTACCCTTTTGTATTAAGTTAGGATAGCATGTAGATCATGTCATTGTCCTTGTACGCCCATCTATCAGGCTTAGTGAGCACTGTGCAATGGTACCATAAATGACTGGGCCATCTTTGCTGTGCAGTGACAGATTGTTTAGGGCAAGCCGCTGGCAACAGAAGTGTTAGCGTGCTTGATTTGCAGCGAAGTGAGGGCCCAGTATCTTCTGCTTGATTCACGTGGATGGGTTATTTCACATAGCTTTACTCAGATTTGGAGAACCGTGCTAATGGCCTGAGCCGTTTGCTTCCTTCCTCCCTCCGGGTCACTTTCTCTCTCTCTCATTTAAATCATTCCCTAAATTTCTGACTCAACTAGGCATATGAATCAGAATCACTGTGGAAACTAAACAAACAAACAAACAAACAAACAAAAAACCACCACAAGCTTAAGCTCTGGCCCTGGAGATGTTGCTTGAATAGCTCAAGTAGATCTAAGACAGTAGAGAAGAGGAGGACACGTGAACTTTGGTCTGACTCTTGATTCCATCACTTGCTACTCGTGTGCCCTTGGGCAATCATTTACTTTCTCCTAGCCTCATCATTTTTTTTCATTTTTCAAATGGGTAACACGATAGCCCTGCTTTCATTAGGTTATGGGAGGAATGAATGAGAAAATGCAGTGACCAGTAATCACTAAAAAGTATATTTAATATCTGAGTGCTTCCTATGATTCATTCTTATGTGGCAATCAGGCTTCTGCATTTTAAGAAGTTTACACATTATCTGCAGGTCAATCCCCACTGAGAATCACTACACTTAAAAGATTCTTAAAAGCTAAGTATATGAAACACTTGCTTCAAGTCTGTGTTCAGGGACTGGTTCCAATTTTATGCTATGGAGCCACCTCATAAAAGCGTGTATGTATGTGTGTATTTACTGGATATTTACGCTGTGCCTGACACCGTGCTAGTTGCTGAGGACACAGAGATCATGAATCATTGTCCCTAACCCTAAGAATGAAATTGCCTAATACCACATTCTGCTCTGTAATAAAGTGGCACAGTATTGCAAATACAGTATAACAAAAATCCCCTGTGACATTCAAAGGTGAGTTTTATTTCAAACAAATCTAAGCTTCTCCAAACAGAATTGTCTTATAAACTAACCAATAACAAACACTTCATTGGTAATCTTTATTTTAGTTATCTTCCATTAGCTTTTCAAATAGCAATACATTTTATTAAATCTTAACTGGCATTTATTGAATGCTACCAAGGGGTCTGATGAGTTGGCAACTGGAGTTTACTAGAAAGCAGTGACATCAATACTGAATGAAACATTATGGTAGTATAGCGTTGCAGTTTTTCATATTTCTATTTAGCATTCTTATTTCACTGGTCAATGAAATGACAGAAGAGGAAAAGGTCATTAAAATAAAAAAGACACCACCCACTAATGTTGATTGCTTTAAAGCAAATTAATCTCTATACATGCAGAAGGTGCTATGGTTCCCTGTTTGTGTGTGTGTGTGTGTGTGTTTTTACTTTTTCACATCTGGTGAATGCAAAAACTAGATACTGTTGAGAGTAAATAAGTATCCAAATAAGTGCAAATTGCACTTCCATGCCAGTGCATTTATTCCAGTGATTGTACGGATTTTATTTGACCATGTGATAATTAGAGCACATTCAAATCCCAAATTCCCATTTTACACTTTTTGGGTTTTCTAATCCAGAATGCACTAATGGCCTACAGAGTACTTCAGTGTTAGGTGATCAGAGAAGCCATTTATATGATGTTCTTGCTAATGGAGAACTTTAAATGTGGGGAAGGCTATCTTCATGCATGGAGGCTCTAAATGGCCAGAAAAGGGAACTGGTATAATCATCAGAGAGCAGTTTTACATGTGGGTGAGTTGAATGATTGTTATAGATTCAAGCTATATAAATGAAGGTAGTGTAAGAAATACACAGACACACATGCACACAATTCGCCTTTGGTTTGGTATGGACAAATTAACGTACAGATAGTATACAGGTTTGCAAATTAAAATCCTCATTGTGCACTAATGGCAAATGGGAAAATAGACGGGAAAAGAGAGGCAGGTTTAGCCTGTGGATGAGTTGAGAGCCTTCTTTTTCTCCTCCATTTCTTTTTTATTTCCGTTCCTTCTTTCGTCTGTGCCTAAGCCCACTCTGAGCCAGGTGAAGAGAATGGACTCATAAAAATGTTGACTCTGAGGTGTGGACAAGGCAAGTGTTACCTTTCCCACAATAGACTTAGAAGGATTTTGAGAGGGATATGTGGAGACAGCCATTCTTATTGGGTGGAACAATATCCCGATGGTGACATTTTAAGCATTAGCAGGTAATGGCCTCTTCTGTGTATGAGGAAAGCTGTCCCTGGACAAAGATCACTTGCCAATGTGTGTTTAGATGAAACTGAGAAGAGTCCCCACTGAACCGCCAGTGGGATCAGGTAGTGCGTGTTGTGAGGAGACCACTGGCCAGACAAGTTGGGGACAAAGGAACAGAGGAGTGGAGAAAGGCAGAATGGGAAGATAGAGTCTGGATAATGGGAGAGAATAGGGAGAGGATGAATCCCAGGGTTCAAATCCTGGACTACTACTTAACTAACAATCATTTGGTAGCTTAACACCTAGTCAGGAAGTGAGCTGTTAATCAGGTTATTCATAATGTTCACCAAATAGCTATTGAACTTACTATATTACAAACATGGTAGGTGCTATGAGGAAAAAATACATGTCGTGAGAGACCTGGTCTATTCTGGGGCATCAGCGAACTTCACTGATGGAGCTTCACATCCTGAGACAGTGAAAATCGAGTAGAGGCATAAACAAGGAATATGAAAAATGAAGAGTTATTTAGGCAAGGGTATGTGAAGGGAAAATTCCTGAAGGAAGGAAGAGCAAGCTTAAAATTCCTAAGCCATAACAAGAGAATGCAGTATGTTCTAATGCACTGTATGAAAGCCAGCATGTCTGGAGCACAGCACATAAGAGTGGAGAAAGCTGAGGCTGAGGAGTTGAGAAAGGGGCAGAGACTTCCAGGTCTACCTGTCCATGGCAAAGCACTTGAACATTAGTGTAAGAACAATGGGAAGCCATTGACAGGTTTTATGGAAGATGGTGTTTTAAATAGATGTCTCTGGAAGTGTAAGGTGGACAATGGATTAAAGTAGACACCACACTGAAGGCATGGTGACTATTTAGGCAGCTGTTAGCAGCAGTCTGGACAAGGTGTGATGGTTTCTTGGAATGAGGTAGAATCAAGGAGAAAAATGGATAGATTGTGTCACCTTGAACAAGTAGCTTCACCTCTCTGAGCCTAATTAAGCTTATTTTCTCTCAGGTTTGGCCCTAACATATCTAATGAATACACTGGATTTTGCTTCTCAGATTATCTGCTCTGCATAACCTCCCTTATATGTGTTAACTATTCAACAAAAATGTTATGTCCACACTTGATTTATGAATGAAAGATAGAACTAGCTTGGAGTCTTTAGAATTTATTCAGAATTGTATTAAGTTACTCCCTTTAGGCTGGTGGTCTGGATGAGCTATACATTTTTGTGATAAAAATTGGCTTTCAAATGAATAAAAGAACATTGACATGCCACCACGCATGTTATTCCTCTCATCCTAAAGTGCTGAACAGAAGGACCAATAGAAGACCCCCCAGCATTCAGCAGTAATTAAATACAAATACACTTATTTAGGAAACTGGTAACAGGAAAGAGAAATTTAGCGCCAGCTATCTGAGAAAAGACAGCCCAAGGACTACATTTTGTTCTGAGAATTGCAAACACTTCCAAACAGAATTAAAAACAAAGTGCTTCTCAGGGTTATAACGTCTTCCCCTACAACTTTGAAACTTGGCAAACATTTCTTGCCAGCTCGTCACACTAAACCCTGTAATAATTTTGCACAGTGTCCAATTGGGATAGGAAACGAATAGCTCTGTGAATGAAGATTTCTATTCTGGGTATCCAAATAACTTTCCCAGTGGAGAGGAGAAAAACACTGAAATTAGATGCCTATGTCTTTCAAATGGTTCAGTTCCATTTGATTGATATGTGTTGTGGTACACGTTCTCTGGGCAAGGGCTTGGGCTAGATGTCTTCAAAGAAGGTAGTCATGGGGCTGTCCAACCGCTTCCTTATCCCACTTGACTAAGCAAGAATCCTTTTGTCTAACAGGGAGGCTAAAGTTAGAAACCAGGGATCTATAACACAAGAAAGAGAGAGATAATTACCTTAACACCTTAAGAAAGGGAAAAGCGTGAGTGAGATAGAGGTGATTCAAAGGCTAATGTTTAATAAAATCTTCTGTACACCACCTACTTTAACCTCATTTTATTCTTTGGGCTTCATAACAGCTCTTATATTGCTATTTTTATTATTATCCCTGCTTCACAACTGAGAAAACTGGGGTTTCCTTAGTTGTAAAGCTTAAGTGACTTGTCCAAAGTCATTCCCTGCTCTATCTGATTTCAAAAGATATGCTCTTTGCACTGTACTGGGAAGCCTAAGCCAAGTGTTCGTGAGTTTTGTAGAGAAAAGTATAAAAATCTCAAATTACAAACCCCATGGGGAAATGGATGGAGCAACGTGAGACACAGAAAAGTGGGGGACAAACAGCTCCAAACTAGAAAAAAATAAAACAATACAATGAAATGTTGAGACAATTAACTAGATAAAGGAAGAATTAGAAACGCTAATGACAGATAGTATATGATGACAGGTAGATTTGAAAAGAAATAAATATAATTTCTAGAAAAAAATGATGATTGAAATTTTAAAAGGGAAGATCAAAATAATATTTGAAGAAATCACACAAAATACAACACAGAAACATAAAAAGATACAAAAGAGGTTCAAGGACATGGAAGTAGAATGAGGAGGCCCAATATAAATCTAACAAATGTTCCAGAAGGAAAGAATCAAGAAACTATAAGAAAGGCAATATTCAAATAGATAACAGCTCCAAATTTTCTAGAACTGAAGAAAGACTTGGATACTCAGTTCAAAGGAGCCCACACAATCCTAAGTGGAGTAATAAAAACGAATAAACCTAGACATATTGTAGTGAAATTGCAAAACCCTGAAAAAGAAAATCTTAAAAGTCAGAGAGAAAAGAGATGACCTATTAGAAGATTCTAAGTTAGAAGACAGTGGGTCTGATATCAGCAACAATAAAAGTATCTTCCAATAGGTGAGGAAAAAAATAGTTATTAACCTAGAACTCTATGTCCAGTTAAAGTCATTGTATTAGTCTTCTAAGGCTGCCATAACAAAATACCACATCTTGGGTGGCTTAAACAACAGAAATTTATTTTCTCATAGTTGTAGAGGCTAGAAGTCCAAGATCAAGGTGCCATCAGAGAGGGTGTCTGGTAGACTCCCTTTCTGGCTTGCAGATGGCTTCCTATTGCTGTGTCTTCACATGGATTTTCTTCTGTGTGTGTGTGTGTGTGTGGGGAGAGAGAGAGAGAGAGAGAGAGAGAGAGAGAGATTTCTGATTTCTGTTCTCTCTTCCTTTTCTTATAAGGACACCAGTGCTATTGGATTAGGGCCCCACTTTTATGAACTCCTTTAACCTTAATTACCTCCCCAAAGGGCCTATGTCCCAAATACTTAAAAGTTAGGGCTTCAGCATATGAATTTTGGGGAGGGGGCACAATTGGTTCCAAAACATTACTGTTGAAGCACGAGAGAAAAATAAAGGCTTTTTTTTTTTTTTTGAGATGGAGTCTCGCTCTGTCGCTGGAGTGCAGTGGCACAATCTGGGCTCACTGCAACCTCCACCTCCTGGGTTCAAGCGATTCTCCTACCTCAGCCTCCTGAGTAGCTGGGATTACAGGTGCCTGTCACCACACCCAGCTAATTTTTGTAATTTTAGTAAAGATGGGGTTTCACCATATTGGCCATGATGGTCTTGATCTCTTGATCTTGTGATCTGCCCACCTCTGCCTCCCTAAGTGCTAGGATTACAGGGGTGAGTCACCACACCCAGCCAATAAAGGCATTTTGAGATGAAAAAGCTGGAGGAATTTTATGAATAACAGGTCCTTAATAAAAAGTACTATTATAGAATGGATTGTATTGGGAATTTATTAAAAATAAGAAGGTGTGAGCTATAAGAAGCAATGGGGACCAGTGTTATTGATAAAGTATGTAAATCTTAATAAACATGGGCTGCATAAACAACAATAATCATTACGTTGAGAAGGTTAAAATAAGAAGGAACAAAATTCTTGGACAACGGTAGCATGGACAATGAATAGAGGTAATAAGATTTAAAACATTCTGAATCTTTGTATTTTGTAAGAGGAGGATGGAGATATTGGTCAACTTCATGCTTTTCAAAGTTAAGTATTATGTAAAAAACTTGTGTGTACCACTAAAAGAATGATAATAAAACATAAAACTTCCAAACCAATAGAAGGCATAAAAGATAAAATGAAAACTGTCAATAAAATGGTAGACAGAGAAGTAGAGACAAAATTCAAAATGGTAAATACAAAATTCAAAATTAGATTGTAGGAATCATCAGGAATTATAATAAGTATAGATAAATTACTGGTTTAAAGATAAAGATTCTCAGTGTTGGATTTTCTTTTTTATTATTATTATACCTTAAATTCTGGGGTACACGTGCGGAATGAGCAGGTTTGTTATGTAGGTATATAAGTGCCATCGTGGTTTGCTGCACCCATCAAGCCATCATCTACATGGGTATTTCTCCTAATGCTATCCCTCCCCTACCCCCCATAGGCCTCAGTATGTGATGTTCCCCTCCCTGTGTCCATGTGTTCTCATTGTGAGAACATGCTGTGTTTGATTTTCTGTTCTTGTGTTAGTTTGCTGAGAATGATGGTTTCCAGCTTCATCCATGTCCCTGTAAAGGACATGAACTCATCCTTTTATATGGCTGCATAGTATTCCATAGTGTGTATATGCCACATTTTCTTCATTTTCTTTATCCAGTCTATCATTGATGGGCATTTGGGTTGGTTACAAGTCTTTCCTATTGTGAACGGTGCCACAGTAAACATATGTGTGCATGTGTCTTTATAGTAGAATGATTTATAATCCTTTGGGTATATACCTAGGAATGGGATTGGTGGGTCAAATAGTATTTCTGGTTCTAGATCCTTGAGGAATTGCCATACTGTCTTCCACAATGATTGAACTAATTCACACTCCCACCGACAGTGTAAAAGCATTCCTATTTCTTCACATCCTCTCCAACATCTTTTGTTTCCTGACTTTTTAATGATCGCCATTCCAACTGGTGTGATTTGCGTTTCTCTAATGACCAGGGATGATGAGCTTTTTTTCATGTTTGGTGGCTGCGTGAATCTCTTTCTTTGGAGAATTGTCTGTTCATATCCTTCATCCAGTTTTTGGTGGGGTTGTTTGTTTTTTCCTTGTAAATTTGTTTAAAGTTTTTGTAGATTCTGGATATTAGCCCTTTGTCAGATGGATAAATTGCAAAATTTTTCTCCCATTCTGTAGGTTGCCTGTATACTCTGATGATAGTTTCTTTTGCTCTGCAAAAGCTCTTTAGTTTAATTAGATCCCATTTGTCAATTTTGGCTTTTGTTGCAATTGCTTTTGGTGTTTTAGTCATGAAGTCTTTGCCCATGCCTATGCCTGAATGATATTGCCTAGGTTTTCTTCCAGAGTTTTTATGGTTTTAGGTCTTACATTTAAGTCTTCAATTCATTTTGAGTTAATTTTTGTATAAGGTGTAAGGAAGGGATCCAGTTTCAGTTTTCTGCATATGGCTAGCCAGTTTTCCCAACACCATTTATTAAACAGGGAATCCTTTCCCCATTTCTTGTTTTTATCAGGTTTGTCAAAGATCAGGTGGTTGTAGATGTGTGATGTTATTTCTGAGGCCTCTGTTCTGTTCCATTGGTCTATATCTCTGTTTTGGTACCAGTACCATGCTGTTTTGGTTACTGTAGCCTTGTAGTATAGTTTGAAGTCAGGTAGCATGATGCCTCCAGCTTTGTTCTTTTGGCTTAGGATTGTGTTGACTACGCAAGCTCTGTTTTGGTTCCATATGAAATTTAAGGTAGTTTTATTCAATTCTGTGAAGAAAGTCAATGGTAGCTTGATGGAGATAGCATTGAATCTATAAATTACTTTGGGAAGTATGGCCATTTTCACAATATTGATTCTTCCTATCCGTAAGCATGGAATATTTTTCCATTTGTTTGTGTCCTCTTTTATTTTCTTGAGTAGCAGTTTGTAGTTCTCCTTGAAGAGGTCCTTCTCGTCCTTTATAAGTTGTATTACTAGGTATTTTATTCTTTTAGTAGCAATTGTGAATGGGAGTTTACTCATGATTTGGCTCTCTGTTTGTCTGTTATTGGTGTATAGGAATGCTTGTGAGTTTTGCACATGATTTTGTATCCTGAGACTTTGCTAAAGTTGCTTATCAACTTAAGGAGATTTTGGGCTGAGATGATGGCGTTGTCTAAATATACAATCATGTCATCTGCAAACAGGGACAATTTGACTTCCTCTTTTCCTAATGGAATATCCTTTATTTCTTTCTTTTGCCTTATTGCCCTGGCCAGAACTTCCAATACTATGTTGAATAGGATTGTTGAGAGAGGGCATCCTTGTCTTGTGCTGGTTTTCAAAGGGAATGCTTCCAGTTTTTGACCATTCAGTATGGTATTGGCTGTGGGTTTATCATAAATAACTCTTATTTTTTTGCGATTGTGTTCCATCAATACCTAGTTTATTGAGAGTTTTTAGCATGAAGAGGTGTTGAGTTTTATCAAAGGCCTTTTGTACGTCTGAGATAATCATGTGGTTTTTGTCATTGGTTCTGCTTATGTGATGGATTACATTCATTGATTTGTATATGTTGAACCAAGCTTGCATCCCAGGGATGAAGTCGACTTGATTGTGATGGATAAGCTTTGTGTTGTGATGCTGGATTTGGTTTGCCTGTATTTTATTGAGGATTTTTGCATGGATGTTCATCAGGGATATTCGCCAGAAATTTGATTTTTTTTGTTGTGTCTCTGCCAGGGTTTGGTATCAGAATGATGCTGGCCTCATAAGATGATTTAGGGAGGAGTCCCTCTTTTTCTATCATTTGGAATAGTTTCAGAAGGAATGGTACCAGCTCCTTTTTGTACCTCTGGTAGAATTCGACTGTCAATCTGTCTGGCTGTCGACTTTTTGGTTGGTAGGCTATTAGTTACTGCCTAGACTTCAGAAGTTGTTACCGGTCTATTCAGAGATTCAACTTCTTCCTGGTTTAGTCTTGGGAGGGAATATGTGTCCAGGAATGTATCCATTTCTTCTAGATTTTCTAGTTTATTTGCATAGAGGTGTTTATAGTATTCTCTGATGGTAGTTTGTATTTCTGTGGGATCAGTGGTGATATCCCCTTTATCATTTTTCATTGTGTCTATTTGATTCTTCTCTCTTTCCTTTATTAGTGTGGATAGCAGTTTATCTATTTTATTGATGTGTTCAAAAAATCAGCTCCTTGATTCCTTGATTTTTTTTGAAGGTTTTTTTGTGTCTCTATTTCCTTCAGTTGTGCTCTGATCTTAGTTATTTCTTCTCTTCTGCTCGCTTTTGAATTTGTTTCCTCTTCCTTCTCTAGTTCTTTTAATTGTGATTTTAGGGTGTCGATTTTAGATCTTTCATGCTTTCTCTTGTGGGCATTTAGTGCTATAAATTTCCCTCTAAACACTGTTTTAAATGTGTTCCAGAGATTCTGGTATGCTGTGCCTTTGTTATCATTGGTTTCAAAGAACATCTTTATTTCTGTCTTCATTTCGTTGTTTACCCAGTAGTCATTCAGGACCTGGTTGTTCAGTTTTCATGTAGTTGTGTGGTTTTAGGTGATTTTCTTAATCCTGAGTTTTAATTTGATTGCACTGTGGTCTGAGAGACTGTTTGTTATGATTTCCATTCTTTTGCACTTGCTCAGGAATGTTTTACCTCCAATTATGTGGTCAATTTTAGAATAAGTGTGATGTGGTACTGAGAAGAATGTATATTCTGTTGATTTGGGATGGACAGTTCTGTAGATGTCTATTAGGTCTTCTTGGTCCAGAGCTGAGTTCAAGTCCTAGATATCTTTGTTAATTTTCTGTCTCATTGATCTGTCTAATATTGAGCAGGGTGTTAAAATTTTCCACTATTATTGTGTGGGAGTCTAAGTCTCTTTGTAGGTCTCTAAGAACTTGCTTTATGAATCTAGGTACTCCCATTTTGGGTGCATATGTATTTAGGAGAGTTAGCTCTTCTGGTTGTATTGATCCCTTTATCATCATGTAATGCCCTTCTTTGTGTCTTTTGATCTTTGTTGGTTTAAAGTCTGTTTTATGAGAGACGATTGCAACTCCTGTTTTTTTGTTTGTTTGTTTGTTATGCTTTCCATTTACTTGGTAAATATTCCTCTATCCCTTTATTTTGAGCCTATGTGTGTCTTTGCATGTGAAATGGGTCTCCTGAGTACAACACATCAATGGGTCTGAACTCTTTATCCAATTTTCCAGTCTGTGCCTTTTAATTGGGGCATTTAGCCAATTTACATTTAAGGTTAATATTGTTATGTGAATTTGATATTGTCATTATGATGTTAGTTGGTTATTTTGCCCATTAGTTGATGCAGTTTCTTCATAGTGTCAATGATCTTTACAGTTTGGTATATTTATGTAGTGGCTGGTACTGGTTGTTCCTTTCCATGTTTAGTGCTTCCTTCAGGAGCTCTTGTAAGGCAGGCCTGTTGGTGATGACATCTCAATGCAAGGAAGCTAACAACCTGAAAAAAAGTTAGACGAATTGTTAACTCGAATAACCAGTTTAGAGAAGAATATAAATGACCTGATGGATCTGAAAAACACTGCACAAGAACCTCCTGAAGTGTACACAAGTATCAATAGCTGAATCGATCAAGAAGAAGAAAGGATATGAGAGATTGAAGATCAACTTAATGAAATAAAGTGAGAAGACAAGATTAGAGAAAAAAGAATGAAAAGGAATGAACAAAGCCTGAATGAAATTTGGGACTATGTGAAAAGACCAAATCTACATTTGATTGGTGTTCTTGAAAGTGACAGGGAGAATGGAACCAAGTTGGAAAACACTATAGCAGCAAAACCCATATTAGATCTAGAAATATACCTCACAAAAGATATGCAAGATCTGTAAGTACATATTATGAGATTTTATTGAAGAATGTAAACAACAATATAAATATAAATAAAAGAAGAAATACGCCATTTTAATGGTTTGGAAAGCTCGTTGTCATAAAGGAGTTAATTCTCTACAGATTAATTTGTAGTTCGATGTAATCCAATTATTGTTTTCATGGAACTTGACATATTTATCTTAAAATTCATATAAAAAGAAAAAGGCAAATCACAGCCATTATTCTTTTGGAGAAAAAGAATGAGATAGAAAGACCAGCTCTATAAGAAATTAAAAATTATTATTAAACTGTATTAATAAAAAGTGTGATTTTGGTACTGGGTAGACAAATATACCAGTAGAACAGAATTGAAATTCCAGAAACAAACTCACACGTAAGTGAGAATTTGGTGTATAACAGAGGGAATGCTACAAAACAGTAGAGAAGGGATGAATTAGTCAAGTAATCCTGGGACAACTGGCTATTCATATAGAAAAAAAGTAAAATTTCCTACCCTATACTATACACAAGTTAAATTAAAGATGGATTCAAAACCTAAACATGAATAATAAAAATTACTTGCTTCTAAAATTGTGAGGAATTTCTTCATGATCTCACGATAGGAACGATTCCTTACAATTACATGACGAAAACCATAAAAGAATAGATTGATAAATTTGACTTCATTAAAAATAAAGACTTATATAATGAAATATGCCACAAAGAACATTCAAAATCAGGAGCCACAGAGTCGTAGAAGGTAATTTTAGCACCTATAAATAATGATGAATTAATATCCAGAAGCTATAATGCACTAGAGAAACTATCATGAAAAAGACAAACAATTCATTAGAAAAATGTGCAAACAATGTGACCAGGCAATTTACAGAAGGGAAAACCAAACTTGCCTATAAACATATGATCCAAGGTCCCCAAGCTTACTAGTAATGAGGGGAATGTACATTAAATTCAAAATAATTCACAATCATCAAATTAGTAAGTATTAAAAAGTGGAATAATGCCAAGTGGTGATATCCCAAAGATGTAAGGAATTAGGATTTTTGAGGGAGTATCAATTTATACACCTGCCTTGGACAGCATGTGGCAACATCTGACAAAGTCAAAGATATGCACACCTTATTATAATCCCAAGTCCCACTTCTAGATATTTTCTATGGAGAAATCCTGGCATGTGTATACAGGAGACATAAACAAGGATGTTCATTTCCATAGTAAAAAAGATAATGTCCAACATATAGGAATGGATTAATACTATCAATAGCAGCATATTTTAAAATGGAAGGCTATATGGCAGTTTAAAGTAACTAACCACATCCATATATTTCTACAAAGATGACTCTGGAAAATAGTGTTGAGTGTACAAAAGAATTTAGAAAACATTATGTTCCATACATTTATGCAAAAGGAGAGGGAAATTGGTCATGCCCAGAGGGTCTTGCAGGATTTGTATATTGGGCCTCACAAAACCAAGGAGAGTTCTCTGAGGAGATTGTTGGAAAAGTTCAGTCCTGTCTCCTCGTGCCTGACAAACCTGAAGCAGTGAAGCAGAGAGGTCCTCCTGGCTTGTTTTACTTAGAGAATATTCTCTCTCTCTCTCCCCCTTTTAAGAACATTTTTCACTTTATCACTGGAGAAAAGCCTGGTGTTAAGACCATCTATTATTGTGGCAGTGACTCAGGTATACTGTCTGGTGCTCTCTGCCAAGGAGAGTTGAGGGGTCAAATGACTAAGGTTTCTAGATTAAAAGGCCGAGTTTACAAGCTGAACCAGAGGAACTTAAATTGCGTTTTATTCTCTCTCTTTTTTACGCATCACTGAAAACTTTTTGAAAGAAAAAGTTCTTGGTGGTTATTCTAATCACCTAGCTTTTGGTTGGTTTATGTTAAAGATTAGAATGCCACTTCTCAAAATTCAGCACAATTTTCATGCTTTGGGCCATGCTAATAATGAAAATGACACTAAAAGTCTTTTTTCTTTCCCACCCCCTTTTCTTTCAATCTCAGAACACAAAAGATGAAGGCAGTTTTGAAGAGTTAACTTTTTGGTTGAGTAATCCCCTTGAATGCAATGTAACTTTAAAAGAAAAAGGGAAGACTAGCAGAGATCAAATCAGGACCTCATGGCTACCCAGGCTACTGTCACCATACATAGGTGGTAAAGTTAGGTGGTAAGGTTCATGAATCCTGGGGTTTGATCTGAAATCCCTTCTGCATATATAAAAGAGCATGGCTGAATTATGTATTCATTTGGAACTTTTTCTCTTCATTCCAGGAACCTGCAACTATTACAATACATTTGTTGATGTGTAACTTTGTGCTAATAAACAGTTCAGATGCAGTTACAGATTTATAGATTTTTTTCATCTTATTTTAGTATGTTCACACATTATGTTGAGAATCAGTATGTACAGACACTATTTTAATATCACAGAGTTCATGGTCAATTCTAACGACTAATATAGAAAACTGGACCTAGTCCTCTTTCTATAAAAGGACATTTTACTCATTTATATGACTAAATTGTGACTGTGGAGGTTTATGAGTCAGTATTTGTTAAATAAATGGATTGATGGATGGGTGGAAGGAAGGAAGGATTGAAGGAAGAAAGGAAGAACAGACAGAGCAGGCAGATGGAAAGGAGAAATCTGCTGGAAAATAGCTTTCATGAAGAAGATATTCACTTTTAGGAGCATTGTCTTTTATATTTAAAATATCTGTCCCCTTACTTTGAATACCCACAGTGCCAGCCACAGGATACTTGCTATTTATGATCTTGAAAATGTCTGAAGCCCTTCCAGGGAGTAAGGGAAGAAAATCACATCAAAGCTACACTGCACCTTTTCCTTTTCTGGTTTTGTGTTCAAACATAGCATTCAACATGATGCAGGTATTTGATTGTGCAGAGTTAATATTCCCCCGGAAAATCAAAATAGCTGAATTATAAATAGCCTCTTTAGATTTTTTCCTAAAGTTCTTTAGGAGAATGACATTCACACAGAAAAGCGCACAGATCCTAAGTGTGTATCTCATCAAATCTTCACAAATTGGAGAAACGATAATAATCAGCACCCACATAAAGAAAGATAACATTTTACCAGCACCCCAAAATGTCTTCTGTCCTTTCCTTCTAAACCTTATTCCTCACCAAAAGGTTAAGTGCTATAACTTTTAATACCATTAATTTGCTTTCCCTATTCTGGATATTTCATATAATGGGATCAAGCAATATGCAGCTCTTGTGACTTTCTTCTTTCAGTTAGCATATCGTTGTCAAGGTTCATCCATGTTGTGACACGTATTAGTAATCATTCATTCTTACTGCCAAATAATATTTCCTTGCATGGATATACCAGAATATTTGTACCCATTCATCAGTTGATGGAGATTGCAGCTTTTTCTACTTTGTGGTGGTTATGAATAATTGTGCTATGAACCTTTATGTACAAGTTTCTGTGTGGACATGTGTTTTCAATTATTTTGGGTACATGTTTTCTCTGGGTATACATTTCATTTCTTTTGGGTATATACCTAGTAGCGAAATTTCTGGGTCATATGCAAAACTGTTTTCAAAGTGACCGCACCATTTTAAATTTGTATTAGTAATGTATAAGTGTTTCCCTTGTTTCACATCCTTGTTAACACTTCGTATGGTCAGTGTCTTTAATTTTAGTCATTCTGGTGGAAAAGTTTGTTTTTTTTTTTCTTTCTTCTTGACAGGTTTTTATATAATGCTGTGATACTCAGAAAATAATACTAATATGAACTTCTATAAATTAACTAGTATTAAGTCATTTCCTATCCAGGGATTTAATTGGAGCAAGAAGTATTTTCCTGTGTTTTCTAAAATATGTGGTCAAGGCCTTGAAGATTCAGCTCAGATGCTCCTTCTTACAGAATCTTTGCATCCAAGTTCTGGGAGGGCATTAGAGGCCATCTACCCAATCCCATCATTTTATAGATGAGAAAGTTGAAGCTCAGGGAAGGGAATGGACATGACCAGCCAACATGGGCCTAGTGGGCAAGTCTCGTGACTTTATTCCATGGTTCTGTCTGTCTCCCCAGACAGCTTCCTCTACTCATCTTTGCTTCTCCTCTGATGCTAATTTGAAGAGATTGAAATTCATCTTTGACAGGAAAAAATATTGTAAGTTTCTAGGGCTTAAATTGAACATCAAAGAAGCAGCTCTCCTCCCATTGAAGGCTTGCATGCTCCATCACTGAGAACTACTATCATTTAAGCCAGAGAAAGAAAACTTAAAGTGACTTTTCAGCAAACACCATTTTTAATGATACACATATAATACTTGTTCTGTTTTATACTCTGATCATGATTAAGAATTTCAAATAGCTCAGGAAGAATTAAGAAGATTTACACCCACATTATTACTCATAGCCACTTAGAGCAAAGAAAGAAATCTTTTAAAAGGATGTTTATTGCTTTCATACCAAATGAGAATCTGAATTAAAATGATTCCCAGCACAATCTTTCAAGTTGAAAGTACATTCAGCAGTTTTCAAAATCCCTTGTAATAACAACAATGCTTGGTAATTTCATGGAGTTTGTATTTTTTCAAAGGAGATTAAGGGAAATGCTATAAACATGAACTTCCTAATCCTTATTCTGTGATGACTGCCCTGGGCCAGTCTTGTTATCCTTGGTCCTCAGATGGAGATGCTAACACAGACTGGCTGTCCAGGTTTCAAGGTTTGATCTCTTGGCTCACTGTGAATTTACTTCAAGTGGGAGAACCTTAGTTCTTCAGTAATTATATAACCCTCAGTTCCTGGGCTGTAAAATGTGAGGATTATATACCCATTTCTGAGGAATAATTTGTGTAAAACACCTAGTACTAGTAGGTGTTCCTTATATGGTGGGTACTTTTAAATTCTTTGTTGGAGAAGGCTGTTGTCTAGGAACAGAAGTGGCAGCCTTTGGGGATTCCCCAGACTCTTCTATTCATTCATTAATTTATTGAGAAAGCAAAGATTGGTTGCTTCCTAACCCTGTATGAGAGGACTTTAAGAAGTTCGTGAAAAATATGTATTGTAAAAAATTATACATGAATTTCAATTTATTTTTGCACCAAAATAAACTCACACTAACTTGGTATAACATGTCTGAACAGGACCTAGTTTTGAAGCACTAAGAAAGATAAGACATTAGTTTGAAAAGAGTCCTTATCACAGCAGCATGAATTCTGCTAGAATTGAAGCAAAAACAAACATAAAATTCATCATGAAGATTGGTGGAAAAATAGTGAAATCACTGATGCTTTACAAAAAGCTTATAGGGGCAATGCCCCAAAGGAATCAGCAGTTTACAAATGGATAACTTGTTTAAGAAGGGATAAGACGATGTTGAAGATGAAGCTTGAAGTGGCAAACCATCCATATCAATTTGTGAGGAAAAAAATTCATCTTGTTCATGCCCTAATTGAAGAGGACTGGCGATTAACAGAAGAAACTATAGCCAACACCATAGACATCTCAATTTGTTCATTTTACACAATTCAGAGTGAAAAATTAAAGTTGAGCAAACTCTCCACTCCACGGGTGCCACACCCATTGCATCCAGATCAGCTGCAGCTAAGAGCAGAGCTTTCAATGGAAATTTTAAACAAGTAGAATCAAGATTCCAAAGCATTTCTTCAAAGAAGCATGACAAGGCTGAGCGCGATGGCTCACACCTGTAATTCCAGCACTTTGGGAGGCCGAGGCAGGCGGATCACTTGAGGTTGGGAGTTTGAGACCAGCCTGACCAACATGGAGAAACCTCGTCTCTACTAAAAATACAAAATTAGCTGGGCGTGGTAGTGCATGTGTGTAATCCCAGCTACTCAGGAGGCTGAGGCGGGAGAATCGCTTGAACCCAGGAGGCGGAGGTTGCGGTGAGCCGAGATCGTGCCATTGCACTCCATCCTGGGTGACAAGAGCGAAAGTCTGTCTCAAAAAAAAAAAAAAAAAAAAAAAAAGAAAGAAAGAAAGAAAGAAAAGAAAAAACAAAGAAGCATGACAGGAGATAAAACCTGGCTTTACCAGTACAATCTTGAAGGCAAAGTACAATCAAAGCAATGACTACAACATAACACTGAATGGGGAAAAGTTGAAAGCATTCCCTCTGAGAAGTGGAACAGGACAAGCATGCCCACTCTCACCACTTCTCTTCAACATAGTACTGGAATTCCTAGCCAGAGCAATCAGACAAGAGAAGGAAATAAAGGACATCCAAATTAGTAAAGAGGTAGTCAAACTGTCACTGCTGAGAATACGATTGTTTACCTCGAAAACCCTAAAAACTCCTCCAAAAAGCTCCTAGAACTAAGAAAAGAATTCAGCAAACTTTCCGGATACAAGATTAATGTACACAAATCAGTAGCTCTTCTGTACACCAAGAGCAACTAGCGGAGGATCAAATCAAGAACTCAACCACTTTTACAATAGCTGCAAAATACAATACAATACAATACAGTACAGTACAGTACAATACTATACTATACTATACTATACTATACTATACTATACTATACTATACTATACTATACTATACTATACCTAACCAAGGAGGTTGAAGACCCCCTTGAAGGAAAAGTACAAAATGCTGGGAAGAAAACTAAAAGTAAAACTACAAAATGCTGCTGAAAGAAATCATAGATGACACAAACAAATGGAAACACACCCCATTCTCATAAATGTGTAGAATCAATATTGTTTAAATCACCATACCACCAAAAGCAATCTACAAATTTAATGCAATTCCCATTAAAATACCACCATCGTTCTTCATAGAACTAGAAAATAAACAATCCTAAAATTCATATGGGATCAAAAAAGAGCTCACATAGCCAAAGCAAGACTAAGCAAATAGAACAAATCTGAAGGTATGAGGTTACCTGATTTCAAACTATGCCATAAGGCCATAGTCCCCAAAACAGCACGGTATTGGTATAAAAATAGGCATGTAGACCAATCGAGCAGAACAGAGAACCCAGAAATAAACACAAATACCTTCAGCTAACTGATCTTTGACAAAGCAAACAAAAACATAAAGTGTGAAAAGGACACCCTTTTCAACAAATGATGCTAGAATAATTGGCTGGCCACATGTGGGAGAATGAAACTGGATCCTCATCTCTCACCTTATACAAAAATCAACTCAAAATGGATTAAGGACTTAAACCTAAGACCTGAAAGTATAAAAATTCTAGAAGATAACATTGGAAAAACCCTTCTAGACATTGGCTTAGGCAAGGATTTCATGTCCAAGAACCCAAAAGCAAATGCAATAAAAACAAAGATAAATAGTTGGGACTTACTTAAACTAAAGAGCTTTTGTACATCAAAAGGAACAGTCAACAGAGTAAACAGACAATGCACAGAGTGAGAGACAATCTTCACAATCTGTACATCTGACAAAGGACTAATATCCAGAATCTACAACGAACTCAAACCAATCAGTAAGAAAAAAACCACACAATCCCATCAGAAAGTGGGCTAAAGACATGAATAGACAGTTCTTAAAAGAAGATATACAAATGTCCAACAAAAATGAAAACATGCTCAACATCACTAATGATCAGGGAAATGCAAATGAAAACCACGATGTAATACCACCTTACTCCTGCAAGAATGGCCTTAAAACCCCAAAAAACGGTGGATGCTGGCATGGATGTGGCAATCAGGGAACACTTCTAAACTGCTAGTGGGAATGTAAACTAGTACAGCCATGATGGAAAACAGTGTGGAGATTCCTTAAAGAACTAAAAGTAGAACTACAATTTGATCCAGCAATCTCACTGCTGGATATCTACTCAGAGGAAAAGAAGTCATTATACGAAAGAGATACTTGCACACACATGTTTATAGCAGCACATTTCACAATTGCAAAATCGTGGAACCAACCCAAATGCCCATCAATCAATGAGTGGATAAAGAAGCGATATATATATATATATATATATGATATATATATGTTATATTTGCGTCATATATATGTTATATATGATATACACACACACATATCTGTCTATGATGGAATACTACTCAGCCATAAAAAGAATGAATTAATGGCATTTGCAGTGACCTGGATGAGATTGGAGACTTAAGTAAAGTAACTCAGGAATGGGAAACCAAACATCGTGTGTTCTCACTAATATGTGGGAGCTAAACTATGAGGAAGTAAAAGCACAGGAAGGATAAAATGGACTTTGGGGACTTGGGGATAAGGGTAGGAGGGGGACGAGGGATGAAAGACTACAAATAGTGTGCAGTGTATGCAGCTTGTGTGATGGGTGCAACCAAAATCTCACAAATCACCACTGAAGAACTTACTCATGTAACCAAATACCACCTGTACCCCAATACCTTATGGAAAAATTTAAACAAAAACAAAAATAAAAATCATGACAATAAATAAAAATAAAATAAAATATAGAAAATTGGTGTTTCAAAAAAAAAAAAAAAAGCTATGGCTACTAAGAGGTGGAAGTGGTCAAAGCAAAAGTAGGTCAGTCAAGACATGCTCAAGGCATTTTGCTTGTTGACTTTCAAATGGAGGGCCAAAGAATGATAACATCTGCTTATAACAGGAGTGTTTTGAGAAAACAAGGCACAGCTTTGGCCGAAAAATGCCTGGAAAAGCTTCACCAGAGAGTCCTTCTCCACCACAACAATACTCCCACTCATTCATCTCATCAAACAAGGGCAATTTTGTAAGAGTTTCAATGAGAAATTGTTATGCATCTACTTTAAGTCCTTATTTGGCTGCTGCTGACTTCTTTTTGTTTCCTCATCTGAAAAAGATCTGTAAAGGGCACTCATTTTTCTCCAGTTAATAATGTAAAAAAGACCGCAGTGACATGGTTAAATTCCCAGGACGCTCAGTTCTTTAGAGATGGACTAAATAACTGGGATCATCACTTACAAAACTGTCATTACCTTGATGGATCTTACATTGAGGAATAAAGTTTATATTTTTTATTATTATCTTTTACTTCCATTTTTCCATTAACTTTTTGAAATCTCCTCATATTAGTGTAATGTGTGTGTGTGTTGTGTGAAAACAAAATTTTCACATTAAAGCATGTTGCGTTCTATTTGTATTATTTTTAACTTATGGTTTTTATAAATAGCCATTATTACCAGTGCTAGGTTCCAGGATACTAAAACAAGGCAATGTTGGAAAGAATGTTTCCATACCAAATCCAGCATATAACATAAACATATGAACAGGCGAATGAACTATAAAGCAACTTCTGCTAAACTGATAATTGTTAGAACTAAAGCTTCAGAGACTTGTAATTTATACCAACTCCTGGATATGGGATATTCTGTTGTTGGATTGGTGGCCTAAAATAAGAGAAAGATCATTTTTCTTCAGAAGAACTTTTAGAACATGGCTGAAATCAGACATAATGCTTAACCTTGAACTCTCGGATATCAGTGCTAACTCATATTTTCTAGGTCAAATATAAGACAAGAGAAACTGCACAGGCAGACTGCTAGTGGGTGGAAAAATGCCCTTTGGCTGGGAGTCAGGAGACTTGGCTTTTTGTTCTAGATCAGTCAATGCTTTATAGGGTGACCCTGAGCAAGTCACTTTAATGTTGTGGATCTTACTTTCCTCGTTTGAAAACTACTTGTTTAGTCAAAACTATTAATTATAAACTATGTTCTGTAGTAATAGGCTTCCATAGAGGTGCCACAGAGATCACTGAAGGAGGGACTCTGTGACCTTAATCCCCACATATGACCCAAGTAGTTCTTTTATCCACTGGTCTATATACAGGGGCTATTCTTGGGGTTTCATTTGAGTAAAAGCTTCTAAGGTCTGAGTAAAATGGAGCACCACCAGGCTAAATGATCCTGACTTAGGATACATAACCTGATCAAGGTTCTTCAGGTTTTAAGGTTCTTTGATATCTGAATAACCAAAGTAGGTGTTTGTGACATTCTGTAACTTATCTGTCTGTGATATGTTAGCCAGTTCTAGGGCTGGAATGATGATGGTAATAGACATGCCCAATGATGAATGACCTACCATGCTACCTAGGACATCTTACACCTTGATTATTGAATTGAAAAGAGCTTCTGAATCATCAGAGAAAGATCAAATTTGGCTTAATTGTCATTTTACTATTGTATATTTCTATCTATGTGTGGTATATTTGGTGGGTCTCCAGTAACTAGAATGTTTCGTTGACCTATATATGCCATTCCCCAGTTATGCCAGGCAGTTGAACGTTTATTGAATCAGACAGTGAAGAACTTGAAGTTAAGGCAACGCTTCTCGCATCTATATAGAAGATGTCATGAGGAAGAACCAGAGAGGAGGATTGTGTATGAAGTATTGGTCAATTTTTTATACACTTATAGTAAAGGCTGATTTATTTGAGGCAAAGTGTTATTTCAGGCAGTCTGAATTAACTATGACTAAAAATGGCTATTCTGAGCTATTACATTTCCAAGTGACTAGAAAACACGTGCATGAAAGCAAAATCTAGATTTTGTCAGAATACACCCGACATCTATAAGAAAATAAGCTGGAGGCATATAGCACATTCTATTTTAAAACATAGTGGCCTCCCTCTGAGAGACAGTGGTGCTATTAGTAGTAGTGCTATTAGTGAGAGAGAGAATTTTGTGGCACTAGTGATGCTTTTATGTGCATTTATCCATTTTTATCATCCTCTTTATCTATTCCCTATTCATTCATTCATTTTTGCTTTTTACTCTATCTCTGTAGGCCTTAATGCTTTGACATTTGGCTGTATTCATGCGTTCATGTGATCCAAAGCAGACAGAGCACCTACTGATTCAAAGCAAGTCTGTGTTTGGCACTGTTGGGGATATAGAGATGATTAGCCACTCTTCTTAGTATGTTACTGCATTTTAGAAGACAGTGTCTTGAAGATAGATTATTGTCTTGGATGAGGCCCCTGATTAAAACTGGAGAAAGAAAGTTGTTTACCATATCCAAGATGGAGGCTAAGGGGGAAGACTTAAAGGACATGGATCCTATACATCTTTTTTTATTGCAGCGTATCTCATTGTATCACATTGATCTGTTGACATATGTCTCTTCCCTATTAGAGTGCCTTGAGAGCAGCTTTTTGACTCAATTTGGATGGTTAGAACCTAGCACACTTCCTACAGAGTTGGTTATGCACCTACTCAATGAATGACAGACATGAGTCTGAGCTATAACTTGGGAGGGACTATTCTAGAAAAGTAAAACACGGTGAATATGTGTTACTATGCCGTGTTTTAAACTGTCATTAACATCTAGGAAGAAGATGTTAATTGACTTGGCTTTGAACTGGGGCAGGAAAACATTTAGATCTCGCTCAAATGTTCATGACAGTCTTATTTAAAAGGAGACTTACATTGTTCTACTTACTGCTTATTACACAAATGCACACATCCCAGAAATCAAAAGAAATGCTATGGGATTCCAAAACTTATTGCCATCTGGGCCATGTGTGGCTGAACTATGAAAAGTCATTCAGTCAGCAAGATAGAAATAACATCTGCATAGGCAGACAACTTAGCAGACTCAGACCAGCTTTCCTCTGAAGCCCAGCTGCCATTGTGACTCATGGCAGGTTCCCAGCTTGAAAAAGCAAACAACTGAAGAGCAGAGGTACCTAACCCAGAGTGGAGACCATAAATGGGCAGGGAAGCACACAAGTCAGTCTTCTGACATTCCTGAACAAATAGATTTCCTTTAACTCATTTATCTCCATGGAGTCAGGTTGACTGTTGGGCAGAGAAGATGGAGAGTTGGAGGGGAAGAGTGACAGAAACATTTTAGTTACAAAGTCAGGTTCATTATAGAAATGCAAGACTGTCTCAACAATTGGTAATCAGTATGATAGATCTCTCAGTATGATAGATTTGAAGTAAATAAGCCATATCATTAGTAGAAACAGAAAAAAAAATAGCTAATTGTACCTAACTATATGTTTGTACCCATTAACCGTTCCCTCTCTACCTCCCCCTGCCACTACGCTTCCCAGCCCCTGGTAACCATTATTCTACTCTCGATCTCCATGAGTTCAATTTTTTTTAGCTCCCATATATGAGTGAGAATATGTGATATTTGGCTTTCTGCACCTGGATAATTACAGACTTTTTAAATTAAGAAAATAATGCTAATCTTAAATATGATGAAGTGCATTTACCGTAAACCAATAGTAAACATCATAATAAATAGAGAAATGTAAGTGGCATTTTCATTAAAATCAGGAACAAGACAGGATTTCCCCATTGTTACTACTATTCAACACTGTTTTAGAAGTACTCATTAGTGTTATATGCCATGGAAAAGAAATTAGTTTTGTAAATAGGAAAATGACAGAAATAACAAAATTGCATACAGTACCACTATATATCTATAAAATCCAAGAGATTCAACTATAAAATCATTTGAATGAATAAGAATTTAACTAGGTGGCTTGGTGCAAAATATATATTATTGAACAATTGCTTTTAATTCTACTGGCACTAACCAGTTAGAAACAGGACAAAATCCTGTTCACAAGCAAGGTGATAATTTAAAAAATTACCCAGGAATAGAATGAATTAGGATGATACAGTCTATGTGAGATTAATCACAACATTGTATTTAATAGAAAAAAAACCAAGAGTTGTAGAAGGTGAGAGACATACCATGCTCCCTGCGTGGCAAGAATTATATTATCTTAAGCACTTAATAATATTTTTTAAAACTTCAGATCATGATTCTAAAGTTTCTGTGGAAGAACACAGGTGCTACAGTTGTGAAGCGAATCTTAGGATAAAGAAAACTGAAGGAAAACTGCCCCTGTTAGATACGAAATTTAACATAAATGAGAATAACATTGGTCCAAATGTGGACAAGCAAATCAATGGAACAGAATGGAGAATACAGATCTAAGTATATATGGGAATCTGCTGCATGATTAAAGTGTTATTGAAATCAGTTGCAAAAGTATGACTTTTTCAATATATGGTGTTAGAAGAAAATAAAAATAGAACTGCTTCTTCACAACATATACAAAGGTAAATTCTAGATATATTAGAAGTGAT
The DNA here is from genome assembly GCF_007565055.1 of Rhinopithecus roxellana. Classification (NCBI taxonomy): domain Eukaryota; kingdom Metazoa; phylum Chordata; class Mammalia; order Primates; family Cercopithecidae; genus Rhinopithecus; species Rhinopithecus roxellana. The sequence goes on along the minus strand of NC_044555.1, from coordinate 112,082,751 downwards.
ATGAAAAAAGAACTACTGAAGTATTAGAAAATGGTATAAAAATATGTATATGTCTGTGGGGTGATGTTCCTTAAACAAGATATAGATCCATGTTCTTTGAAGAAAAAAAAATCTCTATAGATTTAATTATATAAAAGTAATCTATTGGAAGAAAATATTTGCATACATCTGATAGAAGAGAGACTTGATCTCACTAATATAAAAAATACTACTACAAATTCATAAGAAAAAAGAACTACCTAATAGATAAAATGAACAAAGGATTTGAATAGGCAGTTTAAAGGAGAAATTACAAATTTGTTGAAACATTTATTTGGAATATTATTAGGTTGGTGCAAAAGTAATTGTGTTTTCCTATTTGACAGAGGGAGTAAATTAACATATATGACACATCCACTGTATGCTAGGTACTATGAAAAGTGGAATCTACCTTCTCATTTAAACCTCAAAACTCATCTTACAGGCAGTTAATGCTAATTTATCCATTTTATGCATAAGGAAACTGAGGCTCAATGAGTTTGACTAACTCTTCCAAAGTCATGCAGTTCAAAAGTGGCACAGCTAGCATATTTCCTGGAGATCTGTTGTACAGCATGGTGACTATAGTTAACATCAATGTGTTAAGAGAGTGTATTTTAAATGTTCTCGTTCCCCAAAATAATAAGGATGTGAGGTGATATGAATATGTTAATTAGATTGATTTACTCATTCCACATTGTATACATATATCAAAACATCACATAATATACTATAGATATACACCATTTTTCATTTGTCAATTAAAAATTAAATTAATTAAAATCTTAAAAAGTGAAATTATACCTTAATTTTAGAAGTGCAGATTGGCTCAATAAGGAAATTATCATGGTGGAACAAACCATAGTGATAATAAATACTGTAATTATTAAAAATAAACATTAATGTTGACTCCTGCACTATCTGCAGCCTGGGAAAATGTGCTAGATGGTGGCATAGTTAGATGAATTTTTAGATCATTAAGAAATTATACCCCAATATTGTTGGCATAGAGCTGATAATGCATTATAGTTCAAAGAGGACTTCAAGTATCCAGGGAATTCAGTCTATTGATTCTGGCTTGACTGCTAACACACAGGGAAAACCTCAGCAAGGCTCTCAGATCCCATGAGGTAGATACATAAGAGGCTTGAATGATTGAACCAGGAGAATGCTGAATTAGGGCTCTGTGTCTACATTGTTCCAGGGTTTTGAGGACAGACCAGTTATTTTCTTAATTCTTGTATTATCAAAGCAGATACTCAGCCTGGCTTCGTAGACCCTGGAGGGTGCACTGTAGTAGAGGGGGCCCTACAGGCTCTTCTGTCTTTAACCCTTTATTTTATTGTTCAACCTATGAATCATTGAATTTGAGGAAGCCACAGGGGCCACACTTGTCAGGTTTTTCAGTTTTGCTGATGGAGAGGGTGTATGCCAATAAATAGTATTCCATTCATTCCTTTCTAAGTTAAAAGTTCGTTGGGAAATAAAATTCAAGAGGTGGAGAGATGGAGACAGAATGCCAGAATTATTACTAATAAATCCAACAGAAGAATTTGGTTTTAGATCTATAGTGAAAAGGGTTTTCTGACATTTGTACTCTATCACATCCCTCAACTGTCTCAAGTCCGGACATCAGGACAGCAAACCCAAGGGAAAGGTTGAGCCCACAGAAGCCACTACATTTACCCAGGATGCTGCCTCTTACTGATTCTAGGCAGATAGTGACAGAAAAGTATGAATCCTCAGTGCCTTTGACCTTTTGTATTGCAGGGTGATATAGTTTGGGTACTTGACCCTGCCCCCAAAATCTCATGTTGAATTATAATCCCCAGTGCTGGAGATGGGGCATTGCGGAAGGTGTTTGGATTATGGGGGTGGATCCCTCGTGGCTCAGTTCTGACTTTGTTACAGTGAGTTCTCACAAGATCTAGTCATCTAAAAGTGTGTGACACCTCCTACGCCACTCTTGCTTGCTCCTGCTCTTGCCACATGATGTGTCTGTTCCCTCTTTGCTTCCTGAGGCTTCCCTAGAAGCCAAGCAGATGCCAGAACCATGCTTCCTGTAAAGCCTGCAGAACCATGAGCCAATTAAACCTGCTTTCTTTTTAAATTAACCAGTCTCAGGTATTTCTTTATAGCAAAGCAAGAATGGCCTAACACAGAAAATTGGTACCAGGAGTGGGGTATTACTATAAAGATGACTGAGAATGTGGAAGCAACTTTGGAACTGGGTAATGAGCAGAGGTTGGAAGAGTTGGAGGGCTCAGAAGAAAACAGGAAGATGAGAGAAAGCTTGGAACTTCTTAGAGACTGGTTAAATGGTTGTGACCAAATGCAGATAGTGATAGGGACAATAAAGTCCAGGCTGCTGAGGTCTCAGATGGAAATAAGGAACTTATTGGGAACTGGAGCAAATGTCATGTGTGTTATACCTTAACAAAGAACTTGACTGCATTCTGTTCATGCCTTAGGGAATCTGTGGAAGTTTGAACTAAAGAGTAATGATTTAGCGCATCTGGTGGAAGAAATTTCTAAGCAGCAAAGCATTCAAGAACTACCCTGGCTTCTTCTAATAGCTTATGATCAGATGCAGGAGCAAAGGAATGACTTAAGTTAGAACATATATTTAAAAAGGAAGCAGAATATAAAAGTTTGGAAACCTTGCAACCTGACCCTGTGGTAAAGAAAGAAAAAACTCTTTAGGGAGAGGTATTCTAGCAGGCACTTGCTAGAGGTATTTGTATCACTAAAAGTGAACCAAGTGATAATATCCAAGGCAATGGGGAAAAGGCCTCAAAGGCACTTCAGAGACCTTCCCAGCAGCCTGTCCCATCACAGGCCCAGAGGCCTGGGAGAATGGAATGGATTCATGGGCTGGGCCCAGGGCCTAACTGCCCTGCACACCCTCAGGACCCTGCACCCCATATCCTGGTCACTCCAGTTCCAGCTGTGGCTCAAAGGGGCCCAGGTACAGTTTGAGGTACCACTTTGGAGAAGGCAAGCCATAAGCCTTGGTGGCTTTCATGTGGTGTTAAGCCTGTAGTTGTGCAGAATGCAAGAGTGAAGAATGCTTGGCAGCCTCCACTTAGATTTCAGAGGATGTATGAAAAATGCCTGGTGTCCAGGGAGGAGCCTGCTTCAGGGCCAGAGCCCCCACAGAGAACATCTACTAGGACAGTGCACAGGGGAAATGTGGAGTCGAAGGCCCCACCCAGAGTCCCCACTGTCGTGCTGCCTAGTGGAGCTGTGGGATAGGGGTCACCATCTTCCAGACCCGAGAATGTCAAATCCACCAGCAGCTTGTACCCTACACCTAAAGAGTAGGTATGTGGGCTATGTCCTGCAAAGCCACAGAGGTAGAGCTGCTCAAGGCCATTGGAGCCCACTCCTCACACTAGCGTGCCCTGGATGAGGGACATGGAGTCAAAGATTATTTTGGAGCTTTAGGACTTAATGACTTCCCTGCTGGATTTTGAACTTGCATAGGATATGTAGCCCCCCTTTTTGGGCCAATTTCTTCCTGTTGGAACAGGAATGTTTACCCATTGACTCTACTTCCATTGCATCTTGGAAGTAACTAACTTTTTTTCAATTTTACAGGCTCAAGGGTGGAAGAGATTTGCCTTGTCTCAGATGACACTTTGGACTTTGGACTTTTGAGTTAATGCTGGAATAAGTTAAGACTTTGAGGGACTGTTCCGAATGCATGATTGTATTTTGCAATGTGAGAAAGACATGAGGTTTGGGAGGGGCCAGTGATGGAATGATATAGTTTAGATAATTGTTCCCACCCAAATCTCATGTTGAATTGTAAGCCCTAATGCTGGAGATGGGACCTGGTGGGTGTATAGATCATGGAGGCGGATGTCTCATGGATTGGTGCTGTCATTGCGATAGAATTCCCTTGAGATCTTGTCATTTGAAAGTGTGTGGCACCTCCCACCTCATTCTGTCTCTTCTTTGCTCCTGCTTTTGCCATGTGATGTGCCTGCTTCCACTTTGGCTTCTACCATGATTGTAAGCTTCCTGAGTCTTCCCTAGAAACTGAGAAGATGCCAGCACCAATGAAACCTGTAGAACTGTGTGCCAATTAAACCTGTTTTCTTTGTAAATTACCCAGTCTTAGGTATTTATTTATAGCAATGCAAAAATGGCCTAACAAACAGTAAAATATACACAACATAAAATTTACCTTTTAACCATTTTGAAGTATACAATTAAGTGGCATTTTGTGTATTCACAATATTGTATAACCACAACATCTATCTAGTTTTAAGCATGTTTATTACCCCAAAAGAAAACTCAATACCCATAAAACAGTTACCTCCCCTGCAACTTTCCTTCCCTTAAGACCCTGGCAAGCTGTAATCTATTTTATCTCTATGGAGAATCTGCCTATTATGGAAATTTCATATGAATAGCATCATATAATACATTGCCTTCTGTGTCTGGCTTTCACCATTTAGCAAAATGTTTCTAAGATTTCAACCATGATGTAGCATCTGACAGAACTTTCTTAATTTTTAGGACTGCATAGTATTCCATTGTATACACATACCACATTTTGTTTATTCATTTATCTGTTGATGGACATTTAGGCTGTTTCCACTTTTTGGCTATTGTGACTAGTGCTGCTATTAAACTTTTGTTTTCTAGTATTTGCTTGGATACCCACTTTCAATTATTTTGGGTAGATACCTAGCAGTGGAATCTCAGGGTCATATGGTAATTCTATGTTTAACTTGTTGAGAAAGCACCAGACTGTTTTTCACACTTGTGGCTTTAATATTGATTAGCAGCCAGGTACGGTGACTCACACCTATAATCCCAGCACTTTGGGAAGCTGAGGCGGGTGGATTACCTGAGGTTAGGAGCTCGAGACCAGTCTGACCAACAGGTGAATCTCCGTCCCTACAAAAAAATGCAAAAATTAGATGGGTGTGGTGGTGGTCGCCTGTAATCCTAGCTACTCAGGAGACTGAGGCAGGAGAATCGCTTGAACTTGGGAGGCGGAGGTTGCAGTGAGCCAAGATTGCACCACTGCACTCCAGCCTGCGTGACAGAGTGAGACTCCATCCCCACCCCCAAAAATATTGATTAGCTTTCCCTAATTGAAAAGTGTATCCCAGTGGATGTGCCCCACTAATGAGGTAACTTCCTCCTCCTTGGGATGGGGTAAGTCACATGTGGGTACAAAGCCAGGATGTTACTACACCTGAAGTTCCTTCACATGTACATATAGGGCAGGGAAAAAGAGCATGCCACCTTCAACAGATGACGTATAGCTGGGAGCAATAACTGACATCCAGCTATTAAACACAAACTTCTTGAAGACCTATAATGTACCAAAAATTGTGACAAACATTGTGGATCCAGAAACAAGGAAAATTTTCTGTCCTCCATAAGCTCAGATTCTAAAAGCTGAGCACTAATTTTTAATGAAATCGTAATGCACTAATCAGAATCCACGATACATTTAAAAATCCAATTCTCTGAAATACAAATTTAACATTATATGGGGATATCTCTCAATGATAAGTGACCTCACTCTCACATTATGGCAGTTCATAAAATATGTAGAGGACCATGTCCAAAAAATTACACGTAATTCAGCTAAGATGAGCACTGCAGAAAATTGAATAAATTACAGTGGTTCATCTGTCTTTAAAATAATATTTAAATTAAGAAACCAAACTAATCACTAGCTGAAGTTTATTATTAAAATCAAATATTTTTTACATAAATGCATGTTAATCAGTAGGCAACATGCACTGCAATAATTGCATTATATTTGTCAGTTTCAATTTATAGCTGAGAGAATTTACCATCATCATGTAAAACACGAATCTGTCCCTAAACTCCTGAGAGCAGGCATTACCAATGAGCTGATTATATCTCCACCTACTCCATTTAACCATTGTCAGGCACTACCTGAAATATTATACCAACACAGCACTCCATTCTTGGGATGATTCCTGGTCCAAATGATTCATTTCTCATGGATCTGCCTCCACATACCCAAAACCCATGTTCTGTATCATTGGGTATCACATTAGTGTGGGCCACAGAGAACACCCATCTCTTGCTAAGAATAACAGCACTATTCTATAGACAGCATAGCTCCAGCTTTTGAAATGGAAAGAAACACATGTAACCATGCCGTCTTTATTGCTCTGTGTAAATTTTATTTAAGCTCTTAGGTAATTTAGACATATCCATTCTTCTAGTTAATGGCTAACAGCCCAGTATTGTCAAATACCATGATGAAATATTCCGACAGGTCTGCAGTTTTACTCATGTGGTTGAATGTTCAGACTATTTTCTCTCCGTGACAGGCTTCTAAATACCATACATAATTTTTGAGTGTTTTTGATAGAAGAATGCACATCATTTTCTTTCTAGGAAATACATGCTTTTGAGGTTTATTACCTAAATTTGAACAAATTCTTATAGTGGATTTTCCATATTGTTCTTCCACCCACAATCATTAAGCTTTGTGATGTTGTGTTAAAATGCCAGCTTATACATTAAATTAAATTCAAGTTGGTGTGGTTAATGTTATTGGAAAATACCTATTAGGCTTACTTGAAAAATGTTAGGAACTGTGATTGCATTTAGAACACAGAATCAGACTTATGGAAGCAACTGAGTTCTATTAAAGTACCTGAGTTTATGTAGAAGAGCAAACCTAAAATGTGACTAAATGCAATGCTGAAAACACACTAATGCCAGTTAAATGGATAAGTACCTGTAGTAATTAATAAAAAAGGAAATTCATCTAGAGTATAATTTTAGGTGTCAATAGGAGGAGTCCATCCTGCAGAAGAGATTCAGATAGAAATTCTACTTCCAACCTAGATATCCATGTATTAGTATCAGTGCTTTTGTATACACTTTATAATCTTAGCTAATCCTCTCGAGTGCTATCTCATTCATTTAAATGGGTTATAGTGAAAATGGATCTGCTCATTCTATTCTACATAATAGGAAATTAAAAAAACAGCAGAGCTTGGAGAGGGCAGCAGCTGCATGGAGAAGGCCACATTTCAATTCACAAAAATGATTCTGGGGCTAAAAAGTTTGAACATAATGGTGGACACTCTGCAAACTTTCACTGTAGACGGTAAGAAGAAGTAGAAACTCCAGGGTGATTTTCACTCAAACTCCACAGAACTCAGAGAAAGGAGGATGAGGTAGAGCAGAATTCTTGGAGACCCCCAAGCACAAGCTGGCTGTGAGAAGCAGCAGAATGTCATGGATATGACAGCATCTGGGCTCTTATTTGATTTTTAAAGTAGATTATAGCATTTGGAGCTCCATATCCTATGAGGCTTAAACAAAACACATTTGTGACGACGGGATGTTTCTGTTGCATTGGCAAAGGTCAAAATCAATAGAATTTGCAAATATTCCCCTATGTCATAGGTCAGGTGCACTATTATTCCATAGATCACTAGTGACTTTCTCTGTGATCTTTAAGCATTTGTTTGACATAAAAATGACTTTTAAGGTTTACTTACTGGTCCCTTGGCAAACTAAGGACACTTCCTATCTCTAATGCTTTAAATATATCATCTGAAATTATTGCACATTGAGCTGTTAACTTTGACTGGCTGCTGAGAAATGCTCGAGTTTTAAAGGACTTCTCTTTTGGAGGTGGGTGAGTGGGTGAAGAAGCTCTTTTTTTGTCTGCTCCTCTAGAAATGGTCTTTCTGAATGAAATGAGCACATCAGAGAGCTATGTCCCTGAAATGCTCCTCAACCCTCCTAAGCCCACCTTCTCTGAATTGTACTTCAGCATTAGGTGATGGTCTTCCAATAGAGAACACTCCAAAAAGTCTTTGTCACAGACTTCTCACTGTGTTTATGGTAGGGGTGGTATTGGGAGCATTGTCCAGAATCCCCCAAATACACTTTAGAAGAACCCGTGAAAGGGAAGAAGTTCTCTCAGACCTCATTGCCAGGAAAAGCTGTGTTTCTCTTCAGCAACTAGTGTGTTTTTAAACTTATGAGTATTTGGAATTTTGTTATTCAGTGACCAGACCCACTAAATAACAAAACCATAGCTGCATATTAGATATGCATGAATACAGTGCCCCACTCTCAGGAACTGAATTTTTGAAATGGTGAGGCTAATTTTGCAAAAACCCTCCTCTCACCCTCCTCCTGATTCTAATATGTAGCTATAACATTGAAGATCACTATTATAACAAAATAAAGTCTCTGTGATTTATCCATTGGAAATCTCAAAATCAAGTCTGGGGCAGTTTTGAACAGTTATACACTACTGGATGTGCCTTTCTGAGTGTGGTTCTGATCTGGGCTTGATCATAGTGACATGTTCTGATTTACTCTTCCTCCTAATTTCTGTACCTATTTTTTAAATCAATTTTTCATTATGTATTTGTTAGATCTACTTCAAATGATTTTGAAATGAGGCAATAGATAGGTTGGTAGATGGAGAGATGATAGAAAGATAGATCATTGCCAAATGATGTTTATACTGCGTCTAGTTACTGCTAGGGGATTTTTCTACCCATTAGATACAGCAAATTGAATGATATGGGCCAATCCTGCTGCAGAAATTATAGAAAACATTGTCTTTTGTTTTGTTATCATGAAAACATTCCCACAGTTCTTTCATGTTTTAACAAAAAATGAAGAATTATTACCAATAGCTTTAAAAAGTAAAGAAAAAGGAAATTTACAAAGTAATTCCTAACTCCAATCCTCCAATATCACAAAACCTTTGATTATTTTCAGAGCATTCATCTATCCTTAGAAGACTTCTATTTAAGCAAAATAAATAGGAGTAGAAAAATCAACAAGTGAAGTATTTAAGAAAAATAGGCCAGTCTTCAGGATGCTTGGAATCCGCATTTGCTACTTGAAAGTCACAGAAGAAGAACAAGCCACTTACTTTAGGGACTTCCTGCTGGGCTCCAGACACCATAGCCTATGAGATCTCTAAAACTGGGCCCCTATTTACTTTTTCAACTTTCGAGCCATTCGCCACTTTCCCTCCCCTCCATTCCCACATACAACTCTAGTCAGGATAAACATATTTTAGTTTCTAGAACATGGTCTTTCTTCTGGGTCTTCATACGTGTTGTTAACTCTAGATCACATTCTCTCCCCGCTTCCCCCATTCAAGTTTTCAGACTTGCTTCCCTGTTGTAGGTACTTTTTGTATTGAGCCATTTGTCCCAGTGAATGATGATTACTTAGTGAACAGGTGTCTCTTCTGTTAGATGATAGGCTCTGAACGCTGGCTTTGTCACTGTATTTCCAGCACGTAGCAGACAGAGTAAGTACTCAAGGCATATATTTTGCTGTTGTTATTATAAAGTTTATGTTTTTCGTGTTTGAAAGGCGCTTGGAATATGTCAGTAATGCAGATAGAAGTCATTTTTAGAGAAGGATGTCATAATCGTTCAGTGAGAGAACACAGAATGCTCAGACAGCATGTAGACCCTGTAACTGGACATGACTTTTCCCTGCTGATGGTTTTCTCTTCAGGTATTATGTTAGAGATTATAATAAGACATGTAGCAAAGGAGAGAAATCAGCTCATCCCAAACTAATTTTCACTTTTAGTTAACACTTGCTCTATGCAAGAAAAGATCATATTAGTTGCTAGCTTGAATGCTTCCAAGACCATTGCCTATTTCAATGCTTCCATGCTTCAGTGCTTCGAAGCTTCGGAAGCTCTGCCGTGTGCTGCAGTCATTTGGTGTAGAAGTAGAAGGTGCCTGAAATACGACAGTTAGGGGTTAGAAGCACAGAGGCGGGTGTTATAAAATGTCACGTGTGTTTACATGGCTTTTTTCTCAGTAACATTTTGACTATTTCCTTGTAAGCAAGACCCTGTAGTATCTTGAAAGTAGCTCTGAACTTGTAGTAAAAAATTTTTCATCTTTCTACTTCCTTACAGTGTTACTTTGGACAGGCCAATACCTCACTCTGAGCTTTGATTTCCTATCTCTAAAATGGGGCAGTGACATAAGCTTCATACTAACCTGGTGAAAATTCTCTTGTACCTAAGTCAGTGATTGATAAAGGTCTATTAAATCCAAATATCAAGGAAAGACTTATCTCATTGGAAGGAATAAGTGTGAACTTTCTGGCTTTCCTCTTTTACAAAGTTTGTGAATGCATTTAATTATTTTTATTATTAGTATTACTTATTTACCCCTCTGCAAATCAGTTACGAAAAGAAAAATGTCAAATGTAACTTACCTTTCCAAAGAAAATTGATGTGTTGAAGCAATAGTTGTCAGAAACTCCAATTTTGCTCTCATTTGATATGATCCAGTACAAGCTAGGAGTTTCCTCACAGAGCTGAGGGGAAAAGGAAGAGCCAAAAAATCTCTCCGAATTAGACCTTGAATGTGAGCTGCAGCTTTTTTTTTTTTTTTTTTTTTTTTTTGTAGAATCGGATACTCTGACTTTGGCCTTCTAATTATTTTACCAGGCCAGGAAAGGAGAGCTGATAAATAAGCCTGATTTTTCCTTGGCACCAAAAAATTCAAAGAAGAGCCGAAAGTCCATTGAAGTTCTCCTTGTTTCCTTTGAAATGCTTGTGATTTGCCTCCTGAGACTGTGAGGTTATTAACTTGCAGCAGGAAGGTGGTAGAGAACTGAATAAAGAAACATCCATCCATCTCAGTTGTCGTGGTTCTTCTGTCATTGAGACCCCAGCAGAGCAGGAAGCAGTGAGCTGCAAAGTGCATACATTGGTTTTTCCTTGCTTCTACTGAAGGATCACAGCTCTTTAGGCCACTCAGTGACTTGGTTGATGCCTTTCTTCTTCTTACCTTTGCCTTTCAATATTTAAGCCAAGTTGCCCTTTGTTTATGTCTCTGAGGGTTTTTCTCTTTCCTTCTCAGAATGTCTTTTCCTCGTTTAATCTTATTCCCAAACAACTCTTTGTGTAATCTAGCTAGGAACACATTATATGCTCATTCGCTACTTAGGTATCATACAGAGGCATAGTGCTAGAAGTATAGAGATAAATGGGTTCGCAGAGACCATCCTAAGAGTTATACTTGGTGGTTTTCAAACTGTGCTTCAGAAGAACCCTATAGGTATATTCTGAAGGAATCCCAAAGATTTTACAAAAAGGAAGTTGGTGGAAGATGGGTGGTTTGGTGTCCAAGGAAAGCTAAACAGAAAGGGCTATGGGCAAGCTGTCATCACTTCCACCAAAGAAGTTCCATTTTAATCTGTATCTTATATTTGGCATCAGCAAATATTTGGATAAAGGGTTCTATGGCCAAAACAATTAGTGGGGAGAGCATCTGCTTAGCCCTGTTACTTATCTGTAGAGGGGTAGGGACCTAAGTAATGTCAATAATATTAACATTTAGTGTTAATATTATTTTGTACCTGCTGTGGTTGCATGGATGCATTTTCTGTTTGCTCAAGTGGAATGTGAACTCCTGAGAATCACGGCCTAGGTTTGCTGTCTTTATGAATAGACACCTGATCCGTTCTTGTTGGGCATAACGCTGTCTTATGGATTGGCTGTTATTAAACTTTTTGGAGCTGTCCTTTTTAAATAATCTGATGAGAGTTATAGAACCACTGTTATAAAAGACATCTGTAAACAGCACAATTTACATATTATTTCAAGGAGTTCTGGTGTCACTGAAGTCCAGCTGTGCACTTTGAGCATAACAAACTTGGCAGGAGAGGCTTCTTGATTGACCACACAAAGTTCTGGAGCATGTTTTTTCTTTTCTTTTTTTTCCCTGATCTTTAGAACTGCCCAATATTGGAATTGGAACGGGCTACTTCATGACAAACTTAATGCTTGATTACTTTGCCTCAACCCAGAATATATTTTAGATTCTATTGTTTCCAATTTCTACATATGTTTCCTTGGGCAAATCACTTAATTTATCAGAGTCTCAGTTTTCTTATCTGTAAAATGGGAGTAATGATATTGCCTACTTTATAATGACCTCATAAAGTTGTTGGGAGGAGTTAATTAGGTGGGCATAGAGTGGGTGGTAAAAATGTCAGTTCCCTAAAATTCCTTATAATTTATTACAGAAAATACAATCTGCCTTGTGTGGGAAATTGAATTAGATCCTCTTGAGCCCCTTATAATGCTGAGATTCTCTGTTGGTTCATCCTTTCTGCTATGTTTTGCTTTGGATTTACCTTCAAATGAGCTTTATGTATAGAATCTTGGGAAATTATTGTTTTTTTGCCTCAAAATCCAGCTTCACAAATGTTTTACAAATATCTTCAGCTGCTTTGAAGAGATTTTACATCTTTATTGTAAAGTGGCTCTGAGTGTCCCTGAGGAAGATGAGATTTTGACTAACTTGCTGACATGTTGCACTTTGTAGCCAAATTGTCTAGGGAGGTACACATTTATACTAGATAGTGTAAGCTTAGAGTTTGTGATGTACTTTGGCTTCAGGCTTTTAAATAAGTCTGCCTAGACCTATTCCAAAAACTGGATCTTTAAAATGTATACCTTTTAACATGCCTCTGGTGGACTATGCTTCCCTGGATTCAAGCCCTCTCTTTTAACCTGGGCTAGCATTTGACTAATTGAATGTGGCAGAAGTGACAATGCATGACTTTGTAGGCTAGATCATAAGAAGACTTGCAACTTCAGTCTGAGTTTCTTGGAATGTTTATTCTGGGAGTAGCTGCGAACCAGGTAAGAGGTCTGACTGTCTACTCCACCATGTTGGAGAAACTTAAACAGGAAGAGGCCACATGGAGGGAGAGATATGTCTGACCAGCCCTTAGCTGCTCTAGTCGCCCCAGCTGACGTGCCAGAAACGTGAGTAAAATAGCCATTTTAGACATGCAGCCCTGGTGGCTGCAACTGCAGAAGAGATCTATCTAAGAACCTCTTAGTTTGACCCAGTTAGCCCACAGAACTGTCAGGTAATATAGTAAAATGTTGTTTTGAATTACTAGTTCTGGATGGTTTTGACACGGCACTAGATAACTGAAACAGATGCCTACATTACACATCGTTTGCAGACACACAGAAATACAAATACTGGTGAATCATTTGAAGTTATCACCACAGTGTCTGGTAGGATTGTTAGCGGTCCTGGAGCTTCCTAGTAATTAGGCCAGCTTTCATTGCCATTGACTCAAGTGGTTAAGGCTTAGATCTCAGATCCAGAAAATCATTTGTTATTAGGTTCAAGGCCACTGAGACAAAAATCCAGCTTTCATCTTTCCCATTGGACTCTTTGGCATCCAAATTTTCACTTTATTTCTTATTCTTAAGTTCTATGGAGGATTTTTGCCATGGTTCTTCCAAATTACTTGCCAGGCTAACTCTGTCTAACTTTTAAAACTAGTGGTTGCCAAAGTAGAACCTGCAGACAGTCCACATGTTTTTGTAAGAAAAGTTTTATTGGAGCATGCTTATTTGTTTACATAGGTCTATTTCTGGATTTGCACTGTAATTGCAGAGTTGAATAGTTGTGAGAGAGATGGTATGGTGTACAAAACTAAAATTACTTACTTTCTAACCTTTACAGAAAATTTGCCAAACCTGGTCTTGACTATTGAACTAACTGGTTGATGATATTTGAGATTATGTACAGTATCATAGAGTCAGTCTGAGATCTTGACTTCATGATAATGTTCTTCTAAGTTCATCTTTGCTGGGGACCACTAAGCAGGTAAATTGAGCCTCATGTAACGTGTGTTAAGTACCTACTATGCAATAGTTACTGTAGGAGAGCCAGAGATCACCTCCAGCCCTACTTTAGCTCTTAGTGGGCTCTTCGGCTGGGTCTAGAAACCAAATCGACACCAGGCAGATTAACAAGATAAAAACAGACAAATTTTATTAGTTTTACAAGTACAGGAGATCTTCATAAGAGAGTGAAGTCTAAACAAGTGGCCAAAGCAAGATGCTTATACATTTTCTAGACAAAGAGCAATAAATTTGAAAAGAAATGATAGGACTAAGAAGATCTGGATAGGGCAGTAAAATTTCCCAGGGGAGTCACTAGGAGATATATTACGGGTGTAAAACAGGTGGAAGATAGGAGTTACTTCATTAGGTATGTTTATTCATGTCCATGGCGGCCATCAGTTCCAAGTATCTAGTAATAAGGACGGTTTTCTCACCCTGGTTTAGAGAGGGTACACCTTTCAGAGGAATCTTCCTGGCTTTCACAGCTTGCTGAATGCAGGAAGAGCCAGGTTTCTGAAACTACAATTTCTCCAGTGTTTTCAATTCAAAATAATCAATACACTTATCTGGCATATTTTGGAGTGGCACTCCTTCAGTACCATGATATATGCTTTCTTTTATGCCATTCATTACTACATATAATAATCCTGTGAGGTTGATATTTCTATCTCCATTTCACAGTAAGGAAATTTGAGACTTTGAGAGAAAAAAAATGATTTCCTTAAGGTCATACATTTATTGACATGACTAGGCTAGGACATGAACCCAGTCCATGGGCCCAGTATTGGGTTCTTTATTCTATACTAGTGCTTTAAAAATTGTTATCTCATTATTTTATTGTATGTATGTATTTATGTAAGAATTTATGTATTTGGCAGTGGAATTTTATTTTACTTAAAAGAAGCTGCCAGCGATTCTATCCAATGTGTATAAAGCAGATTAAAGCAGAACTTACTTGATGAAAGTGCCCCTGTGATCATGCACCTCTTCTTTGCAGCACACTCTCTCTCTGCCTTACACACACACACACACACATACACACACACACATGCTCTCTCTCCCTCTCTCTTCCGCCTTAACCTAAACATATGGTGGACCTTTCCAGGACCTACAACAAAAGATAGAATGACATGAGGTTTGGACCATCATCATTCAGTCTTTATTTTCCCCATAGCACAAACACCTGATTGCTCTATTGCCTCAATTCCAGGAATTTCCAAGGCATTTCATGCAATTGACATAAGAAGTCAAAGATTACTCTATTTGTTTGTGTGAGGTGTGGCTGCTTTAATCACTTCCAAGCTTCAGATTTTCCTATCAAATCCAAGGTAGTCTTAATACCATTTTTTTCCACAAACTTCTTTTTAGCTTGGCACTTCCATGTGGATGGAGTTTTATATATAAATACTAAAACATATGTTTATAAAGATATTTAGTGAAATCAGAAATATTTTTAGTGTAATGCTGATAAAAAGAGCTCTGTATACATTGCAATCTCAGCTTTCCCTGCATGATGTATTGAAGTGGAAATGTGTGTGTTAGCTTACTTACTCCTAGACAAGTACAATTGGAGGAACCTATGCTTAAATACTGTCAGTGATCTCTGGGTGGAGGGCTTCTGTGTGACTGATACTGTCCACCTTAGAACTTTCTGTATTGTCCATTCTTTTGAAATCATGTAGAAATGATTTGCCAGAAATAAGTATCTGTGTATACTTTCTTGTGACGCTTTGTGATATTGTTTCAAACATTTGAGATGAAATGTCTGGCTTGAGAGAACAGGTGTATCTTGGTCCCAGAATTCTTTCTCTCTAGGTCTAGAAATTTCTTTTCTTTTTTTTCTTTTTTTTTGGTCGGCCTGCATTTTTCTGTTTCTTTATTTGCAGTGACATTAAAGAGAGAGCACAAAAGGCTCTTGGCCTTTTATTTAACATGTTTACAGATATATCTCTACTTACAGCTTACCAGTATTGAATGAAAACTTGACTGGAAACACACCTCTCTGTGTTTTGAACAAAAGAAGAACAGATGTTAATAGATGTTATATGTTTTAAGTGTTACTGTCAGTGTATACATTTGGATGTAAATGAACTGAATCCATGTGGTAACTTCAAAGTATGAATGAGATTATATTTAGGGAGACAAATGGTTTGGGAATTTTAAAACTTACAAATGAGTCCTTGTGCTCAGGAAAGAAAATATGTGACACGCTGTATTACTTTTCACTGAAAGTTTCCTATATGATAAAGTTTATTGACTGCACAGATAAGTTTTTAAACATTTATGCTTTTGGGAAAATGTAGAATGAAAACCTGCATGCCATTCTGGAAAAAAAGGTTATGCATTAGTGCCACTTCCAAATTCAAAAAGATCAGTGTCACATTATGTAAACATCTTTGTATCAGTTATATTGCAAGTGACAGTACATTTTATAAGGTCTAAGGAAGCTTACATAAGAACAAATATTTTCCCAATACAACCAAATGCCACTTTGAATAAGGGGCACAGTAGAGGAGATGCAATGGATATGTGTAATGTGTGCTAAATTTGTGATTGCCTTGGGCACTACTAGAGTCACACTGAGTAATTTCACTTGACAGTCAAAAAAGAGGAGTTAAAGAAACGTGGCAGTTTCACCTCCTATGTCTATTCACAAACTCCCATGGTGACCTCATTAATCTTGGGGAGGAGAATTACTCAAAGACTGGATGCATAATGACAAAACGACTCCTTGTAAAAGTCAGTATCCAGTCCATCTGCCACTGGTTTTCTTTATGCTGGTGTTTGGCAGTTTTATAAAGGAGTGTGCCAAGGTGTGCTGGGTCACAGTTTGGGGAAGAGAATGCTGAACAAACACTGGTTTGCATACTTTGGCACATACACCAGAGGATACTGACCTCTGGCCTTGATGTCACTACACGAGACAATTGGTTGAACTGATATGCTTTACTTGCCTTGACTAACATTGTGTTTTGCCAACTGGCCAATTATTTAGTGGCCAAGGAGACTCACTGACTTTGGATTTGAATTCGGTAAACATTTTTTATGTGACTTACTTTGTGCCAGGCAGTATTCTGGTCACTCTGGCACTTTTTATCTCATTTGATAATCATAATAGTTTAGAAATAAGTTGACATTTTTATTTTAAAATTATTAAACCAAGGCCCTCTATTTCATGCTGTGGCTCTTCTGAATTCAAGGAGAAGTATGTTAACATTTAAAAAAATAAAATTATATCACATAATGTGACATAAAGATGATAAGGGCATCATCTTTTAATAGATATATACTATTATTAAAAATGTTGATTAGGTATTGAAAATTATAACAAGGACATTTCACCAGTGAAGTGGTGTAAGGACAGGGAAGTTGGGGCAATGGGAATTGGAACATAATGAACCACATTAAGCATACACGTGTCAAGTCTAGTTCTGAATCCTGTGGCAGGCCTTACAAGAGAGTCCTTGAGTCAGACAGGTGCAAATAGAACCAGGAGTTTGCATTGTCGTGGATGCAAAGGAGAAGGAAGTGTTCAACATTGTCAGATGTAGAAGAGAGGTCTGGAATGATAAAGACTGAAAATAGCCATAGGACTTTGCAGATGGAAGGTCACTGCTGACCTTACCAAGAGCCCCTTCTATGAAACTGAAAGGGCAACAAACAGATATGCAGAACGAGGGATGAGTAGGAAGGGAAGGAAGAGAGAAGATTGTTAGTGAATAGTCCAGTCCTTCCAAAGGTTTTGCTGGAAAGAAGAGTGTGGTTTCTAGAGGGAACACATCTGTAAGGAAGAGGTATTTTTTCAAGTTTAAGGAAATGGAGCATCTCTAGCATAACTACTGGAGTCTGAAAGAAAAGGGAGAGACTGCTTTGAGATATAGGAAGGGACTTGAAGACCAATGCCCCAGAAGCAACAGAAAGATGTGGGCCAGGGCACAGAGGGAACTGACTGACCTTGAACTAGATGAGGGAACCCAATGTCCTCACTCTTGAATGCTTATATTGTGATGTGGAAAGTTAAAGAAAATCATAGCTGATGGCCTCAATTGTCTTGATGAAGCAGAGAGGCCAGCAAAATATTGAAATTGGAAGGGATGGGGATTGATCTAAGGACTTTTGAGCAAGGGAGTAAAAACTGAACAGGGTCATTAAGCAGAATAGAAAATGGACTGAAGAAAAGTATAAAAGAGTATAGCTGAGAATCCAGCAAAGGTTGGCAATCATGAATTTGTAATGATGCCAAACTTCCAAATTTGCATGTCTTTCTCTTGCTATGTAAATCAGAAAGGGTGGATTGTAAAATTAGACCAGGGTTTGGGATTTAGAGTTTTGGCAGAAGGATAGTGGTTAAAAGACACTGAGAGGACTAGAGGACAAGTGGTGTGTAATCATAACCATCATATCCAGGCAGGGCAGGAAAGAAAGTGAAGATAGGAGACATCTACTAGGCTGGGAGGAAATGCAGAGACCTATGGATGGCAGGACTCTTTGAGAGTGATAACAGGATGGGGTAAAAGAAGCAGTAAACTATGCCCCAGAATCATCCTGAATGTGGAAGAATTATTAGGAGGCCTGGAAGGGTATATAGTTGAGAAACAAACATTTCAACAGACCAGAAGTCTTTAGAGTAATGATCCAGGAATAATGATCATGATGTTGGGTAGGAAATAACAGGGCCATATCACCAATACTCTGATCCTGCAATGGCGGGAGTAGAGGAAAGACTAAGCAGTCTTCACTTGAAACCCTTTAGAGAAAGCAGTGTCATCAGAGAAGAGCCAGGTTCCATTAAAGGTTTAAGTTGGAGAAGAATTCTGTCAAGTTTAGGAAGTATGTGAATCAATCTACCATGATCTTAAGGATCCAGAACACACAATGAGAATGTTTATGGACAAGGGCAGCAATACAATCTTGAGGCAGAGGGAAGCAGCACAATGGGGTGCTGTAGACTGTAGATGACAAAGGGACTTATATTCAGGGCAATGACCAAGGATGACAAGTATGGGATAGAGGAATATTGAAGTTTGCTGGCCTCATGTTGGTGCATAAGGCCAATGGGAAGCCTTATGGAGTTTCCTTGCAATTTTGTGAGTTGTATAAAAGCGAGTCATGGGTGAGAGCTCTTGGAGTCCCGAGCTTGAGTTTGTATAAGGATCCTAAACTTACATAGTACTTTATGTCAGTTTTCAGTTTTTCTTACCAAGCTGGGAGCTTGCTTAGATACAGATTTCAAGCTATTTACATTGCAACACACTTTTTTTTTTTTTTTTTTTTAAATGGCTTTCAGGGGATACTTTTGGTCAAAAATATGTTTGGGGCACTATGTGTGGATTTCATTGATTACTGCTTTCCATGCAATTGCTGGTTGTCTGTAGGTTCACTGCCCCTGTGAACAGAAGTCCTAGCCCTTCTAGAAAAAAAAATGTGTGGACCTAAACTAAAAATGCTTTAAGCCAGGAGAAACATTTAGTAATCCTTCAGAAATTTTATAGCACTACTGACTGGTGTGGAGCAGGTAGAAGTTGAGCTTATTTTTTCCTAATTATGAAAGTAAGATATATGTATTGTAAAATGTATTAAAAATATAGAAATGCAAAGATAAAAGAAAAAAATCACATTAAATCTCACCAGCTGGAGATATCCACTGTTAACATTTGGATGCATATTATTCAATATTTTTATGTCTCTGAATATGCTTTTTAGCTAAAATGAGATCGTAGCAACATATTTTATATTTTCTTGATTATCTTATAACATGATCACATCATCAATAATCTTCTATCGCATGATATTCAGTATAGTATTTCATCGACTTACTGTATCTACTTAACCAGTCTCCTCATGCTGTTCATCTGGGTTATTTTCACCTTTGTAGAATTATGAATCACCCTGGTATAAACAGTCTTAAAGAGAAATTAATCTCGCACACGTTTATGATTACTTAGGATGCATTCTTAGAAATGTAAGTGTTTTCAGTGTTTTCTCCTCTCCTCTCTCTCTCTCTCTTGCTCTCTTCCCTTCTCTCTCTTTCCTTCTTTTTCTCTTCCTGCTTTCTTGTCTGCTTTTCTTTTTTTGCTACAATTTACACTTGAAACCAATTTTATCCTACAAGCTAAGAATGCATTTTACATTTTTAAATGGTTAAAAAATTCTAAAGAAGAATGATATTCTTTGATATGTGAAAATTATATGAAATTTTTATTTCAGGATCCATAAATACAGTTTGGTGTACAGCCATGCCCATTTGTTTATATACTGTCTATATCTGCTTTCGCACTACTATGGAAGAGTTGAGTAGTTGCAACAGAGACTATATGACCCACAATGCCTAAAATATGTATTATTTGGTTCTTTACAGGAAATGATTGATGAGTCCTGATTTAAACCTGAGGAGTTTACGAAGTTATTATAGATAATGTCAATCCATTAACTTGATTCCAAAACAGTTTTCTTGTATGCCATACACTAATATTGTGAAGCAGAACCCCAGTTTCCTTGTCTGTAGAATGGGTCTAATAGTAGTGATGATTTCAAATTTCAAATGGTTTTTGTGAAGGGTAGAGATGAAATACATTTCAAGTATTTGAATAGTGCTTGGCTCAGAACTGAAAAGTAACATCACTAGAGGGCTTGCAGCTGCTTGCAAAGTGTCCCATTGGAAGAGTGTGCTATTCATTTCAAAGGAAGCAAGACAGACAGAGTTTGCTTCTTTTGGAGAACCTCGTACTGTATGTGTTTGACCCACATCTGCCTTCTAAAATGATTGCAGAGGCTCTTTCATGTGGCTGGGGTGGGAATTGGTCTCCATGATCAAGTAGCAACTTTGGGTTGCTGTCCTTGGTGGGGACATCTTAGATGCTTCTGGTGGTCGAATGTGATTGAATATATTTCACTTGCTCTACAAAGTCACTGTCAGCAGCATATGGATTACAAATGCACATGGAACAAACAATTTCACCAAAGGAAAGATAAAAACTGGGTTGGATAAAGAAGATGTAAAGAAAGAAAAAAGGGACTTGACAGAGTAGAGGGAAGCCAACAGAAGAAAAAATATTGGGTGTGATGACTGCTTTATAACTTTAAAAAACATGTAGGAAAAATATTTTTACAATGCCCTGTGTATTGTGTGCCTAAAAATAATACAGAAAACATAGGATTTTACGTGCATTAATGTACTGCTATGTACATTAATGTACTGCTGCCATGTAACCGAAGGTTGGAGTTACTGCCCCTTTGATGTAACTTAAGTCTTTTCTGTGCTTCTTTCCATATCCATCCCTTTTTTCTTTCTCTCTCATCTTAGAAGAAAATAGTCCTTCTTTTCCTACAAAGACTAGTCCATTAGTCCTACTTTCCCTTCCTCCTCTTGCTCCCGTCCCTTCCTTACCTGGCAAATCTCCCACCTTGCTTCATCAGTTATCCCTTCCATCTCACTTACTCCTCAACCATTCCAAGTGATACTTTCTCTAGAAATTTTATCAAAGAATTCTCTTTGGTATTTGGAGTAACACAAAGAAAGAATCTAATGGAGATAAAAGAGAGTAGTCACTGACGTCTCTTAACATAATCAATTCTCCATCATCTAGACTGATTGAACGCGATGTTGATGTGGTGGCTATTTAAGTATTCACTTTCAAAGTATTTACCACGCATACTTTGTTCAAAATACTTAAAATCCATCTTCAGCCTATACATTATTTAGATTATATTTTCAGTTTCTGAACACACAGGTTGGTAGGTCTCTTTCTCTCTCTTTCCCTTCCTTCCTGTCTTTGATAATCATTTATTATTGGATTTTGGAATTTTGGAAAGAGCTTGTGTTCTTTATTAAAGCATTTCTTTGGAATTTTTGGGAGTTCCTTTACAACCAATGTGTGGCCAGATTTTCTAATGTTCTGCATGTGCTTGAAAGAAATGTGTATTCTCTCATTATTGGGTGCAGGGTTCTATACGGTTTAATTAGATTAAGCTTGTTAATTATGTAGTTCAAATCTATGATTGTATTAAATTTTGCATGATTGATCTGGCACTTTTTTGACAGGTGTGTGTTAAAACTACTGCGGTAATTGTGGATTTATTAATTTTCCTTATATGTATGCCATTTTGTGTCACTTATATTTAGACTGTAGTGCTACTTTATTAATATTTTTACATTTAATCTTTATGTAATAAACCTGTTTATTTTTGGTAAAATTAATAAAAGATAAAACTTTAAACAAGTACTTACTTCTTAGAAATGTTATAAAATTTAGAGAATAGCAGCCCAAAATTTACCTCCAAAAGCATATCTCTTAATTTTGTTAACTTGTAAATGTAATTAACTGTTCATTGTGGGAATTTAAATTATTGGCTTCTTTTATGTATACATACATTTTAATTATTTTTGTTTGCTGGCCTCAGTGGAGAATGTCTTAGGTGCTTCTGGCGATTGAATGTGGTTGAATATATTTCGCTTCCTTTTTAGTGGAAGTGAAACGTATTTTACAATATATTTCATCACCCGGTCATAATCACTGCCAACATTTCATCATACAGCCTTCCATTCTTCCCTCTGTACATTTTTTTTTCCTGGTTGAGGTTATTATCCAATTCAATATTTTATCTTGATTTGTTTTAACTTTCGTTATAGCTTACACATTTTCTTACGTCATTACTCTTTTGTACATCCTACTTCTCCACCCCTAACAACTAAGAGAATTACAGTGAACTTTGGGATGCAATAAAATATACCGAAAATAGTGAATAGCACAGAACTAAATTGTGAAGAACAGAAACTAAAGAATATGACTTGACCATTAATCACATTATTTGTACCACTGTTTAGAAACTTGAATTATCGAGTTTTTACAATGGTTGCCCTTCTTGGGGAAAGCTTTATAGCAAAGGTGGAATTTAAGCTGATCGTCGATCTTTTCGTCAATGCCAAGCCAACTCCATTTAGCAAAGGTACTAGCGCAGGTGTGAACCAGGCCCCATAATACAGAGTGGGTGATGGAAAGTAGATTAGACAGCAATAATGTAATAGGAAGACCCGTCAGCTTCATTCTTGAGAGGGGCAGGTATACAATTTACCAAGCAGGATGGGACCAAATTCTGGAGGACCTAGACTGTCAAAAGAGTTGCTGCTCTCTGTGCAAAAGAGATGCTTCTAGCTGTGTTGCTGCCACATTGATAAACTGGTAGTTTGAGATGAGGAAAGAGGAATTTTTTTGTTCCCATAGGTTATGCAGTCTCAACTACAAATTTCTGTCTGCGAAGAAGGGAAGGACAAAGCAGAACTGCTTTAAGAAAGGAAAGTGAAAAACATTAGGCTGATTTTGCTGGTGAATTTGTAACCCCAAGTTAGCATAGATCATCATTTTTTGTCCTTCTTATAAAAGTATGAGGAAGTGTAATTATCCTGATATTAAATAGGAAGGAACCAGATCTCAAGGGGGTTGAGTAATTTCATGTGACCAACACCACAAGCTAAATCTTCGGGCACCTAGTTTGACAGGTTTTCTATTAATCTGTACTGCTTCTTCAGGGCTCAATGTGATAGTATTTAATGATGATAACAGTGGTAGCTAGCCCTTTTTTCACAGCTTTGAGGTCTGTAAGGTCTTAATTTTTCCTAGCAAAATTCTGCAATACTAAATATCAGAAGGAAAAAATCTCTAGAGAAGTCCAGCCTTATAGTTATTGTTTATTGAGCACTTTTTTTCTAGCTGGATCATTGTAGGATTTTATGCACATACACATGCACATGAACACTCACACACATATACACATCATATTTATCTAGGTGTGGATCTCTTCATTGTTTTTGCTTGGAATTTGTGGGACTCATTTTATCAATATTCTCAGCTTTTTCCTCAGCCCAGAAAAGTCATCCTCAGTTATAGTTTTAATAATTGTTTGTTGTGGACTTATGCTGTCTACTTCATCGAAATGCCTATGATGGCTAAGTCAGTTCAGCCCTTCATATCTATATTCCTTTCTCTCTTCTTTTCAATGTTTTAGTTTTTGACTTTTGTACTCTGGAGACCTTCAGAATGTGAGGATTTTGTTTTATTTTCTGTAGTGTTAGTTTGGCTTTTCACTTAATGTGCCTCTCTTGACCTACCTTTCCCTCCATTTTCCCCGTATTTCAATAAATGGAACCTTCATCCACCCAATTGCTCAAGCCAGGAGCTCTCTGTGTCTGAATTCTTACAGGCAAAACCTTGCCAAATCTTTTCTAACATACATCCAAAGTATGTGTTGAATCATTTCATTTCACAAAGCAAAATAGTGGCTAAGGTAGGGCTGGAACCCAGGTTTTCTGGAACGCCCTGGTTTATATCCTGGCTCCACCACTTTCTACCTGTGTATTCATGGGGAAATTACTTGACTTCTCTGAGTGCTCATTTTTTAAATAAGACATGAAGACAGCTACATTTCAAAGATAAATTAAAAAAACTCTATGACTTCATTTATATGAAATGTACAGCTTAGGCAAATCTATAGAGACAGAAAATAGATTAGTGGTTGGCTAGTGATGAGAGGGTCTAGGAGGGAAACGTGGGGAGCATTGACTGCTAAAGGATATGGGGTTTCTTTTGGGGGTAGTGAAAATGTTCTAAAATTGATTGTAGAGATAGTTTGACAATTCTGTGAAGATACTAAATTTAATTGTTAGCTTTAAAGGGTGAGTTATATGGCATATGAACTACATTTCAATTAAGCTGTTTAAAAAGAAAAAAAAAAAGATTAAAGGAGGGAAAGTTCCTGAGATGGCCAACAATGGAGTCCCTTCAACCTCAAAGGCCCGGATGAACCTTTTTCCATGTTCTAGTTTGGTCATCCAGATTCGTGGCCCAGTGAAACTCTCACAAGTACCTGGTCTTGCACCGGGACAGAGTCTCCTTAGCTGCATCACAGTGACCTTTTTAACAGGCTTTCCCCGCTTTAGAAACACAGCTTGGAAATCTCTATCCCTTTGTGGATATTGGAAGCTACATTTGGCAGCTTCCTAAGGTAAGCACAGAGCAAAAATAATTTGCCACCTGGGGCTTTATGGCAGATGGAACTTAGTTGCCTCTTAATATCCTCAGCTGAAGAGTTGAGACATACCTGAGGCCTCAATTTTTTCAAAGGTCTGATGCGTTTGTCTTTAATGCGAACTGCACTGGCCTGATAGTCCTGGCAATTCCAATGCTGAATTACTTGACTCATTTTATAGAGTTAAGGGCATATGTTTTAAGGAATCTGCCTTGATCGTCCCCACTGAGAAATATCCTCCAATGTGGATTACTCACTGCAGGTTTACTAGAGACATTTGATACAATCTGGAAGGTTTAAGAGTTGAAGACATGCCCTGGGTCTCCATTTTGTAAGAGGTCCCACGCATCAGTCTTCACAACAAACCATTCTTACCTTTTGCTTTCCACTGAGCCAGTCCATATTATCAAGGAAGCTGAAAGAAATGACACAACTTGCACTTTGATTTTATAAGAAGTTGAATCTATTTATCTCCATTGGTACCATTCTAGAATTACTCCCAACAACATAGATTTATTCTGGACTTTCAATGCAGTCTATATAACAGAGTTGGGGACATAACTTGGGCCTAAATTTTATAAGAAGTTTGATCCTCCCATCTCCACAAAAACCATCCTGACCTATCTCTCTCCCATGCTGAATTACTCCAGTTTTTCAATAACTTCTGGAATATATAAGAGTTGATGATACACCTCAGGCTGCAATTTTATAAGAAGTTGCTCCTACTTATCTCTATTACAAAGCATCCTGAATTAACACCGCCCAGAGTGAAGTCACCGGATGCAGATTTACTGGAGGCATTCTATATGGCCAGGCATTTACCGGAGACATTCTGTATGATCAGGGAACCTGAAGAGTGAATACGTCCAGTAGGTCTGATGGATTAACCTGGTACCATCTTTTCCCACTTCAAGAATTCCTTTGAAGGTTCAATTAGATAATATAGTTATAGTACTTGGTACACAGCAGTCTCTTAACTAATGTTTGTTCTCACTGCCTCTGGACTCATTTCTATCGCCTCCATTCATACAACCACATGGGTATTTATCATGTGTATTTACACACACTCGTGTGTGTATTCATATATATTACATATATAGGAGTGTACACATACATTTGTGTATGTGTGTGTGTATATGTATATGTAATACATATATACACATCTATTCATCTCCATTGGAATCATTGTAGAATTACTCCCAACAACATAGATTCATTCTGAACTTTCAATGCAGTCTATATAACAGAGTTGGGGACATAACTTGGGCCTAAATTTTGTAAGAAGTTTGATCCCCCCATCTCCACACAAACCATCCTAGCCTGAATGTTTTGATATGTATGTATGTGTATATGTATTACATATATGTGTGTGTGTGTATATACATATATACACATGTATATGTGTATGTTTGTATATACATATATTCTAGAGTAAAATGGAGAGTTACTTAAGTCATTTGAAGGAATGCTGCACCTATTTACCACAGAGGTCTGTTTTGAGTATTCGGTGTGAAGGAAGGATACGAATATTTTAGAAAGACAAAACAAACATTACTTTGAGTGAAAGAGATTAGTGCATTTCCATCTTTCTTTAAAAACACAGAAAATAAAGTAGGAAATGAGTCTATTTGTGTGGTATGGGGGAAAGCAACTGTCCCTCAAGTGGCCCATTTCTTCTTGGATCTCCATGCAAAAGGCAAACTGGAGACCAGGGAGGCTGGAGCAACCTAGATAGGACATCAGTAGGGAGGCCATGTGATTGGCCCTGAGGCATCTCACAGACTGTCATCTCAAGTACTGTTGTGGAGCCAAATGCTGAAGTGAATAAAATATGTTCTAGTTATGCTTGGGAGACCTCCCAAGTCCAGCTGCCTTACTTTCCTCCTCCCTTTGCTTTCTTTTGCCAAGATTATGCTAGAAGGAAAAGGAGAGAGGAGAGGAGAAAGCTGGGACAACTCCATCACTAAATTATATATGTTACATTTTTATTTGCAGTTAGAAAAACTGTGATTGCCTATCAGCCTTGTGTTTACTTAGCAACTGCAGATTAGGAGAGAACTAGGAAGAGTGCTAGAAGATTTGATCTTTCACTGACTTTGGGAAAATTTCTTTGATATCCTGAGCATCAGCTTCACTATTTGCAAAAATAGCAATAGAGATAATAATACTTTCCCCCCTCTTTTCACATGTTGCTTGTTATCAACATATAAAGCACAAACAGGTGAACTCCTTCCTAGGTTCGCATAATTCACATTTAAATGAGACTAAAATGTTTAGCTAAACTCAAAGAAGAAAAAAAGGGCAGAAGTGAGATATTTTCTACGTATTAAAACAGCAGAGATTAAAAAATAATGACATGTATTGGTAAGAGTACAAGGAGATGGGCAGTTTCATGTTCTTCTAGTGAGGGTTGAAATTTTGGTATATGGTGAGAGATAGGCATCTAGTTTCATTCTTTTGCATATGGATATCCAGTTTTCCAGTACCATTGATTGAAGAGACTGTCCTTTCCCCAATGTATGTTTCTGACACTTTGGTCAAAAATGAGTTCACTGTAGATGTATGGATTTGTCTTTGGGTTCTCTATTCTGTTCTGCTGATTTATGTTTCTGTTTTATGCCAGTACCATGCTGTTTTGATTACTATAGCTCTGTACTATAATTTAATGTAAAGAAATGTGATTCTTCCAGTTTTGTTATTTTTTGCCCAGGATTTATTTGGATATTCTGAGTCTGTAGTGGTTCCATATAGATTTTAGGATTTTTTTTTCTATTTCTGTGAATAATATCATTTGTATTTTGATAGAGATTGCATTGAGCCTGTAGATTGCTTTGGGTACTATGGAAATTTTAACAATATTGCTTCTTCCAATCCATGTTCATGGAATATCTTTACATTTTTGGTGTCCACTTCCATTTCTTACATTAATGTTCTATAGTTTTCATTATAGAGATCTTTCACTTCTTTTGTTATTCTTAGGTTTTTTGTAGTTATTGTAAATGGGATTATTTTCTGGATATCATTTTTCTGATTGTTTGCTGTTGGCATATAGAAATGCTACTGATTTTTGTATGTTGACTTTGTATCCTGCAGCTTTACTGAATTTATATATCATTTCTAACAATTTTTTTTGTGAAGTCTTTAGTAGGTTTTTCCAAATGTAAGATTATACCATCTTTAAACAAGGATAATTTGACTCCTTCCTTTTCAACTTGGATGCCCTTTATTTCTTTCTCTTGTCTGTTTGTTCTACCTAGGACTTCCACTACTATGTTGAATAACAATGGTGAAAGTGAACACCCTTATCATGTACCCAATCGTGAAAGAAAGGCTTTCAGTTTTTTTCCCCCATTCATTACAATACTAGCTGTGAGTTTATCACATATGGTTTTTATTATGTTGAGATATGTTCCTTCTATGCCCAGTTTTTTGAGGGTTTTTGACATGAAGAGATGATGAATTTCATCAAATGCTTTTTCTGCATCAATTGAAATGATCATATGATATTTGTTCTTCATTCTGTTGATATGATGTATCACATTAATTGATTTTGTATGTTGAACCATCCTTGCATGCCTGAGATAAATCCCAGTTGGTCGTGATGAATGATCCTTCTTAATATATTGTTGAATTCAGTTTGCTAATATTTTTTGAGGATTTTTGCATCAATATTCATCAGTGATACTGGCCTATAGTTTTCATTTTTTGATGTATCTTTGGTTTTGGTACCGGGATTACACTGGCTTTGTAAAATGAGTTTGGAATTATTCCATCGTCCTCTATTTTTTAGAGTAGTTTGGGTAGTATAGGTGTTAATTTTTGAAATCTTTGGTATAATTCAACAGTGAAGCCATCGGGTCCTGAGCGGGAGACTTTTCAATATGGCTTCAATCTCTTTACCTGTTATTTGTCTATACAAGTTTTGGATTTCTTCATGGTTTAATCTTAATATGTTGTATGTTTCTAGGAATTCATTCATTTCTTGTAGATTTTCCAACTTACTGGAATATAGTTGCTAATAGTAGTAATTAATGTGGTACCATTTGTAACATCTCTTTTTTCACATCTGATTTTCATTCAGCTATTTTCTCTTTTTTTCCTTGGTTAATCTGGCTAAAGGTTTGTCAATTTTGTATATCTTTTCAAAACACCAACTTTTAGCTTTATCTTTTGTATTGTTTCCTTCATTTCAAATTCATTTATTTCTGCTCTTGCTCTTTATTATTTCATTTATTCCACTAGTTTTGTGTTTGGGTTGTGCTTGCTTTTCCAGTTCTTTAAGATGCATCATTAGGTTATTTTAAGTTTTTTTTTTTTTTTTTTTTTGATGTAGGCACTTATAGCTGTAAACCTCCCTCTTAGTACTGCTTTTGCTGTATCCCATAAGATTTAGCATGTTGTGTTTCAATTTCCATTTGTTTCAATACATTTTCTGAATTTTTTCTTCATTTTTTCATTAACCCACTGGTCATTCAGAAGCATATTGTTTTATTTCTGTGTATTTGCACAGTTTCCACAGTTCCTTGTGTTATTGATTTCTAGTTGTATTCTGTTGTGTTCAGAGAAGATGCTTGATTTACATTTTCTTTTTTATTTCAGTAGGGTTTTGGGGAACAGGTGGTGTTTGGTTACATGAATAAGTTCTTTAGTTGTGATTTCTGAAGTTTCGGTGCACCCATCACCCAAGCAGTGTACACTGTACCCAATGAATAGTCTTTTATCCCTTGCTACCCCCATCCTTTCCCCTGAGTCCCCAAAGTTCAATATATCATTCTTATACCTTTGTGTCCTCATAGCTTAGTTCCCACATATGAGTGAGAATATACAGTGTTTGGTTTTCCATTTCTGAGTTACTTCACTTAGAATAATAGTCTCCAATTCCATCAAGGTTGCTGTGAATGCCAATATTTCATTCCTTTTTATGGCTGAATAGTATTCATATATATAATTTTCTTCATCCATTCATTAATTGATGAGCATTTGGGCTGGTTTCATATTTTTGCAATTGCAAATCATGCTGCTACAAACATGTGCACAAGTATCTTTTTGGTATAATGACTTCCTTTCCTCTGGGTCGATACCTAGTAGTGGGATTGCTGGATCAAATGGTAGATCTACTTTTAGTTCTTTAAGGAATTTTCACACTCTTTTCCATAGTGGTTGCACTAGTTTACATTCCCTCCAACAGTGTAAATGTGTTCCCTATTTAGCCATTCCAGCCAACATCAATTATTTTTTGATTTTTTGATTATGGCCATTCTTGCAGGAGTGAGGTGGTATTGCGTTTTGATTTTGATTAGCATTTCTTTGATCATTAGTCATGTTCAGCATTTTCCATATGCTTGTTGACCATTTGTATATCTTCTTTTAAGAACTGTCTTTTCATGTTCTTAGCCCACTTTTTAATGGGATTGTTTGTTTTTTTTTTTTTTCTTGCTGATTTGTTTGAGTTTTTGTACATTCTGAATATTAGTTCTTTGTTGGATGTATAAATTGTGAAGATTTTCTCCCACTCTGTGGGTTGTCTGTTAACTCTGCTGATTATTTCTTTTGCCATGCAGAAGCTTTTTAGTTTAATTAAGTTCCATCTATTTATCTTTGTTTTTGTTGCATTTGCTTTTGCATTCTTGGTCATGAAATCTTTGTCTAAGCCAATGTCTAGAAGAGTTTTTTCGATGTTATATTCTAGAATCTTTATGACTTCAGTCTTACATTGAAGTTTTTGATCCATCTTGAGTTGATTTTTGTATAGGGTGGGAGATGAGGATCCAGTTTCATTTGTCTACATGTGGCTTGACAATTATACCAACACCATTTGTTGAATAAGGTGTACTTTCCCCACTTTATGTTTTTCTTTGCTTTGTTGAAAACCAGTTGGCTGTAAGTATTTGGGTTTATTTCTGGGTTCTCTTTTGGTCTAGATGCCTATTTTTATACCAGTACCATGCTGTTTTGGTGACGATGGCCTTATAGTATAGTTTGATGTCAGGTAATCTGATATCTCCAGATTTGTTCTATTTGCTTAGTCTTGCTTTGGCTATGTGAGCTCTTTTTTGGTCCCATATGAATTTTAGGATTGTCTATTTTCTAGTCCTATGAGGAATGATGGTGGTATTTTAATGGGAATTGCATTAAATTTGTAGATTGCTTTTGGCGGTATGGTCATTTAAACAGTATTGATTCTACCCATTTATGAGAATGGGATGTGTTTCTATTTGTTTGTGTCATCTATAATTTACTTCTGTATTTTTTAGTTTTTCTTGTAGAGGCCTTTTAGCTCCTTGGTTAGGTATATTCCTAAGTATTTTATTTTATTTTTTTCAGCTATTGTGAAAGGGGTTGAGTTCTTGAGTTGATTGTCAGCTTGGTCGCGGTTGCTGTATAGCAGAGCTACTGATTTGTGTACATTAATTTTGTATCCTGAAACTTTGTTGAATCCATTTACCAGTTCTAGGAGCTTTTTGGATGAGTCTTTAGGATTTTCTAGGTATACGATCATAGTTTGCCAAAGCGATAGTTTGCCTTCCACTTTGCCAATTTGGATTCCCTTTATTTCTTTCTCTTGTCTGACTAGGCTCTGGCTTGGTCTTCCAGAACTATGTTGAATAGAAGTGGTGAGAATGAGCATGTTTGTATTGTTCCAATTCTCAGGGGAAAATGCTTTCAACTTTTCCCCGTTCAGTATAATATTGGCTGTGAGTTTGTTGTAGATGACTTTTATTACGTTAAGGTATGTTGCTTCAATGCCGATTTTGCTGAGGGTTTTAATCATAAATGGATGCTGAGTTTTGTCAAATGCTTTTTCTGAATCTATTGAAATGATCATGTGATTTTTGTGTTAAATCCTGTTTATGTGGTGTGTAACATTTATCGACGTACGTACGTTAAACCATCCCTGCATCCCAAGTATGAAACCTACTTGATCATGGTGGATTGTCTTTTTGATATGCTGTTGGATTCAGTTTGCTATTATTTTGTTGAGGATGTTTGCATCTATTTTCATCAGGGATATTGGTCTGTAGTTTTGTTGTTGTTGTTGTTGTTAGGTCCTTCCCTGGTTGTGGTAGTAGGGTGATACTGGCATCATAGAATATTTTAGGGAGGATTTCTTCTTTCTCTGTCTTGTATAACAGTGTCAATAGGATTGGCACTAATTCTTCTTTGAATGTCTGATAGAATTCAGCTGTGAGTCCATCTGATCCTGGACGTCATTTTGCTGACAAATTTTTAATTACCATTTCAACTTTGCTGCTTGCTATTGGTCTGTTCAGAGTTTCTGTATCTTCCTGGTTTAATGTAGGAGAGTTGTATATTTCCAGGAATGTATCCATCTCCTCTAAGTTTTATAGTTTATGTGCCTCAAGGGGTTCACAGTAGTGTTGAATAATCTTTCGTATTTCCGTGGCATCAGTGGTAATATCTCCCGTTTCTTTTGTAATTGAGTTTATTTGGATCTTCTCTCTTCTTTACTTAGTTAATCTCACTAACTGTCTATCAATTTTACTTATATTTTCCGAGAACCAGCTTTTTGTTTCACTTATCTTTTATGTATTTTTTTTTGTTTCAATTTCATTTAGTTCTGCTCTGATCTTCATTATTTCTGTTCTTCTGCTGGAGTTTGGTTTGGATTGTTCTTGTTGCTCCACTTTTGTGCGGTGTTACCTTAGATTGTCTATTTGTGCCCTTTCACACTTTTTGGTGAAGGCATTTAATGCTATGAACTTTCTTCTTAGCATTGCATTTGCTGTTTCCCAGAGGTTTTGAGAGGTTGTGTCACTATTGTATTTCAATTCAAATTTTTTTTTTTTTTGAGACGGAGTCTCGCTCTGTCGCCCGGGCTGGAGTGCAGTGGCCGGATCTCAGCTCACTGCAAGCCCCGCCTCCCGGGTTCACGCCATTCTCCTGCCTCAGCCTCCGGAGTAGCTGGGACTACAGGCGCCCGCCACCTCGCCCGGCTAGTTTTTTGTAATTTTAGTAGAGACGAGGTTTCACCGTGTTAGCCAGGATGGTCTCGATCTCCTGACCTCGTGATCCGCCCGTCTCGGCCTCCCAAAGTGCTGGGATTACAGGCTTGAGCCACCGCGCCCGGCCCAAATAATTTTTTAATAGCCATCTTGATTTCATTGTTGACCCAACCATCATTCAGGAGCAGATTATTTAATTTCCATGTTGTTGGCATGGTTTTGAGGGTTCCTTTTGGATTTGATTTCCAATTTTATTCCACTGTTGTCTGAGAGAATACTTGATATAAATTTGGTTTTCTTAAATTTACAGAGATTTTGTTTTGTGGCCTATCATATGGTCCATTTTGGAGAATGTTTCATGTGCTTATAAATAGAATGTATATTCTACAGTCATTGGGTAGAATGTTCTGCAAATATCTGTTGAGTCCGTTTGTTATAGGCTGTAGTTTCAGTCCATCATTTCTTTGTTGACTTTTTGTATTGATGACCTGTCTAGTGCTCTCAGTGGATTATTGAAGTCACCCACTGTTATTTTGTTGCCATCTATCTCATTTTTTAGGTCTAATAGTAATTGTTGTATAAATTTGGGAGCTCCAGTGTTAGGTGCATATATATTTAGGACTGTGATATTTTCCTCTTGGACTAGTCCTTTTATCATTATATAATGTTCCTCTTTGTCTTTTGAAATTGCTGTTGCTTTAAAGTTTGTTTAGTCTGATATAAGAATAACTACTGCTGGCTTTTGGTGTGCATTTACATGGAATATCTTTCTCCACGCCTTTACCTTAAGGTTATGTGGGTCCTTATGTGTTAGGTGAGTCTCCTGAAGACAGCAGAAACTTGGCTGGTAAATTCTTACCCATTCTGACATTCTGTATCTTTTCAGTGGAGTATTTAGGCCCATTACTTTCAATGTTAGTATCGAGGTATGAGGTGGTATTGAGGTGGTATTCTATTCATCATTGCGATTTGTTGCCTAAATAACTTGTTTTCTTTCATTGTGTTATTGTTATATAGGTCCTGTGAGATTTATGCTTTAATGAGGTTCTATTTTGGTGTTTTTTGAGGATTTGTTTCAAGATTTAGACCTCCTTTTACCATATCTTGTAGTGCTGGCTTGGTAGTGACAAATTCTTTTAACATTTGTTTGTCTGGAAAATAATGTATCTATCCTTCATTTACGAAGCTTAATTTTACTGGATACAAAATTTTTGGCTGATAATTATTTTGTTTAAGAAAGCTAAAATTAAGGCCCCAATCCCTTCAAGCTTGTAGGGTTTCTGCTGAGAAATCTGCATTCGTCTGATAAGTTTTTCTTCATAGGTTAGCTGATGCTTTTGCCTTACCGCTCTTAAGATTCTTTCCTTTGTCTTGACTTTAGATAACCTGATGACTTTGTGCCTAGGTGATGATCGTTATATGATGAATTTCCCAGGTGTTCTTTGAGCTTCTTTGGGGATATTTTGATTTCTAGATCTCTAGCAAGGTCAGGGAAGTTTTCCTTGATTATTCCTTCCAATATGTTTTCCAAACTGTTACATTTCTGTTCTTCCTCGGGAACACCAATTATTCTTATGTTTACCATAGTCCCAAACTTCTTGGAGGCTTTGTTAATTTTTTAAAATTCTTTTTTCTTTGTTTTTGATGGATTAGGTTCTGCTTGTTCGATTCTATTGCTGAGATTTTCCAGTGAATTTGCATTTCTCTAAGTGTGTCCTTGATTACCAGAAGTTGTGATTTTTTTTTTTTTTAGTTATTCTATTTCACTGAAGAATTTTCCTTTCATTTTCTGGGTCATGTTTTTTATTCATTTAAGCTGGACTTCACCTTTCTCTGGTGCCTCCTTGATTAGCTTAATAATCGACCTTCTGAATTCTTCTTCTGGCAATTGAGATGAACGAGGTTCATCCCAGTGAGATGAACCAGGTTCCTCAGTTGGAAATGCAGAAATCACCCACCTTCTGCGGGGATCTCCCTGGGAGCAGCAGACCAAAGCTGTTGCTATTTGACCATCTTGCTGGACCCTCTCCAGACTGCTTTTCAAGTTTATTTAGGGTACCTGTGCACTTCAGTTTACCATGATGAGGCTTGCCAGAATTGACGTTCCAACTGCTGGGATGGGCGATTCCCCTCTGAGGGTGGTTTAAATACTCCCTCCAAATGTAAATTAGTTCATCCATTGTAGAAAGCAGTGTGGTGATTTGTCAAAAAGCTAAAAGCAGAACTACCATTCGACCCAGCAATCCCATTACTGGGTACATACGCAGAGTAATATAAAGCATTTTACCATAAGGGGACATGCACACAGATGTTCATTGCAGCACTATTCATAATACCAAAGACATGGAATTAACCTACATGCCCATCAATGACAGATTGGATAAACAAAATGTGGTAGATATAGACCATAGAGTACTATGCAGCCATAAAAAATGAGATCATGTCTTTTGTGGGAACATGGGTGAAGCTGAAGGCTATCATACTTAACAAACTAAAGCAGGAACAGAAAACCAGACACTGCATGTTCTCATTTATATGTGGGAATTAAATGATAAGAAGATATGAATACAAAGAACAAACAACAGACACTAGGATCTACTTGGGGGAGGGCTGTTAGGGAGAGAGAAAGGAGCAGAAAATATAACTGTTGGATAGTGGGTTTAATACCTGCGTGATGAAATAATATCTACAACAAACCCCTGTGACACGTGTTTACTTATGTAACAAGCCTTCACATGTACTCCTAAACCTAAAATAAAAGTTAAAAAATAAATAAAAGTCAGAATTAAAAAATAAATAAAATAAGTACACAACCCACAGGTGGACATCAACTGAAATTATCCCAGTTTTGCTTTCTGCTGAGACAGGGCAGCACCGAGGTCAAAGCAATGTTTCACAGTTGCTGCACTCTTCCTCTCCCAAGTGCAGATTCTCTCTCCATGCCATGTAACCATTGCTAGGGGATGGGGGAGGGGTAATGTTGGCAATTTAAGACTGTCTTTTCTGCCCTCTTCATTGCCTCTTTCAGTGATACAATGTTAACAGCCGGTACTGTGAGTGTTTACCTGATTGAAGATGCTTTTTTTTTGTTGTTGTTATATAGTTGTTAAATTGCTGTCCTTGAGTTGGGGTGGGACAAACAGTGGAGCTTTCTCTTTGGTCTTGTAGCTCCACCCCTCTCTGAATGCAGTTGTTAAAAAGAATATTATGAAAGAATATTTATTGGCATAGATAAATGCTCTCAAAAGTGGAGATACTTGTTTACATACTTTGCAACACATTGTAACATTGTTTATAAGAATAATATTGTGTGAAGCAAATCGTAAAATATCAAACAATAGAGGATTAATTAGTACTATAATGCATACTCTGATTAAATATTAAGCACGGTAAAAAGCATGAATTTTGGGTGTTTTCTAAGTCTGTATGAATATTGATGCAAATGCTGAATGAAAACACACACTATATGTTCAGTGTAATTTATAATATCTCTAACATATATGTATAGGAAAATATAAGGGATAATATCCTGAAATAATAATTAGTCAACTTTTATGGTAGGGGAATTATTTGTTTAAAATGTATTTATTTCTAAATTTGAAATTAAGTCTACCAAGTAAAATGACTATCAATAATATTATGGATTAGATGTTTGCCCACAAAATTCATATTGAAGCCCTAACCCCCAACTTGATGATATTTGGAGGTAAGACTTTTAGGAGATACTTAAGTTTAGATGAGTTCATAAGGTTGGGGCACCTGTGATGTGATTAGTGCCCTTATAAGAAGAGGAATAGAGACCAGAGCCTCCTCTCTCTGTTGTCAGAGGATGCAGCAAGTAGGTGGTTATCTGCAACCAGGAAGGGAGCCCTCACCAGAACCTGACTGTGCTGGTACTCTGAGCTTTGACTTTCGGGCTTCAGACTGTGAGAAATAAATGTCTCTGTGAAGCCACTCAGAATATGGTATTTTGTTATAGCAGTCTGATCAGACTAAAACAAATGACAGTAGCAAAACTGGAGGCTATTTCAAGGATCCAGTAGTCTCTAGTATTATACAGGAGGTAAAACATATATCTCTAATGACCAGAAATAGTTCTAGTAATTTTAAAAGCATAGATCCCAAGAGGAAAACTTGGATCAATTAGCATGATAATAAAATTGATGGAAAGAGTAGTTTCTACTTGGTGTCTACTAGTTTCTTGACAGTGTAAGAGACACTTTTACACCTGAACTCATATAATCTTGATGACAACATGGTGTGTCATTTAATTTTTATTATGCTTTATGGGAAGGTGGGGATTGTCTCAATTTCACAGGTATGGAAAGTATATCTCTAAGAGATTAAGGCACTTAAGATCATATAGCTATGATGTGCAAAAAGTGTGAGAATTTGGTTTGGTTCCTATGTATCTGTGTTTTTGATCATCACTATGCCAACTGGGTGTAATGAGGGATGAGTTTCTAGAAGGGATGGTATTCAGCTATGATGGTTAACCAATAGCTAGAGTTTAGGTTTGAGTACTCTGTTGTCTTAGAGATACGTTTTCATTAAGCATTGATGATGAAAGCTGCTTCAGTTCTTAAGCTGTTCACTTTGGATAAATAGACTGGATTGCAAAAAGGGACATTTGTAACTTTTTATTTTGAAATTATTTTAGACTTACTGAAAAGTGGCAACATTAGTACATTAGTACAGATTTTCTGCATACTTAGTTTCCCCTCATTTTAACTTCTTCTATTACCATAGTATAATTATTGAAACTAGGAGACACTCATTGATACAATACTGTCACCTACACTACAGATTTTATTTAGATTTCACCAGTTATTCTACCACTGTTCCTTTCCTGGTCGAGGATCTCATCCAGTATCTCATGTTTCAATTAGTTGCCATTCTCTTTAGCCTCTTCTAGGCTGTGACAGTTCTGCCTTGTCTTGTCTTTCATGACCTTGACATTTTTGAGGTAAACTGGTAAGATAGTTTTCAGTATGTTTCTCAATGAGAGTTTTTCTGAAGTTTCCTCATGGTTAAATTCAGGTTAGGAATTTTGGCAGGGATAACACAGAAGTGTGTCTTTCCCAATGCATGCTACCAAGAGGTACATAATTTCTCTGTGTCTCCTTACTGTGATGTTAACCTTGATCACTTGGGAAATGTGGTGTCACTAGGTCATTCCATTATAAGGATGATACTGGTTTTCCCTTTGTATTAATTCGTATTTTGTTAGGAAATACTTTGAGATTCTGTAAATACCATGAATACCTGTTATTCATCATATGTTTTGCTCACTACTTTTAGCACCTGTTAACATTTCTTAACTACAATAATTACTTTTGTGGTGTTTGCCCAATGGCAATGTTCTATCTACATCACTCATTCTACATTTGTTAATTTGAATTGTACTGTAAAAACATCTGCCCTTCTCCGTTTATTTATTTATTCAATTATTTATTTTTGTCAGTATATACTCCAGGATATTTATTTTGTTATTATCATCATTTAATTATCCCTATATCTCATGCTATATAAAATAATGAACTCCAAAATGAACAGCTAAATAAGTGTAAAAATGAAACCACAGAAATGCTAGAAGAAAACATGGATAATTTCCTCTTAAAGTTTGTTGTTTAAGGCTTTCCAACTACAACTTTTCAATTTACATGAAATTCCATATGCAAAAATAACTAAATACATAAATTATTGATAGACTACATGAAACTAAAACAGTTGCACTATAAAACATGCTAAACAAAATTGAAAGATAACTGATAAACAGGATGAAAATGTTTGCACCATATCACAAAAGACTAATATCCCGCAAATATAAAGAACTCTTAAATCGAGTGCTAAATGACTAAAACCCTCATTACACCCAGTTGGCATAGTGATGATCAAAAAAAAGGGAAAAATAAAGACATAAGCAGGAAATACACACACACACACACACACACACACACACACACACACACACACACACGTGTATATATATGTGCATATATATGTATATATGTGCATATATATGTGTATATATGTATATATGTGCATATATATGTGTATATATATGTGCATATATATGTATATGTAAGATATCCCATAAGTAGAGGAAAAATGCCTAAGCTCACTTATAATTAGAGAAATGCACACTAAAACAATAGCAAGATGCTGTTTTCTTCCTATCAAACTGGTGAAAATTTAAAAATATGACAACATATTCTCTTGGCAAGGCTGTGGAGAAAGAATTACTCCTCTTTATTGCTGATGGGAATGCAAACCAGTGCAAAAGTGGACTTTTTCAACTATCTAGCACAGAGGTTATACAGATGAAACAGAAATGTATTTATTTTCTGGTGATATTTGGGAGAAGACTGCGTTACGATGATGTTTCTGGAGGTCACTGGTAATATAAGTTATATTACATAAGATTATACAACTGACATTTATAGCTACTTGAAATACTTTCCGAAACTCTCCCTTATTGATTGTCTTTAAGAAAATATAGTCATGTTCAGGGAGCGTCAAAATGCCAGCCATCTCCATTGTTACTGAAACTATTTCTGCTTCCCTCCTACTCTCCACCTGATTCAGAGATCTGACTTATTTTCTAAAAGAAAATAGAGCTATAGAGTCATATAACTCAGAGCTGAAAAGACCTTTAGAGATGATCTAGCCCATGCCTGAATGATTTAGAGGAGGAAACGAGGCCCAGTGAGGGGCAATGACTTTCCCAGGGTCACACAGTGAGCCAAGACTGGAAGAAGAGGGTCCTGACCAGAACGCTCCATATCTCTGGCAAGATATGTAAAGTACCAGACACACAGTCGCATGCAATATATGAGAGCAATAACAACCACTTATTTCAAAGGGTGCAAGGGTTCCCAATTTCATTCCATGAGAGGAATTTGTGTTTTAAGTACCAAATTGAGGAAAGCATGCACTCTATTTCTGTGATCATTAATAATATTTCTCCCAGTGTTCTCAAGTAGCAGGCATCCATTAGCACTTAACAGCTACAACATCATGAGAGGGCATCAATGGACTAGCGACTACTAAATTTCAGGCCAGCTCTATTATCTTTTCCTCTTGATAGTTTGACTCTGAGCTTTAGTAACTGTGGGACTGCACTGGGCCTGGAGCCTCCATTTCAAAGGAGGCTTGTGGTTGCACAGTGCACAAGGATGCATACCGAGGGAAGTCATGGGAGCTGAAATCCAGCGTACGGTCTGCTAACTAAGCCTGGAGCCCTTGCTTGGGACTGTCTTTTCCCAAGGAAGGAGCACTTTGTTCTCCCAAAGGCTGTCTACATGTGCCTACAGAGTTGTGTCTACCTTGATGGGAGAGCTTTCCAATTCACTCAGAGGTGCCACATAGGGTAACGGAGGCTGATATGGTTTGGCTCTGTGTCTCCACTCAAGTCTCATCTTGTAGCTCCCGTAATTCCCAAGTGTGTTGGGAGGAACCTGGTGGGATATGATTGAATCATGGGGGCTGGTCTTTCCCATGCTGTTCTCGTGATACTGAATGGGTCTCATGAGATCTGATGGTTTCAAAAACAGGAGTTTCTTTGCACAAGCTCTCTGTTTGCTTGCTGCCATCCACATAAGATGTGACTTGCTCCTCCTTGCCTTCCTCCATGATTGTGAGGCCTCCCCAGCCACATGGAACTGTGAGTCCAATTAAACCTCTTTCTTTTGTAAGTTGCCCAGTCTCGGGTATGTCTTTATCAACAGCGTGAAAACGGACTAATACATAGGCTCTGGTTAGAATTCAAAACCAAGTCTGTCTAACCATAAAGCCTGTGTTTCTCCATCTTTACTCAGAAAGCTAAGTTTTTATTTATTTATGTATTATTTTTAGTTTTAATGATTTAATTTTTATGGGTACATAGGTGTAAGGGCTGTATTTTTAAATCTTAACCCAGAAAGCCAGAAGATTTTAGAGAATATCTACTCCAAATCTTACCCTTTATAGACCATAATTTTGGCCCCCTATGATTAAGTGCCCTGCACATAATCCCACAGTACATATACCTCACTCTGAAGGTATCTTTCAGTGTATTTCTGGAAAAAAAGGATGTCTCTATTTTTTGAAATATTAGGAAATCTACAGTCCTTGAGACATACTGTTCAGGCAGGATTCTTTTAAGATGCCAAAAACATATTTTCAGCATTCCTTTGTTTTTATAAAGTCTTTAAAAATATCTGCCTGGAAATTTATACTAAGTCTCCACTTAATTCAAGGCAGTGGATATTATAGCTTATTTGGGGACTCCAAACTTGAATTTTGGGGTTTTAATGTGACACAATAGTATGAACACGGTTTGGGTATGGATGAATCTTGGTTCTTTCCTGGTGCTTTTTCAAAGTAGTTGTATAACTCTAGGCTGGCCATTTAACTCCACAAAGATGTATAACCTGTTTTTTTCCCACTTAATAGTAAATTATGATTGTTTTCACATGTCATTATCATTTTATATAATGATTTTTATGTCTGCATAGTATCATTGTGTGGCTCAACTATCAAATGTAATCAGTCTCCTATTATGGTTAGATGTCTGTGCTATTTTCCCATAACTGTGATGATTACTGTTATAGCTTTATCTCTGCAAGACCTCTAATTCGGAATGTTATTTTCAGATGAAATCTGTCTACTGCAGATATCTATGACAATACCAAGAAATTTATTTAGCTTGGGAATTTCTAAATATGGAAAAATTAGTAACAATAGTTACTGTTTATTGAGTTTCTACCAGGTGCTGGATCCCTTCTAAATGAATATTTTGGGTTAGGAAATGTTTCAAGGTGGGCCTCACCAGCTGTTCACTTCAATTGTAGGGAAATCCGGTAAGAAATGTGGTTGTGATCACCATAGCCTCGTGGTATTCTGGCCAGTACAACTCGGCAGCAAAATAAAATCCCAGGATACCAAATCAGTTTCAAAATGGAGTCCTTCCATACTGACAAACTTGCTTCTAGGGAGGGAAGTTTTCATTTTGATCCAGTTTCTAAAGAGGCCTTTCTGGTAGTTAAATACAGATGCCATTTGTCTCTTAGTTTCTTCTTTTCATTGTTCCTGGTTGCAGATATTAAAACAAACATATCATTAACATAAGAGAATAAACTTATTTCCCAACTCAGTGTAGCATATATTTTACTCATCTGTAAGTGGTAGCCAACAGCCAAGGATACGTGTTAAGAGAAAGAGTATAAAACCTTAGCTCTCATCTTTCTAAAACGAATACTTAGTCATTCTTCATTTCTGTTCTCAGCAATCTTCAGGATATTTGTGTATATTTCCTAGTGTTGAGCAAATGAAGTACAAAAATTTATTAAAAGATGAGCTACAATAAGGAAGATACCAGCAAGCCTGCTCGGAATGACGCAATGGTGTGCAATTGTCTCTTTCACTCTTTACTTAAACCTCAAAACTCTATGCTAGTTTCAGCTCCTGCTTTCTTTGATTGTATTTTAGAATGAGGCAGCTAGGTAGATTGACTGTCCCATTCACGTAAGTAGTAAATGATGTTTGTGTGTTCCAGAGCTAAAGGAAGTTTGGGCTTTCTGTGTGATGCACATGTTGCAGTCATATATACTAATGCTTGCATACTCCCTCTGCATACTAATGGCAGAGAAAAGCTATTTTGAATGAGAATATGTACATTCAGAACCTGGAGCCTTTTAGAAAAATAGTAACCAATTTTGATAAATTTTCAATCTGTGGGCTTTCCTACGTTTTTATAGAACATGATTTAGAGATCCCAGCTGAGGAGCCTATGACAATAGCTCATCATTATATAGCATAGATTGCATTCAATTATTCATTTGTTCATTCAACAAATATTTAGGAAACACATGGTATACGCCTTTTCACCTGTACTAAGAATTAGAAATCTGATTTTCTGACTTAATTGCCAAATTCATCTGCTACAGAAAATAAGGTGATTAAAGAGAGATGTTAGCACATGGCTAGTTGGAGACAGGGAGCAGATGATACTCACAGCAGGAGTGAGTATAGAGAAAGAAGAGGAAGGTGTTAATAAAGGAGATTTTGGAAGACCAAGATTTAGGCAAGGAGTGTAAATGTAAGAGTCCACCAAGGGAATTGTGAAAGATCATATAGTGAGTTAGGTGGAAAATGATTCTGCTTGTTGTTGGAAACTAGGGAACAAGTGAAAACCAGAGAGAGCATAATTAAGCTGTACAAATCAAACTATTATTTTTATGTGTAACAATAAAACAATAGGCTATTTTTATTATTGTAATGAGAAAATTCATTCCTATCCTCCAAGGTATTGTAGGTTACTAAGGACGTCGTATAGATTATGTTTTTGTCCCCTCATCAACATTGAGAATGAACTCACAAATGAACAGCATGTTTTATATATGCTTAGTTTATCATCAAAATGTACACGTATTTTATAGCCAAAAGCTGCGTAATAGCTGTTAAGAAAACACATGTTAACTTCACCATGATCCCTAAGAAATTTCCAATATGAGTTCAATAATGCACTAATTTCCCCTGATATAGCTGACTAATATTATCATCAGCTAATTTTCCAGTGTTAACATTTTTTATACATCATTTGGATCAGAACTTCATCTACCATCTGAGGCATTAAGAAGTCATTTTGGTCAATGTTA
The DNA here is from genome assembly GCF_007565055.1 of Rhinopithecus roxellana. NCBI lineage: Eukaryota > Metazoa > Chordata > Mammalia > Primates > Cercopithecidae > Rhinopithecus > Rhinopithecus roxellana. The sequence goes on along the minus strand of NC_044555.1, from coordinate 112,039,420 downwards.
AGATTAGTCAACAAAATGAACATCAGCCAAAGCTTTACTTTAGCTGAAAATTATCCAGTTTTGAATTTTAAAATTTAATTGAATGAATTTAAGCCATGAGTTCCCTCTGTGGAACTGCACATCTGGAGCTACTTGCAGGATTTGCACCTTCCATTTTGCCGCTGATGCTGGTTACAGCAGTTCTGGCAGAGTATTCAGAATAACCCGGAGGCTTATCAGTAGAGTAGGAACAGAGTCTAAGAGTGAACACTATAAGGAAAGGGAAAGGATGGGGCAGAGCAAACAGTGACCCAGGGAGATCTGAATATTTAAAATAATTAGATTTCTATAACAACGGAATGCTTACTCTGACATCTGCCAACACTACTGCTACCTTTATGGATGTGACACAACATTTGTGCTACACTTCAGAGATATCTTAGAGACATTTTTTGTCTCTTGCCAGCATGTCCAATTCCTCAGTATGTAGAGGAACTGAAGTGTGGCTGGGCCATTTAACTCCTTGCATGCCTTCAGAATGATACATACATTTACAAAGCTATGTCAGTCTTCTTTCTTCTGAAGGTTTTTCAGGTTTCATTTATTTTAAATATTTGTCGCACAAGCAACATTATAACAGTATTAAATATTTGGTATGAAGAGATAACGAGGTAATAGGTGATTATTAAGAATGCTCTATTTCTGTTAAATTTCTATGTTTCCTTCCTATGACTATTTTGATATACTTTTTATAATATCATATGGCAAGATAATCTAATGTAACACATTTCTATTTTTAAAATGGATTCAATGGGAAAATCAGGTTGCTTTATAGAAATTTATTCTAGAGCAAATTTATTTAGTTGGTATGGCAGCCTACTCTTTAAAAAATGTTTCCAGCTGGATGTAGTGCTGTGCCTCTGCACTCCCAGCTACCCATGAGGCTGAGGCAAAAGGATTGCTTGAGCCCAGGAGTTCAAATGCAGCCTAGGCAACATAGCAAGACTGCATCTCTAAAACAATTTTTTAAATGTTTCCATTTTGTGGGAAAATGTACCCTCCTTCCTCCCATGTTGGGGTAATACATGCTGCTGCTGAAGCAGTGATTAACTGGATTTGCTAACCCAGTAGAGGGCAAGTGCATAGTGTAGTGAAAGAAATTCAGGCTGGAGACGTGTGAGGTAATGGCACATAGTTTCAATTCCTGGATCTGCCATTCACTCATTGTTTGATCTTGAACCTGGCTTAGTCCTCAGTGTTCTCATGGGCAAAATGAAAGAAATTGTGATAGATGAGTTCAAAGTGCTTCTTTGGTTGCAATTACCATGATCAGACATGGAGATGGAGCTGAACTCCATTGCCCTTATAGGGCAAAAAATTAAAAACAAACAATCCTACCACTGGTACATTTCCAGGCACATAGACATAGGAGCTAGTCTATTTGAGTTTGAATTTTATCTCTATCATTCACTAACTATGTGACTTTAGTTGACTTTGTTAACTTCCCTATGCCCCAGTTTTTCATCTGTCAAATGGGTGTAATAATAGTGCCAAGTTGTCTGGTTGTAAAAGTAAAATGAAGTAATGCATGTAAAATCGTCAGAAGCAAGAGTCGATTATAAGCAGGGTGCTGGGTTTTTATCAAGTAGCCAAATTATATGGTATCTATATAGATCACATATACTAGCAGTCTTTTCATCTCTCAAGGCATCTTGTAGAAAAAATGTCACATTTAATTTTATTACCAGATGGCTTTTATTCATCAAAAATGATAGTCTCTCCTAATAAAATTATTCCAATGCTAGGTATTCTGCTGAGAAAATAATATTTTTATTTACTGTTCACTTATTTTCTAACAACAATAGTTTGAGTAATAATTAAACCTTTTTTTTTTTTTTTTTTTTTTTTGAGACGGAGTCTAGCTCTGTCGCCCAGGCTGGGGTGCTTTGGCGCGATCTCGGCTCACTGCAAGCTCCGCCTCCCGGGTACACGCCATTCTCCTGCCTCAGCCTCCCGAGTAGCTGGGACTACAGGCGCCCGCCACCTCGCCCGGCTAGTTTTTGTATTTTTAGTAGAGACGGGGTTTCACCGTGTTAGCCAGGATGGTCTCGATCTCCTGACCTCGTGATCCGCCCGTCTCGGCCTCCCAAAGTGCTGGGATTACAGGCTTGAGCCACCGCGCCCGGCCTAAACCATTTTTTTAAGACTAAGTGATAAGACACTTAGGCAAATTAGAAACCACATCCAGTAATCACTCATATTTGTTAGGTAACCATTGTCTTGGAGTTTGAGAATAGTCCAGTATGACCTTGTGCAAAACCTGGAAGCACTTTCAAGCTTTCCAGCCTGTTGGGCTACTGATATATCTCATCTTCTAAATTGTACTCAGAGGCTGCTAGGGTATTTAGATTAAGAATCACTTTTATTTTTAATCTCTGTAAAAAACCAGAATGATTGAGGAGGTGTTATCACAGGAAACTCCATCCTGTTTAACAGAAATATGAGGCAGGCAGGGGCATGGTGGAAGGCCATAGATAGAGACAGCAGACTTGAATCCTCATCCCATCTCTGCCACTATTCACTGTCCTCTCCTCTCTGTGTGTTTCTGTAAAACTCTGATTCTATGAAGCTTGTTAGCTTAGCTGGTGAAAAACCAACAGAAACCAAAACCAAAATCCAGGACATCAGTTCCTTTCTGTAAATCTGTGGAACATTTAGTTCCTTGTCGCAACATATTCAGTGTGATCTAGACACAGCCTAAACTTTTCCTTCCACATAGGCCTAATGGAGGATGCTGATGTTTTGTTTCCTTACTTCACAGGGGTGTCGTGAGGGTAAGCATGAAAAAAGTAGCGATGCATCATTTGAGTTATTTGGGAGGAAGCTACTACCTAACTAAAAGACATTAGTATGATTAAGTGTGATATCATTAATATTCCCCCAAACTGCCTTTATCCTATTTGTACTGTAGGTAATTTTTGTGACTGGGGAACATCTCCAGTTGTACTTTCATTTTAACGAGAACTGATGTCAGTGTTGCCTCATTGCTCTTAAAAAATACAAACATAATAAGAAATACACACGTGGAGAACTGACATAGAACCTCAGTACATTTTTACCTTTACCTTGCTGCTGCTTCTCTTCCTCTTCTTCCTCCTCTTCCTCTTCTTCCTCCTCTTCCTCCTCTTCTCCTTTCTTCTCCTTCTTCTTCTTCTTCTTCTTCTTCTTCTTCTTCTTCTTCTTCTTCTTCTTCTTCTTCTTCTTCTTCTCCTCCTCCTCCTCCTCCTCCTCCTCCTCCTCCTCCTCCTCCCTCTTCCCTCTACTTCTTCCTCTTCTTCTTCTTCCCCTCCCCCTCCTCCCCCTCCCCTTCCCCCTCCTCCCCTCCTCCTTCTTCTCCTCCGTCTCCTTCTTCTCCTTCCTCCTCCTCCTCCTCCTCCTCCTCCTCTTCTTCTTCTTTTCTTCTTCTTCTTGCGCTTCTTCTTCGTCTTCTTCTCTTCTTCTTCTTCTTGCTCTTCTTCTTCCGTTCTTTCTTCTTCCTTCTTCCCTGTCTTCCTTCTTCCGTTCGTTCCTTCTTCCTTCTTCCTTACTTCTTCTTCCTCTTCCCTTCTTATCCGTTCTTCACCTTCTTCCTTCTTCGCGTCTTTCTTTCTTCTTTCTTCTTCTTTCTTTCTTGTTTGTTTGGCAGAATCTCACTCTATCACCCAGGCTGGAGGCTGGAGTGCAGTGGTACAATCTCGGTTCACTACAACCTCTGCCTCCCGGGTTCAAGCGATTCTTCTGCCTCAGACCCCTGAGTACTTAGTACTACAGTCTTGTGCCACCATGCCCAGCTAATTTTTGTATTTTTAGTAGAAACAAGGTTTCGCCATGTTGGCTGGACTGGTCTCAAACTCCTGGGCTCGAGTGATCTGCCTGACTTGGCCTGCCAAAGTCCTGCGATTACAGGTGTGAGGCACTGCGCCCGCCCTACCCTTGCTTCTTCTTAAGAAACAAAGCAAAACAAAACCATAAACAAAATGCTGAGGTTTCTTCTAGCTCTGATCTTTATTGCTCACTAGTCAAAACTCCTCATTTTTTGCAATTGTGGTAAGAACACTTACCATGAGACCTGTCTTTTTAAACAAATTTTAAGTGCATTCTACTGTATTGATAACTATAGGCAAAATGTTATATAACTATAGGCAAAATGTTATAGCAGATCTCTAGAACTTAATCATCTTTCATAACTGGAACTTTATACCAGTTGAATGCTGAACACCATCCCATCGTATATCTACATCAAGTTTTCTTTATTCATTCATTTATCGATGGGCATTTGGGTTGTTTCCATATCTTGGTTGTTGTGAATAATACTATAATGGACATGTGAATCCAAATATTTTTTCCACATCCTTATTTTAATTCTTTTGTGTAAATACTCAAAAATGGTGTTGCTAGATCATATGGTAGTTCTATTTTTAATTTTTTGAGGAACCTCAATACTGCTTTCCATAGTAGCTGCCCCATTTTACATTCCTACCAACAGTGTATATAGGTTCCAATTTCTCTGCATTCTCACTAACACTTGGTAGTTTTCGTTTTGTTTTGTTTTGTTTTGATAGTAGCCATCCTAACAGGTATGGTATGATCTCTCACTGTGGTCTTGATTTACATTTCCCCGGAAATAAACTCATATATATATATATATATTCAACTGATCTTTGATAAGGGTGCCAAGAATACACAATGGGGAAAGAATAGCCTCTTCTATGAATGATGCTGGGAATACTGTATAACCACATGCAAAAGAATAAAATTACACCCCTATGTCTCACCACTTGCAAAAATCAACTAAAAAAAAGACTCTTAAATGTAAAATATGAAACTGTAAAACTCCCAGAAGATAACATGGGGATAATGCCTCTTGACATTGATCTTGGCAATGATTTCTTAGATATTACACTAAAAGTACAGGTTACAAAAGCAGAAATAAACAAATGGGATTGCATCAAAGTAAAAAGCATCTGTACAGCAAAGGAAATAATACAGTGAAAAGGCAACGTACGGAATGAAAGAAAATATTTGCAAACTGTATATGTGATACAAGGTTAATACCCAAAATATGTAGAGAACTCCTACAACTGAATAGCAAAAACCAAATATTACCACTGAAAAATTGGCAAAGTGCTTAAATAGATATTTCTCCAAAGACAAAGACATATAAATGGCCAACAGGTATATGAAAAGATGTTCACCATCACTAATCAACAGGGAAAGGCAAATCAAATCCCATTTTAGAGATGGAGAAATTGATGGTCAAAGAAGAGAAAGAAGAATGTTATTTGCCCAAAGACTCTAAACTATCTGGTGGCAGAGCCCAGATGAGAACCTTGGCCTTCTGATTCCTTGGGCATACTTTTCCCACTCCAGTTTGTACTGATGACTGCTCTGCCACTAAATCATATGTATTAAAGTTTCTCTTCTACCAGTCTTTGAGGGCATGGATTCTATCATATTTAGCTGAAATGATTATTTCTTCAGTCTTTCTTGTGTAACTTCCTCTATGAATCCCTGAGTCTCCATGCATAAATGCATTACTAAATGCAGAAGCCGTTTTCCCCCACTAGCAACAATCTGTTCCTCATTCAAATACATACCTTCTGAGTTGGGGTTTTGTCCTCTTTTGTTTTCTTTAGCATAGGTGTGTCCTGACTATGTGGAGGGACTGGAAGAGGAAAATAACATTTCATAGAGGAAGGACTGAGAATATTGGTAAAGTACAGACAATGGTAGAGCTTGAAATCAGAGAAACAAAGAAACAGTATAATGGCTCCCTGTCCCTTGTAGCATTACATCTTTCACCTTTCACTATATTCCAAGCACAACTACATCCCTTAACAAAATCATATCTCTGAATCCTGACGATACCCAACAACTCAGATAAATTTCCCAGACCTGTTTCCCACCTCTCTCTGGCCACACCCACATTCCTGACCTTAACAACCTTCTCCCAACCTTGATTACATCCTTCAACTAGAAAAAGCCACTTGAGGCCGGGCGCGGTGGCTCAAGCCTGTAATCCCAGCACTTTGGGAGGCCGAGACGGGCGGATCACGAGGTCAGGAGATCGAGACCATCCTGGCTAACATGGTGAAACCCCGTCTCTACTAAAAATACAAAAAACTAGCCGGGCGACCTGGCGGGCGCCTGTAGTCCCAGCTACTCGGGAGGCTGAGGCAGGAGAATGGCGTGAACCCGGGAGGCGGAGCTTGCAGTGAGCTGAGATCCGGCCACTGCACTCCAGCCCGGGCGACAGAGCGAGACTCCGTCTCAAAAAAAAAAAAAAAAAAAAAGAAAAAGCCACTTGAGCCGAGGCCATTCGACCCCCATTAACCATGTCCTCCACTGTTAAGTGTACCTCTTTTTTTAAAATTATACTTTAAGTTCTAGGGTACATGCGCACAACATGCAGGTTTGTTACATATGTATACATGTTCCATGTTGGTGTGCTGCACCCACTAACTCGTCATTTATATTAGGTATATCTCCTAATGCTATCCCTCCCCTTCACCCACGACAGGCCCCGGTGTGTGATGTTCCCCTTCCTGTGTCCAAGTGTTCTCATTGTTCAATTCCCACCTGTGAGTGAGAACATGTGGTGTTTGATTTTTTTGTCCTTGTGATAGTTTGCCATGAATAATGGTTTCCAGCTTCATCCATGTCCCTACAAAGGACATGAACTCATCCTTTTTTATGGCTGCATAGTATTCCATGGTGTATATGTGCCACATTTTCTTAATCCAGTCTATAATTGATGGACATTTGGGTTGGTTCCAAGTCTTTGCTATTGTGAATAGTGCCGCAATAAGCGTATGTGGGCATGTGTCTTTATCGCAGCATGATTTATAATCCTTTGGGTATGTACCCAGTAATGGGATGGCTGGGTCAAATGGTATTTCTAGTTATAGATCCTTGAGGAATTCCTACACTGTCTTCCACAACGGTTGAACTAGTTTACAGTCCCACCAACAGTATAAAAGTGTTCCTATTTCTCCACATCCTCTCCAGCACCTGTTGTGTCCTGACTTTTTAATGATTGCCTTTCTAACTGGTGTGAGTTGGTATCTCATTGTGATTTCGACTTGCATTTCTCTGATGTCCAGTGATGATGAGCGTTTTTTCATGTGTCTGTTGGCTGCATAAATGTCTTCTTTTGAGAAGTGTCTGTTCATATCCTTTGCCCACTTTTTGATGGGGTTGTTTGCTTTTTTTCTTGTAAATTTGTTTAAGTTCTTTGTAGGTTCTGGATATTAGCCCTTTGTCAGATGAGTAGATTGCAAAAATTTTCTCCCATTCTGTAGGTTGCCTGTTCACTCTGACGGTAGTTTCTTTTGCTGTGCAGAAGCTCTTTGGTTTAATTAGATCCCATTTGTCAATTTTGGCTTCTGTTGCCATTGCTTTTAGTGTTTTAGTCATGAAGTCCTCGTCCATGCCTATGTCCTGAATGGTATTGCCTAGGTTTTCTTCTAGAGTTTTTATGGTTTTAGGTCTAACATTTAAGTCTTTAATTCATCTTGAATTAATTTTTGTATAAGGTGTAAGGAAAGGATCCAGTTTTAGCTTTCTACATATGGCTAGGCAGTTCTCCCATCACCATTTATTAAATAGGGAATCCTTTCCCCATTTCTTGTTTTTATCAGGTTTGTCAAAGATCATATTGTGGTAGATGTGTGGTATTATTTTTGAGGGCTCTGTTCTGTTCCATTGGTCTATATCTGTGTTTTGGTACCAGTACCATGCTGTTTTGGTTACTGTAGCCTTGTAGTATAGTTTGAAGTCAGGTAGCATGATGCCTCCAGCTTTGTTCTTTTGGCTTAGGATTGTCTTGGCAATGTGGGCTCTGTTTTGGTTCCATATGAACTTTAAAGTAGTTTTATACTTCTATCCTCATGCTCACTACAGTGGCCACACAACAATAGTATTTAACACACCCTTTCTGACTCTTCTTCTAAGCCTTTTCAAACTGCTTGGCTCTGATCAGATGCCCAGTCTGATCCTTGATTCTGAACACCAACTGGTGACTGATTCTGGAAGCCTGATTAAGGCAGGTGGTAAGAGCAAAGAAATTGGATGAACCAAGAGATATGTGGGAGAGAGAGAAAAATAAGATGTGAGAAAAAGGGTAAGGGGACTGAGTATGAGAAAGGCTTCATGGTATGCCACCAAGCTTAGAATTAAATGCGTTTTGCCTGTGGGTGGGTATTGAGTTGAGTTTAATGAGGTAGGCTTGTTCCCAATTTTTACCTCTCTGTGAACTGCCGTCCAAATGGGCTGTTGGAGTATAGCCTGATGGTGCAGGCTGATTGAACATTTTCTGGAACCCCCTGTGGGTGAATGACAATGCACAGAATATTTCCTACCCATCTTCATTTCTTCACATTCACTCCTAGCATGTTGGTATATACCTGACATACATGGTTGCTCAAAATAGGATCATTTATTCAGAATAATTCTTGCATTCGTTAGTATAGCATATAGAACCCTGATTCATAACTGCCTCATTTCTCATCAGGATAAGCCTCCTCCCTTGTGTTCATGTGTGTGTGTGTGTGTGTGTGTGTGTGTGTGTGTGTGTGTGTGTGTGTGTGTGTAAGCACAGAAGTTTGTTCCAACTGTGTTTATCCAACTGGGCCAGGTTCTTTCACATCCTCTTGCCATTGTACCTGCTGTTTCTCTACCTAGACTACCCTTTTCCTCTATTTTTTGCTCAATCTTCCAGTCTTCACACAAGCATTACTTTGTCCAAAAAGCTTTTCTTTTTGGCCCTAGAATCTCCTCAGATGTCCCTTTTCTGTGTTCTCATAGCATTCCACTCTTAAGGCATCATTGCCATAAGAATGAGATAAACAAAACTTGACAGTTTTGTGTCTGATTTCATCTCATATTGAAACATGAGCTTGTAGAGGGCAGGGACTGTATCTTATTCGTATTTTTCTACTCCTAGTGCTTAACCCAAGACCTTGCACATAATAGGAATTCAATGTCTCTTTCTTAATATGTGAATGGAAACCTTCTTCCTATTTATATTCTCTGCTCTATTTGACATTTTTTTCACGTCCTTTTTTTTTTTGGTCTGTAAACTGAATACATAAAGAAGTCACCAAAATGAATGGGTATCTACAAGCAAACTCTATTATTCATTCTTATCATCCAGAAAACAACCTGTATTTCTCCTGAACACAAATTTATTCTATGCTTTCCTTGCCATTAATGCAAACAAAAACGAAAACAAACCCACACTTCTGGAAGCATCCATAGTGCTTACGATCATTACTATTCTCTAGAGATTATTAAAATGTATCAAGCAGCTGTTTCATGGGAAGAGTGTTAGCAATGGTATTGCATTTTGTAGCTAATTGCAGGAACAAAGTGTCGAGTAATGCAAAATTTGGTTTTTAAAAGAAAACATTCTCTCCCTAATCAAGTCCTTATGGTAAAGACAACATAAAATTATTATTGATCATCACTCATGAGCCAGGAGAGAGATGGAGTAGTATATTCTTTTTCATTCCTACTTCAGAATTTGAAAGGTAAGAGGCTACATGTTTCAAGGAGATTTGCAGAATCCGGTAATATATATTCTGAAGACTGAAAATCACGTAAGGGTTCGCTCAGGGATTAAAAGGAAGGGGTAAAAAATGCTTCTGAACATTAGAGAAGCCCAGACTGACTGGTAGAGATGGACAGGCTTTTCAGAATATCTGTTTCAGTGATCCTCAATTTCTCTTTTTGCTTATATCCCCTCTAAAAGGAAAAAAAAATTTGAAAACCTGCGTAACTGTTCATACATCTTTATGTTGAGATATATGTATATACATTTTAGTCATGAGTTTAAATGGTTATGAAGGAAATAACTTTCAGCATATTGCATATTGATTATACATTTTAAGTACATTTTTATCACAGCCTTGGCATTGCTTAATTAACTCGTTCAGTTTATGGGAAATGTCTGCCATGTAACCTCAATAGTGAAACCAGTACTCATTGTCAAACCAGCCTGCCAACTCAGACTGGCTTTCTGTTTGAAGAGTCTGATTTCATTATATTCCCCTGTGACAAGCATCTCACTACTGAATTCTAACACAAAGATAGGTAGCTAAGGTGCAGAGCCTTGCCATGAGTTTGTCACTTGGATGAAATAAAGGCACTGCCTCATCAATGATTTCTTACCCAAACACTCTGCTTTGCTCTCCAGAAACTCTTTCAGGAGTCTCTATGGTCTTGAATTCCTTCTTCGTTGTTTGGTTCCCCAGAGGAGCTTGCCCTCTGGTACAATGCTCCATACTAAAATTCAGGATGAGAGGTATGTCTGTCTGTCTTTTGTCAAATGGGTAAAAGGTCATTGTGGAAATTGAAATGGGAAAAAAAGGAATACACAAATGGTAGGAAGATATACCAGGCTACTCATTCTTGGAAAGTCAGATACCGAAATTTGAAAATCTCTGATCTTGTCTACTCCTCCCTTATTTTGTTGTTGGGCAACTGAAACCTCGAAAAAAGAATGGACTAACCCCAGGCGCCAATGCTTGTTAACCAGTGGCAAAGCCAGTACTGGAATATAGGCATTTTGATTTCCCAACTAATGTGCTTCCTGCCTGATGGTGTCTCCTTAATCTGTCCTATATTTAAACGATTGTAATTTCTTTATCCAGTCACGGTGGGGTTTTTCTCACAGAAGAGGTCTGACCTTTACATTTCTTTACACGGAGGTGTGTGTACGTAGAGAATGCCAAGATGCTAGTAGTTATTTGTTTGTATCTGCTTTGACATTACTTGCAGGTGAAGCAGGTAAGGTGACCACTTAACAAGTCTTCATTCAAAAACCTGTAATTTGAGAAGCTTGCTCCGTATTAGTGGAAAATGCACTTTTTACTCTGGTACCTAAATCTTTTGATGTTTATCATTTTTTTGGAATAGTTTACTATTTACTTAATTTTGCTGTTTTTGTAGATTTAATTGTAGGGTCTTAAAGTACATAACTCTGTTTTTTACTCTATTTTCTCAAAATCCTGTAAAACATTCAGTAATTTGGTCAAACTGACTCAGTTCGGATACTGATCTGCCCCCTGCTAGCAGTATGACTTTGGAGGCAGTGTTAACCTCTTGTTACTTCAGTTTCCCCCTCTGTAAAATGAGTTGTGATGGTTGAATATATTATATAAATCTAATGCTTAGAAGAACCTGGTACAAGCATAATAAGTCTTCAGTAAATGTTAACTATTGTTATCATCATTGTTGATTGAAACCATCAAGTAATCTAACATTAAGAACACTGGGGCAGCTAGCCGATAGAGATTAAACAGGTTGGAAAGTAGATTAAATTTACACAGAGGTAAGTTCTGAGGCAGAGAGAACAGACGTGCAGAAGGAAGTGGCCTGGCAGTGTTATGGGAGGTCCATCAAGTCATGTCTGAAATAATGGTTTAGGACAATGCTGTCCACTGGAACTTTCTATGATGATAGAAATGCTCCACATCCACACTTTTTGCTATGATTGCTGCTATTTGATATGATAGCCACTCGTCACATATGACTCTTGAGCACTTGAAATGTGGCTAATCTGAATAGAAAACTGAAATTTTCATTGTATTTGATATTAATTAATGTACAGTTAAATTTATATGGCCACATATAGTTAGTGGCTAATATTTTGGCCAGTACAGGTCCCAGACTTCAGCTTAGCTTTTGTCAATTACCTTAAATGTTTGAATACTAAACCAGCTTAAATAATTCATGAGAACAGTGAAGGTAAGACTGTCTCTTCCAGCTCTGTCCATCTCTTTGTTACTCCTTCATCTCTTTTTCTCTAGCTCTCCTCCCATTTCTCACATTTCATCTGTGCTACCCTCCTTCATTACTCCATGTTTCTTTCAAGTCAGGCTCCTCAGTCAAATATATTTTGATACCTGTGCATGTATAGGTATGTTCTTACCAATTAAGGTCAGATATTCATGAGCAAGTATATGAAGACACTTGTGGTGCAAAGGCCAATTTCTTAGGAATGGAAGGTGATTGTGAGGAATTTGCAAGCTGTGGCAAAAAGAAACCTTTTCCCACAGTATTTTCGTGTGAAGAATTACTGTCCATCAAGTTAGTATTGATTCCACTCACCTATGAAGTAGTAGATCACAGGCAAGATCATTTAAGATTTTGTAGACTGATGGCAAAAGCTCCCACTATTTACCAGAGCTATATAAAGATGACATTTCAATGCCTTCCTCATGTTATAACACACTATATTTTGAAAGTTTAAATAGTCCTTTAAGGGAAGGATAAACACTTAAAATAAGTCAAGAAAATGAATTGCATTTAATATATTTGGTAGGTGAAGAAGTACCAGCCAGACCACATCAAGTGAGAATCACTGATGTTGTTATCCAGGCAGTGCTTTGGGCCAGTGTTCATCATGTGAACAAAGTTTCTGGACCTTCCAAAACTACCCCTCTCTACATTGCTAATATTCAGATTCAAAGAGTTCATTGTTAGTATTTTGATTATCTTAAATGTGCACTGAGTCATAGTTAATATCTTAAATGACTTGAACATTTGCTATTCTAACAGAAGCTAGTTTATAGAACACTGTAAAACATCTTTTTATTTATGGAATCCATCCATATTAAAATTATAACTTCAGCAGCATTCTGTGGAGAAAATGGTGACTCTGACCTTTTATTCCATCTGACCACTGAGAAAAGGACTATAATTTCAACAATCAAGTCTCAAATGTGTTATTGTGCCTGTTTTCTTTGTGTAAAATGTCATTCCATCTATCTGCTAACAACTCACCTTAATCCATTTTCAATGGCCTCTTTTTTCCAGAAAATTCACACAAATATTTTGAAAGTTTTCTGTTTCAATTGCTTTGGGGGTACAAATGGTTTTTGGCTACATGGGTGAATTGTATAGTGGTGAGGTCTGAAACTTTAGTGTCCCCATCACCTGAGTAGTGTACATTGTACCCAATATATCATTTTTTATCTCTTGTCCTCCTTTTACCATCCCCCTTCTGAGATTTTATAGCTCATTATATTACTCTGTATGCCTTTGCATGCTCATAGCTTAGTTTTCACTTATAAGTAAGAACATATGGTATTTGGTTTTCCATCCCCGAGTTACTTCACTTAGAATAATGGCATCCAACTCCATCCAAGTTGCTGCAAAAGACATTTTGTTCCTTTTTTTATGGCTGAGTAGCATTCCATGGTGTATATATACTACATTTTCTTTATCCACTCATTGGTTGATGGACACTTAGGTTTGTTGCATGTCTTTGCAATTCACAATTTTTAAAAATATTCTTTAAAATAGAGCTGTTGAAAGCTCTCACATGTTTACAGAGTAAACGTATTTATTAACAATGATTTACTTGAAAGGTCAGAGGAATGTGAGCTTTGTTTCAGGTGGTCACAAGGGACCAGGAGCATTCCTGAGTCCAGTGCATAACAAAAGTAATGCAGTGTCACAAGACCTGACTGAAAACAGCAGTTGTCACTGAATGACCACTAATGCAATTCAGGTTGTCAATTTGTTTTTCTATTAAGAGAAAGTGAGAAGTGTCCAATGAACAGTGGCTGAAAATCTAATGCGCTTGGTCTTAGGCAACTCCCTCAAGCTCCATTTCCTATATAGGCCAAACTGCCACCTCCCCAGTATATTCACATTGCTGCCAGCTTAGGCTCCATAAAACACAACATAGTGACCTTGAACTCTGATCATCTCAAACCTTCCATAGATTCCAAAGACCACAAAGGTCTGGTCTTTTCTGCCCTAAATGTCAAAGTCCTTCACAACTTTCCTCTTACCCTCATTCTCAACATTGCTTTTATTTTGTTCCCCTGCAGCCCCAGTGAACTGCTCTCAGTCCTGATGTCATCCCCCGTGCTTTTTTTGGCCATCTTTTGCTCACACCATTCTTTCTCCAGGGCCCTTTCTTTCCTCTGGATCTGTGACAAAAGAACTACCCATTCTTCTCATTGAAGTTCAAATCCTATCTACTCCAAGGAACCTTCTTAGAGCCCCCGGTAATACGGAAGGCCTTTCTTCTTTACAGTTCTCTGGTTCTTTAACATTCTGGTATAGTAGAAGAGCTGGGAATCAGAAATCCTAAGTTTGGATCCCAGTTCTGCCCTTCTCTATGTACATGATCTTGGACAAGATAGTTAACCTCACTTTCTGAGCCTGTGCCATCAACTGGAAAATGGAGATAACAATGCCTTCCCTGCACATGTCACAGGCTTGCTGTGAAACTCAACGGAGATAATGCATGTGAAAGCTCTCTATATACAGTGAAGTGCCATGCACAGGAGGAGTATTATTGCTTTCATTATTGTTTTTCCATTGAAAAATCAGCCAAGGCTGCTTGAAGCAATTCATCTGAATGGCACAGAAGGATGAAGTTTGTCAGTCAGTCCCTGAGCACAACCATCAAAGTGCCCCAGAAACTTCAGTATTTCAGCCTCCAAACTTTACTTTCCAGACTGCCTCTGGCACCACAAGAGAAATTGAAGTCCTCAGTCCCACTGTGTGTTCTGATTTAGGGTTTAAAAATTAGGGTGCCTGTAGTTACAGCACTTGATTGCACTAGATATGAATTCCATGAAAACAGGTACCGCATATGATTCAGCTATGCGTCTTCTACATTGCTTAGCACCATGCTGATGCCAATCCATAGAATGTGCTAATTCTCACGGTCTCCTTTACTGAGCTGTGATGAATGTAAATATCTACTGATGTAATATATGTAACTGAAATCCTAGTTGTTAGATTACAAAACATGTATTGTGGCCATTTGATATGCTGTTAGACTTTTTCTCTTTCCTTGCTTTTCCTATGGAGTTGAATTCTCCTAACTTTATTTAAATATTTGAGAATAAAAGACTTAGAACCAGAAAGAGGAGATAATGACTCAGTGAAAAGACTGTTGAAAGGTAACAATCACGTCAAATAGTAGCTACTTGGCTGAATTATAGAGATGAGGCTTCTGCAGGGCGGCAATCTTGCCTGAGCCCTTGTTTCCAGGGTCATGGGATCCTTGTAGGCTGTATTATAAAATGAATAAAATCGCACTAGCCAGATAGCTCCACTATATATCCTGCTCATATCCTTTTAATCAACTCATTACGTACCAAGCACCCAATAGTGAAAAGTCACAGGTAACCCAGTTCTGTTAACATTATCATTTCCTTAGTTTCCTTTATTTTCCCCAAATTTGCTCTGTCCTGTATTATCCAATTCTGCATTCACCTGACTCCTGGCCTCTGATCCCTTGTCTTAGTTTGTTTTCTGCTGCTGTAACAGAATACCACAGACTGGGTAATTTATAAACAATAGGAATATATTTATTACAGTTCTCTGTGCTGGGAAGTCCAAGGGCATGGTTCTGTCATTTGGTAAGGGCCTTCTTGGTGAATCACAACATGGCAGAGGACATTACATGGTGAGACGGCAAGAGTGCTTTAACTCAGATCTCTCTTCTTCTTATAAAGCTACCAGTCATATCATGGGGGCTCTACCCTGATGATGACTTTATCTAATCCTAAGTACCTCCCAACTATATACTCCTTACAGGAGACTCAAGTTAACCTGTAAGAACAGGCATAGACTGAAAGTAAAGGAAGGAGAAAATATATTCCTTGTGAACAGAAAACAAAATAGAACATGAGTAGCTAAACTTATATGATACAAGATAAACTTTAAGTCAAAAACTGTGAAAAGAGACCAAGAAGGCAATTATGTAATGATAAAGGGGAATACAGAAAGAAGATATAATAATTACAAATATGCATGCACCCAACATCAGAGCACCAAAATGTATCAAGCAAAAATTAATAGACCTAAAAGGGGAGATAGACTGCAATATAATAGTAAGGGACTTAAACACCTCACTTTCAGCGATGGACAGATCATCTAGACAGAAAATTAACAAACAGACATTGGAGTTTAACCACATTCCAGATTAAATGGACCTAACAGACATTTACAGAACATTCTATTTAACAGCACCAGAATATACATTGTTCTTAACAGCACATGGAACGTTCTCCAGGATAGGTCATACGTTAGGCTGCAAAGCAAGTTTTAAAAACATTTTAAAAAATGAAAATCATATTAACTATATTTTCTGACCACAATGGAATGAAATTAGAAATCAATAAGAGGAGAAGCTCTGGAAATTGTACAAATTCATGGAAATTAAACAACATGCTCCTGAACAACCAATGGGTCAATGAAGATATTTAAATATTTCTTGAGACAAATGAAAATGGAAACACAACATACAAAAGCCTATGGAATAAAGCAAAGGCAGCTCTAAGAGAGAAGTTTGAGCAATAAATGCTTGCATTAAAAAGTAGAAATATTTGAAGTAAACAGCCTAACATTGCACCTCAAGGAGCTAGAGAAACAAAAGCAAACTAAACCCAAAATGAGTAGAAGAAAAGAAATATTAAATATCAAAGCAAAACTAACAAATAGGGTCTAAACAAATTATAAAGCTCAACAAAATTAAGAGCTTTTTGAAAAAATAAACAAAACTGACAAGGCTTCTACCTAGGAAAAAATAATTAAGTAAATTATTCAGGATATATAAGAAACTCAGTAGCAAAATAAAAAAACTTGATTTAAAAAATGGGCAAAAGATCTAAATAGACTTTTCTCAAAAGAAGACATGCAAATGGCTAACAGCCATATGAAAAAAATGCTCGCTATCACTAATCACATAAATGCAAATCAAAACCACAATGAGATATCATCTCATCCCCGTTAAAATGGCTATTATGAAAAAGACAAAAAATAAAAAATGCTGGTGAGGGCCGGGCGCGGTGGCTCTCGCCTGTAATCTCAGTACTTTGGGAGGCCAAGGAGGGGGGACAACGAGGTCAGGCGATCAAGACCATCTTGGCTAACATGGTGAAACCCCGTCTCTACTAAAAATATAGAAAAAAATTTAGCCAGACATGGTGGTGGGCGCCTGTAGTCCCCGCTACTCGGGAGGCTGAGGCAGGAGAATGACGTGAACCCTGGAGGCAGAGCTTGCAGTGAGCTGAGATCGCGCCACTGCACTCCAGTCTGGGTGACAGAGCGATACTCCATCCTTATAAACTATTGGTGGTAATGTAAATTAGTATAGGTCAACAGTATGGAAACTTCTCAAAAAAATAACAATAAGAAATTGAAATAAGCACTTTGAAGAGATATCCACACTCCCATGTTCATTGCAGCACTATTCACAATAGACAAGATATGGAATCCACTTAAATGTCCATCAATGGATGAATAGAGAAAAATGTGAGATACACACACACACACACACACACACACATGCACACACACAATAGAATACTATTGAGCCATAGAAAGATAAAATCTTGTCATTTGTGACATGGATGAACCTAGAGGACATTATGTTAAATGCAATAAGCCAAGTGCAGAAGGACAAACATGATGTGATCTCACTTACATGTGGAATCTAAAAAAATTGATCTCATAGAAGTAGAGAGTACAATAGTGGTTACCAAGGCTTGAGTAACCACTGTTGGGGAGAGGTTGATCGATGGGTACGAAGTTACAGTTAGAAGTAATAAAATGTTTGTGTTCTGTTGCACAGTAGAGTGCTCAGTGAACAATAATGTATTGTATACTTCAAAATAGTGGATTTTGAGTTCATACCACAAAGAAATCACGTGTTTGAGGTGATGAACATACTGTTGACCCTGATTTGACTTTTACACAATGTATATGTATGTATCAAAACATCACACTGTATCCAATAAACATGTGCAATTATTATATGACAATTATAAAGAAAATATACCTTAAAAATAAAACAAAAATAAAAAGAAAACCCACACAATGAAAAAAGTATATTTGTATACCATATATCTGACAAGGGACTTAGGAAAACCTATTACAACTCAATTAAAAAAAGACAACAAAATTATTAAATTGGAGAATCTGTAGATAGTTTTACATAAATATGTACAATTATTATTTGTCCATTAAAAACAAAAACCCCTAGCCATTATTAGCACTTACTATGTACATGACACTGAGTTAACTGCTTTACATGTAACATTATATTTAATTCTAACCATATTCCTTTGAGGTAGATACTGTTCCCATTTAACAGAGGAAACAGATCTGGAGAGGATAGTTTATTTGCCAAAAGCCATATAGCTAATAAGTAGAGGAGCCAGGAATTCAATCTATTTTTGACTCCAGGCCCTTGGCAATACCCTGGCCTATTTCTCACCAGGGAACACTTGGTGTTGTGGGCCACACTGGTCAGTGCTCCCCAGATTTGCATATATTCTTTTTCATTACTTAGAAACACTCAACTTCTGAAGTTTAGGAAAATACAGTTCATCATGAACCCGCTTAATCTTCGTTAACTGCAGAGACCAGATTTTTGAATTTTACTCTTACTCAAGTTGCCAATGAGTTTGCTGAAAGATTAAAAGACTAAGTGCCACCATTGTGTGGTTATTTGAATTAAGCATCTAAATGTAACATTTATCTATAAATTCTCAACTCTAGTGCCTAAAATCATTTTATTTCTTGTCATATTTCGAAATAGTATTTGGTTGCTGAAAAAAGTGTGGAGAATAAGTGGGAACTTAGGAGAATCTGAAAGGCTTGATGGAAACTCAAGCAGATGAAGGCCAGTTTGGAAGTGATTAACTCCTAGATGCATTTTTTGTTAATCACTAACAAATATCGTGGGTCCCCCTGTTGCTTTATGAGAAGATAAATTTCTCCTGTAGGTGAATTAGGTATAATTGGAAACAGTTGAACTAGAAGCAGCGTGACGTGCTCTGGGTCAAAAGCTTTTCAGCAAGGCTGTTTTTAGGAGCATCTGAATTGATGCTGTTTCTGTAGCCTAACAATCTCCAAACAGAGTGACATATTGTTCTTCTTCTTTATCTCCCTCCTATGTCATTGTGGAGAACAATATGGCAGTGCAGAAATAGCATAGAGTCGTAGAACAAAGAGCATATCAGTCCCAGGTATGTCCCTTACTAACTGTATGACTCACTGTAAAATAGGTCTTGATACCCATCCTCCTTCTCTTCCTCCACTTAATTATTTTTAAAAATACTGAGTGCCAACCATGTGCCAGACATTGTGTTAGGCACTGTAGCTGCAATGGCGAATAAAACCGAAATCATTTGGCCAGGCGCATTGGCTCAAGCCTGTAATCCCAGCACTTTGGGAGGCCGAGACGGGCAGATCACGAGGGTCAGGAGATCGAGACCATCCTGGCTAACACGGTGAAACCCCGTCTCTACTAAAAAATACAAAAAAAAAAAAAAAAAAAAAAAGAAACTAGCCGGGCGAGGTGGCGGGGGCCTGTAGTCCCAGCTACTCGGGAGGCTGAGGCAGGAGAATGGCGTAAACCCAGAAAGAGCTTGCAGTGAGCTGAGATCTGGCCACTGCACTCCAGCCTCGGTGACATAGCGAGACTCCATCTCAAAACAAAAAAAAGAAAAAAAAAAGACATCATTCATGCACTCCAGAAACTAAAAATTTTATAGATTGTATCTGCCTTCTGATCAGTAAGCCTACTGTGAGGAATAAATAGGCGTGGTGGATGTAAAGTGCCCAAAACATGGTTAGTGTGTTCACAAAATGTGAATTTCCTTTCATTTACTTCACTTTGGCTTTATAGCGTTAACTGTAGATGGCATGTACATGCAGCATAGCATCCGGGGTGTGTCCATGCACACACACAGACACACACACTCAATTCTCTATAGCTTCACTTATTTTAGTCTAAGATTGTTGCCATTTTCATGCACAGCTGTTACGGTAGGTGAGTCAGCCAATCAAAAACAGGTTTGATTGATTCGTTTTGAGCTGCTTGCCTGCCAACAAAGGACAATGGCTGTGTGGATATAGTTGTTGAGTCAGGTAGCTTTATGGATTTCCATTGGTGTTAGACTTTTAAATTTAGTTTCTTGCTGCCTGTTATACATGGGAGGCAATGACAAGCTCTCAACTCTCTAATTTGCTGTAGTGGCGTGCTAATTAAAACACATTCCTAATACATTCCATTTTGGATTCAGAGCCAGTGTTCTTATAAAACTATAACACTAGTAAGAAAAACGCACCATCCTATCTTATGAGAAATTTCATAAATGTGACACCCCACAATCTTATTTTATTTTTCAGACATACAAGGTATATTGCAATTTCATGTCCTGTTCGATTCTTCTCCACAAACTGCTTTGCCCTGTATATTCCAAATGTTTGTAAGTGATACAACCAGATAAATCAGAAACCTAGAAGCCAGCCTAGATGTTTCATTCTGTCACCTATCTCTCTAGATATGTCCTATCCCAAAGTTCTCTTGCGTTTGCTCCATAAATGTATCCCCATCCCCACTGCCACTACCTCAGTTCATGCTCCAGTCATCTCAAGGTTACAGCAATAACTCGACAGAATTCCTTACCTCCAATCAATCCCTCTCCTCCATCTTTCCTACTACCTATACTACAGAATAAGTCTTCGGACACACAGATGACTGTGTCACTTCTCTGTTTTTCGAGTTTTTCAATGACTCTCCATTGTCTGTGCCGAATAAAGCCCAAACTCCTGAGTATGACATACAAAGGTCGGCCTGTTTTGCCCCTCTCTCTCCAGTTTCAACTCTCATCAACTCTGTTTATTTTCTAGTCATCCAAAATATTTCTAGCTCCAGAAAAAAGCATTTATTCACTCAGTGGATATTTGTGTGCCAGGTGCTTGTTTAGATACTGGGTATATTGCTGTGAACAATACAGACAAAAGGTGCTTCATAGAATTTACATTCTAGTGAGAGAAACAAACTGAATGGATATATTATTTCTACAACTTTTGTGTCTTTACATATGCCATTTCCTCTGCCTGAAGTAATTTTCTCAGTCCCCATTTGTCTAAAACTTGCCTAGTCCTCTTTCAGAAAATCAGTGTCCACCATTGCTTAGGCTTGCGTAGGCTGTTTTATGCTCACAGTGTAAACAGAGCTGCTGGGAAGTTCAAACTGGGCGGAGCCCACCACAGCTGAGCAAGGCCGACTGCCTCTCTAGATGCCTCCTCTGTGGGCAGGGCATCTCTGAACAAAACACAACAGCCCTAGTGAGGGACTAATAGATAAAACCCCCATCTCCCTGGGACAGAGCACCTGGGGGAAGGGGCTGCTGTGGGTGCAGCTTCAGCAGACTTACAAGTTCCTGCCAACGGACACATCACACAGAAGAGCTCTGGCTGGCATCTGGCAGGTGCCCTTCTAGGACCAAACATCCAGAGGCGGGATCAGGCAGCAGTAGTTGCTGTTCTGCAGCACCTGCTGGTGATACCCAGGCAAACAGGGTCTGGAGTGGACCTCCAGCAACAGACCTGCAGCTGAGGATCCTGACTGTTAGAAGGAAAACTAACAAACAGAAAGCAATAGCATCAACATCAGCAAACTCTGAAAAGGTACAGCATCACAACCCTTCGCCAGCAAGGGAACAAAACTGGATGGAGAATGATTTTGATGAACTGACGAAAGTAGGCTTCAGAAGGTGGATAATAACAAACTCCTCTGAGATAAAGGAGTATGTTCTAACACAACCCAAGGAAGCTAAGAACCTTGAAAATAGATTAGAAAAAATGCGAACTAGAATAACCAGTGTAGAGAAGAACATAAAAGACCTGATGGAGCTGAAAAATGCAGCATGAGAACTTTGTGAAACATGCAGAGTTTCACTATAGCTTCTGCTTTGCTGTTGTTTCTCATTATTTGCATGTCAGAACCCTCCCTCGTGGCATTCTCTATTTAACATGACTGTATCTTTTCTACTCTGTCTTCACAGTACTTGGCACTATTGTAGCACTTGGTCAGGAATCAGAAAAGATGTTTGAGTCCATGAAAGCCTGGCAGGGAGGAAAGAAGAGAGGAGGAAGATAGAAAAAAGGAAATAAAAAGTAGAGAGGGATGGAGAGAAGAAGGGAGAAAGGGAGGGAGGGAGAAAAGTCAATTTAATTTCACTTCTCCTTGGTTTGGAAAAGGTATAACTAGTTTTGTGTTATGACCCAGTAGGATTGCAAAGTCAAGAAAGTGCCACTAAATTTTGCAACTTCCATTTCCTTAAAAGTATGGGAGAAATGGAAATTTCCCCTTGTGATTTGGTTTATTAATCATTATCCCTACACGTTAATATTAAACTAACAAATTAAATGAAATCTCCATCACACACAGGTGAATTAATCTTTACCTTCATATCTTCTTGCTATGTAATAATTGTCAGAACTTGCAAGAAGTAATATATATATATATATTTTTTTGAGACGGAGTCTCGCTCTGTCGCCCAGGCTGGAGTGCAGTGGCCGGATCTCAGCTCACTGCAAGCTCCGCCTCCCGGGTTTACGCCATTCTCCTGCCTCAGCCTCCGCAGTAGCTGGGACTACAGGCGCCCGCCAACTCGCCCGGCTAGTTTTTTGTATTTTTAGTAGAGACGGGGTTTCGCCGTGTTAGCTAGGTTGGTCTCGATCTCCTGACCTCGTGATCCGCCCATCTCGGCCTCCCAAAGTGCTGGGATTACAGGCTTGAGCCACCACGCCCAGCCCAACTTGCAAGAAGTATGTTTTTATTTTATTTTAATCACGTTCCTGAGGGGCATCAAGATGAAATAGAAAGAGTAGAGTTAGGAGATATGAAGTGGAGTTTGGCTTCTGGAACCTAGTAGCTGGCCGAATTAGGGGAAGCATTTTCACAGTGGGGAGCGTTAGTTTTGTCGTCTGGAAAAGGAAGGAACTAGAATGACCGCTCACTGCACTGTTTCCAGTTTGCCTCTTCTCATTTTAGTTTCGTGCTTCCAGGAAATTTTACAAACATACTAATTGAGTGATGATCAGTTATAGACTGCCTTAGTTTCCATTTCATCTCCTCCACAAGGTACAGCGTTGTATTTTCCTGTGGCTATAAATAAATCCCATTATAGCCTTATATTCTGTTTACTGTATTTTGTCTTGACCTTTGCCAAGGGATAAACTCCGAAGGCATTATGCAGTTGGATCAAATGGCTTATATTCAAAACTGTGGCTTGAGTCTCTCCACCCAGATGTCATGGATGTTGATTTCCCTGGTGTCTTAATCCACCCTCCCCCCAGGACTGTCCATCTTCTTTAGGCCTCTTTCCCTTTATCCATGCCTTTCTTAGCCGTAGCCACCTTGTCCAGTTTTACTTTACTTCCTTAAGGTTCTGTAACATTGGAAGACTTGCCACCTGTGAGTTCAGTATCACAAAACATTGTTTATTCTTAATGGTTATCCTTTTTAGAAGATGAGAAATTTATGTTTAAATTGTGTGCATTGAGCTTAGCATGCAATGATTTTTTTTAAGCCAAGAAAATCATGAAGAACCACAAAGTGTAAGGGATGGAGTGTTCAACAAATGGTATTTGTTAATTTTCTGCCCATTAAGGGACAAAATCTAATTAAATTCTTACCCTACAACATAGACAAAGTGAATTCCTGCTATATTAAAGAGTTAAATATAAAAGAAAATGAAATAGTAAATATCAGAATAATGTGGAATATTTAACAATTTTGGGGGGTAGGGAGCAATTTTGGGAGGTTGTATTAGTCTGTTCTCAGGCTGCTATAAGGACATACCCAAGACTGAATAATTTATGAAGAAAAGATGTTTAATTGACTCACAGTTCCACATGGCTGGGGAGACCTCAGGAAACTTAAAATCATGGTGCAAGGCACCTCTTCACAAGGCAACAGGAGAGAGAATGATGACTGCTGAGCAAAGGGGGAAGCCCGTTATGAAAACATCAGATCTCATGGGAACTTACTATCACAATAGTAGTACGGGGGAAACCAACCCCCATGATTCAGTTATCTCCACCTTATCCCTCCCTTGACAGATGAGGATTATTATAATTCAAGGTGAGATTTGGTTGGGAACACAGAGCCAAACCATATCATTTCACCCCTGACCACTCCCAGATCTCATGTCCTCACATTTCAAAGCACAATCATGCCCTTCCAACAGTCCCCCAGAGTCTTAACCCATTCCAGCATTAACCAATCTCCACGCCTCACATCCAGTTTACGCTGATACAAGAGGTGGGCTCCTACATACTTGGGCAGCTCTGTCCCTGTGGCTTTGAAGGGCACAAACAAAGTCCCTTTGTTTTGGCCAATTTCTCCCATTTGAAAGAGGTGTATTTACCCAATGCCTGTATGCACATTGTATCTGGAAGCAAATAATTTGAAGGGCACAGCCCCCTGCCCTAGCTGCTTTCACAGCTGGCATTGAGTGTCTGTGACTTTTCCATGTGCACAGTACAAGCCGTCCGTGGATCTACTATTCTGGGTTCTGAAGAACGGTAGCCCTCTTCTCACAGCTCCACTAGGCAATACCCCAGTGGGAACTCTGTGGGAGGGGAGGGCTCTGACCCCACATTTCCCTTCTGCACTGCCCTAGCAGAGATTCTCCATGAGTGGGTCTGCTTCTCCCAGCCCACTCACTCAAATGTTAATCTGCTTTAGCAACACCCTCATGGACACACCCAGGAAGAATACTTTGCATCCTTTAATCCAGTCGAGTTCACACTCAATATTAACTATTACAGGGGTATTTAAAGCCAAAGCAGAAATCACAAAGCAAATGACTGATAGATTTGATATATCAAAATTTAAAACAAAATAAAAACCAAAGCTTTCATTCATCAAAACACCAAAAATAAAAACATATTTTCTTTAATACTCCCATTCATGGGCTATAAATATCAAAGGGACTTCTGGATTTTATTCAGAGAAAGCATCATGGGTGTTTGGCCTGTGTAGTCACACAGGCCACCACACATGGAAGGATCCTGTGCTTGGTTCAATGCTCTGTTGTATCCATCTTGACATTCCTAATTTTGGAACAAGGGCCATTTCACTTTTTAAATTTTGTACTGAGCCCCACAAACTGTGTAGCCGGTCCTGAGTCTCGAATCATTCTGGAACCTCCCTGCTCATAGTGAAATTTTTAATGACAGGCCCATTTGAATGATGCTTGGTGAAAGAATGCAAGAAACCACTTGCTCAATAACATTGGACTTAAATGAGAATATAGAAGGGCACCTGGATGTTCATTACCTTGTCAGTGTACCAGATATCCTTGCATCCATTCACTTATTCCTTCATTAATTTAGCAAACATTTTTCAAGTCCATCCTTTGTGTCAAGCACTGTGCTATGCATTGGGGATACAGTGGTGCACAAGATGGATTCAGTCAGTGCTCTAAAGGAAGCAAGGTTGTAGGTGAATAGATGGCAATACCGCATGATAGATAGTGTAGCATCCCAGAGCAGGGGCCCCTAACACAGCCTGAGAGATGAGTAAGGGAGTTGACATCTAAATGAAGACCTGAAGGGATAAAGGAAGTGGAGGTGAGAGGCATATCCTGGGGAGGCCATTTAGGCCAAGGAAATGGCATGTCCTCCTTTTGTTCTTTCATCATTCTTTCATCAGCAGGGCAAGGATCTTAACCTGCCCTGGGAATTCATCACGTTAGGGGTCAGGTGTGTATGGAACAGATGGCTGGCCTCTTCTCAGGAAGTTTATTCCCATTCCAAGCTACCTATTGTACTTGTCTCCTAGAATAGGTGGTGATGTAGTTTGGATATTTGTTCCCTCCAAATCTCATGTTTGGAGGTGGGGCCTGGTGGGACATGTTTGGGCCATGGGAGTGTATCTCTCATGAATGGCTTTGTGGCACCCCCCAGCCCCATAAATTTGTGAGTTCTCACTCTGTTAGCTACCCGCAAGAGCTGGTTGTTGAAAGGAGCCTGGCACTCCTCCCGTCTCTCTGGCTCCCTCTCTCACCATGTGATAGACCAGTTTCCCTTCACCTTCCACCATGAGTGGAAACTTCCTGCAGTCCTTGCCAGAATCAGATGCTGGCACCATGCTTCTTGTACAGCCTGCAGAACTGTGAGCCAAACAAACCTATTTTCTTTACAAATTACCCAGCCTTGGGTATTCCTTTATAGCAACGCAAGTCGACTAAGACAGCTGGAATTACTTATTGTTTGATGTCTGAAATGTCCTATGGAAAAAGAAAGGAGAAATATCCACCGTGCCCCTTATCTCTAAGGCACCTGATCCCACCCTCTGGATATTTTAAAAATCCTAGATTTCAAATAGACTTTTACTCTGCCAAAATTTCTGTGATCCCTGGAAGACCTAGCCACTATTTTTAGCTTACAGGACATAGGAAAATAGTGGGGGGTCAGATTTGTACCATAAACCATTGTTTGCTGATTTCTGATTTAGAATTAAGTTGTCTCAGGCCACAGATCTTTGTTTGCATTTGCTTTCTCTCTGCTTGGAAAACTCTCCCTCAACCTGTTTCTGTTGTAGGCCTCTTCTCCTCACAGTGAATCCTTCTTTCTCTACAGTCTTGTGGAAACCGATTTTTCTGTTGCTGTCTGTCTCTGTAGTATCCTTGGAACTTCCTTATCAACTCCTACGTTGTTTGCTTAATATTTAAGTCTCTTCATACACTGAAGACTTAATGGAAGAAGAATCTACAGTTGCCTTTTATTTAAACAGTTCAAGTCAGTCTCCTAGCCCACTGCCTGGCTGAGTGTAGCTGCTCAACAAGTATTTGTTAAGTGTATATATGAGTGCAGTATTACTGTCCCCATTTTTCAGAGGATGAAACTGAGGCATAGCTAGTTGATTACGACCACACTAAAAGCTATTATATAGTAGAATAGAAATACTTTTCCAGTTAACTACACTGCTTTTTTAAACATTCAAATAGGATACTTAGAAATAGGACAAAGAAGACAAATTAAATAGGACTTTCAGTAAGCAAAACACTAACCATGAAGATTGTATTTTGCTACTCAGTAGGCTGAGGCAGAAGTACTTCTTGAGCCCAGGAGTTCAAGACTAGCCTGGGCAACATAGTGAGACTCACTAAAACAGAAAAAGATTGTGTTTGGTTTATTTTCTCCTTGTTCTCATGGCATATGCAATGTAATAGGGGAGGTCAGATAACTGCATAGCAAATAAGTCTGACAACCCAAGGTAGTAGATGGCAAGTACCAAGAAGGTTTATGTGGGGCATGTGTTGCTGTGGCAATGTGGGGTCAAAGAGAAAGTTAGAGTCAAGTGCTTAGCCAAGACAGGGGAGTCACACTGGCCACATCCCTTCAGGAGTCACTTCTCTGGATAACGGCTAGTCAATGCAAAGCAAACAGTAACCTCTAGGGCAGGTGTGAAGGGACAGGTGATATGTTCCTCAAACTGCTGCACACAGGTCTGCAACTGCAGAATGCTGAGAGCTGTCCACCGGTGGGAGTGGTCAGAGGGCCTTGCCAGGAGTGGGGTTCTAACAGATGCTCAAGAAGTAAGTTAAGGGTTTTTCTGACTCATGAGGAAAGACTCTAGGTACCTGAAAGAGTTTAATTTTCCTACCAGTGGGTGATTTGGGACAGTCTCCTAATCCATCAGCAAGTGTTTCGTGAGGTCCCTACTGTGTACCAAGAAAGTCAAATGGGGATTCTATTTCTGATGGCTGAATTTTTTTTTTCTTTTTTGTTTTTTATTATACTTTAAGTTCTAGGGTACATGTGCATAACGTGCAGGTTTGTTACATATGTATACATGTGCCACTTTGACGTGCTGCACCCATTAAGTCATCATTTACATTAGGTATTTCTCCTAATGCTATCTCTACTGCCTACCCCACCCCACAACAGGCCCCAGTGTGTGATGTTCCCCACCCTGTGTCCAAGCATTCTCATTGTTCAATTCCCACCTATGAGTGAAAACATGCGGTGTTTGGTTTTCTGTCCTTGCGATAGTTTGCTCCGAATGATGGTTTCCAGCTTCATCCATGTCCCTACAAAGGACATGAACTCATCCTTTTTTATGGCTGCATAGTATTCCATGGTGTATATGTGCCACATTTTCTTAATCCAGTCTATCGTTGATGGACATTTGGGTTGGTTCCAAGTCTTCGCTACTGTGAATAGTGCCACAATAAACATACGTGTGCATGTGTCTTTATAGCAGCATGATTTATAATCCTTTGGGTATATACCCAGTAATGGGATGGCTGGGTCAAATGGTATTTCTAGTTCTAGATTCTTGAGGAATCGCCATACTGTCTTCCACAATGGTTGAACTAGTTTACACTCCCACCAACAGTGTAAAAGCATTCGTATTTCTCCACATCCTCTCCAGCACCTGTTGTGTCCTGATTTTTTAGTGATCGCCATTCTAACTGGTGTGAGATGGTATCTCATTGTGGATTTGATTTGCATTTCTCTGATGTCCAGTGATGATGAGCATTTTTTCATGTGTCTCTTGGCTGCATAGATGTCTTCTTTTGAAAAGTGTCTGTTTATATCCTTCACCCACTTTTTGACGGGGTTGTTTATTTTTTTCTTGTAAATTTGTTTAAGTTCTTTGTAGATTCTGGATATTAGCCCTTCGTCAGATGAGCAGATTGCAAACATTTTCTCCCATTCTGTAGGTTGCCTGTTCACTCTGATGGTAGTTTCTTTTGCTGTGCAGAAGCTCTTTATTTTAATTAGATCCCATTTGTCAATGTTAGTTTTTGTTGCCATTGATTTTGGTGTCTTACTCATGAAGTCCTTGCCCATGCCTATGTCCTGAATGGTGTTTGCCTAGGTTTTCTTCTAGGGTTTTGATGGTTTTAGGTCTAACATTTAAGTCTTTAATCCATCTTGAATTAATTTTTGTATAACGTGTAAGGAAGGGATCCATTGTCAGCTTTCAATATATGACTAGTCAGTTTTCCCAGCACCGTTTGTTAAATAGGGAATCCTTTCCCCGTTTCTTGTTTTTGTCAGGTTTGTCAAAGATCAGATGATTGTAGATGTTTGGTATTATTTCTGAGGGCTCTGTTCTGTTCCATTGGTCTATATCTGTGTTTTGCTACCAGTCCCATGTTGTTTTGCCTACTGTAGCCTTGTAGTATAGGGTAGGGCATAGCTGAACAAAAGTTAGCAGAGACTTCTGCAGACTTAAATGTCCCTGTCTGACAGCTTTGAAGAGAGCAGTGGTTCTCCAAGCACAGAGTTTGAGATCAGAGGACAGACAGACTGCCTCCTCAAGTGGGTCCCTGACCCCTGAGTAGCCTAACTGAGAGACACCTCCCAGTAGTGGCTGACTGACACCTCATACAGCCAGGTGCCCCTCTGAGACAAAGCTTCTAGAGGAAGGATCAGACAGCAACATTTGCTGTTCTGCAATATTTGCTGTTCTGCAGCCTCTGCTGGTGATACCCAGGCAAACAGGGTCTGGAGTGGACCTCCAGCAAACTCCAACAGACCTGCAGCAGAGGGTCCTGACTGTTAGAAGGAAAGCTAACAAACAGAAAGGAATACTATCAACACCAACAAAAAGTACATCAACACCAAAACCCCATCTGTAGGTCACCATCATCAAAGACCAAAGGTAGATACAACCACAAAGATGGGGAGAAATCAGAGCAGAAAAGCTGAAAATTCTAAAAACCAGAGCACCTCTTCTCATCCAAAGTATCGCAGCTCCTCACCAGCAGTGGAACAAAGCTGCACAGAGAATGACGTTGATGAGTTGACAGAAGTAGGCTTCAGAAGATCGGTAATAACAAACTTCTCCGAGCTAAAGGAGGATGTTAGAACTCATCACAAGGAAGCTAAAAACCTTGAAAAGGGATGAGATGAATGGCTACCTAGAATAAACAGCGTAGAGAAGACCTTAAATGATCTGATGGAGCTGAAAACCATGGCACGAGAACCACTTGACCCATGCACAGGTTTCAGTAGCCTATTCAATCAAGTGGAAGAAAGGCTATCAGTGATTGAAGATCAAATGAATGAAGTGAAGTGAGAAGAGAAGTTTAGAGAAAAAAGAGTAAAACGAAACAAACAAAGCCTCCAATAAATGTGGGACTATGTGAAAAGACCAAATCTACGTTTGATTGGTGTACCTGAAAGCAATGGGGAGAATGGAACCAAGTTGGAAAACACTCTTCAGGATATGATCCAAGAGAACTTCCTCAACCTAGCAAGGCAGGCCAACAACATTCAAATTCAGGAAGTAAAAAACATATTCCTCGAGAAGAGCAACCCCAAGACACATAATTGTCAGATTCACCAAAGGTAAAATGAAGGAAAAAATATTAAGGGCAGCCAGAGAAAAAGGTCAGGTTACCCATAAAGGGAAGCCCATCAGACAACAGCAGATCTCTCAGCAGAAACTCTACAAGCCAGAAGAGAGTGGGGGCCAATATTCAACATTCTTAAAGAAAAGAATTTTCAACCCAGAATTTCATATCCAGCCAAACTAAGCTTCATAAGTGATGGAGAAATAAAATCCTTTACAAACAAGCAAATGCTGAGAGATTTTGTCACCACCAGGCCTGCCTTACAAGAGCTCTTGAAGGAAGTACTAAACATGGAAAGGAGCAACCAGTACCAGCCACTACAAAAACACGCGAAATTGTAAAGAACATCGATGCTAGGAAGAAACTGCATCAACTAATGAGCAAAATAAGCAGCAATTTTCATAATGACAGTATCAAATTCACACACAACAATATTAACTTTAAATGTAAATGGGCTAAATGCCCTAATTGAAAGACACAGACTGGCAAATTGGATAAAGAATCAAGACCCATCTGCGTGCTGTATTCAGGAGACCCATCTCATGTGCAGACACACATAGGCTCAAAATAAAAGGATGGAGGAAGATCTACCAAGCAAATGGAGAACAAAAAAAAAGCAGGGGTTGCAATCCTAGTCTCTGATAAAACAGACTTTAAACCATCAAAGATCAGAAGAGACAAAGAAGGCCATTCCATAATGGTAAAGGGATCAATTCAACAAGAAGAGCTAACTATCCTAAATATATATGCACCCAATACAGGAGCACCCAGATTCATAAAGCAAGTCCTTAGAGGTCTACAAAGAGACTTCCACTCCCACACAATAATAATGGGAGACTTTAACACCCCACTGTCAACATTAGACAGACCAACAAGACAGAAAGTTAACAAGGATATCCAGGACTTGAACTCAGTTCTCGACCAAGCAGACCTATTAGACATCTACGGAACTCTCCACCCCAAATCAACTGAATATACATTTTTCACAGCACCACATCACACTTATTCCAAAATTGACCATATAGTTGGAAGTAAAGCAATCCTCGGCAAATGTAAAAGAACAAAAATCATAACAAACTGTCTGTTAGACCACAGTGTAATCAAATTAAAACTCAGGATTAAGAATCTCACCCAAAACCTCACAACTACATGGAAACTGAACAAGCTGCTCCTGAATGACTACTGGGTATATGAGGAAATGAAGGCAGAAATAAAGATGTTCTTTGAAACCAATGAGAACAAAGACACAACATACCAGAATCTGTGGGACACATTTTAACCAGTGTGTAGAGGGAAATTTATGGCACTAAACGCCCACAAGAGAAAGCAGGAAAGATATAAAATTGACACCCTAATATCACAATTAAAAGAACTAGAGAAGCAAGAGCAAACACATTCAAAAGCTAGCAGAAGGCAAGAAATAACTAAGATCAGAGCAGAACTGTAGGAGATAGACACAAAAAACCCTTGAAAAACTCAATGAATCCAGGAGCTGGTTTTTTGAGGAGATCAGCAAAATGGATAGACCACTAACAAGACTGATAAAGAAGAAAAGAGAGAAGAACCAAATAGATGCAATAAAAAATGATAAAGGGGATATCACCACCAATCCCACAGAAATACAAACTACCATCAGAGGATACTATAAACACCTCTACGCAAATAAACTACAAAATCTAGAAGAAATGGATAAATTCCTGGACACTTACACCCTCCGAAGACTAAACCGCGAAGAAGTTGAATCCCTGAATACATGAATAACAGGCTCTGAAATTGAGGCAACAATTAATAGCCTACCAATCAAAAAAGATACAGGACCAGAGAGATTCACAGCTAAATTCTACCAGACGTACAAGGAGGAACTGGTACCATTCCTTTTGAAATTATTCCAATCAATAGAAAAAGAGGGACTCCTGCCTAACTCATTTTATGAGGCCAGCATCATCCTGATACCAAAGCCTGGCAGAGACACAACAATAAAAGAGAATTTTAGACCAATACCCCTGATAAACATTGATGCAAAAATCCTCAATAAAATACTGGCAAACTTAATCCAGCAGCACATCAAAAATTTCATCCACCACAGTCAAGTTCGCTTTGTCCCTGGGATGCAAGGCTGGTTCAACATACGTAAATCAATATGTATAATCCATCATATAAACAGAACCAAAGACAAAAGCAACATGATTATCTGAATAGATGCAGAAAAGGCCTTTGACAAAATTCAACAGCCCTTCATGCTAAAAACTCTCAATAAACTAGGTATTGGTGGGACCTATCTGAAAATAATAAGAGCTATTTATGACAAACCCACAGCCAATATCATACTGAATGGGCAAAAACTGGAACCATTCCCTTTGAAAACTGGCACAAGACAGGGATCCCCTCTCTCACCACTCCTATTCAACATAGTGTTGGAAGTTCTGGCCAGGGCAATCAGGCAGGAGAAAGAAATAAAGTGTATTCAATTAGGAAGAGAGGAAGTCAAATTGTCCCTGTTTGCAGATGACATGATTGTATATTTAGAAAACCCCATCGTCTCAGCCCAAAATCTCCTTAAGCTGATAAGCAACTTCAGCAAAGTCTCAGGATACAAAATAAATGTGCAAAAATCACAAGCATTCTTATACACCAGTAACAGACAAACAGAGAGCCAAATCATGAGTGAACTCCCATTCACAATAGCTTCAAAGAGAATAAAATACCTAGGAATCCAACTTACAAGGGATGGGAAGGACCTCTTCAAGGAGAACTACAAACCACTGCTCAGCGAAATAAAAG
Organism: Rhinopithecus roxellana; assembly: GCF_007565055.1. NCBI lineage: Eukaryota > Metazoa > Chordata > Mammalia > Primates > Cercopithecidae > Rhinopithecus > Rhinopithecus roxellana. Next base: position 112,006,469 of record NC_044555.1, on the reverse strand, counting down.
AGGACACAAACAAATGGAAGAACATTCCATGCTCATGGATAGGAAGAATCAATATCGTGAAAATGGCCATACTGCCCAAGGTAATTTATAGATTCAATGCCATCCCCATCAAGGTACCAATGACTTACTTCACAGAATTGGAACAAAACTACTTAAAAGTTCATATGGAACCACAAAAGAGCCCGCCTTGCCAAGACAATGTTAAGCGAAAAGAACAAAGCTGGAGGCATCATGCTACCTGACTTCTGAAGTCTGAACTTTTAACTCCCATCTGCTTTCTTCATCTTGAATTGAACATATGTCTGATTTGGAGATGAAAAGTAAATCTATTCCTGTGTCTGTTCATTCTTCATCCATCTTTTTACAAAGTAGCACCCGGCAGCTGTGCCAAGCCTCTCTGAATACCGTGAAATCATTTATGTGTTTTGATACTGTGTCATGGATATATTAATTGTTTCTTCTTACTACGACATGGTCTAATTAGTTTGGACAATACTTCCAGTCTCCTCTATGAAGCGCCTGTATGTGGTTTTTGATGATTTCTCTAATTCTGATTTGATAGATTAGATGTGGGCTGATCTTTCTCTCACTCTTCTTTCCTTTTCCTTTCTTTTCTTCTTTCCTTGTAGGCATATACTAATATCCTAATGTGTACCAAATCTTGATTACAGTGTAATTGATTTAGAGCATATGGGGCCTTATGAAATCCCTTTTAGCAGGAATCATGGACTCTTGAGAATCTGATGAAAGCTATGAACACTTCTTCCAGAAATGTGTAGTTTTGTATATATAATTTATCATCCAGTTACAAGAGTCTCAAGGGTTTAGTCCACTCTTGGATGCATGCCCATAGTATGTGAAGACTACAGAATTTCAGTGCTTGAACAACCCTACAGATCATCGAATTCACTGGTTTTCAAAACTATTTTTACCACAGAATCCCTGGTTGAAACGGGGGGGGTAAAAGGAAGGGAGAGACTGAATCATGCACACCCCTACCTCGCTTAGAGTGGTTCCTGAGGAGGTTCTGAGGAACACAGTTTGAAAGCTAGTGATCTAGGTCTAATTCCTTTATTGTTTATATGAGAAAATTGATCCAAAAAGAGCAGAGTTGGCTAACTCAAGGGCATGCATCCAGTCAATGCACAGCTGAGACTGGAACCCATGCCCTTGATCCCTAGGACAGAGTCTCAGCCAACCCTCACTTCTCTTCTCATTGTAAACCTCCTACATTCATACCACATTAGCTTCTCGAAGAACCTGGGCGCAGTGTAATTTAAACCCACAATTACAAATAATCACCCCCATTTGAGCAGCAGGCAAAGGATATAACAGCTGATTTCTGTGTTGTCGCTCCATCAAGGCCTTTCTTCTTTCTGCCTTATTTCTGCTGGTTCTCGTGTCTGTGTGACTTGTCTCCGTTTTATGACGTGTATTTTATTCAAATATACATCATAGTCAAAAGCATCCTCTTTTTCCTAGACAAAGTGCCATCCTATTGGCCTCCCACAAACACACTCTCTGCCCCTAATTCTTAAAGAAACAGTATCTGGTGCTGGCCCTGGTATGGTGCTTGTTTGGCTTCAGGCCACTGGCAAAACAACCTAGGCTATTATTGGGCTTGTCTCCATCCCAGTCTTCTAACCTACTTTGTCATTGTCAAGAAATCCAACTGAGCCTCAGCCGAAGTATCTACCCGTTATGGACCTGATTATGGGCAAGCCAAGCCTAGTGTTTCCTAGTCTCTCTTTCTTGTGTATTGGTGCAGGATGAGCACATTGCTTCAGAGTACCAAAGTGGAGAGGAAGAAACAAATCAACGAACTCAAGAAAGCAGAAAGGCGGTGCACAGACCTCTTTCTTAGGGTTAGAGGCAAGGTGGTCTTTAGACTTCCTGAGTTGAAGTCTGATGTTTCTTTGGGTGGAATTTCTCTGTGCTACCTCAGAAACGAAGATAGTTCATCTGCCAAACAAGAGACCTACTTAGAGATAGCTTCAGCCTATCCAAGGAACTAAAAACTATTGAAAAATTTCCAGGCCATAGTTTCAAACCAGGGGAGTGGTGTGGTGTTGTGGTTAAGAGCACACACTTTGTATCCAGTGAGACATGAATTTTAATCATGGCTCTGCCACTTACTACCTGTATAACCTTGGTCGAGTTAACTTATTCTTGTTGGGCCTCCGTGCTTTCATCAATCAAATTGGAAAAAATAATACCCACATTAGGAGAGTGTTTTGAGGAGTAAAAGAGAGACTACCAAGCGTTTGTAATTTTGCCTATCTTCGTCAGGACCCCACAGCAGACTTTGTATTCTGAATGTTGTATTCACCACCAATTATCTGTATCCCTATTGAATGGAGGGAACACAGGAAACATGTCAGGGCATGGGTTAAAGAGCCTTGGTTTAGCCAATAACTGTTGTGTGAAACACGATTGAGTTCCCTCCTGTCTCTATGGACTAATTTTTTCCACTAGGCAATGAAGAGTTTGTGCTTGAGCACATGTTCTTTATGCTGACTCAGGACTTGAGTGTGTCAAAATTATCTTAAAAGTTATTTTTTAAGTGTAGATGCACAGTTGCAGTTCCCAGACAGTCTCATTGAGGAGATCTAGGGGATGGTCACAGGATCTATACTACAGGTCCAGTCGCAAGGTGATTCTGATCAGCAGTCAAATGTGGGAACCACTGATCTAGGGAGTTGTAAAGATTCTCCCTTCCCTCGCTGCTTTCAGTCTTAGAACTTCTTACCGTTTAAAAGTGTCTTTCCATTAATGAGGCCTATGACTTCCTACACCATTCAAACATGGTGATATTCACACAGAGAAAATAAAATGTTTCTAGTTGTCCTCAAAGATGATATTTTTCCCCACGGAAAATTCATTTTGTTTCTGCTTTAGTCTCTTGATATCAGATCCACAAGGCGTGTAATACAGAATAGGGTGAACTTTGACGCATCTGCTTTTAATTAGTTTCCCCAGCTGATCTCTCAGATCATTTTAAAAAAAAAAATGCTTTCTCTCTATTTTGTGATTGAATTCTAAGTAATGAAGTTTAACGACACATGTAATAAAGTAGAATTATCTCACAGTAGATCACAATAATAGCTACTGAGTAACTTCTCAGTGTCAGTTGCTACCTATATTTCCATAATCCTTATGATAATATTTGAAATAGGCATTCATATTTTCTGTAATTTTCAAAGAAAGAAGATAAAGCTTAAAGAGACTTTAAGATTAAGCTTAAAGACCTTAAAGTGACTCACCTAAGGCCACACAACTGGTAAGTTATTTTTTATTGTTGAATAGGGATGACAATGATATTTTAAAAATGCAACTTGAACCACTTTCTGTCTTAACAATTTTCAGTGACTTATTCATTGTGCTTAAAAAATTATCTAAACAACTTTGTGTGGGCAGTAATACTTGTCTGTTTTGGTCACTGCTGTATCCTCAGCAGTAAGAACAGTGTTTGTCATACAACAGAGACTCAGTAAATAAATATTCATGAAATAAATTAAGTGATGAAGCCTGGATTCATCCCAAGTCTGTTTGATTTTAAAACTTGCTCTTCAGTAATTTGTATGCTCTCTCCTCTCTCTCTCTTGTTAAATTTGCATACTATGAAATGCATCAACATTTGGTGTACAATTTTATGAACTTTGACAAATGCTTATCCCTGTATAACCCACATCCCTAACAAGATAAAGATATTTCCTTCATCCTAGAAAGTTTCTCTTTGTTTCTTTAAGTCAACTGCCTCACCCACTCCAGAGACAAAGGCTTTTCTATGTTTATTTATTTATTTTTTACCACATGTTCGTTAGTTTTGTCTTTTTTAGAATTTCATATAAGTGGAATTATATACTATGAACTCTTTTGTACCTAGCTGCTTTTCATTCAGATGGTGGTTTTAAGATCTGTCCATAGTCTTACATGTATCAGTGGTTTCTTTTTATTGCTAAGGAGTGTTGCAATGTATGAATATATCACAATGTGCTTATCATTCTTCTGTTGATGGGCGTGTGAATTGTTTTCAGGTTTTGGCTATTATATGTAAAGTTGTCGTGATTGTTTGTTTTCAGGTATTTTTGCAAACAGGTGTTTTCATTTCTCTTGTGTATTTACCTAGATGTGGATTTCCTGGGTGATAATGGAAAAAGTATGTTTACCATTTCAAGGAACTACAAAGCATATTTCTAAACACGCTATACCAAACAGGGTTCTAGCAATATATGAGAGTTATGGATGCACCACATCTTTGCCAGCCTTGATATATGTAGTTTTTTAAAATTTTAGCCATTCTAGTGGGTATGTTGCTATATTATTGTGGTTTTAATGTGTATTTCCTGATATTTCCCTGATGAGCACTTTTTCATGTCTTCTTGGCCACTCATATATCTTTCTTTGTGAAGCAACTGTTCAAGTCTTTTACCTATTTTTTAAATTGGGCTGTTTGCATTCTTATTGCATCATAGGGGTTATGAATATAAGTCCTTTGTTTGGTATATTTTTTGTGAATATTTTTTCCTGACTGTGGCTTACTTAATCTTTTTCTGTTCTTTTTATGTACAGAATATTTTAATTTTGATGATGCCTAATTTGTCAATGTTTTATGGTTTATACTATATCCTGTCTAAGAAATATTTGCCAACTTTAAAGTCATGAAGATATTCTTCCTTGTTTTCTTCAAGAGCCTACATTTTAATGACTACAACATGCATCCGTCTTTGCCCTTACTTATTATAGAGGACGCATTAGTCCATGAGATAATTTTTATCAGAATAAACTGATGGGAGGCAGAATACTATAGAATTCAGCAAGACAGCTTTGAAGTTCAACAGATCTTTGTTCAATTTCTGACTCCAGTCCCAGCGGCGTGACCTTAGGCAAGTCACTTGATCTTTCTGTGTATTAATTCTCTCATTTGTGTAAAGGAGATAATAACACTAACTTATGTCAGAGGATCATTATTAAATGAGCAAGTATATGGTCACTTCTTAACACAGGGCATAGCACATAGTAAGCCCTCAACGGATGGTATCTGTTGTACTTATAATAATTTTCATACATATTATACCAGTTTCACCCAGAGCTTTTAGTGCCAGAAGCAAATATAGGAAGGGTTACCTTTTCTTCCCCTACTAGACCTCAAACAGAACCATTGACATAGAGATGACCCATTAAGAAGGGTTACGCTATAGTTACAAACATAGTTCTTTCTATATGTCTAAAATCACATCTTTATTATTTTGAGTGATAGTAATAACTGAATCTCCAAGCACAGACATGACAGATATGATTATAAAACTCCCTGGCATAAAGGACAATTTTATTAGTGAAAACTCAAATTATATGAAGGAATACATGTAATGCTTTTCCAGAGACACAATGTGTTCATTAAATATGGGTAAATGTAGATGTTGAAGAGGTTTTTAAGTCAGTGTACAGTGAAAAGAGCAGGGACTTTGACATAAAGCAAACATGGAACTGGAATACAAGGACATATGACTTGATTGTTGTGAGGCTCACTCCTACCATCTATCGAAAGAGGTTTAAATAAATACTGGAGAATATAAGTGCTTCAAAGAATATGAACGCAGTAGCTAACATCATAGGCACTGAAAACAGTACTTATTGGTTAGCCTCATATTTGTAATGACATACATATGTAAACGTAAACTAAAGTGAGATTCCAATTTCAAATGAGTTAATCCTTAAAAAGGTGAAGGATAGTTTTGTGGGTCTATTTTTTCATATATTTCTCTTTTGTGTTCAGGAACGGTACTCACAGAATATATCTGTTTGATATGTGAGGTCATTTTGCAACTCCCTCATTGATTCAATGCATTTCTGAATCATAGAGGAGGGTCCCTGGCTATCTGTCACGTCTGAATGATGGAAACACCTATTTGAATGATTCCAGTGATAGAGAAGAATGTGGAACTTGCTCCATACATTTCCCTTTTTAACATCTTCCTGTTGTGGGGGATGGAGAGGGAGAGGATTGTGTATGTAAGTTGGTTTCTGCTGATGCTACCACTGCTGTTTTCAGAGTCAATATATGGACAGAAGCACAAAAAACTGAGTATTCCTTTTGCCTTAGGCATCAAAGTCTCTAACCAAGTGTTTTGAACTACATGTACTGGTTTTCTCCCCATGCAAATTATTCTAGGCCCTTTGTGCTCTGGTCGCAACCTGATTATATCCCCTTACCTCTTTTCTTGCCACAGCAAACCATTTACTATTTTTTAAATAATTCCAATGTTTTACTGTTTCTGCCTCTTTATTCATGCTGTTGCATTTATTCTGTTATCTTGAGAAACCTTCCCTCCCATATCTATCTGCTAAACATATATCCATCTTTACTGAGTTGAAGTGATTCCCCCTAAATTCACATCCACTTGGAACATCAGCATGTGATCTTATTTGGAAATAGGGTCTTTGCAGATGTAATTAGTTAAGATGAGAACATACTGTATTACAATGGGCTATAATCCAATGACTGGATTATATAAGACTTATAAGAAGTCGTGTGAAATCACAGAGACACGGGCACACAGGTGAGAAGGCCATGTAATGATGAAGGCAGAGATTGAAGTGATGCAGCAACAAGCCAAGCATATCAAGGATTGTTGGCAACCACCAGAAGCTAAGAAGAGGCGAGGAAGGATTCTTCTCTAGAGCCTTCATTAGAAGAATGGCCATAACAATAGCTTGATTTTAAATGTCTCGCGTACCGTACTGTAAGAGAACCAATTTCTGTTGTTTTATGTTACCCAGTTTTTGGTAATTTGTTATGGCAGCCTTAGGAATTTTTTTTACATCCTTCTTCAAGATCAAGCTCAAATATAATGTCTTTCCAGATTTCTTCAACTAGATGTCATTTCTCTTCTTCACCTCTGTAGCAATGCTGTATCAGAAAAAAGATCACAAACTTTGGTGCCAGATAATTTTTTGCTGTTATCCTGGCCCAGCTACTGACTAGATTTCTTCACCTGTACAATGGAAATAATAATACCTACCTAATACAGTTGTTGGGTCAATAAATATGACTGTTCCTTCCCTCTCTCATTCACCCATGCTGCCTCAGATTGCAATACTTTTGTAATAAGAGCACTATAGTTCTGTTTTTGCAAGTTCAGAGGCTGGAGTGAGCAGAGACAGATAAGCAATCAACTTTGTACACAATAAAACAAAATGTGCCATCTAACAAGGGTAGAGACAAGTAGTGTTCACAGTGACAATCTCAGGAATTCAGTTGTCTACACTAAGAGTTCCAACTATAAACTAGGAAACTGATTTACAAAATTGAAAGGGAGAAACCTCCTTTTAGTCCTTGCATTCCAGCATTGTAATATCCAAGGTAGATTTTGTCTTAATGCCTAAAAATGGAGCCAAAATTTTGGAAATGTTAGAGACCTCTACTGATTTCACAGCTCCTGTATATGACACTGGAACATACTTGTACTTGGCTGCACATTATAATGAAGCCAAAAGTTCACCACATGGCATTCTGGTCTCTCTTCCTCTAGGGCACCTTCCGAAAGGCCTCAGCTCTAGAGGAAATCTGTTTTTTCACTCCCGCAGCCTACACTGCCTGGCCATAAGTGGGGACTTAGCATGTGCTCTTTATCCTTCCTGAGTTTTCTTTGTCTGAATCCCCAGGTTCTATGCCCACCAATCTTTTTTAAAAAAGGTCAACAGGTAACATCATCCTCTTATGTTTAGTTCATCATCTTCTTTTGCAGGTATATCCTCAGAATCATCTCAGAGCTTTTTTATCAAAGCATACTGGAGAGTTTATAGGCATTGACCTCTACCTTGGATAACATGGGGAAAGTAATAAGCACAACACACCTGCCCCTTCTGTGTGGGTAAGCCCTTGTATTAGTTTGCATGGGCTGACATAACAAAAATACAACAGACTGGATGGCTGAAACAACAGAAATGTATTACCTCACAGTTCTTGATGCTCGAAATCTGAGGTCAAGTTGTTGGCAGAGTTGGCTTCTTTCTGAGGCTTCTTTCCTTGGCTTGTAGATGGCCGACTTGACTTCTTCCTTTGTCTTCACATGGTCTTTCTTCTGTGCACATATATATCTGTGTCCAGACTTCTTCTTTTAAGGACAGGAGTGAGAATGGATTAGGGCCCCACCCACATATGGCCTCATTTTACTGAAATTACTGTAATTTAAAGGCCTATCTCCACATACAGTCACCTTCCAAGGTACTGGGGGTTAGAACTTGAACATAAGAACTTTGGGTAGTGACAGTTCAGTCCTGTAGTAGTTATGTGATTAGGATCAAATTATTTTGCTATCACTTGGTTATGGATTTGTTTGTTATTTAGTCTTGACCTCTGAGGGCTGAGACGTTAGCCTCATAGTATACACAGAGAAATTAACTCAAGCACAATTCACAGGTCTTCCTCATGACAGGACAGGCAAAAGAATAACGGAAGTCAACACTTGGTAAACACCTACCATGTGACAGGCATGGTCATAGGATTTTTTATTTATTCTTCACAATCAGTTAGCAAAAATAAATATTTATACCCCCAATTTGTAGATGAGAAAATTGAGATTCAGGGGGGCTAAAGTGATTTGCTCAAAGGCATAAAACTAGTAAGTACTGGAGTTAAGAATTGAATATAAATCTGCCTGACTATAAAGTCATGCCCTTTCCTCATACATCCTTTATCTGGAATTGAAAAAGCAAAGTTTTTTGTTTTTTTTTTCTCATTTCAAACTGTGACATTAAAACGAAAAAATAATTATATGAGTTTCTAGATGTTCACAGTCATCCTTTATCCATATGTCCCTTTATCATATACTCATAGTTGACTAGCATTGCTTCACTTTGTTTTTGAGCTTGCCATGGAAACTTAAACAACTGAAGAATCAGGAAATGGTGACAGCAAAGTGGTTAATTATACACAGAAAAAACAATTTGGGGTATGATGGTGCAGGGAGCCGTTTTAGCCACACTGGTGTAATGAAGTAGTTTAGATTTGCCTTGTGGCCTCTGCACTCAAGTTATTGTTTGCTTTGTCGCAACAAATTGCTTTACAGTACTGAAATGTTCTATTTATGTTCATTGTTTCTTTTGCAGTTTTGTTCCCAAACTTTTGAAGTTGTTAGAGACTGACAGAAGAGTCAGGAGCATCATAGTTTTCTGAACATATGATTGTGACACATTTTCGGATGCTCTTCCTGCCTAGTGAATGGTGCAGTTTGTAAGGATAGATTATTTGCTGAGAGAAAGCGGGTATTGGGTCCTGTGACAGATGAAATATATTTCAGAGGATTGGAGGGCCACTTAAAAATGATGATGGTGTTGATAATAGCGATGCTTCCTGCTGTTGCATCATTTAGAGTTTACATGGATCTTCTATATCTCACTTGATTTTCACAAAAACGTATTGAAGTGATCAGTCAGGGATTGTTATATCCACTTTCCATATGTAATAATTGAGATTCAAAGAGGTTAAATGGAGGCAGGACAAGCTCCCACATCTTTTGATCACCACCAACTCCCTTGCTAAATTATTCTTTGTAAGTCCAATACACTGAGTTCATTCACTTTAAATTGGTACACATTCTGTCCTCCTGGAAAAACATTATGTAGAATTGGGACCATTAGTAATTGCTTACTGGTTTCAAATGTCCAGTAGGATGTCAGTTGAGATCCAGCAGCTCTTTTCTCCCTAGCCTCTTTAACAGAACACATAGTGAATTCAGTTCGCAGTGCTTTCCTCCTGCTGCTTGTACTTCATAACAATGAGCCCCCATTTATTGAAAATCGACCATATGGTAGATACTGGCTATGTATTATTTCCAATTGTGACAATTGATAGCTCTGCAAGAGAGGTATTATCATACCTGCCTTACAAATAGGAAAACTGAGACTTGGAGCTGTTAAGTAACTTTCTTAACATCACACAGATAGTGAGTGGCAGAGCCAGAACTTCAGCTTATCCAGTCTGGCTTCAGACCATTGCTTTAAACCACCACAACTCTTTAAATTCAGTAGACTGACTTTTTTAACTGAGTAATTTGGAAGTTACAGCTTGGAGGAATCCATTCCTTAGGAAATAGGTTGACAAAAATAAATCATAATGTTAAAAAATGCAATGAAATATGTATCTAGAAAAACTAAATTGTTAATTTATCGATATCATCTAATTTGTTAATAGTATTCTACAGTTGATTGGAAAGCTTATGGTGTAAGACAAGCTTCTCTGAGGATAACCTACAGTCACTGTAAGTGCACAGAGGATACCTTCTTTGCTCATTCCTAATACAAAACAATTTTTGTTCTCCAATGTCTCTAACCCACTGAATCATTTTTCCATCTACCTATTCCTTTTAGTTCATGCACATTCACTTAATTGAACACATACTCACCAAGATAATTCTCAGTTACTGAATGCTTTCCTGACAAAGACTTAATTGGTTCTGTTGGCAACCCCTGTTAATAATAAAAAGCCCTGGGGCAGTAGATCCCTTCTTCTAGGAATGCCCCCCCACTGTTCATTGCAGAAGTGCTGAACTAACCAGTCCTGCTATCTGTTTGATCTGTAGAGTAGACATTTGACTACCTTTTGTTGTTGCTACCTGTGACTCACCCTGATTACTCAAGATTGTGGAGGCCAGCATCTGTGCTTGAGGAGTAGAGGAGCAGTCCTAACATAAATCATCTTAATGATTTCCCATGCTTTTAGGACGTAGAACTTTGCACCAAAAGGGGATAAATGCATGTCGCATGTAGTCTTCATAGCAGTGAAGAATACCATTTTGGTTTATAAAGATGTAGGAAACCAAAATTCAAGCCCTCCATTATACTACATGTCTATCATCGGATCCTGCAGATTCTAACTACAGTATCTACTTTTTACTAGACTGCTCTTTGCAGTTGCACTTTGACCTCCTCCTAGTGCAGACTGCTTTTATACGCTCAACACCTCACCTCAACCCTTCCACCACCAAGAAGAACAGAGTCCTTAGAGCAATGGTGACCAACAGCTTTTGTGGATGGTCAAACTGGTAAAAAGAATACTGTATGAGACAAATAGTGGATACTCAATACATAAGTTTAGAGAGAAGGAAGGAAGAATGGGTAGCTTATTATTCAAATTTTATGTCAACTTTTTCCTAAATAGAAAAATACCAGTGAGAGAATTGCCACTTCTGTTTAGCAACTAAAAAAAAAAATTAATATTTAGTCATATTTGAGAAACGGCAGTACAGAACCTGCTTTTTAATCTTTCAGCCTGAAATTAGCCTGCCTGGCTGTAAGATGCATCCTGTGATCTATTGGCTGCTCAGGAGTGCTTTAGAGGATTTTGGAACTTGAGGGGCCCTTAGAAATGATCTAGTCTAGTGGTTCCAAAAGTTTTCATTATCTAAGGCATCTTTAATTAATTTTCCCCTGCATATAGTGTTTTGAAATATCAGGCCTACTAAACAAATTACCTTTATCATGTAATAATTCCTTTTGTCATTTTTTTTTATTTGCTTAGAGCCATTAATGATCTCTCAGGAGAGAATCTGGTCAGCATGAAATAACCAGTGTAACCACAATAAGATGATATAATTCCTTCCCAAAGCGAAGGCAGTAGATGGTTAAGTTGGTCTAGGGTCAGCTTGATCTTAGCAATCTTTATAAACCATCTCCCTTAGGCTTATTGAAATGTTAAAAATAGCTCATGGATTCCCATGATGACCTTCTTATAATCTTTGTGGAAAGCCATTTATCTTATCCTTCTGTAGGGAGAATGGAGGGGAATCAGAGTTAAAAAGCAAAGTGATTGGCTCAAGGTCACACAGCACCTTAATGGCAAGGAGGACCAGAATTTGCATCTCCTGAGTCTCCATCTTCTTTCTCTACACACACAATTTTCATGTGCCTTAGGTCTAGAGCTTAATATTGTATAGGCATTCCATAAATCTTTGCTCGATGAGTTGGTAGAACAGGGGCAATAATACTTAAGTATAGGAGATATAAAAAAAAAAATCTGTGATGAATTCATTAAACAACCAGTAAAATAATACAAATATCCAGTTCCCAGTTCTGAATTTGTGCCCAGCCTCCTTTCCTTCCCTTTTCATGAATGATTTCAGACATCTCCCTATAGAGTATTTCAGCTGCTGTTGCTCTTGAAAAGGTTTACTCGGGCAGTCAAATAGTGTCCATGTAACCTGTTATACCCTGTCCCCGAGAGGTGAAAATAGCATGGAATTATTCTCAGCAGTGAAGTTCACCCTCCTCTTTTGCTTTCATCCCCTTTACAGTGATGATCCTTGCTTTTTAAAATGATGAGAATGTGAATATGTCTACTCCGGGATGGTTCATTCTCAGTCCTTCTAGATGAAGTCATAGTGAAGATCCACTTAGCTTTTCAATTTTTCTTCCTTTCTATTACTGTTCAAATGTCCTGCAGTTATCCATGTGGGGCACATTTTACTGAATGACATTTAGTGAATGACATTTTTGACAGACAGGATTTCTACTTCCCAGTAGGTCAGATATTAGAGCTTCAGCAGTGCATACTTTATGTGATTTTCATAGGAATTCATATTAGAGAGCTCCTAGCTAGCTTATATTCTCTTAGCTCAATGGAATGTTGAAATATGGGCTCAGTTGCAGGGCTTTAGTTGCCGTGTACTGTCCTACATGCAAGGTGCCCTTCACATCAGCCAGAATGAGTTCTGCATAGCCTGCAAGACTAAATGTTGAGTTACTACACATTGGACACTGGATCTTGCAAGGGGCCTCTGCAAACCCTCATCACAGACCATGGGCTTTGGGAGTGAGCCAGTGATACTCCCAGGCACAGCCCTGGGGCCCACTGTGATGCCCAGGAGAGGAACAGATTGTCCAGTCCCTGATCAACAGTCCCCTTCCATGTTTCCCATGGTACAAAAAAGTTTATATATATGCACAGTATTGAATTCTGATGAAGGGCTTATAGTCAATGCGAGACAACAGGTGGGTTTTTTGGGGGATTTTAGGTGGAGTTGACATAAATTACATGAGCAAAGTAGAATCTTGGATAGTCTAATGCTTTCAGAAACTATTTGTCAGGCCCAGATAAAATTTTTCAGTCTTGTAAATGGCCTAGAGCAATCTCTAAGATGAAAAGTTATGTGTTAAATGGCAAAATAAACAAACAAAAAACAACAAGATACTTGAAGACCACAATATACAAGGAGTCAGCATAATGAGAATTTCCCCAGTTGTATTTTTCTTGCAATATCGATGTTGTTTTTTCCCCCATTGTGAACTAAAGAGATAGAAAATACCATTGTGTCTAGTTGAGAATGGATTCTTAATTAACTGTCCAGAGATGTGTTGTTAGAGGTAAAATTCTGAGAATGGTTCTTTGTATGGACAGGAAGAATTAGCTCTGTAGCAAGCAAAAAAAGGGTGCATTTCTTCCTAATGGCTTTTCCAAAGAAGTAGGGGAGGAGAGCAAAACAGAAAAGGACATTATCTTATTGCTCAAATGACCAGGTTTGTTGGACCTAGAACTGTAGCTTATACACAGGTAACCTAGGGTCAAAGTTTGTAGGCTGCCTCTAAGGCATCCTTTTCTTTGCCAAATTGTTATGTAGATATGTATGTGTTAAAAAGACACTCCAGTCCTGGTTGTTTGGAGGGCATCTTTCCTAATGGAGGTGGTACAATGTGCTATTGACTCAGGCAGGCACTTTGTTCCAGAGTAGACAGTATGCAGGAGTAGGAACATAAGACATGGAGGCTAAGGTCTGTCATTTATTATATATATGACCTGGGGCAAATGGTTCACCCTCAGCCTCAGTTTGCTTACCTAAGACATGGGGAGAATAATAATACTAACTTCCAAGGCTTGTTGTATGGATCAAATGAGATAATCCATGGAAAACCCATCTCACCATGCCAGACATATCATTAAGTAGTGGCTCAAGAAAAGATAGATGGGCACGACAGCCTTTTGTAGGACAAGGAAAGGCTGGGACCATAGACTCTGTTTATTTGAAAATAACACCAATGAGAGAGGTCTTTTTCTCTTGGGCCAGTAAGTCTCACTCGGAAGAATTGTGACCTAAGTATATAGACTGCACATTTAAGCTCTATCTGGTGCTCTTCCAGATTATGGCCTTGGTTTTGAGGGACTCCAGGTATAAGGGGACTTGATCATAGACACACTAGTGGAGAGGGAGCATCTGGTGCCTGCGTATCAGCAGAAATGCTACCTTTTTTTTTTTTTTTCAGAGGAATGAGAGGCCATACATACAACCCAGTCTGGCTTCAAATTTCAGAAGCAGGGACTTTCCACTTAAATATGATCCCATGAGGTTTGAGGACTTTCTGTCTGTATAAGACTGAGGATTTTGAAGGAATAGTCTTGAATCTGCAAATTGTTTAGAGCAGTGTGGCCATTTTAATGGTATTGATTCTTCCTATCCATGAGCATGGAATGTTTTCCATTTGTTTGTGTCATCTCTGATTTCTTTTAGCAGTGTTCTGTAATTCTGGCAGAAATCTTTTACCTCCCTGGCTAGCTGCATTCCTAGGTATTTTGTTCTTTTTGTGGCAGTTGTGAATGAGATTGCATTGGCCCTCAGCTTGGATGTTGTTGGTGTATAGGAATGCTACTGATTTTTGTACATTGATTTTGCACCTGAAAGTTTGCTAAAATTGTTTATCAGATCAGGGTGCTTTTAGGCAGAAACTATGGAGTTTTATAGGTATAAAATCATATTGTCTGCAAACAGGAATAGTCTGACTTCCTCTCTTCCTATTTGGATGTCTTTTATTTCTTTCTCTTTCCTGATTGCTCTGGCCGGAACTTCTAGTACTATGTTGAATAGGAGTGGTGAGTGAAGGCATCCTTTCTTGTCTGGTTTTCAAGAGGAATGCTTCCAGCTTTTGCCCATTCAGTGGGGTGTTGGCTGTGGGTTTGTCATAGATGGCTCTCATTATTTGGAGGTATGTTCCTTCAATCCCTAGTTTATTGAGGGTTTTTAACATGAAGGGAGGTTAAATTTTACTGAAGGCGTTCTCTGCGTGTGTTGAGATAAAACAATGACATTATTCACAATTACAACTACTTTAAAATTCATAAGGAATCAAAAAAGTGCCCAAATAGTCATGGTAATCCTGAACAAAAAGAACAAAGCTGGAGGCATCACATTACCCAACTTTATCCTACAAGGCTACAGTAACCAAACCAACATGGTACTGGTACAAAAACAGACACATAGACCAATGGAACAGAATAGAGGGCCCAGAAATAATACCACACAGCTATAATCATCTGATCTTCAACAAAGCCAACAAAAACAAGCAATACGGAAAGGACTCCCTGTTCCATAAATGGTGCTGGGATAACTGGCTAGCCACAGGCAGAAGATTGAAACTTGACCCCTTCCTTACACCATATACAAAAATTACCTCAAGATGGATTAAAGACTTAAATGTAAAACCTAAAACTCTAAAAACCCTGGAGGAAAAGCTATGAAATACCATTCAGGACATAGACACAGGCAAAGATTTCATGATGAACACCCCAAAAGCAATTGCAACAAAAACAAAAACTGAGAAATGGGACCTCATTAAACTAAAGAGCTTCTCTACATCAAAAGAAACTATCAACAAAGTAAACAGACAATCTACGGAGTGGGACAAATTATTTGCAAACTATGCATCTGACAAAGGTTTAATGTCCAGAATCTATAAGTAACTTAAACAAATTTACAAGAAAAACAAAATTACCCCATTAGAAGCTGGGCAGAGGACATGAACAGTTTTGGAAAGGAAACTTTTCAAAAGAAGACATAAATGCGGCCAACAAGGATATAAAAAAATGCTCACCATCACTAATCATTAGAGAAATGCAAATCCAAATCACTATGATGTAGCATCTCACACTAGTAAGAATGGCCATTATTAAAAAGTAGAAAAATAGGCCGGGCGCGGTGGCTCACGCCTGTAATCTCAGCACTTTGGGAGGCCGAGGCAGGCGGATCACGAGGTCAGGAGATCGAGACCATCCTGGCTAACATGGTGAAACTCCGTCTTTACTAAAAATACAAAAAAATTAGCCAGGCGTGGTGGCAGGCGCCCGTAGTCCCAGCTGTGTGGGAGACTGAGGCAGGAGAATGGCGTGAACCCTGGAGGTGAAGCTTGCAGTGAGCTTAGATTGCGCCACTGCACTACAGCCTGGGCCACAGAGCGAGACTCCGTCTCAAAATAATGAATAAATAAATACACAAACAAACAAATAAACAAATAAAAAGTAAAAACAGATCCTGGTGAGGTTGCAGAGAAAAGGGAAGGCTTATACAATTCTGGCGGGAGTGTAAATTAGTTCAGCTGTTGTGGAAAGCAGTATGACGATGTCTCAAAGAACTTAAAACAGAATTACCATTTGATCCAGTAATTCCAGTTTTGGGTGTATACTCAAAAGAATATAATTTGTTTTACCAGAAAGACACATGCATATGTATGTTTACTGCATCAATATTCACAACAGCAAAGACATGGAATCAACCTGAATGTCCATCAATGGTAGACTGGATAAAGAAAATGTGGTACATTTACACCATGGAATACTATCTAGTCATAAAAAAGAATGAGGTCATGTTCTTTGCAGCAACATGGATAAAGCTGGAGACCATTATCCTTAGCAGACTAATGCAGGAACAGAAAAAACAATACCGTATGTTCTCACTTATAAGTGGGAGCTAAACAGTGAGAGCACATGGACACAGAGAGGGGAATAACGGTCACCATAGCCTACCGGAGGGTGGAGGTTGGGAGGAGGGAGATGATAAAAAAAATACCTATCAGGTACTATGCTTATTACCTGGATGACTAAATAATTTGTACATCAAACCCTCCCGACACACGGTTTACCTGTATAATGATCCTGTACATGTACACTCCTAAACCTAAAATAAAAGTTAAATAACAAAACTCTGATATATGAAAATTAAATTTGAAACGCTGAGGATCTGCAGTTCGTGGAATATGAAACAATATTTGTGTTGTCTTAGTTTTAGCTTATGAATAAAGGGAGAAATCATTTGACTTAGGGCTTGTTCTGGGTCAGTTAATCTTTGGCCTTATTTCCATAAATAAACCCTTACTAGCAGCTTTGGCAATGTCAGCAGGAGGCCAGACTAGGCCTGGTTTTACTATGTCCTGGCACTATCTCAACCAAGAATGAAAATCTTGGGACAAATCAAGTTTCGGATTTTGTTGTTGTTTTAGGAAATGCCTTTAAATACCAGTTTCTCTTCTCCAAGTACTTTAAAGGCAAAGTAAAATTAACATTACATTTAAAGCCAACCACCTCAACATGGCAAATGACTCTGAAGGCCTAATGGACAATTTCCTTGGGCCAAATGGACAAATTTCTTAGCAGAGCTTGTCTAACCCTTGCCTTGCATTGCACCCCAGTCCTGCACAAGAAGCTGAGTAGAAAAAACTGCACTGTGCTCTGCTTGAGAAACTTACCTAAGCATCTAGGTTTAGGGCCTAGTTTGTAATTAGACAGTTTCTTGGATGTACATCAAGCTCAGCCTCAAGTCAGAACATCTCTTGGGGAGAAATCTGTATTTAGATGTTTAATTTACAAATTCATCATTGAATAACAAAATATTTTGTTGCAGCTCCTACTTGATGCATTACAAATTCTCTCTCTCTTTTAATTACAATTATGTTATTAATAATGGATGGAATGGGTGGGGGCATGGCTGAGACTATGCCCGGGCCTGAGTAGCAAACAGAGGGTAGCATAAGCAGTTACGTCATAGTTCTTTGGAGCTGCAGAATCCAGTGAATCCCAGGCCAAGAGCTCACCACTGGCTTCCTTTTATGTATGCCTGTTATTTACATCCTACAACTGCTCTGATTTGGCCAGGAGAAATGTTTTTTCAAGTAGTGGGCAAGGAATGAAGTTCTAAAGGTATTTGGCAGGCAGACTAAGTTTCCCCAAAGGCTGGAAGAAGGACTTACTCTTTGTGTGTATACTGACCGCCTCTACTTCTCCCATTATCTTTTCACACCATTTCAGCTATCCCTCCAGCCACCCCTCCATCAAGCCAGTCTTGCTCTTGTCAAGATTACCAGTGAACTCCTGTGTCACCCAATCAGTCTTTTCTTTTCACATCCATTTTGCCTCCTAGCACCATCCATCTGTTGACTGCTCTTGGGTGTGGTGTAGTCCAGGGCAGGAGGAGAAGAGGGAGAAAATGTTATCACAAATTCTATTCTGACTACACTATGTTTAGTACTATGCCTATGTTTAGTCACCCTCATCCTCATTTATGTTCTCCTGGTTCTTCTTCCTCAATAGCCACTGCTTCTCAGTCTCTTTAATTGTCTTCTTCCTACTTACCATTCTCTAAATGGTAGTTTCCTTAGGGATTGCCTCTGGGCTTTCTTGCCTTCATCTACATCCTGCTCCAGTGAGATTATCTACTCCCCAAGCTTTAATCTTTATGCATTTGACTTATATATTTCTATCTCCAATCCTAATCCTTTTAGCAACATGTGTTGTGCTAAATCTTCTCTCTAAAGCAGAATACTAAAGTGCAGTCAACTGATTAATAGCCTTCTCTTTATCTTTTTGGCCTTCAATTTTTCTTTTCTAAATTGTTCACCTAGAGTTACTCTTTCAACAAATATTAAAAGATAATCTATACTGTGTCAGACACAGTGCTAGCTGCAGTATAGATTGGGGATTGGGAAGTTACAGTGTACCCGGATATAGGATTCCATGGGATACCAGAAAAGTGTGTTTACATTCATGCAGTCATATGTACATAGCTACATACAAATATTCATTCAGCAAATACTAATGGAGAATGCCAATATACTGGGTGCTATGCCACACACTAGAAATGCCATGAGGACAAGGGCATAGCTCCTAGAGAGTCAGAAGGCAATCAGAAGGCAGCAGGAAGTGTCGTATAGAGATGATTTGGGTGCAGAAATGAGTACAGATGAGGGTTCATATCTAGCCTGTGTGTATTTGTGCGTGTGTGTTATTATAAGTTGTGTTGAAAATATTGATATTTGCTACATCCTTGCCATCTTGCCCCATGATATACACAAAGGAACACTCTCTGGGTGTTTTGTTCTCAACATACTGTGTAACTCTAGCCCTAGTGAGCTGAATTAGATTTATAAGACCAGAAGGGCTCATTTTGTCTAAACTCAGTGTCTCTGGGTTTCTACTAAACTCCATAAAGGAGGGAGTAGAGATTAACTGGAAAGAGGATGCTTCTTCTCACACAGAAAGGGGGCCTGGGCCTGCTTCTGTCATACTAGCTGTCTAAGAGCACCACTTGAGAGAGATGGCCTGGCACTGCAGGGAGGTGTTCTCACAAACAGATGTAAAAGAAAAAAGCCAAAGTCACACTCATCCTCATTTTTGTGCTACACAGACACAGACCTTTAATCCCTTTTCCCAATGAAGTATAATCTTTACCCTATAACATTGTGACCGCTCCCCTCACTGTGGCCTTGCAGTCCCCACTGTTGAAGGGGTAACGGAGAATGGTAAAACATTAAGATTTTCCCTGGAGACCACAATATGTAAGTTTTCACAGAAATTTTCCCGCAGAAGGTGTGCTTCCGTAGAAAGGAATGCATTATAGGTGCTCAATTAGTATTTATTGAATGAGTTAATGAATTATAGAGTGAGCAGGAGTTAGCCAGAACTTATTCTGGTCAGCCATTATTATGGATGTTTGGGGTTACAGGAGAATGACACCAGGTCCCCGCTGTCAAGGAACTCAACTCCCAGTCTGATGCAAGAAACTGGTATGCTAACAAGTAATTACTATTTGGTGTTATAATTATTATAACAATAGCTAATGCTTAGTGAGCCCTTACTATGTCTAGGTAACGCTTCATGTGCATTATCTCATTTTATCCTTACGATTACTCTACTTGATATATTTCATTATTTTCTACTCTCCAGATGAGGAAATTTAGTCACAATGAGGTTAAATAATTTTCTCGGAATCATCCAAAGTGCTTTTGATGTTGGTTTGGGTCTGGGCTGAAGCTTGAGGGAGTTTTGGCAGCCATCAGTAAGATTACTAAGGGAGAGCTCTTTTTGTGTAAAAAGAAGCATCCCAGGGATGGAGGTTTAGGAAGAAGCAGTAGAACATAGGAGGCTCTTTGGTCTGTGGGAGCACAACCAGTGTAGACTGTGGGGCCTTCACCCCAAGAGATGATTGAGCCTTATCAAGAATTTTGAGATAATTCCCCTTTGCTCATGTACAACCTTGGGGCCTTGGAATCACCCAATATACCTTGTCTTTGTCTCTGTCACTAAGGATGCCTAAGTGACCCTGAAGAAGCGATGGAGAAATGAAGTTTTTACAATAACTTCCTGACCCCACAGCCCAGCCAGGCTGTACATTTAACCACTGACATTTGGAAGCAGCAGGGCCTACAAGTGTGCCTCATGCACATCAAAATAAAACACATACCACATAGATTCCGTTTTCACATTTTTATGACATTCTTGAAAAGACCCAACTATAATGATGGAGAACAAAGCAGTGGTTGTCAGAATATAGAAGAGGGTCTGTGTGACTTTAAAAGTGTAGCATGAGGGAGTCTGTGGGAGTGACTGATTGCAGTGGAGGTTCTACAGATGTTCACATGTGTTGAAACTCATAGAACTATACACTAAGAAAAGTCAAGTTTACTGTAGGTTAATTTTAAAAGTCCAATTATAAAAATAAGAAAGCACACATCATCTCATGTGCTCTATTTTTCACCTCTCAGGCTGTACAAAATGTGAGCATTCAAAGCCTTTAATGATTTGGCAGAGTTGGAAGAAGGGTAATAAGTGAGGAGATTACTTGAACTTGGCACCTGATTCTTTTCAAGTCACTAGAAGTTAATCTATCCTCCCTTGTGCCATCTCTGTTGTTAAGCTACTGAGTGCCCTTATTTGAGAAATGCCCTGTGGGCAAAATAGGATGGTGCATGATCACAGTCCACTCTCCAGGAAAGTAATGTGAAGCAGTCTGAAAGAGCATTTTTTTTTTCCATTTTCCCCCCAAACTGTGGCCCACAATCCTCAAATGCTCAGCTTCCCAGCTTTCTAACAGTATTTGACATGACTGTAGTTCTTGTTTGTACTTGCAGCACAGAGCAAGCAGACCTTGAATTATAGAGGCCCTGACCCATTGAAGGGGTTGCCCAACAGTTTCCTGCAAAGAGTAAAGACTCTGAAACCTTCTCTTCTGATGCTATAGGACAGGAGGACCACTCATCTTCACCAAATCGGGGAGGTGTCCATCTCTCCTTTCACTCTTTTCCTCCTCCTGAAATCTTGGGGGTGCTGTATTCGAGGGCAGGAAGAGAAGAGGGAGAAAATTTTATCACAAATTCTATTCTGACTAGACTATGTTTAGTAATACGCATAGTATTTTTTTTTCCCCCCAAACTCCTCTCCTTACTGGATATTGGGACCTTTGGCCAGACATTTAAAACTTTTAGATTCTTTTCACATCCTCGATACATGGCTAATGACTACTGCCTTGCTTAACTCCCAGAAAGACTTGGTCGAATGTCAAAATGCTGGGTACACTTGTATGAGGATGAGGATCAATTGAATAAGATTTATGATGGACTGGCTTGGGCCCCTACCATTTATTCCCATTAGAGCATATGTTTTTATTTCCAACCTACTAAGCAACCAAATCACAGATGCAGTTTTGCAACCTACAGCACATTTTATCCCATTTATTTTCAAAGCTGTAAGCAGAGAGCCATGCTCCATGAGCAGCACACATTTGAAATAAAATACGAGTTCCCATCAAGATATTCTGACATGTTAAACAAGATGTCAAATTGTTACTGTGCTTCAGACTAATTAGGCAGGATTGAAAAGCAGTTTTTAGCATGATGGCAGTTCATTTCTGCTTGCCCATGAAATGGTCAAACCAAGCACTTTTTAGATGTGATCATATGGGGAAGAATGTTCCTCCTCCTTATCTTGATCAGCTTTTTAAGGAGAAGGCATCCTCACCTTCTTCTTGGTTATGGCTCCATTTCCTCCACTGAACTCCTATGATATTTTGCTAGGACTACTTTTATAGCTATTGCCACATTTTGCCTCATGGCATAATTGTTCCTCTAGTTGCCACATACCTGAATAGTGTAGGAGCCCCTCCACGGCAGCCAAGTCTTGCTCAGAGAACTTTGCAGAGTTCTTTGTGGATTGCTGGTATCTCGATTTAGCTCTTGAAAGTTAAAAGCAAAAGAGGTTACACCAAAATTCTCAGTAACCTATTTTTTTTTTCATTTAGAAAAGTAAAATTGTATCTGTTGATTATAGAAGATTTTGAAATATTGGTTAGTAAGACAGAAAATTAAAATCATCTGTAGTCTTCAACGTAGGATACTGGGTTCATAACTTAATCCAGTTTAATGTGTACAGTTACTATGGTTGGTTCTGCAAATCTAAAGGTGACTATGACATAGTCAATGCCCTCAGTAACCTCACAGACTGGTAGGGAAGACAGATACGTGAACTTAGTCCTGCAGGCAATGGAGAGCCAGTACAAGTTTTGAGCTGGACATTGACATGATGAAAATATTTCTGAAATTTTTATCTAAAGACAGCATGGTGTGAAGAAAGCTGGGCCTGAAGCATAAAGACCAATTCGGAAGCCATTGCTCAAAGGCCCACACATTTTACTCTTTTGTCTTAAGGTAAACACAATGTTATTCAACCAGAGTGACCTCCTTCTGAAGTTAGTTACCCTTGGGACTTCCAAAAGTGAAACTTAGAGATTAGATTTGCCCTCATCACATTTACTGAGCAACAAGGCACTTTGACAGCCCCTCACTGTTTGTGTTTAGAGTGGGGACACAACTTTTTCTCTCTCTGTCTGGTTGGCTGAGCTTCCAGTCTACACTACAGAACCTAAGTCTTAGGAGACAGATATTTAACCCCAAGTCATGCCACTGAGTGTCCATGTTAAGAAATACCATAGGGAATCTTCCACAAGTCTATTGCTGTTCTCGTCCAAATATTTTTGGTTTTCTTAAAAAATTAGTATGCCCTTGGTTAGAAAGGTATAGAACCAAAGATGTTTGGTTCTGCAAATCTAAAGATGACTATGACATGGTGAATGCCCTCAGTAACCTCACAGACTGGTTGGGAAGACAGATACTTGAACTTAGTCCTGCAGGCAATGGGGAGCCAGTACAAGTTTTGAGCTGGACATTGACATGATAAAAATATTTCTGAAATTTCTATCTAAAGGCAGCATGGTGTAAAGAAAACTGGTGACCTCTCTTTTACAGACTTAACACCTAGTCTCCTGGTTATACTTGCCCTAGGTCTCACATATTAAGTGGCAGAGGTGGGCCTAAAATTTAGCTCCAGATAACTAACACTGGTCCTCTATGAAACATAAATTGCTTCTAGACTGGAGGAGATATAAGGTGTCTGTATAATCCAGGGCCTGTAGAGCAGGGGCACTAGCCATGAAGACGAGACAACAGTCCAGGATGGCTACTGATTCTAGCAGACACATCTGTATAATATAAAAACAACCAAGAAGCAAACCAACTTAAAAGTTAACACACACACACACACACACACACACACACACACACACACACACACACACACACACATTATACTCCTGACATGTTTTCGCCTTTCTATTTTCAGTTGGGGTTATCTTTCAGTTTGGTTCCGGGAAGGGGTTTCTTTTTATGCTGTTGTGGTTGAGACGGAGTCCCTCTCCGTCGCCCAAGCTGGAGCGCAATGGCGCGATCTCGGCTCACTGCAACCTCTGCACTCCGCCCGCCGCCTCCGCGCCGGGTTCAAGCGACTCTGCCACCTCAGCCTCCAGAGTAGCTGGGATTACAGGCGCATGCCACCAGGCCCGGCTAAGTTTTGTATTTTTAGTAGAGATGGGTTTTCACCATGTTGGTCAGGTTGGTCTCAAGCTTCTGACCCGATGATCCACCCGCCTCGGCCTCCCAAAGTGCTGGGATTATAGGCCTGAGCCACCGCCCCCGGCCGGGGTTTCGTTTAATGGCTCAGTAAACTGTGATCTGGTACAAAAGGATGGGATTAGTGGGTTATTTTGCTGCAAATGGTACTAAGCTCTTCCACCTTTACGCTCTGCACCTTTTATCTTCGTGGCGATTTTTTTTTTTTTTTTTTTTTTTTTTGAGACGGACTCTCGCTCTGTCTCCTGGGCTGGAGTGCAGTGGCCGGATCTCAGCTCACTGCAAGCTCCGCCTCCCGGGTTTACGCCATTCTCCTGCCTCAGCCTCCGGAGTAGCTGGGACTACAGGCTCCCGCCAACTCGCCTGGCTGGTTTTTTTTTTTTTTTTGTATTTTTTTTTAGTGGAGATGGGGTTTCATGTGTTAGCCAGGATGGTCTTGATCTCCTGACCTTGTGATCCGCCCGTCTTGGCCTCCCAAAGTGCTGGGATTACAGGCTTGAGCCAATGCGCCCGGCCACTTAAGCTTTAAAGGACGTTGTTGAGAGTGACGACTCCATTGGATCGAATCTCAGGAACAGTAAATGGCCTTCAACTCTTTTTAAAGAAGATGCATTGCAGGCTAAACTATGCCTTTCGAGGGAGTGAACTGCTGCAAACTCCATGGAGGAGGGATCTTTAAAATGGGTTGGCTGGGGGGATAGTTGGCTGCTGGCTTTTCATTCCATGTGGCCACCTAAGCTGCCGGAGAATGGACACGACGACACTAGCTAAAGGGCCCACTTGTCGCACACTGAGTGTGGGCCATTTTTTCTTATTTGTGTACTTATTTGTTTTTATCTGAGCACATACATCTATATTTGAATGCTGCAAATCACCCTTTGTTACACTCTTCTTAGTAGACACATATGTATTTAGGGTACAGCTGAGTACAGTACATTTGAGGTTTTGCAAACGATAAATTCTGCCATCTCCATATCCTTGGATAAAACTAGAAATACACAGGCTTTTGTATACGAACAGCAGAAGCTGATGACTCTATTCACATATAGCTACGTTGGGTGTGTTGGAGGCCTGTAGCAATTTGGCCACAGAGAGTTGTTTTTAGGATTGGAAGAACACTCAGCCCCCAAACTAGATAATGTGACATGTTCTATTTTTAATGAGTTTATTTTCTTGTTTCAGCTTGGAGGTGTTGGTTCATCATTTTGATTCTTGACAAAAGGATTCTGCTTAGACTCTCAACTCCCTGGTGGGTTGGAGTTTCACAAAAACATCTGCGCTAAAGCAAAGGGGATTCATACTATCCTAGACAGTGTTCGCTTGAAGATTTCCCAGAAGCATCTGTAGCTGGAAGAGTCCCTGTCAGTCTCTACTCCCTAGCTATAGATCGGTCCACAGCCCTGCTGCCTAGGGAAAAGCTGACAGTTTTTAAAAAAAAAAAAGGAGAGCCCTTTTCTGTCATATTCACTTCAGTAAAGGACCAAGTCTGCTGTTGCAGATGGGCTGTATCCAGTGCTCAGGTATTCTGGTATCTCCTACAGCACATAGTCACTATTGCCAAACATTTTGGGTAGAGAGTAAATAGTCCCAAAGATTGGCCTTAAGGGCAAAATATGGTTGGAATTTTGATTATGGTAGAAAATCCTTTTTAATGTGTAATTCATAAGAAATACACTTCAGAAGAGAATTGATTTCAGAGCTGTATTCATGCTCATTTCTTCTGTCATTTCTGTTCATTTTTCATTTCCTACAGACAACCAATTATTAAATGTAGGATACATGTGTACCTCGGTGACCCAAATTGCTAGGGATACATCAAGTGCTTCAGCCCAGAGCAGCCAAGGGAGGTTTGGGGTGTCTCTACAGCTCTTGACTTTTCAACTTCAATTATAAATCCATTTGGTCAAGTTGTGGTTTGAACTGTGTGTGTTCCCTGTGATGCACTTTTGGTAAACAACTGCAGTACATAAGCAGCTGGGCTTATTTGTTACCATCTGTACTAAGCCGCCATTTAACTACATGGGGACGGTGATACAGCAAGTGAAAACGGATAGAGTTTTACAGCATAGGTTCTTAGATTCATGATGAGAAATGACACTGAACAAGTGACTATTTTTGACTTTAAATAGAAGAGATTAAAAGACCTTCAGATCTGTTCTCCTAAGTTTTGTTCATACATCTTCATTTTTGCTATTTCTCTGGATTTGGAGTCTTTTTTGAAGGGGAAAGTTGACCCATCCAGAAAGCAGTGGATCATATTTTCCATTCTATATGCATTTTACTATCTGCCTTGTTTATGTGAACCTTAAAATAAACAAAACCTTACAATCTGAACTTTGCTTTTACTAAATAAATGAACACAGCAGTTATTAGTTGAATTCAATCAGTTTTCAAATAGAATCATTACTTTATTACAGCATAAACACAGTGGAAGAAAATCAGACACTCTAGCATAGTGCATGTTTTGCTAGGAATTTAACAAATATGTTGGCCTCAATGTAAACAAGTTATATATTTTTTTCAGACTTGAGGCTCATTAACTCTTTCAGGCCACTTGCTGCTAGGCACCCAATACCCTGCTGGCTTGAGTTCATGGCTTTAAAAATTATCAGTTTCCTGTCAGACTGACTTGAGGATTTTTGAAAAAGTACATTTTGAATGCATGCTGCACTTTTTAGGCAAATATTTATTAAATGTCCTCTCTGGCAAAGATAGTACTGGAAATATACTGAAAAGTGGGAGAAAGGGTGGCCCCTTCCTTCCAGGATTTTATAATCTTTTGATATCAAGCGTGCGCGTGCGCGCGCGCGCACACACACACACACACACACACAGAGCTAAGGCAGTTCACAACAGTGGACCAGGGTGAATGCTGTGGACTGCAGTTGCAGAGTGGTACAGGGAAAGGATGTCTTATCTGTGGACTCATGCAGCCAACAAAGGAGCTGTGGAAAAAATAGAGTTTGAACTGGACTAAGTAGAAATGGGAGCATATTTTAGGCACAAGGGACAGGGATTCAGGATGCTGTCCAAGTGAGGCAAATAATTGTCGAGGGCCTCTTATTTGCTAAGTGCTAGGGACAGAGTGAGGAATAACCCAGGCATCATCTGGCCTCTTATGGAGCTTATCTTTTAGTATGAAGACAATTATTTTAATTCTTTTGTACTGGCTAACTTATGGGCAAATTTCTGTAAGTAAGTTGGGAACCCATTTGAACTGCTCAAATAAGAAAGGAGATTATATTGGAAGAGTCCATGATCATAGCCTGCCCCTAGATCTTGTGGTAGGATTCAACAACTGAAAGTTTTGAGAACCCAAGATTACTTGTTTCATCATCTTGGGTCATATAAACTTTTGTTGCTGCTTCGAAGACCACTTCAAGCTTATCTCTTCTCCACACTAAACACACACACACACACACACACACACACACACACACACACACACACACAGTTTTCTTTTTCTGCTTTCACACACTTGTAGTCACATCAGCTTCCACTTTAAAAATACTTCCTAGTTTGAGGATCCAACAGAGATTGACTTGAATTCCTGTGTCCCGATGCCAAAGTCACCCAGCTTTGGTCAGTTGTCCATTCTTTTCCAATCAGTTATGCCTGTTTGGGCAAGTTGTGTGACTTTGACAAGAGAGCAAGAGAAATAAGTGATTGTTATGTCAAGTACAGTCAGTCATTGTTGAGAGAGAAAGCAAAGCCCAAGCAGAGCTTGCTTAGTATCTGACCTGAACACATGTGTTTGGTAAACAGTAGTGAGACCTGCATCACTGAAAACCAGGCTTTCCATGGTGTGGCATGGTGAGAATGAAGACTGGAAAGATATGGTGAGTCTATATTTTAGGATGTCATTTTAAGTGTGGGAAAGGGAAATCTTCATGTCTCATTGATATTGAGGCACATTCTGACTTGGCTAAGTCACAGAGAAACTCTAGACAAAATTCTTGTCGTCAGTGAGGAGGTGTGGGGCTACAGTGAGCATTTTCTAAGATTGTTTCCCAGCCTATAGTTCTTTCGTTTGAGGCTCCTGCAGATTCCTTTCTGAGAGGAACTTTATTACTCTTTTGCTGTAG
This sequence comes from Rhinopithecus roxellana, assembly GCF_007565055.1. Taxonomy (NCBI): domain Eukaryota; kingdom Metazoa; phylum Chordata; class Mammalia; order Primates; family Cercopithecidae; genus Rhinopithecus; species Rhinopithecus roxellana. Next base: position 111,978,393 of record NC_044555.1, on the reverse strand, counting down.
GGATCATGCTGCCCTCTGGGGATTGGGAGATTCCTGGGGTGTGAGGGCACCCCTGGGTGGGGTCTTTCACTTTCTGAGAGCACTGTCATAACGTCTTCCTGCAAGAGCAGCGTGTCCCTCAAAGGCCGGAATGGAAAAGATTCAACAATCTCTAACTGTCACCTCTCCAGATATAATGCAACACATATATAAAATATTCATGCCCTTTTTCTTGGAGAAAATTTCCAAAAACGAGATATATATTTTTGTCTAATGCCTATTGCTTACTTTAGAATATTTAAATTGTTTAATTTTAAAATGTATAAATTATTTATTTATTAAAATTTAATATACAAATTAAAATATTTGCTCAGTCTGGAGGATTCAGGAAAGCACACAAGTTTGGCCTATGACAAAGTACATGTAACCCTAAACATCCAAAGAAGATCAAATAGGTATTTTATTGTATTCTTTTTCAATATTTTATGCATGTATGTTATATAAAATAAAATGATTACAATACTGTACATACAGTTTTGTATCCATTTTTTCTTAGTGAACATTTCTCCATGTCATTAAATATTCCTGGTAGCTATACAGTTTTACTGTAATATATTTTAATATTTACTTATTTAGGGGAATTTAATTGTCCTAAATAATTTTTCGGATAAATAGCTTTGTTTTTTTTTTGTTTTGTTTTGTTTTTCTGAAATTTTTATTCAGAGTAACTGAAGAAGGAATTAATTTTGCTTTTATTTTATTATTATACTTTAAGTTCTAGGGTACATGTGCACAACGTGCAGGTTTGTTACATATGTATACATGTGCCATGTTGGTGTGCTGCATCCATTAACTCGTCATTTACATTAGGTATATCTCCCAATGCTGTCCCTCGCCCCTTCCCCCTCCCCACAATAGGACACGGTGTGTGATGTTCCCCTTCCTGTGTCCAAGTGATCTCATTGTTCAATTCCCACCTATGAGTGAGAACATGCGGTATTTGGTTTTCTGTTCTTGCAATAGTTTGCCGAGAATGATGGTTTCCAGCTACATTCATGTCCCCACAAAGGACACGAACTCATCCTTTTTTATGGCTGCATAGTATTCCATGGTGTATATGTGCCACATTTTCTTCATCCAGTCTGTCACAGATGGACATTTGGGTTGATTCCAAGTCTCCGCTATTGTGTATAGTGACGCAGTAAACATACGTGTGCATGTGTCTTTATAGCAGCATGACTTATAATCCTTTGGGTATATCCCCAGTAATGGGATTGCTGGGTCAAATGGTATTTCTAGTTCTAGATCCTTGAGGAATCGCCACACTATTTTCCACAATGGTTGAACTAGTTTATAGTCCCACCAACAGTGTAAAAGTGTTCCTGTTTCTCCACATCCTCTCCAGCACCTGTTGTTTCCTGATTTTTTAATGATTGCCATTCTAACTGGTGTGAGATGGTATCTCATTGTGGTTTTAATTTGCATTTCTTTGATGGTGATTGATGATGAGCATTTTTTCATGCGCCTGTTGGCTGTATGAATGTCTTCTTTTGAGAAGTGTCTGTGCATATCCTTTGCCCACTTTTCGATGGGGTTGTTTGTTTTTTTCTTGTAAATTTGATTGAGTTCTTTATAGGTTCTGGATATTAGCCCTTTGTCAGATGAGTAGTTTGCAAAAATTTTCTCCCATTCTGTATTCTAAAGCTGGAGGCATCACGCTACCTGACTTCAAACTATACTACAAGGCTACAGTAACCAAAACAGCATAGTACTGGTACCAAAACAGAGATATAGACCGATGGAACAGAACAGAGCCCTCAGAAATAATACCACACATCTACAGCCACCTGATCTTTGACAAACCTGACAAAAACAAGAAACGGGGAAAGGATTCCCTATTTAGTAAATGGTGCTGGGAAAATTGGCTAGCCATGAGTAGAAAGCTGAGACTGGATCCTTTCCTTACTCCTTATATGAAAATTAATTCAAGACGGATTAGAGACTGAAATGTTAGACCTAAAACCATAAAATGCCTGGAAGAAAACCTAGGTAATACCATTCAGGACATAGGCATGGGCAAGGACTTCATGTCTAAAGCACCAAAAGCAATGGCAACAAAAGCCAAAATTGACAAATGGGATCTAATTAAACTAGAGAGCTTCTGCACAGCAAAAGAAACTACCATCAGAGTGAACAGGCAACCTACAGAATGGGATAAATAGCTTTATATTTAAATAGTTGATCACATCTTTATTTCTTTAGTCCAGCTTTCAAGGATTGAAATTACTAGGGAAAATGATGTGAAATTTTAAGGTCTTGTTATACAGTTCCAAATTGTTTGCTCAAAAGAGTGCAACAATTTATATAGACACCCAGTCTATGGTAGTGACTGACTACCTCATCCTTGCTGGTACTAAGTATATGGCTTGTAGTTTATATTAGCTTGATAGGTGGAAAGCTTCTTCATGGTAAAGACCATGGCATTTTCTCCTTTAATGGTGTTCAGCACATATCAGGCACACTATGCAAGTTAGTTGAATAAACCATAGTCAAAGGAGAAGGTGGTAAGATCTATTATGAAGACATGTTTTATGTTCTAAGTCTGTGGGGAATTCAAGAAGAAATTAATTTAAGCATATGTAGGAGGAAACAGTAGAGAGGTAGGATTGAGAAGCAAAAGGCCAGTGAGCAACAATATTGTTAAATGCATTGGAACTTCATATAAGCAAATGGGGCCAAGGAGAGAAACTTGTTTAAAATGAAGTGTGGTCTCTTCCATGGAGCACAGCATAGGTGACTGCAGAGTAGACCATGGATTGTTTCAATGTAAAAACCAGTGGGTTGAACCCTAGAGCCCAGTTGGATGGGTCTATGGATGGGTCTATGGAGCACAGTTGGATGGGCCTGGGACTAAGTGTGAACTGCAGAGAGATAAGGTTGTAATAATAAAAGTTACAGTTTTACATTCATTTATTCATTCTTTCATTCATCCATTTAACACATTGTTTTTGAATTTTGCCTGTTTCTGTAGCGAGTATGGAGCTGTGAAGATAGTACTAGAGCTTTCACTTGGTTGGTTTGTTCAAATGCATTTGGTCGGTTGGTGCAAGGTTCGCACTCTGGCCCTAAATGGATCATCTTGGCTTTCTAAGAGGTGACCGAATAAGACTCACTTACTCTGCTCTGGCCATGTAGGCTTAGTTGTTGTTATTGTTTTTTTGTTTTTGTTTTTGTTTTTCTTTTTTCCTTTTTGAGATTGAGTCTTGCTTTGTCGCCCAGTCTGGAGTGCAGTGGTGCGATCTCGGTCCACTGCAACCTCTGCCTCCCGGGTTCAAGCAATTCTTTCTGCCTCAGCCTCCCAAGTAGCTGGGATTACAGGTGCTCGCCACACCACGCCCTACTAATTTTTGTATTTTCAGTAGAAGTGGAGTTTTGCCATGTTGGCCAGGCTGGTCTTGAACTCCTGACCTCACGGGATCCATCCACCTCGGCCTCCCAAAGTGCTGGGATTACAGGTGTGAGCTACTGCACCCAGCCTATTGTTTTAAAAATATACTAGGCATGCTCCCACATTAGAGCCTTTGCACTGGTTGTTCGTTCAGCCTGGAATGGGCTTTTCTTAGATGTCTATTGGACCAAATCCTTCATCTCATTCAAGTCTTTGCTTATCGCTCACAATGTCAATGAGGCCCACATTGATCATCCTATTTAATGCCACAACCTACCTCCCACGCTGGCACTCCTTGTTCTCCTTATTCTGCTCACATTTTTCTTTTTTCATCAAATTATACCATACTTTTAATTCTACTGCATGATTTACTTACATGTTATGCTGATTGCATATTGTCTGTTTTCTCCCACTTCATGAAAGCAAGAATCTTTGTTTGGGTCATGCTGTGTCACTGAACCCTAAAAAAGTGTCTTAAACACAGTAGTGCATTATTATATTTTTGTGGAATGAATAACACATCATGTGATTGGCAGGCAACATTAAAGAGGATCTTCAGATTTTTCCAAAGAGTGAGGGAGAACTTCCCTCACCTGCTGGGTAGTTGGCTGTGGACTCCAGATCAAAGTCTGAGGAACCACCCACCTCCATTTCTTGGCGGTGGAGAGTGAGGTCAACAAGAGAGATAGGACAAAATCGTGGGGAGACTTTGGGTTTAGAGGGTCCTGGGCAGCTCTCTCACAGTGACAGTAATGTAGGGAAGCATCTCAGAGCTCTTTACGCAGAGACCCTCATCCAAAAATTGAGACCGGATTTCCATGACCATTGCTGTTGCTGCTCTTACTGCAATCTGAGCTCTTCCATGCTCACCTTTCTCTTTGATCAGTGGTGTGAGAAAAGAGATGCATACTGACATTTACCATTTGTAGGGCATGTCCCACAACGAAGCTGATCCTGCCTTCAACACCAGAGCAAGAGGGAATTTTGGGAAGAATATTCACCAGGGTGGACTTTTGGGGAAGTGGTGCTGAAGCCTCAGTATTAAAAACTGGGAGCAGTGGGGGATGTGGACGGGCTTTCTGAAAAAGTTTTGAATTTATTAGTGAACCTGTTACTCATCCCTTTTGGGGTGTGGGTAATGGGGTGGAGGGAGAGCCACAGCTGCTTTGTGCTGAGTCATATGCTTGTGTTTGTACTTTGCTTTGCATAGAAGAATCCAAGGTTGCTTCACAATGACTTGGTTAAAATTAGCGCTGTCAGAGAGCTCCGTAAAGAGTCTTGTGAAAAGTCTTCCAAAATAAATCAACCTTCCTGTTGGGGTTGAGTCATCCCCTTTTCTTCTTTCTTCAACTGGAAATGATTTTAATGGGAAGGTAAGCCAGTAAGGTTTTTTTGGTTGCCGATTTTGAAGGTATAGTTGTGATAACATAGGGTGGTAAGGCGGAAAGGGTCAGACAGTGGTAGGGGGTCAAATGTTGGCTGTGTCATAACCTGCTGTGTGACCTTGCATGAGCATCATAACTTTTCAGAGTCTCAAGTGTCCCAAAAGTAAAAAGTGATACTACCAACATCTGCTTTGCCAAGAGACAATGGATGTGTAATTAAGTGGAACAATGTATATGAAGCATACTTCTTGGCACATAAAGGCCCTCAACAAATGGGAACAGAAATGATATTGATCATTGCTTTCCACATATTCTTCAAACTAGCATGTCTCAAAGCAAGCTTATCACTCTCTGCCCTATTGTTTTCATTGAGACCTGCTGCTACTTGAATTCATTGTAGCTCTCAGGAAACCATCGTTCACCCAGGCATATTGATGGCTGATCACTTCTCAATTACCACTACCAGGACTTTAGTTCTGCCCTTCACCACTTCATACATAGAATAGTTTACCTTTTTTTTTTTTTTTTTAAACTTTCCCCCTACCTCAAACACTGGGAGTTCACCTACTAGGATGGTCCCTTGGTTAGCATGTCCCTTATGGTTTCCATCCTGTTGTGCTTACTGTGTGGCTAGTTGAGTCAGAATAGCATACTACTGTATGTTATTAAGGGGCATGGACTCAATTACTCAATTCTGCACTCCAACCCTTTGACACAGGGAAGCACAGTGTAGGTGCTTTATAAAGAGTGGCTAGAATTGAAATAAATGGGAAGCTGTGACCAAGACGTCCTAAAGGCATATTAAATACTGGTTGTCACCATCTAAAATTACCTTATTTATTTCATTATTTGCATATCTATATGCCCTTGCTGCCTCCATTTTTGTCCATTTTACTTCTGTATCATGTCACAAGAGGTGGATGTCCAGACAGCTCATCATTCCTCAAGTCATACCTCTAAGCGAGATGGAATTGTATCTTTCCTATTCATGGTTATGTCTCCAGCCCAGAGCCTAGTGCTTCTAGTGGCCATCTTTTCCAACTGTGTGAAAAATCTGTCTGACAATACAACCAACACAGAGAAAAGCAAAGCTGAGAGATGGAGAAAAAAGGTAGAGTACTGCTGATATTGTTCAAACCGTAAGATCCTTTCATGTCTGAAGCGAACATACCCCTTTGGACATCCCACATGTGAGCCAATAAATTCCCATCACTGCTAAAGCTAATTTGAGTGGGCTTTCTGCCATTTGCAACAAAAAGCGAACTAATATATCCTCTCCTCAGTACCTCATAAAGTTTCATGAAAATCAAAAGGAACTTTCCATTAGCAACAAGGTATTAATTCTAGTATCAAAGTTTCAACTTGGTTATCCTTTCCTGTCTTACCCAATTCAGGAATGCACCAATAATGATACCACTGGAGAGATTTCCTTGGTAATGGGCTGAAGAGCACCTGATGTGGTGGTAAGCATTGCTCCTTTAAATAAAGGAATAAGCATTTGAGCTGACACATGGATGATGAGAAGCAGCCATACATATGCTTATCTAGAGGAAAAGCATTTTAAGTAGAGGAAACAGCAAGCACAAAGGCCCAGAGACAGGAAAGAAGAGGCTGATTGTTGGCTTAAGAACTCCACAGAAGGTTCATGTGGCTGGATCTTTGTCAAAGAGGAGGAGACATATAGGAATGGAGAAGAAGCCCAGGGCCATGTGCATTTTTCAGGAGAATACATGAATTGAAGATTGTCTGAGTTGGGACAGATGTCAAATGGGCAGCAACCAGGGCAGCAAAGAAGGCCTGTACTCATTCAATGAAAACGCAGGGTGGCTTGCTTGGCGCTGTTTCACGCAGTGTAGCTGTACAAGATGGTGTCTGCAGGGCTGTACCAGCAAATCAATTGCTGTACTACCAAGCTAGAAAAGTCAGTGAATCATCCTTATGTTTTGATCATATAGTTAAATATATTCCGTTTCATCCTCTAGTAAGTTAGCGGAGCTGAAAATAAATGGATTAGGTTGGAAATAAGTTAACATCTCACATTCACCAGGGCTTCCTTATTGCCCTAGACGGGCCAGTAGTATGCCCTATCTCAGTGTGAGTACCTTACTCTTAAAATTTTCCTCAGTTTCCAAAAGGCAGTACCATAGATACAAACACACAATGTTAATAAGCTGGTATTATGAAGCACATCATACTGCAAAAATGCTCATGGTTTCATAGAATGTGAATATAGCAGACAGAAATGTATTTTTACTTTCAAGTCCTGGGACATTATGCTTGCAAAATACCTTGAAATCATGTTTATTCTCTAGCATTCATAGCATCCCTAAATCATTAATATGCACATGTTCCAAATAAGGAAACTGTCTGTCATATAGGAATATTTTGTAATGCAATTTAATTCATATCATTTCAACAAATATATATGGGCTGTTTGCTGTGGATTTGTAGTGTAGAAAGAAGACTGCTTTTTGTAAGGGGAATGAATGGATGCAGGCTAGAGATGAAGCAGGGCATCCTACAAAGAAATGTTTCTAGTACTATGGGTTAAGTGAAATTTTACCATGAACTACGAAAGTGACAGTGGAAATGAGGAATGGGTAAAGACAGATATTTAAAAGCAAAACTATCAGGGTTTGGTGACAGATTAGAGGTGAGGAAATAGAGAGGGACAGGAATCAAATATATGTCTATAAAGTCAACTGGAAATATTGGAGTGTTCTTGATAGAAGTGGGAATTCTTGAGGAACTCTAGTTTGAGAAGATGATGTCTAGTGGACAATTGGAAGGCAGGCCTAGAGCTGAGCAGAAAGTTAAGTCCTGAAGATGGACGTTTTTAGATCACCCCCTTAAAGATGATGACTAAAGCTATGGAAATAGATGAGCTCATCCAGTAGGTCAATGTAGAGAGAGAAGAAACTCCCCACAGACTGAGGCAGGCAGAGCTCTATGCAGGCCACCTTGACATAATCCCCCATCCCTTTCCCCATGAATGTGATTGGCACCCTTGGGGCCAGTTCGATTTGGGATATAAGCCTTATGCTATGGAAGAGGAAAACTTACGAAGACATTCAGATTCTGCCATTGAAAGCCTGTTTGGTATCTGGATAATGGACATGTTATTTTGAGAAAAAACATTGCTTACGCTCAGGATGTTAGTTAGAAATCCCCAATTTAGTTTCATTTTTTTGTGAGAAAATATGGCCATGGAAACATTTTCAGAAATGGGAAGTCATTTCTTAGAGAGACTTATTTGGAGTGTAGCCAGTAGCAAAATCAGCTATTGACACCTTAAACTATAGACTTAAGATGAAAAACAATGATAGAGAGGTCTTCTTCTTTTTTTTTTTTTTTTTTTTTTTTTGAGTTCCATAAGGAGAACATGATTAGCCTATTCTTCTGATTGTTTTATGTTTGTTTTATCTCCTCAGTTAATTTTCATCTTTTCTGAAGCATGGATTCTACCTCATAATTTTTGGTTCTCCCTGCAGTGCCTAGCACAGTGCAGAACTAGTGTACCATGCACTCAGATATCTCTTGTGGAAAAAAATACATCACAACAAGTAGAATTACAAGGTTAGATTTAAAACATCCTGGAAACGCAGTCAAGTCTGTTCTCATGCCTCTGTGCAGGATAGCAATCACGCTGCCCCATAATATTGACTGTCTTCTTACAAATCACAAGATATGTTTCTTAGGCTGAGGCAAAAAGGACAAGTAGAGAAACCATAGTTTCCCAAGGGAGTTGGAAGTAATAGTGACAGGAAAGGGTACATGTAGTACTCACACTAAGGAACTTGGTAGCATTTTTTATAATACCTATTCCATCAACATTGTCAGTAGCACAGTCAGGGCTACATTGGAGTAAGAATTGATACTATAAAATGAAATAATAAATGTGCAAATAACTTGACAAATATCCATAGTATTTACCACCTGAGTTCACACAGTGAAACAAAGCCTTTACACACTTTGGAGTTCACATTGCACAACTTCTGCATGGTAGTAGTGATGAGTGCGTGAATGTCCTAGCCCAGTTCATTTTCTATGACCTCTTAATTCCCTCTAGGAACTTTTGTGAAAAAAATATCATGCTCAGTAGAGGTTGCTTTTGATGTAAGTAATACTTAGTGGTTTGGTAGGTAAATAATAGCTAATTTTTGAGTGCTTACTATGTACTTGGCACCAGACTGAGACTTTTACACAGATTATTTTATTTAATGCTGATAATGACCCTCTGAAGTAGGTTTTATCATTTGTATTTTTATAGATAAGAAAGTGAAGGCTCAGAGAGACCAAGTAATTTGTCTGGGGATATACATGAAGTAAGTGGCAGAGCTAGTGGTCAGCTAAATCTAAAGTCCTTGCTCTTAAGAGAACTAAGGTATACTGCTTACATAATATATTAACTACATTAAAATTGATACCAGTTCTACTGTGCATAGTTGGCCGAGTTCATAGAGACTTGCCAAGAACCGTTGAAACCTTTATCTACAGAGATAAGGTAGACAGTAGAGAAGACCAAGAGAACTTGGAGCGTATTTCCCAGTAGTTACTCTCACCTCACTCTTCCAGTTCTATCTTTCTCTATCATTACAACATTGAACACTAGTAATACAACTCTGTGGCAGTGTTGATAGCACATCAGTTATCCCAGTTTACCTTCTATGTGATAGCATTTCATGGTATTATATGAAATTATTTAAAGGATGATATGATTTGATGTTGCCAAAGTGAAGAAAACCACCAAAGATGGACTTGTTGTCATTTAAGAAAAAGCCTCCATAGGTTAACTTGAATGATTTTCAGCTTGCCTTGTGGGACCATGTCAAATTCATTTCAGCTGATGCCTTATAGGAAGGTGCAACCTTTATCATCATCATTATCATAAATTCATACCAGTCATTATTCCATTCATAGTATATGCCAGGCGTGTTATGTTCGTTATTTTAATCAATCTTACAAAAAAAAAAAAAAACCTCCCTGGTCGGCGCAGTGGCTCAAGCCTGTAATCCCAGCACTTTGGGAGGGCGAGATGGGCGGATCACGAGGTCAGGAGATCGAGACCACCCTGGCTAACCCGGTGAAACCCCGTCTCTACTAAAAAATACAAAAAACTAGCCGGGCGAGGTGGCGGGCGCCTGTAGTCCCAGCTACTCGGGAGGCTGAGGCAGGAGAATGGCATAAACCTGGGAGGCGGAGCTTGCAGTGAGCTGAGATCCGGCCACTGCACTCCAGCCTGGGCGACAGAGCGAGACTCCATCTCAAAAAAAAAAAAAAAAAAAACTCCCTAAAAACAGGGATTTTTACGCTGACTTCATAAAAGAGGAAATAGATATTCTGAGAGATTGACAGTCTCATAATCATATAGCTAATTAGTGATAGACATATCATTTAAATTAGGTATGCTTGACTTCAAACCTGTTTTTTCTATTACTATTATTGTTTATTATGATCACAAAATAATTTAAACATATAGTATTTGGCGCAGAAATATTACCTGCTCTCACTTGCCTGCTGACAAGATAAACAAATGTCATTTTGCCTACTTTGCCTCAAGTCTACTCTCCCCTCTTCCTAATTTTTAAAAAACTTTTTATTAGAAATAACTATAAATTCACAGAAGATTGCAAAGGAATACACAGAGAAGTCCTATACAACCTTCCCCAGCCTCCTCCAATATTAGCATATTACACAATTATGGTACAACATCAAAACCACTGGTCAAATATTTAGAGCTTGCCCAGATCTCACCAGTTAGACATGAGCGCCTTCGTGTTGTTCTGTGTGTTGCTTTATGTAATTTTATCATATGTGTAGTCTCATGTAGCCGCCATGACAGTTAACATACTTCCCTATACAGAGGACTCTCCTGTGCTCCTCCTTTACAGCCATATTCGTCTCCTGTCTCTTCTCCCTAATTCCTGGCAACTAAGTTGTCCTCCATATCTATAATTATTATTTCACAAGTACTATATACAAGGAATTAGATAGTATATAACCTTTTGAGATTGACCTTTTTACTCAACAATAATTTCCTTTAGATGCATGCAAGTTGTTGCATGCAGTCGTATTGGTTTACCCATTGAAAGACGTTTGAATCATTTACAATTTGCAAAACTTCTTTATTTTTCTAGGATAAATGCCCAAGAGTGCAATTGTTGAGTTGTATGATAAGTTCATATTTAGTTTTGAAAGTCACTGCCAGACTATTTTTCTGAGTTTTTGTACCATCTTCCTCTTATTAATTTACACTTTCGAAATTATATGTGACAAAGTCATTAGGACTTTCTCTTCCTTGAAATTTCCATTTATATCATTTGCCCATCTTTTTCTAATGTTATTTTTGGCCCCTTTCTTGCTGATTTGTTAGAGTTCTTTTTAAAATTATTAACACTAATCCTTTCTTGTTAAGTATACCATAAATGTTGTCCCGTCTGTGACCTGTTGAGTTAATTTGTATGTGGTGTATTTTTTCATGCACACATTTTATATTTTAACGTAGCAATGTTTATCAGTCATTTCCTTTATGGTTTGTGGTTTTTGTGATCTTACATAATAAATTCCTTTGCATTTTTTTCATAGGTAAGCCCCTAGGGACCAAAGAGCCTCTTTGCTCTTAATTGTTACATGGTATTAATACTTCCACTGATCTAATTTGGAAGCACGTCATACATTAGAATTACATTGAAAGGCATAAGTGAAATTCTATAGACAAGTACTCTGAAGGCAACAAATGATGATTTTTCAGCCCATCTCAATTAATTCGACTTTCTTCCAGTTGGTCATCTACTTTTGGTCATCCTTCAGTGCTCAACTGTTAACTCCTCTGGGAAGCCTTTCATTACATTTCCCAAGACTTGTTTTGAGCTCCTTCTTTATGTTTAATCATCACCCTGCACTACCCTCATTATTGCCCTTCTCACACTGCAGTGTAGCTGGATGTTTACTCACCTATGTCTCCCAACCAACTGTAGATTCCATGAGAGATGAGACTGTGACTTGTTTAATAGCTGTATCCCTCAGTGCAGGGTCTGATGGATAGTAAGTGATCAGAGACCCTTTATCGAATGTGGGGATGAAAGAGATGCATTCAAAATAAGCAGACCTAAGACCTCACAGAGCAAAGCAACCTTAGTGTTCTTAGTTCACAGGCAAATTCCCTTATAGTCTATGGCTCCCTTCCTCATGAGAGAAGCAGGACTGGCCAGAGCTCTGTAGGCTGACCTGCTTAGAACCGTGAATAAGGGTCTGGGGGCCACAGGATGCAGTGTGGAGGATTTGTGTTCAAGGCAGTGAAGACCTTGGTAATAAAAAGGGTTGTTTAATCATGACAGAGTGAAGGAAAGCCGAAGTTCAATTCCCAGAGAGTATGTACAAATAACAAGGCTCAGTGTTAAAAGCCAAGAGCTGCATTAAAATAATACTGAAGCACAAGAAGACAGGAAATCATATTTTTTTGTATTCTTTTTAAAGAAGCAGAGAATTGTATCAATTGTTTTGGAAAAGTTTTAGTCCAAAATGGTTAACTTATCTGTTGGTATGATTTGCCTCCCCATCATAGACACAGACACATGTTCTTTCCAAGGGAGATGGGTCAGACTCTTTAAAATTCCCGGTACTTCCTTATGTCAGATGAAGTAATCATGGACATTCCTTTCAGATTCATCATAACTCAGGAAGATTGTTCTGATGGTAAGTGAGGGAAAATAGAGCCTCCTTTCGAGTCAATTCTTGCCGCTTCTGGACTTTTCCATTTTGAAGCAAAAAGTCTGTTTTTAATTAGAGAGCTGAAAGCCCAATTTTATGTCATGGTAACTTGTGGCATCTGAAATACACACCCCCAGATGTTGCCTGTAGCAAAATATGTTCATAACAAAGGCAACTTAAAAGTAAAAAAAAAAAAAAAAGGAAAATAAAGCATAACTCCAAGGAAGCATGAGATATAAAGAACACACTTTGATAATCTTTAGTGAACTTGAAGCAATTGTCCAAAAGTGATCTGTCATTTAGAATTTATTGTAAATGATAGGAAAATAAAATATCTTGAGTGAGACTTGCTGCTGAAAAAGTAACGTGAAGTGTGGGTGTCTTAGTTAACTGGGGCTACTGTAACAAAATATTGTAGACTGAGTGGGTTACAGAATAGGCATGTATCTCCCACATTTTTGGAGGCTGAAAGTCCCAGGTCAGGGTGCCAGAATTGTTGAGTTCTGGTGAGGGCTCCCTTCTTGGTTGCAGATCGCTACCTTCTTGCTGTACCTTCACATGGCAAACAGAGGATGCTCTGGTATCTCTTCCTCTTCTTGTGAGGACACTAATTTTAGGGGCTTTTCCTCACAAACCCATTTAACCTTAATTACCTCTCCAAGGACTCAGCTCCTAGTATCATCACATTGTGGGTTAGGGCTTCAACATATGAATTTGGGAGGGACACACACATTCAGTCCTTAACAGTGCAGGAGGCAAAAACTAAACATGCGTTTTCCTAAGTGTTAGACCACTTAGTAATTCAATATAATGCTGTTCTCTTTTTCTTTATTTCTCATATTTTGCATAATTAATAGTATTATTTGAACCCATTTACATAGTTATAATCAGGATCAGCTTTAAAACAAAACTTTCACATCTTCTACTATCTTGCTCTTTCCCCTCTTTCCCTCTTTTCTTGTCACTCTTGCTCCCTCCATCCTTTTGTTTTTTGTTTTGGTGATTTAGGGATAATCTGATGTAGTAAAAACAGCTTTGGCCCAGAATCTGGGACACCTTGACTGTGTCACTCACTCACTATGTGAACTTGGACAAATTCCTTGTCCTTTGTAGAAATCAGTGTTCTAATCTGTACAAAGAGTAGGTTGGATAACTCGGTCTCTAAAGTTTCATCTGCTTCTGCTCGTATTGGTCTCACTGAAATATGATCAGTACTCAGTTGAATATTGATGTGATACCTGAATAGCATGTAAAATGTGATCAGTCTCTTAAGTGAAGCAGCTTTTTTTTAGAGAATTCAATTTGTTTTAAAGGAGTTAATTTGTTCTGCCAGTTTCATATTAATATTTCACTGAATGATACCTTTGTCAATATCAGAAATAGAAAATGAGTTTATAATCAATATGATGTCTTGAAAGCTGGCCTTTTTCTGATTCATTGCTGTCCCTGTCTTATGGTGGTCTATCAAAATGCAGACCCTTTCTTCGCATCATAATTAGACATACCTGTAAGCTTTCCCATATTAAATGAAGACTGTTTCTTCTTTGATCTAATTTAACCAGATCAGGGTTTGCAAATTAGCTCATTTCACTTGTCAACTCCAATCAATTGTGGAAATATACCAGGAGTCTCTATTTAGAAGTATTGTGAAAAGTGTTTTGGGCACCGTGCACTAAGAATTCTGAGTGTCCCGTATGTCAGGAATTTGCTATCCTAGACTTAGAGAGTGAGATTTTCAAGTCATCTCCTGCTGTCTTGTAATCGACTCACTGGGAATCATGGAGCAGATGTTACTCTGTGATCAATAGGTCTCCCAAAGCTCTGGAGGCACCTTTATGCAACACCAGCAGGACCAATTGAAAAAGAAATTACCCAGTCATTACAGAGCTGCTTGCTGTTCACATCTTGCAGCTTCTAATGACCCAAAACAAAGATGTATTTATATAATTTATTTGCTATGGAATGGGTAAGAAGTAAATGTGATCAGTGAAGGTACTAGGACCCGGAAGAACTTAGAGAAGCCAACACAGTTCACCATTTAAATTTACCTACCATTTGTTCAACACATACTACAAGCCAGGCATTTTTAAAGACACTTTAGTTCACATCTAATCCTTCAAAAATTCTGTGATGGAAATGCAGAGGTTTCAGTAGTTTCCCAAAGTTCATAGAGCAAGAAATGAGCATTTTTACATCTCTGATGAGTGTGTATAGAAATTGATGACAATGATGAAGAGAAGACCATGGACCCATCAGCCTGAACCCCTGAGGATTTGGATTTACTCGTCTGTAGATCCCATCTGACAATAGATGGGGATAAGACACAAATACCTGTGGAGGCTTTAGTGGATCAATAAATAACACCCCTTCATTCCCCATTTGAGTCTTGAAAAAATGAGACAAAGTAGTGCGGTAGATAAAGGTGAAAATATCACCTCAATTTTTGGTAAAGCTGCTTGTAGAACATAGATTAGATTGGTGGCCAAGCAAACAAGAATGCATGCTCCTTCAAGCAAGCAGTTACCAAGAATGAGAAAGAAACTGAATCGAATATGTCCAATTTCTTCTTCCAAGTTTATTGGGTCTGATAATGAGGATAAGTGTCTTAAGTCAGCTTCTTCCTGAAGTAGGTCCTGAGATAAGATCTGACTTCCAGTGGTTTCTTTGGGAGGTGATTTCCGGAAGCTCCAGTAATGGAGTAGGGAAGTGAAACAGGGAAGAAAGGAATGTATTTAAGCCAATATAACGTATATTAATGAGCAACTGGAGCACAGTCATCCTGGGAACCCTAGGAATTGTGCAGAACATGCCTCTGAGTTGAAAAAACTGGAGTAGCTATTCACTAACTCCTATCAGTCATTGGCTAAGGGCTACTCCTGGGAATGTCAACTCCCTGGAAATTACTAACTCTCCAGCTTACCCCATGCCCAGGCTGAGCAAACTTCTGGGGCCAGAGAATGCACTCTGGCAGGCAGAAATTGCAAGTAATTGCCATAAAGAATTGTCCATGTGCACAGGAGCAGGCAGTGCCAAGTGGTTACAGGTAGAGAATAGATGGTGACGCATTTGTCATGGGACCTGAAACTACCTGGTGGATTTTCTAAGATAAACTAAAACTAACTAAACTAAACTTGGAGCAGTTTTCCTACTACTTCCTTTTCTCTACAAGGAATTCTCAGCAGGGCCTTTCCAATATAAGCATGGGAGGTCTTTTTGTACGAATAAAAAAGATTATTTTCCTTTATTTCTTATGTTTTTCTGTTTGTAAGGCAAAAAAAGTCCAACAGAAGCTTCGAAACTAGCGAGGTCTTGGCTTTACAAAACCTTTGGAAACCATTAGTGGGTTTGGAAGCTGCCAATGTGCTGTCAGGCACGGTGGATCTAAAGAAAAAGGCAGAGATGAATGTTTCCCATGCCATGAATACCCCAACCCTGCTGTCTGGGGAATCAGCGAAGGAAGGCAGCACGAAGGGCTAGACTTTCACTTTTTGCAAATGGTTTCAGAAAGAGCAGGCTGAGACCACAAAGTTGGACTATGTACAGAGTGAGATAGCTGCAAAATAATGGTAGGAGAAGGATTCATGAAAATGGGATGGGGCCAGAAGGATTGTAAGGGTATTTGTGTGAAAGACAATGGCAGTTCTGGGACCACAAGTAGAAGGAACCATCCCACCTAGTGCCCTGTTGCCTGGATCTCAATACTTTATTGGCCATGAGCTACTTGCTGTTGAGGGGAGTGGTAAGAGGTGAGGATAAGGCGCTCTCAGGAGGAGCCTTGAGCGTGGGATCTCTGAGAAGACTGATGATTGATTTGTAATTAGTGAATGGATTTTGTCAAAGGCTCATGAAAATTTTCCATGACGTTTTGTATTTTCTTTATTTTTAAGGCCCGGAAGGGGAGGAATTATCTCAGTGGTGGCCTTGCCCTCATTAATGAGGCATTAGCTCACCTGGTTCAAGCACAGTACAAAGAATACTAACAGGATAACAGTGAGAGCCTTCCCTCAGGGTTGGTCTGGATGTAATCCTGGGGTGGATGCATGTTGTTTCCATTAAGTTATTTCATCCTGGAGTCTTATCTTTGCACCAGAAACCCAAAACAAAAAATTCTTCTAATCATAAGGATTGGAAAAATCAGTCAAATCATATTATTATGTTTTAAGGCTGATGTTAAAATACTCCTTGTTCGACCTGATAGTTTTCTTTCTCTTTTTCTTTCTCTCTTTCTCTCTTTCTTTCCTTCTTTCTTTCTTTCCTCTTCTGTTTCTTTCTTCTTCTTTCTCTTTCTTCCTTCCTTTCTTTTTTCTTTCTTTCTTTCTTCTTTCTTCTTTCCTTCCCTCCCTCCCTCCCTCCCTCCCTCCCTCCCTCCCTCCCTCCCTCCCTCCCTCCCTCCCTTCCTTCCTTCCTTCCTTCCTTCCTTCCTTCCTTCCTTCCTTCCTTCCTTCCTTCCTTCCTTCCTTCCATCTTTCATTTCTCTCTCTTTCTCTTTCTCTTTCTTTCTTTGTCTCTCTCTTTCTTTCTTTCTCTCTTTCTCTCTTTCTTTCTCTTTCTTTCTTTCCCCTTCCTGACTTGTGTATTGCTGTGATTCAGGGTAATCTGCTTCCTCAAATCTTCACAAGTCTAACAGTAACCGAACTACAGTTGGGACTTCTAAATAGTAGATGCGGCCGGGTGTGGTGGCTCACACCTGTAATCCAGCACTTTGAGAGGCTGAGGCAGGCAGATTACGAGGTCAAGAGTTCAAGGCCAGCCTGGCCAGTATGGCGAAACCCCGTCTGTACTAAAAATACGAATATTAGCCAGATGTGGTGGCACACACCTGTAGTCCCAGCTACTCAGGAGGCTGAGGCAGAAGAATCGCTTGAACCCGGTAGGCGGAGGTTGCAGTGAGCCAAGATCATGCCACTGCACTCCAACCTTGGCAACAGAGTGAGACTCCATCTCAAAAAAACAAAAAAAAAAAAAAAAAAAGAAATGATTTTTCTTCCCGGGTGCAAGAGAAGAAAATCATAACAAGGTCCTTCCCTTAAAAGTAGAATAATGCTGTCTGGTTACAAATGGGTTTGAGATGTAGTGAATTTGTGTTTACAGTTTATTGCTGTGGAATGATATCTTGGGTTTAAATGAGCTGTCTTTGCTGGGGGTTTGTTTTCTTTTCATACCAGGACAACACAAGAGTGAAAACCTGGTTCTGGGGAAATGTCAGGGCCAAAGACTGCGTTCGAGCAGATGAAGGGTCAGGATGCTCTCTTCCAGAGACTTGTTCAGGACTCTTTAAAGGGGTTCAAAATAAACCTGGATGCAGGCTGAAAACTATCCACATCATTCCAAAACCCCCACTACCATTTTGAATGGGAACTTCATGCCAAGGCAGAACAGAATCTGGGAGTGAGAGTTCAAATCTGACATCTTTGCAGTTACATAAATCCTTGATGTTAATCATAGCTGCACAACAGAATCTTTTGGGAACCTACTAAAATGCAAATAACTGGGCATTTTTGCCAAGGTGTTGATTCAGTGGGTTTTGGGTAGGGCTTGGATCTGTGTTCTTTAATCTGCTCCTTAGGTTGCCCAATTTTGATCAACTTTCATCAATCTTTTACTCCAAGTTGATTAAATAGTGATATATTTATAGAAATTTCTAACTCTAATTCGGTAGCATTTTTCTTTATTTCCTTTGTATGGACAGCTGGCTTGTTGATTAATATGCCTTAAGAGCCCAAGTCTCTGAAGTCAGTGTTGTCTTCTCAGATCTGCCTCCGATGTGAAGGATGACCTTTAACATCTCAATGGTTGAGTCTTTTGCTGTTTCCTATGTGGACCTACCCACTCTTTTTTAGCATGCTGAATGCAAACAGAAAACGATTGTGATAAGTTCAAAATGTAAATTGCCATGGAAACATTATGGCAATGGCAAAACGTGTATTCTCAATAGAGAAAGGGGAAGACAGATTGAGGGGAATGAAGCTATCCATTCATCAACCTTGGATTAATCAATCTCTGCTTGTCATCTTAAACAGAAGGATTTTAAAGGAATTATAGATTTCAGGTCAGAATTTGTCTGGTTTAGTATTTTTTATTTCAACTCCAAACATTTTTATAAAATGTGCCATGCTACTTCTGGGATATATAAAAATACCAGTCTCCAAGATAGCAGGAAAGCTGTTTGCTCAGAGACCAAGGGTGTTACTCCCTTTTACTTCTTTTTTCCAGGAAGCTGGAAGGAGCTATTCTGTTACGATATGTATTGGACATTTCCATAAGCATTTAAGTCCAGGGATCATTCCTGAGTGTCTTCTGAGACAGGGTGTTATTCTTGGTGTTTCAGAACATACAGATGTGAGGAATATGCAGTCTCCACTTTGACAAGTTTACAGATGGTTTGCAAAGTTTACAGATGGTTGTAAAGGTAAATTATTAGTTACCTGTGATACAAGATAAAATATTTGCCGTGGAGATTTAGAGCAGTGAAGGCCCCTGCATGTTGGGAGAACGAGCAAATACTTCCCAGCAGGAAGTTAGATTTGAGATAGATTTGAGATAGACTGTGTTTTTTTAACTTTTATTTTAATTTCAGGGGTACATGTGCAGGTTTGTTATATACGTAAACTTGTGTTGTGGGAGTTTGTTGTACAGATTATTTCATCATTCAGGTATTAAGTCTAGTATCCATTAATTATTTTTTCTAATCTTCTCCCTGCCTACATTCTCCACTCCCTGGTAGGCCCCAGTGTGTGTTGTCTCCGTCTGTGTGTTCATGTGTCCTCATCATTTAGCTCCCACTTATAAGTGAGAATATGTGGTATTAAGCTTTCTGTTCCTGCATTAGTTTGCTAGGGATAATGGCCTCCAGCTCCATCCATGTCTCTGCAAAGGACATGATGAGATGGATTTTGAAAAACACACAGGATTTGACCAGACACAGGCATTCTCACTACAGAACAAAGCTGGAACTATGGCCTGGAGGTGCACTCAGGCAAAGTATGTATGAAATTGTCTTCAAAATCTACTGCAAGACTTTCAGATTTTCCTGGAAGTGGGGTAATTTCTCCTTTATTGACATAAGTTGTGGTTCATTTTACTATTTAGTCACCTGAGGATATGTTATCCCAACATCCTAAATCCTCCTTTGCTTGAAAAAATCCTGAGTGCTGGGGCCTTTGAACTGTGGGAGTGAATGAATAAGCATGGGACCAAGTTTTAGGAATACTGGCAAGGATCCTGCACTGGGATACTGACATAGAGGCCAATAGGTTTAGGAAAGCCAAACGACCTGCTTACCTCACAGTATAAATGAAAAAGCCTGGGCTTTGGAAATCAGATCAACTTGGATCCTGGTTCTTGCCATTAATGTTACCCTAGGCACATTATTTAATCATTAAATATAATGTCATGTAGCTGATACAGTTGGTATATTATAAATTTTCAATAAATTAATTACCTGGGTCCTGTGTGTAGAGACCATGTTTCAAGGAGGGATGGTAGATGCTCACCTGGGTTTCCATAGAGCCAAAGTATATTTCTCTTGCTGTTTTGTAGCATACTCTGTCTCCTTCAAATCTCAGCTTTTTGTTTGGCTCTAGCCAAGATTGGAAAGTTCCCTTAAATATTTCTGATCTAGCAGAAAGACCAGCCTTTCAGAACTTGCAGTGGCTTCCTTTGTTGACGTTAGATTCATTTGGGACTTCTTTAAGTTGATGCTGCCATCTTGCTATTCTTTGGCCTCTACATTGAACTTTCTAATCTTGCTGGTTTTGCCCTATCTGCTTGGGAATCTGACCACAACAGTACCAAGATATTAATGTCACCTCTAGGCTAAACTAATATCTTCTTGTAACTTGGTCTTTTCATATGGCAAATCTTGCCAGCCAATCTTACGGGTTGCTCTTTGTGATCAAAAGTGACCAACCTGATCATGATGGAGGGTCTTGGGCACCAGCCTGGGGCCAGTATATTTCTTGACCTTGAGGTGTACTCCTTAACCTTGAAGACTCCTAACATGATGTCCTTATGTCCTTTAGCCAAATGCAGGAAGACCTGTGGTACATAGCTTGATCTTGTCTCTGTATACTCTAAACAAGCAGGTGGGCTAGATTAACTTCTTCAGGCCATCCTGACCCTCTGGGTCTCCTTTGAACTGTCTGTGGGGCTTTTGAGCAGCTTCTGGACTCCATGATGGAGTGGGAAGTTTGTGATATAAAAGCTATGATATACTAACTTAATTTTTTTTGCTCTTGTGTTTCCCAGACTCATTAGATTATGGCACACTCCCTGCTCATGTGCATGCCAGTTCACATATATACCCACCAAATGCCTGCTAACATACCCAGATAATATTTTCCTCTCACTTTGGATAAATGTCCTAGTTTAATCCTCATAAACATGCTGTGAAATGGATTTATTATCTCCCTTTTATGGATGCAGAAATGGAGTTTAAGGAACTTATGGGATTCGTCCAACATCACCTCACTGTAAGTTGCAGAGTTGTGCACACTAATTAGTAATCCTGCTGCTCTTTGACCATACTCACTGTCCCTGCGTGCATTAGCCCTGCTCTTGGCCCTTGTGATAAAAATATCATGCTAGCACAAAGTTGGGAAACAATACGCTTCCATAGGGTGGCCATGCCAATCAGAAGCCAGTGTTACCTCTCTGAATCTTAAAGCATGAATGGGCTCTACTTCAGGTCTGAATTGAACTGAGACCATAAAACCAAGTCGAGAAGCCTCCATGGATGTGTCGTTTAGTCTCACATCCAGGAGCTTTCCATTGGGTCTGCTGCCACATTTACATCTCTCTGGGTTTTGGGACATTCTCACATGGAAGGAGCCGAGATCGTGGCATAATTACCCCTTGCTCCATTGGGGTACTCTGTCAGCTTCTGCCTCTACCCTCAAGTCTCCCACTCTGGGTGAGAGCAGCGGTAGAGGCTTTTGCAGTGCTGATCATTATCCCCATCCCTGGGAAACAGGAAAACAGCACAATAACAAAATCCTTTTGGCTATGAGATTTGCTGTCCCTAAGTCACAGAGGAAAACCTTATAAAGACAACTAGAAGCTCAGTAACCCCCAGCAAACCTAGCTATGCACATTTTTCTTCAGTCAGATTCCTAGAATGACATTTAGCATGTCTGAGCAGCCTTAGGTTCAAATTCTGGTACCTTGCTGTGTTTCTCTGAGCCTCAGTTTCAGCATTCATAAAATGGGGATAATAATACTTGTTTCTGTTTCGTAGTGTGGTTAAAGGAGATAATTGATGTACTATGTTCTATGTATGTCTGATGGACAAGCTAAGGCAGAATTTGAAATAAAGACATTGCTTCAGCTGAAGGCAGATGTTAGGAATAGATTGTTATTAATCCCACACGTTGGCAACAAAGACATTTCAACATCCAATACCGGGCCGACTGTGACTCACAAGTGAATTCAGAATAATAGCAACACCAGTGGACTCTCAGCCTGGGAGTCAGAACCCTGCTGAAAGGATTGGCTCCCGCAGCACATGGCAACTCTGGTAATGGTGACTTGAAGAAGTAGTAATGTCTCAGCTCTTTAAATTGTGTTTTTTTTTTTAACTCATATCATTTTTAAAAACTTCATTAGCAGCGCAGAATGTTAGAACGGAAGGATCTTCCTTATCCCTACCTCTCCTTTTGTACATGAGGAAGCTAAGGACCCTCAAAAGCGACTGTACGTGGCTTCAAAGTGACAGAAGTAATAGATGAAAAAAATGAGATTCTAGCTTGATCTCTTATATGATGTCAATATTCTGATTTTATGTGCTCATTAGATAAAATTGAGAAAAAAATAGAAAATGATTAAGAAGAAAAATATCACCAATAATCCCGATCTACAGATATCATTAACATTTTGGTGTATTTGATGCACGAAATAGCAAATAACTCTCTGTCTTCTCTCTGTGCATTTTCTTTCAGCTATTCAGAAACATTAAAACTCAGGTCTTCTGACTTCCCGCTCAGTGCTTTCTCTTAGCATATCAGGCTGCCTTTCTAATCAGCATTCTTATTTGATATTTGGTAAACAACAGTTAGGTTTTAAATTCTCAAAACCAAGTAATGCTGCCCGTGAGCCCCCATGTGTATATGGCTCATTAAGAAAACAGGTGTCATAATGAAATCATGAATAAACACATCACCAAAGTGACCTAGATCAGAGAGTCAAGCATGATGCTAGACACTCAAAGGTGTCTCAAAAAGCACAACCACATCCCTGCCCTCAAGGAGCATGCTCAGTGGCAGGACCTTTGTCTGAAACAAGGGCTGTATGCCTGTGCTCATCCCAGCTCAGAAATGGAGCAGAAAATGAAAAGGCCACATGGGATGCTTCCTACAGTCCTGTTAATGTCAGGAATGCAATGCCTAGGCCCTAGGCATTTTGACTCAGCTTCAGTTCTCTCTCCCAAGGCTGAATTACTAGAACTCCAGCTGCAGCCTGAACTTTAACTCCCTGTTCTCTTCCCAACCCACAATCTTGTTATCAGTCTGATTCGGATCTGTTAGGGAGAGGGGAGGGGGAGGTAGCAGAGATGTGACTAAGGGCAGTTGAGATAGGTCAGAATGGCCTTCCAGTATATTCTGTCTTAGTGAAGGTGATGCTAAACCATCCCTGCACTGGGGAGAGAGTAGGAGAACCCCTGCCTCCTTGTCCGGATTCCCTTAGTTAAGCTGAGTTAAGATGATCCCTCCAGGCTTTTTCTAACAGGGAATCTACATTCTCTGTGTCTTGCTGGCTGGCCACAATTCCTTCGGGAGGCAGGAGCTAACTCTACCATCCTAGCCAACTTGAATAATAAGAAATAAATGTGATGGAGAGCCAGGCAGCCTCTTTGTTACACAGCATGTTAGTGAAGCAGCTATCTATTTTTAGAAGAGTGGAAAAAAGTAGTAGCTTACTCTTTGAGCATCGACAGGTAGAATAATGATCTGCCACATTTTAACATTCAAGGTTTTTTAGCTGGGCTACAAGTGAGACAGACGTTTTTGCCTGCCTCAGTGCAATGCTGTCAGTGTAATCACACATCCCTGGGCAACTAAAACATGAATGCTGGGGAAAGGAGACACAGGACTCCATGTCACAGAACTGAAGGCTGAGACTGCATGCTATACCAATGGCCTGATTGATTTAATTAGAAAAAAAAAAAATAGGTGGCCTAGTCACCAGGAGTATTGAAACCTCAGGTCTCTATTCAAATGTTACACTCAGTGAGGTTTTCTTTGGCAGTCTATTAAAAGTAACCCTTGCCATTGACG
The DNA here is from genome assembly GCF_007565055.1 of Rhinopithecus roxellana. Taxonomy (NCBI): domain Eukaryota; kingdom Metazoa; phylum Chordata; class Mammalia; order Primates; family Cercopithecidae; genus Rhinopithecus; species Rhinopithecus roxellana. The sequence continues at coordinate 111,954,601 of NC_044555.1, read as the reverse complement.
CTTCTTTTAGCCTACACTATTATTTTTTCCTGCATATATCGCTACCTGACATTGCTTTTTATCTGTTTATTAATTTTTCTATTTTCTGTCTCAGCCACTAGAACGTAAGGCTCAAAAAGACAGAGGCTTGGCTTTGTTCACTGCTATGTCCCCACGACCTAGAACTATGCCCAGCACATGATAGGTGCTCAGGAAATATATGTTGAATGAATTAATGAATGAACATGTGAATGAATAAACTTAGTATCCAATAGACAATGAGTATGCCAAGAAAAACGACAAGAGCAATCAATAATTATTGCATGCTGCACATTAACTCACTTACTCCTCACAGTAACTCTGCATGGTACATGCTGTCTTTATTTTCATTTTACATTTAAGGAAAATGAGACTTGGGGGCTAAGTGACTTGCCTCTGTTGCCTTTGGGTCACAGCATGAATACATAATACAGCCAGGGTTTGATCATGAGCCTGGGGATGATGATTCCAGACATATTAGACCGAGCATTCACTTAATAGTATTTTGCATTGTTTTTTGGAATTTTCTTCCATGATTCTTACCTAGCCGTGTAAAACTCTTTGAATAAAATGACCATATGAGGTGGATGTTTCATTTCCATCTGCTTAACCTATAGCACCCATGGACTTGTCATTAAAAACTCAAACCAGAAGAGCAGGATATGCCTCATTGTTCTGTGGCAAAAATAACCCACTGAACATGTTTTGGCTTAGTTGTGGTTCAACGGTGATGCTAGATCACATAGAGAATGGTAGGGGGGTTTAAGAATAAGGACTAATGGCTCTTCCGACATGCTGTAATGTGGACTTTCTCCCACTGGATCCACGACCTAAACAACTCCATTTCCCAACTTAAAGTGTTTTACAAAGCCAGAGCATGTTAGGGCTTCCTGGTCATGTGTTTAGTCACTTTCACTCACAAAAGTGCAATTTGTATGTACTGCCTTCTCCCCAAATAAAATACAACAAAAATACATCAGACCACAAAAATCACACCTAGTAAAAGCTGCCCACTGAGCTCCCTAGGGCAGTGCATATTTATTTATATGTGCATCCAAAAGTTGTCAAGGTCCCCTTAGAGTCTTACTGCCTTCTGGGGGCTCCCATGCACTGTCAACCACGTGGCTTAGGGAGTACATGGAGTCTCATTTTCATCCTGAGCATAGTTTATCCCCATGGCAATATCTGGTATATTCCATTGTCAAAGTAGTCACATTATCTGATGTTTATAAAAATTAAAGTCTCTATCGTGTGTTTGTATTATAATTAGCTAATTAAATACTTTTACTATTCCTTTTAGAGGAGACCTACATTTGAGTGAGAGACTCTGTTTTCATGAAAAATTCAATGGGTCACCGCTCCGTTTTCAAAGAACAGGCAAGCTGTAGCACCATCTACTCCATGGGTTCTGTGCTCAGTGAGGTCTCTGTCCCGAGAATCCCAGATTTTAGGGGAATTCTATGCAACTCAACCCAATCTGGATGCAGATTCCATGTCAGTGTGCAGACCACTGCCAGATTTCTTAAGTCATTCTTCTTCCTTTCTGTCTGGTTAGGTCATGGTTGTACTTAAGTTTACTGTGAGTTAACTGAGATTTCAAAGTTCTTTTCAATATTCCATATGGATTTGCAGGTAATGACTAAATTTCTAATAGAAAGATTCCTGACACTTAGATTCCTGTCACATTAGAGAAAAATCTATTTTTTATCAAGTTTCACTTTCAACATACTCTACTAGTTCAAGTCATAAATTATCAAGGAAGAAAAAAGGCTTATGTGATTTTTTCTCTTGGAATGCACATGTCTGTTTTTCCAACTCAGAGGTTCTCATCCTGGCCGCATATTAAACTCATTTGAGAGGGCTTCTAAAAATTACCAGTGTCCAGCCTCCAGGTTCTCCTATAGGCCAAGCAATTTAGAATGTCTCAGGGTAAGGCCAAGGAGGATTTAAATGTGCATCCAAGAGTGAGAACCACTGAATTACAGAATTTCTAGTGCTGTCCATCAGCAGAGTTTATTTGTGCAGCCGATGTGGGTTGAACACCACTGATCTAGAATGGAAGTGTCTTAAGGGAAGGCCCTATGTTTTATCTGTTTTCCCAGTGCCTAGCAAAGGGCTTAGAACCTGGCAGGTGCTCAGCACTCATATGTGAAATATAACAGCTCTTCGAAACAATTCAATTTGCATCAAACACCTTATGTCATTGCCAGAAGCACCAACACAGGTCCAACTATATTTCATTTAAAAGATACTGCCCCCCCGCCCCAGCCCACCCCACACGACCACGATACACACACAAATTCTAAATGTCATCCTGGGAGTTGCAAAGTGCTTCTTTGAAATCTTATTTGTGCTACTTCTGTGTATCCATATTTAAAGTATCCTGACACTATTTAAAGTATCCTGACACAAGCCACTGTCTTCTTGTGCTTGAAATCGTCTTTAATATATTTTATTTTGACATTAGTATTTACTGGGTTTTTGTTTGTATATCTCTTTTCTAAAGCTCTGGGAGGAAGAGAGGCAGAACAATCATATCTGCCAAATGGAAAAAAGGCTTTAATATATACATATATATAGCTAGAAACTTTCACCTAGAGAATCAATCTCTAGTCATTTATACATGGTCAATCATAACTGCCACTGTGGCCTTCCTTTGTTTCCCATTCCTACCTACCATGCATATACACCTGTTCACAGAAGCATTGTTGGGCCAGTATTTGAGACTTGAGGTGCCCAGAACTGTACCATTCTGCTATTGAGCAGCATAGAATACTCTACTTTAGGGGAGAAAGAACATGTGAACTAAACAGAGCACATATGCAAGGTGATTTAGTTTAAAATAAATGCTACAGTCGTCATAAAAGGCAAGAATTTTCTCAAGTTTTAATAGAGGGAACAGATACCTGGACTCTACTGTAAGAGAACTAAGATAGGCATAGAGGCCTGGGAAGACATCTTAGATAAGTGGAAAGGGAGATCATGGATATGGAGCTAGAAATGACGTTGGTATTTGGGAAAACTTTGTCTCAAATATAGTGGTAGTTGTGTCCGTTTAATCTACTTGTTTGGGGTTTGGAGACTTCTTATTTGGAAGGAGCAGTGATCATGATGCAGCCTAAGGTCCAGTTGAAACCACTCCTTTCTGTTTTGAGAAGCAAAGATACCAATCACCAGTGAAAATAAGATGCTTTGAATACTCGAGAAAAACTCATTCTCAGTCTGACGTACAATGTGGTAGAGATGCTTGGGGAGGGTGCTGGGTTATGCCCTGTTAAACAGTTGTAGACATCTGGATGCCAGAAGAAATCATTGTCCTGGACCAGAGTGATTGCTTTCAGCTGATGGAATATAGTTTTATTGGTTCCTACTCATTTTGCCATTTTATATTTTTATAGACTTGTCAGTTTTCTTGTCTTCCTTTCTACAATAACATTTATGCAGTAGTATATCAACCTTAAAATTTGATTGTTGGCATATTCAGTAATGGGAATTTAGAAATCCAGTTTTAATTGATGGCCTAGAAATTTGTATGCATCAAGCTTGTCCTTTGATGATTGACAAAATCTGGTAATTAGTATTTTTTTTTTCCTTTTTAATGGTCAACCAGCGTTTAAACTTTAGATCTTTTTTTTCCTCCTTGTTCTTTTCACCATGCTCTAAAACAATAGCTAATCTCACCTTCTATGAAATTGATCTTTATTTAAAACTAAGAATATTTAGTCAAATGTGGTAATGGGTTCCTTAAAGCCACTGAAACATGATTTTGTGGTTTTACTTAGGCATTTAGGTGATGCTGCATATAATTTGTATTAAAGAGAGGCCATTAGCAAATATATATAGACTTCTTGCATAGATTTCAAAAAATCATTACCCCAATAAATGTATTTTTGGTATTTAAATATTCCTACCAAGAGGTTTCTTTGCAGAGTTTTAATCAGTATGATTTTGTATTCCTCCTCTTTTATCCTTCCTACTTGTTGTTATCACAGTGATAGAAAAAAATGAGGAAGTAAAACTCCAATTTAGATTTTGTTCCTACCCCCAAAATAGCTAAAAAGTTGATGGAGAGAACGTTAAAATTTTTAGCTTAAATGAGATTGTGAGAGTATCTGTGGAAAGGAAAACTTTAAGGCGTGATCAAACTATTAGAAAAGGAGGGATGGTTTCCTTCAGAGAACAAGGAGATCATATGAGAACAAGATTGAATTACTCAAATGAGTGAAATATACCCTCACTTTGTTTTCAAGCTTATAGGCCACATTAAGAACATTTCTGTATTATACAAAATGGGTGCCACATTTATCCCTTGCTATAACCATCAAAATAACCTCTGTTGAGTGCTTTGCTCTAGCAGTCTAACAGAAATATCTGACATACTTAAATCTGCAACTCAACAGGCTAAACGTCTGGAAAGTAGATTTCTGCATTACCAGTCAAACACTCAGAAGCATAATCAAACTTTCCCTTCTGTTATTTTACTGGTTTTTCTTAAAATGTTAGGAAGTATGATTAGCTTCACAAATCTAAAACTATTCAGTTTCTCTACTCTCTTCCCAATACTTGTAAGGAACTTAGAATGTTTTAACTTTGTTCTCCCAATTACTACATACCAAATTATTGTCTATCAATATTTAGTTCTACCTTACTTTCACAATTCCTCCATTAGCCATTATTTCTTTTAATATTTACAGTTAGTGTTTATTTAAATTCACTAGCAACTTCTTTGCTTGCCGTTTTTTTCTTACATCCTACTCCATGCATTTTGTTCAAACTACAGTATATCCTTTTAGTGAAGTTTTATAAGCAATGAACTCTCTCAGTTTTATTTTTTCTGGGATTGAAATTTCACTTTCACTTGTTTAATGATGGGTTAGCTGGATGGAGATACCTCAGTCCCCACCAACAACCTCAGTACTTTAAAAATACTACTCCATTTGGTGCTGATGAGAAGTCTATTAATACAAGTTTGCCAGTGGGATAAATCATAGAAGAGAGAAAGGAAATACTTTATATTCAAAGGCTCAGAGATTCGAGAGAGTCTAGGTGCCTGGGGATGACCATATCAATAGCTCCTGACAAGGGGAATGCTATAAACATCAAAGGAAGGGTAATCCTCTGCCCTGGCCTCTTGCACAGGCACTTGTGCCCTCAGCACACTGAGCTCCCCACTTTTCCATGCAGGTTTCCTGGTGATTACAAAGATATGCGGGACCTATGGGCTTAGGGTCTGTGACAGAACTACCAGGGTTGGGCAAAGTTCCAGCAAACAGCCCCACCGTGTGCTTCATCATTTCATAAATACATATCAGTCCAGATGCTAAATTCTGAAACTGGGAAGGAAAGAGGAATAACCAACTTAAAAAACAAGGGCAGGTCTAGCATGCCTTTTAGTGCATACTTACTGATTATGTGCTAGAAAATATGCTGGGGATACAGCAGTGCACAGACCACGTCCCTGTTCATGTGTATCTTATGTGCCAAAGTAAGGAGACAGAATAAACACGGAAGCCGATATACATCTAATGTCTAAAAGTCATCAATGTCCTAAAGAAACACAGCAAGGTGAGTAGACAGGGAATAATTGGAGAGCACTTCTTTACCTAAGGTGGGGTCGAGTTGGAATTAAGAATGAGACCCAAATGGTAAGAAGGGGCTGGCCTCATCAACGAAAAGAGGTGAATGAGTGATCCAGGCCAAGGGCAGAGGAATCGCAAAGCCTCTATGGCAGGGATATTTTGATTATGTTCTAAGGGCAGAAAAAAGCAGTGAACTAGGGGAAGAGTCAGAGGAGATAAGGCCAGGGAGGTGCCCAGGGGTAACGTCATATAAAGCCTTGTAGGCCATGCCAAGGGGTTTGGGTTTTCTTCTGTGTGACATGGGAAGCCATTGGACAGTTTTAAGTGAGAGGCAACACAATCAGATTTCAGTTTTTAAAGCCTTGCTCTGAAGATTATGTGAATAATTGAGTAGAAGGGGCCGAAAATGCAGAAGGGGAGATATATTGGGAAGCTACTATAGAATCTAGCGGAGGAGTAGTGGTATCTTGGACTAGGGTTGTGGCTGTGAGGATGATGAGAGTGATCAGATTTGGGACCTATTTTTGACATAGAGCTCATGGAAACTGCTGGTGGATAGGAACTGAGGGTGTGTGGGAAGGAGAGAAACCCAGATTCTCTGTACTGCGTTCCTGGATAGTACCTTTTATTGAGATGGAGAAGATTAAGAAAAGGAACAGAGGTGGAAGGATGAGTATAAAGAGTTGCAGTTTTGAGGGATGGAGGGATGAGAATGGAGATACTATGTAAGAATGGTTTGTTGAGGAGTTGACATGATCCTGTGTGGATCCCTGAGTTAGTGGAATTTTAGACATTAGTAAGTGACATGGTCAGCTTATGGTATGTAAATGCAGCTGAGAATCCAGTGGGAGCCTCAAAATATTGACTGGTGGTCTTTAGTCACATTACATTTTCAATTAGTAAAAAGAACCTGACTGACTTATCAGGCCCGATAGGACATCTCATCATTTATAGCTTTCATTCTCCTTCCTCTTCTCTTCTCCCATTTTTTTTTTTTTTTTAATCTCCAAAACTGAGCTCCCTTCATGAGAATAAACCCAGGGTATATGCGCATATACTCATGTGCATAGACACTTACATATTCATATACATACATAATGGTGCTATTTCTAATTTTCTGACCAAAAATGAGTGACCTCACTTAGGGAGCTGAACTAGCTAGTTGTCTGCTTCATGCTTCTAAATTGCAGGCAATTTCCTGAGGGTGGTGGAAACTAGTTATCCATTTATTAATTACCTTAAGAAAAGCTAAAATATTCTTTTTGGGGTAAATACACTGCATAGAAGGTTCTTTTTTGGAGAAATCCAAGATGGAGGGCATCCTGAGTTGGTATCATTCAATTCATTCTTGTCTTGACCCACCATGTACATAGTTTTGAAACTTCTTTCTCTAATTCTGGCAGCTTCCTGATTTGAGATCCAGAAAGCTTTTCTGGGCATGTGTATCCTGGACCAAGCAGCCTCTGTTTCTCATGAAACCTTGCAAGCATTTCACGAATGTCAACTTTGGCAAGCATTCTCCCCAAGAAATGGAGAGAACTGTGCTGATATGACTAACTTTTTGTGCTAAGGGAAGGACTGATAAAGTGACCTTAACCAACACCTGGAAGGATGTTCCATGGGATATGAGTGCAGGGTATAGCCTGGACAGGGTGCTATGCTGCACACGACAGGGGGATTGTAATTGGCTTAACAACCATGACATTGAAATTTGTATTTAAATACAAGCTTCCATTTCTCCATGTTTCTCCTACTCATGCGTATCAACCTTAGCCTAGAGCCAGCAAGTGTTGAGTTTCTCCATATTCTGATAACTCAACCCCCCAAAGCACAAGCTTTTTTTCTCATCCAAGTCTTTCCAGTATGCAAGCCAAAGCAGCAACCTACTTAGCCTTGAACAAAAAAACTAAATAAAAGCTAGAGAACGTGAGAAAACATGAGAGACAGAACATTGAATCTGGGTTCTAATTCTATGGACTTGACGGCTGGAATCGTGATGGAGCAGGGAGGGGAGGCCAGTCCCACCAGTGTGAAAGTAAACACCAGAAAGATCTTTCCTCAGTGAAAGGAGATGTTCCAAGAATTTTAGTGTGACAACCTCCTTCTGAGCCTTTGATATGGGCATAGAAGAGAGAATGGGAGAAGAGAGAAGGGAGGCAACGATAAATGACCGAAGAGTTTTGTCAATTATTTCTCCCTCAAACTGCCAATTGCACAGGAAAGGCAGATGATGCAAATTCTCTCCTTTGCATCATAAAATTGCTCTGATATTTTATGAAGATGTTAAAATAGGTGATTCTCTGTTTTATCCTCTCTCTCTCACGAATCTCCCCCTTCCCAACAAACTTGGGGCATTTAATCACCTCTCAATATTCTTTAAACCTTCTGTGAAAAAAATATATGAATACTTCAAAATAGTAAAAAGGACACAGTGGGAAAAAAGGGAGTCTAGACACATTGACTGAAGGTGAAATAATTCCTTGTGTTTCTCTTTCAAAGAACTGGGGCATAAAATGGGTGCTGGGCCTTTCATGGTCCTTGCACTTACGTGTTTGCCTTAGTGACTGAGTAGAAGCAAATGAAACAAAAGCATCCATTGAATCCACATATACCAAGCATCTACTTAACGTGTGGTAAATTGCCTGGCCTGGCCCCCACTAGATGTTCAAGAAATATTTATGAACCAACTACTTTTAGCTTTGACCCTGTACTAGTCACCGATGACACATAAGTAAATAATATAGGTAGTGCTTGTACTCAAACAACTCATACATTTTAGGTAGTTAAACGGTGTGCAATGAAATACTGTTCATACCCCCTCCCTTTCTCCTGGCTTGTTTGCAGCTCTACTAGGAAATCATAATTTGTATTGTTGTTGTTAATGTCAGAGGATGCATTTTTAAATAGAAGAGCAAATATGCCTCTTGTAGCAGGAGAAAGATCCCATGGCATTTATTTAGGCAAGTGGGATTTAACTTCAGAGGCAGCTGATGTTCTGTCTAAGCTTTGTACATGTGGTGTGATTTGTCAGCAGTGCTACTGAAAGCCTGAGAGGATGTTCCCTGATCCATCAGGTGTTTGTGAGAGTCCTATGAATGTTTGACCTCATCAAGATAAAACAAAGGCATGGACTTTTGTTTATCTCTTTATCACAGAGATAATAATTCTGGTTCAGATCTGAATCTGGACCAGTGCCCTGGCTGTGAAATGCATTCTTATGACAAATTGCCATGGATGATCATCCCAACCCTAGATGTGGTGTGAGGGCTGAGACTCATCAACCTCACAGTAGTTAGGTGGCGTGAACTCTTTAGTTCTGTGCCTCATGTGCTCAGCTTAATCAGCAAGTGTGCCCAGTCTCAGAGGGACCCTTAAAGTCTTCCAGATCCAACACAATGGAAATAGTGCTGGCCCAGCAGACAGAGATATGGCAGGTGTGTAGCATCTGCTGTGACTGGCTCTGCTTCCCTCATGCTTCACTGGTAGGCTTTTCTTCTAGATTCTCAACAACTCTACCTGATGTCATGTGGCCTTAGAACTTGCTCACATAATTGTTCACAGCAGTTAGTGATCAACAGCGTGTGAGCCATTCCAAACCTGAGATCCATATTCACTTAGCCAAGCAAGGCTGAATGGAGCCCCAAGCCCTTCCAATATGCAAGCCAAAGCAGCAACAGACTTAGCCTTGAATAAAGAAAAAAAATAAATGAAAATAAGCTGGGCGTGGTGCCTCACCTCTGTAATCCCAGCACTTTGGGGAGACCAAGGCGGGCAGATCACTTGAGCCCAGGAATTGGAGACTAGCCTGGACAACATGGCGAAACCCCATCTCTACAAAAAATATAAAAATTACTCGGGCATGGTAGTGTGCACCTGTAGTCTCAGCTACTCTGCAGGCTGAGGTGGAAGAATGGCTTGAGCCTGGGAGGGGGAGGTTGCAGTGAGCCAAGATCGTACCCCTGCACTCCAGCCTAGGTGACAGAGCCAGACCCTGTCTCAAGGGAGGGGGAGGACCTAAACTAAAAGGAGAAAATAGGTTGTCAAGTAAGGATGATGGTGAACATCTAAATCCCAGATCCAATCAAAAGTTCCCACCCCCAGAACTTTTGATTGGAACCGGGATTTAGATGCTCACCATCATCTGCCATCATCTACGTGGTCTCATTACTTTTCTGTCTAATATGCTATAGCTACTGCAGCAGTATCCTGAGGGATAGGTAGGGCACATTCAGACAGGGTGGCACAGGTGAGGTTGAGGAAGGCATTCTAGGAAGGAGGAATGGCATGTAAAAGTGTCAGATGTCGAAGGGCAATTATTTCCCATTTAACAAACAAGGACACTGACGTTTAGAGAAGTTAGGCATCCTGCTTAAGTTAACATAGCTAAAAAGCACAGCCCGGATTCAAGCTCATGTCTGCCTGACTCCAAAGCCTGTGTATTTGTACATATACTGTCTTATGAAGGATAGGGTGAGGAGTTTGGATGTATCTTATAAGAAGTAGGGAGCCATTGAATGGTTAGAGAGGAGACTTAGATGATGAAAGCAATGTTTTATGAAGATTAATTTGGTGGCCATGTGCAGGATGGGTTAGGAAAGTGAGAGGCTAGAAATAGAGACTGGTTGGTGAAAGAAAAGTATAGGTGAAAATGATTTACGACTCTATTGTATACTGAACTATTGATATTTAATTCCCCTATCATAATATTTATCTAAAGTGTATTTTTAACTTTTAATTTGACAAGTAGTATTGGTACATATTTATGGGGTACAATGTGATGTTTTGAGATATATATTATATATATATATATACACACACACAGACACACCCAAATTGTGAAATAATTAATCAAGCTAATTGACATATCCATCATCTCATGTACTTACCATTTTTATAGTGAGAATATTTGAAATTTACATTAGCAATTTTGAAAAGTACAATACATTATTATTATAGTCAGCATGCTGTGCAATAGATCTCACAAACGTATTCCTCCTATTTGAAATGTTGTACCCTTTAATCTTTGTACCCTTTGAGCCCAGGAGTTCAAGACCTTCTTCCAACCCCAGCCTCTGGTAATTCTTCTATTTCTATGAGTTGAAAATTTTTAAATTTCACATGTATGTGATATCATCCAGTATTTGACCTTGTGTACCTGGCTTATTTCACTTAGCATAAGTTTTTCAGGTTCATGAATGTTGTAGCATGTGATAACATTTCCTTATATTTTATGGCTGAATAATATTCCATTGTGTATATATGCCACATTTTCTTCATCTATTCATCCACTGATGGACACTCATTGACTCCTTATCTTGCCTACTGTGAATAAAACTGCAATGAACTTGGGACTGAAAATATCTTTTCAACATACTAATTTTATATCCTTTGGATATATACCCATGTGAAATTGCTGGATCATATGGTAGTACTATTTTTAGTTTTTTGAGGCACCTCCATACTATTTTTCATTATGGCTGTACCAATATACATTCCCACTAACACTGTACAAATCTCTTATCTATGTGATAATGATCATCCTAACAGATGTGAGGTGATTACCTCATTGTCGTTTTGATTTGTTGAATACCTTTTCATATACTTGTTGGCCAATTTTATGTCTCCTTTGGAAAAATGTCTATTCAAATCCTTTGCCCATTTTTACATTTAGATTATTTGGGGTTTCTTCTTTTGTTTGTATGAATTCTTTATATATTTAGTTGTATGAGTTCCCCATACATTTTAGATATTAACCCATAAGACAAAAGTGTCCTCACCCTTCCTCCCAACACACACATACCTGGTAACTGTGGATGATGATGGATGTGCTGATTTGATTGGTGTAATAATTACACCGTGTATGCATATATCAAATCATCAAGTTGTACACCTTGAATATATCCTGTTTTATTTGTCAAGTATACATCAATAAAGCTGGAAAAAATAGGTTATCAAGTAAGGGAGTCCAAGAAAAGTATCAAGTATATTTACAGAGCCAAATCAGGTGTTTCACATTCCCAGTGTGGATGTGTAGCGTGTACATGTTCGGGCCATTTCAGGGGCAAGACAGAAAATGCACCTTGGAGACTGAGGACGTGGGGAGCTGGAGTAAGAAACAAGTGATTATTAGTGTTTTTTGCTGCACAGAGGTCATGCAGCCAGTCAATGGACTGGCAAAAACTCTGGAGAGAAGAACTCACTAATCATCCTTGCCACCAAAATGCATGAATGGATGCCCTGTTGATATTGCTGCCCAGAAATTCTTATTGAGTCACTGTTGCTCTGTAGTCTTTTCTTTGAAACTCTCAAGAATGACCCTTTCACCCTGGATACTATGTTTCTTTTTCCTTTGACCATCAATCGGAGGATAGAAATGTCCATCCCCACAGTGGTTGCTTAAGCAATGGGAGCAGCAGTAAGGCCTGCCACACCCCAGTGGCCTATACACACAGCCCTGCATAGTAACTCTCAGCTCCATGGCAAGTTTCCTACTTGGTGTGTTGAGTAGCCCTTGGTCTTGCACCATTGGTTATTGACCAGATGATATCCCTAGTAGAATCACTTCTTGAACCTGTCTCCTCTATCCCGCTTAACATAAAAAATAAAATGAATCCAAGAAGCTGACAGTCATGCTAGTTGGACCATTCCATTCCATAGACTGTGGCAGAAATTGGTTCTTTCATCTTAATCTCAGATGATCAACTACTAATGCAGAGATATTTTCATGGCAAGCCATCCTAAGTGTTGCTTCACTGTCAGGAAGGAAGAGAAAGAAAGCCCAGGAGTTACTGAAACTCATAGTGAGCAAAATGCCCACATAGTTCCACACAAATTGCCCTCTGGCTGCCATAGCTGCCCAATGTATACCTGCTGTCTCACTCTTCCCGTCTCTGCTCTTTTGTAATGGGCAGTCCAAGGGAACATACTTCATGTACCTTAGCCTCCAATGCCAGCAGCCACCTGATTGCCTCAAACCAGAGTCAACCTGGACATAGGATGACAGCTTTGGTGAAAAGTATAGCAAGGACTTTATTATGTGAGAGAAATATGAGCAATAATTGTGTCATCGTGTAGCTTTCAAACTCCTTATTGTTCCTCCATTATACTTGAATGGAGACTGCTCCCTAGAGACCAAAAGAGACAGATGTGTGCTCTTCATTCCCTAGTTCACTCTCTGCTCTACTTCTACCATCTTGTGTGTGCCAAATGTCTTAATCTTTGCTAAAAGGTAACAAGTAGATCTGAGGTCATGTAGGGGAGAAAAAAACAACCAACAACAACAACAAAAAAAACGTGGGCTGGATGTGGTGGCTCACATCTGTAGTCCCAGTACTTTGGGAGGCTGAGCCAAAAGGATCACTTGTGGCCATGAGTTCAAGACCAGCCTGAGCAACTCCTTCTCTACAATTTTTTTTTTTTTTTAATTTGGCGGATGTGGTGGCATATACCTGTGGTCCTAGCTACTTAGGAAGCTGAGGCAGGAGAGTTGCTTGAGCCCGGGATTTTGAGGCTGCAGTGAGCCATGACTGCACTATGTGCCAGCGTGGGTGACAGAGCGAGACCCAACTAAAAGAAAAAAAAGTAAAAAGAAACATGATGTTGGGTTAAACATAGACACGTATGCACACACACAGAGTGACTTTCTCTTGTGAGTCTCAGCACTGGTCAGAGGTGCCCTTACAATTTGAGCTAAAATGACTATGGTAGTGATTCTCACTCAGGAGCAGTATTACCCTTATAGGGAATATTTGGCAAAGTTCTGGGAGTGTTTTGGGGTTGTTGTATTGACTGAAGGGAAGTATTGGCATTTTGTGGGCAGGTGATAGAGTTGTGAAATGCTCTGCATTGAGTGGGATGTCCCATACAACAAGAAATTATCCAGGCCTAAATGCCAAAGTTCCCTGGAAAAAAACACTGAAGAGGAAACTGGTGAAGCAGGCACAGGGGAGTTCCTACCAAATTTCTAGTAACTAAAGATCTATGATGAATGGCTAAAGCAGTGCTTCTCAACGTATGGTCTCTACATCACCTACATCAGAATTAACTGGTATGCTTGTTAAAACGCACTTTCTGGGTCCCACACAAATATTACTAAATCAAAATCTCTGGCAATGGGATAAAGGAATCTGAATTTAAAGATGCATGCCAAATTATTATGTGTATTAAAGATTGAGAGCCATTACACTAAAGGATCTTTCTAAGGAAGAGGATGCTGATGGCTAAACTAAGTAAGATCTTTATATATCTCAAGGCATAGAGCTATCCCCATTAAGAACAGAACAATGGAAAGTAGGTTTGGATATTGGAAAGAGGTATTTAGGATAGATATAGGGAAGTATAAGGAAACTTTATTTCTTCTTATTTTAAATATCTAGAATCTTATTTTAAATATGACCCTAGTCTCAAAGGACTTAATGAGTAAATTTACAAAATATAACCTACTAATAGCCAATAAATCTATGAGAAAGTGCTCAACTTTCTTCTCTAGTAATCAACAAAATTCACATTAATGAAACCTTTATTTATCAAATTGACAAAAGGTGGTTTCATTTATTTGGTGTTATTTTAATAATATGCATTGTCAAAGAACATTGAGACGTATTCAAGTACAATGCTGATGGAAAAGTAGATTCAAACAATCTTTTGTGAAATCATGTCGAGAAGATGTGTCTAAAGTATTAAAATGTACATATCATTTGATCTTACAATTCTACATCTATAGCGTAAACTAAGAAATTTCATTGTGATTGTCTGTAAACCTGATTTAGATGTTCTTTGTCGCCTTATGTATTAATGTTCAGTGTTAGGGGATTGGTTGGTAGCTTATTATGTGGCTGTTTAAAATTTGACAATGAATTATAGTAACATGGATAATGCCAGTTATATGTTAGGTGAAAAGACTGGATATAAAAGTTTGACTCTAGTTGTATGAGAGAAAAATTAACAATGTGTAGAAAAAAGGAACTGAAAGAGAAACATTGCCAGGATGTCAATAGAAGATTACCTTTATTTGGTATTCTTCTTAATGATTTTCCTAATTTTTAAATTTTGCACAATTGGGCATGTGCCACATTAATAAGCAGAAACAAGTTAATTTAAGTATACCTATGGCACAGACCAGTGGTAGGAAAGGATGTAAAGTCCTTTCCCATTACATTTCAGTAATTTGGGGTGGATTGAGATCATAGATTTTATTTAGCATAATACTATCAGTTCTGTGCCCACTAGCTCATATTAATATAGCTTTACCTAAAAAGGAAATTTGTTAGTGCTTACTTTCCTCTCTTGGGTACATTCTGTTACTGGGTTCTTATTGATATCATGCATGTAATTCCCAATGGGAAAGTGGCTGGAATACAGTAGCTACTTGGGCAGTAGCAGTAGGCAAGGGCTTATTTATTTATTTATTTATTTATTTACTTTTGAGACGGAGTCTTGCTCTGTCGCCCAGGCTGGAGTGCAGTGGCCGGATCTCAGCTCACTGCAAACTCCGCCTCCTAGGTTTACGCCATTCCCCTGCCTCAGCCTCCCGTGTAGCTGGGACTATAGGCGCCCGCCACCTTGCCCAGCTAGTTATTTATATTTTTTAGTAGAGACGGGGTTTCACCATGTTAGCCCGGATGGTCTCGATCTTCTTACGTCGTGATCCGCCCGTCTCGGCCTCCCAAAGTGCTGGGATTACAGGCTTGAGCCACCGCGCCTGGCCGGGCTTATTTATTTTAATTTATATTTCATGAATATCAAATAAATTCGATTGACCAGAAAGTTTCAGTAAGGCATCAGAAAACTTTGCAAATAAATGTTGCTCTTTTATTTTTTTCTGAATGCACCATTTGCATTCTACTGCCTTGAGTTACCTGTTGTTTGCAGTCCTCACAGAATTGCTGAACTCAACCTCTCTAGTTCTATTTATGC
The DNA here is from genome assembly GCF_007565055.1 of Rhinopithecus roxellana. Lineage (NCBI taxonomy): Eukaryota > Metazoa > Chordata > Mammalia > Primates > Cercopithecidae > Rhinopithecus > Rhinopithecus roxellana. The sequence goes on along the minus strand of NC_044555.1, from coordinate 111,939,089 downwards.
ATACAGTACGGATGTAATAACATACTTCTGAGGTCGTTTTTGCAAAAAAAAAACTTGCTTTCCCATTGAATAAGATGCAACTAAAATTATCGTTTAAATTCAAACCTACCAAGACCATGTTAATTCTGTTTGGAGATTTGAGCCTGAAAACATGAATTGTCATGACAGACTACATTTGGAAGATATTGATTGTGCCCATATGCAGTATAACTTTACAGATTCCCAGGAAAATGGAATGAGTTGATGAAAATGACTAGATTTGGTACACCAGGGATTTAGCAAAGCATAGAGGCTGTAGAGGGTGCATCACACCATGCACTTTGCTCACTTCCTTTGATAAGGGGAATTAGGATCTAATTACTTGTGAAAGTGTCACTACCTCCTTGGGAAAAATAAGATGGCCTTCATAATCAGATACCTCTTTGACTCTGTGCTTGTGAACACACAGCTCATAAGTAGGTTGCGGTATCTCATATGATGTCCTCCTCCTCCTCGTCCTTCTTCCTCTTCTTCTTATCATCATCATCATCATCATCATCATCATTGTTTTATTGAGATAGATTCTCCTGTATCACCGAGGCTGGAGTGGTGCAGTGGTACAATCTTGACTTACTGCAACCTCCACCTCTGGGGCTCAAGCAATCTTCCTGCCTCAGCCTCCCGAGTAGCTGGGATTATAGGCATGTGCTCCACCACACTTGGCTTTTTGTATTTTTAGTAGAGATAGAGTTTCGCCATGTTGACCAAGCTGGTCTCGAACTCCTGACCTCAGGTGATCCACCCTCCTCGGCCTCCGAAAGTGCTAGGTTTACAGGTGCGAGCCACCACGCCTGGCCACTAGTTAATTTTTTTGTTGTTTTTTATTAATGAAGCTTTGAGTCTGGGGATTAGTCATAAGGGCATGGAAGAAGTTTTTTCCAAATCAAATATGTGAAAATAGGAAGAAGCTTCTATGTCACAGGAAATAGAGTTTCAAGGACAAGGGTACCACAACGGAACCAACTTCAGACACGCATCCATACCCTGACTCTGATGGAAAATCTACAACAGCAACTTGAGCCCTTGTATTGGGAAGTGAAACCCACAGTTCAGGCTAAACCTGCTGGATCACTTTTACAAAGTATCTCCTGCATCAGTGGCTCACCAGCCTTAGTGGGTGGTGCATTGAAATTTTGCTCCCTTATTTTTCAATGATCCCACAAAAATTGCAGCCACTTAGATCGGCACCGTTATAATACAAGCTTATCCCTATAGCTATAGTTCCAAATTATATGGAAATCACTTTGATTTTCGTAGTGTCTTTTTTTCTATGAACTCCTAGGACATACACATTCATTTAAATTTTCTCCTCAGAATAGTTTTATAAGGTAAGCAGAGAATATACTACAGGTCCTTTAGTCTTTCCTTCAAATCCCCGAGACCTGGGGCGTTTTGAAATAGAGAACATTTTTGTGTATTAGAATGGTAAAAAAAAAAGAAAAAAAAAAAGTTGGATTAATAAAGAGAGTAAGTTTCCTCATCGCAGTTCAGGTAACATTTTGCTGCCCAATACGTCCATTCAGGTCATATAATACCACAGAAATATAATATGTCTTTTCTATGTAGAACCTTTTGGAGTTTGAAATTGCTAATAACCTCATAAGGTATGGTAGACCTGTATTATCCCAATAACAATGAATGTAAGCATCATGAACAGAAAAATATGAACTCTCTGCTTGGCTCATTCAGATAGTGACTCTGATTAGTGCGTCAAGGAACATTTTGAGGACAGGCTGGAGTCAGCATTACTATTGTGAGTCTGTTTACCCATAATAGCTCCTAGTTTTAAGCAATATCTGGGTGCCTATGCTGGATACTATGCAAGGTGGCTCACCTTACAGGTTGCACTAGTAATTCCGACTTATTTCTAATTATCCATCTAGTGAAGTGTTACCAATATAGGCCTCAGGTGAAGCTTTTCTCTAAGACCTGCTTTTTTTTGTTTTCCTTACCCTTAAGTGATTGATGACATGAAATCGTTCTCAGAGAAAAAGCTCAGCTCCTTGCAAGCATAGCAGGGTGAAGGAAGCATCTGAGTGGTCATACTGACTTGTCATTTATTAGGTGACTCTTGGGCAAGTCATTTCATCTCTGTAGGCATCGGCTTCCCTATCTTTAAAATGGGGGTGGTTATCCCTTCTGAGCCCACCTGACAAGACAGCTGTGAGGATTTTGATAAATAATAAATAAATGTGAGAGCACTTTGTAATCTCCGAGGCACCACTTCAACATAAGGTGGAAAAATTATAAATGCAAGGAGAAGCCTCGTGTATCCACTTGCTATGAGTCCCACTTGGGAGGTAAATGGCCAAAATGGAGTGAGAAGAATATCTCAAAAAGCAAAGGATCTGGGTTTGGGGAGACGGTGAGGGGAAGATAGATGTCATCAGGGCGAAGGCAGTCGCTCAAACCATCTGACCTTTTCAGCCTTCTCAATTACCTCTGAGGTCCTTCTCATATCCCTGGGAGTCTCTTAATTGTCCCCTTACTCTTCTAATCCTCATGCTTCAAATGTTGCATGGATTTCTTGAGCTGCCTTGGTAGCTGCCTCTTGCAGTGTGCTTTGTAGCTTCTTACAACATCACCTTCATTTTCCTCTCTGTCTCTCTGTCTCTCTCTCTCTCTCTCTCTCTCTCTCTCTCTCTCTCTCTCTCTCTCTCTCTCCACCCCGCTCCTCCCTCCCTTTTTTGCCGCCCCCTCCCCTCCTTTGCTTCCTCCCCACATGTATCTATGTATTCCTGGGTCTTGGTGGGTGCTCCCTAAATATTGGATGGCTGCATTCTTAGGGCACTTTAAACCTTAGAGGAGAGAAACATTCATGTAGCTAAGTATGTCTACCACCCATATATGCTCCCTTGAATTCTCAACTAGATTCTCCAGAACCCACTATATATGAGCCCCCATCTCCTCTTCCTGGCATTCAAGGGCCCATCTAAATCAGCCAAATTTATAACTAGAGGCTCCCCACTAAGCACCAGCTATTCTTGGCAGCCTGATCCCTGGTCACTCCTTTGGAGACTTCTACTCATTCCCACCTCCAGATCTCTGTAGTAGCTCAAGTTGTTTCCTCATCTGAAACACTCTGCCTCCTCTGCTTCACTTATTGTTAAGAATCCTGTAGCTCTTACCTTCTGCATAAAGCCTTCACTGACACCTGCAGTTTATACAGATCTTGTCTGTATATTACTTGTCCCTGCTGACCTTCTGTAGCACTTACCCTCTGTACTGCTAATTCCCTACTTATTCTTACTCTGCTTCTTGTGATATACATATATGTATTGCTAGCACGAATTGTTTGCTTTGTGTCCGACATTGTACTTAATATTTTACATCAATAACATAACTTAATCCCTACCATTCAGTGTTATCAATTTGCCTGTTTTATAAGGTTCAGAGGGGTTGAGTAACCGTCCCAAGGACACATAGTTTGTAGGTGGTGAAACTGAGGTTTAAACTCAGTTATTGTATGAATTTGGCTCTGTATAACTACCACATATTTGGGTAATAATCTCTGCCCTTAAAAGTGCTTGCACTCTAGATGGGAGGATAAGACTTGGACATCAACTCATTTCCCTGTTATGGACTGTATTAGTCAGGGTTCTCTCATAGGGACAGAACTAGTAGGAGATTATACACACACACACACACACACACACACACACACACACACACACACACACACATATATAGAGAGAGAGAGGAATTTATTAAGTATTAACTTACACGATCACAAGATCTCACAATAGGCCATATGCAAGCTGAGAAGCAAGGAGAGACAGTCCGAGTCCCCAAACTGAAGAACTTGGAGTCAGATATTTGGGGGCAGGAAGCCTCCAGCACAGAAGAAAGAGGGAAACTAGGCCCGTCTCTCCTTTTCATGTTTTTCTGCCTGCTTTATATTCGCTGGCAGCTGTTTAGATTGTGCCCGCCAGGTAAAGGGTGGATCTGCCTTCCCCAGCCCACTGACTTAAATATTAGTCTCTCTTGGCAGCATCCTCACGGGCACACCCAGCATCAATACTTTGTATCCTTGAATCCAATCAAGTTGACAGGCAGCATTAACCATCACATGGACTGAATGTGTTTCTGACAAATTCATACATTTCATGCATTGAGGTCCTAACCTCTAACGTGAAGGTGTTAGGTGGGGCTTTTGGGAGGTAATTAGGCTTAGATGAGTTGATGTGGGGTGAGCTCCAGTGTTGGGATTAGTGTTCTTATAAGAAGAGAAACCAGAGCTTCCTCTCTTCACAACATGAAGATACAGAAAGAAGGTGGCCATCTGAACCAGGAAGGGAGCCCTCACCAGAAGTTGAACATGCTAACACCCTGACTTTGGATATTCAGCCTCCAGAACTGTCAGGAACAACTTTTTTTTTGTTTTTTTTTTGAGACGGAGTCCCACTCTGTTGCCCAGGCTGGAGTGCAGTGGCACATTCTCGGCTCACTGCAAGCTCCGCCTCCTGGGTTCAAGGCATTCTCCTGCCTCAGCCTCTGGAGTAGCTGGGATTACAGGTGCCCACCACCACGCCCGGCTAATTTTTTGTATATTTAGTAGAGACAGGGTTTCACCATGTTAGCCCGGATGGTCTCAATCTCCTGACCTCGTGATCTGCTCACCTCGGCCTCCCAAAGTGCTGGGATTACAGGCAGGAGCCACCGCTCCTGGCCACAAATGTTTTTTTAAGCCACTCAGTCTATGGTATTTTATTATAGCAGCTCCAACTGACTAAGACATGCCTCTTCATTTTGTATCAAGTTACACACATTAACAAAAATGACAACAGCAGTAATAGCAATCACAGAAACATACATTCGTTGAAGGATCTCTCCTTAGCACCTTAGAATGGACCTAGGAAGTTGTTTTATGCTCAGTATTTGTGAGTTGATCACAAAGCCCAATTGACTGGTTAATAAGTGAGAGGTTACTGAACCTTAGTAAAGGCTAGCGCAGTGTACCTTAGTTTGGCACATGGTAAGTGTACTGAAAGCATTCCTGGAATGGTGTATTTCAACACCAGATTAAGTAAGCAAAATCACTGCTTAAACTTCTTCAAGTTGCTTAAGCTCTCCATACTTTAATCATCAGTAAAATGAGAATAATAATAGTACCTTCCTCATAAGGGTATTATGGGGAATAAATGAATTAATGTATGTATAATACTCAAAACAATACCTGGCAAAGAGAAAGACCTATATTTCTTGTCACTGGTATCAGTGCTGTTGCCATTGCTGTTAGTGTGTACAACTTGATACAAAATGGAGAGGGTTAGTGTTAATAATGACACCAGTGGTTCATATATCTCAAGGAAAGAGAAGCACTATCACTATCTTATATGTAACTTGGCACTGTAGTTGCCACATAATAGGTACTACAAAAATATTTGTAGAATCAAAGTCATGAGATGATGTCAAACCCTCACAGTGCTCAAGTATTTACACAGAAAAAGTTCAGACCAGGCGTGGTGGCTCACACCTGTAATCCTAGCACTTTGGGAGGCTGAGGCGGGTGGATCACCTGAGGTCAGGAGTTTGAGACCAGCCTCGCCAACATGGTGAAACCCTGTCTCTACTAAAAATACAAAAATTAGCTGGGTGTGGTGGCAGGTGCCTGTAATCCCAGATACTTGGGAGGCTGAGGCAGAAGAATCGCTTGAACCTGGGAGGTGGAGGTTGCAGTGAGCTGAGAACATACCACTGAACTCCAGCCTGGGCAACAGAGCAAGACTCCATCTCAAAAAAAAAAAAAAGTTCAAAAGGTGGAGGTTGGGTAACACATTCCTCTCATGTTAAAACGAGTGGGTTTCCAATATACACCAACATCTAGGCTCTCTCTCCATTCTGAGCTCCCAAAGCCCAATTTCTGGCACGGTAGTACACATTGCCTCCTTTTCATGGCAGACTCTTCTCTGTTCTAGCCTTGATATACAGCTATAAGCAAGGATGCCACAGTAATAAGTCTTTGCTCTGGCATATGAATGAGAATGATTTTTCACGGAGCTCTCTCCATGCCTGCTGCTTAGAGTTATTTGTCATTTCTTTCATGGGCCTGTTCCAGAGAGTCAGGCTATGGGATGAGTCGTGAAAGCCACCTGTGTTGTCTTCTCTAAGACACCAGGGAGATTTGATGGGTTTTCACTTTCTAAGATTCTAAGGAGATGCTTTTATCTTGGACAGACTGCCCGTTGTTACCCTTGGGGTTTGTCATGGTGATACCAAATCAAAGGATTTTTATTTGCTTGAAAGGAAAAACAATCAAATATTCTTGCTGGGATGTCTTTTTAGTACATCTGGTTCAAATTCCCATCTAAGGGTAGGGACCATGTTTGCCTTATTTCCTTCTGCATCTCTAGTGCACATCACTGTGCTTTGCATAGAGTTGGTATGCAACAGACATGTGTTGGTTACATAAATATTTTGCAGAGGGAAGAAATGCTTTGTGTTATTAGCTTATTTGGATTTGGCCATTCTCTTCTGTAGTTCAGCAAAGAAGGCTTTTTCTCTCCCCCTACACCCCAACCCTGGATTACCACTCTCTTCTGCACCAGCAGACATACTTTGTATCCACCATTAGAGCACTCGTAATACTGTGATATTTGTTTTCATCTGTCTTTCTGTTCCCACTCCCGTTCCTGGAGCTCTGTGTCTGTCTGTCTTGTTCAGTGCTGACAACAGTGCTCAGCACATGGACATGGTTGGTGCTAAAAAAAAAAATTAGTTGGATGAATGATTCTAATGCCCATGGAACACAGCAAAAATTATTACAGTGTCATGCATCATATTTATATTGCACTAAGGACTTCTTGTGGACGAAGATATCAGAAGAATGATGGCATTCACGAGACTGCTGCTAACAGAATGGTTCGCCATAGAGTTTCTTCATTTGGAATGTAGGCATGATAATAATACTGAATTGCCTGGAAGGTTGTAGAGATTCAGCAGGAAGATCTTTTAAACGGTGCTGACTCATGACTTTGGTAGTAGCAGGTGGAATTTTTTTCTTTTTCTTGGTCCTATGAGCAGGTAGAAGGAAGAAGAAGAAGGAAAAATGGCAGTAACTTGGGAAGCAAGCAAAGATTACACCTCTTCTCTCTCCTCACCTCCATCCCCTCCCCACCACCCTTTACAAGCCAAAAGGAGTGCTAAATGTCAGCTGCCAACCTTAGGGAATCTGAGAAGCACCATCACACATAAAGACCTGGTGAGCATGGGTCTTAGATGACCCAACAGTAGAGCACTAAGCCAGGTTCCATGCTAAGCTGTAGATATAGGCGGCTGGGGACTGAAACCTAGAAGTAGAAGAGTTAGTGAGAGTCCAAGGACAAGAAAGTTAGTCTCTTGGGATCATAATGAAACAGATGTGTCCTCACAAAGACTGAGGTGGAGTTCTGGCTTTCTCAATTTCAGTATCTGAGAATATTTTATAGTGCATTTTTCCTGATGAATAACTTGCCAAGTGATATTCCCAAGAGCATTGGAAAGGAATGATACAACTCAATGGTGTATAATTATTGATGTAGGTTAGCAAATGGCCAAGGTTAGCAAATGTAGACTAGCAAATGGCCAAGGCACAAAATATAGAGTGGTGAGCGAGGTAGACATGGGCCCTGCCCTGACAGTCTTTATAGTCTAGTTGGAAGAATGAAACAACCGTACAAATATAGCGTAAGTTCCATGGAGAAGATATGGGAAAAGCTATAATGGCAAGGGAAGCTCTGAGGAGAGAAAGGACCTTTTGAGCTGAGAACTGATGGATGAATGGGTATTAAACTAAAAGGGAGAAGAAGGAGGAGAGAACTCATGAGAGACATTCTATTAGGCAAAGGAAGTCAACATAAAAAGGCAGTCACATTTAAGTGGGATAAATGCTAGAGAAGGAGAAGAGAGGTTACTGCAGGAGCCACTGCTCAGTCTTTAAATAACCTTGACAGAGAGGCAGGGTCACTATCATCATCCCCTTGAATGCATAAGGACATTGAGACTCAGACATATTCATTTATTTAATTTATTTAATGAGTCTTTGTCAAGCCCCTAGTAGTTTCAAATCACTGTGCTGGGCCTGGATGAACACATTTATATATTGTCTCTCCCCTCTTGGAGCTTTCATTCTAATGGGGGAAGTAGTGGGAGTTTATCTGTGTCACAATGCTGGTAAGTGGTAGGGCCAAAACTTGAAGTCTTCTGACTTCAAGTCCAGTGCTCTTTTCATGGTATCACATTGCAGCTCAACAAGGAAGAGGCCTGGTTAGTTACATCCATGATGACTTGGCCAGATGAGGTAGCTTAGCTTTTGGGTTTAGCTCAAGGGTTTCCATAATGCTTACTTAGCACAGTGGGAACTCGAGTCTATTAAGGTAAAATTGAAACAAAAACAGAATTTGCGTATAGCTCATCTATGTGACAATCATAGCTAACCCTTCTGGAGTTTGCTGTGAGCTAGACGTTGTACGCATTTCATGTATTTATTTAATCCTAATAACAATCCTATAAGTGAGGTAAATACTTGTACTGATTTGCCCACTTTGCAAATGAGAATGCTGAGACTCAGGGAGATAATTATGCAGCATTATTCAGCTTGCTCAGTTAGTAATTTAGGGTTATAGGACGCAAACCCATTCAATCTGATGCCACGGCCCATGCTCTTAACCACCATGCCACATTGGATCTACTTACCAGACTAGAGCAAAGTAGATAACACTAGCCCAGAGACAAAGGAGCAGTCTGGGATAAAGGCCAAAGTTTGCTCTTCCTGGCAAGACTCCCAGTCATAGTTGTTTAACAGGTACAAAAGCACAGGATTGGACTTAAAAGTGACTATTGAATCCGAGTTTCCTACCATCGTATCCAAAGTACTTTGTGGTCATAATTTGCAAGGACTTTATATCTGCCTAGTTTGGTGGAGTTTTTTTTTCCAAGTAATTAAAACTATGAAACACAACATACATGCTGAATTTTAGAGCCCTACTGAGAGGCCAGATTTACCTCAAACCATCTGTATTATTGTTTACAGAGTACTTTCATATCCATGATCTCATGAAATGCTCACAACAACCCTGATGAGGGTTATTCACATTTTATAGTTGGGGAAATAAGGCTGAGAAAGTCCAAGGTCATGAAACTAGTAAGGTTTTGGAGCCATTGCTATGCACCTTTACTATGGGAAATGGGTGAAATCTACCAGAGCTTGCACTGTTTTTGTGTCCCTACTGAGATGAATCAGTTAGGAAAACATTTGGCTTTTCAAAATACTGGGATTTCTTTTTCATTCCAGGTTCAAAAGACTCATACCACAAGTATTGATTTTTGTTTATAAAACACTGTATTATAAATAGGAATATAAAAAGTAGCTTGCATTATTTTCTGGGTTTCAAAATAAATAGTATATAATGGATATCTTTAGTTAATAAAAGCTACATGGATTTCTGTTCAGATGCAGCTCACTGGGGTGGGGGTAGGGGCTTGGGTCTCTTTTAGAATGTACAATGCACCTTCATTCCATTTGAATGCCATTTTTGTACTTGGTAAGTGAAAGTACATTATTTCTTATAGCGCCTTGTCCCTCATGACTGGCAGAATTGGTAGCTTTAAGCATTTTCACTCTCAAAACAAACATGACTCATAACCCATGTGGATGCAATGACTGTAGTTGATTTGGTAAACATTTGAAAATACGAAGTGGGAATAAACAATACCATTAATGTAATTGTTTTTTTTAAAGTGAAACTAATGTACTGGAAGTAGTGTAGATGAAGTATAGGGAAATATGTGAATATTGGAATTACATTCCAGTTAGCTCAAGCTTAGGGTAGAAGAAATTCATATTAAGGAAATATTTATGCATTTATTTAACAAATATTTAATGAACAAGGCATTGTTCTAGACACTGGAGATACATCAGTGAAGAAGAATAATAAAGATGAAAATTCATGCCCTGTTGGAGTTAACATTCACGAGGGGAAGTAATGGGTGGCAGTATTGGGGGTGGTTTAGAGAAGGCCTCATGGAGAAGATGACATCTGAATAATGAACTAAAGGAGTTAAAGGAGGATGTAATGCAGATACATGCTCACAGACAGCTCCAAGCAGAGACCTTACGATGATGATATACTCCAATGTGGCTGAAGTAGAGTGAGCAAGACAGAGAATAATGGGAGATGAAGTTAAAGACATGGCCAGGAGCTGGCTGACCCATGGAAAGAAGTTTACAAAGTAACTGGTGATATTCAACTGTGTAGTGGACACTGTTGATCCGCTTTACCACACAGGGGTACCTATCCCTTAGCTACTTGGAGTGTTGGTTGCTAAAGCTTATGGTCACCCCCTTCTCTATAGCAGGAGCACTGGGAGCAGCCCACAGCCAATGACTGGCTCAACCCCTTGGCTCAAGGTGAGACCAATCCTATGGTGCCATTCATGGTGCAGAGCTTCTCCTGGGGTCAATTAGAGCTAGACTCCAGATGAGACCACAGCGTTGCTTTTTCAGTTCCTTCATTTCCCCTTCCTTCTTACTCTCATTCTACCCCAAATAATCCGTCTCAGGATCTGCTTCTACCTAAGAAACCTGACCTAAAACAACACACTTTCAACAATATAATTTTAGAAGCTAATATGCTCTATTTTTCTCTGCAAATGTCAACTTTCAGTTATATTTTATTAAACTAGGCACCCTGGGTGGTAAGGCAGATCATTCATGCCAGTCTAAAGGAGCCAGGAAGGATATTTTTGAACTTGATGGCTCATGGTGCCATTGTTGACATCTGTGAATGTCTTTCTAATTCTGTCACTCAGTAAAGGGGAGCATTTTAACTAGGGTCTCAATGGCATGGTGTTGCGGTGATTGATTCCTTTTTACATTGATAAGTGAATCCACAGGAAGGTCCCTTTATATGCCTCATTTTAGTTATTTGAAATCCTGTTCAATAAATATCGACTTCCTTCCTGTCCTCTTGCAATTGTGTGTGTGAATGTAGTATTTGTCCTTTTCTGAGATACCCTAGTGCTTTACGTCATTTTGTCTTTACGTCATTTAATTGATGATATTTCTCAATAATAGCGAACCAGGAGCCATCATATTCCTTGTATCAACTTTAAGAAGGGGAAATAATCTGTGGCTGGAAAATCTGAACCAATGTCAATAATACCAAGTAACAAATTTGAGTTTTCTCCACTTCTCACTAGTTTGGACAAATGGACATTGTTATTGGGGACAAGGTTTAGAGAACAAATACTTTGGGTAACAAGTGTCTGGTTGTAAATATGAAGTTTATCAAGCAGTGTGAGAAAATTGCAACAGGAGGCCCTCTCCCTTGCGTGGGCTGTGAATGAGCAAATCCAAGATTTGGAAAAGCTGCTCCAACTCTTTGAAGTTCTCCACTAGCCACCTTTGGCATACGATTTGACCATGGTCCTGAGGGCATTTGATTCCCCCTTTCACAAAACCACTTCTAAGGTATAAGATCAGGGCAACTCATACTGTGTAATATACATACTCCTTTTGTCTGACTCTCTAGTTCTCCAACACCTGTAGGAGTCCAAATGGTGTGAATTGCCCTGTCTCTCACCTTAATTAATACTTTCCTGTGAATTAGTAAATGGAGGCACAATTTATTTCCAGTTTGCAGATGAATAAATAAAGACTCAGAGATTTAAGTGACTCTCCCAAGATCACAAAGCTAGCAAGTGGCTAAGTCAGAAATAGACCCCACGTCTTCTAACTGCTATACCCTTTTGGAGAAAGTGTTAGGGAAAGATAATGACTTATTTTTAGCATTTTGCTTGTTAATATGATCATTTCACTTCTTCTTTGTGTGGGGGTGCCAATGCATCTCCATTTATTCAAGCCAAATCTTTGTTTTCTCCAAGTGATTTGCTGAGGTAGTGCTCTTCTCATTAAAGCCCCCTGGAGATTGACTGTGATTCCCACAGAGCGGTTCTGTGAGCTCTGATATTCTGGATTGTGGCTGTATTATTCTTGGATCTCATTTTACATTGCTTTTCATCAGTTGTACAGCCACCTGTTTCTTTGTCTATCTCTGTCATCTGCTAGCATATTTGCCACCTTCTTTTTATTGTCTTGGCTCCTGGTTGGCTATTACTGAGAAATATCATCGATTAATCCCATACTCCATTGTATGAGATTTTCAGTAACCATGACTCTGTACCTCAGCTTCGTGGTGGCATGCCTTCCATTCCCTTAAAGTGGTTGATCTTCCCTCCATTAGCCTGTGCTTGCTCTTCTAAATGCAAACTTGGTACCCCAGTTTGGACATGAACTCACCTTATGACCTGAAGAAAAGGTTTGTTTTATGAGGTAGGATCACATGTTCTCATCTCGGGTCCTCTGTCCCCCTCCCCCACCCCCACCCCCCACACACCTAATATCTAATTCCCATATGTTGGTTGAAGATGCTGCTGGATACACTTCTGGCTGACAGAGATGAAGTTGGGCTTTACCTCCAAATCAGAGGCAATTACTTTTGCAATCTCTAGAATAGAAAGGAAATGTTCACACTAGGCTGAATTTATTTGTTTGGTGCATGGAAAAGTTGCAGTGAAATGAGTGCTGACCCTGCAGCAGAAAACTTCTTTGTTGAAGCTGATGCAAGCCTTGGACAGCCGATGCCAGAGATGACAACACTGTAATTTGCTTGAGCCATGTGTCTATGCTTCTTTACATCATACCTGCTTCTGTGCCTGACAGTATTGCATAGGCAAGTGGTAGCTGCCACTGTCCTAGAGGCAGAGAGAATAGACGAGTTTTGGGGGGCAGATTTCTATATCTTTTCTCCTAGCCTCAAAGCCTGTGATCTAGGGCAGAGGTTTTCAAAACCTCTGGGATGAAGAAGGAAGCCTGAGGGACGGAAGGGGAAGGAGGAAATCCAGCAGGGATTCCTCTTTAACCCTTCCTCAAACAAGTTTATGTATTGAGTTTCCATGCAAGAGTTTGTCTGAACAGAGGGTTTGGCTGTTGAAGAAAGTTTGGGAATCACTGGTCTACTACACTAAACAGATAACCTCCCTACTGAAACCAGCCCCACTGAGTCCTACAAAATGAGAGCTGAAGCTGAGGGTAACAGCTAGTTTACTCTGGATGTCTTGAGTTTCCTGAGGTATAAATTGAAACCATGCTTCCCTTGATGTAACAGCTTATTTAGTGGGGAGCTAAAGGTTTTGTTGGTTATCCTGAAGAATTTGGGACTCCTTTGAGGATAGATGATAGAAGAAAATTACTTATTTTGAGAAAGTTATTTGATTCCAAGCTGATAATACCAAACTTCTTTTCATAAAATGACTATTAAATAGAATCACGCTATACATCAACTAGACCTAACAGGCATATATAGAACACTCCACCCAACAACAGCAGATTAAACATTTTTTCTCAAGAGCACATGGAAAGTTATCTAGGATAGACCATATGTTAAGTTACAAAATAAGTCTCAGAATTTTAAAAAAGATCTAAGTCACCCAAAGTATCTTCTCCAACCACAATAGAACAAAACTAGAAATCAATAATAGAAGAAAACTTGGAAAATTCAGGAATATATGGGAATTAAGCAACACACTCTTGAACAACCAATAGCCAAAAAAGAAATCACAATAGAAATTAGCAAATACATTGAGATTAATGAAAACACAGAGCAACATACCAAAACTTATGGGATATAGCAAAGGGACTACTCAGAGTGAAATTAAAACTGTAAATACCTACATTAAAAAAGAAGAAATATATCAAATCAATAACCTAACTTTACACCTTGAGAAACTATGGAAAGAAGAACTAACTAGACCCAAAGCAAGCAGAGGAAGGAAATAATAAAGATTAGAGCAGAGACTTCTGAAATAGAGAATAGAGAAAAACAACATGAAGAATCGATGAAATCAGAAGTTGTTCGTTTGTGAAGATCAGAACAATTGAGAAAACTTTGTTTAGATTGACAAAGAACAGAGAATATACAAATAAAAAAGATGAGAATGTAAGTGGAGACATTACTACCAACCTTATGGAAATATAAATATAAATAAAGAGGATAATATGAACAACTATATGCAAACAAATCAGATAACCTAGATAACCTAGACAAAATGCTCAAACTTTTGTAAAACACAATCTACCAAGACTGACTAATGATGAAACTCAATATCTAAATAGACTGACAACAAGTAAGGAGATAGAATCAGTAATTTGAAACTACCCAATAAAAAGTCCAGGACCAGATGACTCTGCTAGTGAATTCTGCCAAACATTTAAAGAAGAATTAACAGTGATCCTGCTCAAACACTTCCATGAAATAGAAGAGGAGGGAACACTTCCTAATTCATTCACTGAGGCCAGGATTACCCTGCTACAAAATTGGAAAGAAAGAATAAAACTATTTCTTTGCATGTGTCATAATAGTATATACAGAAAATCCCAAGGAATCCACAAGAAAGCTCCTAGAGATAATAAACAAATAGAGCAAAATTGCAGGGTGCAAAATCAACATGTAAATTTGGTTGTGTCTCTATACACCAGTAATGAACAATCTGAAAAGGAAATTAAGACAACAGTTCCATTTATTATAACATCTAAAAGAATAACATACCTAGGAATAAATTTAACAAAGGAGGTAAAAGACTTGTACACACTAAAAACTATAAAACATTGCTGAAAGAAATTAATAACCTAAATTAGTGGAAAGGCATCCTGTATTCATGAATAGAAAGACTTAATACTGTTAAGATGTGAGTACTACTCAAAGTGATCTGCAGATTCAGTGCAATCCCTATCAAAATTCCAAGAGCATTTTTTACAGAAATGTAATAGCTGATCCTCAAAGTCATATGGAATTACAAAGGCCTCCTATATAGACCCCTATCATGAAAAAGAAGAACGAAGTTGGAGAAGTCATACTAATAGATTTCAAAATTTTCTATAAAGTACAGTAATGGTAACAGTATGATGCTGGCATAAGGATACACATATAGAATAATAGCATAGAATTGAGGTTGCAAAAATAAGCCTATACATCTAAGATTAATTAATTTTTGAAAGAGTGCTAAATCAATTCAATGGAGAAACAGTTTAACAGGTGCTGCTGAGTCAACTGGATTTCCACATGCATACTGAACCCATATCTCATACCATATGCATAAATAAACTCATGGAGAGTTTGGTTTTCTGTTCTTGTGTTAGTTTCCTGAGAATTATGGTTTCCAGCTTCATCCATGTCCCTGTAAAGGACGTGAACTCATCCTTGTTTATGGCTTTATAGCATTCCATGGTGTATCTGTGCCATATTTTCTTTATCCAGTCTATCATTGGTGGGCATTTGGGTTGGTTCCAAGTCTTTGCTATTGTAAATAGTGCCACAGTAAACATACGTGTGCATGTGTCTTTATAGTAGAATGATTTACAATCCTTTGGGTATATATCCAGTAATGGGATGGCTGGGTCAAATGGTAATTCTGGTTCTAGATCCTTGAGGAATTGCCACACTGTCTTCCACAATGGTTGAACTAATTTACACTCCCACCAACAGTGTAAAAGCGTTCCTATTTCTCCACATCCCGTCCAGCATCTGTTGTTTCCTGACGTTTTAATGATCACTGTTCTAACTGGCGTGAGATAGTATCTCATTGTGGTTTTGACTTGCATTTCTCTGATGTCCAGTGATGTTGGGCATTGTTTCATGTGTCTGTTGGCTGTATAAATGTCTTCTTTTGAGAAGTGTCTCTTCATATCCTTCCCCCACTTTTTGATAGGGTTTTTTTTTTTTTCTTGTAAATTTGTTTAAGTTATTTTTACATTCTGGATATTAACCCTTTGTCAGATGGATAGACTGCAAAAATGTTTTCCCATTCTGTAGGTTGCCTTTCACTCTGATGATAGTTTCTTTTGCTGTGCAGAAGCTCTTTAGTTTAATTAGATCCCATTTGTCAATTTTGGCTTTGCTGCCATTGCTTTTGGTGTTTTAGTCATGAAGTCTTTGCCCATGCCTATGCCCTTAATGGTATTGACTAGGTAGTGGGAGTTGAACAATGAGAACACATGGACACAGGGAGGGGAACATCACACACTGGGGCCTGTCAGGGGGTGGGGGCCTAGTGGAGGGATAGCATTAGGAGAAATGCCTAATATAGGTGATGGGTTGATTCGTGCAGCAAACCACCATGGCACTTGTATACCTATGTAACAAAACTGCACGTTGTGCACATGTACCCCAGAACTTAATAAAAAAAATTTATTCATGTTGACCAATATCTAAATATAAGATCTAAAACCATAAAAGTCTTAGAAAACGTAAGGGTAACTCTTCATGAATTTGGATTTGGCAGTGGGTTCTTAGATATTACAGCAAAAGCGTGAGCAACAGAAGTAAAATTGGATTATATCAAAATTAAAAATTGTGTATCAAAGAACATTATCAAGAAAGTGAAAAAGACAGTTTACACAATGGATGAAAATATTTGTGAGCTGTATATCTGATAAAGGCCTAATGTCTAGAATATAGAAAGAACTCCTAACAGTCAACAAAGACAAAAGAAAATTGAATGGACAAGGGACTTAAATAGATATTTCTCCAATGTCCAATAAGAACATGAAAATATACTCAATGTCATTAATCATTAGAGTAAAGTAAATAAAAAACAAAATGAGATACCACTTCACACTCATTAGCGTGTGTACTTTTTTAAAGGAAAATAAGTGAAGATGACGATGTGGAGAAACTGGAAACTTTATGTGGTGTTGGTGGAAATGTAAAATGGTACAGTCACTGTGGACAATAGTTTGGCAGTTCTTCAAATTGCTAAATAGAGATTCATCTGATTCAGCAATTCCACTCCCAGGTATATGCACAAAATAATTTAAAACAGGGACTCAAACAGATATGTGTATGCCAAAGTTCATTGTAGCATTACTCACGATAGCCCAAAGGTGGAAACAACCTGAGAATCCATCAACAGATGAAAAGATAAACAAAAATGTGTTGTATATATGCACAATGGAATATTATTCAACCATAAAAAGGAATTAAGTTCTGATACATGCTACAATATGAATAAAGCTTGAAGACATTATGCTAAGTAAAAGAAGCTAGTTATCAAAGGATAAATACTATATGATTCCACTTAGGCAAATTCATAGGGATAAAAAGTAGATTTCATGTTACTAGGGGCTGGGGGAAGAGAAGGATAGAAAGTTGTTGTTTAATGGCTACAGAATTTGTTTGTGGTGATGAAAAGATTTTGGAAATAGTGGTAATGGCTTCATAGCATGGAGATTATAATCTATGTCACTGAATTGTACACTTAAAAACTATTTAAATGGATGGATTCATGCTGTATATATTTTACCACAATAAAAAATATTATGGAGAAAGAAAACCTTTCCAATTAAAAATAAAGTTATTCAAAAGTGGTTTCATTATTTAAAATGAAGCAAAAGTGTTTTCAATAATCTTTTTCTCTAAAAGAGAAAAAGAGATGATCACAAATGTGTCTTTTCTATGAATAAAAATGAAATGTTCATTAAAAGGAGGCTTTTGTTTTCTTTATTTCGTCTAAAAAAAAAACAGAATACATATGCAGAACGTGTAGGTTTGTTACATAGGTATACGTGTGCCATGGTAGTTTGCTGCACCTATTGACCTGTCCTCTAAGTTCCCGCCCCTCACCCCCCCCCCGCCCCCAACTCCCCAACAGGCCCTGGTGTGTGTTGTTCCCCCCGCTGTGTCCATGTGTTCTCATTGTTCAACTCTCACTTGTGAGTGAGAACATGCAGTGCTTGGCTTTCTGTTAAAAGGAGGCTTTCAGATTTTATATTTAAAATGACTTTTTGATGGAAGAAATAGTACTGACACCTTATTTGCTTTACTTAGATTCTATTAAGAAATTTTTCTTTTGTTGTAATCTTTCTGAGGTAACTAAGTTTTGAGATAATTTTTATTATCTTTAATCTTTAAAGAACATATAGAGAATCCATCTTAACTATTCTGGTCCATCACTGTAGTTCGTTTCTTCAAGCTTAACAGTCAAAGTCTCAAAATGACATCATTTTTGGGGCTAGTAAACTCTTTGCCAGTGAATGCTTAGAGGACATAGCATAGGTGGCTCAGTATCTCACAAGGCCTATGGCTGTGCTCTTTTCTGGAGGTCACCATCCTTTTCTAAGCTCATGTGATTGTTGGCAGAATTCAGTTGTTTGTGGCAGTAGGACCAACATCCCCATTTATTGCTGACTGTCACACAGGGCCTATTCTGAGCTGCTGGAGACTTCCCACGGTCCCTTGCCACGTGGCCCCTCCTAGGCCTGCTCACATGGCAGTTTACTTTTTTAAGACCTGAAGGTAAATCTCTCTTTTATTGCTTTCACTTGATTAAGTCAGGCCTACCCAGATTAATGTGCCTTTTGATGAACTCAAAATCAACTGATCAGGGGCATAAATCACATCTTAAAAATCACTTTACCTTTACTATATTCTATTGGCTAAAAGCATGTCAGAGATTCTCCCTACATTTTAAGCTGCGAGGATTATACAAGAGTGTAACCCATTTGTCATCATTCTAGGGTGTGTCCACCACAATGTGGAACTATCACCCAGCATTGGTGAGAGATGGAAAGAAGAGAACTGATTTTTACAATGAAAACCCAAAGCAGCTATGTCAAACTTGGTAAAAGAAATGGGCAAGTGATCCTTTTATGTGTTTCGGCTTCCCATAGTGTGTGTATGCTTCAATCTGGTTCTCCAGAGAAACAGAACCAATAAAGTTTGTGTGTGTGTGTGTGTGTGTGTGTGTGTGTGTGTGTGTACAAGCAGATAGGGAGATAATAATAAATCAGGCTTTCATGGCTATGCAGGTATGCAATTCCCAAGATCTGCAGGGTTAGTCAGCAAACTAGAGATGCAGAAGAGCTGATTCTATATATCTAATCCAAGTCCAAAGGCCTGAGAACCAGGAGGGGAGAGCTGATGATGCAATTCTAGTCCATTGGCTCATAGTGCTGAGACACAGGAAGCGCCAATGTTTCAGCTCAAGTTTGAAGGCAAGAGAAAAGCTGATGACTCAGTTCAAAGGTCACCAGGCAGGAAGAATTATTTCTTACTTAGTAGAGGATCAGTCCTCTTGTTCTATTCAGGCCTTCAATTGATTGGATGAGGCCCACCCACATTATGGAGAGCAATCTGCTTTACTGAGTCCACCGATTTAAGAAAAAAAAAAAACACTCATAGGTATACCTAGAATAATGTTTGACCAACTATCTGGGCACCACATGGCCCAGTCAGGTTAACACATAAAATTAGCCATCACATTGTCCTTCAGTAATCACATGTCCTTTCCCCTAACAAGTGGCACTAATTCAGTTATTATGACAAATGGTCTCATCCAGTTTCTGCTATTCCAATAAACCAGTCAAGGATGACTGGCCTTCATCAGGTTGTTTCCTGCATCTGTCGCTGGAGTACATTACAGGTGTGGTTACAAGGTTTTAAGCTGTGTGTCTCCAGTGAGCTGCTGGGAGAAGAGAAGCAAGTTGCACTTTCTCTGTTTTTTTTTTTTTTTAAACGGAGTCTCACTCTGTCACCCAGGCTGGAGTTCAGTGGTGCAATCTTGGCTCACTGCAACCTCCACCCCCCGGGTTCAAGTGATTCTCCTGCCTCCACCTCCTGAGTAGCTGGGATTATAGGTGTGCGCCACCATGCACAGCTAATTTTTAGTAGAGACGAGATTTCACCATGTTGATCAGGCTGGTCTCAAACTCCTGACCTCATGATCCACCCGCCTCGGTCTCCCAAAGTGCTGCAATTACAGGCATGAGCCACCTCGCCCAGTCACAAACTGCACTTTCTCAGGAGCAGAGAGGCTAATAGGAAGCTAAGTACAGAGAGAGGCCCAAGGCTGCTTATAGTTTCCCAGCTAGGCATGCCTATTGCCTCCTCTGTCTGTTTGCCTTTGCCACATTCTCCATTCATTAGGACTGACCTAGGCATAGATATCAAAAAGAGAACCAAGTTACTCTTCTGATGACTGGAAATTTGGTAAGGAACTCCCAATGTTCCCTGCAGAGAAGAGGAGCTTATAGAGAAATGGCCTGCTCAAAAAGGCTGACAACCCAAATTTGCATGTAAGTCAGTCCATGTTCATTGCTGCCTCAGATTTGAGTGTGACCCAAGACATCTTGCTCTCTTGCCCAAAACATCTTTTTCAAGGTTGTCATAACTTCACCTAACGATCTATTTGCCATATAGAGACTTGCATCAAGTGATGTCTCGAGTAGCTTAGAATGTCTTATATGTAGTAAGCTTGTCTTTGAGAAGTTGTCAGTTAAACAGGGGTTACAAAAAGTCATTGGGGAAAAAAAAAAAAAGAGAAGAAAGAATTGTCCTCTAGACAACTCTTAAAGGATTGTGATTATTCTGCATTTCATAAGAACTCTAAAAGTATCTCTTCTACCAGTCAGCAATTAAGCATCTAATTGGCTGGGAGATAATTTATGTGGAACTTTTGCCCTGTCTTTCTTGAGTCTAATCTTAAATTCTACTTAACTGTCCATTAAGGAGGAAGTAGAGAGCTGTCTTTAGTATGAGAATTGGGAAATGGTTTTCCTCTGGCTGATATTTTTCAAGCTTGTGAAAACTGGCATGTTTCAATTTCTAGAAGACACCAATAAACACTCCCCAAATGACCAGTTTCTCAACATGAGTCTAATTAACGGGAAAATCAGAGGCATGTCAAGAGAGACTCACTGACAGGGGCCATTGGAAAAGACAGGGAGGTAAGATTTGGGAAGCTTGTGCTGCCTCCCAGTGTGGACATTACTCCAATGCCATTCAGGAAGAATGAATTCACAGCTTTACTTCCCCTTTGCATCAGTTTTCCTGTTCCCATGTATGACCTACATTATCTTTCCCATGTCCTTATTGCTGCTTTGAAATACAGATTTTGACAGAGCTTCCTGTGGGACTACACGAACTTCAGTCAATAACTAGTGATTTCCATGGCAGCAGCAGATTTTTAAATGAGTGTGGCAGTCTGTACCTTCCATCTGTGAAGGACCAAACCGACGCTCCCTCACCACCCTCTTTCCTTCTACCTGGTGTTTTTATCATTCCTCCTTCCAATTTTTTTCCTGCCTTGTAGTGCAGGTCTCCTGGTACTGATCTGGACCATGAAACACAGGAAGCCAGAGCCAAATTGGCCAACAAAGCTTCACATTTTGTAGAGGATTTAGGCTTCTCCAATACTATGAAGGCCATGATTCTGAGCATTCACAAATATTGCTGGGAGTTGTGGCAGCGGAGCACAAAGAAACCTCAAAATGTTCTTTTTCTCCCTCTAAGTTGCAAACAAATTAAGAAGTAAAATGAGAACAGTGTATAAAAAGCAATTAGATAGACATAATCA
Source organism: Rhinopithecus roxellana (assembly GCF_007565055.1). NCBI lineage: Eukaryota > Metazoa > Chordata > Mammalia > Primates > Cercopithecidae > Rhinopithecus > Rhinopithecus roxellana. The sequence continues at coordinate 111,917,663 of NC_044555.1, read as the reverse complement.
CTTGGCCACAGAAAACCCTGAGTGACAGTAGACCCTTGTCTCCATCTTCCACCCCTCGCTTGTCACAAAGACCCTCCCCCTACAAACTTAAGGCATAAAGGAGCAGAGAAGAATGAATGCTTTCTCCAGTGAGCTGACTCCCAAGGAGAAAGTAAAAAGGAAGGAGCTGAGCTATGAATGCTAGTTTATCTTTTAAAACCTCACCAGTCAGTCTACCGCTTCCAAAAAAAAGAGTGAATCACGGGCCAGAGGGAAGCCAGCACTGTTATGCTAGTGAGATTCATATCAAAAAACAATATCAAGAAGAGGGAAGATCCCCCTGCCCCATGTAAGCTCTGAAAAAAAATAGAGATCATCTGGTCAGCTCCAGTTGAGGAAATCTGGACTCACACAGATGATGTGTCTTATACAATAAGGAGTAGAGCCTAGGCTGATTTAGGCTGATCTAGAGGACAGAAACAAGAATGGTGTAGGGGTTCTAGAGAATCAATTTTTCAAGGATGTTGTTTTGCAAACTGCCCATCATCATTTCCATCACTGCCATCAATTCTCTCCTGCAATGTTAATATTTGCCAAGTACCTATGTGATCACCTTCTACATAGATGTATTTAGTGCAATGAGACACTGCAGGAGAGAGCTAAGTGTGGGATGTCTCTCCTCCTTGCCCGAAGAGTAGAGTTAGCTAATTCACAGTAATTATTTTCCCTCTGTGAAATGTGTATCCCAGGGAATTATTATCATCAAAGGGTATCTATAGTAAATAGTGTCATTAGATGCTGCCTACCATCAGCCATGACTTCTGTTCATCAGAGTTTTATATTCCTATTATGTATAACCAGAATCTAAGCACTTCTTCCCAACTACACAACTGCCACTGGTCCTAACTACGGTCACCTGTTGCTTGGATAATAGCAGTAGCCTCCTAACTAGTCTCCCTGCTTCCATCTTTTCCCCCTGCAGTCTGTTCTCTACATAGCAGCAAGAGTGAGCCTTCGAACACATAAGCCAGCTCACATCATTCTTCTGCCTGACACTATCCAGTGGCTGGCTGTCCACCAGTCAGAATGAAAGCCAGAGCTATTACAATGGCCTATATAAGCAGACTTACTGTTATCCTTCTGGCCTCATCTCCTACCTCTCTCCTCTTCAATCTCTCAGTTCCTACCATACTGGTCTCCTTCATTTTCTACAAAAACAGCAATTCACACTCTTATCTCAGGACCTTTACATTTTTGATACTTATACTGGAAACCTTTCTCCTGGATATCTCTATGGCTCACTCTCTTCTGCACTTCCTCCAGGCCTCTGTGCCAATGTCTTCTTCTTAGTGAGGCCTTCTATATTACGTAGATTAGGCTAAATTGTACTGCAGTAGCAGAAAGCTAATTGACACATTAGGAACTTAACTCATAAATGGTTATTTCCCACTTAGGTGGATCTAGCAGCAATTCAGAGCAGCTTCTTTCTAATCAGTAACTCAGATACCCTTGGAAGTCTCAGCTTAACAATTTGTTTACTGTCTCTTTACGACTCACCACCCTCAAATGTGTAAACTATATGAAAGCAAGAATTTTTGTCTGTTCTCCCCCATCTTCTACATACTGTATGCTTTGAATAGTGCCTGGCATACAGTAGATTTCCAATAAATATTTGTTGGAAGAATGTTGAAAGGCAGTGTGATGAGAAGGAATGGAAAATCAAAACCCCAGAGGAAGCTTCTTTGTGTGTATGCTTTCTTCTCAGGTTAAATTCAGTGAAGCTGTGTCAATTCTGCATACAATATTTGATTATTGTTATAACTACAGCAGGTATGTGGACTTTAAAACCTATTTAGGTTTTTAGTATCAAGGTTTGAACATTTCATTTGTTTTCTATTGGTGCCATAACACATTACCCACAAACTTAGGGACTCAAACAACACAAACTGATTACCCTACATTTCTGTAGGTCAGAAGTCAGACACCCATCTCCCTAGGCCAAAATTAAGGTCTTGGCAGGGCCGCATACCTTTTTGGAGACTCTAGGGAGGATCTGTTTTCTTGCTCCTTTTGATCCTTAGCATGATTCAATTCCTTGCAGAATGGAGATCTCTGCTTTCTTGCTGGCTGTCAACTGCGGGCCATCCCTGGCTTCTAAAGACTATGTATACTCCTTGGCACATGACTTCCTTCCTACATCGCCAAAGCCAGCAATGGCAAGTTGAGTCTCCTCAAACTTTTGATCCCTCCTGCCGCTTCTTTCATCTCTCTCCTCCACTATTCTACCTTCCTTATTTGATTTTAAGAATTCATGTGACTACATTGGGCCTACCTGGATAATCCAGGCTAATATCCTCCATCTAAGGGTAAATTGAATGGTAACCTTAATTTCATCTGCAGTCTTAAGGTAACATAGTCATAGGTTACAGGAATTTAGGACATGGGCATTTTTGAGGACCATTATTCAGCCTTTCAGAGATACAGAGACAAATAGAAGGTATGGAATAGTTGGTAAGAAGATAGGTTTGCGAGGCATGCAGACCTTGGTTTGAATCAGCTCTGCATCTTGATAGCTAGGTTACTCGGGATATGTTGTAACCTGTTTGACATTCAGTTTTCTCTGTGTTAAATGTGAACATGAGTTGCTATGAATATTAAACATGATATGTAAAAGTGTATGGTATATATCAAGAACTCTATTTTACTACTTAACAAAATAATGTGACAATTCCTAATGTTCTGAATCTAAGCATCAAATGCAGCTTAGAGCTCAATTTGGAAGAGTTGTCTTTAATAAAATAAAGAAGGCCAAGTGCTCTTTTGCTAAAACCTCAATTAACCAGCTAGGTTTATAGGGAATGAGAGGGGAGTTAAATGTCAGTGTTTATAATTCATTTAAACCTAAATCGTTAAATGCTATTTTAAGGACATTTGATGGCTTGAGGCTTTCAAAGAAGTCATAATGCCTTTTTCTTAAATAGAAACGCTGCCAAGAGTAAGCAAACTAAAATACCATTTGCTTTGAAATTCTTCTCAAACAAATTTGGAGTGGGTTCTAACCTGGCACAATATATTCTTCCATCTGTAATCCCTGCAAGGACAGCCCCGCTGAAAAGAAACAGCAGCTCTGTTTACTGAATGGGGAATTAGAACCTGTGGCATGCAAGAATGCTAAGAAAAGCACCCATTTAATTGGAATATTTCTTTCTCTATTAGAATTGTTTTCTGGATTTCAGCTATTGTAATTGAGAGTTATGTTCTAGTGTTTTCCATTAGCTAAAAATGTGCTTCTTTTAAGTATGTAAGGACAAATTCCTCCACAGCATATAGGTAGAGAAATGCATTTCCTGGAGGTGTTGACCATTTGAGCTTGCAAATTGATGAATATGATGTTGCGGCCAAATTGAACTAGCTGCCTTTTCATGAGCTTGAGTGCAGCTTGTGACTAACTAGGGAGAGAAGGCTTTTACCAGTGCATTCTTTAAATGAAACAAGAGGATCCCAGGACTCATGTCTTGATCAATTGGAAGAGCTTCTCCTACATCCCTTCCTCTACTTCCTCCCTCCTTTTGCTACTCATCTCATCAGTGGCACAGCCACATCACATGGAAAGCCAGGTAGCACAAAGCCAAAATGTCATACACATACTTCATCATATTTCAGAAATGGGTTCTATAGATCAGCCTATCTATTGGTATCTGCTTTATTGTTTTTGCCAAAAGGTCAGTCAAGATGGGTTGTTAATGTACTTGAGTGAATTTTCACCATTGTTCCTGGGCGTGGAGAAAAGCACCAATAGGTGACAGAAGCATATATGATCACAAAACATTGGCAGGAAGGAAAAGGAGAGAACCCTACCTGCTTGAAAATAAAAGTGTTTCCTGACTAATAAGGTAAAATGAGTTTGCTACTTAGATACCTTTGGGGGGTGGGTATGGAAAGATGGAGGTGCGCATGATGGCACTGATCACTCTTCAATCATATAATTTTTTTTTTTTTTTTTTTTTTTTTTTTGTTTAGTAGATTTTTTTTTTTTTATTATACTTTAAGTTCTAGGGTACATGTGCATAACGTGCAGGTTTGTTACATATGTATACTTATGCCATGTTGGTGTGCTGCACCCATCAACTCGTCAGCACCCATCAATTCATCATTTATATCTTGTATAACTCCCCAATGCAAGCCCTCCCTCCTCCCCCCTCCCCCCTCCCCATGATAGGCCCCAGTGCGTGATGTTCCCCTTCCCGAGTCCAAGTGATCTCATTGTTCAGTTCCCACCTATGAGTGAGAACATGCGGTGTTTGGTTTTCTGTTCTTGTGATAGTTTGCTAAGAATGATGGTTTCCAGCTGCATCCATGTCCCTACAAAGGACACAAACTCATCCTTTTTTATGGCTGCATAGTATTCCATGGTGTATATGTGCCACATTTTCTTAATCCAGTCTGTCACAGATGGACATTTGGGTTGATTCCAAGTCTTTGCTATTGTGAATAGTGCCGCAATAAACATACGTGTACATGTGTCTTTGTAGTAGAATAATTTGTAATCCTTTGGGTATATACCCAGTAGTGGGATGGCTGGGTCATAAGGTACATCTAGTTCTAGATCCTTGAGGAATTGCCATACTGTTTTCCATAATGGTTGAACTAGTTTACAATCCCACCAACAATCATATAATTTTTAAGCAACAGTGCAGTGTAAGTTTTTTTGCTGCTAGCACTAGAACCAAGGAATTCCTGGTGGTCAACTGAGTCCATGAGGTGGAGTCTTCATGAGGCAGGGAGCTCTGAACATATCCCTGGAGATTTCAGGCAACCATCGGGACCAAACTTCTCATTTGACCCATGAAATTTGGATCAGAGATTAGGTTTCCAAACACCAAATAAAATTATGAAGGGGATAGCGATGACGCATAATGCAGGGCTCTTCCAGCATGTCGTGTGAAGAGGTGTGGGGTTGATGAGAACATTTTCTAGGAATACAGGAGTGTAATGCCTGAGAATGCACTCTATTGTATATTGGTGAGGAAACCTCGGTCCTCTGTGCTGTAATACTCCAAAAATTGTAAAGATTGAGACAAGAAAATAGGCTTTCTCTAGCAATTTAGCCTATCATGTTGTCTGAGAAACGTGTTAAGATCAAGGGCTGAGAAGATTTCAGGCAAGAAAGTTTATATAAGTAACTATGACATCACTCTGTGAGCCTAACTGGAGTTTCTGTACTAATAGTTACTAAAGTAAAAGACATGTGTCCAGCCTTACACACATGTGCATGCAAACACACACACACACACACACACACACACACACACACACACACACTGGGCACAGCTGGCTGGAACAACATGCATAGGGCAGTGAGTTTTCTGGAAACTTTGCCTGAAATGTTGGCAGTGACCTCCAGAAGTATGCATGGAGGAAGAGGCAAAATTTAGTGCAAAAACAGTGCCTGGAATCAATATGTAAATAATCTTTAAAGGCTGCCTAGATGATTCAGTTCCTGGGACACTGTGGCCAGAGGCACTTTGCATTTAACACAAAGTGAGTGAGACCAAATAACATTTTTCAAGGAAGCCAGACACATATTGAACATTTGCATGAAATTTCAGACAGCATTTTGAAAGAAATACTGTTAGTCAATTTGATAATCCATAAGTAGTACAGCCATCTTTTTTCTCCCCTGAGTCATCTCTCTTACTTTGGTTAGAAAATAAAGTGAAGTTCGTGTGAGGCCTTCTCTGTACCAGCAGATATAAGTGGTTGACAATTTTTTGCGTGTGGTGGGAGTGGAAGACACTTTCACGTTAACTTCCTTAGTAACACACACCTGTAGTCAGAGAGAGAGAGAGAGAGAGAGAGAGAGAGAGAGAGAGAGAGAGGATAGATTTAGAGACAGTGATACGGTTTGGCTGTGGTTCCACCCAAATCTCATCTTGAATTGTAGTTCCCATAATTCCTACATATTGTGAGAGAGATCTGGTGGGAGACAATTGAATCATGGGAGCGGATTCCCCCATGCTGTTCTCGTGGTAGTGAATAAGTCTCACAAAATCTGATGGTTTTATAAGGAAAAACCCCGTTTGCTTGGCTCTCATTCTCTCTCTTCCCTGATGCCATGTAAGATGTGACTTGCACCTCCTTGCCTTCCACCATGATGTGAGGCCTCCCCAGCCATGTGGAACTGTGAGTCCATTAAACCTCCTTTCCAGTCTCGGGTGTGTCTTTATCAGCAGCATGAAAATGGACTAATACAGACAGGGTCTTTCTTTGTCACCCAGGCTTGAGTGGGGTGGCACAATCGTAGCTCACTGCAGCCTCAAACTCGTGGGCTCAAGCAATCCTCCCACCTCAGACTCCTGAGTAGCCATACCTACAGGTGTGTGTCACTATGTGTGGGTAGTATTTTTTACATTAATTTTTTTTTGTAGAGATGTGGTCTCACTATGTTGCCCAGGCTGGTCTCAAACTCCTGCATCAGCCTTTCAAAGCCCTTGGATTACAGGTGTGAGCCATTGCATCCAGCAGGGAGTACTTAATACACAGGGAATAGCTATCATGGGGTAGGCGCTATGCTGGATGCTCCCACTCACATTATCTTTTTCAATTGTTAAAGTGACCTTGTTAGGAATTAAACGTCGAGATTCAGTTTGATCATCTGTAAGAGATTGGAAATTGACTTGCACAAGGTCATGCTGTAGGCGGTGTTCTTTCCCCAAACTGTAGTTGTGTTTCCATGAGTATACATTTAACTTATGCCCAAATAATGTTTGGCCTCAGGAGAGAATGACCCAGAGTTAGTACTGACTATGTGACTGTGTGCCAGCTACTGTGCAATGCGCATTTCCAGCTTTAATGTGCATAGCAGTCACTTCAGAACCTCGTGAAAATAGATTCTGATTCTGCTGATCTGGACTTAGCGGTGCTGCAAGTCTGCATTTCTCACAAGCTCCCAGGTGAAACCCACGATGCTGGGCCAGGATTTACACTTAACAATAGCTATCATTTCATCTTATGGTTGAGGAAACTAAGCCTCCAGGAGTACACAGGACTTGCCCAAGGTCACACTGGTGGTGAGTGGCAGTGGTGGGGGGAGCGGAACTGTGATCTGAAAGCAGGATAGGTTGATTATAAGGCCCTTGCCAGTATAGCACAATCTGCCATACCGCCCAAGGTTTTTGAAACTTTCTTCTTAAGAGAGGAGATAATCCATTTCGATTCCATGCTTGATGAAGGGGCCTAGCACTTTAAAGTCCTAGTTTCTTCTAAAGCTCTTTCTTCTAAGCTCAGAAAAACATGGTCTTTGCAGTTAATTGTGCATACGTTTATGTTTTTTTCTCTTGCTTCTTCAAATAGACACTTTGATTTGCCACCCTCGCTTCACCTTGGGAACTCTAAACTACTGAGACCTAAACCCCACTCATAGGCCAATTAAACCAGAATCTCTGGAGGTGAGGCCCAAACACAGGCATGGTATTAATGCTCCCCAGGTGATTCTGATGTGCAGCTAGGGTAAAGAACCACTGAATTACAAGATTCAAGGAAACAATTTCTGGAAAAATGTAGCCTCAGTCCCCTTTTTCGTGGATGTCATAAAAGAATGTCCAGTGTATTTAACTAGACATTCACCAACAAGGTTTCCAATTAGTTCTTGGTACCGTTTTATTTTGTGACTGCGAGCTTGGACTGCTCTGAGATTGCAGCCTATATAAAGTTTGAAATGGTTCTGTACGGACCCTAAGGGTGGGGAGCTGGTCAGGAGGGATGAGAGTAGAGATACAACATCATAGACCAGCTCCAGGGTAGACACATGTTATAGGTCCTGACTTTCTTGCTCACCTAAGATCTCGAAGGGGGGCGTATTTTGAAAAATGGAATTTGATTTTATTCAATTCAAAACTGGCTAGTCAAGAGATGGTCATTTTAAAAAATGAGAACACAGGGCAGGGTTGTATTAATGCTATAGAACTCTGAGCAAACCCCCGTGGTGGTTGAGGCTGGAACAGGGCTTCTGCGTAGAGACGTGTGCTGCTGTACAATTTTACACAATGAACAGCACCACTGCACAAGAGTTATGTAGCAACTAGCCTGAGGCGTGGAAAGAAATGCAAATAATTGGATAATCATGGGCCAGCGCCTGCCCTCAGGGGAGATAGAGAGGAGAGAGAGGAGAAAGAAGGGAATTTTCACTGGAGAGAGTAAAGAAAGGCTTTACTTAGAGCAGTAATTTTCAACCTTGGCTCTGTAGTCAGATCATGTGAGGAGCGTTGAAACCTACTAGTGCTCAGACCCCAGCCAGGCAATTCTGCTTTAATTGGTCTGGTGTGGCAACATGAGTATTTTAGTTTTTAAAAGTCCTCCAGGTGGTGCTAATGCTAAACCACAACTGAGAACCACTGGTTTAGATAGCGTTCGTACTGGGCAGAGGAGAATGCATACAGGCAGAGAAACCTGGGAGAGATAAGTAGCTTGGGAGAGTCGTTCTCCAATCTAAGTATGATCCTTGACCAGCTGCATCAGCACCACCTGGGAACTTGTTATAACTGCCAGTTCTCAAGTTCCATCCCAAACCACCTCAATTAGAAACTCTTGGGTGGGGGTCCGCAATGAGTCTCAACAAGCCCTCTAGGTGACTGTGAGGCTCACTTAAGTTTGACTTGGACGTGAACAACATTTATGGAAAGGGAGTGCAATGAGCTAAAGCAATAAAATTTGAACATAACTAGCTGGTGTCAACTCTCCTGATGGTCCCATAGAGATGTACAGCAATAACCAGTGTTCTAAGGTGGAATGTACCCCTCTCTAGCCTTAACATAGCTTTCTTATCTGTTTGAAATTGTAGCACAGAAAAAAATACATGTCATTCATACAGGGGCAGAGGACTTCTGGAAGAAGACTGCTTTTCTGGTAGAAACCGCACTTTTCTTCTTAGTGGACCCATTTCTGTCTTCAGGAGGGTTATCTATCCTTCCTGGCCACATGGGCCTTTGGCTGATGGAAAGGATGGGCTTTGAGGAAGCTGTATACATAAGGTGAAAGAGGGTCCCCCAACCTCCCCTTCTTGTTTCTTGTTCCCACCTGGGCCAGGACTTTGGTTGGCTGGGCCCCACCTGCCATTCACAGCAGGCCCCTGAGGCTACTCACAGAATGCCAAGTGATGCCACTGAGTAGAGAAAGTCTTTGTCCTATGCCGAGTGAAGACCCCACTGATGTGTAGCAGTGGTGCTTTATGTTTTGCCCGTCAGAGGCGTTCTGTTACCTGGGAGGTTGATGTGCACACCAGTGCATTCCCCTCTCTTCCTGGTCAGCATTGTATGGGCCAAACTCTCCAGAATGGAATAGCTGAGTCCTTGCAGGATGCTGAACATCTTTGAGGGTCACAAAAGTGTTTCCAGGATTGATGCTAACTCTTCACAAAGAGGTTTGCAGGCCAAAAGGACTTTACCCATCAAGTCTAGTGATTCTCAAATAAGGCAATTTTGCCTTCAGTTGTCAGGGCGGGGATTAGGGGGGATTTGACAATGTCTAGAGGCATGTTTGGTTGTGACAACTTTGGGGAACAGTGCTACAGGCATCTAGTGAGTAGAGGCTAGGGATACAGCTCAACATCCTACAATGGACAAAACAGCCCTTCACAACAAAGAATTATTAGGCCTCAAACGTCAAATTTCCCGTGCTGAGAAACCCTGACCTAGTCTAAATCCCTTATTTTTGACATGAGGCAGCCAAGGCCCACAGAGGTGAAATTCCATTCTAAAGGTTACACAGAAAGCATCAGGTCAGGGTGAGGCTCCTGGTTTTGCAACTCCCAGAGTGCATTGCTCAACAGTTTCATCTCTGGCAGGGACACTGTTTCCTCCATTGCAGATACCATTTACTTTGTGCCTACTAGGTGTCAGGCAATGGGCTAGACTCTTCATTTATTACCGCTTCATAACGTACACCTTCAATGTAGGCATGACTATCCCTAGAAGGGGCTGATTTTGTGCGTGCAAAACAACTGTATGGCAAGCGTCATAGGCCATTAGGAAAGCAAAAATGATTACAAAAGAGACTGAGACATGGTTCCTGTCCTGGGAGCTTACATTCAAGTTGTTGAAAAAAGATATATGTCAAAATAATGATCATCGATCTTTTTACTTAAGGTCCATGATAATAACCAAAAACCTGGCCCAAGGCACCACAAGATAAATTTCTTAAAACGTATATGGAAATTAAGAGTTAGGAGAGGGAGCTGACCATATGTCTTAGCATCGTGGGAAGGCTACATAGGTCAAAGATAATTGTTTGTGTGTATTATGAGTAAGCACTATCCTAGGTCCCACATATAAATGGTCAACGAGACATATAATGTCTCTGCCTCAGGGGGCTAACATTCTTGTAGGGAGAGCCAGACAAGAGACAAATACATACATATATAAGTAATTATAGATTGTGACGAATTGAAACCTCCTTAAGGTGGTTAAAAGGGCATCTCTGAGGAGGTGACATTTTAATGGATCCCTGAAGGACATAAAGGGGCCATTTGAAGGACATAAAGGGGTACAAGGCCTTGAGGCAGGAGAAAGCGTGGCATATTCTAGATACTAATGGAAAGCTAACGTGAGCCAGAAGAGAGGTGTATAATAAAATTCAGGAAGTGGGGGGCCACCAGGGTAGGGAGTTTGCATTTCATTCTAACATGAAAAGAGCAAGTTAGCCTGAAGAAACATAGGATGAAGATCTAGTAATGCTTGGAGAATGAGGGAGGTTGCAAAGGAGAAGGTAACTGAAATTTCCAAACATTTAAAAGTTGTTTCTACCTTGGACAAATTGAAAGACCATTAGTACTGATCTGTTCCCTTCAGTGAATTATTTACTTAAGTTACTCATGCACATTTAAACCTGCTAACTTCATAGTGTTCATGGTGGCAGTAAAGCTGAAATCTTATATAGAGATAAGTAGATGGTTAGCTGGGAGGAAAAATGGAGGTCTTGAGCTAACACATCTTGTGGTTGAATGCACTTTTCAGCATGACAGGTGCTCACTAACATGAAAGAGTAATTGCTCTAATTACCCCATTTTTTCTCTCTTTCTGATCAGTTAAGGACATTTGATAATCTGTATATTTTGCCATATTTTCTGTTTCATAGATTTTTAAAGTATTGTTGGAGTCACTAATATGTGTCTAATAATTTTGATTGGTAGTCCCGTTGCTGTCTACATTGCTGTGGCCTTGGAGATCTCAGATTTGCTTTGATTTAAAATCATGTATCATTAATTATGTTGCATTATGTTTCAGAAGAGTTAAAGGCAAACAGCATCATCATCAAATAATTGAGGGCTTGTTAACTGCTTCCAGCTTGAAGCCAGCAAAGCTTACGAATTATAGTGGCCTGATGAGGGGGCAGATGCCTCTGTGGCATTGTCAAAATAGTTTCCTAGGCTGTCTCTGGTTGCTTTTCTGTCTTTGAGTAAAGGAAAAGGTTTTCTGGAGACGGGCAATCTTGGAAGCTAAAAAATACTGAAGAACCCAATAACTGTCTAATGTGTTGATGCTTTTACAAAGTTGTCTCACTTTATTTATTTATTTAATTTTTTTTGAGATGGCGTCTCACTTTGTCACCCAGGTTGGAGTGTAGTGGTGCCATCTTGGCTCACTGCAACCTCTGCCTGCTGTGTTCAAGCAATTCTCCTGTCTCAGCCTCCCAAGTAGCTGGGATTACAGTCGTGTGCCACCATGCCTGGCTAATTTTTGTATTTTTAGTAGAGATGGGGTTTTGCCATGTTGGCCAGGCTAGTCTTACACTCCTGACCTCAGGCGATCCACCCGCTTTGGCCTCCCAAATGCTAGGATTACAGGCGCGAGCCACCGAACCCGGTCAAAGTTGTCTTACTTTAGACTTGTTGACAAACACACTGGAATGCTTGCTACAGGATAGACTTTTTCAATAACTTACTACGTGACTTTTAAAAAGTTGCTTCCCCTCCTGAGATTTATTTTTCTTATGTTTTAAAACAAAGGGGCATTAAATTATCTCTAAAGAAATTTTGTTTGAAATGACATAGAGGATTGCATCACAGTGTTTGTTATGTAATAAATATTTCAGTAGCTGTTTTATGAGGCCAATGTGATGTCTATTGATACAACTTTTATAGAGTAAATCAAGAACTTTTTTTTTATTTTTTTTTATTTTTTTATTTTATTTTTTTATTATACTTTAAGTTCTAGGGTACATGTGCATAACGTGCAGGTTTGTTACATATGTATACTTATGCCATGTTGGTGTGCTGCACCCATCAACTCGTCAGCACCCATCAATTCATCATTTATATCTTGTATAACTCCCCAATGCAAGCCCTCCCTCCTCCCCCCTCCCCCCTCCCCATGATAGGCCCCAGTGCGTGATGTTCCCCTTCCCGAGTCCAAGTGATCTCATTGTTCAGTTCCCACCTATGAGTGAGAACATGCGGTGTTTGGTTTTCTGTTCTTGTGATAGTTTGCTAAGAATGATGGTTTCCAGCTGCATCCATGTCCCTACAAAGGACGCAAACTCATCCTTTTTTATGGCTGCGTAGTATTCCATGGGGTATATGTGCCACATTTTCGTAATCCAGTCTGTCACAGATGGACATTTGGGTTGATTCCAAGTCTTTGCTATTGTGAATAGTGCCGCAATAAACATACGTGTGCATGTGTCTTTGTAGTAGAATAATTTATAATCCTTTGGGTATATACCCAGTAGTGGGATGGCTGGGTCATATGGTACATCTAGTTCTAGATCCTTGAGGAATTGCCATACTGTTTTCCATAATGGTTGAACTAGTTTACAATCCCACCAACAGTGTAAAAGTGTTCCTATTTCTCCACATCCTCTCCAACACCTGTTGTTTCCTGACTTCTTAATGATTGCCATTCTAACTGGTGTGAGATGGTATCTCATTGTGGTTTTGATTTGCATTTCTCTGATGGCGAGTGATGATGAGCATTTTTTCATGTGTCTGTTGGCTGTATGAATATCTTCTTTTGAGAAATGTCTGTTCATATCCTTTCCCCACTTTTTGATGGGGTTGTTTGTTTTTTTCTCATATATTTGTTTGAGTTCTTTGTAGATTCTGGATATTAGCCCTTTGTCAGATGAGTAGGTTGCAAAAATTTTCTCCCATTCTGTAGGTTGCCTGTTCACTCTGATGGTAGTTTCTTTTGCTGTGCAAAAGCTCTTTAGTTTAATTAGATCCCATTTGTCAATTTTGGCTTTTGCTGCCGTTGCTTTTGGTGTTTTAGACATGAAGTCCTTGCCCATGCCTATGTCCTGAATGGTACTACCTAGATTTTCTTCTAGGGTTTTTATGGTATTAGGTCTAACATTTAAGTCTCTAATCCATCTTGAATTAATCTTCGTATAAGGGGTAAGGAAAGGATCCAGTTTCAGCTTTCTACTTATGGCTAGCCAATTTTCCCAGCACCATTTATTAAATAGGGAATCCTTTCCCCATTTCTTGTTTCTCTCAGGTTTGTCAAAGATCAGATGGCTGTAGATGTGTGTTATTATTTCTGAGGACTCTGTTCTGTTCCATTGATCTATATCTCTGTTTTGGTACCAGTACCATGCTGTTTTGGTTACTGTAGCCTTGTAGTATAGTTTGAAGTCAGGTAGCGTGACGCCTCCAGCTTTGTCCTTTTGACTTAGGATTGTCTTGGCAATGCGGGCCCTTTTTTGGTTCCATATGAACTTTAAAGCAGTTTTTTCCAATTCTGTGAAGAAACTCATTGGTAGCTTGATGGGGATGGCATTGAATCTATAAATAACCTTGAGCAGTATGGCCATTTTCACGATATTGATTCTTCCTATCCATGAGCATGGTATGTTCTTCCATTTGTTTGTGTCCTCTTTTATTTCGCTGAGCAGTGGTTTGTAGTTCTCCTTGAAGAGGTCCTTTACATCCCTTGTAAGCTGGATTCCTAGGTATTTTATTCTCTTTGAAGCAATTGTGAATGGAAGTTCATTCCTGATTTGGCTCTCTGCTTGTCTGTTACTGGTGTATAAGAATGCTTGTGATTTTTGCACATTAATTTTGTATCCTGAGACTTTGCTGAAGTTGCTTATCAGCTTAAGGAGATTTTGGGCTGAGACGATGGGGTTTTCTAAATATACAATCATGTCATCTGCAAACAGGGACAATTTGACTTCTTCTTTTCCTAACTGGATACCCTTGATTTCTTTCTCTTGCCTGATTGCCCTAGCCAGAACTTCCAACACTATGTTGAATAGGAGTGGTGAGAGAGGGCATCCCTGTCTTGTGCCAGTTTTCAAAGGAAATTTTTCCAGTTTTTGCCCATTCAGTATGATATTAGCTGTGGGTTTGTCATAAATAGCCCTTATTATTTTGAGGTACGTTCCATCAATACCGAATTTATTGAGCGTTTTTAGCATGAAGGGCTGTTGAATTTTGTCAAAAGCCTTTTCTGCATCTATTGAGATAATCATGTGGTTCTTGTCTTTGGTTCTGTTTCTATGCTGGATTATGTTTATTGATTTGCGAATGTTGAACCAGCCTTGCATCCCAGGGATGAAGCCCACTTGATCATGGTGGATAAGCTTTTTGATGTGCTGCTGAATCCGGTTTGCCAGTATTTTATTGAGAATTTTTGCATCAATGTTCATCAGGGATATTGGTCTAAAAATCTCTTTTTTTGATGTGTCTCTGCCAGGCTTTGGTATCAGGATGATGTTGGCCTCATAAAATGAGTTAGGGAGGATTCCCTCTTTTTCTATTGATTGGAATAGTTTCAGAAGGAATGGTACCAGCTCCTCCTTGTACCTCTGGTAGAATTCAGCTGTGAATCCATCTGGTCCTGGACTTTTTTTGGTGGGTAGGCTATTAATTGTTGCCTCAATTTCAGAGCCTACTATTGGTCTATTCAGGGATTCAACTTCTTCCTGGTTTAGCCTTGGGAGAGTGTAAGTGTCCATGAAATTATCCATTTCTTCTAGATTTTCTAGTTGATTTGCGTAGAGGCGTTTATAGTATTCTCTGATGGTAGTTTGTATTTCTGTGGGGTCAGTGGTGATATCCCCTTTATCATTTTTTATTGCATCTATTTGATTCCTCTCTCTTTTCTTCTTTATTAGCCTTGCTAGCGGTCTGTCAATTTTGTTGATCTTTTCAAAAAACCAACTCCTGGATTCATTGATTTTTTGGAGGGTTTTTTGTGTCTCTATCTCCTTCAGTTCGGCTCTGATCTTAGTTATTTCTTGCCTTCTGCTAGCTTTTGAATGTGTTTGCTCTTGCCGCTCTAGTTCTTTTAATTGTGATGTTAGAGTGTCAATTTTAGATCTTTCCTGCTTTCTCTTGTGGGCATTTAGTGCTATAAATTTCCCTCTACACACTGCTTTCAATGTGTCCCAGAGATTCTGGTATGTTGTATCTTTGTTCTCATTGGTTTCAAAGAACATCTTTATTTCTGCTTTCATTTCGTTATGTACCCAGTAGTCATTCAGGAGCAGGTTGTTCAGTTTCCATGTAGTTGAGCGGTTTTGATTGAGTTTCTTAGTCCTGAGTTCTAGTTTGATTGCACTGTGGTCTGAGAGACAGTTGGTTATAATTTCTGTTCTTTTACATTTGCTGAGGAGTGCTTTACTTCCAATTATGTGGTCAATTTTGGAATAAGTGCGATGTGGTGCTGAGAAGAATGTATATTCTGTTGATTTGGGGTGGAGAGTTCTATAGATGTCTATTAGGTCCGCTTGGTGCAGAGATGAGTTCAATTCCTGGATATCCTTGTTAACTTTCTGTCTCGTTGATCTGTCTAATGTTGACAGCAGAGTGTTGAAGTCTCCCATTATTATTGTATGGGAGTCTAAGTCTCTTTGTAAGTCTCTAAGGACTTGCTTTATGAATCTGGGTGCTCCTGTATTGGGTGCATATATATTTAGGAGAGTTAGTTCTTCCTGTTGAATTGATCCCTTTACCATTATGTAATGGCCTTCTTTGTCTCTTTTGATCTTTGATGGTTTAAAGTCTGTTTTATCAGAGACAAGGATTGCAACCCCTGCTTTTTTTTGTTCTCCATTTGCTTGGTAGATCTTCCTCCATCCCTTTATTTTGATCCTATGTATGTCTCTGCATGTGAGATGGGTCTCCTGAATACAGCAGACTGATGGGTCTTGACTCTTTCTCCAGTTTGCCAGTCTGTGTCTTTTAATTGGAGCATTTAGTCCATTAACATGTAAGGTTAATATTGTTATGTGTGAACTTGATCCTGCCATTATGATATTAACTGGTTATTTTGCTCGTTAGTCGATGCAGTTTCTTCCTAGCCTCGATGGTCTTTACATTTTGGCATGTTTTTGCGATGGCTGGTACCGGTTGTTCCTTTCCATGTTTAGGGCTTCCTTCAGGGTCTCTTGTAAGGCAGGCCTGGTGGTGACAAAATCTCTAAGCATTTGCTTATCTGTAAAGGATTTTATTTCTCCTTCACTTATGAAACTTAGTTTGGCTGGATATGAAATTCTGGGTTGAAAATTCTTTTCTTTAAGAACGTTGAATATTGGCCCCCACTCTCTTCTGGCTTGTAGAGTTTCTGCCGAGAGATCTGCTGTTATTCTGATGGGCTTCCCTTTGTGGGTAACCCGACCTTTCTCTCTGGCTGCCCTTAAGATTTTTTCCTTCATTTCAACTTTGGTGAATCTGGCAATGATGTGTCTTGGAGTTGCTCTTCTGGAGGAGTATCTTTGTGGCGTTCTCTGTATTTCCTGAATTTGAATGTTGGCCTGCCCTACTAGGTTGGGGAAGTTCTCCTGGATGATATCCTGAAGAGTGTTTTCCAACTTGGTTCCATTTTCCCCCTCACTTTCAGGCACCCCAATCAGACGTAGATTTGGTCTTTTTACGTAATCCCATACTTCTTGCAGGCTTTGCTCATTTCTTTTTCTTCTTTTTTCTTTTGGTTTCTCTTCTCGCTTCATTTCATTCATTTGATCTTCAATCGCTGATACTCTTTCTTCCAGTTGATCGAGTCGGTTACTGAAGCTTGTGCATTTGTCACGTATTTCTCGTGTCATGGTTTTCATCTCCGTCATTTCGTTTATGATCTTCTCTGCATTAATTAGTCTAGCTGTCAATTCTTCCACTCTTTTCTCAAGATTTTTAGTTTCTTTGCGCTGGGTACGTAATTCCTCCTTTAGCTCTGATAAGTTTGATGGACTGAAGCCTTCTTCTCTCCTCTCGTCCAAGTCATTCTCTGACCAGCTTTGATCCGTTGCTGGCGATGGGCTGTGCTCCTTCGCAGGGGGAGATGCGCTCTTATTTTTTGAATTTCCAGCTTTTCTGCCCTGCTTCTTCACCATCTTTGTGGTTTTATCTGTCTCTGGTCTTTGATGGTGGTGACGTACTGATGCGGTTTTGGTATAGGTGTCCTTCCTGTTTGATAGTTTTCCTTCTGACAGTCAGAAGGACTGTCTGTTGGTCTGTTGGAGATTGCTTGAGGTCCACTTCAGACCCTGTTTGCCTGGGTATCAGCAGCAGAGGTTGCCGAAGATAGAATATTGCTGAGCAGCGAGTGTACCTGTCTGATTCTTCCTTTGGAAGTTTCCTCTCAGGGGTGTACTCCACCCTGTGAGGTGTGGGGTGTCAGACTGCCCCTAGTGGGGGATTTCTCCCAGCTAGGCTACTCAGGGGTCAGAGACACACCTGAGCAGGCAGTCTGTCCGTTCTCAGATCTCAACCTCCGCGTTGGGAGATCCACGGCTCTCCCCAAAGCTGTCAGACAGAGTCGTTCGCGTCTGCACCGGCTCCAGCTACTTCCCCTGTTGGTCTTCAGCTCTGCGCTGTCCCCAGAGGTGGAGACTACAGAGACAGGCAGGCTTCCTTGAGCTGCTGTGAGCTCCACCCAGTTTGAGCTTCCCAGCGGCTTTGTTTACCTACTTAAGCCTCAGCAATGGCGGGCGCCCCTCCCCCAGCCGCGCTGCTGCCTTGCGGATAGATCGCGGCAGACTGCTGTGTTAGCAGTGAGGGAGGCTTCGTGGGCGTGGGACCCTCCCGGCCAGGATTGGGATATATTCTCCTGGTGTGCCTGTATGCTTACAGCGCAGTATTGGGGTGGGAGTTACCCGATTTTCCAGGTGTTGTGTGTCTCAGTTCCCCTGGCTAGGAAAACGGATCCCCTTCCCCCTTGCGCTTCCAGGTGAGTCGATGCCTCGCCCTGCTTCAGCTCTCGCTGGTCAGGCTGCAGCAGCTGACCAGCACCGATTGTCCGGCACTCCCTAGTGAGATGACCCCAGTACCTCAGTTGAAAATGCAGAAATCACCGGTCTTCTGTGTCGCTCGCGCTGGGAGTTGGAGACTGGAGCTGTTCCTATTCGGCCATCTTGCTCCGCCCCCCCAAATCAAGAACTTTTATAGAGTAAACCAAGACATTCCAAATATGGGAAAGATAAATGATTAACTTATTTAGTTTAAAATATATTTAAAGGATACATTGCATTGTTTTTTTTATTCTATCAGAGATTAAGGTTTCTATTGATTGGTTCTTTCTTTACCTCTAGTTTGAAATGGGAATACTGTATTTCTGTGAACATGAGTACGTTAGGCCAGGTCAGCAGGCTTAGACTCCGTCAAACTCTCTCGTCTTACCATGACTGCTCCCTGTGTCCTTGACCTTGACAATGGCAAAACAGCACTGCTGCTGCTGAGAAACCAAACCTACGTGCAAGCTTGCCAACCTGATGGTTAGTCAGTGGAACAACATTTGCAATGGGAAGTAGCTCTTTTCTAAATGGTGTTTATAACTATCATCCCACCAGTAAAGTCACTTCTCCTTATCACCTCTGTGTCTGAGTATGCCACCTGTCAATGTCTGTGTGTCTGTGGATGTGTGGATTTGCACATGTGCCCTTGTGTCCTCCTACTCTGTACTACTCCTGTGAGACTTCGGAGTCCTGCATAGGAGGGCTGTGTTTTCAAGGCTGGGGGCACTGCCTATATGGGCAAAATTTTCCCCCAGAGGCCTATTCTTTGGTAGCTGTTCTCACGGGGCTCAGCAGTCTTTCAGACACCATGGGGCTTCCAGATCCAGAAAGAAACCATGAGCCACTTTTACCACCTTATCTGTCTTGAAGAGTCAAGTTGAATTTCTGACATCGGAGGAAGCTTTGTATAAATCTAATGTCTACCTAATCACTGGAATTTTTTGTCCACTTCCAAGACTGGATTTGGGTAGGGCAGCAGGAGTCACTGAATGGAAGGTGGACAAATGGTTCAAATGAACAGTGGCAAGAGTGGTTGTCTGAGAATAGAGGTCATGTGTAAGAAGGGAATGTACCAGATTGGGTAAAATGGATGAAAACATTGGACTAAGCCAGGGAAAAAAGAAACCCGTTCCTTTTTCCTATCTTAATGGGCTGGATTCTTTGCAAGCCTCCCTTTCCCTTCCTAGAGCTGGTACCCCACGGATGCATTGCATCCTTATCACTTTCTTCGGGAATTAGAACAAAGCTGCCCACCTGTCTTACTGCTGGAGTCTTGTGGGAAGTCATCTTTCATTCTTTCTGCTGTCCACTGCACATACAGCCACTCTCCTACTTGAGGGAGCCCTGGGAATAAGTGTATTTGATATAATAGTTTTAATTTCCCATCCAAAATATCTCCAATTAAAGAGATTTTATAAGCCAGAGTAATGTGTTGCCTATACAATGCCACTTCTGGTTTCAAATCAGTGTTTCTAGCTCTTCTGCCAACATAACATCAAGTTACTGTTGGTTGACTACTCTTTTTTTTCGGTTTTGCTTGAATTGACTGACATTTGAGGTATTGAGTAGAGACAGCCTGAGACCCAAAGCTGACCCATTAACTCCCAGATGTTCACGATTTCCAAGGAAATGTTCTGTGCCTGTGGTTATTGTTCAGATGACTCCTTAAACACTCTCATCTTGGCACCTTTTGCACTTGTTAAATTCAATTTGAAGAAAGAACAGAAGACAGGGAGAATTTTGTGGAAAGCAATTATCCTGCACTTTTATGACCTTCATGTTTTTCCCATCGTATGAATTTGGGGGTTAACACTTGTATCAGTCAGCATGTAGCTTTCACTAGAATTTTGTTGTGTGTTACAGATAACCAGTTGTATCTAATTAAACAACAATGATGCCAGTACAAGGCATTTTCTGGGAATTAATGACCAGCTGGGAAAAGCTGATGGCTGGAGAGTCAGCCAAAGGCTGTTAGCTTCAGTCCACTATTAATCTCCAGAAATGCCATTTGTGACATCATTGTTGGTACTGAACAATGAAAATGGAAGAGAATTTACTGTTATTTGTCACGTACTTCTGAATAACAAATTCCTTATGCATTGTCAAAAAGTCATTTTTTTCTCTTTTATCCTCCAATTGTCCTTCAGTCTTATATGTTTTCTATACAGCAGTGGATGAAAATGGAATTTCTCAGATTCCATAAAATCGTGGGTGCCTCTTTTTTTAAAGAGTTCCAATTTGGGGAGTTTTATTTAAATATTTTGGATGGTAAAACTAGAATTTGTCTTCAGCTGTGATGCTGGAATTTGATGAGTGTCTATATTATCATAACTATCTGCTCATGGCAGGAAATGGTTACAAATGTTTTGAATAGCAGCTGTTGCTAGCAAAGATGTACATTCAACGAGATTCTAAGAAGTTAGAGTCACATTCCTAGTAGATGAAGGGAACCCTCTGCAGAAAAAGCTATCGTGGTGTGTCTATATATATTTTTGATTGCTGCTGCTGAATGCTAGAGGAAAATAGAGAACTGACTAAAATATTCATCACCATCTTGCATAATTTAATGACTTATAAAGGGAGACAACAATTCCTCATAGAGTCAACCTATCAAGAACTTGTTCTAAACTCGTAATACTAACTTAAAAGTGATGTTGGTTTTTATACCATTTTTTCCTTAACATGAAAGGAAGTTCTTAAAACCCCTTAAGATCCCAGCCAATGAGCTAGGAATGTTTTACCCAACACAGAAGCTTCATATCCCATCGAGATTCAGCCACCATTTGTTTATTTATTTATTTTTTTACAAACACCACGGCATTATTCACCCCACAAGAAATTTGCTTGGTAGTATCAGTCCTCCTAAATGCATGTTAAATGTATGCATTTCCGGTAGTAGAATGAGTCAGCTCATCATTAATCAAAGCTTTGGAGGCACTGACTCACTTCTGGTGAAATGGAATGGCCTCATTGGGAAGGGTGTGAAAGAAAATAATTCATGCTGGGGTCAGTTCCCTGTTTCTGAAAATGCAGATCAAATGTGCACCTATTTTCATGGAAGGTTTTCAGAATAGAGAATGTAGCAGTGAACCCTATAAAGGCAGATATCTTGCTTTTGCAGGGAATAAAAATAATAGTGATACAGAAACACTAGTGATACACTTAGGAAGCATATAAAGAGCCTAGAAAGAAAATGTGGACTGAGAGGATCCTGGTGTATACTTAAGGCCAAAATTATTACAACAGGCCTGGCTCTTTTACAATCCAACAAGGTAGTCCTTTGACGAGGTGTTGCTTCATGGGCTCTCAGCTGGAATCTCTTGTCTTCATTAAGGGGTTTTGAACATCTGAAGAATGTTTGCAACAGCTTCAGTTCTCTTTGGAAATCAAAGAGTAAAGAGCAGTGACTTTGATTTTCTGTCTGTCTCCGTGTATACTGCTTAGAAGTAAGGCCCTCACCAGGAGCTAGACCAAGAAAAGAAACAGAAGCAAATTTACTGATAATGGGTGGACCTTAGCCAGTTTAACCTATAAATATGTATATTGTATCTCAATCTGAAACCTATAAGTTCTACATGGTGTTTATTTAGATACAACATGAGTGTCCATATTAAAATACGTTTTTGCACTTTGGGTATGATTTAACACTGTTTTCATTGTACTAGCAACAGAGGTATATACAGTCGAGTAGCTGTTGGCAAAGCTTTAGTATTTTAAACTAAGCCCATTAAAATAAAATCACTAAGCTATTAGATGTTTTTCTTTGAAACTTTTCTTAGGGCTGTTGTTTTAGTCTTCCCTGGGAGTAGATTTGATTTAAGACATTCGCTGCTTTTCTGAGGCCCTAACTTGAGTTCATTTTGTTATGTGGTGACCACAGTTCTGGATGACGCCCCCCCTGGCACACAGGAATACATTATGTTACGACAAGATTCCATCCAATCTGCGGAATTAAAGAAAAAAGAGTCCCCCTTTCGTGCTAAGTGTCACGAAATCTTCTGCTGCCCGCTGAAGCAAGTACACCACAAAGAGAACACAGAGCCGGAAGGTTTGTGCACGACAGACGCGTGTTTTGCTTGTTTTCTCTCATTCTTCTTTCTTTCTCTTTCTTTTGGATTGTGCATTGCCCTCTGGTGTGCTGTGTGTTGTTCAGATCCTGCCATAGCTAGGAGGCCCCCTGGCTGGCTGGTGAAAGTGTTATACAGTCTCAGATGGGACGCTGTATAATATGGTCATCTCTGTCACAGTGCACAGCGTTACACTGCTTTTCACAGCTGAAACATTTTCAGTTGCTGTCATTTTATTGCCCCATTTGGGCTGGCAAAATTGCTTGCTTCTGTAGCCAACATCTGGCCAAGTCTGTTCCCATCACCTTGCATTCCTGAAGCGGCAGTCAGCTGAGGAATGAAACTTCTAAAATGAAATAATGAGAAGATTGTTTCAAAAATTGTCAACTCTCCTTCACTCCATAAAGCTTCTGCATTGCACTCGACGAATGCTCATGATCTACTTAGTTTGCTGAAGCAGGTCAGATTACCTATATAATGCACGCCCCGTTGCACTTTGCCATGGTAAAATGCATGCCTAAAGGAAACTATGAGTAGTTTGTTTTTTCTTTTCAGCTCAAGTACAGGTTTGGACAACTCTACTTGCTGTTACTTAAACTGAGGTTAATAAGGTACTCACTGCAACTCGTATCACAAATATACCTTCAAAGTATTTCATCTGGCCAGAAATGGTATTTATTCATTGTTTCCAACATTTTTGCATCTATCAAAGAGGAATATTTTTTCACATTACAAATAAAATGTGGTAAATGTATTGCATCTGTTTACATTCCAGCTTCCAAAATAACATCTGAGAATTATAATGTAAATGCGAATACTTATTGTTAAACAGCCCATTTTCCCCTCACATTAAATATCATTGAGGCAGTTTACCAATGAATGACATTTGGAAGTGACAAAATTCACCTGTTCTTTGGCAGTTGGTGTATACTTTTGTGGTTTTTGTATAATTTCTAAAAGCGACCTTGTTTCTAGTTCAAGTTGTCCTTTTGCATCATTAGAGGAATCCTTATGATAATTGTCTTTCTGATCTGGGAAGGACTGGCATGGGGGTTAAAATTTGGTGAGTAAATAAATTTCTCCAAATGCACTGTAGTCCACACTTTTGGAAGCAAAACTTCACAACTCAAAGTTTCCCCTTTTCTTCTTTCCAAATAGGGTTTTAGACAATCATTGGGAGAAAATGAGAAGCCTACATGTATCTGTGTTTAATTCAACAATAGAATAGAGCACTCATATTTATATTCTACCCATACTTTTGGTATCTAAACTATTCATGTTGAGTGTGACGACCAATTTCCACACATATTCATCTGGAGGTATAAATGGTGAACCTTTACAGTGAGTAAAAGCAATCATTTGGTTGTTTAGTGGAGAAGATACTAACTTTCTTTTGTACTTTATTGAAACAAAAAATTTTAACTAGTGACAATTACTTTACTATATATACTACATTCCAATATTCTCTGTTTTTTTTCTCTAAAAATTATAAACACACACACAGACACACAGACACACACACACACACACACATACAGAGACACACACACACACACACACAGTTTTTGTACCTTCAAATCAGCCTAAAAATCAAAATTTGGTTTCGTTAAGAAACATAACCCAGTTAAGAGGCAGCTGGTTAAATTCAGTCAAGCAATCAGTTACATAATTAAAATGTTTTTTACAATATTTCAGATTTTAAAAAACAGTTAAGACCCCATTCCTTTTATTATTACATACAATTTTGACAGGATCTGTTATTTTCAAGTACCATCTGGAGTGTATTGTCAATACTGTTATGAATATTTTCAGATATAGAGAATTCTTAAGAGAATAGGTAGCAGTTCAACTCTCTTCTACAAAGTTTGGGTAGTTTTTGATCTGTCATTTAATCCACATATTGAGCTGTTGCCATTGTGTTTAATGTGGCTGCCATCCTTTCACTTGTGTACTGTGATGATGGGCATTGCCTTTTTTCAGATTGGAGATTTTCCTTAGTCTTGCCCTCCTTTCAGGTCCTCCTGCCACGATATCAAAGCTAATATTTCTGTTTTTATTCTTATGAATGATTTGTAACTAGTATTAAAGTCAGAGGTTTTCTGGGATGACATTTAAATACTATTTGCAATCTTACTGTACCCCGGCAAGCAAGATCCCAGAATCTAATTGTGAACTCGGACCTTAAAATGAAAACACTTGATCTCTACACAAATTAACAGGATCCAGAAGACTTTAGATGGGGGCAAAAGAAAACATGCTGTGGAGCTGAACTTGGATAAATAAGGAAACATTGCCAAGAAATTAACATGCTTACTTCATGTAGGATATCGAAGCCCATCATTTCCAGGAGGTGAAGTAACTGTGGGTTTGGAAGGGTTCACTGGTCATTCTGGCAACCTGGAAGATTTTTGCAGGTGAAGTAATTGTGGGTTTGGAAGGGTTCACTGGTCATTCTGGCAACCTGGAAGATTTTTGCAGGTGAAGTAATTGTGGGTTTGGAAGGGTTCACTGGTCATTCTGGCAACCTGGAAGATTTTTGCAGGTGAAGTAATTGTGGGTTTGGAAGGGTTCACTGGTCATTCTGGCAACCTGGAACATTTTTGCAGGTGAAGTAATTGTGGGTTTGGAAGGGTTCACTGGTCATTCTGGCAACCTGGAAGATTTTTTGCAGAACTGTTTTATAATTGCCATCAGTTATAGTGTTCAGTTCCCTCTTAAAGTTGTTGTAACATTTTATTATAATTAGTAGAAATAAAAGACCTCTTTTTTTTTTTTTTTTTTTTTTTTTTTTTTTTTTTTTTTTTTTTTTTTAACAAATGGATAGTGTTTTGCATTAAAACGGTGTCTACACATTGAAACATTTCATTGTTCTGTGAAACATTTTGAAGAGATACTCCCTGTCATGGTCTCCGTGCCAAAACATGAGACCTTAATTGACCTTGGCTGTGGAGGCCCACCAATTCTACAGCAGGTGAAGGCAATGGACAGAGTGGTTAAGCCATACATCGTTTGGTCTATGCAATGCCAACATGCTAGTATAACCTCTCCTAATGAAGTTTTTTTTATGCAATATTAAAACCCCCAAAAGAAAAATTAAAAAAAAAATTTAAGCCTTTTGGGGAAATAAATGTTTGAATTGCATAAGCTTTAGAAACGATTAATTAAATTAAACAGGTTTATGTGTATTATGATACAGTTGGAATTACTAAATTGATAAAAATTATCCAACTCTTTTTTAATCAGTGTAAAGTCTTGCTATTTCTTCTGTTTGGCAGAGGTTTATAAGGGCTGGGCTATTTCCATAGTTTATGACCTCTTACAATTTGCTTCAGGTAATTTAACATTGTTTATAGTCACCCATCTTTTTAAAGATATTTTTGTATTATGCCCAGGGCCCTCAGAATCCATATAAAATAATACATAAAGGGACTAAAATATCTCACTGGGTTTTCAGGATACACGAAGGCCAAATTACACTTTGGCAAAACCAGGTTTCTATTTATGAATATCCAATTCCGAAACGATTTTTTAAATCTGTTCCAAACATTTGTGATTTTCAGTGACATGATTATTTCTATAAAAACCACTTATGATACAATATTATGTGAGTGCTGGAATTTGGCTGAAGAAGTGCACACAAAGTATCTGAGAGTCTAACTTGGCCCAGTACCAGCAATGTTCTTTGTTAAAAGAAAGCCACATGGAGAGTGGAGATCATTACCAAAATCTTTTTCTTACCGTTCCAGGAGCCTTTTGGCAAAAGAAAGTATAAGCTTCATAGCTTTATTTTTTTTGTTCACTTTATCTTTCTATGCCATGTGTGCCAAAATGAAATCACTAGTTTAGAGTAACTCCTGGAAGCCAATCTAATATTAGCATAGTTGTCATTTCCTAAATGCCACTCCTTGGGCTTTTACTGATGTTCGAAGATTGTTAAAGAGAATCACACCAAGATAAACATGCTTGCAAGTAGATAGTGCTGGAAATCTACAGGGAAAAGTAAATCATGGATTCCCAGCGTTTGCTTTTAGGGTTGAAAATTCTGATTACATAGTAAATGTGAAGAAATTAATGCAACACAGGAAAGTAGTACAGAGCTTGGTGATATGTCACCATCTTTTTATCAGGCATTTGGGCTCTTTCCTATAGTCCTGTTTTCATGTGATTACACACACACACACACACACACACACACACACACACACACACACACACTCTGTCTCCCTTATAGCATTCGTAACCTTTTTATTCAGAGAGCCGTCCAATCATTGTGGCTTTGGTTGGAGAAGAGAATCTGTACTGGAGACTGATGATAAAGTATGGCAGCTTCCACCAACCAAGAGAAAGCAAAATTATATGCTAAATGGTAAGGGGGTATATTTGTAACTACCATGTCTGTTACTCTGATAATGCGTTGCGCTATTCCAGAAAGAGCATACGTCACCATGAATATCAATCTTGCCTTAATGATGGGAGAGGAGGAAGTCAGAGGAATGCTAAGGAACATGCTGAGGGAAATGTTTTTCATCTTCATGGTTTTTCAACACTGTTGTTTCCTGTTGTACCTTTCTCATCTTAATACTAATTTTCCTTTCGAGAAAAATGTGTCAGTGTTAATTTGAATTAATAATTAAATAAAACTAAACTATGGTTATTAAATCATTTTGTCACTAAGCTAGAGTTGGGTAATAACCTCTGATGCTTGTCAGCTGAAAGTATCTTGACTTTCAGGAAAGACATAACTAGGTTCCATGTCTGTCTCCTTTAGAATAATTGAGGGGACATTCGTTTTCTATTAGAAAAGCATGGGGCCTTGGTTTGCATTTCTTTAATGATCAGCAATAATGAGCTTTTTTTTTTCTAATGTGTTTGTTGCCTGCATGAATGTCTTCTTTTGAGAAGTGTCTGTTCATGTCCTTTGCCCACTTTTTAATGGGGTTGTTTTATTTTTCCCTTGTAAATTTGTTTAAGTTCCTTATAGGCTCTGGATATTAGACCTTTGCCAGATGGACAGATTGCAAACATTTTCTCCCATTATATACGTTGTCTGTTCACTCTGATGATAGTTCCTTTTGCTGTGCAGAAGCTCTTTAGTTTAATTAAATCCCATTTGTCAATTTTTGCTTTTGTTGCAATTGCTTTTGATGTTTTCGTTATGAAATCTTTGCCCATGCCTATGTCCTGAATGGCATTGCCTAGATTTTCTTCTAGGGTTTTTATAGTTTTGGGTTTTATATTTAAGTATTTAATCCATCTTGAATTAAGTTTTGTATAAGGTACAAGGAGGATGTCCAGTTCTAATTTTCTGCATATGACTAGCCAGTTTACCCAGCACCATTAATTAAGTCGGGAATCCTTTCCCCACTCCTTGTTTTTGTCAGGTTTGTCAAAGATCAGATGGTTGTAGGTGTGCGGTCTTATTTCTGAGTTCTCTATTCTGTTCCATTGTTGTAAGTGTCTGCTTTTGTACCAGTACCATGCTGTTTTGGTTACTGTACCCTTATAGTATAGTTTGAAGTCAGGTAGCATGATGCCTCCAGCTTTGTTCTTTTTGCTTAGGATTGTCTTGGCTATGCAGGCTCTGTTTGGTTTCATACGAACTGTAAAATTGTTTTTTTCTAATTCTGTGGATAATGTCAATAGTAGTCTAATGGGAACAGCATTGAATCTATAAATTACTTTGGGCAGTATGGCCATTTTAAACGTACTTACTTTTTCTATCCATGAGCATGGAATGTTTTTCCATTGGTTTGTGTCCTCTGATGTATTTTGAGCAGTGGTTTATAGTTCCCTTGAAGAGGTGTTTCACTTCCCTTATTAGGTGTATTCCTAGGTATTTTATTCTCTTTGTAGCAGTTGTGAATGGGAGTTCGATTTGGCTCTCTGTTTTTCTGTTGTTGGTATATAGGAATGCTTGTGATTTTTGCACATTGATTTTGGATCCTGAGACTTTGCTGAAGTTGCTTATCAGCTTAAGAAGCTTTTGGGCTGAGACAATGGGGTTTTCTAGAGATAGGATCACATCATCTGCAAAGAAAGACAATTTGATTTCCTCTCTTCCTATTTGAGTTCCCTTTATTTATTTCTCTTGCCTGACTGCCGTGACCAGAAATTCCAATACTTTGTTGAATAGGAGTGGTGAGAGAGGGCATCCTTGTTTTGTGCTGGTTTTTAAGGGGAGTGCCCCCAGCTTTTGCCCATTCAGAATGATAATGGCTGTGGGTTTGTCATAAATGGCTCTTCTTATTTTGAGGTATGTTCCTTCAATAATTAGTTTATTGAGAGTTTTTAACATCAAGGGGTGTTGAATTTTACTGAAGACGTTTTCTGCGTCATTAGAGAAATGCAAATCAAAGCAACAAGGAGGTACCATCTCATGCCAGTCAGAAAAGTGATTATTAAAATGTTAAGAAACAACAGATGGTAGTGCGGCTGTGGATAAATAGGAATACTTTTCCACTGTTGGTGGGAATGTAAATTAGTTCCACCATTGTGGAAGATAGTGTGGCAATGCCTCAAAGACCTAGAACCAGAAATACCATTTGACCCAGCTATCCCATTACTGGGTATATACTTAAAGGAATATAAATCATTCTGTTATAAAAATACATGCATGTGTATGTTCACTGCAGCACTCTTCACAGTAGCAAAGACATGGAATGAACCCAAATGCCCATCAATGATAGGCTGGATAAAGAAAATGTGGTATACATACACCGTGGAATACTGTGCAGCCATAAAATGGAAAGAGATCATGTCCTTTGCAGGGACGTGGATGGAGCCAGAAGCCATTATCCTCAGCAAACTAACACACAGGAACAGAAAACCAACCTCCACATGTTCTCACATGTAAGTGGGAGCTGAACAATGAGAACACATGGACACAGGGAGGGGAACAACACACACTGGAGCATGTTGAGGTGGGGGTATGCGGGGAAGTGAGAGCACCAGGAGAAATAGCTAATGCATGCTGGGTTTAATATCTTGGTGATGGTTTGATAGGTGCAGCACACCACCATGGCACACATTTATGTAACAAACCTGCACATCCTGCACATGTACACCGGAACTTAAAAAGAAAAGCATGGGACCATGTGTTCTGGTGACTCTGAAGAGATAAGAAGACAGTATTCTCAACCTTTGTATTTCAAAGTCACTTTTTTTCTTTCATGACTTAGGACCACCCCTGCCTTTGATTTATGACCTGAAGGATGACAAAATGACATAAGACAATTTTCTTTGCTCATTGAAGCAAATGGCAGCTTAATTGAAGAGTCACAAGAAAGATAAAAAATAAAATTAGTCCAAATTAATGCCAGAAATCTGGTGGCCTTGGTCACTAGCAACGAGTAAACACGATCCTCTCCCCACAAAGTATTTAATTCTGATTCTCTTACAGCTTATGTCCTGATAACATTAGGAAACCAGCAATGGCAATGAAACTCATTCTTTCTTCCCTCCTATTTCTCCTAACTTATGGCAGCAAACACAAAATGAAGTCATATTTTGTGGATAGTTTCTACTCTCTGGAAAACTTATAGTCTAATCAAGGGGTATGTGTAGTAGCCAGTAATTCACTTTCATAAGATGGACATTTATCATTCTCTTATTGAATATATGCATTTCCATTCAGTCTCTAGGCTGGAGGCTGGCTTTTACCGTAGAAACTAATAACCTTTCATTCTTTAGAATATTATTCACCTTTTAAAGCAACTGACCTCTCCTCTCCCTTGATGTTATGTGTTCCAATCATGGTGGTGGTTTCCTTGAGACAAAATTGTTTCTCCTTTGTAACTCTCTTGGCTGAGGTCTTCCTTAGTTAATACTTGGAGCAGACATTTCTCCTGTATGAAGCCAGCACCAATGAACCGTTTCAGTCATTTATGTTTAAAATGATACTTATTTGCAAAAGTGCTTTGAAAGGTCTACTAGATGAGTGACAGTGTATGCTGGTGATTTTGATTTTATAAAGTCAAAATCAAAGATACTTGAAAACATCTGGAGATTATACATCCATGTGGGTGTTGCCCCTTTCAAGGCCAAGACATCAGGGATTGTGTTGCCAAGTTTTCTGGAGTTTTTTTCTCTTCCTAGCCAGTTGATAAAACACTTAAGAAATTCTGCCTTCTGGACTCAGCATGGTATGACCCAGCTAGGCTGTGTTCCATGTCCACAAAGGCATAGCCTGAAAGACTAGTTGATTCCCCAAATCACGCCCAATCCTGATGTTAGAAGTCTACCTCTATTAAGGAGATGCACAAGAATGTTCTGCTCCCTCTGCTCCAATTTTCACCCTGTCTTTTGTTTTAAATGACAATTCACTTGCCTGGTTGAAGAGAATACAGGAGTGAACTATAATCTTTTTCACAGGTTCTTAAATAGTTATCAGATCAACGTTTTCCAATAATATTTCATGCAACATTGATCATACATTTATCTAAAAAGACAGCATTTGCGGTCAAACATGTTTCCCAAATTATACACCATTCCTAGAGAGTCACAATGCATATGAGTATATGAAAGATTTTAAAGAGTCTTGCGGATTAAGAAGCTGTCTACCTCAGGCAATTCAGTGGTAAATAGCATCTTCCAGCTACTGGACCCTTTTACTGATAATACAGATAAACATCTTCCAAGTAACACTTTGGGACAGACTCTGCTGGCTCTACTAAGCAGTGTATTCTCATCAAAGATGAGCTTTGTCAAGTAGCACACTTGTGAAAATGATTGCTGTTCCCTTCCTCTCTGACTCCCACCTACTATCTTTAGAGAAAGGCTACTCAAAGTGTTGTTCATGTATCCCAAATTGTTTGTTATCAATCCATGACTAGATAAGGATCTTATGCCAGAAAGTAAATCGCTGCTTTGTTCGTGAAGAAAGTATTGCTGTCTTGCTGTGAAAAGTAATGTCAGTTGTACTAAATAAGAATTGTATTAAGTAACATAGTTCACAGATCAGTGCTAGGTTTCTGTACCATACATTGAGTAACACTGCTTTAGATTAGTGATTCTCAAGCTTGGCTGTACATTGGAATCAACTGAAGACCTTTAAATACTACTGATGCCTGAGCTCAACAGCAAACCAAAACCTGACAAACAAACAAACAAACAAACAAAACCTGCAAAATCTCTTGTCATGCTTCTGGTCCCAAGGATTTCAAATAAGAGATACTCAACTTTTAGTTATTAGTTTTTATACAGATAAAACGTTTCTATTCTATGTCCTTGTAAATTATTTCATGAGAAGAAATATTTCTTGAGAAGAAATAATTAAACAAAAAGAACTTTATAACTGGAAAAAAATTTATTGTGGTGGAGGCTCAACAGGGGTACTTTTTTAAAATCTCCCTAAGTGATTATAATGTGCTAACAGGGTTGAAATCACTGCCCTAGGAAATAATCACCTTGGCATAAGGTCTGCTGAGTGATGTCAGCTGTCAATCCAGGAATCTTATTATGCTGATTGCATGGGCCTTTTCAAAAGGTGCCCTGTGATAGAGGGCTCAGCTGGAGAGTCAGCCCTTATATGACCTTTAGAACTTATGGCCATGTAAGGTATCCATCTTTCCCACCATGTGTGCATATACACCTTTCTGAAGTTCCCTTTCTTTTTTGCCACACTGTGCTTTTAGAAAATAAATTAGGCTTCTCCATAACCGTGTGGTAATCTGCCACCTTGTGACCAACATTCTTTCTTGCAAGCAATTGTTGAAACACTTGTTCTGCTCTCCGAATCTGATGCAGCTTGCAAATATAGGTCAAAGAGGTGCTCAGAAGCCATGTATAACTGTACTTAAACAAGAAGATGGAGGAGAAAAGGGTGTCATGATATGCCAGAAAAGTACTGACAGTTATTTACTTGATTGCTACTGCTCTAGAGTAAGATTGCAAAGCTTGACTCAAGCAGCTTGGAACCTGGGTATCTGTCTCTGTTACACCAGAGGCTGTTATCATCGAAGCATTGCCCTCATCATCTAAATGTAATCGTCTACTGCATCATGAAAAGATTACAGCAGCCTGTATATGAAAATTGACTCTGACATGATTACGAGGCTTTCATTGCTATCCCTGTTTATAAATCATTCCTAGCATTTTAAACTACATGGATTCTGATATTCATTTCTTATACTCTACTGCATTTTTTAGTGTGCTTAAGAATAGCACCTTGAATAACGACCACTGGGAAAGTGTTAAACAAAGAGACATTACATTCTGCATTTTATCAGCACTTACCCTTGTCTTGCCTCATAGCCAACATCCACACTCACTCCAACACATGAAAATCACTTGTCCGCTTCCACCATGTGCTAGCAAATTTTTACTTATGTGCCCTAGCTATTTTAAGATATATATTCTCAGAACAGCTCCAGGACAACCTTCAGGCATGTCCAGCTTTGGAAGCAGCAAGTGTACATTGGCCCCAAGACCATATCTACAAAAGGGAAAGGGAAGAGAGCGTACTTCCATTGGGCCACATCTTCAGTGACAACACTGTGCATAGCCCCTTAGAAGCATGATCACAAAAACCCTGTCAGATAGGGTTGCTACCATCATTTCACAGATCAACAAACTAAGGTGCAGAAAGAGTAAGTCACTTCACCAGTAAATGGGAGGACTTGATTTGAACCTAGTTTTTCTGGCTTCTAAAACCCATGCCTTCTCCCCTCCGTGGCTTCTCCATATGCTCAGTTTCCCCACTCGTGCTCCACAAGTACATTTGTTATCTAAAACAAATTGTAGTGCTAAAAAGTGATCTTAAGTGTAAAGAAATAAAATTCTTCTACAGTCCTTCCTCAGCTTTGTGAAAGCAAGAGTTTGTCATAAGCAGAAGGGACACAGGAGGTACTTGCTCATTCTGTAGGCCTAAGATTAGGTGGAGTGCAGCACTCAAAAGGAGGAGATGAAATGACCTTTACCTTTAAGGAACTGAAGACTTGGTCCCGGCATACAAATAGTGGAATGATTAATGAATACTTAAATTCAATTTAAATGCAATAGATCTGTTCCTAGATAAAAGATATTAAAAGCTCATTTGTCTACTCTGCTTTCTTTAGGCTAGGGAATGTGCCTTTCCACCTATGTATTAGTCAGTGCTCACACTGACTAATAAAGAAATACCTGAGACTGGGTAATTTATAAGGAAAATAGGTTTAACTGGCTCACAGTTCTGCAGGCTGTACAAGAAGCATGATGCTGGCATCTGCTTAGCTTCTGGGGAGGCCTCAGGAGACATTTAATCATGGCAGAAGGCAATGCATGAGCCAGCACTTCACATGACCAGAGCAGCAGGAAGAGAGAGCAGGGTGGGGGGTGCCACACATTTTTAAATGACCAGATCTCATGAGAACTCACTATCAGGAGAACAGCACTGAGCTGATGGTGCTCAACCATTTATGAGAAATCTCCCTCATGATCCAATCACCTCCCACCATTCCCCACCTCTAATACTGAGTATTACAAGTCAACATGAGATTTGGGTGGAGACACAGATCCAAACCATATTAACCATAATAGTAAAAATGAGGAAATGTCATTTTTAATTATTCAAGAGCTGATTCCATTGTTTAACTTTTTCCCTGTAGAGTAAAATTTCTACCATTGTTGGGAGTATTACTAAAACTTGCCCTGAGCACTTTCCCAAGTCCCATAGGATCAGATATTACATAGACATCTGGGTATTAGCAAAGAATTATTTTTTATAACTTATGGGATCCCTACTCTCTAACCTGAGGTAATTAATAATGAAAACAATGATTGATAGTTATCCAGAACTTAGTATTTGCGGTAGGGACGGAAAGGGTATGACCCCTTCCTTCTCCATCATAAATGTTCACAGCGAACAGCCAGCACTGTAAGAAAACAGGTTGGCCGGGCGCGGTGGCTCAAGCCTGTAATCCCAGCACTTGGGGAGGCCGAGACGGGCGGATCACGAGGTCAGGAGATCGAGACCATCCTGGCTAACAATGTGAAACCCCGTCTCTACTAAAAAATACAAAAAACTAGCCGGGCGAGGTGGCGGGCGCCTATAGTCCCAGCTACTCGGGAGGCTGAGGCAGTTGAATGGCGTGAACCCGGAAGGCGGAGCTTGCAGTGAGCTGAGATCCGGCCACTGCACTCCAGCCCGGGCGACAGAGTGGGACTCCGTCTCAAAAAAAAAAAAAAAAAAAAAAAAAAGAAAAGAAAACAGGTTAATAAGAGAACAGTACAACAAATTTATTACTGTTATGCACACACATGTTCATACAAA
The DNA here is from genome assembly GCF_007565055.1 of Rhinopithecus roxellana. Taxonomy (NCBI): domain Eukaryota; kingdom Metazoa; phylum Chordata; class Mammalia; order Primates; family Cercopithecidae; genus Rhinopithecus; species Rhinopithecus roxellana. The sequence goes on along the minus strand of NC_044555.1, from coordinate 111,883,142 downwards.
ATATGAACTCAAAGAGAGGCCAACAGATTGAGACTTAAATGCCTTCTTCATAGGGGAGAGGGAAATGAGAGTTGTAGGAGCAGATGATTTTCAGGGAAAACGAATAGACCCAGTGCTCAGACAATGATTCAGAGGAGCAAAGGTTGTCTTATGCAGATAAAGTTTCTTAGGTAATCTCTTGGAACTACTATTTTAAGATATATATTCTCAGAACAGCTGTAGGACAACCTTCAGGCATGGTCAGCTTTGAAAACAGCAAGGGTACATTGACTTAAAGACCAGATCCACTAGGGGGAAAGGGAAGAGAGCACAATTCCACTGGCCCACTACTACATATAGTGAGAGCACTGTACATAGCCCCTTAAGAAGAGTGGATGAAAGGTCTGTCGGGTGTGGTGATGAGTCCCACTCTCTTCTCCAGTGGTTTGAGCTTTCTAGGTTATTTGATGAGATCCCTAGGGAGTGGGACTTAAGATGATTGTATTTCTTTTGGAAAGAAGCTTTTTTGCTCAGATAAGGAAATTCCAGAAGAGTCCCTCTCTTCATTTGGCATGGGAGCCGGTAGAAAAGGCAAGGTTAGCGGGACCTTAATTCTGTGGCAGCTTCTCCGATCTCTCAGCATGCCAAAGTGTCAGTCTTCAGGGTATCAGTTTATGGGCCCCCAACAGTGCCAAACACTTCACGTAACATCATCTTAATTCTCACAGTGATTTTTGAAGGTAAGTAGGTTCGTATTTTTTCTCTCCATTTTATAGGTGAGGAAACAGACACTCAGAGGTGAAATAACTTGTTTAAAGTCACCTGGCTGGAAAATGGTAAAACCAATACTGAACTGCAGCTTATCTCACTCCAAAGTCCGTTTTCTTTCAGTTACATGAAAATGTGTTTCAAACAAAAGGTGGCCTTAGAAGGGGCCCCCACTTTGTTCTCTAGTCGTGTGGGTTATACCTTATTGAGACATATTGCCTGATCTACCAAGTAACCAAAGCTGGAGGGACCTTGTACTTGCTGTCAGGAAAACAATAAAGAGTTGACTTGTTCTTAAGAGAAAATAGAAATTTACAGATTTAATTTAAAAATATGTTTTCAGGGCAAATTCCTATGACATTCGACTTGGTCAAAATACTTTACAATCTGCATTGTCAGAGTTGGAATCTATTCACTCTGCTGGTTTAAGTTTCTCCACCACAGGGCAGTTCTTGGTTACTTTAGGTCAATTTTTCTTCCACTTAAAAACTTTGTCTCACACAATATCTTCTGGCGACCTAAGCACCTGCATGAAAACACTGTCATTACACAGTGAGAAGTGACTTAAGGCACGTGAGTATTAAGTCCTGCTCACTGGATTGGGTCACTGTTAAGAGATTATTCTTTGCAGTTTGTACAAGGAGTGGGACTGCATACAATGGTCCATTTTCCTCCGAAAGCATGAAGAAGGAGGAGCCAGCAATTTTCATGATGCATTCTGTGCAGAAGATTCTATACTGTGCTATAGTTAGATGCTTAGCTAACAAGTTTTAGCATCTTTTATGTGCCAGGTACTTCAGGTTTATTATTGCTGATCTTCCCAACCACCCCATGAGGTGCGTGTCATCAGTCTTGAAAGGCATAATGGGAAATGAGTGTAGAGATGTGAAATTCTCATTCAAAGTCACACAGCTAATTGGTGTCTTGATTGAGATTCGAAGCCAAGTCTGTTTAGTTCCCAAGCCTGATCTTTTCCACCATACTGTACTCTCTCAGCTCTTTCTATATCCTGACTCCTTTTAGGCATAGGAAACGAGAAAAGAGCTCAGCACTATCTTACCGACTTTTGGCAAGAGCTTATCTTTAGAAGAAAACTGGAGAACTACCTTTAACCTCTCAGCAGGATAGACTTACCCAGTGCACCCAATGAAGGACTTCCTTGGTGTGTTGCCCACATCCTGGTTTGATTGTTGGGATACGCAGTAGGCAAGGGGTTAAACAAAGCAACATTCTTGAGATTTGTCACACATCCCTTCCCTTTGTTCCCTGTATGAACATCTAGTCACTTTCATTCCTCCTTGAGGGCAGAAATAGAATCTCAAGTGCAGGTCATTTTTCCTGAAATGCTTGCTTAAATGGTGTCATGCTTCAAACACATAGTTCACCTGGAACCACTAGGCCTTAACTGATTGTGTCGTGAGCTCCCTTGTGAAGAAAAGGGCAGGAGTGATGCAAAGTTCTGGGAGTGCTGTGTTTCTGAGGTGCAGTGCACTCTGGTAGAGGAAGCCCATTTTAGGTCATCCAGATTTGGGCACTCCTAGTAAGAGCTCAGAGATTTCATTCTTGCTCCAGATTTTTGTGTTCCCCTTGGATTGTGGTGATCTTTTGCACTGAGAGGTGTGGCATCCTTTTGACGATAGTCTGTCCACAAATACAGGGAGATTCTAGGAAATGACATACCCATATTGAGATTATTTGCTTCTTCTCTCTTTCTTTCCATGCATGAGCACAGGTGACTTACCCTGAAGTGGGTGTAAGACCTTCACAGAGGACCTCGATAAGGCAGGAGATGTCTCAGTTGAGCCCCACCAGAGACCTGCCCTTGCCCTCATGATGGCACAGTTGATTCTGTCCCTTCCAAAAGCACAAAACACTGGGACCAGGGAAACATGCCCCTTTGTGTTTGCTGGTTGCCATTCAAACAGGGTTTGAATACACACACACACACACACACACACGGACACATACTACTATTTAAAATAGTTTATTTGGGGGAAAAACTCTTAAAAGCAGAATAGTACAGCTCACATGGTACCTCTACTGGAGTTCTTTCTATGATACATCCAGCCCAACAAAGCCCAGATTAATCACAGCCCTTTATGGGATAATATGGGCTGAAGCAAGCCATTCATACAGCGAGGACATTTGTCTAGCAGAGTGCCTCAGGCTGTGAACAAAATCGGGTTCTTTTCAAGCAACAAGGAAGGAACAAAGGGCATTTCAAAAAGTGGGGATTATAGAAGCTGCCAGCTAGTAACTTTTCTCTTATGTTCCTTCTTCAGCCATTTCCCCTCTGTACTTACTTGATTTTTCTCTGAGAAGACAGCATTTAGAATCCATGTTAGAAGGTACATGAACTAATTCAGTAAATCTCTAATTGGCATACATGGTAAGCTGTTCACTTAGTGGATAATTGGTTAAATGTACCCAGAATATTTAATGAGGGAGAAAAAAATCCCCAAAGCAAATCAGAATAGTTGAGGAACCTTTTCCTCTATTGCCACTTTTTCTTTGTGAATGGCTACTGGTGTCTTAAAAGTGGTCTATCTCCCTTCCCAACCAGGACTCCATTTCAATATACAACCTCTATTGCATCCCTATTTATAATAGAGGTTTGTTAAATAGATACCGTAAGCATAGCACAGTGTCTGTCAACAGTAAGTGCTCAATTAATATTTATTATTACAAATAACTTATTTATCTAACACATTTAGATATTCTGCATTCAGCGGCCATTCGCTCTAATTCCAGGTGGCAAATGACTGAGTGCTTCTCATCACCATTAGCAGAATTGATATATTTGTTAATAGACGTTTATTGAGTGTCTTGCATAAGCCAGGCATTATGGTGGCTAGGCACAGCATGATAAGACAGATTACATCTCTGCCCTCAAGGAGGAATTAAAGACTAGCAGGAAAGCAGACTAGTTGATTATTAAGATTGTGTTGCATTCAAAAACACTCTAATACATAGTGGCTTAAACCAGCTAGATATATTTTATTTCTTTTGGGCTATAAGTTGGCTATGTGGTTCTGCTGATCTAAGCTGGGCTTTGCTGAGCTTTCCTGGGCTCAACAATATATTTGTGGTCAGCTGGTAAGGCAGGGTGGCACTGACTGTTCTATGATGAGTTTGTATAGCACACCTCAGCTCTCCATGTGTCTTTCAAGTCTTATTTATCTTCTCTAATATTTCATTTATTAATTTTTTTCATTCAACATTTACTGAGCAACTTTTCTGTGTGTCAGGCACTATATGGCCTTGCATTTAAATTGCTTCGGAATGAGTTCTATGCTGGTAACAGACATTCAATATTATTAGCCTCTGGCCAGTATTAAAACCATGAGAGCAGATGAGACACACAGGGAGAGAGAATAGGGAAGCAAGGCCTGGGGCATAGAAACATTGTAAGATGTTATAGAGGAGAAAGGACTCCAGAAGAAAAAGAAGGAAAACCAAGAAAATGAGGTCTAGGGAAGCCAAGGAAGGACTCGGCTTCAGGAAGGAGGAATGGCTCAGTAGAGCTGAATGCAGTAAATCATTGCTAATTTAATACAATCCTTTCATATATCCCTTTTAGCATCTAGGCTTTGTAATCCAATTCCTTTCAAGGTAGAACAGATGCCTCTGCCTCTCATGCTCTTGGGAATAGCTGGCATAAATCACTGAAATAGTTAAAATGACCCTTGATAGATGGAGTGATGAGGAATTAGATGCCGTCTGAGTGCTAAGGAGAGAGTAGGTCTTTGTAAAGATGTCATCAATTTTTCTTCTCTATAATGCCTGTTCAGTTTAAGGCTTTGGCAAGACCGATTTATTCTTTTGTTGTTTATCCTTCTGAGTGTAGTTAAACTTGCTCAGTAATTTTTTCTGTAATCTAAAAATATTGGACCACTGAGAATTAAAATTAAATCACCTCTTAAGTTTAGTATTTTAAAACTGACAAACTTTGAAGAAGCCATATTAATAGGGTGCAATCAAGATGACATTACATGTGTTGCCAATAAAGCAAGTGTTCTGCCAACTTTACAGACGTGCACTTTTGCTAGACTGTAGAAATTGATTCCTTGTCTAGCAGTGAACGTTTCTTGCTGAATAGAAGAACTAGTGTTTAAAAAGAACAAATACACAGTTTTGTGGTGAAGAGCTGTTAACGGTATGATATACAGTCTATGTAATTAGGCTAAGTTTTTGTCTAGAATTTGTGAATTTTGATCCCAAGGAAATGATAACTTCCTGTGCAAAATTTGATGAAAGTTTTCTGTACAGAGTGTCCCATTCACCAAGATCAAATGCTACTTCCTTAGTAGCCTCAAGGGAGGAAAGAGGCAATGTGTGTTTGGAATTAAAACAATAATAAATTAAATGAATTCATTTTTCATAGTGTAAGATAGAGTGTTTGGGGAAAAAAATCTTTTTTAAGGTTTGTGCTATACATTTGAATGTTTTTTTCCCTTGCATTTGGATTGTCCCTTAATTTGGACTACATTAGGATACTACCCATTTCTAAACTAATATCAGAGACTAGAGCTTTTAGACACTTTTTTCTGACTGCCCTTTTTCCTAAGACAGGAGAATGTCATGACAGAAAATACTTCATTCCCAAAAAATCTATTGAAAATTTTAAAAAGTAGAAAGAAAATACTGCATTCACGGATCCACCTCTAGCAGCATTCCATTTTTTCCTTAGCATATCCAATACTACTTTTCTTCCTGACTTTGTCTAAATTAAATCTGTGCTGAGAGAGGATCTGGTGCTTTGATTATAGGTTGGAATCTCAATAGTGGAACATGTGAGCTAACCAGGGAGCTTGTGAACCCCTTTGATATCCTGTCATCCTCTTCTCCTCTATGTGGTAACCTTGAGAAAGGACTTTGAAGAAGGAGGAGAAATATCTCTGCAGGTAGATGGAAAAAGGTTACATTTAACATGCAAACTGAACTTTATCTTCTCTCTTATTTAGTAATATCACTGCTGGTGGGAGGGGCAGGGAGTGGACACCGGGAAAATCAGAAGCCATCCTGTGCCCCTAGAGTGCTCTAGAGCTTTTGTATTTATTACATTTATGGAATGTTACCTATTTTTTCTACATAGAGGGTTTTAACAAATCAACCAACACATTCTAATACTTGATAATGGATAACATTGGCCTAAAAATTACACCAAATTATCATGAGAAGCACAAGTGAGACCTAAAACCCAGTGAGCATATCTGTTAGTGATGCTTTTCTGCTGTAAAAATTAGCTGAGATATTTATTTTTCCTTCAGTCAGTAGTGCCAGGCTCTGTGCTGAGCTAGAGCAGGATTTTTCAACTTTGGTGCTATTGACATTTGGGGCTAGATAATTCTTTTGTCAAGAGCTGTACTATATATTGAAGGATATTGAGCAGCATCCCTTGACTTTACCCACTAGATGCCAGTAGCACCCCATCCTAGTTGTGACAACTCAAAATATGGCCAGATATTGCCAAATATCTCATGAGGAGCAAAATCCCCTTGTTAAGAACCACTGGGCTATATAATACCTATACAAACAAAGCACATATAGCCTGAAAATTACTCTGCTTCTTTGAGAGCCAGTCAAAATACTTCTGGTTTCATCATAACCAAGGTTCTCCATCCTTGGGTTACTAAGATAATAGTTTCAACTTAATTCAAAGTCTACCTTACTCTTCCTGATCCTTCCCCTGCCCTTCTCAGACCTTTAACTTATCTCAGCTATTTCTACAAGTATAAATATATTTATATTATATAAGGCTTTCCAGTCGAGCTCAGTGTAATGATTTGGTGTAAGAAAACTGAGGCTACTTCGGGTTAAATTCCACTGTCATTGAATGAGTTCCAACTTGGTTTCTTCCCTGTGTCTACTATAAGAGATCTGGAGAAATATGACAGAGTCCCTGCCTTTTAGGAGCTTGACATGAAAACTCTGTATATGAAAAGGAATGTAAGGCAGTTATGTCATGGGCTCAGGCTCAAATATAAGCTCATTCAGAAAGATCTTTTCATTGCTGTCCTTTTAGAAGGCTTCTGCTCAGTTTAGCCTTTCTTCAGCAGGTCTGATGATGAGCAGAGGTGAAGGTATTCCTCAAGATTCTATTTTGCATGTTTTCATATCTAGGTCAACATTAAAAAGCTTAGAACATTCAAGCTAACTATTGAGACCCAACTAACATTGGGTACCTATAATGGTGCCAGGCACTGGGCTAGTTGCTTCACTCAGTATTTAATTTTTAAAATGACTGCCAAAATGAAGCATCACTTTGTCCTTACATCATCCTGGTTTCTTTACACTGTCAGCAAGTGTTTGAGATCAGGAAAGAAAGTATTTTGTGAAGTTTCACATAATATTTTGGGGGCCATACAGTAACTAAACTCATTAAAATTCAGAGAAATTAATATTTCAAAAGACTATTAAAGAATATAATTAAATTTACCTCTCAGCTAATTTAATATATTTTGACTTTTTTTTTTTTTCAAAAGCAATTGTGGTTTATCTGGTTCCTGTTTCTTAGCTTTGATTTTGTTCCTTTATCATGGTAAAGTGCCCTCAGTGACTCATGTTACTTTGGATAAGGTCTGTTCCTTCTTTGAGTCTCCGTATCCTTATATATATAAAAATTAAAAAAAAATTAAAAACAGGATTGAACAGGGGAAATCATAATAAAACAATAATATAACAGTGGATATCTAAATGAAAAAAGGGAAAGGTAAGTGAAAACAGATGTGGTTCCTTTCAGACGAGAGCCTCCCCATACCTGACTCTCACTGTGTATTGTACACAGTGTATGGTACTGAATTCTCTTCTTATTTTATATATCTCAAGATGGTTTAAAATAAGACTCAATTCGTTACTATGTTTCCTGACAACTTTATGCATCGTTAAAATGGAAATTCAACTAATAGATATTGTTGAAGTCTGACTTCATAAATGTTTCAAGTTTTTGCTGCCTTGGTTGAGCTCGAGGGGAGGTTTCCTGGCCATATATGATGGCCATGGGCTTCTCCTTTTTCACATTTTTGCTGAAAGTCATGATCTTAATTCTAGGCTTTGAGAAGAGTAAAGCCTAGGTATGACCTGGTATGGGCACAGGGAGAAGCAAAAGTAACGTTTTCTAAATATTTGCCTGTCTTCCTTTTGAAAATTAGTTAACCTGTTGAATTTGCTAAGTAACTTACCCAATATCTCACCATTAGAAAATGGGGAGATCGAAGTGCAAAACTATATACTCTTTCCAAGCCACACTCTGTTTCTTCCCAAAGGGAGACTCTCAAGACCTGCTATATGGATTAGGAGGTAAGCATACTTTTCCTTTTGTTACCTGTTAACTCTTCCTTTTAGTGCGTCAAATCTTGACTTCAGGGACCTAATGCTTTCATGAACCTAATGCAAATAGCTCCTTGTTTTGTGTTATTTTGTGGAAGAATAATTTGGAGCAAAGAAAATCCCCTCACCATAGGCAGAAAATCAGAAACCGGCAGCGAGAGAAAATGCTTGGTTGGTAGACCACCATCCTGGCCACTGGACTTCATACCTTTATATCCTGAGTCAAAATGATAGATATCAATTTTAACATCACTCCTCAATTCACCAGCCCCTGTCTTGGGGCTTCCCTGGCATTCATGTTCTACCTATATTTCCTTCCTTCCCTTCCAGATACACAGTGAGAGTCATGAGAGTCAGGTATGGGGAGGCTCTAGTCTGAAAGGAACCACATCTGTTTTCACTTACGTTTCCCTTTTTCATTTAGATATCCACTGTTTTATTACTGTTTTATTATGGTTTCCCCTGTAAAGAAGTATACAGTGGCAGGGCGACCTGTTGTGCATATCGAATTTTACCATTCATTTGCTTCAATGTTTGCCTATTTCTGCTAGAAGTTGAATAACAATCCATAGTCTCCCTGGGTGTAAACTGTTTCTGGATAAGCCTTAGGTACACAGGTGGGATGTTTATCTAACTAAAAGTATAAAGGTTTTCAAACTACCCGTTTCTCTTTTAGATGGTAGCCTATTCATAGAAGTAGCACTACTGATTTATGAGCACCATAGCTGCTCGAATCTCTAATATTTCTACAGCTATTCCAAATTCCAGTAGTTTAGATAATGGAGAAGTTTAATGAATAGCTAGAGAAACATACAGATGTTCCAGTTTCAGTGGAAACTAGACAACCTTGTAGAATATTGCCTCAAGTCAGGTTTTCCTCTCTTTACCTTTGTCCCCAGCATCTGACTTTGGATTTAGAGCAGCAACACTATAACCACCATTTCTAAAGCGCAATCTGGGCCAGATATCACGTCAAGTTTCTATAATCTCAATAGAAATGCTAGAATGTAGATATTTTATCCCAATTTTATACAGAAGGAAATTGAACCTCAAAGAGTTTAGGTAAGGCAGAACTGAAAAACCCAGGAGGTGTTAAAAATATAAGGTGATTTGAATTTTGAACTGTAAGTTTTCTAAACCAGATGACTTTTCCATCTGGGGTGTTACCTGGGTTACTAACTTGAACTGTTGTTTAAGATGTGGCTAAATTTAAATTTATATTCTCTATTGGCAAAATATTTTATTCTAGAGTAATTGCTATAATAGGTACAAAAACACTGCATTGGTAAATCTTTTGTTAGGTATAAAGATGGTAGCTGCATATGTATGCATTCAAATCTGCTTGTTCATAAATGGAAGACCTGATTTATTAAAGATTTTTCATATCTGACATTTTAACTTGAGATTTTTCACTTTTCTTTTTCTGTGAACAGCACAGCTCGTCACTATAAGTTCAAAGTTTGTCAAGTTCATAACTCTTAAAAACCTTGCACAAACCATAACCTCACCCTTTGCCTTCCCAGATCTATTCCCAATACTCTCATCTTGATATATTCGTGGAATAACCCTTCATTCTCAATTTCTCAGCACTTTTCTGAGACCCTCTGTCTTAGTCTGTCTTCTGCCGCTATAAAAGAAGACCATAGACTGGATAATTTATTTTTTAAATGATTCATTTGACTTACCATTCTGGGAGATGGGAAATCCAAGATTGAAAGGCCACATCTAGTGAGGGCTTTCTTGCTGTGTCATAAGATAATGAAAGCCATTATATGACAAAGAAGTGTGCAGGTATGAAAGATAGAGGAAATTGAACCAAACCCATCCTTTTATCAGGACCCCATTCCTGCCTTAACTAATCTATTCCTACAATAGTGGTATTAATTCATTCATGAGGGCAGAGCCCTCACGCCCTAATTACCTTTTAAAGGTGTCACCCATAAATACCATCACATTGGCAATTAAATTTCAACAGGAGTTTGGGGGGACTTATACAAACCATAGCGTTCTTCTCCTAGTCCCTCAAACTTCATGTATTTCTCACATTTAAAATAGATTGATTCCATCCCAGTAGCCCCAATAATCTTATTTCAATACCAACTCTAATGTTCAAAGTCTCATCTAAATCATATATTGGTGAGACTCAGGTTGGCAAATTCCTCAGGCAATTTATCTCCAGCTGTGAGACTGTGAAATCAAAACAAACTGTCTACTTTCAAAATTCAATGGAGGGAATGGGGAGTGGCCAAGATGGCTGACTAGAAGTTCCGTGGCTCTCACAGAGAGGAATGGAAAGGGCAGTAAAACACAGCACCTTCAACTGAAACATTCAGGTACTCACATTGGGACTAATGAAGGAAACAACTCAACCCATGGAGAGCCAAGAATGACAGCCCACCTGAGAGTGACACAGAACCAAGTGAACCTCCCCCACCCAAGGAAGCAGTTGAGTAGAATGTGTGACCCTGGGAAACCACAATTCTCCCATGGATCTTTGCAACCCTCAGGTCGGGAGATCCCCTCATGAATCCACTCTACTGGGACCTTCAGTCTGACACACAGAGCTACATGGAGTTTCTGCAGAGTAGCCACTCGGGCACGTGTGGAGACCCAGGAGCTTTAGATACTCCAGCTTTTCAGGCTTCTTAGCAAAAGTAACTGCAACTCCAGCAAAGTGGGAGGTTGAACACCTGTACATACCCTTACAAAAGGGGCTGAATCTAGGGGGCTAAGCAGTGATAGTCTTCCACTGTGCCTCACAGGATAAGACCCACTGGTTTTATCCTGTGATAAATACACAGGATAAGTCCACTTCCACTGTGTCTCACAGGATAAGACCCACTGCTTTAGAATTCCAACCAGTCACCAGTAGCAGTATTGCACCTACCTGGGACAAAGCTTTCTGGGGGAATGGTGGGGCGCCATCTTTACTGTTTGGGCAACTTAGCTGATCCACCCTGCAAGCTTTGGAGAGTCTAAACCTACCAAGGTTTGAAGGGATCCCCCAGCACAGCACAGCTGCTCTACCAAAACATGGCCAGACTGTTTCTTTAAATGAGTCCCTGCTCTTTTCCTCTTCACTGGGCAGGAACTCCCGACTGGGGCCACCAGCCACTCAAGCCAGTTTTCTCTGGCCAACAGAGATTTGAAAACTCCCTGGGACAGAGAACCCAGAGTGAGGGGCAGGCTGCCATCTTTGCTGTTTGGGTGACACAGCCAGTCCAGCCTGTGGGCCTTTGAGTGTCCAAACTGACAGGGGACAGAAGCAGTACCCCAGCAAAGCGCAGCTGCTCTGCAAAAGTGTGGTCAGACTTCTTCTTTAAGCAGGTGCCCAATCAGGTTCCTCCTCACGGGGCAGAACCTCCCAGCCAGGGCCTCCAGCCACCCCCACTAGTGTTCCCTGGTCTACAGAGTTTTGAAAATTCCCTGAGATTGAACTTCCAGAGGGAGGGGTGGGCTGCTATCTTTGCTGTTTAAAAACTTAGCCTCCAGCTTCTGCAGAGCCCAAGCTGACCGGGCGTGGAAGTAACACCAGAGCACAGCAGAGCAGACCCACAAAAATGTGGTCAGACTGCTTTCTAAAGTGGATTCCCCAACCCATTTCTCATCACCAGGTGGAGCCTCGCACCTGGGGTCTCTGGCTACCCCTAATGGTGTTCTCTGGCTGACAGTCGTCTCAGCCCTCCCTGGGAGGGAGCTCCCAACTGGAGGGGCAGACTGCCATCTTTGCTCTTAGGACAATATAATCATTCCAGTCTTCAGGCTTCAGAGTGTCCATGGTGACCAGGGGATGAAGTGGACCCCCAGCACAGCACAGTAGCTCTACAAAAAATGTGGCCAGGCTACTTTTTAAAGCATGTCCCCAGTCTCACTCCTCCTAACTTGGCAAGACCACCCAACTGGGATTGTCCGCCACCTCCTATACATGTGTTTAGGCTGGCAACAGGTCCATACCTCCCTGGGATGGAGCTCCCAGAGGAAGGGGTTGGCTCCCATATTTTGCTGTTTCACAGCCTTCACTGGTAATACCTCCAGGTACTCAAAAATTCAAGTCTACTAGAAACTGGAGCAGACCCCCAGCATGCCACAGCAGCCCTATGGAAAAAGGGCCAGACTGTTAAAGGAAAAAAAAAAAAAAAACCACCCAAAGGTCAGCAGCCTCAAAAATTGAAAGTAGATAAGCTCACAAAGATCAGAAATAATAATCAGCAGAAGAACACTGAAACCTCAAAAAGTCAGAGTGCCCTCTTTCCTCTAAATGAGTGCTTCACCTCGTCAACAAGGGTTCGGAACTGGGCTGAGGCTGAGACTGAGATGACTGAAATGACAGAAGGAGAATTCAGAATATGGATAGGAATGAAGTTCACTGAGCTAAAGGAATACATTGTAACCCAATGCAAGGAAGCTAAACATTATGAGAAAGCATTGTCAGAGCTGACAGACAAAATAGATAGTACAGAGAAGAGCATAACCAACCTGCTAGAACTGATAAATACACCACAAGACTTTCATAATGCAATCACAAGTATTGATAGCCAAATAGACCAAGTGGAGGAAAGACTCTCAGAGTTTGAAGATTGGCTTTTTGCAACAAGACAGGCAGACAAGAACAGAGAAAAAAAGAATGAAAATGAAAGAACAAACCCACTGAGAAATATGGGATTATGTAAAGAGACTGAATCTACAACCAACTGATGTACCTGAAAGAGATGAGGAGAATGGAACCAATTTAGAAAACATATTTCAGGATATCATCCATGAGAACTTCCCCAACCTAGCTTAAGAGGCCAACATTCAAATTCCAGGAAATGCAGAGAACCCCACTAAGATACTCTACAATGAGATCATCCCCAAGACACATAATCATTAGATTATCCAAGGTCTAAATGAAAGAAAAAATGTTACAGGCAACTAGAGAGAAAGAAAGGCCAGGTCACCTAAAAACGGAGGCCCATCAGACTAACAGCAGACCTCTCACTTGAAACCCTGTAAGCTAGAAGACATTGGGGGCCAATATTCAACATTCTCTTTCCTTTTTTTAACATTCAACAATCTTAAAGAAAAGAAATTCCAAGCTAGAATTTCATATCTGGCTGAACTAAGCTTCATAAGTGAAAGAGAATAAGATGCTTTCCAGACAAGCAAATGCTGAGGGAACTTGTTACCACCAGACCTGCCTCACAAGAGCTCCTGAAAGAAGCACTAAATGTGGAAGGAAAGACTGTTACCAGCCACTGCATAAACACACTGAATTACACAGTCTGTACACAGCCCAGTGACATTATAAAGCACCACATAAACAAGTGTGCAAAATAACTAGCTGACATAATGATGACAGGTTGAAATCCACAGATATCAATAAAAACTTCACATGTAAATGGGCTAAATGCCCCAATTAAAAGACACACAGTGGCAAGCTAAAGATCAAAGACCCATTGGTATGCTGTCTTCAAGAGAACTATCTCACATGTAGTGACATATGTAGGCTCAAAAATAAAGGGATGGAGGAAAATCTACCAAGGAAATGGAAAACAGGAAAAGTAGGGATTGCAATCCTAGTTTCTGACAAAACAGACTTTACCCAATGAAGATCAAAAAACAAAACAAAACAAAAATAGACATTGCATAATGGTAAAGGGTTCAGTTGATCAAGATCTAACTATCCTAAATATTTATGCACCCAACACAGGAGGGCCCAGATTCATAAATCAAGTTCTTAGAGACCTTCAAAGAGACTTAGACTCCCACACAGCAACAGTGGGAGACTTTAATAACCCACTGACAATATTAGATCACTGGGACAGAAAATTCACACAGATATTCAGGACCTGAAATCATCACTGGATCAAATGGACCTAACAGCTACAGAACTCTCCAACTCAAAACAATAGAATATATGTTCTTCTCATCACCACACGACACTTACTGTAAAATTGATCACTTAATCAGAAGTGAAACACTCCTCAGCAAATGGAAAAGAACTGAAATTATAACAGACAGCCTCTTGGACCACAGCACAATCAAATTTGAAATCAAGACTAAGAAATTCACTGAAAACCACACAATTACATGGAAATTGAATAACCTGCTCCTGAATGACTTTGGGGCAAATAGTAAAATTTAGGTGGAAATCAAGAAGTTCATTGAAACTAATGAGAACAAAGATACAGTGTACCAGAATCTCTGGGACACAGCTAAAGCAATGGTAAGAGGTAAATTTATAGCTTTAAATGTCCACATTGGAATGTTACAAGGATCTCTAGTTAACAACCTAACATCACAACTAAAAGAACTAGAGAACCAAGAGCAAACAAATCCAGAAGCTAGCAGAAGACAAGAAATAACCAAAATCAGAGCTGAATTGAAGAAGATAGAAACATGAAAAACCATTCAAATGATCAATCCATCCAGGAGCTGTTTTATTTTGTTTTCTTTTGTTTGAAAAAATAAGTACATAAAATAGACTGCTAGTTAGACTAATGAAGAAGGAAAGAGAAGATTCAAATAAACACAATCAGAAATGACAAGAGGGATATTACCACTGACCCCATAGAAATACAAACAACTATCAGAGAATAGAATGAACACTTCTTTGCACAGAAACCAGAAACTCTAGAAGAAATGGATAGATTCCTAGACAGATACATCCTCCCAAGACTGAATTAGGAAGAAACTGAATCTCTGAACAGACAAATAACAGGTTCTGAGATTGAGGCATTAATAGATAGTCTACCAATTGAATAAAGTCCAGGACCAGAGGGATTCACAGCTGAATTCTACCAGATGTACAAAGAAGAGCTGGTACCATTCCTACTGAAAATGTTTCAAAAATTTGAAAACAAGGGATTCATCCTTAACTCATTCCATGAGGCCAGCATTATCCTGATAGCAAAACCTGGCAGAGATACAACAAAAAAGAAAACTTCAGGCCAGTATCCTTGATGAACATCAATACAAAAATCCTCAAGAAAATACTGGCAAACCAAATCCAGCAAGCACATCAAAAAGTTAATCCACCATGATCAAGTAGGCTTCATATCTGGGATGCAAGGTTGGTTCAGCATATACAAATCTATAAATATGATTCATCACATAAACAGAACTAAAGACAAATACCACATGATTATCTCAGTAGATGCAGAAAAGGCTTTCAATCAAATTCAACATTGATTTATTTTAAACACTCTCAGTAAACTAGGTATCAAAGGAACATAACACAAAATAATAAAAACCATCTATAACAAAGCCACTGGCAACATTATACTGAATGAGCAAATGCTAGAAACACTCCCCTTGATAACCAGCACAAGACAAGGATGCCCTCTGTCACAACTCTTATTCAACGTAGTATTGGCCCTCTCGACCAGAGCAATCAGGCAAGAGAAGGGGAACATCACACACCCGGGCCTATCACGGGGAGGGGGGAGGGGGGAGGGATTGGACTGGGAGTTATACCTGGTGTAAATGACGAGTTGATGGGTGCTGACGAGTTGATGGGTGCAGCACACCAACATGGCACAAGTATACATATGTAACAAACCTGCACGTTATGCACATGTACCCTAGAACTTAAAGTATTAAAAAAAAAAAAAGTAATAAATCACCTCCACATAAGAGGAGAGGAAGTCAAACTATCCCTGTTAGCAGATGACATGATCCTTCAGCTAGAAAACCCTAGTCTCAGCTCAAAAGTTTTTAAGCTGATAGGAAACTTCAGCAAAATCTCAGGATGCAAAATCAATGTGCAAAAATCACTAGCCTTCCTGTACACCAACAGTCAAGCCGAGAGCCAAATCAGGAGTGAACTCCCATTCACAATTGCCACAAAAAGAATAAAATATCTAGGAATATAGCTAATGACTGATGTGAAAGATCTCTACAATAAGAGTGACAAAACACTGCTCAAAGAAGTCAGAGATGACACAAAGGGAGAAACATTCCATGTTCATGGATAGGAAGAATCAATATTGTTAAAACGGCCTTACTGCCTAAAGCAATTTATAGATTCAATGTCATTCCTATTAAACTTATTTGTAGAACTAGAAACTATTTTAAAGTTCATATGGAACCTACGGAGATCTTGAATAGCCAAGGCAATCCTAAGCAAAAAGAACAAAGTAGGACGCATCATGCTATCTAACTTCAAACTGTATACTACAGGGCTACAGTAACCAAAACAACATGGTACTGGTATAAAAATAGACACATAGACCAGTGGAACAGAATAGAGAGCCGTGTAATAAGTCTCCATACCTATAAATACCTGATCCTTGGCAAACCTGATTAAAACAAGCAATGGGGGAAGGACTCCCCATTCAATAAATTGTGCCGGGATAAATGGCTAACCATATGCAGAAGGTTGAAACTGGAACCTTTTCTTACACCATATACAAAAATCAACTCAAGTGGGATTAAAGACTTAAATGTAAAATCCAAAACTGTAAAAACTTTAGAAGAATATCTAGGCAATATCATTCAGGATATAGCCATGGGCAAAGATTTTATTACAAAGACGCCAAAAGCAATAGTGACAGAAGCAAAAATTGACAAATGGAATCTAATTAAACTAAAGAGGTTCTGCACAGCAAAATAAACTATCAAAAGACTAAACAGACAACCTACAGAATGGGAGAAAATTTTGGCCAGACATGCATCTGACAAAGGTTGACATCCAGCATCTATAAGGAACTTAAACAAATTTACAAGAATGAAAATAAACAACCCTATTAAAAAGTGGGCAAAGGACACGAACAGATACTTTTCCAAAGAAGACATACAGGCGACCAATAATCAAATGAAAATAAAATCTCAACATCACTCGTCATTAGAGTAATGCAAATCAAAACTACAATGAGATACCATCTCACACCAGTCAGAATGGCTATTATTAAAAAGTCAAAAAATACCTGATGCTGGTGGCAAGGCTGTGGAGAAAAAGGAACACTTATGCACTGTGGATGGGAATGTAAATTAGTGTAGCCATTGTGGAAGACAATGTGGCAATTTCTCAGAGACCTAAAACAGAAATATCATTCAACTTAACAATCCCATTACTGGATATATACCTAAAGGAGTATAATTCAATCTATTATAAAGACACATCCACGTGTATGTTCATTGCAGCACTATTCACAATAGCAAAGACACAATGATAGACTGGATAAAGAAAATGTGGTACATATACACCACGGAATACTATGCAACCATAAAAAATGAGATCCTCTCCTTTGCAGGAACATGGATGGAGCTGGAGGCCATTATCCTTAGCAAACTAACATAGGAACAGAAAACCAAATACTGCATGGTCTCACTTATAAGTGGGAGCTAAATGATGAGAACACATGGACACATAGAGGGGAACAACACACACACTGGCACATTTCAGAAGGTGGAGGGTAGGAGGAAGGAGAGGATCAGCAAAAATAACTAGTGGGTACTTGGCTTAGTACCTGAGTGATGAAATAATCTGTAAAACAAACCCTCATGATACAAATTTACCTATGTAAAAAACCTACAGTTCTTCCCTTGAACTTAAAATAAAAGTTAATTAAAAAAAGAAAAATAGAATGGCAAAGGAAAAAAATAACAACATACAATGGAGGGACAGGAATAGAATATATATTCCTATTCTAAAATGGAGAAATAGGCACGAAGGGTTAGTTGTTTCAAATAATTCCCAAACCCAACAGGGAAAACATCATTAAGTTTAAAGCTGGAGAACAATCTCCTTTGACTCCATGTCTCACTTCTTCGATACACTGAGGTTGGGGTTGGGCCCCCAAGGTCTCAGACAGTTCTGCCTCTATGGCTTCTCTGCGCTCAGTCTACCCAGCAGCTCTCACAATTTGGAGTCTTATGCCTGTAGCTTTCCTACTATGGAGTTGGCCACTTGTGGCCCCATAGTTCTGGATTCTCTGAGGTTGCCTCTTTCCCATGGCTCCTCTAGTCATTGCCTAGTAGTCTCTCTGTGTGACAAGTCTATAACTAGGCCCCCAGGCAGTCCACAGCATCCTTTGAAATATAAGTGGAGGAAGCCATCTCTACACAGCTCTTGCCTTCCACAAACCTGAAGAAGTAGCACCACATGGATGCTGCTAACATGTATGGCTTGTCCGTTCTGGAGCAACAGGTTGAGCTGCACTTGAGCTCACTTAGGTCACAGCTGGGTTGGCCAGGGGACACTGTGCTGGAATGTGGGGAGAATAGACCCAAGGCATCCTTAGGCAGAGAGTGCATGGAAGATGCCCCAAGCCCTTCACCCAAAACCATTCTGCACCCCCGGTGCCGTTGGACTGTGATGAGAGGGGAAGCCTCAAAGATCTTTGAGATCTTTGAAATGCCTTCAGGATATTTCTCCCATTGTCTTGACAAGTAGCTCCTGCTCCCTTCTATTTATGATAATCTCTTTAGCAAATGGTTGCTTGGCAATACCTTTCATTTGCTTTCCTAAACACACCTGTTCTCCTTCTTGTAGGAGATAGCTTAAAACACACACACATGTACACACACACACAAACACACACGCACCTTTTCACTCTTTACATGGCCAGGTTGCAAATTTTCCAAACTTTTCTGTTCTGCTTCTCTATTTTAATTATAAATTTTATCTTTAAATAATTTATTTTCTCTTACATCTCACTGTATGTGATTAAAAGTTGCCAAGCAATAGCTTCAATGCTGTGCTGCTTAGATATTTCTTCAGCCAGATTCACCACTCTTAAATTATGCATTCTATAAAGTTCTAGGACATGGGCACAATCCGGCTCAGTTTTTTATAATTGTATAGCAAGGATGGTCTTTACTCCAGTTTCCAATACTTTGTTTCTCATTTCTCTCTGAGACATCCTCAGAAGGGTCTTTTCTTTCCGTATTTCTATCAACATTCTGATCATAATCACCTAAGTAATCTCTAAGAAGATTTGAATTTCTCCTATAGCTCTCTTCTTCTTTTGAGCCTTCACCAGAATCCCCCTTAACATTCTATTCACAGCCAGCTAGGCTTTCTCTAGCCTATTCTTCCAAATTCTTCCAGCCTCTGCCCATTACCCAATTCCAAAGCTACTTCCACAGTTTTAGGAATTTGTTATAACAACATTCCCATCTTTTAGTACCCATTTTCTGTTTTTGTTTGTTTTCTGTTGTTACAATAGGCTACTACAGACTGGGCAATTTATTAAGAATAGAAGTTTAAGCCAGGCACGATGATTCACACCTGTATTCCCAGTACTTTAGGAGGCCGAGGTGGGTGGATCACCTGAGGTCAGGAGTTTGAGACCAGACTGGCCAACATGGTGAAACCCTGTCTCTACTGAAAAAATACAAAAATTAGCCAAACATTGTGGCGCACACCTGTAATCCCAGCTACTTGGTAGGCTGAGGCAGGAGAATCACTTAAACCTGGGAGGCAGAGGTTGCAGTGAGCTGAGATCATGCCATTGCACTCCAGCCTGGGTGACAAAGCAAGAATCTGTCTTAAAAAAAAAAAAAAAAAAAAAAAAAAAGTGTATTTGGCTCAGGGTTCTGTAGGGTATGAAGTCAAAGGTTGAGTGGCATCTTGTGAGGACCTTCTTGCTGAGTCAAAAAATGGCAGAAAGCATCTGCCTTAGTCCATTTTGTGTTGCTATATGGAATACCTGAGGCTGGGTAATTTGTAAAGAAAAGAGGTTTATTTAGCTCAGAGTTCTGCCTGAACAAGAAGCATGGCACTGGTATCTACATCTGGTGAAGTTCTCAGAGTGTTTCCACTCATGGAAGAAGCAGCAGAGCAGGCATGTGCAGAGATCACACGGTGAGAGAGGAAGCAAGAGAAGGGGAAGAGGTGCCAGGCTATTTTTAACAACCAGCTCTCTTGGAAACCAGTAGAGTAATAACTCACTGACCCCCTAGGGACAGCATTACTCACTTCCACGCCCCAAATAACTTCTACTAGGCCCCACCTTACAACACCCCCATACTGGGGTTGAAATTTTAACATGAGATTTAGTGGGTACAAACAAACCATACCCAAACTATAGCAGCATCATATGCTGAGAAAGCATGTGTGTGTGAGACAGAGAAAGGAAATTGGGCCATCCTTTTATCAGGAGCACACTTCTGCCTTAAGTAACCCATTCCTGTTATGACAGCATTAGTTCATTTCTGGGGCCATAGCCCACATGACATAATCACCTCTTAAAGTTTCCACCTCTGAATACCATCACAATGGCAATTAAATTTCAATATGGATTTTAGAGGGGATATTGAAACTATTGTACTCTCCATTTAAGTTCTCATCACTTCCTGCTAAAAATTAAAGGATTTGGTCTTCCCATAGAGGGAATGTCCTGTGTCTTTTTCCTGCCTCGTAGTAGGTGCCCAATACATGTTTCTCAATTGAAGACCACAATGCTACTGTTTTATAAAGCAGACAGGGTGGTGGGAGGGTGGCATACAAAGTAAATGGAACCTTCTGATAACTCTCAATGCAAAAAAAAAAAAATACTTCTCATAATAGGAAATGCTGACTGTTCCACACCATTGTTAAGGGCATGTTAATCTTACTAGTAAGTGGCTTTCACAGAATGTGTTGCACAATAAGATCTGTCTCTTGACTGCTGTTTTACCTTAATGGAGATTTTAAAATGCAGAGTGAGCAATAGATTCATTAGTTTATCAAGGCAACTAGCATCCACATGGAATTTTTTTGCAAGTTACTTTGGACTAAAGACATTTGGGTTGCTGATTGTATTTTCCTGTATTTTTAATTCTGAACTGTGAGAATCCATTCATATATATCGTTTTCTCCTAGTGCCTTCTGTTGAGTGCAATTAACTCTAGTGTAAACCACTGTACATGATATTCTGAAGGTCCTTAAGAATTTGCTGTCACCAGTGTATTAATGAGGGAACATTCCACTAGAATTAAAACAAAGAACTAGTAGCTGAACAAACCCGGGTTTTAACCCCACCTCCGCCACTTATTAGCTGTGTGATTGGAGGAAAACAAGCGCAAAATAGAGACAATGATAAGATTCAACTTACAGAGTTGTCTTGAGGATTGATTAAGCATAGTGCCTGTAACATAGCAAGTAATCAATAAAGGGAAATTATTACTATTACCTTTGTTTATGATTATCATGATTTAGCTCTGAGTGATCCTTTAAACTCATCTTGCCATCCTTAAGCTTATACAGTCATTGACATGTAAAAATGGGCCTTCAGAGTCCTCATCTGTTTTTAGCCACTCGCAAACTGCTCACTGGGACCTATCTTACACTTTCCTTCTAGAATGATTCCTGAGTTTCACATATTCTGTTCCTAACACTTAATAAATTCTAGTTATTCTAACTATTGTTGTTAAAATTGTCTTTATAGCAGCATTTCCCAATATGTTACCCAAATGAAATACTCACCTACGAAAGTTCCCAAGAGTAAAAACTGTTTGAGAAACAGATAATTGGCATAACCCTGCCCTGGAAATTTTTCACTGCATGTTAGAATATTAAATAATCTAAAGAGTCCTATATGATTTATTTTATGTGTATAAAATCATTTCCACAGTTACAAAGTACTGCCTCCCCCCATGAAAGCTCTTCTGTGCTCCTGTCTTAATTTCTCTATTCAGGACCCTCAACATTCTTTCACTGTCTTTCCACTTCAGGAGTGTCCCTCAATACGCAAGGGTATGAAGTTGCAATCACTGGGATCCGTTCACAGCACCGCAGAACAACCTGATCTGTTCATTAGAAGTTTCCAGGGAGTTGCTTCTCAATGCCTTTTTCTATCTTGGATACAAACTCTTCTAGCATTAGAACATGCTCTGGTAGCTGGCAGACTTTTCCTTTGATACCATTGAATCTCAAAATGTAGCCAATTGGGGCCCGGCGTAGTGCCTCACACTTGTAATCACAGCACTTTGGGAGGTCGAGGCAGGCCGATCACGAGGTCAGGAGTTCGAGACCAGCACGGCCAACATAGTGAAACCCCGTCTCTACTAAAAATACAAAAATTAGCTAGGTGTGGTGGCACACGCCTGTAGTCCCAGCTACTCAGGAGGCTGAGGTGGGAGAACCGCTTGAACCCAGGAGACAGAGCTTGCAGTGAGCATGCCATTGCACTCCAGCCTGGGTGACAGAGTGAGACTCCGTCTCAAAAAATAAATGTAGCCAATGGAACAGGAAGTAGAATCTATATAGAGGTGGCTATGTGCCATAAATGCTCCTCCATGTTACAGTTCCTGATGTTACAAGTCTTATGGCTTGTCTTTCAGTTTACTATGCCTCAATAAACCTGTGTACCAGTGTAGTGCCATAAGATCCTTGTTGGAATAAAAATTACTTGAGGTATGTAGCTTTGAGCTAGCATCTCTTGGCTCATAAGCAAATGCCACTTTAAGTATTACTATTTGAGTATTTGGATTTATAAAGAGGTAAATGGGAGTGGTTATTCAATTTGCTAATAGATCCACTGAAAGATTGCTTTGTAATGCTATTCCAAAGTATATTTAAATAAGTATTGGTTCATACGCACCTTTCTAAGATCAAACCATTTTATTAGATAAAATAAGGGATTACCTTATTTGATTCCATCCCTTAGCAGCATTCTTAGGATCTGATTTTCTGTTTCCGTTTAGTTAGCAGATCATGAAGAGGCTTTCATAACTGGAATATTTATTGTAAAATATTACCATGTATATCTTTCCTTTACCACTTGAGAAATGCACATTTTAAGCATGTGTTTCTGTGTTTTATATTCTATGGAAAGATACCATAATTTGGTTTCATTTTGGGTAGAGTTTGTTTGAAAATTATAAATGACTTGTATGGAAATGAGTTAGGAATTTAAGGGGTGTGCCACATTTTAGGCCACCTGGGTGCCATTAGTACATTATAGACATATGTTGTCTAATGGTATTCACTTAGCCTAAAAGAATTAAGAGGTTTCCAGAAATAGCAAACTTATTCCCGAGAGTACCCAATGCATTGGGCTAGGCATCCTAAAACTAGAGCTCCAGTACCGTGGCACATGATACTGTGGAAAATAGCAGATCCAAATATTTATGAAAGGACAGATGTAGTGATCCTCTAGAAAGGATCTTTATGAATCAGAAAGCTTAGCTGATGGTAACTGAGAGCATAGATGGCTATTCAATCCAAAACATTTTTTTGTCAGATGCTATCTCTGAATGCCCTTGCCCACATTGTGAGACCCATAATCGGAGGTCTAGAAGTCCTCACAGGTTGTCCCAGTGTAGCTGAACTATTTCTTTATTGCCTAAGGAGTTAGAAACTCCCTATTTAAGAAGCCAAGTAATTAACCATCCTAGGGTGAGTTTTGCTGCCACCACAGAACCAAGTATAGTACAGAATTTTGTACACTATTGGCAGGAAGCCTAAAATTCCATTTTTGTCATACTGCCTCTGAAAAAACTATCAGCTTATCTTCATGAGCTAAGAGTGAGGCTGCCTATTAATATCATTTGCTTACATATTTAACACATATTATATGCTAATCACTGCACTTTAAATACATGATTCCATTTACTGCTCATTTTGCCAATGAGAAAACTGAGGCTTAGAAAGGTAACTTGCCTGAGATCACACAGCTTGTAAGTAGCAGAGCAGAGACTCAAACCCAGGCAATCAGAGTCCAGAGGTCAAGTTCTTAACTATAGCAGTTCATTTTCAGAGAGTTTGTGTGATTATCGTGGGGGCCTGGAAACGTAAAGGATGAAAGAGTTGCTTTTTCCTTTGAAGTAAGAGCAAGAGAAAGCACTGAGTTATTTTTATTTAGCTGCACATTATGGACCACTATTATGTGCCAGGTACCAAAATAAGTCTTTATACACATTATTTTTGTAATCCCCATAAGAATATCATGAGTTTGATCTTAATGTTTGTCCTTCATTTCAGGATGAGAAATGGAGGTGTGGAGCATGAATTTTTGTTTACTTGCCCAAGATCACCTAGCTAGGAAATTGGAGCTGGAGTTTGAACCCAGATTTGTCTGACTCCAAAGACAGTGCTTTTTAAGTATTATGTATACATTTCCCCAGTGAGCAGCTCCTAAAACATTGAAACTGTCATAACCTTGTGGGGATTTCTCACAACTGAGATGTCACAGTGATAGGTAAGAGGAAGAGAATATTAGTGTCAGAACAGCCCAAACACCCCATAGCCTTATTCAGTGATCCTAGAGTCGTCCTCTTTAAAGCAACACTTTTCTCAAGTCCTTAGTCCTGTATGCATAAAAAATGTATTGGGAGCTACCTGTGTAGTGGAGGAAATGCCCAGAGGAGAAAATGGTTGAGCATGAATATTGTTCTTATGTACAAATTGAACAGGGCATATAATTCCCTTGAAGCAGAAAGACATTATTCCTTTTCCTTAGGGGCCATGAAACTATAGCTAAGTGAAGGAAAAGGAGGTGAGTTAAAGACTTTTTAACATGGAAAATCCTAACCACACCCAATCACTTTTCTTCAAAGACCTAATGTTAACATATCATGGGCTCTTTGAATATACTTAGAAGGAATATAGGCAAAATTTAGTAAAATTTGGCCTGTATTTATAGCCAGTGTTGTATATAGCTCCACTTAAAATATACTTTTTATCTTTAAGACTAACATATTACTACATATTACTGTCATTGTATATCTTCAGTTATCCCTTAACTTTTGACCTGCATTAGGTCAGTTTTGAACAAAAAGTATCATAGTTTGTCAGTTTCTAATTTTTTAGGTTATTTAAAAAGAATAATTCTCCCTATTGGCTCTTTGCCCTGACAAGTGAGTAGGTCATGTGCATTTAGGATTTAGCCTTGCCACTGAAGTCACCACATCAGTCATTCAGTCATATGTCTTATCGTTTTCTTCTTTCATCTTTCACAGCAGACGTCCTAAACCTCTGCAACGAGGCTCAAGCCTTTGCCCCATCTTAAGTCTACTCATCAGATGAACTGTCTGACTTTGCAGATAAAAGTCCAGGAGAATTCCCTTAGCTTCCCTCTTCTGCACCTTCAAACTTACCCTCATTTGCAGTCAGCCTCCATCCCATTCCCCATCTTTCAGAAAATGTCTTTCTTCCTGTGCCAGGTTAATCCTCCTTTCCTTTTTGTTATGTGTTGTGGATCACATTCTTCCTGCCTCTTCAATTACCTTGATCTCAGTCAGCCTTCCCTCTCTTACAGTTCTAGCTTCTTCCTTCTCACTTCACTGACTATGCTGTCTTTCAAAATATAAATATGCTCAGATAAAGGAGCTCTGGAGACTGGATGACTATTGGTGCTAATTGGCACGGATAGGAAATGCAAGAAAATGAGTTATGGGTTCACTCACATGTTTCAGCTATTCCCTATATAAAAATAATCCATCAGTTTAATGTTCTGATCTCTTAAATGGATACAATAATATGGACATGGTATGGTTCTTTTGAGGATCAGATGAAACAGTGCATATCACGTCACTGAACAATGTGTATCACCAAACATAGAAACAGGCACCTGGTAAGTGCTCAGAAATGAAAACAATTGCAGTCATGGTTTTCTTTACAGTACTTACAGTATTAATAGCGGGAGGAATT
Source organism: Rhinopithecus roxellana (assembly GCF_007565055.1). Taxonomy (NCBI): domain Eukaryota; kingdom Metazoa; phylum Chordata; class Mammalia; order Primates; family Cercopithecidae; genus Rhinopithecus; species Rhinopithecus roxellana. Next base: position 111,857,509 of record NC_044555.1, on the reverse strand, counting down.
GTATAGGGGAATTGAATTGAAATAGATTCAAGTTGCCCCTTGCTTCTACAAGTAGAAGCTTGAATCCCATTGTTGCAGGACTTTTCCTTAGCTCAGCTAAAGATAGGGTTCTTGTCACATAGCCATGAAAGATTAGGCTTGCAGACAGTTTGAAGGGTGAGGAAGGCAGAGTTTTATTGGGTAAAAAGGAAGAAAAGGGGAAACAGAGACTCTTAGCAAAGTGAGAGAGTGTGTTTATCCTGCCAGTGGGCTTCCTGACTCACAGATTGAATTCCAGGTTCCACCCAGAAAGAGGAGAGGCCAGACTCCTCCCTGCTGCAAACTGTGTGAACTTCTGTGGCCCCACCCCATCATGCACTCCTCCTAGAGCGCAGGCCAGCTGGAGTCTCTCTGGAGACCCCTTCCCACCTAGCTATCTCACCATAGCCCCACTGCCCAATCCTTTTTCACAGTGTTTAATATATTACAACTGTATCCAAACCTTCTATCATCTCCTCTCAAAGCTTCTCTTGTTCCAGACACATTGGACCACTTGACAATCCCCAAACATGCTGTGGACTTTCATGCCTCCTGACTCTGTTCATGCTGTTCCTTCAGTCTTCCCTGCCTTTCCCGCTTCTCCATAAGACCTCCGCTTCTCCATAAGACCTGGAATGATGTTCTCTGACATGTGACACTTTCCTCATCTCCACACTACTCTGCAGTGTTGGTTATCCCACAGTCTCTATATGTACTGTACCACATTGTATGTTCGTAGCTGACTTGGTTTTCCATTTGCTACACTTGGAACTCCTGGAGGACAAGGATGAGTTCAGCTTGGTATCTCCACTGCCTGGGTATTCAGTAAAACCATAACGATTGTGGTAATGGACAACTTCTGTGGCATCATGACACTGCCTACCAGGTAAGGAACTGCATGGCCAATTTAACAAAAATTTTGATTACATTATTAGAGATTCTTTATTTTTGAAATTTTAGAGCAGTTCAATAGCAATGTCAGTTTCCTAAATATTCTATAGATAAGGAAATAATGCAAATGTGTGTCCTCTCTTTCTATTCCAATGAATACTAACAAATTGGACCTTTTAGTTTCTTGATTACAAGGGGCGGGTAGCTTCTTCAAAATAATTGGTTCCAATAAGCAGAATCTCTTCTCAGCCACTCTTCCTTCACCTCTCTGTGAAGCCTTGATTGATTTTAGTGATTTTTCATCAAATTTAAAGACAACTCTGCCATATTCCTTGTTCGATGTGTATATGGCCACATAACAAATTTGGAGGCAGTAATTATCATCAACTTTCTCTTTCATCCAAGATGAAAAGCCCAGCTTCAGCATTTAGCAAAGAGTTGTAGACAAGAGAATCCAACTGGCTCAGGCTCAATCCTGTTGGCAGGGTCAGGGGTATGCTGCTGGTAGACAAGAAATTGATTGAAGAGGAAGGAAGAATAAAGGGCTTGCTTAGCCAGGGGACTAGGATTGTTGCTTTCTTTTGAGGTTGACAACCTTGTGCCAGGTAATGGTTTCGTTATATTTAGTCTTTAGCTATAGATATATTGAAGATCTTACTTTGCTTTTCTTGCAAGGAGATCAGATCCTTTCTTCCAAAAGTGAATTTTCTACTTTGTTCTCTACTTGTTAGCAACCTGAGGTTTAGAAGTGATCTAAAAGGTCAGTTTCTTCAAATGTCCCCTTTTATCCTTGTTTGAATCATTTCAAGACTCTCCATACCATTATCCTGAGCACAGTGATTAAGGTCTCCAGCATAGTCATTGACCAGATAATTGACTTTGGGCATGGTATTTAACCTCTCTTAGCCACCACATATGTAAAAGGGTTATAAGACCTGCCAATTGGGATACCTATGAATTCATAGGAGAGGACAGGGGGAAGTTGACTTACGTTGTTATTGATTTTATCCATTTTGAAACCTCAGTGCCAGGACATGGCACTGTGCTATTTTAGAAAGAGAAGAGGAAGAAAATGATAGGTAAGGCAGGCTTTCTCCAAAGAATGATGTTGAGTCAATCCCACTCACTTTCTGGATATTTTTGTAGTGTTTATCTATTATAAGGACTTGGGTGTGTTCATCTATTATAAGGACTTGTATGTGTTTAATTTTATCCCTATTAACTGATTTCCCTTTTCATTAAGTTCCTCATCATCTGGGCACAGGTTTTGCCTATGCTTTAATTTTCAGTATAGTTTCACAGATTACATACCTGGGCTGGAGAATGAATTCAGAAGGAAAACATTCCCCATTTGCCCCTCTAGATTCATACGCTTCCTTTTTGTGGCCCTTTGCTGGCCATAAGATGCGGACTGAGTGAATCATCCAGAAACTCTTGCTCTTTGACTTCAAGTTGGTTCATTTAGAATAGGCCAATGGGGAGCACTGGTGACAGATTGGAGGACAGGAGAGAGATAAAATTTGGGGTTCCTCTATCTGTGGCCCTTCTTTCAAGCCTGCAACTCTTTGTAAGTTTCAGTAATAACTCTGTCCACTTGCTCTTCCAAGTTTAAGTGTGATAACAACTTTATACTCTTACTCATTCCTGGGAGCTTCACCACCTCATAAGGGTTTTGTGAGTGCTATCCATACTTCTTTAAATGGTCCCTTTATTAAACACTCCTCAGTTATTCCCTTGAGTGTGCTTTCTATTTTCTTCAAGGACACTGCCCATATGAAAAGACCCTTCTTTTCAGTGAACCCAGGTAGCTTTTGGTAATTTGTTTCCATCAGGTTATTGACTGCCCCTGAGGTGTCTCGAAATATTTCTATCCCATTATCTATAACTGTGGTCTGGGAAACTTGTTGACAATCCGTAGCATTACTATGTGCAACAACGTAAAGGTAAGAAATTGCTTTGACTCTTTTACTGTGAAGAATATAGTGCCACAACCTGTCCTCATTTCTGCAGGAGGAGATTAACAGAGGCCTTCTGTATGCTTTAGAATGATTGATTCTAACCAAGCATAGAAATCCTGGGCAGAGGAAAAAATCACATTTCTTGACTTGATCTTGATCTTTTAGGTCACTTCTAAACCTGAGGTTGATCTTGATTTGGTGTGTAATCATGTCATGTCTTCATCATCAGCCATTTTGTACCTCTCATATATGAGGACCTGTAATACATGCTAGAAACAGACATGCAGGGTATGAGCCTGGTTCTCCTTCCCATATTGAAGAAACTAGGCTATGGGAGAATAATTTGATTATTTTTCTTTTTAAAAGGCTTGAAATTATCTTTATCTTATACTCCTCCTATCATTCAATTTTATTGCCATTGATCCCTCTACTCTGTTCCATGTATTTTGTCACAGAACCATAGAAATCTCTTTTAAAGCAGCATTATTCAATAGAAACATAATGCAAGCCACATGTGTAATTTTACTTTTTCTAGTAGTCACATTTAAAAACTAAAAAGAAGCTGGTGAATGTAATTTTGATAATATATCTTATTTAACCCAATATGTCCAAAATAGTATTTCAACATTTAATCAATATAAAAATTTTTAGTGAAATACTGTACTTTCTAAATGCTAAGTCTTCAAAATCTTGTACATATTTTGTACTTAAAGTACATCTCAATGCAGACACTAAATATTCATCAGAAATATTTTGTATTTCAATGTCATCACATTTATAGCTGAAAAAGTATATTGATATTACCCAAGTTGTTCCAGGCATACTCAAAAGTTTTCTGATAACTGAACCAAGTACTGGTTTTTATATCAAAATAAAAGTTTATTAAAATTTTAAACAAGTTAAACATTCAATTTCTCAGTCACATTAGCTACATTTTATGTGTTCAAGAGCCTTATGTTGTTAGTGGACACCATCTTGGACAATGCAGGTATAAGCTATCTCTAGAATGTGTCTCCTTTTTTCATTTCACTAATAAAGCCTAAGATGAAGGCTTTACCATTGGTTGTTTGGCCTATTACCACATTCTCCTATCTAGCCTCTTTGTCTTTAATTTTCTGCCAACTTACCTCAGGCTATCATCCTCGCTGATTCCTGAGGCATTTTGGTAAATCGCATATCTGGTCACATAATTTTTTCTTTACTGCCCACTGTTGACCGAAATACAATACCCAATTTTCTGAATATGACTTGCTGGATCCTCTCTGAGCTGTTCCCTGACAACCTTCCTAGTGCCTTAGTCTGCCACCCCTCATGTATTTCCCTTACTTTAAATGCACTGGACTAGTCTCCATTATCTAGGAGCACCATGCACAAACAACCTTCCACAAATTCACTTTTACTAATTTCTCCAAAATCTTGCACTTTCTTCAAAACCCAGATCAAATGCCATTTACTTTCAGAAGCTTTCCACAAGCCCTTCTGTCAGGCAGTAGTAACTTTCCCATTTATCTCTCAAATAAAATACTTTTTCCACTGTATTACCTTCAGATGTAAGTTGATTTGTCTCACGAACTAGTCTGCGAGCTCAGAGCAGAGGTTAGCAAACTATAGCCCATGAGCCAAATTGTGTGTTTTAATAAATACAGGTTTCTTTTGGAGCACACCTATGCTCATTCATTTACATATTATCTATTGCTGCTGTCATGCTCCAGTGGCAGAGTTGAATAGTTGCAACAGAAACTTAATGACCCCAAACCCACAATATTGATTATCTTGCCTTTTGCAGAAAAAGTTTGGCTACCTGTGTCCTAGAGGATGAGGATACTGTCTTATGCATCCTCAGTGCTAAGCATTGCACCAGGTACATGCAAGTTTTCAGTACATGTTTGTGGAATCGAACAATAGATAAATTGAATCAAATTGAATTGATGAGTTTTATAAAAGTTGATGTTTCTGTCTGTAATTGATAAGTTATTTGAGAACAGGAATGGTTCTTGCTATTTCTTTAGAATGCTTTATGATATTTATCTTATTGTTACTTTATAATTGTTCACTTAAATAAAAGAATTTTTGTTTTACCACCTTCGTTCTTTTAGTTTAATACTATGTACCACCTACCATTTTTACTGTAATTTCTATTTTATTTTACTTGTTTCTCAAGGATGCAAACGGATTAAATCCTGAGAAATTGAGTCCCTCCAATACACAATTACATAACAGAAGCTGTGAATTCAAGTCTTGGCTTGATGTTTGGCCTGATTGGCTGCTTCAGATAAGACCCTTGGCCTATCTTGTTGGTGTTATTTTCTGAATCTTCAGTGCAAATCACAGTATTCCACCTTCAAGTTATTGTTTGAAGTACGTGTGAATGTGACATGCAGTTCCTTAATAAGTATTATGAACATTATTTTTTAAATAAAGAAGGTATTTTTCTCCACTAAAAATGGAGAAATAAACATTATATGTGCTGATTTTCAACATTACTAAGAGTCAGCCTCCATTATTGAAAGTTTTCTGTTTTGGGTAAGAAACCGGTGGCCACCAATACTACCATATTAACACCAAAAGACCATTTGGCCATCCCTTTTAATGTCATATTTAAAAAGTGGAATTCTGAAAGCAAACGTGGGAAATGGCTTCCACACTTAAGCCATACATTTATGAATGGGCAACTTGAAGGATAAGAGGATAGAAATCTCAGAGAAGGATCTGGAGGCTTTATGATATGAAAGCAAAAAGTACCAGAGCTATCACTGGGGAGTTCCATTTCTAAAAGGACTTTCTATGTACTAGTAGCTAGAAGCATTCATTATTCACTCCCACCTCCAGCCTTATAGTTTATGTTTCTAGCTTGCTTTTTCTCAGAATTCTTAGGTTAATGACAGATTCTGGTTATTGAGCACTACTATATACCATTTGTATATTTTATTTATATAATTGATATCTTGTCCTAAAAAAACCCCACTGAGGTAGATACTAATATTTTTTATTTACAGAAAAGGATATTGAACCTCAAAAAGGCTACATAAGAAGTAAGTAGCAGATCTGGGTTTTCAACCTAAGTCTCAAGAACCCATGCTCTTAACTACCATAGAAACTTTAAGATTTTCTGAGATGGAAGCAATAGGACTTCTGAAAAAAAAAAGTTTCCATACGGTGCTTTGAAATATTCTACCTTTTTCCTCTGAAGAATTAAGTCCTAGAGCTAGGAGGGACCAGAGAAGTCCCCTATTAAGAGGCTATTAAGAGTCCCCTATTAAGAGGCATAGCATTTTCTGATGGCGGTTTGTATTTCTGTGGGGTCGGTGGTAATTTCCCCTTTATCATTTTTTATTGCGTCTATTTGATTCCTCTCTCTTTTCTTCTTTATTAGTCTTGCTGGTGGTCTATCTATTTTGTTGATCTTTTCAAAAAACACCAGCTCCTGGATTCAATGATGTTTTGAAGGGTTTTTTGTGTCTCTATCTCCTTCAGTTCTGCTCTGATCTTAGTTATTTCTTGCCTTCTGCTAGCTTTTGAATGTGTTTGCTCTTGCTTCTCTAGTTCTTTTAATTGTGATGTTAGGGTGTGAATTTTAGATCTTTCCTGCTTTCTCTTGTGGGCATTTAGTGCTATAAATTTCCCTCTACACACTGCTTTAAATGGGTCCCAGAGATTCTGGTATGTGGTATCTTTGTTCTCATTGGTTTCAAAGAACATCTTTATTTCTGCCTTCATTTCGTTATGTACCCAGTAGTCATTCAGGAGCAGGTTGTTCTGTTTCCATGTAGTTGAGTGGTTTTGATTGAGTTTCTTTGTCCCGTTGCTGGTAAGGAGTTGCGTTCCTTTGGAGAAGAGGCACTCTGATTTTTATAATTTTCAGCTTTTCTGCTCTGGTTTCTCCCCATCTTTGTGGTTTTATCTACCTTTGGTCTTTGATGATGGTGACATACAGATGGGGTATTGGTGTGGATGTCCTTTCTGTTTGTTAGTTTTCCTTCTAACAGTCAGGACCCTTAGCTGCAGGTCTGTTGGAGTTTGCTGGAGGTCCACTCCAGACCCTGTTTGCCTGAGTGTCACCAGCGGAGGCTACAGAACGGCAAATATTGCAGAACAGCAAATGTTCCTGACTGATTGGTCTATTCAGGGATTCAACTTCTTCCTGAAGCTTCATCTCAGAGGGGCTCCCAGCCATATGATGTGTCAGTGGGCCCCTACTGGGAGGTACCTCCCAGTTGGGCTACTGGGGAGTCAGGGACCCACTTGAGGAGGCAGTCTGTCTGTTCTCAGATCTCAAACTCCGTGCTGGGAGAAGCACTACTCTATTCAAATCTGTCAGAGAGGGATGTTTAAGTCTGCAGTAGTTTCTGCTGCCTTTTGTTCAGCTATGTCCTGCCCCCAGAAGTGGAGTCTACAGAAGCAGGCTGGCCTCCTAGAGCTGTAGTGGGCTCCACCCAGTTCGAGCTTCCTGGCTGCTTTTTTTGCCTCAGCAATGGTGGATGCCCCTCCCCCAGCCTTGCTGCAGCCTTGCAGTTTGATCTCAGTCTGCTGTGCTAGCAGTGAGCCAGTCTCCGTGGGCATGGGACCCTCTGAGCCAGGCGTGGGATATAATCTCCTGGTGTGTCATGTGCTAAGACCATTGGAAAAGCTCAGTATTAGGGTGGGAGTGTCCCGATTTTCCAGGTAACAGCTGTCACAGCTTCCCTTGGCTAGGAAAGGGAATTTCCCCATCCCTTGCGCTTCCAGGGTAAGACGATGCCCCACCCTACTTCAGCTCACAATCCGTGGGCTGCACCCACTGTCTGACAAGCCCCAGTGATATGAACCTGGTACCTCGGTGGGAAATGCAGAAATCACCCGTCTTCTGCGTCACTCACGCTGGGAGCTATAGACTGGAGTTGTTCCTATTTGACTGTCTTGGAAACTCTCCCAGAAAACTATTATAGAATAAATTCAGGAAGCAAAAGTAAATAATTTAAAAGTGATGTAGTAGAAATGATAAGTGCAAATAAAGGTCCTAGAAGATAGAAGTCATTGAAAACTGCAGTGGAAGAAGGCTTCCTGCAGGACGTAGGATTTAATCTGATCCTTAAGATTTATCCCCAGGGAAAGAGGAAGGGTGTGGAGAATTAATGCTCTGATAAAATAGAGTGGCCTTAGTTCCTTATGGTGAATATGCTTTAATATGTCTTGACTTGATGACTTCGATATTTCCTGAGAGTGCCCTGGGTGCTGTGCTCCACTTTGCTTTGAGATTGAAATGTCCCAGTTCTTCTATAGTGTTTGCTCATAGTTGAGGGATGTGGACAGTGGAGTGCAGGGGGCATATGACTTTCAAGGAATCTCAAATATCTGTGCCCTCTGTGGCCTATCTAGAGCACTAGACATAATCCCTGCCTCCTGGGATTATACCGTCTGCTTGGACCAGTATGTAGAGTGGTTCCCTCAGAGTAGTATCAATTCACTTTCTCAGGCGGCGAAGCTATGGAAAGAAATACAGATGTGCAGGTGAGAGTGTATGGGGAAAAAAGCTCTTCCAACACTTGGAAGCATTGACTTTCTGTACCAGTGCACTCTGAATGTTGACAACAGCTTCCATGTTTCTGCTGAGGCAGCTGCCACCAACAGGAGCATAGGCTGTGCTATTCTAGGAAGCTACCATAATCTGGTTGTAGCTCTTGCTCATTTTACCTCGTGATACATTCTTTCAAGTGAATTCGTGTTGTCCAGCTCCAAATTCATGCCCTCACAGTCCTACCATGGTCTAAAACTTGGCTTCCTACTCTATCCCTACTGAAGGTGTGTCCTAGAGTAGTTGTTTACAAACTTTGCCTTTGGTAGCCCTAGGGTTTCTGAGCTGCACAGTGCTGTGGGAGAGATAATGAGATTAGGGCACAGAGGGATTCAGAGTGGGACTAAAGGCTACCTCCCCATACATCCAAGCTCTGCTTTTAATTGTTTTGTCTTGAGTGTCACATAGGGTTTCAGTTATATAAACTGAAATTTGCTGTTGTTAAACATAAAAATAATAGAAAATAATAATTCTTTTTTTTTTCTTGCTAGTAGCATCAGTTTTATTGCATTGGGGCGTCAACTCTATAGTCTGGCTGAAGGCAGGGCTGGCCCTCACAGGTTACTTAGTTTATAGATAGAGTAGGGTCTGGTTCGAGGTCTGGCGAGTCTCCGCATTCTTTTCTTTGGGACTATTCATGGTTTTCTCTAGCTTATTGATGGCCTTCTCCAATTTGCTGTAGACCTTTTTGTAAATTCTGCTTGGATTTCAATCCTCTTCAGCTTCTCCTCCACCAATTTGATATCCTCTGCATAGTTGCACATTTTCATGGAATATTCCTTCTCTAAGGCCCTGAGTGCCTTGATGGCCTGGTCCATGGCTTGAAGTTTCTCCTCCAGCTGTCTGGCTCGGATCTTGGTCACCTCAGCTATCTCTCCTGAGTGATCTAGTTTTCCTCCCTGGATCTTCTCCTCTTACTTCATGGCCTGGTATTTGATAAACGTCATCCTTCTGTCCCTCTCATTGGCTACCTTCTCAGTATCTTCCAGCTTTTGCAGGGCTACAGCCAGATGCACCTGTGCCCAGACAAGCTCCTTTTCTACCTGCCGAATGAGGCATTTTATAGAGACCCCATTTGCCTCAGCAACAGTATCCTTATCCTCCTGTTCCAGTTTCTCCATGATATCATTCATGAATTTTAAATACTCTTCTATGTCATCTCCTGTCCCCTTCAGATTCTTCTGGAAGCACTGCTGCTCCTCACCCAGCTCTTTCTAGCAGTCTTCACTTTGCTTCTCATTGGCTTTGGCTTGCTCGATGAGGTCGGTGACATTATCCTTCTCCACCTTTAGCATCTGCATTTTCTTATTGATAGTGTCCATGGTTACAGTGGGGGACGGGCCCCCTGGCACACGGTGAGGATGGGCAGACTGTGCTGGCTGTGCTGACTGAGATTCACGCTCTTCATGTGACTAAAGTCTTTCAATAAATTGGGAGATTTTTTTTTCAGAATTGTTGGCTGCTTCTGAAACATAAGAACATGTTTATTTTTATGATTAGGTAAGTTATATAGCAGAAAAATATGAATTTTAAGGGGAGAATAAACCTTCAAAATTAACAATACAAATGACTAGAGTAAGATGCCACTTAACTAAATGATTAAGAGAATATTTTGGAAAACTATGTTATTATGTAAGGATCTTATTTTCATTAACGTAGTTATTCATTAACAGCCATTTATTAAACATCCACACTGTATCACATGCCAGGCTTCGTCCTAGGGTCACAAAGATGAACTAGATGCAAGGGTTGTAGACATTTTTAATCAAATAATCAGCCATACCAGGTTTTGAGTAGTGACCCAACATTCCCCCTTTTTCTCTAGGATTAAAATTGGAAGTGAAAAAAGTGGGAGTTAATCAAGGGGCATAAAGTTTCATTTAAGCAAGATGAATAAGCTCTAGAGATCTACTGCACAACCTTGAACCCATAGTCAACAATAACATGTTGTATGTGTAAAAATTTGTTAAGAGGGCGGATTTCATGTTGTGCTCTTACTACAGTAAAATGAAATTTTTTGAAGAAAATAAAAGTTTTTGAATTGGTTATATCCTAAAATTTACAGAATTTAACTGGCCCCTATGCTTTTTGAATTATGCAATTTTTGCTTCTCATTCCAGCTACTTAGCAGATGATTGATTAGATTGTAGAACCCAAAAGATTCCCCCACTCTCACTCTTGACCTCAGATTGCTGGAGCACAAGTCCAATCAAATGTTGCATTTTTTAAAAATATAAAATACAATCCATGCAGTCAATTTAATGAAAACATCAGCCATTTTTATATTTAAATTCCTTCCTGAAAGTATGTTTATCACAATTTTCTCAATTCAGTTAACTTCAGGTGTAATTTGCCGACTGTCTGAACATATAGCAAAGTATTTTAAATGGGTTTAGGGGAAGGAAATGATGAGATTTCCTTAGACATCAATATTTGAAAATAACTTAGCATCTGATATTACCTTGTATATTTATTTCCCCCAAGTTACCATATATAGATGATTTTTGTTATCCATATCTGAGGGTATTTATAGAATGTGTAGGAAGTTATACATCTGCAATTTTGTGTTTACAAAACATACATAAACCCAAGTCAATTAATTTTTCACCTGCTTAAAGCATCTGCCTTTTCAATTTGATTGGTATCAAGAAATAATTTTTGTAAGATAGTTTTATCCTGAATGAATCATGATACCATTTAGTATTAAATACTATTACACATCTTCACCCTATAGTCAAGCTGATATTTCAATATTTATTTAAAATGAGATAGGATCTTTTAGACCCCCACATTCCGAAATGAAGTTATTAGACTGCAAAGGATCTGTTTCTAATATTAAAATTGTTTTAATGTAGTTTACTGGAAGAGACAGTCTGAAAAATCAAATAATCTTATGTTTCCATTGCCTCATCTGGGAAGTACAAGCAGCTGGGGGCCCTAGCGCCCCCAGCCAAGGGAAGCCGCGAGGGACTGTGCTACCCAGCCATCATACTATGCTTTTCTCATGGTTTTTGCAGTCCACAGGCCAGGAGATTCCCTCGTGTGCTTACACCACCAGGGTCCTGGGTTTCAAGCACAAATCTGGGCAGCTGTTTGGCCAGACACTGAGCTAGCTGCAGTAGTTTTTTGTTTTGTTTTGTTTTGTTTTGTTTGGTTTGGTTTGGTTTGGTTTGGTTTGGTTTGGTTTGTTGTCCCTCTGGGATGAAGCTTCCAGAGGAAGGAGCAGGGAGCAATCTTTGCTGTTCTGCAGCCTCCACTGGTGATACCCAGGCAAACAGGACCTCGAGTGGACTTCTCCCAAACTCCAGCAGACCTGCAGAAGAGGGGCCTGACTGTAAGAAGAAAAACTAACAAAAGCAATAACAGCAACATCAACAAAAAGGATGCCCACACAAATAGTCCCATTCAAAGGTCATCAACACCAGAGATCAAAGGTAGATAAATCCACAAAGATGAGGAAAAACCAGCGCCAAAATCCTGAAAGTTTCAAAAAACAGAATGCCTCTTCTCCAAATGATTTTAACTCCTCTTCAGCAAGGGCACAAAACTGGATAGAGAATGAGTTTGACGAATTGACAGAAGTAGGCTTCAGAAGATGGGTAATAACAAAATCCTCTGAGCTAAAGGAGCATGTTCTACTAATTCAAGGAAGCTAAGAACCTTGATAAAAGGTTACAGGAACTGCTAACTAGAATAGCCAGTTTAGAGAGGAACATAAATGACCTGATGGAGCTGGAAAACAGAGCAAGAACTTTGTGATGCATACACAAGTATCAATAGCCGAATCAAGTGGAAGAAAGGATATCACAGATTGAAGATCAACTTACTGAAACAAGGCATGAAGACAAGATTAGAGTATAAAGAATGAAAAGGAGCAAACAAAGCCTCCAAGTAATATGGGACTAAGTGAAAAGACCAAACATACAATTGATTGGTGTACCTGAAAGTGACGGGAGAATGGAACCATGTTGGAAAACACATCTCAGGATATTATCCAGAAGAACTTCCCCAACATAGCAAGACAGGCCATCATCTAAATTCAGGAAATACAGAGAACACCACAAAGATACTCCTTGAGAAGAGCAACCCCAAGACACATAATCTTCAGGTTCTCCAAGGTCGAAACAAAGGAAAACATGTTAAGGGCAGCCAGAGCGAAAGGTCAGATTACCTACAAAGGGAAGCCCATCAGACTAACAGTGGATCTATGTGCAGAAACCCTACAAGCCAGAAGAGCGTGGGGTCCAATATTCAACATTGTTAAAGAAAAGAATTTTCAGCCTAGACTTCATATCCACCCAAACTAGGCTTCATAAGTGAATGAGAAATAAAATCCTTTACAGACAAGCAAATGCTGAGGGATTTTGTCACCGCCAGGCTTGCATTACAGGAGCTCCTGAAGGAAGCACTAAATATGGAAAGGAAAAACCAGTACCAGCCACTGCAAAAAAACACACCAAAATATAAAGATCAATGAGAATATGAAGAAATTGCATCAACTGATGTACAAAATAACCAGCAAGCATCATGATAACAGGATCAAATTCACACATAACAATATTGACCTTAAATGTAAATGGGCTAAATGCCCCAATTAACAGACACAGACTGGCAAATTGGATAAAGGGTCAAGACCCATCAGTGTGCTGTATTCAGGCAACCCATCTCATGTACAAAGAAACAGGCTTAAAATAAAGGGATGGAGGACTAATTGCCAAGCAAATGGACAGCAAATAAAAGCAGGGGTTGCAATCCTAGTCTTTGATAAAACAAATTTAAGCCAACAAAGATCAAAAAAGGCAAAGAAGGCCATTACATAATGGTAGAGGGACCCATGCAACAAGAAGAGCTAGCTACCCTAAATATATATGCACCCAATACGGGAGCACCCAGTTTCATATACCAAATTCTTAGAGACCTACAGAGACTTAGACTCCCACACGATAATAGTGGGAGACTTTAGCACCCCGCTGTCAGATCAATGAGACAGAAGATTAACAAGGATATTCAGGACTTGAACTCAGCTCTGGACCAAGCAGACCTAATAGATATCTACAGAACTCTCCACCCCAAATCAACAGAATATATATTCTTCTCAGCACCACATAACACTTATTCTAAAATTGACCACATAATTGGAAGTCAAACACTCCTCAGCAAATACAAAAGAATGGAAATCATAACAAACAGTCTCTCAGACCACAGTGCAATCATATTAGAACTCAGGATTAAGAAACTCACTCAAAACTGCACAACTACATGGAAACTGAACAACCTGCTCCTGCATGACTACTGGGTAAATAATGAAATGAAGGCAGAAATAAACAAGTTCTTTGAAACCAAAGAGAACAACGAGACAATCTACCAGAATCTCTGAGACACAGCTAAAGCAGTGTTAAGAGGGAAATTTTTAGCACTAAATGCCCACATCAGAAAGTGGGAAAGATCTAAAATCAAATAGAAAAAGAAATAAAGTGTTTTCAGATTGGAAGACAGGAAGTCAAATTGTCTCTGTTTGCAGATGACATGATTGTATCCTTAGAAAACCCCATCATCTCAGCCCAAAAACTCCCTAAGCTGATAAACAGCTTCAACAAAGTCTCAGGATACAAAATCAATGTGCAAAAATCACAAGCATTCCTATACACCCATAATAGACAAGTAGAGAGCCAAATCATGAATGAACTCCCATTCACAATTGTTACAAAGAGAATAATAATACCTAGGAATAAAACTTACAAGGGACATGAAAGACCTCTTCAAAGAGGATGACAAACCACTGCTCAAGGAAATAAGAGAGGACACAAACAAATGGAAAAAAAAAAATCCATGCTCATGGGCAGGAAGAATCAATATTGTGAAAATGGCCATGCTGACCAAAGTAATTTATAGATTCAATGCTATTCAATCAAGCTACCACTGACTTTCTTCACAGAATTAGAAAAAAAAAAAAAAAAAACTACTTTAAATTTCACATGGAACCTAAAAAGAACCCGTATAGTCAAGACAATCCTAAGCAGAAAGAACAAAGCTGGAGCCATCATGCTACGTGACTTCAAACTATACTACAAGGCTACAGTAACCAAATCAGCATGGTACTGGTACCAAAATAGATATGGAACAGGACAGAGGCTTCATAAATAACACCACACATCTACAATCATCTGGTCTTCAATAAACTTTACCAAAAAAAAAATAGGGAAAGGATTCCCTATTTAATAAATGGTGCTGGGAATACTGGCTAGCCATATGCAGCAAACAGAAAATGGATTCCTTTCTTACACCTTACACAAAAATTGGTTCAAGATGGATTAAAGATGTAAACATAAGACAAAATACCATAAAAACCCTAGAAGAAAACCTAGGCAATACCATTCAGGACACAGGCATGGGCAAAGACTTCATGACTAAAACACCAAAAGCAATTGCAACAAAAGCCAAAATGGACAGATGGGACCTTATTCAACTAAACAGCTTCTGCACAGCAAAGGAAACTATCATCAGAGTGAACAGGCAACCTACAGAATGGGAGAACATTTTTGAAATCTATCCGTCTGACAAAGGTCTAATATCCAGAATCTACAAGGCACTTAAACAAGTTTACAAGAAAAAACAACCCCATCAAAAAGTGGGCAAAGTATATAAACAGACAATTCTCAAAAGAAGACGTTTATGTAGCCAACAAACATATGAAAAAAAAACTCATCATCACTGGTCATTAGAGAAATGCAAATCAAAACCACAATTGAGATACCATCTCATGCCAGTTAGAATGACGGACTCATTAAAAAGTCAGGAAACATGACTTCAAACTATACTACAAGGCTACAGTAACCAAAACAGCATGGTACTGGTACCAAAACAGAGATATAGACCAATGGAACAGAACAGAGTCCTCAGAAATAATACCACACATCTACAGCCATCTGATCTTTGACAAACCTGAGAGAAACAAGAAATGGGGAACGGATTCCCTATTTAATCAATGGTGCTGGGAAAATTGGCTAGCCATAAGTAGATAGCTGATACTGGATCCTTTCCTTACTCCTTATACGAAGATTAATTCAAGATGGATTAGAGACTTAAATGTTAGACCTAATACCATAAAAACCCTAGAAGAAAATCTAGGTAGTACCATTTAGGACATAGGCATGGGCAAGGACTTCATGTCTAAAACACCAAAAGCAACGGCGGCAAAAGCCAAAATGGACAAATGGGATCTAATTAAACTAAAGAGCTTCTGCACAGCAAAAGAAACTACCATCAGAGTGAACAGGCAACCTACAGAATGGGAGAACATTTTTGCAATCTACTCATCTGACAAAGGGCTAATATCCAGAATCTACAAAGAACTCAAACAAATATACAAGAAAAAAACAAACAACCCCATCAAAAAGTGGGCAAAGGATATGAACAGACATTTCTCAAAAGAAGACATTCATACAGTCAACAGACACATGAAAAAATGCTCATCATCACTCGCCATCAGAGAAATGCAAATCAAAACCACAATGAGATACCATCTCACACCAGTTAGAATGGCAATCATTAAAAAATCAGGAAACAACAGTTGTTGGAGAGGATGTGGAGAAATAGGAACACTTTTACACTGTTGGTGGGATTGTAAACTAGTTCAACCATTATGGAAAACAGTATGGCAATTCCTCAAGGATCTAGAACTAGATGTACCATATGACCCAGCCATCCCACTACTGGGTATATACCCAAAGGATTATAAATTATTCTACTACAAAGACACATGCACACGTATGTTTATTGCGGCACTATTCACAATAGCAAAGACTTGGAATCAACCCAAATGTCCATCTGTGACAGACTGGATGAAGAAAATGTGGCACATATACACCATGGAATACTATGCAGCCATAAAAATGGATGAGTTTGCGTCCTTTGTAGGGACATGGATGCAGCTGGAAACCATCATTCTTAGCAAACTATCACAAGAAGAGAAAACCAAACACCGCATGTTCTCACTCATAGGTGGGAACTGACCAATGAGATCACTTGGACTCAGGAAGGGGAACATCACACACTGGGGCCTATCATGGGGAGGGGGGAGGGGGGAGGGATTGCATTGGGGAGTTATACATGATATAAATGATGAATTGATGGGTGCTGACGAGTTGATGGGTGCAGCACACCAACATGGCACAAATATACATACGTAACAAACCTGCACGTTATGCACATGTACCCTAGAACTTAAAGTATAATAAAATAAAATTAAAAAAAAAAAAAGTCAGGAAACAACAGATCCTGGCGAGGATGCAGAGAAATACCCTGTTGGTGGGCGTGTAAATTAGTTCAGCCATTGTGGAAGACAGTGTGGCGTTTCCTCAAGGATCTAGAACTAGAAATACCATTTGACCCAGAAATCCCATTACTGGGTATATACCCAAAGGATTACAAATCATTCTACTATAAAGACACATGCACACGTATGTTTATTGCAGCACTATTTACAATAGCAAAGACTTAGAACCAACCCAAATGCCCATCAATGATAGACTGGATAAAGAAAATGTGGCACATATACACCATGGAATACTATGCAGCCATAAAAAAAGAATGAGTTCATGTGCTTTGTAGGGACATGAATGAAGCTGGAAACCATCATTCTCAGCAAACTAACACTGGAATAGAAAACCAAATACCGCATGTTCTCACTCATAAGTGGGAGTTGAACAATAAGAACACGTGGACCCAGGCCTGTCGGGGGGTAGGGGACAAGGGGAGGGAGATCACTGGGACAAATACCTAATGTATGTCGGCCTTAAAATTTAGATGACGGATTGATAGGTGCAGCAAACCACCATGGCACATGTATACCCATGTAACAAACCTGCATGTTCAGCACATGTATCCCAGAACTTAAAGTAAAATTAAAGAAAAAAAAGAAAGAAAGATAGAGAACTTACTAAAAAAAAATTCAAGAAGAATGTGTCACCTGAAACAAAGCCGTTGGATTTGATGGTTAGAACACCATTCTCTCCCTTTATTATAACACAGGTAAATCAAGACCACTGCCACCACCAAGTCCTTAATAATGGTTCACTTCACCAACCTCAATTATTAGTGCTTGAAAGACACTGGAGAAGTAAAGTGATTCAACTTTAATTTATTCCTTTGTTCATTCAATACATTTTTATTGGACTTTACTATAAGCCAGGCATCATGCAAGGTGTTAGCTCTCTGTTGCCACTGAGGTCTAATATTAGCAGTCCCTGCTCCCTGCTTTATAGCTGGGTCTTAGTATAAGTTTTCATAGTTCTTCATTATATCTTCAGAAGTATCTTGATTTGGACAATAAATTATGTAATTATATTTATCACTTATGGGCCAATCCAGTCCTACATTTCTTTTAGCATGAACTCAACTTGAATGAGACATCTATGTTGGCCGTGTGGTCTATGAAAGGAACCATTTTCATCACCATTGT
The DNA here is from genome assembly GCF_007565055.1 of Rhinopithecus roxellana. Taxonomy (NCBI): domain Eukaryota; kingdom Metazoa; phylum Chordata; class Mammalia; order Primates; family Cercopithecidae; genus Rhinopithecus; species Rhinopithecus roxellana. The sequence goes on along the minus strand of NC_044555.1, from coordinate 111,839,631 downwards.
CTTTCCAACATAGGCTGTGTGTTCCTGAACTCACCTGTCCCAGACCTGCTCTCTATGTGTTATCTGCCAAGCAACCATGACAGCCATTCAATTTGGATTGATCTTGATGATTCAGAATAACTCCATCACTTACAGGAATAACTTATGGTACAAAGTATCCTAAAATAATTGTGTATTTTAGCACTGTTTTGTGTCATTGTGTTTATTGTAGGACTTTTTGCCAAATTTTATAGTGTGAAGAATGAGTAAGACTAGTAGAAATGACCTGGTTGAACTAAAATTTCTCCTGTATAGAAGCTGGACTCAGGGTAGTTTTAGCTGGTCAATAAAGAGTTAAGAATGTTAGCTAGAGGCACTTGGGAATCCAGGCTGTGCTTATTTCTCAGGTTTATAAATAACTTAAACCTATGTAGGAGTTAATTAATTTGGCTCCATTCCACCTACAGTTTAGCTTCTTGAGGGAATAACTTGACCCATCGTATACTCTGAGTTCGTAGTTATGAAGAGAACTCCCAAAAGAATGAATACAACCTCGCTTGGATTGTCTGAGTTTAACTTCTTGCATACTTTCATGGAGAAACTCTAAGATGTCAGGCACAGCACAAAATGTCAAAATACCTCTTCAGTTAAGGACAAACACAGGCATTGTACTATTTCTGGCTAGAGTTATTTATGATTCTGTTTTTTTCTCTCTTAAATGACTGACATTCTGAAGAGGGAGTTAACCTGTGACTTGGTAACAGTGATAGAGATTTAAAAGCACACTAAATTTTGCTCACTCCATCCTGACCTCTTCTTTCTCTAGAGAATATTTCAAAATAAATTATTACCTTTGGGACAATAGGTCAGTTTCCTTACCTTTGATGTTCCCTGCGACTAAATAAGAAGTTACAGGTATTTTCTCCGTTGTCAGAATTTTAAAAAGACCACCCATTAGGTTGGCAGATCTTCCTTGTAATACCTCTAAAAAGACATGAGAGATCAGACTGGAGGTAAGGCCTGTTAACTTAGTGTAACAGATGAGTTGCATCATATGATGTCACAATATAAATGTCACAATGTAAATGAAGTGTGACTTCATAGAAATTATTCATGTCACTGGGATCATCCAATCTCCATAGCTACTCAAGTGCATGCCTTCCCTGAACATCATGACATTCTAGAGTCTAGCCTATTAGCTGTGATGGCAGCTTGTATAGTTTTGCTGGCTTCATTTAAAAAATTTAATCCTTATGAATCATTCATGTCATAAATGTGACTACATTTTATCCTGAGTTGCCAAAAATACTGGTTGGGGACAATCACATTACTCACCCCAACAATTTTACTGTAAGATCTGAGAAACGATTAGCAGATAAGGTGAGAAGCCGTCACCTCTTTTCAGAGTTATAAAATACACTGAATTTCACCATTTCCCCACTTTGAGAATTTGATCCAGGATGGAGGGGAAGCTGTTGTTCTAAGCCATGTTCCACTTAAGTTAGAGCAATGGGAATGGGAGTATAGTCTCTACCCCTTACTCCCAATCCAGCTGGAGGAGAGGATGGCAATGGTAGAGCTGCATGCAGCCTGAGGTCTCATTACTGAATGGAGCAAAAACTACCATTAATGAGCACTTATTTTGTGTCAATGATATTGCATGTAAAATTGCAATATTGAATTTAATCCTGACAGCATCTCAATGAGTTAGTTATTGTCACTATCCCAATTTTACATACAAGGAAACTGAGAAGCTTCTAGTCATGTCAGCTCAAAATAACTGTGACCTTGGACAGGACCAGAATTCAAACCCAGGTTATTAGACCAAAGACCATGATGACTTCACTACATCATGAATCTTCAGATGAAGTTTAAAGGCAGGGCAAACTGACCTAATTGAAGCCTAGCTGAAGTCCTCACATGTATAGGTTAATACATGTAGTATGGTATCGATTCCTTCTGTTAGAATTTTTACCTTCACAGTTATTAAGAATTTACTGACAAACATATTGGACCAAGAGATGTTTCCAATCACAGGGCATTTACTAGGCCCTGACTGCCACCCATTGATTCCCTGTGCCTTGCAGTTCAAGAAGTTTGGCTTGCACCCTGAATGCTGACCATCCTGAATTCCGTGGCTGGGGATTTGTCAGAATGAAAGTGCTCAGCCCTAGAGGTTAATAGAACTATCCTCTTGTGTATCTAGAAATGAAAGTACCTTAAACCATGCTCAGAGCATGTGGTAGTTTCCTGTGATTGCCATAACAAATTACCACAAATGTGGTGGCTTCAGTTAATAAAGTTTTATTCTCTTGAGTTTCTGAAGGCAAGAAATTTAAAATCAAGTTTTCACCAGGCCTGCACTCTCTAGAAGGTCTAGATAAGAATTCGTTTCAAGCTTCTTGTAGCTTATAGTGGCTCCAGGCATTGGTGTTCTTGGCTTGTGGCTGTAGCACTTCAGTCTCTGCCTGTCTTCGCATCACTTCCTCTTCTTATGTGTCTTCTCTTCTTCTGTCTTAAATATTCCTATGCCTTCCTTTTATAAAGAAACTGCTGTCATTGAATTTAGAGCCTATCAGATAATCCAATATAATCTCATCTCAAAGTTCTTAATTACATCTACAAAGACCCCTTTTCCAAACATGGTAACATTCGCAGGTTACAGGAGTTAGGGCAGGGACATGTATTCTGGGGGAACATAACTCAACCCACTACAGGGGACTTGACATCCCCAACTGTGCTCTGAAATACAGGAAACCAGCATGTACAGGGCCAAATTGGACCACTAGGAATATGAAGAGAGAATTATGGCTGCCTTCCATTCCTACCTTTTAAAATGTCACTCCTCACCCATCATGCCCCATCCGCCTCCAGATTCTCTTGACATCCTGTGGGATCAGTCTCAGGCCATCCAAGATCCATTTGTTCACTGAAACAAAGTAGTATAAGAGAAAGAGTATAAATTTAGGAATATGGCAGAAATTGGTTAAAAACTACTCCAATAATTCTAGGTGATATGGCCTTGGATAAGTTACTTTAACCTCTCTAGGACTTAGATTACTCACCTGCAAAATAGAAATGAGATCACTTTGGTCACATGCTCTAGTGAGAAAAAAAATATCTAGGCTTTGGAGACAAGGAGACATGGGTTTATTTCCTGGCTCTGCCACCCACTATCTAGCCATGTAATTTGGGGCAAGGCATTGAAACTCTCTAAACCTTAGTTTTCTAATCTGAAGTATAGGGGTAATAATTTGAAGAGATGTCAAGATTTAATATAAAGAAGTACAGAAAATATAGTGGGTGTCAATGCATGTTTATTAAATTTATTGTTGTTATTGTTGGTGTCAGCTGCAACTTACAGAGTGTCTAGTCTATGCTAGACATTCTGCCATGCATGAGCAATGCAGGTATATATCTCAGCCCTCCTATAGAGCAGATTGATCATAAGGGAGAAAGATAGTATTATTGTGAGAAGCTAGCAGCGCTACTCAGCTTTTTGGCCACTAAAATTATTTTCTTCGAATACAGTTAAGTCATCTTTGCTCTTGGGTAAAATTGCATAAATTTTAGGAATTTAGAAGGGAATGAAGAAGCTGGGGGTGAATTAAATTTTAATGGGCAAACATTTTAACTATGGTTAAAATTTTGATATGAAGACCACAGATGAAGCTAATGTCTTTTCTGTCAAAATTCGTGGATTTTAAATATATCCTGGGGGTAAGTTGAGAAAGGTAGATGACTAACAAATGAACCTTTTAAAATTACATTTTACTTTTCTAGCTGAATGCTCCTGGAGTTTTTCCAATGATGATCATTAGGGTGAGAAAGCTAGCTTGAATGTACATAAATATCTTGCTTTGTACAGAAATTAAAGTGTTGCTTCAGACATTAAGATACTACCATTCAGGCCACTGAGGGAGCCTTCCAGGACAGCAATCTAGGAGTTATTACTTCTTCCTTTGATTGCAGTTTAATACAAAGCAGTAGCTAAGTCTTCTGTGATCAGTTCAAATGCAATAGCACAACCAATGGTAGGTAGAAGAAAGAACTTTCCAGATAAAACAGTCAATTAACAGTTTGGCATAAAAAAGTGGGCCTAGCTATCATTCTAGAGATTAGGTAAAGGAAGCACAACTTTTTGGTTTCATGAATAGGCAATTCCAGGTTTTGAGGATCCATTCTTATGTTCATTTGTTCAACAGATAGTGACTAAGTATAGTCATCAGTTGGTGTTTATGAAGGATTGGTTCTAGAACCCCCCTCCTCAACGTGGATACCATAATCTGAAGATGCCATAGTGCCCTATATAAGATGGTGTAGTATTTACATATGACCTACACGTATCTTCCGGCATACTTTTAATCAGCTCTAGATTACTTATAATACCTTATACAATGTAAATGCTATGGACATAGTTGTTAAACTGTATTGTTTGTCTTATAGTTTTTGGGGGGTTTTTGTTACATTTTTATTTGTACATAGTAGTTGTATATAATTATGGGGTTATTGACATATTTTTATTTGTATTTTTTATTGTTATACAGTTTTTTATTGTTCTTTTTTCTGAATATGTTTTATCTGTGGCTGGTTGAATCCACAGATATGGAACTCACGGATAGGGAGGGTTGACAGTACTTGAGTATACCAGCCTTATGCAAGGTGCTGGCAATATATAGATAAGAATGACTTAGCCTTAACAGGTAAATTTGAAATATTTTCATACACTATGGTGCATTTTGGAAAGGGTATGGCAAATAGCTTTGAAAGTACAGAGGAAGGAAAGCATGCCTATGTCTTAGAGAGTCAGGTGACGCTTCCAAGAGGAGAGGACAATTCAGCTGCATTTGAGAAGATGAATAAGAAGCAAACATGGGATTAGAGGCAGACATTTTACTAAAGGCAGAGGCCAAAGGCATAGGGGTGAGAAAACACAAAGAAAGCATAAGGTAGATGAAGGTGATGAGAGAAAGGGTTGGCTCTTTAGGTCTGGACCTATCTGGGAAACATTTCTGAAGTTAGTTCGCCAGGACCAGGTGATGGATAGGCTATTGAAAAGGAAAGAGAGTGTGGAGGCAAGCAAGTCATGAGGTTTTAGGGTTGTATATTGGGTGGGCAGTTCAGGTTTGCTTCAGTGCCATGGATGTAATGTTGTATCCTCCCAAGATTCATATGTTGAAACTCTAATCCCAGTGTGATGATATTAGGAGATGGTGCCTTTGGGAGGTAGTTTTGGGAAGGTAGAGTCCTCGTGATGTGATTAGTGTCCTTATAAGAAGAGTCTAGAGAGATAGCTAGTTCTCTTTCCCCCATGTGAGGATACAATGGCAAGTTGGCTTTCTGCAACCTGGAAGAAGGCTTCACCAGGGTCCAACCATGCTGGCAGCGTGATCTTAGACTTCCAGCCTCCAGGACTGTGAAAAATAGTCCTGGAGATTGGAAGTCTAAGATCACGGTGCCAGCATGTGTGTTTGTTTTTTAAGGCCACTCCATCTATGGTACTCTGTTGCAGCAGCCTGAACTAAGACAGAAGTTGGTACTAACAGGTGGGTTCTGATACAATAAATACGTAAAAATGTGGAAGTGGCTTTGGAAATAGATACTGCAAACTGGAGGAGTTTTGAAGTGCATTTTGGAAGAAGCTAGTGGTGAAGGGACTTTTAAAGGTGATTCTGGTGAGAGCTCAGAAAGGAAAGAGGAACACTGTAGACAAAACTTCCATCTCCTTAGAGAATAAATACGTAATCCTGGGCTGGGCACGGTGACTGATGCCTGTAATCCCAGCATTTTGGGAGGCCGAGGCGGGCGGATCACAAGGTCAGGAGATCAAGACCATCCTGGTCAACATGGTGAAACTCCGTCTCTACTAAAAAAAAAAAGAAAAAAAAAAAAAAAAAAACAGAAATTAGCTGAGCATAGTGGCAGGCACCTTTAATCCCAGCTACTCTGGAGGCTGAGGCAGCAGAATCGCTTGAACCCGGGAGGCGGAGGTTGCAGTGAGCCGAGATCACGCCATTACACTCCAGCCTGGCAACAGAGGGAGACTCTGTCTAAAACAAATAAATAAATAAATAAATAAATAAATAAATAAATAAATAAATAATCCTATATAGAATGCTGGTAGACACATGAATAAAGACCATTCTTATGAAATTTCAGATGGAAATGAGGAACATGTTACTGGACGATGAAGAAAAGGTGATCCTTGTTATGAAGTTGCTAAGAACTTAGCTGAGTCATGTTCATGTTTTGGTGTTTTGTGGAAGGCAGAGCTTGTGATGAAATTGGATATTTATTTAGCTGAGCACATTTCTACACAAACTGTTGAATGAGTAGTTTGGTTCCTTCTCACTGCTTATAGTAAAATTCAAGAGAGAGAGAGACTTCAAGATGAATTGAAGAGAGAGAGAAATGACTTCAAGATGGAATTATGCCAAAAGGAACTAGAACTTAAAGATTTGGAAATTTCTCAGTATGTCCATATTGCAAAAAAAAAAAAAAGTAAAAGTTTGTTTGACCAAGGAATCTTTGATAAGGAGATTAGCATGGATGTCAACCACAAACATAATCAGCTACCCCAATAGAAAAAACGGACAGTTTGAACTGATGGGAATGGAGAAGGAAGGAAGGAAGGGAGGGAGGGAGGGAGGGAGGGAGGGAGGGAGGGAGGGAGGAAGGAAGGAAGGAAGGAAGGAAGGAAGGAAGGAAGGAAGGAAGGAAGGAAGGAAGGAAGGAAGCCTTCTTAGATTGTATTGGACAAGAAGGAAGGAAGGAAGGGAGGGAGGGAAGGAGGGAAGGAAGGCTTCTTAGATTGTATTGGACAAGAAGGAAGGAAGGAAGGGAGGGAGGGAAGGAGGGAAGGAAGCCTTCTTAGATTGTATTGATCAAGAAGGAAGGAAGGAAGGGAGGGAGGGAAGGAGGGAAGGAAGGCTTCTTAGATTGTATTGGACAGGACCAAAGAGTTATTTGCTTGAAAATATGCTTTATTCCTGAAGACAAGGGAAGAAGGATCCTAAAGGTGATTCAGAGATCATTAGTGCCGCTGCCTGAGTTTCAAAAGGTCAAACAATCCCCACCCATATCCATGACGTATGCGATACCCAGAGCCTTAGGGGCCTGACCTCTGCCCAGCAGAGTTGCAAGGGCAAGATAGCCACCCCAGTGGATCCAGAAGTTGGGACCTCTGCCCCAGCATGTTCAAGAGATGAGACCTCCATCTCAATGGGACTAGAGGGCAGAGAATTAAGCCAAAAAGGATTATTCTCAAGACTTAAGATGTCGTGGATTTTGCCTTGCTAGGTTTCAGACTTGCTTGCAACTAACTGGTCACCCCTTCTTTCTTTCCTATTTCTTCATTTTGGAAGGGAATGTCTATCATATGGCCATCTCACCATTGTATTTTGGAAAGATATGACTTGTTTGGTTTCACAAGTTTATAAATAGAGAGGAATTTTGTCTAAGGATGAATTGTACCTTGAATCTCATCCATATCTGATTTAGATGACATTTAGATGAGACTTTGGAGTTGAGTTAAGAATTTGGGGGTTGGTTTGAATGGAATGAATTATTTTGCCTTCAGAAAGGACAAAAATTTGGGGGAGCCAGGTTGGAATGCAATGAATTGAATGTTTTCATCCTCCCAAAATCCATATGTTGAAATCCAATCCCAATGTGATGGTATTAGGAGGAGGTGTGGTCTTTGGCAGGTAATTATGTTATGAGGGTGGAGCCCTCATGATGGGAATAGTGACCTTATAAGAAGAAGACAGTATTTTCACTCATAAGTGGGAGTTGAACAATGAGAACACGTGGACACAGGAAGGGGAACACCACACACCAGGGCCTATTGGGGAGTGGGGGGCAAAGGGAGGGAGAACATTAGGACAAATACCTAATGCATGCAGGATTTAAAACCTAGATGACAGGTTGATAGGCGCAGCAAACCACCATGGCACATGTATACCTGTGTAACAAACCTGCACATTCTGTACATGTATCTGGGAACTTAGAGCAAAAATAAAAAATAAATAAATAAAACAACCAACCAACCAAAAAGGAGCCAGAGAACTAACTGGCTGTCTTTCTGCCATGTGAAGAGACAAAGGGAAGTTGGCTATTTGCAATGCAGAAGACTACTCTCACCAGAACCCAACTATGCTGGCATCCTGATCTTGAATTTCCAGCCTCCAGAACTATGAGAAATAAATGCTTGTGTTTTAAGCCATCTAGCCTCTGGTAGTTTGTTATAGCTGCCCCAAATGACTAAGACATCCAGTGTCTGTTATGGGGAGCAGCACTCTTTCTCTGTGCAGCAAAATCTGGGCTGCCAGAGCCAATACTGGCCTGATGCTTCCACAGCCCCATCTGGCTGATTAAGGGCTAATTCAAATATCAATTAATCGTTCCTCATTTAATTTCTTTTAAAACATTTTCACAGTGCAGATAATGAGGAAGAATCTTCTGCTTTGAAAAGTCAAGCAAGACCCACTACTTTAAAGAAATTAGTCTAAAACTGTTGCAAATTGTAAACTAGTAAGTGAGCAGATAGTGACAATTTGGTCCAGGAGCTTAAGATTTCTCTGTTTCACAAGAGAAAGATTAAAACATTGATTCACTGTACAGGATTTCCCAAAAAGAAGGGAAAATGCCCAGTTATAGTTTTTCCAAAATGACCTATTGCATTTTCTCTCTTTGACTTGGTGCTAATAGAACTGGTGATGTGTGGTGACCTGAAGAGTAGAAACTAATGATGGAATTGTGGTGTCAGTAGGGACCACTTTGACACTATGAAGGCACAGAAAGGTTATGTGCCTTGCCCAGCATCACACACTAGTTAGCAGCAGATCTACATGGGACCTGAAGTCAAAAGGCCAAAAATTTTCTGTTGCCTTTCCTTGGGTCATTGCTGCCCTCTGGCCTTGCTGGTGAATGATCATTGGATTTGTCTAGGTGAGGATACAGTAGGAGGCGAAGTAAAGAGATGGGTGGGAGGATTCTGACAAACTCTGAGAGGCAGGAAGTTGTCTGACTCACTGTGACACCTTGAAGAAGTAAGCATGCTTCAAGCAAGGACTTTATATTAGAGAAATTTGGAAAGTTGTCCCCCAAGGAAGGCTCTGGAGGTGCCAGACTGAGTCATCCTTACTTGGAAAAGAGCTGCCATGGTCTTTTGATTTCCTGCAAATAAAGCAGCTTCCTCCTCTTCAGGTGCAGATACAGAATTGGTATTTATATTTTAGTTCCATTCCACCTTGGCTCAAGTTTTTTTTTTTCTGGGGAGTGAAGATGGAAATCCCTCTGTGGCTTTTCCTATAGGACTTGTTGGAAAAATAGACAGAAAAAGGAGTTTGGATTTTATTATAAGTCTGTTGGGTAGTTCCTGGAAGATCTTAAGAAAAGGAGTGAATGCTTTATTTTTTTAATAGGTTGCTCTGGTTCTGAGTGAATAATGGATGCTAGAGGGTTAACGAAGCTAAGAAAGAAAACATCTGAAGCAAGTGCTTTGGAAAAATGGGTATAGTGGATCAGATTAAGATGCTAATAGTAGTGATGGACAAAAGTAGACAGAATTGGTATATACATTTGAAAGCAAAGTCAGAAGGACTTAGAAAAAATTGAACATGATGTTTGAAAATAAGTGGAATCAATCCTAGTTTTCTTATGTGAGCAACTAGAAATTTCTGGGAGAGATGATTTGTGGGTAAGAATCACGAGTTTGTATCTGGAATCCTAGGTTTGAGGTGCCTATTGGACATTCAGCTGGAGATGTCAAGTAGTCAGTTGGACATGAGTAGAAACATAAACTGGGGAGTCATCAACAAATACATGGTGTTTAAATCTGAGGACTGAATGAGGCCGAGGTCACTTAGAGTGAGAAGAAAAGGAGCTGTAAAAAATATTTAGAAGGAAAGACCAGTGGCATAGAAACAGAACTATGAGAATAAAGTATCCAGGAAGCCCAGAGAAGAAGAGAGTTTTTAAAAGATTGGCTAGATGGCAGTGTCAGATCCTGCTGGGAGCCCAAGTAAATGAAGAGCAGAGATCACTGACTTTGATTACCTGAAGGTTGTTGATAACTTTGATAACAGTGATGTCTGTATAGTGGTAGAGAAGGAAAAGCCACATTAGAATGAGTCAAGGGGAGAAAAAGACTTTAGGGTTGAAAATAGTGATGATAGACTACTTATGAAAGAGATTTGGTTGTGAAAGGGAACAGAGACATGGAGTGGTAACTGCAATGCAGAGGTGAGGTAAGATACTTGATAAATAGGGTATGCCTATCTGCTGATGTGGGCAATCCTGTAAAGAGGGAAAAACGTAAGATACAAGAAAGAGAAAAAAGCCCTTAAGAAGGCTAGATGGATTGAGATGGATGCTGAGCACAACTGGAGGAGTTAGCCATGGAGCGAAGTAAGGACATTTCACTGTAGTGCTCCTCCTGGTCAATTGAGTCAAGGTCATCATATGTGACTGAAGTTCTGGATGTTGGATGTACATGTAGGTTTAAGAATAGAAAAAACACTGTAACATCATTGTGTTGGAGAATGGAAGTGTGAACATTAAAGGGAAGTGTAGGTGTAGTAGACTGTTCAGACAACACAGAGGGCTCATTTGATATGTCCAACTATGATTTTAAAGTGAAACTTGTCAACACTGCTGTGTGCTTTTCTCAAGCAAAACTCACCTGCTAAAAGACAGCAATGAAGTAGGAAGAGAATAGAGTTAATTAGAGTTGGGGCTTTGCAAGGCAGATATGTGTGATGGAGGGAAAGAGAAATTAGGGAGTTAATAATATTTGGAAAATGGTGAATATAATGGATTATCAAATAAAAGGTCTGGGTAGAGAGACGTGAATACATGAGGTAGATGACGAACTGTGAGAAGGTGGTGAGGTCAGTACCTTGAAGGTCTTGCTAAAATTAGATAATTAACAGAATGAGATTACTCTGGCTTGTGAACTGGAAGGAAAAGAAGTAGGCTAATAGAGAAATATTAGGATTGGCCATTGTGATAGGAGGGGAAAGTATTTCCAAAAGGAAACAGCAGGATTGAATGGGCAGTGAGGAAATTGACAGAGAACTCAGGACACCTTTTCAATAAGTAATTGCTGTTTAAACATTTTTATGATAGCTGCTTTAAAATCCATATCAATCAGGTAATGCTAACATCTAAGTCATCTCAATGTTATTATGAACTGAGTGTATCTTTTTTTTTTTTTTTATTTATGTTTTGGGTTTCCTGGATCTTGGTATGACAGGTGATATTTTTGTTTGTGTCCTGGACATTTTGGCTAATATGTTGGGAGACTATGGATCGTGTTTAAATCCTGTATTTTAGCGGGAAGTCACTCCATTGAGATTTGGCATTAGATTCTGGCCTACTTTGTGAGTTGAGGTTACAATGGCATTTTAATATTTTTTTAGAGCTTTTTCGGTGCTATTTTGGTCGGCATGGTTTATCTGGTGCCTTGGAACTCCCACTGGTCCTTTCTTGTGCTGCCTAAGGGAGCAGACAGGGTTTTCCCAGGCCCACAGAAATAAAGAACCTTCCTTGGTAGGCCACTTGCCATGGCTGGGCCCTTCCCATCATTTCCACCCACCTGCTCCAGCATCCTCTGGCAGAAGAAGGGATGCTTGGGTCCTTTTTCCCCCTTTGTTGGGACAAAAATGCTTCATGTACAGGGCACCCTCTTGTGGTAGAAATTCCTTGGTTGGTGTTTCCTGAATACCTGATGTCTCTCAAAATGGGAGAGAGTGTCAGGTCTGTAGAAACAAAATATCTTTTTGGACAACGTCTGCTTGTTGGGGCAGGATACCCCTTGCTGGTACTGCCTGACTGCCTGCTGTTTCACAGTAAGGGAAGAGAGTCCTGGGCTGGCAGGGAAGGAGAGTGCTTCCCCTGGCTACTTGTTATTAGTAGGGCTCCCAATCATGTCCCCTTGCCACCATTACCAGGTTCACCTGATATTGTCGGAGGACTTACCATTTGATCCAGTAAAGAAGTAAGCCTACCTGGGCTGCCATCTGCTGTTCTGTCAGGGATCAGGAAATGCTGGGTCTGTGTCACCTTCTTCTGTTGGATAGGGGGAGGATCATAAGACACCCTGCTGCTGTGCTATTTCTCCAATACTGGGATCCTAAACCAGTTAGCCAGCCTTTTACCACCTTACAGAGTTTTCCTCTAGTTGTTGCTTGCATCATTCCCAGGGTTCATATTTGTATTAACACTTTGGGCAGAGGAGCAGGCAGAAATACATCTACACCATCTTGTCTGGACCAGACATCTGATTATAGTTTAAAGGCCTAAAATGGGAAGCAAAGAAAGAGAGAGAGAGAGAGAGAGAGTGAGTCAACAGAGTGAGGTCCCAAAACGTGCTTAGAGAAAAGAACTCAGAACACAGATGAGGATATAAGTATTAGCAAGGGACAGGGAGGAGAGAAGATGCATATTCAGATAAGTTTATAGGTTTTGGTGGCAGGAAATTGAGGACATTCTTAGGTGATGGGTCTACTTAACTTTCCTGTGAAACAGAGAGGCAACATAAGAGCCCAAACTCGATGTTTTACATTTTTGGTTATGAACCCCAGTTACACTTCTTAGCAGCTGTGAGGCCTTTGGCAAATCACTTAAATCCCTCTGTGCCTCAGTTTCTCACAAAATGGAGATTAAAACAGCATATATCCTCGTAGGACTGTTATGATGGTTAATTAAGTGAGTTAATATTTGAAAAGTGCTTTTAATATGGTATAAGTGTTTGTTATGCAGGCAAAAATATCTCGTAAGTTTCTTGTATTAAATAAGATAAGCTCTACAATGTGTGTAGCAAACTGCCTGGTATATAACATTCAGTGTTAATATGATTTTCGAAAGTATTCTTTGCAGCCTTAGGATATTTTCTTGAAGTAAAATCATAGGTCACAATTTGCCAACCCCATGTTTTTGTCAGAGAGGATCTAGGTGTCAGTGGGCACAAATACATAATATCAGTCTTGGTAGAAATACTAGGGATGGCGAAGCTGCATATGAGGAACTCCAAGATGCAATTGGAGCATCTATTTTCCTGGGAAGCTTTAGGCAAGTGCCCAAGGCCCACTGAGCTCCTCCAGCCTTAGCGTACATTCTGCTATGTTGTATGCAGCTTTCTGCCCTCCTTTTCTTGAAGCCTGAGTGCTCCTCCAGGGTAGAGACCGGCAATAGGAAAAGGTTTCGACTCCCTCACATCACAACATGTCTCCATGCTGTAATACACGTCCTCTCCCAAAGAAACATTTGAAAGTCCCTGAGAAAGCCAAATGGACTCAAGTGTCTGGAATATGTTAATATGGGCAGTCAGCTGCATAAATTGCAAAACAGAAGTCATGCTTCTATGTATTCTGTGACAGCAGAAAAATCATAGAATCTTCGATCATGATGGAAAAGGAATACAAAGAAGAATTAGTGCCATCTTGTGGAGTGATATATCATTACCACTTAAGAGTCACAAAAAGCCACCTATGTGAACTGGGTTATATTTTTTTAGTATCTCCCAAGTCCTGGTCTGCAAGAAATGCTTGAATATTACTTGCAGAATTAAATGAATAAATGAGAGAGGAGATAAGAATTGGATGGAGACTTTGTTAATTTAAACATCACCTTGATAAAATGTCTGATGCACTGTCCATTGCCAATTTGGAGACCTTTAAAAACGGTGTTGCAGACACCCCAAGGCATAATTATGTACCTCCCATAAAGGAAAATGAAGAATAAAATATTTGCATGAAGAAATCAAGAACTATGCACTTTTTCTTGTCCTGGCCTTATCAGTAGTAGGTGAGTAAACTTTCTAATAGTATTTTTCTCTTCCTGATTATCAATGTGCTGCAAATAAATCATTCAAGGAACATGAGGAGCTGGGGCACAGTGACTCATGCCTGTAATCCCAGCACTTTGGGAGGAGAAAAACAGTGGATCACTTGAGGTCAGAAGTTCAAGACCAGCCTGGCCAACATGGTGAAACCCCGTCTCTACAAAAAATACTAAAATGAGCCGGCAAGATGGCGCATGCCTGTAATCCCAGATACTTGGGAGGCTGAGGCACAAGAATCACTTGAACCTTGGAGGAGGAGGTTGCAGTGAGCCGAGATCGCACTACTGTACCCCAGCCTGGGTGGCAGAGCGAGACCCTGTCTCAATAAATAAATGCACATTTTAAAAATAAGAAAAATAAAGAGCATAATAAAGAATATGTGCAGCCTCAGAGCAGGTGGGTGTTGTCCATATTCTATTAAGTTTAACTAAAATAAATTTCTGACAATCAACTATTTTGACCTATAACAATGTCAGTTTCTTATGGATTGGCCTAATATTTTAAATGGGTTCACTTAAAACAATTTATTCTGGATATATGATAGGTCAGGATACTGTAGTAGGCCCTAGATGATACAGGGACAAATGATACATGGGCCCTGCCTTTAGGAATCTTACCATTTGGTGTGAAAGTGGGCACTTAGATACCATGCCTTTTATTTTAATAATTTCTGTTAAGTGCCAACAGTGTGGAGTTAAACCAAATTTTGCGGAGGTGCTATGGGAGGTCTAGGAAACCATAATGGTTTGGAATGGTGGGTAAGAGCACGGACTCTGGCACCAAACTCTCTCAGTTTGAATGCTAATTTCACTACGTACTAGATGGGTGACTTTGGCCAAAGTGCTATGCTTTTCTATTCCTCAGTTTCCTCATATATAAATTGACATCGCATAGTGCCCACTTCATATGATTGAAGCAAGGGTTAAATGACTTCCGAAGTACTTGGAATAATTCCTCGTGCATAGCAAGTTGTGTATAAGTTTTAGCTATCTTCATCACCATCATCAGTCATCATCGTCATCATCATTACCATCATCATCTCTATTCCTGCAGAAGTATTAGAGTTGTGTTTTGTAAACTGAGTTAAATTTCATTATTCATTTTTTCATTGAAAAACTTTGCCAAGAATTTATTTATTGAGTTCCTATTTTTCCCAGTTCCTGTGAAGAATGGGTAGGAATACCCTTACCTACTTTTCTCTACTAGATCATCATTTTTGTAAAGGCTGGGCCCGAGGCAAGAGTTTTACAGGCAAAAATCATGGGAAAATGAAAGGACAGAGGACAGTAAGACTGTTGTCGTTGGAATGAATGGCTCATGGGGGCTTGTATCAAGTTATGGAGGAGATAAGCCAAGACTTGGATTATTTGTATCTATTCACGTGTATATTTGTGAAGGCAAAACCTGTTCTTGGTTGGCTTTAACAAAATCAGCTGAAATAGCTGGACAGAAGCTACATAAAGTAAGGCCAAAGGCATGCTGCATTGCTGGCATATAGTACCTTAGGCCTGTTCTGTGGATACTTGGTTGATGCTGAACGCTCTTTGTCCCCAAGTTGTGAAATCACCCCTCCTTGAACATTATTTTCTAATAAATTTTTTAATCATAAATTAATTTTGTGCCACGGTGAAAGTATTGGCAGCTAAGAAGTAAAACTGTAAAATTAACTGCTATGGACTAAGAACGGCTAAAATTTCACTTAGCCTTAACCACCTGACAACATATTGTAGTGTGACTTTATGAAACATGGATAACATGCATCATTTAAGTCCTGAGATCCAAATTCAGTATTTCAGAGTGAGATCCTGATGGGCTGTAGTCATGAGTGTTTACTATGTTGTAAAAAAGTCCAAGTGGGAATAATGACATGTTTGCGCTCCCTGTGATGTGATCACTGAAATCTGGGAAGCTCATCAACTTCACCCATTGTCAGTCCACCTTTGCTCCTGAGGACCTTTGCCTTCTGAGGACCCAGTGAGATCAGGATTTTTCTGGAAGGGCTGCAAGTGACCCCAGTGGAAGGAGCAGCACTGTGCATCAGGATGGATTCCCAGGCACACTATACATTGCGGGCTCACAGGCCATATGGGTGAACTAACCAATTTCATGGCTGTATTTGAATTGACTTCCCTCCTGGAATCCTGATGCCTCTTTTAATTTTATTTGGCAACTATCATTTGCTTTTGCTGATCATTCATCCAATCACCTCTATCATTTCTCAGTGAGGGCATTTTTAAAATATATTTTTTATTTATTTTTATTTTTTATTTCTTTCTTTGTTCTTTTTTTTACTAAATATAGACCAGCCATCAACTGGAACTTAAAAACTGACACACCAGTTAGTTCGGTTAGTAGTGCAGAAATATTCTTCTATGCTGCTATGATTTGAGCCCACTATAGGTCCTTTTATAGCTAGTTATGCCAGCAAGACTCAGTGAATGATACCTGTCCAGATTGCTATCAGGAACTAATAATATGAGAGGTAACACCAGCTTTACATAGGATCTATTTATACTCAGAGTACTTCCTGGATTTTGAAGGTTTTCAAAGCTAATGGCTTATTAAATAGGTCACCGAGGCAAAAGAAAAAGTGGCTTGGCCTAAACCATGGTGAATCAACTTATGGTAGAGTTCAGGTTTCTAGTTCATAATCTTGTTAGCAGAATGTGCCTTTGAATGGAAAGTAGCATACAACCTCTGCCGATCTTTGCAACTCAACTAACAAAACTCAGCAAAGTTTGTCCAATGCCAGTGTTTAAGAAAATGGATGAAAACAGCATGGATTGAAGAACTCACACACAAAATATATAAGGAATGAAGATAAATAACATCAAAATTGTGTCTGGGTAAAACATTTGCTGTTGTGTGTGCCATAATTTGAGAGCACAAACACAGCCTTGAGGGCGAAGTTCAATGTACGGATGTCCCCTTTTCTAACGGGTCGTCCTCCTGTTATGTGCTAAAAGAAAGGAAGCTCATATTAGATTGCCCCAGATGTGGAAATAATAACAACAATAAGGATGATAATATTAACAAGTGTAATTTTGGGAACATTTAGCCTAATATTTAGGCATGTTTACATGCCTAAAATGCATTATCACATTTAATTCTTGCTTTTTTTTCCAGTTGAAATCTTATTTTATTTTTTATATTCAGTATGTTAATTTTAAAATAAATTTTTGTTTTCCTTTTTTTAGTATTATACTTTAAGTTCTAGGGTACATGTGCACAACATGCAGGTTTGTTACATATGTATACATGTGCCATGTTGGTGTGCTGCATCCATTAACTCGTCATTTACATTAGGTATATCTCCTAATGCTATCCCTCCTCCTTCCCTGCTCCCCACAATAGGACCCGGTGTGTGATGATTCCCTTCCTGTGTCCAAGTGATCTCATTGTTCAGTTCCCACCTATGAGTGAGAACATGCGGTATTTGGTTTTCTGTTCTTGCGATAGTTTGTTGAGAATGATGGTTTCCAGCTGCATCCATGTCCCTCCAAATGACACGAACTCATCCTATTTTATGGCTGCATAGAATTCCATGGTGTATATGTGCCACATTTTCTTAATCCAGTCTGTCAGTGATGGGCATTTGGGTTGATTCTAAGTCTTTGCTATTGTGAATAGTGCCGCAATGAACATACGTGTGCATGTGTCTTTATAGCAGCATGACTTATAATCCTTTGGGTATATCCCCAGTAATGGGATGGCTGGGTCAAATGGTATTTCTGTTTCTAGATCTCTGAGGAATCACCACACTGTGTTCCACAATGGTTGAACTAGTTTACAATCCCACCAACAGTGTAAAAGTGTTCCTATTTCTCCACATCCTAAAATAAATTTTGTGCATATTTAAGGTATACAGCATGGTGATGGATATGTTCATTTGTCCCACTATAGAGACAATTTTACTATATGTATATGTATCTTAATATTTGCTTTTATGAAATCCTTGTATATAAATATTTTTAATCTCTTCAGTGTAATATTTTAAAAACTTCATTTTAAAGAAAAAATAAATGTATATGCTCTCTTAAAGCAGAGAGAACAAAACCTAACAAATCAATGGCAAAAATGAGGGCACTCTTTTACACTTCAAATGGACTCATTATCACAGTCTGTACAGAATTTAGCAATGACACCTTGGTGTTCTAAATCCTTCTAAACTGAGTTTCCTCCTTTTTTTTTTTTTTTTTTTTTCTGAGAGAAGAGCTTCTTTCTCTTCCAGAATCATAACTGTATTCTTTTCCTTGTATACTCTATCTTGCAGTCAGGAAACGACCGGACAGTGTTCTAATGTGTCTCTATTAATTACTACCCCAAATACACCTTTTTCTGGAGGGGAAGTGCCAGGAAAATCTTCCCTATTTTGGCTGTTGGAAGGGTATCACATGTTGGGTTTTCAGATTTAGCAAACAAAAATAGAAGACACCCAGTTAAATTTGACTTCAGAGAAACAACAACAAAATAATTTTAGTATAAGTTGATCCCAAATATTGCACGGGATAGACTTGTACTAAAAAAAGTATCATTTATCTGAAATTCAAATTTAAATTGGCACCCTATATTTCATCTGGCAACCCTATATACTAATTATAATTTCCAGATTGCATAATTGAGATACAGCAGTAAGACCAATTTTAACTTATTTCATCGTAGTGGGAATCCTGCCGAATTGTCTTCACTTCCTTAGAAACAAATGAGTAGCAGATGTCTGATTTGGTGAATGGGCTATCAACTGAGTACAACCAACTTATATAATAATTTAAGCAGGAGCAAGGATGCATGCTAATTATATGTAGGCTTGCATAGGAATTTTTCTTTAGTTTATTCATTTTAGATGTATAGTATTTCAGAGTCTGAAAAAGCTGTGGAGGTCAATCAGTGTAATGTCACCTCCAAAATCCCCTCTGACCTGGGACCCCATTCTTTACACTCTTGGGTTGCTGACAAAAAATTACCAGGCCAAAGGGGTCAATTGGGGCCAAAGACCAACCCACATTCTGCTTTTCAAACCTTGCCCCCAGAGAAGGCACTTCCCACCTTCTCCACCCCACCCCCACCCAGACATGCACATATGGGCCTTGCACTTGCCAGATTATGCACTCCCAGTTTGTGCCTCCTCAGAGCTGGTGCCTTTTTATATAATTTGCATGAAGGCAGTAGACTCTTGGCCCTGATTCACAAAAACATTTAACACCCATTTGCAAAGTCACTACCCAGAGCCAAGCACCGTGTTAAGTTCTGGGAATACAGAGATGGATGGGGCAGGGCATGGTCTCCTCCTTCTAGGAAATTAGAGTCTGGCATGGGACAGACAAGCAAAGAAATCATTTAAAAATGCGCCACGATAGTAGTTGTGCACAGGACATGACGAGAGCCCAGAGGACAGAAAGCTATCTCAGTCTAGTGCCATGGAACATGGAGGGATTCTCAGAGAGGCTGGAACTTAAGCAGGATGTAAATGAAAGGATGGGGTTAGTGAGTCAAAAGGGGGTGGAAGGGATGGAGAAAAGGCATTCTAAGTTGAGGATGATACGGCACCAGCAAATTCACAGAGGTCTGAAATTGAGTGCCCTGCTTGGGAAACCTTAAGATACTCATTTTATCTGGGGTAAAAGTAGGGGGCTGAGAGTGTGGCAAATTATAAAGGGTCTTTACAGAGATAATGATTTGGGAAACACGGAATTAAACAACGCCCTATGGGGTAATATTGCTCCTGTTATATTCTCCCCAGTGCCAAAAATATTGACTAGCTAATAGTAAGTACTCAATATATGTTTTATTAAATGAATGAATGAACAAGTGATTGAATACATGGCAGGACTTGTCAGAGCCTTTGACAGAACAATGTGTGTTAGAGATCTCAAGAGAGGGGCATAGTATGCAGAATTCTTACCTTATTTGACCACATAACTGTTTTTGTCACTGAATAATACATTTCTAAAAACTATTATTTTTGAAACACACTTGGGGAAATCATGTTCTAAAGGAGACATGAAAATGCAAAACTACATGAATAAATATAAAGTGAGAGAAATCTATGATAAGGATTCAGGGCTTATGCTTACATGAAATGGTGCTCAATTTTTTCTCTATCGTCTCCTTGGAACTAGGTGATTCATTGATAGTAGGCAGCATGAGAGGCCAGACACAAGGTGGGCTGGCCCAAGTTCTGGGGGGCTTTGCAAGTCCTCTTCAGCAACAATAATTTGTATTCACTTTTTATTTTCCCTTGTTTACACATTCAGATTGTACTATAGCTAATCAGAAAAATATTCACTTTCCCCGTCGGCCGAATGGTCCCACACCAATGCTAATCTCAGAAACTGTGGTCTTAAGGTAAAAACACGTATCAAGCACTAACTTTACACCAGGCACTTTCCACATTTTAACTTACTGATTTTCCATGATGGTGATGGGCATAGTGGTATGATAATAATTACATATTGAATGTTTACTCTCTGCTAGGCAGTGGACTAAGTACAGTTTACAATTGTTATCTCATTTGACCTTCATGACAGCCCAACTCATTTCTAACAATACTGAAGCACAGAGAGGTTAAGTAACTTGTAAAAAGTTACATCAGCTGGTAACTTGCAGATTAGGGACGTGGACCTGGGTCTGCCTGATGCCAAAGCTCACATATTATATGTTTAACCACCCTGCCATATTACTGTGAAGCCTACTGTAAATCCTTTGCAGTGTATAATCAAAGAGAAGTTCAATGCCACTCCTATGTCCACACAAATATATATTCAAGAAAACCACCCTAACCTCAATGACTACCATTAAATAGGATCCATTTATACCTACTTGCCAAGTAGTCATGGATCAATTTCGTATCATTGCTATATATGTAGATAGATCAAGCGTGTTTACAGTGTTACTAGAACAGTCAACTGAGTCATGTTAAACCCTGGTTCATAACTTTTACTGGATGCAGAATATTGACTACTCACAGCATAACACAATTAGACACCCCCGGAACAGAACAAAAGCAGTCAAGAGTATGCTGTGCTGAACCCCAAACTACTCAGTCTTCCCCACTCTTCCCTCAGAGGCTCTAGGGATCCATGAATCTGCAATCTGCTTCTTCTATCTTCTCACACATAGACCAAAATAAAAGGAAGTAGGTTGGTTGTGTGGATTAATTGAATGTCTCCTCCTAGGCTATTGGCACAGAGACTGGCCACTTGTGAAATTATGTGTATATATTATATATATACTATTTAATGATACATATACTACTTACTCTTGACTTTGCACTTTGCACTTGCATTTAAAAGTATTCATTCAGATCATTGCCTAGTCCTTGTAGTTGCATTAATAGGTAGGAATGACATATTTTAATTTTGTCGTGAAGTATAACATACATACAAAAGAGTGCATGTATAATTAATGATGAATATTTACAAACTGAACTCACCTAAATAATGAGCACCCAGATGAAGAAGCAGAACATTACTAGCACCCCCAAAAAGAGCCACTGTGATCACTAACACTTAAGGCTAACCTCTATCCTAAATTGGAACAGCATAAAAGCTAGAAGAACTGAAACCATGGTCCAACTACTAAATGACAGACATGATACTTGGACTGTCTGACTCCAGAGCTTATACATCAGATAATGCATGCTTAAAACTACAAGCCTTTCCACATTTCATCGAGGGAAGAATATTTTTAGTTCAAAAAATGTTTCATGGTGTCTCAAGTTAAAATGACAAGTTTCTAAATAACCAGGCCTGAAAGAGTGACCGTGGCTGTGGAGAGGGGAGCCCATGATGATGGCCGACTTTCATGATGTTGCGCCCTGGATGGGTTCATGATGGTAGTGATCAAAAAGGGCTAAGGGCCAGGTCCTAAACCTCTGTAACTTTGCGGTCCCTTCGGGGCTCTCTTTTCTGAGAAGGTATTCCCACAATAGACAACTACCAATGACAAAGCTTCATTGGCCAGGTAGTGTGAGTCTTAATTGCAACCAGATTTTATGTGGCTGAACAGACAACACTCTGCTCTGATGATGTAATTCCTGCCAAGCTCTGTCGTCTATCTCCGGTTTCTAATTCTCCAAATTCCCCCATGAAATTGTTATTCCCTTTTCACAGATGGGAACACTGATGTTCAGAAAGTTTAAATGCCCTGACCAAGGTCACATACCTAGTAAATGCCTGGGCCAGGATGCAAAGCCATATCTGTTTTGAGTAGAACTTCTGCCTGTATCCATTATATATCAAGCTTGAAACACTCCATAGCTTCACCAAGAGTTGCTTCATTGGAGATAGTTTGACTATGGCCTCCAGAATTTCAGATAGATGTCCTGAGTTTCTACTATTTTGAGATGATTCAGAAGGAATTTGCAGGGGCTCAGAATGATCATGAATCACATCAGTTACTACTGATGATATCAGACACAGACTAAAGTATTGCTTGTTTCCCAAAGTTTGATCCATGGACCAGCAGAATAAAATGAAGGATCTCAGGCCACATCCTAGACCTCCTGGGTAAGAATTTGAATTTTAACAAGATCCCCATGGGACTTGTGCACATGTTAAAATTTCAGATGCATCACTGAATGCCTGGAAACAACGTTTAGTATATTCTGCTAAATGGGCTATGTGGTGTTTATATCTTATATAAAAGACGCAAAAATATGAATGAGATTATTTATTTTATTTCAAGAAGAAGAAGGCGGCACCAGTGCCTTGCTGAGGCCAAGAGACTCAACTTGGCGATCTCAATTCCTGAATCCTGTTTCCATAATAGCTCTCCAAGTTCTGGTCCCCTCTCACCCCACATCACTCAACCGAAAACATAGATCCCCCTGAAGCCGCTTAGACTCTGAAAACCTGGCCCACAGGGCCTTGTCCCTGAGCACATGGGCCTGTGAATCATCTGGGCATGGATGCTCTGGTGAGTTTCCTGGCCTCAGCACCTCGCCTACAACCATTTAATCATTGACAAGACTGACAAAGACAAGCAATGGGAAAAGGACCTCCTATTCAATAAATGGTGCCGAGATAACTGGCTAGCTATATGTAGAAGATTGAAGCTGGACCACTACCCTTCACCACATACAAAAATTAACTCAAAAAGTGTTAATGATGTAAATGTAAGACCTCAAACTATAACATGGGAAGTGGTGAGAAGATTCTAATAGGAACGATCTCTCTCATTCACTTTGGTCTCTTTACAAGCATGTTCTATCGTTAGCATTCATTGGGTTTACAGTATTCACACACCTACTAGGGAAAAATAGACAACTTAATTTGCTGCGAGGTAAGGAAACATCAGCCACCTCGGCTATGCATTTGCAGACATTATAAATCATGTGGAACATCAAAAAGATATTTAAACTCCCTAAATATGGGTTGCATTATTTGATTTCTAATAGCATTCTGACTGGCAATAGTAAAGAGAAATGGGTTTGCACTGAAATCATGTCAGCAGGGAGGTTGTAACTGCCACTCTGAAAACATTCTTCCTGCTTCCCAGGGCATTTTGTCATCAGTAGAATGACCACTGTGCAATTGATAGCCTTCCAGAACTTGTTAGCTCTGTAAAGGTGATGTCCTCTAAAATTTCATATTAGCAACAGCACATCACAGAGTCACTCATTCATGTATACAACAAGCATTTATTCACCACCTACTATGTAGCAAGTGCAAATCTATGTGCTAGAGATAAAATGGTGAGGAAATCCAAACTCTGTGGTGAGCTCTCTGGGTGAGACAGACATTTAACAAATAATGCTCAATTTATACTTTAAAAATGTAAGTATCGGTGTCAAATGCTAGTACACAAAGGTACAGGCTACAGTGGGGATCTGTGAGAAAGAATTAAATTAGTTATGTAGACATGGAGGATGGAGTCAGAGAAGATTTTCTTAGAGAAATGACTTTTAAGCTGAGATGAGGTCTGAAAGATGAATGGGTGTCAACTAGGTAAGATGGGCAAGAGAGTAGAGTGGAAATAGGGGCTTCATTCCCAGCAGAGGAAACAGCAAGTACACAGTCCCTTTGGTGGGAAAGAGCATGGAACATTCAAGAACTGAAACAGGCCCAGTAAGACTTGAGAGTATAAGGGAGAGGAAGAGTTGCACACGACAAGTGTGATTGTGCAGGTCCTTGATAGTCATGGGAAGGATGGTGGTGTTTTCTCTAGTGCAATGGGGAGACCTCAAAGGGCTCGGAGAGATTGAGTATAATTTGTTCCAAGCCTCACAGCTGTAAAGGGCACAGTGGCGATTCAAACCCAAGGCCATCTGACTGCTGAAACAGCTCTGTTAATCACAACATAGCTCCTGTTCATTGTTATGCAACTACGCTTTTTCTGAAATCTCCTCTAGGCCTTAAGCTTCAGGCAATCTCTCATTCAAATTGTGCCTTGATTTGTTTTGAAATATGTCTTGGGTGTTTTCTACTATGTAACAAATGGGCACTGGGACAGAGTGCCTGGTATAGTACCAGTGAGATGAGTGAGTCTAACTTTCTATGTCAAATAAGCTGCTGGAATTTATCATAGAGAACAGGACCACAGAAATCTATCTGAAGAAAGGCAGTATGTGTCGTTAGAGTCTGTAAAGAGAAGCCATGCCTAATAGATCTGGAATTTTCTGAAGGGGTGACTAAGCAAGTGACTGAGGGAGAGACAGTACTTGTAATAATAATCACAGCTGCATGCAAAGCATTTTTGCATTACAAAACACTTTATTAATAATTCCTTTTCTCACTGGACTGCTGTGAACATTATATGGAATGATATATTATTGCCTCATTTCACAGATGAAGAAAGAGGTTCAGTGAGGTCATAAGGCTTTTCCCAAATACATATTAGGGAAACAATAGAACTCATATCCAAAGCAAGATCCCTCCAACTCCTGAGTTCTTAACCATTTTATTGCCATTCAGAGGCTTAACACATGTTTATTGTGTTGAATAGATGCTTGCCATTATTGTGGAGGAACTTACTGAAAAGAAGAAGTAACAGCCATTTCTCTGATTACCCCAGATTTCTTTCCTGCCTCTGTGTTGCCTTTCAAATCCCCAAGAAGGCATATTTGTGTTTATCATCTAATTGGATTCTTAGAAAAGTCTAAAAATAAAGGTAAAGTTAACGACATTTTATAAAACAGGCTACTGGAGCATTAAGAAAGGGGTTGGCAAATTTTTCTGTGAAATGCTAGACAGTACGTACTTAGTATGTTAGAGTTTGCAGCCTCTGTTCCAACTACTCAACTTTCTGGTTAGAAAGCAGCCATAGACTACAAAACCAATGAGTATGATTGTGTCTATAACTAAAGGCAGGTTCTATAACTATAGTTACAGACCTTGACCTTTGAATTTCACATAATTTTATGTATCATGAAACAGTCTTTGTTTTTATTTGTTTAAACCATTTAAAAATGTAGAAGTCACCCTAAACTTGCTGCTGTGTAAACATAGATGGCATTGGGCCAGATTTGAACTTGTGGCCACAGTTAAGCATCCTACACAAGAGTGTATGCCTAGTAACTGTTATACTATTTGCAAAAAGTTGAGTGTTTGCATCAGCAGGGGTTAGAGGATTGCTGCATATCCAAACTTTATTTCAGGCAGAAAAAAATAGAATTTGATTTTATTCAGTTAGAGTATCACAGGGTTAATTGCACATGCTTTCATCTGGAAAAGAAGCCCCACACGTTGAGGTTTATGCCAAGAGTCCACGGCTCAGGTTCAGAGATGGCATGCTTCCTCGTCACGGTTTGTTCCTGAGATGCTGGATTCTTCTCATAGTTCCCTGGATCTGAAGTTCTTTAGGAATGGAAGGGGTTTCTCAGCTCAGGGTCTAAGCTAGAAACACGGTCAGCAAAGGCTACTCACGCAGGGGGAAGTAAAGCTGGTTTGGAATGATTGGATCAGTGGAACTGTCAGTGCTTACCTTTCTACTATGCCTCAGGCAAAGGGTAGATGGCAAGGTATCTAGTTGACAACCTCTTCTTTCTAAGGAGCAGCCAGCTGGTGTGTGAGCACTTACTGTCCGCATGCTGCCCTGGTACGGCCATTTCCCTGGCTCTGTTTTCTCACTATATGATATGTAAATGCAAGAGCGACAGCTGTTCCATTGCTGAAGATGTATTCTTAACACTGGATGTAGCATATAACTGCAACATACCATGTGGAGAAAGAGCTAAAGGCCATGTTTTACAGCTGGTGAATTAAAGGCAGGCACGGGGTGGTGCACAAAGGGAAGAATGCCAACTCTTTAGTATCCACTGAAGCAGCCCCTCATGTCGAGGTTCACGATTTAGGATAGAGGATAATACTGTGCATGAAGATGCTAATTAACTGTTACCAGAACACTCAATCCAAAAACAAATGTTGACTTTTGGGTCTTAGCATCCAGTTATCTTGCTTGCAGTACAAGAGACACAGTGTCTTTATAGGTACAACAGCCACGCTTTTGTGCACAGGCAAATGTGTTGGATGTGACAATGGAAGGACTACAAACACTTGTGGAGTGTGTTCTGTATTGGTCCCCAAACCAGCAAGGACATACATGATTTCCCAGCTAGACTTGTAGGTATTAAGTATCCACTCAAATAGGGGAAACTCTTCCATATATATATAAATAAATATATAGTTTGTTGTCTGCATAATATATATTTATATAAGATGTATGTAGTATAACTGAAACAATGGATCCCTTTGCTAAACTCACAGCATGTTTTGAAAAATATATATATGTATATATAATATAAACTATGTATTATCTTAGATATGTATGATATAATACATATACATAAACATAAACATTTTTTCCCAAGTTTGCTGTGAGCTAAGCAGGTGTCTCCATTTTCTCTACTTATAGTCAAGTACGGTAAAAACAAAACTCAGCCATTTTGGAAATTATATACAAGACTATGTCTATTCAGCAGTTCTGCTAACTTAGATTCTGGAGTTTGGGTACCTCCTTAAGGGTACTTCATTTGGACCGGAGATCCAGCATTCCTGGGCTTCCCAATGGATGATGTATCCAAGCCAGATTTAGTGAACACAGGAAGATTGTGGTTCAGGTAAATATTAGCTATTATTAGCATCATTATTATATGCTGGGTATTGCTTTAGGTGCACTTTAATGCATGATCTCATTTACTTCTTGCAATATGCCTATCAAGTAAGTACTACTATTATTCCCATTTTACAGATAAGAAAACTGAGGCACAGAGAGGTTAAGTGACTTGCCTATTGTTGCATAGCTTGTTAGTGGTAGACCCAGGGTTCATACCCAGACAATTTGACTGTCAATACCAAGATCTTAATGCTGACACTCTGCTTCCTCCTCATAAGACAGGATTGAAGCCCATAAGGTCCTAAATGTGGTAGAGAAATGTAATAAATTTGAAGAAAGATGTAAATTTTATCTTTGAACAACCAGCCAATTAATTTCTTCTTTGTCTAAATAGTCTTCATCTCAGTGCAAAAAATCTAGTTCTCACAAAAATGGATGAAATTAAAATAAACTACCTATCCTTTATTCATCCTTTCATTAAATAAGTATTTATTTTATATGCTAGGGCAGTAAGTAGAGATTTCATTGGAGTTAACGGCTATGAAATTCTTCCACATACAGTAGTTATCAAGTCAAAGGCACCATTGGGGAGTTGGTATCAAGCCAAATGACATTGAGGAGTCATAAATGGAGTTGATACCTGAAACCATAGGATGAGATGAGATTGCTACATGCAAATGTCTAGAGCTACATTATCCAATAAGATAGGCAGCCGCCACGTGCAGCTAGTTAAATTTAAACATTAAAATTAAATGAAACTAACATTTCAGTTCTTCAGTCACACTAGATACACTTGATTACTCAATGGTCACATCTAGAAAGTGGCTACCATATTGGACTGCAGAGGTAGAGAACATTTCTATTATCACAGAAAGTGCTATTGCACAGCACTTATCTAGAGATAAAGGCAAGAAGAGAAAGAAAAAAAGAGGTGTTGACAGACCTTGGGCACCACCTACAATTAGGAGTCAGAAAGTGGAAAATCAGGCGATAAAGGAGACAAAGGAGGAGATGGATTTGGTGGGAAGATAACCAGGATAATGCAGAGTCAGGAAAGTCAAGGTGTGAGAATATCGAAGAATAAAGTGTGGTTCTCAATGTCCAATGCTGGTAAGTGGTCTTTTGAAGTTAAAGGTCAAAAATATCCTCTGGAGGTGGACATTTGGGGCAAACATGATGGGCACTGATGATGGGGCTGCTTTATGACTGGCACTGTGCTGGACAGTGGAGGTCCCTAGTCACAGCTGCTGCTTTCGAATCCAATGGGGCAGACATCATGCGGAAGTGCACTATTGACTTGCTTTTTGAGCAACTGACTTGCCACTGGCTTACTATTGGCTTTAACCCTGTGGACGGCAGCATGGCTCCTTATCTATCTGCTGCCTCAGTGGCCCTTTCAAAGCCTTTGACCTTAAACTTTCCCAAAGCACTTCCAGGAGTGGTGAAGCACTCAGAGCTCTGGGAGAGCAGTACTACTCAATTCAAGGGTGAAGACTGAGTGCAGTAATGATAGTAAAACATCGTGTCTGTGACCTTTGTGAAATTCGTCAGTTATCATTAACAAGATCTGAATGGCAAGCGAAGGAGAGAGCAGGCAGCACTGTAGAGAATATTAAATCTCAAGAGCCATAAAAAAGTATTGTCAAGGGCCTTTTAAGTTGACTTGAATTAACCCCCTGAGGTTCTTTCAGGCACATTCAACATGGTGATTCTGCTGAGATCAGGGCCAGAGAGGAACATAAATCTACGTGATATGACAGTGTCTATATCCATGTAAATCTACATCCAGTATGACAGTATTGGATTTTGATCCAGTACTTGACATAATGCAATTTGTGACCAGACACAAGTTCTTAGAAGCTGGGAGAACGTTTGGTTTTCATTTTGACCTGTCCTTACTTGATTGTTCCAGGTTTGTTTTTTTGTTTGTTTTCACTTGTAGCTTTCTAGGCACCTCTTACGGTGAGATGTTAGAGGACCTAGGTTAACAGTTTAGATATGGATTCTAATCTGGCTCTGTGTTGACTCAGTGACCTGTCAATAAAGTCCTCGTGGTACATTATGGTACAAGAGGAAAGCTGGAGGCCTTGACAGTAAGCTCACATTGAAGTGGAATCCTGGCTGTGCCTCTTACTAGCCACATGACCTTGGACAAAGTAGTTAAACTTGCTGAGCTTCACATAGTTTTGTGGATAAGGAGGAGTGGTATGGACAAAGGCAAGTCTGCTAGCCTTCAGTCTTCTAACTTGCAACTAATTGTCTGTTAACGTTTTCCTTTGTTTTTTCCAGATCCCCCCAACACCCTCCCCTGCCCACCTTGGTGGGTTCCAGAATCTCTCTTCTCTAACTTTGTAAAGTGAGGCTGACACCAAGGCAGGCTTGTGTCAGCTGTCTGGTCCTTTTTCCCTAGGAATCAACACTGGAACTCAAAGGAAGGGGAAGAGGGTTCATGGAAAGAAACTGCTTTTTAAGTACTTGCCAAAGGATTTGATTCCTTGCCTTCTCTTTGGTCCAAGTATGCACACACATGTACATGCACACATAGACATTCAAACCACACAGTGGTGCCTTTCCACTTATTCTGTTTAGGATGACTGCAAAGAATTGTTGAAAGATGGTAAATATGTGTTAGGTGAACAGCAATATAAATAACATCGGTCTGGATTAACTGTGCATTGTTTAGGAACTCTGGCACAAACATATTTGAGCTTGATAATGGTTGCTAAGGGTGACAGGAGTTCAGAAAGCAGAGAACTCCTTTCATTATAACAATTATCTCCCCACTTACCCCCACTACATCCTCATATACCCCACCAAGGCATGCATAGCATCCAGCAGAGTTCCAGGCATATAGCAAGGATTTATTAAAGGCTGTTTTCATTCATAAAATAACTGGTCTAATCATTGCGAGGTATAGAGAAGAGGTGAAATACAGGATCTTGACCTTCACTATTGACAGTAACAATTGCCATTTACAGAAGGCCTATGACGTGTCAGCTGCTTTGCTGCTCTAGCCTCACAACAGGCCTACACAGCTCCATGTTACAGATGAGGAGCTAAAGTGAAGAGAGGTGATGTAATTGTCCAAAGTCACATGACTTCTAAGTGCCAGAGTGGATTTAGGTCTCTTGGATCCCACAGCCCGTACCCCTTCCTCTTTTCTAATGCTGCACTTGAGAAGTAGGCCAGTTGGGACAATGCAGTGGCCAGAATTCAGCCACAGAGTGAGGCAGGCGGGACTGCACTGAGAAGGTTAAAGATTACCCCATTTCCCCTGGAAACCAGGGCCTGAGAACAGCAAGCTGATGCTTTGTAGCTGCTCCACACATTTTCTTTCTCCTCAGCCAACATTAGAACTTCATTCTTCCCTTGTTTGCTTGTTCAGAGAAACAGGTGATGAGAAAAGCACACTTGAGTTGTCTGCGAGAGCAATGCCCTGCTTTGCTTACTATAAATAGCTCCCTCTCAGCCAGTTGCCATAAATGGCATTTTACAGGGAAAGCAACCAGTTTGAAATAAGCCCTAAGGAGATGTCAGGACATCAATATTCACTTGGTGTATGCAGTGTTCTCAATCTATTGCAGAAGGTTAAGGGTGTTGAGATCTTGAAGCAAAAGTGGTTTCATCAGATACGTGATGCCATTCCAAGCCCTTGGTCACGGAATCTGCAATTATTCAGAAATCTGCTTTTTTAATTTATGAAGCAAAAGCCAGCAGTGACTCAGACCAACCTGCAATGGAAGCCAAATGTGGACTATGTGCAGTAAATATTTTTACCCTCTCAGCTTCCACTCATTACTTTTTGCTACCCTGTTGGCCTTAAAGAGTTGTCGTTCAAGGAAAGGACCTGCCTGCTCTTCAGGCAGACCTGGAATGTGAGCACTTTTGCATTAAAATGTGTGCAGACCATCCTAAAATTATTAAAAGGAGGAGCATGAATTTATTCGCATGAGTCACTTTCATAATTTTCCATTAGTAAATAGCCAAATAATTGACTGTGGATCTGTTATTTAATTAGCATAAATGAAATGACTGCTGTATGGGATCGAATGTATGTATATATTGATTTTGGCTGTGTCCTTTAACAAGGATAAATGTTCTTACTTCTGAGAGTTTTTGTAATCAAAACTCTTTTTTTGCTGAAAAGCAAAAAGAGCTGTAGGACCAGAAAGCTTCATGGTAGGCTGCAGGAGTCAAGCAGTTTAAGGAGAGGACACCTGGTATGCCGAGGGCCTTGCATTTCCTGTGTGAGAGGAGCCAGATTGGACTCATCTCAACCATGAGCTAGTGGTCACTGAGAAGAGAGGGTCGAAGAGCCAGAGCAGAGATGAGTGAAGAGCTTGAATGCCAGGCATGAGGACCTAGGAACTTGCTGTGTTTTTCTGGTCAGTTTCAGTGATCTAGTGGCCGAGGTCTTGGCTGTTGATTGCTCTAGCTGGGATGTGTCTGGAAAAGACCATGCATAGAAATGTACGGTCCTTGCTTTGAGAAGGTGTAACATTCTGGGACTAAACACTGGGTGCAAGGAAAGTGCACTGAGCATCAGGAGACATGCTGTGTGAACACAGGACAAGTCCTTTTCTCTTCCCCAGAGTACATGCCCCCGGTGTGTACATTGAGGGAGGGGGTGAGGACTAGGTTCCCTGAGCTCAGATGGGAGGAAGAAGTGTAGTAGTAGTGACATTTAGGGATCACTCTGGCTTCCCCTGCATTTGTTTCTCAACCCTTCCAACTTGACTTTGAGGCGCAGACACAGCTTCCTTATTCCCGCCTAGTAAAAGTTGACTTGCCATGGATTTAGAGCTGAAGTTCAGCACAGTGACTAACAGTACAGTCCCTGAAGTACAATTGACCTGAGTTCAATTCCTACCCTTACTACTTTTTTGATGTGCAGTTCTGGGCAATTCAATTATGCTTGATTTTCATTTTGTCAGACATTAATGTAATAATACTACCAATTCACAGGGTTGCTAAAGGAATTGAAGCAGATCATCCATGGAAGCCACTGTCACTGAATCTGGTGTATAGTGGGTTCTCAGGAAACCTTCCTCATTTTCTATTCCTTTCTGCCTTCCTGTTGGCCCCACATCTCCTTGCCTGTCCCTCATTGTGGCACTCAGTACCTTGTCTTCCTTATTCGTCTAAACAATTCAAGGTCAGAGATCCTGTGTTGGGCATTTTTTGGTGTCTTCCTTCCTGTGCTCCTTTTGCCCTGTCTCATATACTGCCAGCTCACTATTGGTTCACACACATTTCTAGGCACAGAAAAAAAAAAAAAAAATTCACGGAGCAGCTAGCTCTTTCTTCAAGCCCTTGACTGATATTTTAAGGATGGCAGAAAACACAGCAAAATAGTTGTTTTTAGAGTTTCTTGGAAATTCACAGAGGTTCCGTGCTGGTTTTGAATTCACCTCTGAATGTATATTCAACACCAAGTTCAGAAAATTGCAAGCCACTTGGAATTCAGCGACATACACCGTAGGTGATGCTCAAAGGATGGGGGAGGGGTGGGAAAGGGGTGAGGTTGGCAGGGAGAACCCTGAGGCAGCAGTGACCAATGCACATGATATGTAATGTGACCAAGAGTCAAACCATGATGCTAGGTATGTTACTCAGGCAGCATCGGATTAGGTACCAAGCCAGTAAATGGCACACTAGGTGCACAGACAGGGTTGTTTCTCATCGCTTCCATCCCCTGCCTCTGTGTACCTTTTGCTCAACTCCTTCTATGTGGCACCATTACTCTTCAGGAAAAGAAGCCTTACTGCAGCTTGTGGTGCCCAAGGAAGGCCTCACAGATAACAGAGGTCTAATTCAGCTTGGAAGTAGGTAAAGGACTGAAGCTAGATAAAGAGAAAGAAGGAGTGTATTCCAGATGGAGTATATAGTGGGCATCACCTGGAGCCAGAAATACGAATGGCATGTTGCGGAAGGAGGATTAGGAGGAGGGACAGAACTGTGAGTTGAACAGGATTACTGGAGTGGGAAACTTACACCCCAGACTAACAATGCAGTGTACAATTGTCCCCCAGGCAGCCTGGTATTCCTGAAGGCTATGGTCTGACAAAGAAAGGGCTGGGGCAGGGGAATTGCAGTTAGCTAACAGTACATGGTTCTTTCAAAAAGCATTTCTAGGGGTCCCCATTTCAGTTAGAAACATATGGCCCTGGCAAGGGTCCTTGCTTTATTTGGGCCCGTTGCTTAGCCTTCCCTTGCCACAAATTGCTACGGAAAAAAAGCAGAAAGGCAGCTGTCCTGCCTGAAGGAGCAATCATTAGCTAATGCTGCCATCTCCAGGAGCCTGCCTGCTAACAGCCAGCACACAGCAGGCCGGCTTCAAACTGGCTGCCCAGGCAGACTCCTCCCACCCCCACCGCGGTTCCCACTGACTAGCTTGACTTCTCCAGCCTGAAATTTGACTGGACAGCTGGAGAAAGGGAGAAACTGCCCAGGGCTTCTGGAATCCTTGACTGCCCGCTGCCTTCCCTTTTCTCTGGTTTGACAGGAATTGTAGCAAAGGTTTTCGTCTGGAGGATGAGAAAATCCTTTTGTTAGTTTGCTAGAGCTGCCATAACAAAAATACTAGGTGACTTAAACAACACTAATTTATTTTCTCACAGTTCTGGAGGCTAGAAGTCCAAGTTTGAGGTTTGGTTTCTTCTGAGGCCTCTCTCCTTGGCTTGCAGATGGACACCTTTTTTTTCCTTGTGTTCTCAGACGGATGTTTCTTTGTGCATGCGTGCCTGGTGTCTCTCTGTGTCCTAGTATCTTCTTCTTGTAAGGACACCAATCAGATTGAAGTAGAGCCCATCGTAACAACCTCATTTAAGCTTAATCACCTGTATAAAGACCTTATCTCCAAATATAGTCACATTGTGAGGTCTTGGGGGTAGTTCAGCCTATGAGTTTTGTGAGGACACAATTCAATCCGTAACACACTGCATACAGTTATCAGAGAGCCGTGATTCTTTTCCTCTCTGAACCTTTGTCTTCCCATCACTACAATAATGAGTTAGAGCAAGAAGCCTGGAGATCTTGTCAAAACACAAGTGATCCTATAAAGTACAGGTAAGTTTTGCAGAAAAGAAATGCAAGTTTGTGATGACTGGCTAATGAATGGTGTTTCACAGTTCAGGGTGATTTCTTATTCTGAGAGTAAACTAATGTAATTTCATTATAGAGTTTGAACTTGCTATATATTTTCATGTATTTGTTATTTAATAACCATGTTTATTGCCTTATGCATGCCACATACTAGGCTACATGTGAGAAAAAAAGCTGAATGCATTAGATTATATTTTTTAATTAGTTCTTATTATAAGTTTAGACATGTATTCCACAAGAAATTGTTGGACCTTGAAGTGTCAAAATCAAAACCAATATTGAGTTTATAACCATTCCTCTCCTATTAACAATTGGTTTGTAACTGTAGACTTTGATTAATTTAATTCCCTATAGAGAGTTCTCTGGTTGGTTTATTTGTTTATTTATTTATTTATTTTCATTGATTCCTGAATTCCAATAGTATTTTTAATATCCACAATGTGCCATGCATGGGGTTAGGGGCTAGGGATATGGTGCTGAGTGAAACCAGGAAGGTTATTGCCCTCATAAAACTTACTGTCTAGATTGAATCTGAGGCTATTTGTTTGTTTCATGAAATGCGATGAGTGTATAGTAAAAGATATGTTGGAGGCTTCTAAGATCACCCACAGGTTTGATGATTCACTCTGGAACTTGTTGGGCTCAGCACATACTCATGTTCCTGACTAAGATTTATTACAGCAATAGGACACCCAGCAAAATTAACAAAGGGAAAAGGTGCATGGAGAGAAGTCTGGAGGAAACTAGACACAAACTTCCAAGAGTCCGCTCCCAGCGCAATCACACAGGACATGCTTATTTTCCCCAGCAACAAGTGTGACACCATACATGAAATACTGTCTACCAGAGAAGCTCATTAGAGAATCAGTGCCTACGGTTTTTATTGTGGGCTGGTCACATAGGCATCTTCTGCCTGGGATGTACCAAAATCCCAGATGCCCAGAAGGGAAACAGGTAGGTGTTTGGCATAAACCACATTGTTTGTGCAAAACTGTTTAAACATAGTGAGGCACTTTTACCATTTAGCAAGTTTTGTATCCGTGTAAAGAACTTTTGCCAGCCAAGTTCCCAGACACCAGCCAAGGGTCAACTGTTCAAGCAGGCCTTTCTAAGGACAGAAGTCTCATGTCCGGAGACTAGTGAAGTAATGTGAGTGGGGCTAGTATTCTGGAAATTAAGATTCCCAATGGCAGCGACAAAAGATGCAAAAGCCCTAGTGGGAGAGGGAGCCTGACTTACTCATGAAGCTGAATGTAATTTGGTATGCCCAAGAGAAGGTAAGGGAGTCAAGGTAATCAAATGGACACTCTTTGTAATACTCGTATCCATTTATTCATCCAAAAATTGTGCATTGGGTGTTATATAAGGAACTGAGGACATAACAGGGAATCAAACAAATATTCATGTCCTTATGGAGCCTACATTTTAGTGCCTTTTATATGCATACACTGAATTATGCCACATCCATTTTACTGGAAATCCTCTCTCCAGTCTTGAGCAAAACATCAACATTTACATATATTTGGCACACTCCATGATTAGAAGAAACACAAGAAGATGCCTTCTACTCAAAATTCCAGTTAGGCCTGTGTATTAGTAACCTGTATGTATTAAATGCTGATAAAGTTGATTCTAATTGGAAGCTATGTGTTGCCACTATGATCAGAGGGCTTGGCATTTTGTCAATTCTGAGTCCTATGATCAGAAACCCATTTATGTGCTAGTAGTGTGATTTCGTTGTTGTTGATAACCATAATGAAGAACAACCTGTTAGCTATTCAGAGAGCAGTAAGACACAACCAGTTCAGTAAAGAGATCAATCAGCTTTATTCAAACAAAAGAGCATCATTAGAAGCCTAGTATCAGATCAATTTTGATTAAGTCAACAAGAACACTGCCATTTAGTAGACTAGAACTATTCTTGTTAACTGTCTTGTGTAGTCAGCCAGGACACATCTCAATTCTGTCTACATATTATACCACTGAGAGTTCCTCTTGGGTTAACTTGAGGCATTTCATAAAAGAAACATTTACTTTCACAGAGTTCAGTCTTACACTCAGAAATTCCCCATATTTGGCCACAAAACTGAAGAGGTTGGGATGGTTACAGCATTTATACACTCATCTCAAAGTCCCATGAATCTTATAGATTGACATTGTTTATTTTCAACTGAATTAGGCTCTTTGAGAACTCCAGTACGCTGATAAGGCAGAAAGTTGATTAATCAGTTCTATCCTGATGTCTGTACGCTAAAAATCCAAAGTGTAGCTCATAGCCAGGAAAATGGGAAACCACTTTTGGAACTGTTACTTTGTTTCTACCAATACAATAAATTTCTATATATTTGCTGCGTTTTTATCTGACAAAGGTGAGTGACTGACAGTGCTACCCTGTCTGCTGAATGTAGCTAAGAAACAGCAAGGCGAAAAACACAGCACTTCAGATAAGTAAAGCTTTCCCTAGCATTTAGCTCTTGGAAATGACAAAAATTTCGAGATATGCTGATGTACAACTTGAATCATTGCTTTAATTCCTTAGTGCCTAGAACAACAGAACAGTGGCCAGAAATCAGCATGCTCTCAATAAATATCTGGTGAATTAATTATTGAAAGAATGGATTAATTAAATATACAAATACAAAATCGTAATTAGGGAGTGTGTGAAAATTGAAACTATTCTGTAGTATGGTCAGTTATCTGGGTTTGTATTTCAAATTTTAAGATTCATTTCATGTTTCAACTATAAAAAATTCATCATCAATAAAAATGAGTTATGGAAGGTACAGATTCAAACATAGATACCTTTGATTTTTTTCTGACAATGAGGAATAGCCTCAGAGATAAATGTCTAGAAAATAAATTGTTCACAAAACTATGTTTTAGATTAAACCCATGGTCTGTGCTTTGGTCCAAACAATGTGAAGGATTTGTGTACTTCAAAGCAGTATAAAATTGAGAGACTCAGGAGCATAGGCTCAGAGGACAGACAGTCCTATGTCTGAATGTGTGAACTCCAGGAGGTCAGGGGTAATAAGATCTTTTTTGCCACTATCACTAGACTACCCATCTATAAACTTTCTGATGACACACCTCTACCCGAGTGTATATATTTATGTATGTATAAATTACACATATGTATATATCTACTAATATATTTCATATTTTTATTTGTTGTATTATAGAGTATATGCAAACATACAAATTTTAAAAGTTGAGAAAAATACATATTCCAATATGCTCTTTCCATATCTAATTTTTTTTTATTTTTTTGAAATGGAGTCTTACTCTGTCACCCAGGCTGGAGTGCAGTGGCACAGTCTTGGCTCACTGCAACCTCTGCCTCCTGGGTTCAAGCGATTCTCCTGCCTTAGCCTCCCAAGTAGCTGGGATTACAGGTATGCGCCACCATGCCCAGCTAATTTTTGTATTTTTAATAGAGATGGGGTTTCCCCATGTTGGCCAGGCTGGTCTTGAACTCCTGACCTCAGGAGATTTGCCCGCTTCAGCCTCCCAAAGTGTTGGGATTACAGGTGTGAGTCACCACGCCCAGCCGTCCATATATAATTCTCTTGCCCATTCCTAAGGCTCATGCATCCCACTTTGGAGAACACTTCTCTAGCATGTAGTCCATCATAGGTGCTCAATCAATAACATTTGTTGAATTATTGAATGAGTTTAAATCCAGGTTTTTCTACTTACTGTGTGAACCTGAATAGGTTCTACTATCAATATTCTAGGCCTTTGTTTTGTCCACCATAAAATGGTATAAATAATAATAGCTGTATTGGGGGGTCGTTGTGAGGCTTAAATTAAATAATAGAGTAAATGTTAATAATAATTGCTGTGATATTGATGATGATGAGAACAGTGGCAAACATGTTTAATTCTCCACTTCTTAGATGAAATGATGTATGCCTTGCCCTCATCACACCATTACTTTTGACCATGGATACACCTCATATATTCCAGTTGACATGATGCATTCCATACACAGGATTTCAAAGCAAGATCTGTTCCTGCAGGACATCTGTTCCAGCCTGTGAACATAATTTTCTGGTAATGGGCATAGAGAAAAGCAAAAAAGGAGGAGGTATTTACCCTCTTTAAGCATATCTCCAAAAGTAGTACCTTTCATTGATATAAGTTGTGAAAGAAAGATGCTAGTGGAAATGATACAAAAGCAAGACCAAGACACACTTAGAGGAGTTAAAGGGTGACATCTTATGTACTAACTCCCCTATCTAATTAACTCTCAGGCATAGAGTTACCCTCCACCCGCCTCTCCACCCTCATCAGAACCTGCCTATGCCTCTGAGCATGGATCACTTTGAAGTAAGGCAGGAATGAAGCCAGGAAAAGTTCTGCAGGGACACACATTTCTCATTTCTCTTCTGACTCCTTAGAGTCCAGATTCTGCTAGTCTGCAGTATAGTGCACGATTATACTGTGAGTTGGCAATGGGGCAATAGATGGTGCAGGGAAAGAAGGAAGGAAAAATAACTTCCTCACCTCCTTTTCTTTCCTCAGCCCACTATCTCCACCACTTTCACCAAGGTTGTCCTCCCAAGGTTGTCGTCTTCTAGTGACAAAAGCCAGTGGATATATACAATCCTGAACTAACTCGACTTCTCAAGAGTGTTTTATTTGAACTCTTGGGAGGCCCTTCTTCCTTCCTGAAACTCTCTCCTTCCTTGGTTTGTGTGATGTCATTATTTTCTACTTTGTCTTTTACCTTTTGTCTGGTCTTCCCTAGTCTCCTTCACTGTGTCCTCTTCCTCTATTATAAATGTTAGTGTTTCTCATGGTTTCATCCTCAGCCTTCTTCTAATCTGTCTCTCTGCATTCTTCCTAGAGCAGCTCATCCATCTCCACACCCCCGCCATGACTGTAAGCACCATCTCTTTGCTCATCAGTACAGAATCTTTTTCTCTAGACCAGGTCCCTTTCCCATATTCCAGGCTTATTACTTCTAGATTATCTTCACTGCCATCCCCTATAGGCATACCTAAACACTGAACGTATGTGTATATGTGTGCACATTCACATGTGTGCAGCAAAAAACAATTAGTTGGCAGAGAGTCAAAAAACATTGGTATGCAGTACGAGTTGTCACTTTTTGAGTGATGTGCAAATTTAGCTTCCTCACCTATAAAAATGTTAAAAAATCCGTTTGGGTGATGGGTACACTAGAAGCCTAGCCCCCGCCCCCATTTACAATTGTAACACCCATGTAACAAACAAGCACATGTACCCCCTGAATCTAATTTTTTTTAAGATGTTAACTAAAGCTGTCTTTTGGAAAGAAATAAAAAATTTGAAGTATCTCTCCATTAATTTGAATTATTTAAAAGCCTGACAGTTTAGCATTGTAATGTAGCTGGAAATAATTATTGCTCTAATATCCAACAACTCTTTTCATATAACCATAGTTATTTAAATCACCCATATAATTATAAACCTTTATTTTTTTTAAAAAAATGGTGAAATGCACTCCAAGTTTCTAACACCCCAACCATCCTGTTGCCCAAGTCAGAAGCCCTGTAGTACTCTTTGGAACCTACCTCCTCTTCCCCTCCCCATTGCGGTCCATAACCAACGTCTATAGATTGTATATCCACAGTGGCCCTGTGGTTTGTTGCCTTTTCTCTATTCACAGTGTCATTGCCTTAATTGAGGCTATCAGCATTGCTCTTGCACAATTGACATGCTGTCCATAGTTCTCTCCACCTCTAGTCTTGTACCTACAGCCGCCATACTAGTCTTCATGCTGCAGCCACTGAAATCTTTCCAAAATGCCAATCTGATCAAGTCTCTCCCTTGCTTAAAGGCCTCCATGGTTCCCCATGGCATAAAGGATTGTGTCAAATCCTCTCCCGTGGTCCAGGGAGTCACACACAATCTGACTCCTAACACCTTCCATCGTTTTATTCCTCATCCCATCCCTGGAAATCTGTGCTCCAGCCATTCCAAACTGCCTGCATTTCTAAACTGTGCTAGACTGTCCCAAGCCTGTATGTCTTTGTACTTGTGAACTCTGCCTGCAATTTTCTCAGCCCAGCACATTTTCACCCTCCCCAAAATTGATTTGACTGATGGCCACTAGCCTTCAAAGCTCAGCTACAAACACTTGCTCTAAGACAGGCTTTCCTGATCATCCCTGAGGCTAGGTTTGGTAGGTAGGCATGTGTACCCACCCCCCCATGTGATTTTACAATGCCTGTGCCACATTTCTGTCATTACACTTATCTCCTTTTAAGGTAATTATGTGTACGCGCGCGCGTGTGTGTGTGTGTGTGTGTGTGTGTGTATTTTGGTCTCTCTCCCCTGGGACTAAAAGCTCATTTAGGGCAGAGGCTTTGTATGATTTCTCTGGAGCAGCTACTCTCTTCACCTGGTTGCCTCCTGCTCTTCCTTCAGTTCTCAGCTTAATACCATCTTCTCTGGGATGCTTTCCCTGACTTCAACCTCCCAACCCCCAACCAATGGAAGGTCCTGTGAGATATCCCTTCTCTGTAGCATGAAACTTCTCCTTTGCATTGAAAGTGCCTGTTTATTGTCTGTCTCTTCCAGTAAACACTGAACTCCTTGAAGAAAGGGACTAGGTTTTGTTCACAATTATGTTTCCCACTGCAACCTCCTAGAGCCAAGCACAGAGAGCAGTACAGATTAGACACTTGTGAAACATTTGCTGATTCACTTTTCATTTGGAGATTGTGATTTTGCCTCTTATTTCTTTCATTAAAATTGCTTTCCCAGTTATTTAAAAAAATATTTTTATTGTGGTAAGAAAGCATAGCATGATATCTACTCTTTTAAATTTCTAAGTGTACAATACAATATTGTTAACTATGAGCACAATGTTGTACAGCGGATTTCCATTTTTAAAACACTCCTGGTTACATCAACTTTTCCAAGCATTACATAGTTTTATACGTTTGGACTGCTGTCTTGTCCTCTAGGTGGAGTTGTTTGAAAAAGAAATGGCAAAGTTGTATATGCTTTAAAATAAATGAGTTCTGTATTTGTCTGCTAGTGCTGCCATAACAAAATACCACAGATTGAGTGGCATAAACAACGCAAATGGATTTTACTTCTGGAGGCTAGAAGTCCAAAATCAGGGTACTGTTAGGTTGGTTTCTGGAGAAACCCCTCTTTCTGGCTATAGGTGGCCACCTTCATGCTGTGCTCACATCGCCTTTCCTCTCCATAGAAAGAGATTGAGCTCTAGTGTTTTTTCAGCTTATAGGGACACCAGATCTATCAGATTAGAGCCCTACCTTATGGGCCCTAATTTAACCTCAATTATCTCCCTTAAGGTCCTGTCTTCAAATGCAGTCACGTTGGGGGTTAGAGCTTTAGTAGATGCATTTGGGGGATGCAATTCAGTTCATAACAGGTATACATCCCAAGATTATCAAAATTTTGTGCAATTAAATGAAACAGTATATTTAAATCACCTTGGAGCAAAGCAGCAGAATTAGTTGTAACCAGTGATCAAATATTCTGAGTGTCATTTACCTTTCATCTCAAAGGATTATGCTGCTGGAGCAGTGCAGGGACTAGTGGAAGCCCCGGAGAACCTCTGGGCTTGAGAAACGGTATTTGAGTTCTCTCCCATTCCGTCCCTTCAGGTTACTAATCCTGCAGCCTAGAATCTCTTTGGCCGGCAGAGAAGCTCCATTCTTTCCAGGTCAAGTGGACATCTTTCTTCAAGGACTTTAATTTTACTATTTCCAAGGTACCAGGCATCTAAAAGCTCCCTAAAAGAACCCTTGCCTGGAAACCAAAAATACTACAAGCAGTGAAGATGGCATCGTCGTTGGAAACTTTCTGACCTCATCCCACTCTGGCCATCTGATAGATGGGTTGAGAATACAGTGCCAACTGGGATTAAGACCTTTGAGAGGCCACGAAGAGGGGCCTCTCTGAGTGATTCTGTCAGTCCTGGCTAAAGAGGCCCGTGCCCAGGAGACATCAGCCTAGTGTGCCCTTGAAGTGATTTTCCCTCAATGCTACTATTAAGGGACCTTAGTAGCTATTGTGGGAAATAAAGGATTCTGAAGGCAAATTAGTATGTTTATTCCAGAGTTTCTCACATTAAATAGATTTATTTACTGTAGGCTTTAGTTGTCCCTTTAGCAAGCCAAATACATAATACTAATTCCCAATAGTTTGCTGTGCTGTGCCATCTTTCACAAACTCTCTGATCACAGGACCTCTTCATTCAGAGAACCTTGATGGGATTATTCTTCTCCAAGACTCTCTTTTAGGAATGGTAACTCTGAAAAAATCATGAAAAAAGTGATTGCTGTGAGTTGTACTTTGACTCAAATAATTCCTCCAGGCCTACCCTGCTCTCTCCCTCCCTGAGTCACCTACACATGGGCCCCCAGTAATTCAACATCCGTTTGGCCTCCTATCTTGGCTGGGCTGCCTTCTCCTGTTAGCCTGCCTTTTTCTTGACTGACTTAGAATTTCCATAGGATTCTGTTGTCAGCCTTGTGTTCAGGTTCCATTCTTTCTGATGAGAATTGTTGGGCACACAGATCAGGCCCTTGGGAGTGTCAGAACCTGGTTTGTTCCTAACTCTATCAGGGAGCTTAGAGTCTGTCATGGTTAGGAGGGAAACAGATGAAATCACGTGATACCTTTCAAATAGAGGCTTTGCTTACAGCCCAGGGTAGAGAGCCCTAGGGAGATACTAAGGGACTTGCACACTAGCCATCTTACAAAAGGCTAATTTGCCTGGAAGAAGAAGAAGGAAACCAGCATTTATCAACTGCTTACTATATTCTAGGCACTGTAGTAAGTGCTTTGCATACATTACTCGAGTTCTTACAACCAACCTATGGGATAGACAGAATTTTTGGATCCATTTTACAGAGCAGGAAATTGAGTTTTAAAAATATGAGGAGACAAGCCCAAGGAAGCATATCTTAGCATGAGCAGAAGAGCCAGGACTCCAGTCTATGCCCTTGTGGTTCTAGGATTCCTGCTTTTCACTAATTTTCTCTGTTGCTTCCGGGTGAATCTAGGGAGGTGGTGAAGTCCATCTGCATTGTGTTGGTCAAATCAAAGAGTACCTTATATAGCTATTTGAAATCATCTCTTTCTGCCCCCTCCTGCAAGAGCCAGTTACTTTTAGGAAATAGTTCTGTAGTCAATAGAACTATTTTTTTTTAATAGACAGTGATCCAGGTTCTGGTAGGGAACCTACAACTCCAGTCTTCATCCTCACAGCAAGATGCTAACTTAGATCCTCATCACTGTCACCTGTGTCTCTTAACAGAGCTCCCTATATCCTATCTTCCTCCTTCCCCCTCATAATTCTCCACTCTGCAGCCCAAGTCACCTTTTTGAATGTCATTTGATTCCTTTCTGGTGTAAAACCTAGTCACCATTGAGATAAATCCAAACTCCTTAAACTGGCTTCCTAAATTATTCCCTGCCTGCTTCTTCAGTGTGAACCTCCCAAACCCTCTCCTCTGTGCCCAGTCTCACCCCTTAGTCTGTGGACATGCCAAACAACTTCCAATTTCAGCTGTGTCCTGTTTAGTTTCAGGTAATTTCACACTTCTAAATGTGCTCCCTCATCAACCTCATCTGCCTTTTGAACAGCTGTTCAATTTTCAATGCTCAGTTCAACTATCACCTGCTCTGTGAAGTTTTTCTGGTTCCCTCTCACCTTCTCTGAGTCTTACCAGGCCTGGCACAGCCTCTGAGCCTTATATTCTTTAAGATGGCACTGATTGCCTTCCGCAGGTTTCTCTCATCTCTAGACAAGCTCCTTCCCTAGCAGGGACCTGGGATTATTTATTCTTGTGTCTCAAACACCCAGAAAAGGCCTTAAACATCATGGGAACCCTGGAAATGTTTGCGGAATAAAAGAATGGAAAGGAATTTTTCCTAAAATAGGGTAAGAATTTGACATTAATTTTTAAATTGGCCAAGAGAATCTTCCAGATAAATGAAATGAATAAGGATTGTAATTTGATTTGTTTTGTCCCTATTGTCATGAGATGTTAACCTGGAAAAATCTAAATATTTAATTTATTTTTCCATGAAACTCCTGAGAGGAAAAAGAAATTGTTGAAACGTGCCTTGTTGGGAGGATTAGCATGCAACTGAAATACATTATTTCTCCACAAAGGGGTGCTACGAACACAAAAGAAGCCATTCTCTGTTAATTTATTCTTCCTCAGAGAGAGAGGAACTGCACAAACCAAGTAACTTTTTTATTTTCCCTGCATTGTGTACAA
This sequence comes from Rhinopithecus roxellana, assembly GCF_007565055.1. NCBI lineage: Eukaryota > Metazoa > Chordata > Mammalia > Primates > Cercopithecidae > Rhinopithecus > Rhinopithecus roxellana. The sequence goes on along the minus strand of NC_044555.1, from coordinate 111,795,390 downwards.
TTGTGCAAGAATGGAATGACTCTCCACCATTGCCAGAAAATTATGTATGCCTCGGCCAAGTCTTCCTACTAATAAGATTCACACTCACACACCCTAAGTCCTTTAAAAGATTCAGGCATCAAGTTTAAAGATGTATGATTTGTGGTATATCTGGAATTTGTTCATTGACAAATTTAGATGTTACGTACTATGATGTCAGAAACACAACTGAACAGAATAAACACATGCACTATGTTTGCTTTTAACTCTCATACAGGATAGACCATTTTAGAAGAAGGCTCATCCAGGTATCAGAGATGGGATATCAGTCAGCTCTTGTCAGTAATAACACATAGATATAGTAGTATGAGCTGTGTACACTTGTTTAGATTTGTTTCTTATGAAACCATGATGGGGAGCACACATAACACAGCCAATATTTGGGAACGTTGTACTTTGTGTAACCAGTGGCTTAAGCAAATCACATCTTGTCTTCAACATCTCGTCTCCAGTTTCTACCTTCAGCATATTTTGATGGCCTTGGATTCTGAGTAATATTTTTACACTGTACTCATGTATGTCTTCTCATTGAGACTTGTTCCTTTAACCCCTGGGCTCTGTGTGTATGTGTGTGTTTTCTATATTTATAACTCCTGCACGTGACAAAGGTCCTGATACGTTCTAAGGACTCAGTTAATGTTTGTGGATTGCTTGCTTATTGATCTGTTTTCACAAAAATGCTGCCAAAAAATGTCAAGCAGGATAATGATGAGGTTACAAGAGAGACAACTGAATGGGCAAGAAGAGACTAAGGGTAAGAGAAGAGGACTAACTTCCATTGACTGCTCACGAAATGCCATGCACTGTACTGAGGACTTTATCTGAATATCTCATTTAATTCTTATAAAAGCCCAATGAAGAAATAATTATCACCCCAGCCCCACCACCTGTTTTTTGCATGATTGTGGCCATGATATCAAAATAATCAAATAGATGGTATTTGGAGGTATATAATAGTCTTTACCTATGCCTTCCACACATCAGGATCTCAATGATGCTTGACTAGGATTTGCACTATGGGTTAGTATAGTTCATGGGTTGTTATTTGAAGCTGACTCTTGTGTTCATGCAGGAGGGCAGAAATCTTCCTGGCTGTTCTCTCTGCCCCTGTTACCCTCAGTGAAAATTAAAGGAAGCACAGTACATAGTGGTTGACAGGAATGAAGGTTTCCAACCTTCTAACTGTGGTTGGAGAGCTTCCTGTGTGGCATTTCCCCTCCTTCCTGGAACTCTTTAGTATTGTAGGAAATGAGTGACTTGGGCAATTGCGATAGACTTCAAACAACTGGATTCACTGAAGAACATTTTATGGAGGAGGAGGAGGAGGAACACAAAATCTTGAAAACTCTAGGTTGAGAGAAACCATCAAGGGTATCCAGGTTAACCACTAAGCAAGCTTTTGAATCCCCTGACAGTATTCCAAATTGCCATCTCTGTGACCTTGGCAAAAAACTTCTCTCTTAGTGAGTTTCCACATAGGCAAAAACAAAAACAAAAATGAAAAATCTAAACAAACAAAACCTTATAGGGTTGTCATGAAGATCAGAGAAAACATACTCCTGGCATATGTTAGGTACCCAGTACATGTTTTAAAAATAGACTTTATTTTTAGAGCAGTTTTAGGTTCATAGCATAACTGATCATAAGGTACAGAGTTGACATATACCCTGTGATCCCCTGGATGGCCTCCCCCCTAGAAATATCCACCCACTGGAGTGGTACATTTGTTACAGTTGATGAACCTACATTGACACGTCGTTATCACCTAAAGTCCATAGATTACATAAGGGTTCGCTCTTGATGTTGTACATTGTCTGGGTTTGGACAAATGTATAAAAGGCCATTATAGTATCATACAGAGGAGTTTCACTGCTCAAAAAAATCCTCTGTGCTCCTCTAATTCATCCCTCCCTCCCTACCCACCCCTGGCAATGACTGATCTGTTTACTGCCTCCATGGTTTTGACTTTTCCAGAATGTCATACAGTTGGAGTCACGTGGAGTAACCTTTTCAGATTGGCTTCTTTCACTTAGTAATATGCATTTAAAGTTCTGTGTATTTTCATGGCTTGATAGCTCATCTCTTTTAGCACTCTTTTATGCCATCGTCTGGATGTACCACAGTTTAGTTATTCATTCACCTACTGAAGGACATCTTGGTTGCTTCTAAGTTTTGGCAACTATGAATAAAGCTGCTATAAACATCACTGTGCAGGTTTTCGTGTGGATTTTAGATTTCAACTCATTAGTACTCAGTATTGTTTAAATGAAAAATATATCTGTCCTTACTCCCATAAATTCCTCCTTTCCATAAATTCTTCCCAAGGTGAGGGGGATCAGTGCATCCAAGAGGCCCAATTTGCAGCAAAATGCTCATTAATTAGCCAAGAGGCTGCTGTGGCACAGCAAGTAAACAACGTACTACAAATCTGTTTACAGCAGCTTCTGCAGACATTTTAAAACAATTAAACTGTCAAGGGGGCCTGGAGACAGAGCTTTGCATTTTAATGGGAAATGATTAAATCTCAGGCATTATTGCCTTTGATGTGTCTGGGCTTTAAGAAGAGGGCAGAGTATTGATTGAGGCCTCCAGGAAGGCAGGAAGCTTACTTGTGCTGCTTGACCACAATGCAATGAAAGCTTGGAGATCTGTAACTTCTTGGGCTGGAATTAAAGGCCACTAGCCAAAAATTTAACTAGATTTGTCAGCTTCTGTTTAGTTGGACTCTGCCTGTAGGAACAGATGATACATCTTGACCTCTGGGGTATTATTCGTCGATTGACAGAGAGAGAGAGAGAGAGAGAGAGAGAGCCCCTTGCTGATGGCATCTATCAGAAAAGGCTGAATGACACAGAGCCATGTGGGGACCTCAGTATTTACACTATCTGGATTAAAACCATTGTAAAGCAAGTGAAAGCCACCTATGTAGTCACTGCCTAAGTCAACTAATGCAAACTGCACTCTAATCTGTGAACATGTGTGTGCCACAGTTATGACAGACACGCAGTCTCAAACATCTAGTGTATTCACCTTCTCTATTGAGTTGATCTATTCACAGGTGGTGGTCAGATCACATGTGGTTCTTACCCTCTAGCTACTCACAGTCCAGTAAATGAGGGAACATATAAGCAGCTGGGTACAATCCAGTACAACGATAGGTGTTGGGTACAGTGAGGGGACCAAGGAGGTCACATTCAAATTGAGAGATGTGGAGGGGCTGGCAGAAAATTCTTCGTAGACAAGGTTCTACTTGAAAGATTAGTAGGCAGATAAGAGGACAAGGACACTTCAAGCTGAGGGAAGTTCTTGAACAAACCTGTGGAGGTGTGAAAAAGCCTAGTACATTCCAAAAACCAAGTCTGGTAGTATGGAACCTGAGTCCCCTGGTACTTTTTAAAGGATGGGGTGACCTTAGTCCTCAGGTTTAAAAACTTAAATCACTCAATAAATGATGATGTTATTGAAGTATATCACCACATAAGGCTACATAGAATAGGTGAGCACTACCATTGTCTGTGCCTTTCTATTGCTTAAAATCCTTCCATTTGTCATACTTCTTAAAAGTATGCCAATTGGAGAACAAGACACTTGCTTCCAAAATGAGAATACCTTTGTGAAAATTGACAAATTTGTGTGAATTAGCTTAATCAGATTGCTTTCCTCTACAACACCTGACCAAGACCAGCCACTCTGATGACTAGGAGAATAGGGGGATATGGAATGCAAAAGAAGGTAGGAGCATGGGGTACTGAGGGTGGAGAGGGCTCCTCTTGCAGTGGAATTACAGGCAGCTAGGGAACAGCACAAAGGCCCTGCATGGCTGAGAATTAGTTTAGGAGAAAGGAAAGAGAGGATAGCAGAAATAAATCTTACCTGACTTGCAATTTGGCTCCATGTCAGCCCTCATTTTGTTTATTTCTGTGCTGTCTAGACATCAATAGATTGAGCTGCTGCCATCCCTGGGGACCCCCTTCCCCACTACACTGACCAGTGCAGCCCCTGCAGGGCCATTATAAGAAGCTATGGCACATCTGAAAGAGTGAGTCTCTTGATTAGACCTGATAAGACCACTCATATTAAGATGACTTAATTTTGTCCCTTGAGAAATGCCTTTTTTTTAAGAGCTCTTACATTGGCCAAGAGAGACTGCCTCCATATTAGGGTTTTCTATTTTTGTTTGAAGGAAATTGGCATCTCTCCTGTGTAAAGAGTTTAGTGAAACCTAAATTCTTCCATTAGCCATTTTGGTTTGCAAACAGGGATCTGAATATTTGCAACTTTTTACCTGGTGGCCTGAGCACTAGCTCAGCTTCCCAACCAAAGATCAATGGGGAATACCCCATGGCCACATTCTGAATCTGATCATCTGTGCTTCTAAGCATGATTGACTAGTTAAAATAAGGATTTTCTAGGGAACAGGACTGGCTACAGAATTTGCAGGGGTTCGTGCAAAACGAAAATGTAGAGACCCTTGTTCAAAAAATTGTTAGTTTCAAAATGGTGACGGCAAATCATTAAACCCAGTGCAGGGCCCTTCTCAGAGCAGGGCCCTTTGCTGCTGCATAGGTCATGTGTCCAGGAGGTAGCCCTACCAAAGAACAGATATTTTGCCTTTTTGGGTTCTAAAGGCTCCTGTTGTTCAGGTCCCTGGGCTGTGGATGGCTATTGGGGTAGAGGGGACGGTGTTTGATTTCAGGGCAGAACAAATTTTCTCCATCCGCTGCCTACTGCTGAAATCCCATCCTCAGAGCTAAACCAATTTTGTTGAGGCTGGATCCATTTGGGAGGGGCTGACATTTGCGGCTATTGTCTGTTACACTCTTAATGTTAGATGGAAAAGTGGAGGGAGAGAGCACAAGGCAATTTTGATTATGCGGAGAAGCTTATGAAAAAATATGTAAGTTTGTGGAATGCTTTTGGATATACATTATCTTCCTTTCCATATAGCACTGAATATGAGTATTGGGGCTTAATAAATATAGCTCCCCGTGGGTGTTGGTAATTCTTCAATAGTCATTGATAGTGACAATATTCAGAACTTGAGACAGATTTCCTTTCTTTCTGACTCAAGGGCAGTTTTCCCAGAGCCACACAGAAGGAGAATCCAATCTGTTCAATAGGAAGGACTCATTTGATCCCAGAATAACTTACATTTCCATTTCTATTTGAATTTTTAACAAAATTAGTGGGTCTTCCATGAAGCAAAAATAAAAAGTATGGCAATTTTGTTTCAGGGTTTGCTTTTTCTTAAAATTTTGATTCCTATATTAGCAGTATTGAGTGCCTCAGTAACGAGAATGGTGTAATGCTAAAATAGTCTGTTTCTTGCTCTTTGTTATAATTAGCTAAAAGCCTTTTCATAGGCTGCTCATAGATTTTCTGAATTTTTAACAAGAGACTTTGATATGAAAATATAATTTTGTGGCACAGAACTAAAAGTTCTGGTAGAATTTCAACATTTTACGAGTAATTGTTACAGAGGATTGAGCAACTATAATTCTTACAAATGTCTATTTTGCTTGTAGCATTTTCTATTCATCAATAATTCAATTTCAAAATAAAAGACACATTTCAACATCCCAAAGGCTATCGGGGAGCCTTTCAGACTGTAAGATTCCTGACTGTGGGAGAAGTCTAGCAAATAAGGCAGCTAGCTCCAAAAACTTCTCTAAGGTGCTAAGGGATCCTGTTACAGACCGTTTTTCACAATTCTAGAGGGCAAAATAAAATCATATGCTTGGAAATAATAAGTTTCAGCAAATAGTATAGGCAAAGCTTATGTCTGAGTCCAAGCAGTGGTCTGATTACTGCCAGAACAATACTGCTACATGATGAATCATTAATGATCTGGGAGAGTCATAATGGTCTGTCACTAATGCCCATTAATGATCTCTCTATACCGAGAGTATGAGCTTGATGTTTCTGGCCATTACCTTGGAGAATACTTTAGATATGCCTTAAACTTTCTCTGATCTCCTCTCTCTCTGTGTCTGCTCCAAATGTAGACAGCAATTGTCTGGGTAGGACCAGCTTATAAAGAAGCATGGCTTTGTTAAGGAAGTCGTATTCAGGTAAGATTTATTTATGCAATGTTTTTGAAGGACGTAGATTTGAATGTTTATCCTGGACATTGATGACTTTGTAGAAATTAACAAAATTATACCAGGGATCTTTCTGCTGATATCTTTTTCTTTCTGGATGGGACAGGGGTTCTTGATTCCCTTTACTCCGGGATGTTTGGCTGTTAATGGATTCTTTTTGAAAAATGCATCATTTTTTTTTTTCTAGGAGGAATTTCAAATATTAATTGTTATAGGAAAGTGAATGTGTTTTTCTGATCATTTGAAACTCTATTTGCATTTAGAAAATGGTGGCACTCACTGATTCAAGAGAGATTTCCTACTTCTAGATTTGCATTGACTCTATGCATACAGCACAAAACATTAATTTTAATTTCTAAAGAAAAAAAGAGAATAAGTAATTATAATTGGCTTTTAATGTAGTTTTCTTTTAGCTTAGTGAAAGGAAAGAAAGAGAAGATGACACTTCGCCAAGGGAAGGTGGACACAATCACCCTTTAATTCTGAGAAACTTATTAGGTGTATCTTCAGGGAAATCACAGAAGATAGGCACTCCATAATGTCTCAGTGAAACTAGGAGAGTATCGGTTCCTCCATGGCGGCAAGGCAGATGCCGCAGATAGCTGATGGAACCAACGCCCAAGAGCTTCCAGCTCACGGAGAAAAACAAGCTGAGAGAAGGTTGCCGGAGCGACCAGTTTCAAGTCTCTTTAAAAAGAGCAGGACAGGGATTCTTTTGGAGGATTGAAATCACTCCTCCAGCTACATTTTTAATGGGAAGTTTTTACATATAACTAATACAAAATGGCATCATTTCTTGGAAAACTTTTTGCCAATCTTCGTATTGTCTGAATAAAGCAACCTCATGAAGCAAACACTTTCATGGAAACCCTTTGCACTTTCTTTATCGTTGAACCTTAAAGGATCCCAGAGAACTCTAACCTTGCTAAATGTTTTATTTTGTTAGAACATTTTGTCCAGATGAGTAATTATTCATGGTGATTTTCTGTTTCCTCCAGATCCTTCCCTCTGTCCTGAAACTGCTGAGTAGCATGTGTTTATTCACGTAATTAACTGGGATGAATAGGCTTTCTGAGTACTTCACAGGTTCTCCGGAGCTATTTGGAGTTCTCCTAGAGCATCCCCAAATGGAGATTTGGATTGATCTGTCATGTTACATGAGCATTGTTTATCTAATTGTTTTTAATTGGGTTCCCCATAAAAATGAGAGAATAAAAAAGCTTCTTTGAATGAGTAGTACATCAAGGGCAATATTAGTGATGAAAATCATTACAGAATTTGTGGGATTGGTTCAACACTTAATGTTCTGATTATTTCCACAATTCATGTCTCTGAGAAACCCATTAGAGTTTTCACCTTCCAGGTGGGGGACAGCTTATAATCATTAAAGGAAGGAACTACAGACTATATGCCTGTTTACTCAGGATACAGTATATATGGCTGAAACAACTACGCTCATCACTCTGCTTGAAAGTATTTGAGTGAAACACACACATTAATTCGTTGCTGAGTAAGAACTGTGATACAGGAAATTCTCACCAAACAATTATTTTATTGACATGTGAGTCTATGAATTGGAGACTGTCAAATTGCCATCTAAGCTGTTTTGTTAGATTCAAGCACAAACTAACTTTATGCTTACAATAGACTTCTAGGTTGATTGATGAAATGTTATAAATAGACATGTCCATTTTTAATAAATATATGTTTGTGAGAAACTGAGCCCCTTTGCAGAAATGAATGCAAGCTATGGGACAGATTGGTAATGACTGAACATGCTGCAGTTGCTCCTCTGAAGGAAATATGAAAGTATCTGATGTAGCATAGGCTCTGAGTTCATAATAGAACAATGCAAATGAGATCAGGAGAAAGGATATGCAGCCAAAGAATGGCAAGTCACAAGAAAGGTCACGTAGTTTATCTCTTAGCCTTCATATGGGAAAACACTTCAACCCTTGTACACAGATGAGACTGTCCCAGCCACCACATCCACAAACTCACTAAAGAACTCATCTCAGTAGCTCTCAAGGCAGAAACATCCACCCTAAGTTCTCCATCTCCAGTTAAGTCTGCTGCCTCTCATTTGATCCTCAGGGAAGCTAAAGAGCAGACAGCAGCTGTGCTCTGTGTAACTCTTCCCAGCCCAGAAGCCCTCATGATTATGCTTATGTAAGTTAAGGAACCCTAGTTTCTTTAGTCTACCCTTTCAATCTTGTTTTTAACCTACCTTATTTAGCTCACCATTTACTTCTCTAAATATTTTTTGTCCTTGTTGTGCTCCCCTCTGCTTGTCCACAACTACTTCTTCAGCTTTTTAAGGTCCTTTCATGTTCTTTTCTAATAATTACGAGTTTTTCTATTCAGTGGCTATTCCTACACCTGCCTAGTACTCCGTGTATCGTATTGACTTAGAGTTTCTCAAATAGCACATGAAGACAGATTTTCTTCTCTCAGGGAAGAAAACTATATTTACATATATATATATTTGTATATATTTTTGTGTATATATATAAAACAATGTATTTGTTAATAATTTCCTTAGCTGTAGGGACTTAGGAAACAATATGTTTACTAATTGTTTTTTATCAACAATTCCCTGTCCATTTTTCAGGGACTGCAAATGTGTACTTTCAACTCATTCCAAACATTGAGGCCATTATCACCTGGGCAGTGCCTCAAAGTGCTTTCTCATGATATGCAGTTCCAACTGCCTGGCCCTGGGCTTGTGCGTAGTATATACTCAGTGTTTGTTGAGTAACTGTATGTATCCAAAATGGCTGTATAGACCACTAGAACATATTTCTTTATATTTTCTTTGGGAAAATGATTAAACAATCTAGCTGATCTTATAAAACAAAGCAAAAATGACCATCTTCAATTCAGGTTTTTAGAATGTATAGTGGTAGTCTATATTTGTCTTTTGCCATTTGCCTTAGAAACTGGAGGCTTTGGAATTGAGAAAACTATTGGAAGTGAAGACATCCAGGGTGGTAGAAAAATTCACCCCAGCAGTTAAGCGCTTGAGAAGGAAGGAGAGTATTCAAAAGGAAGCGAGTGCCTCCTGGGTAGAAAGAGTTTTGTAAGTTCCCCTTGGGATACCAGTCTCATGGGAGAAAAATGATTGTGCCATAACTTTTATTTTCATTCCAGCAGGGCCACTGGGTATGGCCTAAAAGTTTAGGCATATCTCAGTTGGCAGTGTAAGTGTCTCTCATTTTATAAAATACAATTGTTTCCATAAAATTATATGTAAATCAAATCCCACGTGAAATCCGCATGGGATGTGCAGTAAAGAAAGGAGCCTTTTTGTGAGTGTTTCTATAAAGTGAAGACTTATTTTATAATAGACATATTAAAAGGATTACTCTTTAATTTATCCATTTGAAAGTCTGAGTTCTAAAATATCAGACTGAAAACAAGATATCTGCATTCTATTCAGAAGAAATTATTTGACCAAAGCTTGCTAAGCTTATGTATGCTTTAATGTAATAATGCCTCATTTGTGAGAATGTTAAAAATGGTTACATTTAAATCTGCTCACTTTGCTTTGGAAGTTTCTGAATAGCTTGTTGGTGTTTCTTACTATTTAGCAGCTTTATCTGATATGACATTATATTATTGCCTTCTAAAATAGAATTTTTAAAAACTTTATCCAAAGGAGCCGTGAATAACTGGCATGGCCACTTACTTATGTAAATAGGGTATACGCATATCTCCTGGACCCAAAACTCTAATCTGTTACCATGCCAATTCCCTATATTTAGTTCAACATGCCGCTGAAATGTCTAAATATTGGCTCTTTCCCAATGTACTCCATCCTTTACTCTGTTCTTAGAGAATGAAGAGTTATGATACAGGAACTTCACCTTGCACAATAGAGTAGGTGTTATTTAGGCATATTCCAGGGCTCCAGAGCAGTCGGCCTTGGAGGTGTTTACTAGGATTCTTTCTGTGGTTGGTTATGTGCATGCATCTCTGTGTAAATACAAAATATAAGTGTTCTTTGTAATATTCATTGTTCCACTAATGCTTAACTGTGTAGCTGAATAAGAGAAGATATTTTTCCAGCTCTAATACTAGCTAATAGGATAAAATCTAAATAATGTCTCGAAATACCACATTCCTCATGTCCCTTCCTTATATCAAAACCTTTACGGGCTTCACTTTGAATGCCAACTAGTTGGAGGCAGTGTTTGATGTCATTCTGTAAGCAAAGCCCACAATAGTCTGGCTCAACATACCTTTCTAGTCTTATCTCCTTCCTTTCCTACAAGAACTACTTCAGGCAATCCAATCGCCTCCTAGAGGAATTTGCCCAATTCATCAATGTATAATCTATGCAGTGCTCTCTCTGTGATGTGCTAGACACCGAGGAAGGTGCCAAGATGAAAGAATCATAGACCCTGCCTCCCAGGAAGGCACAGTCTGACTGCCCAGCTAGCTGATATCAGACACTCTATGATGAATGCTGTAACCAAAATAACAAAAAAGCAGCAGAGGACTAGAACTAGGAAAGATGCCGTCTGCTGGCTGGATTTGGGATAGCCTCATCGAGGAGGTATAAATTAACCAGGGACTTCAATGTATGTGAAAATTTGGTTTGTGTCCTCTGAGATACCTTTCCTCTCCTGCCAACCAAATGAGATTTCTTCCCCTCTAGAACTTTCATAGTACTTACTGGCTAAACCAATCATATGACACTCATCCAAAACTTTCTTACATTGTTTTTACCTTTGTGCTCATTTTCCCCTCTGGATTATTAAATTCCTAGGAGGCAAGGCCCATATTCAACACCTTATTTCCCTAACTGATAGCACAGAACTACTAATGATAGTAACTACACATGTCATTTATGTGAAAAAAAAAAAAAAAAAAAAAAAAAACCTGGTTAGGTTCTGAGAATTCCTTGACTTAGTTAAACACTGCTATACAGTAGCATACCAAGATAATAAGACAGATGACAAAGCGACTCAAATTTGCTACTACTGACTGGGAACGTCATTCCAAACCTTAATATAGTCTCCTGGGGAACTGCACTGGATTGCATACAAACTGTGAAGACTCCTTTGCCTTCTTTCATTCACTCAACAAATATGCAGTGAGAACCTACAATAGTCCAGGCAGTGTGCTAGCTTCTAGGTATGCAGTACTGAATGGAACATGGGATATATAGTGTAGAAGCGGTTCAAACAGCCTTTGGTCCTTTTCCCCCAAGTCACATCATAACCCTGTCCTATATAGCTTTTCTAAATGTTTTTTGTCCCCTTGCGCTAAGCAAGTACTATGTATCTTAGTACTCCAAAGGAAAACTGAGTCCAAAGACAAAATGTCAGGTTTTCATTTTTTTTTTCCCCGTCCATACTATTTCATACTCTGAGTATGTGATCCACTTGATCCTTGTTAAACAGTCTCTTGGCTCCTCTTCATTAAATAAAGTAGTCTTAAATAACCACCCTACTGGTTAGACTGTGTGATCAAAAAATGAAAACTACCATTTGTTCAATGTCAACTACAGCCCCTTCCCCAACTTGTACACTGCACAGGTATAACTCATTCATACAGTAACTGCACACGGTAGGTTATTGTCTTCCTCATTTTAATACTGAGGGAAACTGAGGCTCAGAGAGGTGACATAGCATGACCAAGATTTCTGATTAATGAACCCTGGAGCCAGTCTTCAGTTCATGTAATGCCATCCTATCCCAGACATAGTAGATTTTCAGCAAGTTTTGGTTTGTTCGTTGGTCGATTGTTACCATTCTGATTGAAAGATCTTTATATATTTTAAATTACAATATAAGAGTTTGTTAGTCTTTGGTAGCTGTTAATCTCAGGCATGTGTGTTTATGTTCCTAATAGCAATTGCATGAATGCTTTATTCTTAACAGAAACAAAGCTATTATTTTGATGCTTAAACATTCTTTAAACATTTTTACATGAATACTTATTGACAATTCACGTGTAAATAACACAAAAAGATTTAGAATCCCAGTTATAGTTTCTGTAAGATGCCCAGTTTCAAAGATCCAACTAAAAATAAGTGTCAGCTCATCTCAATAAAATAAAATAATCTGATTTTATAGACATATGAAAGCTGACTCATAACACTCATAACTCATGAAAATATCCAAAATCACATTTTGAGCATTAGCTTCAATGTTGTCTAACTACATTATTTCTATATGGGAAAATTCTGTATTCTGGGCTGAAAATTCTGCAACCCAGCTGTTCCCAAACTTTAGTGTGTGCCATCAATATCCTCTGTGAAACTGGCTAAAATTGAAGATTTCAAGCTGAGTTGGTTGGAACCCAAGAATCTACATTTTAATAAGCGCTCCATGTGATTCTGATACAGGAAGACCATCCACATCTCACTCCTGTAAGTATTCTTCTGCACCAGTGACTCACTAGTCTTCATTGTTGTCCTCCCCTCGCCCATCCATACACAAGCAGTTGTATATTGCTTTTAAAGTTTTTTTCAATTTAAGTGTAATTTATATAAAATAAAGTGCTCAGATGTTAAGTGGTTTTATCAGTTTTTCAAAATACACATACTCGTGCAATTTATTCCTCTTTCAAGATCTAGAATGTTTTCATCACCACAAAAAGCTTCCACATGCCTTTTCCTAGTCAACATTTCTCTGCCACCAGAAGAAACCATTTAACTTACTTCTATTACCATAGGTTCGTTTTTCCTATTTTAGAACTTCATAGAATTGGAAACATTACATTTTGTGCTTTTTCATGTGTCTGGCTACTTTCATCCAGAATAATGTTTGTGAAATTCACCTGTTTTTCTGTGTATATCAGTAAGTCACTACATTTTATTGCTGACTAGTATCCATTGCATGAATATGCCAGTTTGTGTATCTATTCTCTCATTCAGAGATATCTGGATTGTTTCTGGCGTTTAGCTTAAATGAGTAAAGCTGCTATAAACATTTTTTACAAATCTTTTTGTGGAGAAATGCTTTTATTTCTTTTGGACAAAAACCTAGTAGTGAAATTATTGGGTCATAAGGTTGATATAAGTTTAACTTTTTGAGTTACTGCCTAAGAATTTTCCCAAATGGCTGTACCATTTTATATCCCCACCAGTGATGTATGAGAGTTCTGATTGTTCTTCATAATCATCAGCTTTTAGGGTTGTCAGTTATTTTCATTCTATTCATTCTTGTATGTATATGGTAGCATTGCATCTTGGTAATAATTTGCATCTGCCTAATGACTAATGATGTTGAGTACTTTGTCATGTGCTTATTGGTAATTTGTACATATTCTTTTTATTTATTTATTTATTTATTTATTTATTTATTTATTTATTTATTTAATTTTTTCACCTTTGTTTTAGGTTTGGGGGTACATGTGAAGGTTTGTTACATAGGTAAACACTTGTCATGGGGGTTTGTTTTACATGTTATTTAATCATTCTCCCCGCTCAGGTAGACTCCGGTGTCTGTGTTTTCCTTCTTTGTGCTCATAAGTTCTCATTTAACTTCCATTCATAAGTGAGAACATGCAGTACCCATCAAAGTTAAAAATGTACAAACTACCTGGCCCAGTAATTCATTTCTAAAAACAATTCTATAGAAATACTTTGCATGTGAACCCAAAGATAGAGTCACGCATCACTTAGGGATGCAGATACATTTTGAGAAATGCATTGCTAGGTGATTTGGCATCATGCAAACATCACAGAATACATAATTTGTACATATTCTTTAAAGAAGTATTTTTTCAAGTCTTTCACCAATCTTTATTTTCTTATCTTATTGAGTTGTTCACAATAGCTCTTTATTATATTTTTAATGTCTGTAGCATCTCTAGTGATATCTCTACTTCTATTTATTATATTAATGATTCATTTTTTTCTCTCTTTTCTTGCTCTGTCTTGCTAGCAGTTTAAAATTGTATTAATCTTTTCAAAGAACCAACTTTTGGCTTTGGTGATTATCTCCATTTGTTTTCTGTCATTGATTTCCTTTCTCATTTTTATTACTTCTTTCTTCCTACTTATTTGGGGTTTAATTAGTTTTTTTTTTTTTTCATTTCTTAAGGTGGAAACATAAATCATTTATTTTATAACTTTCTTCTTTTTGAGTGAAGGCATTTGAAGGTACACATTTTCCTATAACAACAGCTTTACATTAATTTCATTGTTTTGATATATTGTACTTAATCATTCAAGTCAACCTATTTTCTAACTTTCTTTTTGAATTTTTTTTTACTCATGACTTATTTAGATATATAATGTTTGATTTCTTATTATGGGGGTGGTCTATGTACATTCTGGATGTTAATTCCAAACTTGATATTTGGCAGTCAGATAACATTCTGTTTGATTTCTTATGAATGCATTTAAATATGGGATGTGGCTCAGCTTATGGTTTACTTGGTGACTATTTCATGTGAATTAATGTGTTATTTGCTGTTGGTCAGTTCTATAAATTTATATCAGGTCAAATTGATTGACAGTGTTTTTCAATTCTTCTATATTCTGACTTTGAATACAATTTCTGTCAATTCTTGAAAGATGCATATTGCAACTTCCAACTATGATTATGGATTTACCTATGTTTTCTTTTAGTGTTATCAATCTTTTGCTTCAAGTATGTAGTGCCTTTGTTAGTAGGCACACACACATACAGGAATTTGTGTATTATTTATTAATTGAGCATTTTATAATTATGACATTTCCCCCATTATCTCTGATAATATTCTTCACCATGAAGTCCACCTTATCTAATAGTTATACAGTCACAATCTTTGTTAGGATTAGTGTTTGCAATGTCTATATTTTCTATCTTTTGACTGTTATTCTTTATGTTTAATGTCTGTTTCCTGTAAGCAATATGTAATTGAGTCTCTCTTCTTCTAGCTCCCAAATTCTGACTTTTATTTCATTTTTTAGTCAATTTTATTGTAATGGTTCATGTGTTTGGATATAAATCTTCCATTTTAGTATTTGAGTTCTGTTTGTCCCATCTTCTCTGTGTCCCTCTGTTTTTCTTTTTAAATGTTTCGGGGGTGAATCAAATAACTTTTACATTACATTATTTTTATTATTTTTAGCATTTCTTAAGATTACAATATGCATCTTTAAATTATCTCTGCTACTTTCAAAACATACTGTATTACTTCACAAACAAGGTAAGACATTTACAACATTATTGTTCCAATTTTCTTACAACCTTCATGATTGTTTTCTCATATTTTATTCCATATGTGCTATAAACCTCTCATTACAATTCTATTATTTTTTAATAGCAGTCAATACACATTGATGTAATTTCTATATACATGCACACATTAGTTTTAAAATAAAGATCTTTAATATTTTACCAATTTATTTACTCTTGGTGTTTTTCATTTCTTCCTGCAGGATTGGATTTTTATATGATACAGTTTTCCTTCATTATAAAGAGCATTTTTGTTCATTTATTTTAGTGTATATCTGCTGGAGAAAAATTCTTTGTTTCTTTTCTTCTGAAAACTTATTTATTTTACCTTTATCTCTGAAGCATATTTTTGCTGGGTATGTAAGTCAAGTTTGGCAGATTTTATTTTTCTTTCAGCACTTTAAAGATGAGATATTTCATTGTCTTCTGTCCCTCATTGTTTTGGTCAGAAGTTATATGTCTCTCTTATTGTAGTCCCACTGTAGGTAGTGTTTCTGTTTTCTCTGCCTGCTTCCAAGATTTTCTCATTATCTTTGGTTTTTAGCAGTTTGGCTATGATATGTTTAGCTGTTTTTTGTTTGTTTGTTTGTTTTATTAGTCTTGTTTGATATTCTCTGAGATTCTTAGATATATAAGATGTTATCTTTCATTAATTTTGAAAAATTCTTGGCCATTATCCCCTCACATGCTTCTGCTTGATTCTCTCTTCTCCTGAGACTCCAAATTACTCATGTGCCAGATGGTTTGCTGTTGTCCCACAGATATCACACACTGTTCCTTTTTTTTTTTTTAACTGTTTTATTTCTTTCTGTTGCATTTGGATACTTTGTTTGGATACTTGTTTCCAAAGTACCAAGTCACAAATTCCTTTCTCTACTATGTTCAGTCAACTGATTAGCCCTTACAAAGAATTCATCTCTGACATTCTACATTTTATTTCTAGCTTTTCAATTTTTTCTCTATTTGTACTTTCCATCGCAACACGTAAATTATGCATTTATTCAAGCATGTTATTTACTTTTCTCAGTAGACCTTTTAAAATACGTATCATAGTTATTTTATGGTCCTGTTTGATAATCCCATAACCTGGGCCATCTCAGACTCAGATCTATCATTCGAGTATGTTTCATATATTCTTCCTTTCTTTGTAAGTCTTTTCTTGTTGTTTATCTAATTTCTATTTGAAGGCAAGTCACTATGTGTAAAAGAACAGAAACTGAGGTCAATTATGTCAATGTCCAAAAATAAGAATACCTTTTCTTCTATTAGGTCATTAGTATTTTGTTTGGGATCAATCTACTCTTAGATTGATCTGGATCTGAGCTTTAGTGACATTCATTTCACCACAGACTTTACCTTATTTAAGAGCAGGATCACCATCTTATCTATAGCAATGCTTTAGCTATGAGTACCTGGATGGTTTGTCTCTGTTCTCTTAACACCATACTTCTACAAGCTCTGTGTTCCATAACACAGGCAGGAGGGTGTGTTCTCTCTTACGTTTTTTACCCTTCACAACAGTAGCGGGTCAATGGTGTCTCTCAGATGTTACTCCTAGCCTTCCTGTACCACGCACCTAGGACTGGGAGAGGAGGTCTCTCTCAGCCCTTATTCCCCTCTCCCAATAGTAGATGGTCACTATTTCCTACTCATTGTAAAGCCTAGAGTGTGGGAGGGTTTTAACTCATACTTTCTGAAATGTGTTTACTAGCATATATTAGACTTGTGCCTGAGTACCATTATCGCAAAAGTATGCGAACTCAATATAATGTAAATCAAATATCCACCAGTCACATAATATTCCAAAATTCTGTGCATACTTGACTAAGCAATAATTACACATATTGCCTGGTTAAACCCAGTCTCCAATTTGGATACCAGAGTTTGTTCTTGGTAAATTTTAAATGAAAATACTCTTTAAAGATTCAAGGGGCAATGGCTCAAGGGATGGAGTACTCAAGGAATGGGAGATACTCCCCAATTACATCTAGATGAGAGATGGCTTCCACTCTGAAACTTTGGATAACCAGGAGTTATATAACCCACAGAGCCAAAACAAGAAAGTTGCAAAAATTGTGTTACTTGGAGTGGAATATTATCAAACAAGCCATTCCATGATGGATTATGGTTCATAAAAGACTTTGATCTAATATAAATGTATTTATATTTTACTGCATGTAAGGATCCTCATCAGAGTATTAATTCACGCATTTTTCTTTAGTTTTTGCTAAGTTTGACTTTGGAAAGGATAATATAATATGAAAATACTGGATGAATAAAAGTCACTGTTAACATATAAGTTTTCCCATCTGTCTTCTTTTTCATATTTATTGTTACGACCTTTTGAACTTGGGAGACATTTTTTGCACACAATCGAAATAAGGAGTTACATGAAAGTAATGTCCAAAGATGAAAGCCTAAAATTGCAGAACGTATATGTTTTTCCATCTCTTTATTGTTCATGTTCACCATAATGCTTTGGGGAACATTCTTTATGGGCTATACTTTCAAACATCTAATTTAAAGACAAGAAAATATTAATCATTAGCCTAGTTCCACGTTTTTCCTAGGTAGATTTCCTTAGTAGAGTACAAAGAATGTATTAGCTTCACATTGATATCCTATGTATTTCTAGGGTAAATCTAGAACTCTTCTCCCATATAATTAAATAGGGTGAATTTGTTCCACAGTTATTTTCTCTATGCATCTCATTGTATTTCATCGTGTAGAAAGTAATGTGATTATGGGCTTTAGTCAGAATGTTATTTTGTTCACTTAAGATTCATTCTCAGGAAGGTTGAACAAATTTGAATTTCATATGATAGCTTTCTTTATGTGCTTCAGTAACTCTCTCCCTTTATATAAGAGAAAATCTTCTTGTTGAAGAGATCTACAGATCTCCCCGGGGCCTGTGGGGCCTGAACTAGCAGCAGGGGAGGCTTCAATGAAGGCTACTGCTTCCTGTGCCTCATTAATAGGGGTGCTATGCATATTTCCCAGAGAGAATGTTGGTGTTGCAGTTACTTACCCTTCTAGATATTTGATACCGAGTAAAATTTGCCTTATTTCCTAAAGCCTCTGAGTTTTTTAAAAAATGAATCTTACTCCTTTTCTTTATGTGATGTCGAGCAAGTTACTTAGTCTTTCTGAGCATCACTTTCCATATCAGAAAAAATTGAAATACACTTAATACCTACTTTGAAGGATTATTGTAATGATTACAGATATGGTTTATAATGAGCTTGGTACTTGGTGTAGGCACTTACCAAATATGAGCTGTCATTATGGCAGCAAAGCAGAGTGTTAAAAGTAGGGACTCCAGATCCAGACTGTTTGTGACCAAATCCTGGTTCTGATATGTACTAGCTGCTATTTGGCCAAATTGCTTAACCTCCCTACCTCTCAGTTTTATCATCCAAAAGTTAGGAGTAATAACAGTACCTACCTCATCAGTAGGATTAGGTTAATTAATACATGTGTAAGACCTGTGTTTGGTGCATAGAGTAAGTGCAATATAAGTATTTGCTGTTATTCTTCTCCATTTCAGACAGCCCACACTAGGGCAAGTTGAGGAGATGGAAGACCATTAGAGGTCTTAACTGAGTATCAGTTATCTCAGTTGGTCTACAGTAGATAAGAGATTATGACTTTTTGTCAAAATGTATGCGCAGATAAAGCTGTCTTTAATAGTATATGTATATCAACAAGAAGAATAACAAATGCAGCAATTACAATTTATTAAGTGTGTACTACAAGTGAAGCACATGCTAAACTCTTTACAAATATTAACCATTTAGTTCTCCCAGTTACCCTAGGAGGTAGACACTATGGTTATTTAAATTTCACAACAGAAAAAATTGAAGATCAGAGAGGTTAAATAGCATTCTAAAGTCACATATCTAGTGTGCTACTGGATTGAGATTCACAATTAAATTTCCCAGTTATAAAGCCCATGCTCTTAACCACTCTGCCATATAGTCCACTGTCTTCTGCACTAAGTGGGAAGCTTACCCCAGGGCTTCAGGATTCCTGTGCTGCATGATTTTTTTTTTCAGTTTGATGTAGCAACTGAAAACCCTCATAACTATTGTCTTGTTGATTAGTGGTGGACTAATTAAATTCTAAGAACTTTCATGTCCATAGGCCTTGGGGGTCATATAACTTAGATCTGTCATTTTATCGGTGTGGAAGTAGATGCCCAGAGTATAGATGGAGCTTTCCTGAAGTTTAAGACTAGTTGGTAGGAAAACTGATACTCAAATCCCAGGATGTCTGTTTCCATCATTCCACCAAGCCTGTAGTTTGAAAAATGGCAATGACAATGCAACTTTTACACAACTCAATGCTGTTTCTAGTTATGTGCAAACCCATAACAAATGTTACCTTATTATAATGCGTAGCCCTTACTTTTGCAAATGCAAAGTCATGCTTTGTTCATTACCAATAATATAATATTTTTACAGGAGGGGGTGAGCAGGGAGGAACTTCAAGCTTCCTGAGTACCTAAAAGTAAATATCAGTACAAATACATGCCAAATACCGTTAGGAAAATATCCATTATATTATCAATACTCCTTGCCCTAAATGGCATTTCTCTACTGCAATCATGAACACCATCTGCAGCCAGCTTCCCCGAAGAAGTACAGACTTGAAATTCATAATGTCTGGTGCTGGCACCCTTAATACTGAAAAATCTTACCGTACTGCTTAGGAAGAACAAGTGTGCAGTTTCTGATTGAATGAGACATAAAGGAGCTGTTCTTGACCTATTTTGACTTCTCGTGCACTGGCTTTTAAATCCAGGGAGTTGTATCCCCTGGGTAAATGACCATATCATGGCCTTCAGTAGTCTTTACTTGTTGCTTTTCTATTAGCAGTGACGAAGGATGTGCATGCTTCTCCTATAGACCTGTTGGTGCAGTATTATTTATGTACTCAAGATGGTCCTCTTAACTCCAGAAATTATAAAGTTAGAGGGAAAAAAAGAATGAGTAAAAAATAGGCCTTATTTTTACATACACCTTTGGAGCCCCATGGTACCACATTACTTATTTCCCCATAGTTCGAATTAAGTAGAAACTTTGTTCAGACCAGATGGTCTCTGAGGTGGTTTCCAGATCAAGGTAAGAAATGAAGCAAACTGTAAGTTGTAAAACATATTGAACCATAGCTCACAAAATAGATAAATTGAAGCCAACTGTGACGTGCAAGACATACGAAACTCCAAATATTTTTAATAAACTTATAAAAATGTTTTGAATAATTTTAGGTTTACAGAAAAGTTGCAAATATAGTACAGAGAATTCATATATACCCTTCATCTAGGTTTCCCTAAAGTTAACATACTATGGTACATCTGTCAAAACTAAGAAATCAACACTGGTACATTATTATCAACTAAACCCCTGACATTATTTGGATTTCCCCAGGTTTTCCACTGAGGCCCTTTTTCTGTTCCAGGATTCAATCCAGGATAGCACAGTGCATTTAGTCATTATGTCTCCTCAATCTCCTCTGGTTTGTGAGAGTTTCTTTGCTTTTTATTGGTTTTTAGCTCAGACTGTTTTAATAGTAATTCCACATGGCTTATGCATCCTAAAGATAAGACCACTGACTATTCCAGCAATTTGCCTAGTTTACGAATTCCAACCTGCATTGTTAAGTACCATACTTAACAACTTCTGTCCTAAAATGAATTACCTTTGACTAACCCCAGCCTTGAAAACCCTGGAAGTACTTTTTGCTAACTCCTCCTTTTGAACATAGTACTGAGACTCTGTCAAGGGAGACTTTCTCTTGCTTAGTGTGTTTCACATACCCGGCTTTGTATGATCAGCAGGTTTCTCTGGTAGTCTTTGTGTGAGGGCTTTGACAAAAGGGTCTATGATGATACTATTCAATCATCTACTAAATGCAAGGATCCCTTCCACAACATCTGATTGGTACTAGCACAGGTCTGTGTGATCCCATGGCCCCTCTATGAACATTGCCAGTGACAAGACATTGATTACCTTTCAAGATAGTCCATGCTACCTATTTTTAGACAATCCCTGTTGTTGGAAATGTCTTCATCAAAATGAACCCTAATCTATTTCCTTGCAGCTTCTCTTCATTTGTCCTATTTCTGTCTTCCAGAAAATCAAAATATGGGATGGAAAGTAAGCTCCGTGCACAGTTCCACTCAAGTGGTATGCAAGGAGTCGGACACAATTGGGTGGTCGTAGCTTTTTTCACATAGTGTCACTTGTTAGTTGTGTGAATTTGGGCTAATGACTCAACTTCTCTGGGTCTTAATTTTCTTACCTGATAAAAACAAAACAAACAGAAAAACACCCTACCTCATAGGAGTGTTGTAAAAATGAAAGAAATAACACATATTGAAGCACCTACCACACTGACAAGCTCAGAGAATTCTCTTAATAAATGACAGTTACCTTTTGGTCAGATGATCACCTCCTGAGTACCCAAGATGAAATGTACCATTTATGTTATATTGCATTATTGTATTATTAGTTCTGCTTCACAGCAGTGAATTCCAATGTTCCCTTCTTGTTAACTAATTTCTTAAAAGGTTTAATTTTATTTTTCTGTTGACCTTTTTTTCCCCTCAAGATTTAATTAAGTTGTTACTGAACAGAATTGAAGTGTTAAATAACCTAAGACGATGGGTTTCTAGCATTCATGAATTCCATGCATTGAAACCGGTGAGATTAGTCATGGTAGTGGATGGGAGAGCTTGGCAGGGATTAGCAAATACTCCTGTTAATCAGCAGAATGTGCAAATTAGGCCCTGGCTCATGGCATTGATATAAATCTCCATGGCAACACCAGGGTTAGCTGTTTACATGTGAAGAAGTGATTTCAAAGCTGCAAAGGATGATAGAAATTACTGCAATGACCATAAATAGGAAAAAACTGAGGAAAGGAGAAGTATTCCCACTTCTTAAAGAAATTCATACAACTTTCTGTAAATTTAGTAGTAGTTTTACCATCTCTGAGCCTCTACTACTGGAAAGTTAATTGACAGTGATATAAACAGAAAGAAAGTAAGAGGGAGTAGAAGAGGGTCTGAAATCATTCATAAAATATACAAAAAAAAATTGTATACAATATACATTTTTTGTATATTTTATGACCTCTAACCAAATAACTATAAATCAGGATTATTTCCATATCTGTGTGTAGCAGGACTGTCTGAGTTAGTATCCTAGTTCCACCATTCATTAGCTGTGTGACCTTAGGCAAAATTTTTAATCTCATTGTATCTTTCCTCCTCACCTATAACGTAGAGCTAATAATAGTACCTACCTCAGAAAGTTGTTATGAGATTTGGATAAGTTGACATATGCAAAGTATTTGGAACAATGGTTGGCCCAGAGTAAATGCTTGTAAGAATGTTAGCTGCTATTATTGTTATCACTGTTATTATTATTCCTGTTAGTTGGTCATAATTCTTGGGTATAGACTACCTTTCTATTTTATACCCTGTAAAGAAACGACAGAGTGGGAAAGGTTATATTTTTCATTTTCTAATTTTGTTTGTGCTGGAAAAGAGACTTGGAAATGTCAGCACTAGAGAGGTTTTATAGATATTATCATTTTCATTTTCAGTACAACACTTAAGAAAATGATAGCTGTGATTCTAGTTGAAACATAGGATCCAAGTAAAGTCACTTTATTATTTAAACTCTCATCAAAATCCAGGAGCAGGTGGATATCTGTAAAATGTGATGTGATCAAAATTGAATTAGTTTACCTCCGAAATAGAGCTATCTTTTTAAACATATATGTAGCTCTGAAAATTAAACCCAGGCCCCTGTCCTCTCATGGACCAATTTTCTCTGTGGTTTCAGCTCATTTCATCTTACTTGTGTCTGTTGGTTGATTAGGCTTCTAATCCAAGCAGGGTAATTGCCGTAATTCAAGTTTGGATTCAATTTTCAGTGCTTACATTTGATGGGAGATTATTCAAATAGATACTGGGCTGTTTGCTTTGTGAGGTCAAAATTGTTGCTACTTTTTTATTAATGCCAGCAAATCTCTTGCCAGTCACCACACAGTGGTTCAAAAGCTTTTGGAGGCAGCCTAATGGAGCTGAAAGGGAGTGAGACTAGGAGTTAGAAACCTTGGTTGGAAACCCTGCTGGCCTCCTCTTCTATCTGACTCTTGGTCGTTCACTCTGATGTTTCTTTATTTGTGTTTCAATTTTATTTTCTTGTGCACCTTTTTGTAAGCCACTTCAATTCTTCTTTGGAATGAGATAATTAATGAGTTAATGAATGATGAATTAATAAATTTGTTGTGTGCTGTTAAGCAAACCACGACCTCTTGGTGGCACACAATTGTCCGGTTTATAAAAAGACCCAGTTGAAACCTACTGTGCCTACTTCACTAGTTCTCATGCAGATTGAATAAGACATTGGTTGTGAAAGAGTTTCGTGAGACAGAGTATTGTATAATTGTATACTTGTAAAAGAGTATTTTAATATCAGAATATGGCTAAACTATGGACCAACATAATTACTAACCTGATTTAACTTTCCCTTTAACAAGAATCAAATAGTCCTCTGTTTATACTTTAATGCCTGAACATTGCTTCTGTTTGTTATTAAAACATGAACTAAGTCCTACATACTCTAACATTTATTGTACATGAACCTACTCATCAAAATGGACCTGTCTTGCATTTCATTGCTTCAGATGTCCCCTGTGCAGTTTCCAAAGGGAGAAAGAGAGAGTTAGCTAATTCATTTATTCATAAAACTATAATTTATTGAGCCCCTACTCTGTCTAGATGTGGAGACCCAGAGATGAAGTCCTAATCCCTGCCTCAGTGAGCTCACTATTTAGTGGGAAAGACAGACAAGTGGAAAGAAATTAATCTTACAGTTGTCATTAAATAGCTATATATATATATATGGGCTATGGAACAGAACATTTTTACATGGGAAATTTGAGGAAGGTGTCCCAGAAGAGGTCATATCTGAGATCAATCCTAAAGACTTTGCTAGGTAGGAGGGAATAGAATTTTCAAGGGTATAGCAGTTGGAGTGGCTAAAGGGTATGAGGAGGTTATTTTGGAGAAAGGAAATACTTTGGTATGCCTGAAATACAGTGTGTCAGAGAGTGACAAAAAGTAAGTGTGACAAAGAAATCTGGGTCCCGATACTGGAAGGCTTGTGCATGATGAAGAGCCACTGAATACCTGTTAGCAGGGCATAATGTGATCAGATATGTAGGTTAGAACTGTAGCAGTGAGCAGAGTAGTTTGATCACAGGCAAGACAAGAGGCAGAGGAATGCGGTTAGGAGACTATGATGAAATTCAGGAAAGAAATGAAACAAGAATAGATGAATGTCTTAACAATTGGAATTTAGAGGTGCTATGAAGAAGGTATTTGGTTACCCCTTGGATGTAGAGTGGGAGGAAAGGAAAGAGTTGAGGATAATGCCCAGGTTTCTGGTTTGGTTAAAATAGAAGATGTATCCAGAAAGGGGTGAGATAAAAGAAACACCATTAATCACTACATGGATAAGAGAAGAGGAATCAGTATTGGGAGATAAGTTCAATTTTGGATTTGTTTCGTTTGAGGTCCTGAGGGTCAATTGGGTATAACTATCCTTATATGGAGCTCAGAACTGAGTAGATGAAAGCAGTGGAGACCATTGGAGTTGTCATAGTGTAAATGGTACTTCTCTCCTGCACTATTCATATGGCTGGGTCCATATCATATTTTAAGAGTCAGCAAAATGTTATCTCCTTTTAGAGGCCTTCTCTAACCTTCCAATTTCAGTTAGGTTCTTCTGCATTACTCTTGAATGACATATTTTTATAGCAGTAATCACAATTTATAACTAATTATATGTGTTGTTTATTATCTGACTCCTCATTACACTATAATTTTCATGTGGTCAAGATATCTGCTTTGATCACCACTGAATACCTACAACTCCGCCTGGCACATAGTAGATGCTCAAAGAACATTTGTAGGATGGATGAATAAAGTCACTAGACCAAATACCTAGAAAGAAAAGATTGAAGGAGAAAATTAGAGGGTATAGGACAGAATCCTAAAGCACTCATGGTTAATAAGAGGAAAGGGGAACCAGAAAATGAGACAAAGTAGGAGCAGTCAAATACAGATATGAGGAAAACTAGGAGAGCATAATGTTGGACAAGCCAAGGGGAGAAGGTTCATGTGTTACAAAGAGAATGGTCAACAGCATCAAACACTGCTGAAAGGTTGTATAAAGTAATGACAGAGAACAAGGCATTGGATATGACAATAAGAAGGTTACCGATCACTTTAGTAACAGTAGTTTTAGTGATATGGTGAAAGTAAAGAATGAATGAGGACTTATAGTCAATATGTTGAATATATTGCTTGTTACTACCTGTTCTACAAAAACACAGAAATAGTAAAATATTACCGTAAGTCTTTGACAATATGCAAGAGAGTTCAAAAGCAAAAAAAGGAAACTCTGTAGGTGATAGAAATTAAGAAACAATTCAAAGCCAAAGCAAATTACAGCAGTTGAAGTTAAATGGCCATCAAGTGTAGCAGAAGTGGGTATATACCCTGGGACTTAAGTTGAAGCCACAGCCCTGATACAGAGCCCTGAATTTACTGCACAACCCCAGGAGCCAATGAGTCCAATTCAGTTCATGACAAATCAGGGTCCAAGGCCTGGGGACACAGAATGTAAGTGGGGTTTCCATTCTGGGCTGAGAATATAAGATATTGGAACCCACATCTGAACTCATACTATCAATCTGTACTGGGAAATTAAAATAAAAACTGATCTGTTAATCAGTGAAACCCATAGAGTGCTGGCAGAGAAAAACACAACACTATTGAGGTAGATAACTGTACTATCCAGGGTTCATGTGGTATTTTACAGAGAACAACTCTCCTGTTGAATGTAAGCACACAGTCGAATTTACAGAGCAAGAAGAGGAATAAAACACCATGGAAGAGTCAGCAGTGACAGTAACCAGAGTAATTCAGACTCCAGAAATAAGGCAATATGAAAGAGGCTTTAACATACGTGCATAAGTGTCATCAAAATGTTCAGTAAGATAAAGGAATAAAATTCATAAGATATGGTCAGAACATCATGAAAAAATAGCAGACATATTATCAAACACCAAACAAAATGTAAATATGTATATGTATTTAATATATGTGTATATATATTAT
Source organism: Rhinopithecus roxellana (assembly GCF_007565055.1). Classification (NCBI taxonomy): domain Eukaryota; kingdom Metazoa; phylum Chordata; class Mammalia; order Primates; family Cercopithecidae; genus Rhinopithecus; species Rhinopithecus roxellana. The sequence continues at coordinate 111,768,871 of NC_044555.1, read as the reverse complement.
ATATATAACATTTGTGTATGTATGTAATTTTATGTCATTCATCTTATTGTATAATATATAATATAGTATTTCTATCAATGAAATAAAACAAAATCAACAGATAAATCCAGCTAAAGAGGGGAGCAGTGAAGCACCCAGATTTTGCAAAGAAAGACATAGAGATGGAACTAGGAAAGAGAAGTAAGGAATCATGAAGGAGAGACTAAATAAAATGAATATTTTATCCATTATTTCTGCGTTTTGTGGAAGAATAGGTAGGATGCGCCTAACAGAAATTTCAGTAGAACAATAGAGATTTAAAGAGAGGCAATAAGTAAAGAGTTGATAGCTAAATTTCCAGAATTGAAGCACAGCAATACAAAAACTGATTAAGCACAGTTGAAGAGGAATACAGTGAGCAGGGAAATTTTCAATATGTTTTCAATATATTCAAATACCAACCAAATCCTAGTTGTTTCTCTCCTGTAGGAATATTGAAATCTATATAGATGAATTACTGGCATGACCTGGCTTGGACAACCTTTTCACACAATCTTTAATTTGTTAGCTTAAAGTTTTATCATCATAAAATTATTTATTGACTGCCCAAGTGAAAAATGTCTGGTCTCCAACTTCACTCCAGTCATATCAGGAGAATGGCTGACTTACACATGGCATACATGCCAATGTAATTTTTATTTTTATTGGCATCTTTCTAAACGGATTACTTCTACTGGTGCCAGTCAGAAATCAGTAACAACTGTATACTTGGACATCAATGTTGACAATATGTGCTGAATGCGATCAGCAGGAAAAAGAAGACAATCTTTTATAAGCAAGGAATAAAAACTTACAAATGTTCATCAGAATATCCACATGGCACAGTCGATTTCTCCCAATCCCCAATGGTTGATGTTCAAAGTGTAGGGATATAAAAATCTAAAGGTTTTGCAAGTTCTTTAAGCTGAGTAATATGGCCTAGTAAAAAGAATACAGTACCAGGAGTCAGTCGAAATCCAGGTTTGAAGTCTGGCTTTACCTAATTTCGTTCCCCAACTTCTGAGCTTCTTCCCATCCTCCCACATTCATCTTCACTGACAGGTTTTGTTTTCTGAAGCTGGACTCAATTCCTGCCTTCCTGCCCTCCTGCCCACGGAGTTAGCTGTGCCCTCTTTGGGCTCTGAAAACACTGGATATTTAGTATCATTCTTAAAGTGCTTGTCACACTTCTGTTTTAGTGAACTCTTTACTTCTCTTTCTCCTCCACTTGAGGCCAGGGACAGTCCCTGGAGAGGCAGTAGAGTCGTTTTTTAAAACATGAGATATAAAGTCAGTATGCATGGATTCAAATTCTGACTCCACCACTCCCTACACTAATGAATGCATTATCTTTTCTTCATCTCAGTGTGTTAATCTGTAAAATGGGGATAAGTCCATAAGGTTATTTTAAGTATTAAAAGAGTAAACAAAGATAACGTACAATAAGTCCTCGCTTAAATGTCATAAATAGGTTCTTAGAAACTGCAACTTTAAGTGAAATGACACACAGCAGGTCTTCAAATAATGTCCTTTCCTTCAATATTGTTTCCTCATAATGTTGATGAGAAGAAATTTTGGTTTCGTTATGACATTTCGCTTAAAATTGCAGTTTTCAAGAACATATCAATGCCACTAAGTAATGATTTATTGTACTTTGAATAGTGCCTGGAGGAGAGTTGGTGCTCAATACATTAGAGCTATTAGTATTTTTGTATCCTTCAGGTCTTAGTTCAGTACTTGGCAAATAGTTCTCAGTAAATTTTGAATGAATAAATTAATGAATGAACAAATGAACAAATGGCCCAAGCCAAATGTATTTAACTTCTCTTGCCTCAGATCTCTTCTCTAAAATGAAATCTTTAGGTGAGCATCAAGGTTCCTGTTAGGAAATCAGTCTCTAAAATTGCTTGAGGCCTTCAGTGGTTGCAAGAAAACTTGCTAAATAAGTTCAGTCAGTTGACTGTACTTTTAACTGTTTGTCAGAAGGGAAAAGATAGAGCAAATTAGCTAGAATAGATATTGGAGAAACTCCTAATTACAAAAGGATAGTCATGGGCTTCCTAGTATGGAAGTGAATACACTGTGTATAACATTTTTCTCTCTTTTGGCTGAACTCAAGCTTCCTGTAGTTAAAAACAGATGGCACAAAAAAAGCTTACAGTGTGGAAAGCCAGTTTTTCCTATATGAAAAGAACTGAGTGTTTGAAGTGCTTTAACTTCTTGTCTCTGCTAAGTAGTGATGGAGAGAAAGGCCGGGAAGTGTCCTTTGGGTCTCATAGCATTCCAAAGTCCCAGATTACCTGAGTCAAAGCAGGTTCCAGTGTCAAACTATTTCTTGGACTAGGAAACAAAGAATAACATTAAGTAGTGATTTATAGTCCTATAATTTTCATGAGAAAGTTAGCAATGTTTTCTTTAAATATTGCTGTAAGAAGTTATTGAATGTTATGAACTGTGCTTATAACTAGAAATAGATCATATGTATTATTTTTATTTCATAATTCAGTTTTGTTAAAAGAAAAAAAACTGATTAGAAAATCATGCTATATTTCATCTTGTTCAGTCCCCCAAGCAAAAAGATAGTCACATCCAGACACCACTGTTGAGCAACCCAAATTCCAGACCCACTGCCAATGAGGAAAGAAGTGGTATTTAAAGGTCTGGCCTTGTACACATAAATTGTACTTTTTGGCTAAGGATCCTTAGTTTAAATACTTGCACTTCCACTTATGTACTAGCCAGGAAACCATAATCATATCACTTCGCCTTTCTAGGCTTCACTTTCCTCACCTTTGCAACAGCAATAATGATAATACGTACCTTACATGTTGTTGTAAGGATTAAAGGGAATAAGGTTATAGCACTTAACAAGTTGCTTGTCCAATTATAACCATAGTATTTATTGAGTGTTATCATCATTTCCAACCCCAGTTTTGGGAAAAACAAATCTAAAGCAGAGGGGACAGCTTAAAAATCATCTAGGGCATCTGCACAACTCTTTCATCTAGGGCATCTGCACAACTTGTCTTTCATCTCCTCAGAATATGGAGGATAGTATTTTCTCTGAATATACCAGGTTCTTCTGCCCAAATCTTGGTCAGTGTCTGAAAAGAGTTGTGTTAAGACTCTTAATCCTGAGGGAACACTAAAGTATTTTCCCATTACCTCTGTGTTGCTTTAAGAAATATAAATTCTTGATAGGAAATTGGGGTAAAACAGTGCCATTGGCAAGTAGGAAATCCACCAGTGTTCCTTAATGCTGGTTGTGAATCTTGCCTCCATATGCTAAATAGTAACAGACACTAGATCATTTGCCCACACTGCATTCCTCTCCTCAAATCCTGAGTTTAGGTCACCTTCCAGTAACTTTATTTCCTGAATTGGCTTAAATCCAGAAAAATTAGGTTGTCTGTTTTTGCCTCAAATCCTCCATCATTTTTTCCCCTAGCTTTTCATTTAGATTACCTAGTTCACTGGGCAAGAAATGAACCCAGTGTTACAGATACTTTGCCTCTGATTCTTGTACATTTTTAGGCTGCCATAAATGTCTCACCAGAGAAACACCTCATTTATGTTTGTTAGCTATCATTTAGTTCATAAAATAGAAATTGTTCCTTCAAGATCTTCAAATATTATTGAGTAAAACAGAATCAAATTCACTTAGAGAACCTGATGCTTTTCTTGGCTCTAGACACTCTGTCACCACTGAAGCAACCCATTTGATTAATAATACATTTATTGTGTCTACAAAGTGTTATCTGCAAGTTGGATGAGAGAAACTTTAGGAAATGAATGTGACTGCCTTGATCCACATGCTCCAGGTTCATCCAGTATGATCTTCCAAAGGCAAAAGCACTAACAATCAGCTTTGTGCTTTGGTTCACACCTGTAATTTCCAGCACTTTGGGAGGCCAAGGTGGGAGGATCACCTGAAGCCAGCAGATAGATAGAGACAAGCCTGGGCAACAAAGAAAGACCTTAGCCTTAGAAAGAAAAGTAGTTAAATGTGGTGGCATGTGCCCATAGTTGCAGCTACTTGGGGACTGAGGTGGGACATGGCTTGAGCCCAGGAGTTAGAAGTTACAGTGAGCTGATCATGCCACTGCACTCCTGACTGGGTGACAGAGAGACCAGGTCTCAAAAAAACAAAACAAACGAAAACAACAACAAAAGCACTAGCAATCCCCATGTCCTATCAGAGGGAACCTTTGCCTTCTCATAATGGTGTTACTGCCCCTTTCCACTTTCCCTGTGATTACTTCGTGGTGGCAGGTCATGGTTATACAATTCGTAGTGTAGTTTTTATGACAGAATGATAGTCTTAATGAAAATCAACCCACATACCCACCTAGATAGAAAAGGTTTTTGTTGTATTCATAAAAGCTTTTATAGAAGAAAAATCAGCAATCAATTATAGTATTTAACAACCCTCTCTGAAAAGAATGTTTTCCTTGTACCAAACTTAAATCCCCACATATTAAAGCTTAAGCTCATTTCCTTGTGTTCTCTCCTCAAGATTAAGAGAGAAACCTCCACCCCAGAAAGCTGCTATTTCTCTCCAGGTTTTCTTGATTAAATGGCCAAGCAGGTAATCAGAGGCCTTGAACTCTCGATGTTGCAGCTGCCATGGCTAATTAAATGGTGAAGTGCTGAATTCACGGACATGATTAATACCATCAGGGCGTTTTATGGCTTTAATGTTCATAAATTATGACTGAACAATGAAATTTTTATGTGGGTGATAGGATTTTTCTTCTTAAGGATCAGAATTAATCAGTGTTTTCTCAATTGATTTTAAATATAAATCAAAGGTAGCTTCAGTAAATTCTATAGCTTAAGTATTTAGAGAATGATCTCAGAGACAGGACATAATGAAGACCAAGCCACCATCCTAGTGTGATGCAAGCCTAAGGTCTTGTGGATTTTCATTCTAAATGCAATTCAGAGGGCCAATCAGTTTCTAAAAGGATGGTTCTGGAGACCTTTGTTTCTGAAGTATTAACTCCCGTAAATGATCTAATCTTTGCCAGCTAATATATGTGTCAGGGCATGTAACAGAATATAGTAGTCACTCTTTCTTTACCTGGAATTCTAGTGTGACACTAACAAGATTTCCTTAAATTGCATTTTTCTTCCTGGAGTTAACTGTCAAGAGTCTATTTCTTTTCTTCCTTTCTTTTTTCTTTATTTTATGTTATGTTATGGTATGTTATGTTATGTTATGTTATGTTATGTTATGTTATGTTATGTTATTTTAGAGGCAGGGTCTTACTCTGTCACCCAGGCTGAAATGCAGTGGCAGGATCATAGCTTGTTGCAGCCTGGAACTCCTGGGCTCAAGGGATCCTTCTGCCTAAGCCTCTCAAAATGCTGGGATTACAGGTGTGAGCCACTGTGCCTGACTGGCTGAAAAGAGCCTATTCTGTTAGCTTTTCTCTAATCTCCTCATTTGTATTTCTATCCAGTTGTTTCTCTGAGCCTTTGTAGATAGACTACAAAAGGTGGTACTTGGCTGCCTTATCTCATAAATACTCCCTCTGCTGCCTTACTTAGTGAATGGGGAGATCCCAGTGTTACTCGACCTTGGTGCATTTGAATCTGCCAACGTTTCCTTTCTTTGAGCTCATCATCAGTCCTTGACCTGGTAACTTGCCACTCAGATATTTTGGTGAACTGTTAGTGTAGAAGGAGAACAAACTGGCAAGTGATTCTGAGTGAGCTTATCTTCACATAAGAAGGGTGTTTGAAACCTCTCATTTTCAGAATTTCAGAAAGACAGTCAATTCCTTTCTGCTCAGAATGGACTGAGGCTGCTCCCGATTAGGCTGTCTGAGTTCTCTCACTTTTACTCATCACAGTCACATCTGTTTGGGTTTCTGTCTCTCTCCTGGAGATGCCTCTTGAGAGCAGGTCCCCTCAGCTTCCTTACAGCTCCTCTGAGGCCTGCCAAAAGAGATTGGCAGAGAACGATCAGCATTCTATGCCCAGATAACTCACATACCTCTCTCTGAAAAGAATGCTAAAACCTAGTTCTCAAGTGAACCCACGAGGAGTGGAATCAAAGGGACTTTTGCATTTTTCCTTGGAATCCAATTTAGAATTTATGTTCTCATAGGGTGGGAAGAGAACAGAGAGATGGGAAGTACGAAGAGGGGAAGATAAAGAAGTAGGAACAGGAACATATGGGAAAAATAATCAGAGGCTCCCAGAGCCAAAAGGACTTTAAGGAACATATCATCTGGAGGTTTCCAAACATTTTGTTTTTAGTACCAGAATCTTTTCATTTTTATTTTTTACATAAGAAATCATACAATGCGCTCCACTATATAAAACAGATGAAAAGAGAAATAGAAATAAACAGTTGAATGAGAAGAGTTAAAATAGATGAAATCTACTGTTGAAACATTGGCGAGGGAACTTTTATTACTTTTCATTACTTTTAGAGTGCTGAAGAATACAAAGTGAAAACTGCCAATCTTGTCTAAGCATTACTTTAAAGATGGGAAAACTGAGGTCTGTAATATGGAGAAATGACATACTCAAGGTCACACAGCCAATTAGTGGCAGAGATAGGACTAAAACATATGTTTCCAGCCTGCCAGGCTATAGAACTCTTTAGGAGTTGAGTTAGAAAAAGAAGCTAAGAATGCTTTCTTTCTGAATATGGTCAAAAAAAGAGGTTGGTGGACAATGCAATGGGAGAGAGGACACCTGGGAGAAACAAAGGAGAATAGACCCTACATTAGAATAGAGCACTGAAGAGTTTGAACCACCAGGGATAAGCAGAGATAATTGAAATTTACAAATATGAAGGAGATCCAGGAAGTTCCATAGCAAAGGCACAATGTGAACTGCTAGGAACAAATCAAAACAGGAGAAAAAGGGATTCGTAAATAGGTGTCAAAAGAGAATTCTTTATTACTTCCCCTACACAAATGTCATACTATTGGCCCAGGAAGGCAGTGGGACAGCAAAGAAAAGCAAAATATGCTTCTCTAGGATTGGCTGCAATTCTTTCATTATACTTTCTCAAGATACATGTGACTTTGGCATAGTTTCCTGTTGGAGATTTGAAAGTAATATTCACATTCGTCTCTGAAATTTTAAGCACCTGGGAAATAGACATGAGAGTTAGGAAAACACGAACATATCTGCTTTTGTGTGTGTGTGTGTGTGTGTGTGTGTGTGTGTGTGTGTGTGGTGGAGTTTCACTCTTGTCGCCCAGGCTGGAGTGTGGTGGCCTGATCTCGGCTCACTGCAACCTCTGGCTCCTGAGAAGCTGGGACTACAGGCAAGCGCCATCATGCCTGGCTAGTTTTATATTTTTAGTAGAGACAGGCTTTCACCATGTTGGCCAGGCTGGTCTCAAACTCCTGACCTCAGGTGATCTGCTCACCTCAGCCTTCCAAAATTCTGGGATAACAGGCGTGAGCCACTACGCCTGGCCAATATCTGTATTATGAATGGTTAAGTTCATTGAGCAATATGATTTGGACCCAATTTCAAAATGGTTTTCTTTCACTTTCTGCCCCAGATTGAATTTACCCTCTGGTCACAGACCTTTGTGAGTTCTCTTAGTAGAAGAGAGAGGAGAATGAATGAGGTCTGTAGGCAGACAGATCACAGAGAGATGCCCCCTTCTCAAGTCTCATTGATAACGTGCCATGCATTTTCCTGTTCATGAAGACAGAAGATTCAAGGGGGGCAGGGTATAAAAAGACAGAAACACCTTTTGTGGGTTGGCAGGAACATGTGATGGAGGGAGAGTCTGTTTCCCCCTTCCCCATACTCTTCATTTTTCAATATTATACAATTTAATCAGGGAGAGAAGGATTAGACCAATGAAAGACATCTACAAACATGTGTAGAATCACCTGGTTATCAGCTTTGGCCCAGTGGTTCCATGAGCTCATGTGGAGTAGACAGGAGTTAGAACCAAAAGGATGTATTTACAGTTTGTGTTTGCAAATTTGTAATAAATGCCCCCGCCATTCTTATTATATATTCCTGAAGTCTTCTCGGAGTCTGTTTACCTCTAATATGTACCACAGAGTGGCCACATCAATAATTCTACAGGCATCCTGAAAATACCTTATGAATGGTGTTGGCAGAAGCAAACAGTGAGGGCTATCTGAGAGGAGAAGTGGAGTAAAAAGGGTGTGGGAAAGCCCTTATGATTTTCTCAATACCATCTCTCCTTCTAAGGTCTATCCCCTTCCTGAATCAGAACTTCATCCTTCTTTAGCTTTTGCATGCCTGATCTGGGTCAGGATCCCAACACAGAAATGAGAGTAGGAACAAAAGGCCCTTGGGGTTGGTGCTCAGCAAAAGGTAAAGACATGAAGAGAATAGCAGAGAACTTGTACCTGTTCATCACCCACCCCAAATATTTGGGCCCGATCAAAGCTTCTCCTGACCCCTCTTTATGTAAGATATTTCCCTTCATGGTATCTGGAATTTAAACAACAATCACATACATTTTGAACTAGGAAGTAGCCTCCTACTCTTCAGAATCAATATCAACCAGTCATTCATCAGGGATTTATTTTTCCCCATGAATCAAAGTTTAAAGAAGTGGATACTTGAATAGACTTGAGGTGTTAAAACTCTCGTCTACCTTGTCCTCCCTTTTCATTTGGGAAAGCCAAAAGCACAAAACAGTAGGTGGCAAATGTCAGACCCTTTGGCATCATTCTCCTGTAACTATCAGTCTCAGCCCACTGCAACCTTTACCCCAGTCTACCTTGCAGACACACAGTGGTGCTTCTGATGGAGCAAGAGACATTTCAAGATTGGGGAGAAGTGGAAGGAGGGGTAGCAACAGCTTCCCCTGTGAAGCAATGGAATCTACAGAACGGTCCAGTGATTCAGCTCTTATGTTCTAGGAAGCCTGAAAGCATTTCAGCGTTGCTGAGTCCGAGCGTGTTTGTTGGACGGTCAGGCAAGGAAAAAAGGGCCAGAGTCTGAAGATAAGCTGAGCATCTGCTTTTGCATCTACATTAGTTCTGAGAAGAGGTGATGGGGGTGCCATGCAGGAGTTCAGTAAAGACGGTGTAGAGCTGCCAGGTAGTAGAGCTGCTCTATTTTGCTTCCTATTTGACCTCAGAAATCAAATAAAATAGTCAAATAATTGTGTCTGTTTGAAGGTAGGGATGTAGATAGGCCATTTCTCTTCACTGCATTTCTGGCCTCAAAACCTCTTCTTTCTTTTCCTCCAGAATAAAATATAACGCAGGGAGAGGACAGAACTTGTTAATAGAGTGAGGCCAGCGAAAAGCCAGACTGGTTCCTGAATTGGAGGGAGGGAGTCTGCCTGATTTTGGAGGAGCAGAAAAAACTAAGTTAGGAGATTAGAGATGGGCCGCGGCTTAAATAGAGGGGTTCGACTCTGCATTTCCCAGACACGTAGTGCTCATGCTACACGACCCAAGCTCTCTGCTTGAATCCCAAATCTGAGCGGACAGATAAGGAGGCGTAGAGGAAAAACAGGTTTTGGACCCTACAAATTGGCTTGAAATGAAAAGTCAGCAAAAACCACTGGGTGGCAGCGTGTTGTGCGGGCGCAGCTCTGCAGTGCCTGCTTCTGCTGCTGCCGCTGGTGCTGAACCCGTCTGGGGACTCTGGCCTCCTCTCCTGAATGGCTACAAGTGTCGCCAAGCAAAATACCTCCGCGCGGGTGTGTGAGGGTTCTCCGGGTTGTTGGTGCGTCCAAGCCTGAGGCAGGGATCTGGCGAACTTCTGAGGGGCTCCAGCCCGAGCACAATCTGGTCAGCTCAAACACTAAGGAAACACCCCCACCACGCCATCCCCCAATGCCAAGCAAACCCACGCTCCGTCAGCCCAACTACCTCATCCCGGTTCCTCCTCCATCACTGTTTCCTCCCGAAGCTCCTTTCGGGAAAAGGAGGGGAGAAGGATTTGGACGATGGGGCAGTGCGGAAGCCCCTACAGGTGTTAGCCGGCACGGCCTGCCGGGGACTTGGGGGGTGGGGGTGGGAGGGGCAGCCTGCGGCTCCGAGCCCACGGGCTCAGCTCCGGGAGGGAGGGGCCGCCGCGGGAGGGGGCTGCAAGGAGGCTGTCGCGCTGTTCTGGAGGGTGCCTGCGGCGGCTGAATTCCTGTGCTGCGACTGGGCCGCGCCCAGAGCAGCAGCAACAGCGAAGATGCGAGGCCATTACCTGTTTGATCCCTGTCGGAAAGCTGGCACGGGCCAACTTTTCCCGATTATCACGCCGAGAAGTTGCAAGGACTAGTGGAAGACTCGGAGGGGCCAGGGCGAGGGCGCGCTCCCCCGCGCGCTGCCTCCTCCCTCCTCCCTCCGGCCGCCCGGGCTCCCGGCCTGTCTCCCGCCCGCGCTCACTCCCTCCGCCCGCCTTCCTCCTCTGGCCCCCTCCGCGCGGCACAGGGCGGGGGGTGCCGCGAAACTCCGACCCGAGCCACTTGGACTTGCACAGTGTCCTCGGGGCGTAGGGGCCGACCGCACGCAGTCGCGCAGCGCTGCCTCCGCCTGCCAGTCTCGCCCGCGATCCCGGCCCGGGGCTGTGGCGTCGACTCCGACCCAGGCAGCCAGCAGCCCGCGCGGGAGCCGGACCGCCGCCGGAGGAGCTCGGACGGCATGCTGAGCCCCCTCCTTGGCTGAAGCCCGAGTGCGGAGAAGCCCGGGCAAACGCAGGCTAAGGAGACTAAAGCGGCGAAGTCGCGAGACAGCGGACGAGCAGCGGAGGAGAAGGAGGAGGAGGTGAACCCACAGAGGGGCAGCAAAAGAAGCGGTGGTGGTGGGCGTCGTGGCCATGGCGGCGGCTATCGCCAGCTCGCTCATCCGTCAGAAGAGGCAAGCCCGCGAGCGCGAGAAATCCAACGCCTGCAAGTGTGTCAGCAGCCCCAGCAAAGGCAAGACCAGCTGCGACAAAAACAAGTTAAATGTCTTTTCCCGGGTCAAACTCTTCGGCTCCAAGAAGAGACGCAGAAGAAGACCAGGTCGGAAAGGGTTTTTGCTTTCTTTTCCCCATACTTTACGAGTGAGGTGGGGGCGGTGGGGAGCAGGTATGTAGCGTAGGTGAGTTTGTCGGTGGCCCATCTTGTGCAGAAGAGGCCACCTAGCCTGTGTGCGTGCGTGGGAAGACGATGGCTTTCTTGCCTCCGTAACAGTAACACGCTTGCTGCATTGCAACTGCCCTGGGACAGGCGCAGAGCCTGGGGGCATACTCTGCCCTGGGAGGCTTGCCCTCAGCTTCGGACATGTCACATATGTGCATGCCCGGTGGGCTGTGGGCAGGCGTGACCCAGACATGGCTATGATGTGTGTGGCGTGGAAATTGCAGGCGCAGAGCTGGGCAGACACCATCCTCCCGCCCCAGGAGAGCCTGGGGAATCCCTCTCTTACCTTTATCTCTACCTGTCAGACCCTTCCCCTCCAGCTTCCACCTCCAAGGGACGTGGGCTTCTGCTGTCTAGGCATTGCGTTTCTTTGATTACTTTTAAGCTTTTGGGGACAGACTTGACTTGTGGTGCAGCTTCGAAATGTTTGCTGGGGCGGGGGGAGGGGGGATTTCTAGAACCTTGCTGCAAAGAGCTTAGAGATTTGGTTAGACTAGTATAATTGGTTACATGCTACTAAAATGCGGTGTTGAAGAGGGAATTTAAACTCATAGCCAGACTGTGGGTGCTTTTGAACGTTTTCGGTGGTACGAGTAGCGCGATATTCCAGCGACTGGAAATTCAGCTCTAGGTGTCAGGTTGCGTCAAGGTAGACCTTCAAGCGAGCATGCAGTTTATTTGCCATTCTCAACCAAACGAATCTTTTACACTCTTTTCTACCTTTTACTAGATAAATATTACAAAACAAAAAATAAGACTCACCGATCTGTTATTTCTCCATTTATGTGTGCTACACACCCTGGCGTGGGAAAGCAGACATAACGTTTTCTGTTTGCACAAAGTTTTTAATGCATTAACTGTAAATTAAGCATGTTTCAAAAAAGGCTTAAGTGGTTGCAAAGAATGATTATGTGGCTCGAATAATCACATAAATATTATTTCAGCGCAGGTGTTTGTATTCAGTAAAAGAAAATTTTGGATAACATGGCTGTTACTGGTAAATTAGACACTTGATTAATCTATGGTTATTCATAATTGAAAATAATTTTAATTAAGAATTCATATTTTTGATAATCACACTTCTGATATGAAATTTGAAAAATTAGTGTGCACTGATTTTTTCCTTCCCACCAACAAAAACGCTGCTCTTTTCACACACATTTTCACTCATGGTAATTAATATGACAAGATGTGTTCATGGGTTGTTGTATCTCCCTCCTCCCTTTTTTGGTATAAAAGGCTCAATTTTCCAAATACAGTTTCCTTAATGGGGTTCCAGGTTGTTTATGCATTTTCTACCTTCTTAGAATAAAGGAGATTATTTATTCAAATTGTGGTCATTCTGAAGGAAATCTTTGCTAGTGGGTTTTTGGTCCTTGGTTGGTTGGCAAACAACTTGGAATTATCTTTGTATTTCTCCTTTTTCTTTCACATGAAAAGTAGCACAATTTCAAGAGGCATAATAGCCATTTGCCATCCCATTACAAATACTCAGTGAGATAGAGTTCCCCTCTATAAACCAAAGGACAGGTTGTCAGAAACTATAGACACTTTCAGAAGCTTTACCAATGTTTCCAGGTAGAAATAAAATGTTTCTTTAGTTTGGAAATTTATTCTGAAACTCGGAGTTTGTTTTCTTACTTTCAGACACTTAAAAAGTGTAGTTTGACTTATTCTATTAAGATTTGTAACTGAAATTAGAAATTGAAATTCCGAGTCTTTTCAACTACATAGGCACAATTTATCGATTGATCCAAACCATTGTTCTCTTTGCAGAGCCTCAGCTTAAGGGTATAGTTACCAAGCTATACAGCCGACAAGGCTACCACTTGCAGCTGCAGGCGGATGGAACCATTGATGGCACCAAAGATGAGGACAGCACTTACAGTAAGTGACTGCGAAATAAATAGTATATGCCAGTATGTTGTTAACATTCTGTTCTTTTTATTTATTTTAAAAATAAATACGCTTTCCTAAATCCTGAATTGAATGCAAAAATATAATCACACTACATAATCCTGTTTACACAGGTTAACCTAAAGGAAGTTGAATGTGAGTCTATCTAAGATAGTAAACTAGGGCAAATAATGTTGACACCATCTGAAGAATAATCCAAATGTCATCTCCATGGAAATCTAGATAGATTTATGGCTATCCTTTGGGTTTTATTACTTTTTTTCCCACAGAAAATTTACTCACCCACACACTGATCCAGAAATAGCATGTTATCTCTACTCTTAAGAACCGGTCTTAACCCAAGAGAGAGGAGTAGTTTCATACCACGAAAATTCATCATTACAAGCTTTCACTTCTGCTGCCTGCTCCACACACACACTGATAACTCTGAGACTAGTGGAATTTAAACATTGAGATACCTCCACAGGTGGGTAAAGGGATTTCTTTTAGTTCTTTCTTTTTAACCATGGTTTAAGACCAAATTGGAGACTATAATGGTGGGCCTAAAATAGAAACACATAAAAAATAATTGGGTTTTATTTCTAATTATTGAAGGAAGGTGATTCCAAGATGTAACATAACCTTTAATTACGTGTTTTATTTATTTGGAGTAATAAAAATATAAACACAAATAGCGCAGGCTTCTCTTCAATGATAATTGATGTTTTCTTGCAATATACAGATTTCTGGAGATGTATTAAATATTCCACAAGGCTAAAACACCTAGTTCTCACAATTTTTTTTTTTTTTTTGTTTTCTCCAACTACTGAATTTTTCTCAAACCCTTTGATAATTTCCCAGTAATAATCCCATTGTCGGCTGAGAAAATAGCCAAGGAAAGTAGGTCTGAATGCTAAGCAGTGTACTCTGCAGCTTTTTAAGAGATGTATGGCTACAGCAATGCCATTGACGAGGGTCCCAATAACTGTAAAGAGTTTCCCACCTTTTAGGAATGCTTCGGGGGGATGGCCAATCTATAACCTCAAGAGGAAGTCACTTTTAATTACCATTGAAGAAAGCTCTGTTGGTATGGAGGATGAACAAAAACCTCATATTAAATGGTTCTTCACTGTTTTGCAAAAGTCACTGTTGTGATATTAAAGTTTTATAGTGAATCCTAGTTGTTCTTTTATGCACACTCTTCTATTTGAAACTATTAGGGCAAGTGTAACTAGAGGGCTTTACTGTAATCAAATAACAGACACTAGTGCGTAGTGATGATCTGCAATAAAACATTCCCGTAAGTTATTGTGCAAATTGATATTTGGGGAAGGAATTAGGGGATGTAAGCTGCCCTGCTTTCCAGAGTGCCTCAGGAAAATGGGTCTGTTGAGCATTATTGAAGGGAAGTTCATGATTAGCTGCCAGTGAGCCTATCCAGTCACGTTTCTTTCCCCTTTTTAACATCTCTGGGTACAAATCAGAGAAGAAATATTTTGGGGCTGGTGTGCACATGTGTTTCCTGAAAGGAAATTAAAAAAAAAAAATAGACAATTCATGTGCTGTGTCCTATTAACGGCAATATACCAAATTCATCAAGATCACACTCTAAGTAATCATTTTAGGAGATACACACACATACTACACACACATATATCAAGGCTCCATTTCTTACTGTGGAGCTTTAAATCATACAGTAGGTTTTACTCTTCAGTTCCTACATATACATAGCTTCTGCCTTTGGTTGTCTTATAACTGACTGGTATGCATGGCATCTCTGTGTACTACTAATGATATTGAAAGACCATTAAAGAACATAGCCCGATAACAGGAATCTGTATTTAGGCAGATTAAAATAGAGAGGTAAGTCAACTAAAGGTAAGTATCGTCATAACATGATGCATACAAATGGAAAGTATCTCAATAGAAATAGCAAGTCAGTAGAGCTTGGATCTGCTCCTGATGTTAAGAGTGACCAGAAGCTAGTGAGTTAGCTTAGCTTTGCCACTGAGGATATGGTGGGGCATAAGTCATCATGAAACAAGAAGGTTTAATGATTAAACTGATATAGCATGAAGACCAGCCATCCAAATTTATTCTTTTTTTCCTTAAAACCAAGCCATTTTATTGGTATTAATTGTTTAATTATTTTAAATGTGCATAACGAGAATACACGTTGTTTTTTTCAACTATCACTCATGTATGTGATATTTCCTTAATATGTATTCATGATACTATGTTTATATTTTTCTTACTCTTCTTATTTTTATTAACCTTCATTATTTGCAGCATATTTTCTCATTTAGTTTAATTTAATTGAATTGCATTGTTTTTATTCAGACATGGTAAGCAATGTCATGATAAATCAATTCACATTTATACAGATATATCCATTTCTGAAAACATATGTTTGATATTATGCATTTAACCTTACCTTATGTAGATGTATTATAATGATACATTTCAGTTCAATAAAATCTCATCATGAGGAAATCAGCCATTATAAATTATGTATTTTCCCTTGAAAAGGAAAAGATGATAGACATCCCATGGCAGTAGTTTTATTATATCCGCCCTGGGTGCAAGGAAGGACATTTTAAAAGAGTAGTTTTCCCTTTCTCTTCAAACTTGCAGAAGCGTTATCAGTTCAACATGTTGCCTTTCCAACCTACATTAATATATACTTTTATTAATTATTCTCTCTTGAGCAATTGACCTTGGCCAGCTGATGAAGAAGCATGGCTTCAGTGTTGCCTTCAGCAAACACTGGGTGACAACTAGGTGCATGGCTCTGATGAAGTGGCCCTTTAAATAGAAGGTGTTTGTTTTTATGCAGACATAACAGAACAAACAAGAAACACAGGCACATTTATGTTTTAAATACTTCTTCAAAACTTTTGCTGAGATGGAAGAAGAGATTTTAGGTATTTAATGAATGTGTTTTAAATACATAAATGAAGTTAACTTTTTTCTCATATTTATAATATTTTTATCCTGATCAAAATAATATCTTAAATCCATGAGGAAAGATACCAGATATAGAGAAACAAAAGCACATAGGAAGATATTTATTTGGTTTAAGCTCACCCCTGATATAATTTCTTTGCGTTTTTATCTGGGCAGATTGTCCCTTTAGACATATTTTAAACCAACCCAGTGTATGAGCTATCTTGAATGTTTAAAGAAATGAAAAGATCGTAGTAGTATGATCAGTCAATCTCTAGATTTGCTACTCTCATCAAGTTTTTATTTTGGGGTCATGTTTTTTGTTTTTTAATTAGACTTCATGGAAATTTTTTTTTTTTTTTTTTTTTTTTTTTTTTTTTTTTTGAGAAGGAGTCTCACTCTGTCACCCAGGCTGGAGTGCAGTGGCCAGATCTCAGCTCACTGCAAACTCCGCCTCCCGGGTTTACGCCATTCTCCTGCCTCAGCCTCCCAAGTAGCTGGGACTACAGGCGCCCGCCACCTCGCCCGGCTAGTTTTTTGTATTTTTTTAGTAGAGACGGGGTTTCACCATGTTAGCCAGGATGGTCTCGATCTCCTGACCTCGTGATCCGCCCGCCTCGGCCTCCCAAAGTGCTGGGATTACAGGCTTGAGCCACCGCGCCCGGCCAGACTTCATGGAAATTTAAAGTGTATAGTGAAAAGTACATAGTTCTGCTATATAGTTAATACCATTATTCAAGATTAAATAATCACAGGAATGGATTGCTGATTTTTTTTCTTCTCTTCCTCCTTCTGTTGTCTGATGTTTGAAATTTAGACATTTCATTGCTCATTAAAACCTGAGTCAGAGTGATTGGAGAACATGGTGAAAATCAAATCAGTTTTTTTAAATCTCTCTCTGTTTCTTTCTTGTGCTTGTTATAAGCCACATTAAGAGCACTGAGAAAGTTCAGAATATTATTTTTAAAAATGCAGTTCTATAAATAATTCTGAATTTAATTTATCATTCTCTGTCATTTATTACTATGACTAAACTAGGTGTCAAACATATACTGATATTATAGTTGTCAAGTGGTATGTAGTGATATGGCTTTTAAACCAACCCCATATTGGAAGTTTTGGTTTAGTTTTTTAGATCTCAGAATTTTTCAAGTATGAACTTTTATATAAATGGGATTGTGATCTCTTACTTTTCAAAAACATAGTATCATATTTTCACCATACAGATTGCTATCAATCCACAAATGGGTGTTGAACACCTGCTGTGAACAAGATATCCTCAACAGAAAGGGATATGACAAACACATGACATGCTCAGAGATGTCAGACTTCTTGTCTGTGTATTGCATTGTCAAATATAGCATGAGATCTTGGCTTGCAATCTGTGCAATTACATTCCTTTACCTCACATAACAGAAGGGCACAGCTTTTAATTTGATGAGTATTGAATGAAGTGCCATCAGTGGCATGTGGTAGGAACACTTGTCTTTTGAACTGTACAATATGTCCTAGCTCCTCTTTGGTAACACCCTGGTTTTAAAGGAACGATACATTGTAGGCTCACCAAGGAATATTTAGTTCTTCATTAGTATTTCTCATCCATATTACCCCACCTACTGCAGCAGAATATATATGCACAGAGATGAGTGATCCCAGAAAAACTACTCTTACCCACAGGGTGACTCCTTTACATTCTTGTTCACAGAAACCATAACAGACTGATTTATCATCCTCAATAAACTTACAAAACAAGGCAAAATCATCAACATTGGTCTACGACTCCTGAGAGAAAGGTGCACAGGCTATTTTCAAAAGATGTGTGTGGCAAGCACTACGTTTTAAAAATGTACTGTTTTATTTTTATTCACAGTGTGGGAGGGAGTAGACAGCTGGTAGTGGGAGGACACCCACTAGTTGTCTCCAGTGAGTGGTGTGTGGTTGTGAGGAAAGCCTGGGTGTAAGTTTCACGCAGTCAGATCTTCAAATGGAGAAATGAAGTCCTCACTGGCACCAACTGGCTGCCCACGTGCAACTATTTTGCTAAAATAATAATAATAAAATAATAAAATAAACCTCTTTTAAGTTCATTATTTTTATTCCTATGTCTTTTGTTCTTGGAGACTAAAAGCTAGGAGCCCTCTCAATTCTAATCTTGGAAAATGTTGATCCTTTAAGAAATACTACTCTGAAGCCAGGCGTGGTGGCTTACGCCTATAATCCGAGCACTTTGGGAGGCCAAGGCAGGCAGATCACCTGAGGTTAGGAGTTCGAGACCAGCCTGACCAACATGGAGAAACCCCCACCTCTACTAAAAATACAAAATTAGCCGGGCGTGGTGGCACATGCCTGTAATTCCAGCTACTCAGGAGGCTAAGGCGGGAGAAACCCTTGAACCCAGGAAGTGGAGGTTGCGGTGAGCCGAGATCGCACCATTGCACTCCAGCCTGGGCAACAAGAGCGAAACTCCATCTCGAAAATTAAAAAACAAAAATAAAAAAAGGAAATACTACTCTGGAAACATAGGACTACAAAATGACTTATTCTTTTTACAAGACCTGGATTTATTTTGGGGTTCTTTTATACGGAATAACACAGATAATTTAGATAAAGGCATTGGACTCTTCTAAAAGTCTAATGACTCTCTACCCAACAGGTAGATTTTAAATATGACTGTGAGAATTTCAGCAGTTATCTTGGGGAGCAGTTTAAAACCTTAATTTGTTGATAATGACACTATTTAATGTACAGAACAATTCTTGGGACTGTATCTTTCCAGCAGCATCAAGATTCCCCACCTCCAACACTGTAAAAACCATGAAATTGTGACCAAAGCCTTCCATTTTCTCCAGGCTACTAAATAATATGTAGTTACAGCTCCAGTTATCTGGCTGCAACCATGAAATTAAATACACTAAAAGGAAGAATGAGACCCTATCTGTCTGCCTTGGGGTGTGTGTGGGTATGTTTGTGGGGGTGTGTATGTGTATGTATGTATACATAAACAGACATATACGCATACCCTCACCAACTACACACTACTTTTGGAGGACCAGACAGTCCTGCTGGAAACATTGAAAAGTTCTGAAATTCAGAATTGTGACATTGTTTTCATGTTCTTTTTAAATTTCAGCTCTGTTTAACCTCATCCCTGTGGGTCTGCGAGTGGTGGCTATCCAAGGAGTTCAAACCAAGCTGTACTTGGCAATGAACAGTGAGGGATACTTGTACACCTCGGTAAGCCTTTGACTGTGTGCATGTTTTGACTATTCTAGTTTTCATCCGATATGAAAGAAAATGTGCTTTATATGTGTTATCATTACAGATTTCTGTGATGAGGAGAAGAATGTTGATGGAAATATTTCATTGAAAGGACAGATTAACTTTCTGTGAAAAATATATCTATTACCAATCAATTATTTGAAGCAAGCATTTTAGTATATAATCAAAGATTCACTGAACATTTTTTAATATAGTGTCATTTGGGTCATTTTATGTAGCATATAATGGTCTGTCTCGCTGCCTTGCCTTGCAGCTGTGGGAAAGAAAGTCATTTCCATAACTCAGTTGAACATGTGTTTATCCAGGTTTACTCCTAAAAAAACATAATGAGGTCTCTCCCTCAGATCAACTCGAGGAAATGAAAATCAGTTCTTGAAGGGTTTCTAGAGTTCTATTTCTTATCTTCAGTTTGATTAGAATAGGATTCCTGATTGCTTCTGCTTTCAATACAAGCACTATTTAACCTTTCCTTACCTATAAGTTCCTGCTTGTCTTTTTCTTGTAACTTCGGAGTGAACAAAATGAAAAATGGAACTTTTTCTCAGATGAATGTATAAAGAATGTAGACTAAAATTCAGTATGGAACATGGGGCCAAATTAAACTTTAAAAAAATTTTGACATTTAGATATAAGCAAAATGATACAGTATTAAGGTTAAGATTTTATTCTTATTGGCAGATCTAGTTTCAGATTATAGGAGACTATTTGATATATGAATTTTTAATTTAACTTTATTTATTTATTTATTTATTTATTTATTTATTTATTTATTTATTATGATTTTTGAGATAGAGTCTTGCTCTGTGGCCCAGGCTGGAGTGCAGTGGTGACACTCCATATTTTTAGCAGAAACAGGGTTTCGCCATGTTGGCCAGGGTGATCTCAAACTCCTGATCTCAAATGATCCACCTGCCACAGCCTCCCAAGTTGCTGGGATTACAGGCGTGTGCCACCACACCCAGCGTAATATATGAATACTTTTAAATCTTTGTTTTGAATTCAAGTATTTTAATAAAGGAAAAGAATGTTTAAAATGGAGAACATTGCTTGTCGAACGTCTTACTAGCAAGTCTTGAAGAAGGTTATTAGTATGACTATAGAAATCTGTTCCTTGAACTTCAAGTGAAACACTACCTTTAACCACTCTTGCTCGCTTGTTTCCTGAATTTCTTTCAAAGCCAGGTGTGCAGGAAGACTCTTGGCAGATATGGTGGAAACCATATCATAACCCTGTTTTGCAGAGGCCAAGATGGGAAAGAGGTGGGAGAAGAGTAAGGCCACAGAGGGCCTGTTTATTTGGTAAATCAGGTAGTTTGTTTCATATTATGATAAAAGATGATGAAAAAAAGATAATTATCAGCATATAACTCAAACCCTCGTCACTATCAGTATTCCTATCAGGCAATTTCAGCAGTCTGATTGCTTAATAAATATGGGGGGTTTGTTCTTTTTACTAAATGAAAAATGTGATTTTATGGCAAAGTTCATGAAATATGTCACTTTAATACTAGAGTGCTACTATAAAAGATAGGAAAGGGGATTTTATTTTAGATTTGTGTACTAAGGTAAGATAATTTAATTTTAAGTAATTTCCTGTAGCTCAACAGACTCTCTCAACCGGACCAGATACAAAGGTAGGTTTTTTAATAAAATAGATGCTTTCTGAAAATATTGTGAAGGCATGATAAGGAAACGGAATATACTGGGCATACTTTTGAGAAAGCACATGCCAGATATCATAGGAAATAATTACTGATAAATCATCCAGAATTTCAATGGGTTGCAGTCACCGTTATGGTGCCCTGATGAGAAAAGCTGACTAAATATAAATTTTGCAACATCACAATTGAAGAACGTACTTTGGAAATAATATTTAAGTAAGAATGTGGAAAATTATTTAACTTGGGTTTTACGTCAGGTGCCCCCACTCAAGAAAATTAGGGCATTCAACATTATACTTAAGGAACCAATATTGAAAATGTATAGCCTACCATTCAAATTAATCATTATTCCAGCAAACTGGTAAATGTCAATGTGAGCTCATTTCTAAGAAAGGCTTCCCAGGGGAAATGAGGACTATAGATTGGTGAACTTCCTTTCCATGATGGGTGGGCCAATATATACCCAAATGTGGCACACCTTGCATGTATGTCCTGTTAAGAAAAAAGAAGCCTTAAGTAAGTGTTTCTATTAGAGAAAAGGAACTATGTTTTTGTTAAGGAGGAAATATGCCTGATTGATGATCCTGGAGTTCATATATGGAAAGAATATCCAAATTAGTCTGCTCCAGAACATAAATCAGAATCCTCTTTAGAATTAATTTTCCAGTTCTTCCAATTACTCCTTATTGATTGTGGCTGGGAATCCATTCACCAAGTTGATCACCATCCTCAGTGGGCACTTCATTTTGTTATCATCTTATTTAAAGTGTGGTGCCCAGACTATTTAGGATGGAGTTCTCTCCTAATAACTTCAGCAACTTATATTGCTGAGATCAAAAGCTTAATGAAATACCATGTTTCATCAAGAGGAGACAGCAACCAAAGAGGAAGGATCACTCTTCCCTTGCATAAAACCAGGGCACTTCTACTACAGAAATACTACATGCAACTTTGCAAAGTGTCTCTTAGCAAAGAGAAGGACAATGACATAAAGAGAGAGCAAAAGTAAGCAAAGGAGGTGAGGGGCTACTGTTGTGGGCAACTTTAAAAAAAAAAAATTGGTGAAGGATGACTATAGTCTGCCTAAAAAGCGGTTGCAGTGGGAATGGCTAAAAGGAGATGAATTACTGAAATATTTTAGAGGTAGAGTCATCAGGATTTGGTGGCTGATTGGATTTGGAAGGAAAGCAGAACCACCATACATGGTTAAAAAAGGATGAGTTTGCGTCCTTTGTAGGGACATGGATGCAGCTGGAAACCATCATTCTTAGCAAACTATCACAAGAACAGAAAACCAAACACCGCATGTTCTCACTCATAGGTGGGAACTGAACAATGAGATCACTTGGACTCGGGAAGGGGAACATCACGCACAGGGGCCTATCATGGGGAGGGGGGAGGGGGGAGGAGGGAGGGCTTGCATTGGGGAGTTATACAAGATATAAATGATGAATTGATGGGTGCTGACGAGTTGATGGGTGCAGCACACCAACATGGCATAAGTATACATATGTAACAAACCTGCACGTTATGCACATGTACCCTAGAACTTAAAGTATAATAAAAAAAAAAAAAAAAAAAAAAAAAAAAAACATGTATGGTCGCCATTCACTGCATAGATGAGAATGAGGTGTCTTCAGGTAGAGAATTTTAATAAAAGTCTTCACAGCAGTGCTCAGTGGATTATCAGGGGTCATGAGGGAGAGGGGGAATTTTGCCTCTGGCATTTGGGCTGATGGTGAAGCTATTAACCAAATGGAAATAAAGGGGAAAAAAGCAGATTTGAGGAAGATACCTGAGTATAGCTTTCAAGGGATATTTGAAAATATGACCTAGCACTTGAGAAAGGGACATGAACTAGAAATAGGACTCGGGAGTTATCACATGTAGGTAGCAGTCGATGCCATGGAAATAATTATGAGAATATGTAGCATAAGAAGAGGAGAGAGCTTGTCAAATAGTATTAGAAAATAACAGCATAGAAGTGACCAGCAGAGGAAGAATAACTGATTATGGCAGATATAATGGTATTGCAAAAACTAAATGGGGAAAGAGTTTTAAGAAGAGTCAGGAATGTGAAATGTTTCATATGTTGTGGGTGATCTTAACAAAAGCAGTTTCAGTGGAATATTAGGAACAGAAGCCGGATTCTAGTGGCTTGAGGAGTAAATGGGATGAGAGAAGTAGAGGCAACAGGTATAGAATTTCTAAGGGAAGGGAAGGGTGGGTGTGTATTTAGGGCAGAATACAGGGTTGAGGAAGACTAAGGGTTCTTTGGTTAAGGATATCACTTGAACATATTTGTTAAGGAAAGGAAAGGAACAAATAGAAAGGGAGTGATTAAAGACATAAGAAATGGTATTCTTTATGTAGTGGAGCTGCAGAAGAGATGGAAGGGTGATGGAATTAAGTATAATTGAAAGAATTACATTCATTTTGAAAAGAAGGGACACTGAATCTATGATAGGAGACAAAGAGATGAAGACAGATGCAGACATAGGTTTACTGAGTCTGCAAGTGATAGACAAGGAAGTAGAAGAATTTTCTATCAGATGATCTGCATTTTTCCATTAAAGTAGAATAAGAGGTCACCTACTGAAAGTCAAAGGTACGGGGGTAACTGTAGGTAAACAGGGGTGGGAACAACTGTTTTGGGCAAGGGTAGTGGAAACAGTTTAATAAACAAGAGTAGGTAAGCTGAGGCCATGGGTCACATCCAGCCCACTACCTATTTATGAAAATAAAGTTTTATTGGAACGCAGCCACACCCATTCATTTACTTATTGTCTACGGCTGCTTTTGCACTGCAACAGCAGAGTTGAATAGTTGCAACAGAGCCCTTATGGCCCACACAGCCTAAATTATTTACCAAATAACTTGTCCCTTTACCTCCCAGAAAGCTTGCTGACCCCTAGATTGTAATTAGATAATGATTCTCAGTCATAGGTACCCATCAGAATTACCCGGGGACCTTTAAAACATTCCATTCTTTGTGTTACACTTGGACCAATTCTATCAGAATATCCAAGAGTGGGATCTATGCATGAATATTTTCGAAAGTTCCCAGCTAATGCTTATGAAAACCACTGATCTGAGCTTAAGAAAAATGATTGTTGAATAGCACTGAGGCATTGAGGACCCACCACTGAAGTCAGAAACCATGAGTTTATATGCACTTAATCATTTGTTCCAAATTCCTGATACCAATGTCTTTCTGTTGTTGCAAGCAAATTGCTTTTACATTTTTGAAGGAATATTTCTTGAGATGATAGAAAATACTGACCCCTGGAAGAGCTTTCTTATTTTATCTTTTTTTCTTTATTCTCCCTTCTTTTGCATTTCCACTTCTATATCCCTCAATTTTTTGGCGGGGGGGAAATTCAACTTTACAGTTTTTACCAATTTTTTTCTCCCTTTTGGCCATTAAATAAAGAAACAACACCTCCACATTGTTATTGTTACAGAGATAGCAATTTACTTTCCATGATTAATCTCGGAATTCTTGCACTGCACTCTCCCTTCCCCCCCCCCTTTTTTTCTTGTTGCCATGGGGGACAGACTTGATGTAGGCTCAAGTGGCAGTGCAAAACCATCTGTGGCACAGAGAATCATAATTAGCCATTATTTCATAACATATTTACTTTTGTCCGTGATGTATGCTGAGTCTTTCTGGGACTGCAAGGAAGTTGTTATTTATTGTGCAGAGAGAATTTTGTTCTTACCTTTGGTTTTCTTTAGAAAGAATAAGGAGTTGTACACAGGCTTTTGAGAGTTCCTCAAAATTTCACAGTATGAATATTTAATAGCATAAAGCTGTTTGTAATAAATGTTTTAAAACTGCTTGAAATAAATAATCATTAACTATAGAAAGTCCAGTGTCTTAAATATAAAAAAATTCCCATTCTGTGTCTACTTTAATAAGAAATAACATATATTAGAAACAGGATAGCAAAAACTCAAACCAAAAGCATTATTTTTTTTATTTTGGAATGTTCTAGAACTCATTAGCAGCAGTTCTACCCATATAATTACTTACCTTTCAAAAAAATCTAGTTTTCCTTTTTCACAATACATGTATTGCTTGGGTTGAGGTTGGGGCAGACAAAATGTATAGACAAGTAGAAATCCTTTGACAAGCCTTTTTCATTCATGAATTTCCAGGGAAAACTTGTGGGAGTGATTTTACTGTCATGTTTTGTAGTCCTGGGACTACCAAAGCAAAATAGATGCAAGACCAGAAAGCAGTCCTCTTTCTGAGAGTCAGCTTGATGCCATGGGAATGAGACAGCTTGTGTTACTAATCCCAACGGCTCAGTCAGATTGCAATCTGAGCTAAGGGGACATATTTTTCTTCTCTACTGGATTATTTTCACATACCTTAAATTTACTGTTTCTTCTCTCATTACATAGAGTTCTTACATTTCACTCACAACATCTCATAATGCAATCTCCTTTGAAGGAATCACTATCAGAAATAGTGACAAATACAACAATACCAGCCCCTTAGCAGTTGTGACACCTTAGCTTCACTTGTTTTATTCTTTGACAACTTAGATTTGCTTTCCTTTAAGAATATTCTATGCCTAAGTTAATATTTAGTTAATTCTATGCATTTAGCTTGGTTTTTAAATTTTTATAATTTTTAAACACATATTGCAAATTTTTGGCCATTGTAAAATCAGTTAAGAATTACTGCTTTAAACAAACTAAACATGAGAAATATAAATATTAAATGGAAAAATTCTTCATTTGACTATGCCTCTAAACACGTTACATTTAGAGAGATGCATCTAATTACTAAGGTGTGTGATGTATGAATACATGCATGAATATTCTTAGAATGCTTTTGCTGGTGAACAGGGAAAAGCCTGAGATGGCAGCCCAAGATGCAGCATTTAGATGATTCAATTAGTAAGTGTTTTGTCATTTTCCTTGTTCTCAAAGACACTAACATTGAGTTTGTCATTCATATGTTAACATTCTTGGTAACTTAAGAATCCCTGAAGATGACCCATCCAACAAAACTGGTCTCAAGTTCTGTGACCTTTTTTAACTGTAAGGATATTTTTCTATTTCTCAGCCTGATCAATCTCATGGCCATACTCTTGGACCTTTTCATATTTCAGGCTATTGACCACTTTTCCATTATCTATTACCTCCTCCTTTTTTAAAACAGCTTGAATGAGATATAGTTCACGTATGTTAAAATCATCCATTTAAAGTGTGTACAATTCAGTTGTTTTCAGTATATTTCACAAGGCTGTCCAACCGTCACCACTGTGTAATTCTAGAATATTTTCATCACGCTAAATGAAGAAATTATACCAATTAATAGACACACCTTATCCCTTTCCCCAGTCTCAGGCAAACATTAGTTTACTTTGTCTCTCTATGGATTTGCCTATTTGGAACATTTCATACAAAAGGAATACAATATATGGCCTTTTATGACTGTCTTCTTTCACTTAGCGTAAAGTTTAAAAGACTCATACACGTTGTAGCATGTATCAGTACTTCATTCCATATGATGGCTGAGTAATATTCCATTGTATGTTCCTACATTGGTTTATTCATTGTCATTTGATGGACATTTGGGTTGTTTCCCCAAATACCTGCATAGCTGCTTCCTTCTTTGTTCACGTCTCAACTGGAGTGACATTCTTTAGAAAGGTCATCTCTGACCACCTTAACTAAAGCAGTACATTCACTGTCTGTATTATCCACATTTATCTTCTTCAAGGCATTATCACTATTTAAAATTATCATTTTGTGTGTTTATTTTGCATCTTCTCCAACTAGAATTTAACATGTTGACAGCATATATTGTGTTTTTCTTATTCACTGCTGTATCCCCAGTGCCTTGATTAATGCATACTGTTGTTTTCTCAATATGTATTTACTGACTGACTTTGTTGTCATCAAAAGGGATACATAATATATACTTACAGTCTGATTTTAGTTCCTTTGCTTAAAATTTTTTTTCAGAAATAACTTCAAACTTAGAGAAAGCTCGCAAGAATAACACTAGTACAAATGACTCCATATATCCTATCCTCCAATTCATTTTGCTCCATTTGCTTTATCATTTGTTCTTTCTTTCCCATACACACACAGTTTTCTGAGCCATTTGAGAGTATGTTCTACCCTGGCACTTGACACCTATTTCCTAATAATAGGGATGTTCTCTTATATACTGACAGTAATGAACTGCAGTAAATGTAACATTAATACAATATTCTATTTAATCGACTGTCTATATTCCAATTTTTTAAGGGAAAAATATGTTCATTTTTTCCTTCAGTAGAGAATCCAGTCTAGGGTCAGTTACAGCATTGGCATGTCTTCTTAGTCTCTTTTAATCTAGAACATTTCCAGAGACTTTCTTTGTGTTTTATGACGATAGAATTTTTGAAGACAAGAGTCCACTTTCTAATTTTAAAATAAGCATTCACAATTTGGGGTTTGCTTGGTGGTTTTTCTTAATTCAATTGAGATTAAGCATTTTAGCCAGAGTACTGCATAAGTGATAGTATGTCCTTCTTAGGGTATCACATCTAGAGGTTGGCAATATCCATTTGCCCCTCGTTGGACGTTAATTTTGATGATAAAATCAAGGTGCTATCTGATTTCCCCCTCTATAATGCTTGGTTTTCTGGGGGTGTGTGTGGGGTGTGTGTGTGTGTGTTTCAACTAGTAAATAATCCACTGGGAGACACTTTGAGACCATGTAAATATCCTGCTCCTAAGAGCCCAGTTTTTAATATTATGTTTTCAGCAATCCCAAACCTCTTTAGAAAAGTAAAATAATTAGTCTATAAATTGACAAATGACCAATGATTCCCAGATATGTCATATAAGTTTACTGATAGCTAAACTGAGGTAGAAAAAAATAAAATGGGCAGGCGTGATGGCTCACGCCTGTAATCCCAGCACTTTGGGAGGCCGAAGCGGGCGGATCACCAGGTCAGGAGATTGAGACCATCCTGGCTAACACGGTGAAATGCCGGCTCTACTAAAAAAAAAAAAAAAAAAAAAAATTAGCCGGGCTTGGTGGCAGGCGCCTGGAGTCCCAGCTACTCGGGAGACTGAGGCAGGAGAATGGCATGAACCCGGGAGGCAGAGCTTGCAGTGAGCCAAGATCGCACCACTGCACTCCAGCCTGGGCGACAGAGGGAGACTCCATCTCAAAAAAAGAAAAGAAAAGAAAAAAGAAAACAAAAGAAAAGATGAACGTGTATTTCCCCCCCCCCCAAAAAATGTCATAAAAAATATGATCTGGCAGCAGTTTCTGGGTTCAGCATTCTAGTCACTGGGCTTAAATACAATTAATGGAAGGGTTGTTTGCATTGTTTAGGTGCAATAACATCGATTCTGATACATATTTTAATTTCATACCATGAGTAGGGGGTTGGTTTATGTTAAGATGCCTCAGATGTTCAGTATGTTTACCTGTCAACTGCAGGCTTACGCTTTTGCTGATTTGTTTACTTCCTATGATTTTAATGTGTGACAATTGAAGACCTAATTTTCAATGGTATGGCTTTGCATCTTTAACTCTTACTGTAATACAGAAAGGATGTCAAACTTTAGATGAACTCATTGATCAATTTACAGTGATGAATGTACTTCTAGCATGTAAAATGTTTGAATTATATCGGATGGTATATCAGCAGGTACATCTAATTTAAATTCTGGTGTTACTTTTTAGAGGCTTAAAAATCTAATAGAATTAAGTGGAGAGCTTTGTTTAATAATGAAAACTCTTTAGGGAAGTGATATGGACTCAATTATGGAAGGAAATTGATTTAAAATAAACACAAGCAGTATCACATCCAATATTGAAGAAAATGATCATTATACAATAAAAAAATCAAAAAGCATAGGCACAAAGGTATTCTAACTTCTGATTAAAACTTTTGCTTATTGATATATGTCAGTTAATTAACAAATTGTTGAATTTGGTTTATTTAATATAAAATTGGAAAAGTGTTTACTATCAAAACTTAGGTTCCTAATTTTGGTGTGTAGTATACATTAGATAAACTTTTTTGATGAATCATTTAATTTTATGGGATTAAACATTTCTGATGAATGTTTTCAGTTCACACTAATGGTTCGTATGGGTAATTATACAAACACACATATTTCTGAATGCTATCACTAGAAATGGAAAATACAGAAAGTTAAATTTTTACAGGAAAAAAGCAGAGAAAAATAATCAAACTTTGTTTATTACTAAATGGGTCTGCTAGCTCTTATGTTTTAAAGAGGTGTCCAGCTATTGATTTGGTATTAGTAAGATGAAAATCTTTAAATTTATTGCAGTGAAAAATATACAGAAGTAGCAGTATTCATCTTAGATTTTACTTCCAAACACAAGTAAATCAGTATAATTTTCAAGGCCAAAAAACATTCACTACATCACAGATTGTTTCACGTTTATTATTCTTTGCAGTTAATGTAAGTTTCACTAAAATATGAAAGAAAATCTAGCTTGGCATTATTTGTATATGAAATTGCATAAATCTGGTTGCTTGTACCTTCAAAGTCAACTATTTTCTCTTTACGGACTCTAAAAAAATATCAAAAAATGGGTAAAGTATTCAGGGTGATGGTCTAGTGTTTTAGGTGTAAGAATGACTGAGGATGGCACTTTCTGAGAAATCAGGGAGACAATATTGGTTGTAGCTAAATAGAATGTGACTGGCTCTGTATTCTGTTTTAGAGTCCAAGTTGAAAAAAATAATACAAATTAGAGGTCATGGAGCACATATTTAACAGAGTGTTTCATGGTTTTAACTCTGAAGCTAAATTCATATTTGTGGGAAAAAGCGAGACTCTTGAAGCTAAACAATAAAATAACTGGCAGGAATGACTAAGAGGAATTTTAGCAAGTAAAGCCAGATGTAAGGGGATTTACACACACACACGCACACACACACACGCACACATGTACACGCACATATAAGAAAAACAAATGGAAAAATGTAATGTTATATTCATTGCTCTGTTGCTATAACGGCACTAGTTATTTTGGAATTCCTAAAATAATTCTAAGTTTTAAATACATAACCTACACTGAACATTTGGAGATTGCTCTAGCAACATATTTGGTAATGCTACATGGCTTTATGAAAGACAGCAAATACGACTTTTTAGCTTTATTTTATGTGATTACCCAATGATTCTCATGTCTTGGTGAAGACATTGTTTTTAGTCTCTATCTCCTTGTTTTTATAATGTTAATCCACAACATAAAAAAAAAAAAAAAAAAAAAAGCTCAGCGAAACATTTTTCCCATGAACCTTGTGCATTGAAATAGTTTGCCTACAAAACCCTATGCTCATTCATTAGTAACTGATTTGCTTTCTGTCTACTTCCCCCTTAGTCATAGAGCAGCCTAACAAAAGGAAGCTTTCAACACATATTTATTGAAATAATTAATAGAGATGTGTATAATAAAACATAAAGACTGATGATATTATTTCTGTCAGGCCTATTGAATATTTCGAATAAGTTGCAGAGACCAATTGTAAACTTTTGTGGGTCCTCTGAAGTGGTAACGTTTTAAAATTACATAAGAAAGTGAATTACTGAGACACAAGAAAAAAAATTGGAAGCTACAGCACTGGTTTCAATGATTACACCACTTAAAGGGAATTGTGACTTCTGAACAGGGAAATTTTAAATGAAAGCATTTTCTGATCATTGTAATAGCTGTAACCAAGGTTAATAACTGGCAAGCCCCTGAATAATACATTTCATGTTTTTTGTCCAGGCTGAATGTGTGAATAGATAACACATCTATGCTAACATTCTGATTAAGTTATTCATCAGATAATCTGATGCTAACTACTTTTGACAGTTCTGGAAATAGAAGTACCGTGAAAGCCTCAATTGATTTCTTGGATGGATTTTTCACATAGCCAGCAGCCATAATATATAACACCTCCTTTTAAAAGGGCCTCAGATGTGTATAGGAATTCTGGCACATCATATAACAAAAGTAATTAAAATTAGGTATGATGTTCATTTTTACCCAAGAAAAAATGTCCTGTAAGGATTTGGAAGAGTCATATGTAAATAACCCCAAAGTAT
Source organism: Rhinopithecus roxellana (assembly GCF_007565055.1). NCBI lineage: Eukaryota > Metazoa > Chordata > Mammalia > Primates > Cercopithecidae > Rhinopithecus > Rhinopithecus roxellana. Next base: position 111,737,878 of record NC_044555.1, on the reverse strand, counting down.
CATAACTTAGACTGTAATAATACAAAGGGTGAAAAATGTCTGATAGAAAGAGGATGTGAATCATTCCATAATACTTTCTTAATTGGCAATGAGATACCAGGAAATGAAAGTCATAGCTTTCAGAAATGACATTTGAACAGGTAAAACTTCATTGTGTATAGTAAATACTATAACGAAAAAGCCTGCGTTCAACAAATCTATTGCTATATCCTGGCCACAGAATCAGCAAGGCTATAACAAAAGTCCTCTTTAGAGTGCTTGTTTGTTGATCTGCTTAAAGACGTCTTAAAAATATTTCAAGTATTCCCTGGTTCCTTCCCATGTCATAACAATGATTCACTGTAATAAACGTGTTAACGAAAGAGCCTCTTTGCAGTGCTATTTTCCCTGAGGACGATAGAGCCTACGGGAGACCTGAAACTGAGAGCTTTTATATTGTATCATAACCTTTGAAGTAGAAATTTCCTGAAAACTCTCTTTATTGCTCTTCGAGTCTCAGAGAGCCCAGTCACACATCTAATCTCCCAGAGAAGTCGAAGCATAAAATGGTCCAGAAGCTTTGCCAACCAATTGATTAGCATATACCTGTTGAATATCCATAAGATACTAGGCTCCCCAAACCGTGATCATGTTGATCCATTCATACTGTCAATGTCTGGAATTTATAGTATACATAAGGAAATTCATCCCAGATTCAGATCTGTAATTGTTAATAGTTGATCTACTACAGGATCAGCATAAACTGTTTCATCCTGACTTCTGCAGCTTGGCAATGCTATTTTTAGCCCAGAACTCACTGTAAGAAGATTCCATAGAGGGAAACAATTTGAATGCCTTGGGATGGGGGTGGGTGAGAGTGCATCATTATGGAAATTTACCAGTTATATCAAACAATATATATTGGTTGCTTGGCACCACAGACTTTAGCAGATCACACTAAGATCATGCTTATATGCCATGAGGAGGTAAAATTGAATATACTGGAAAATGCTTTTCAATCATATCAAGAAATGATGTAGGATAAAATTCTTTAAAATTTTTATATATGTGTGACTCAGAAAAGAAAAGGCTCCCACTTACCCAGCACAAGTGGATTACAGTAGATTCAACCAACCAAAGCTTTTAGATGTATCAGAGTCCACCTCACATATTTGGCCAATGACACAGGGATATATTTCCCTCCATTTTTCTATAACTTCAAGTTCCAATAGTAGGCATAGCAAAGAGAAACAATGCTGACCCGTAGCGAGAGATATAATTTCCTGAATCTATAACATGCAATATCTATTAACACCTGATATTTTGAGGAATGGAAAGTGCTTATTTCTCTTTAAAAAAAAAAGAGTTATCATTTTCTCCTATTGACGTTCATGAGTGACGAGGAAACAGAGCAAAGTTTTGACCCTCCTATCTCCTCCTTCTTTGAGATCCCCATTACTCATTTACCCCTTCCCTGTAATTAGATGAGTGGTTAACACTAGAAGCAGTAAGTGGATAAAAAACACATTTATTAAAGCTCTTCATTACATTTATGTTCCTCAAATCTTTACTAGTAAGGGAAGCGACCTGGCCAACTCATTATGTTTCTCTGTACTCCTCTAGTCCCAAAAATAATTATTTGCTTGAACAAAAAAGTTCTGCTTTCAGTAGGGCTGTCAAAAAATCAAAGCTCATGTACATCACAAGGGTATTTCAGTCAAACAATTATTAAATTTCACATAAGAAAATACACTCAACAGACACTTTAAATGCCATCCCTGATCAAGGCATGAGACTATTCAAACAAATAATTAAACTTGAAAATAGGGGGTCAACAGAATCGTGATGGGTGGTTTTGCTGAGTTATTTTCTTTGCTGTGGACCTTGGCCTTAAATGCCCACATGGAGGGCAAACAGAGCAGCATTTTATTTCATTTTCTCTTTCCCAATATCCTACTTACTTGAGGTATGCTTTCGCTTCAGATTTTGAGGTGAGACTTTTCTTCTCTGTAACTCAGCCTTTTGCCTCCTCTGCTCAGCGGCAGCTATCTTGAACCTCAGAAGCCTTGGTGAGACTAGGAGTTTCAGCATCAAAAGAGGTGTTTGGTTTGGTTTGGTTCATTTGTTTTTCAGTATCTATAACACATTCTGGTGATGCCTATCAGTTTGCAGGAACCACTGATGGTCCTTGCTGTCAGAGGCAAGGGCTCTGCCACTTGGGGCGTGAGTGTAGGTGTAGACCCAAGGAGAAAGTTGTTTTGCAACAAACCGCCTGGATAGTAGTGTTGCTTTGTAATTATGTAAAATCAAGACATTCAAAAGATGCTGGCAGATAAATGAGAGATAATAATAGTAAAGAAACAAGAATTCCAGAAATGTAAAACAATTCTGAATTAGATTTATTTCAGACCTAGCTACCTTTCTTTTTGGCAGTCAGGACACCACTCTTGGGAGTTTCAGGGAATCGAAATGAAAATGAAAGGCAGTTTCTTACACAAGGTTTTTAGTATTCTCTGAAATTCTGACTAACCTCTGCCCTCAGGGTTCAACAGTGTGAGAACTCCTGGTCCAGATGCCCAGTAATCTCTGTATCACCTCTGTAATAAAAAAAAATACAGTATAAAAAGGAGTAAATTCAGTTATTTAGTAGTGAAAATGATATGATGACAGAATTTTAAAAGACACTAATCGTTGATTTTCTCTCCGTCTGTGCTAATATTCACATTCATACCTATGCAAATAGGCTTTAAATGATTTGATTTCATACCCAAAAGTCAGATTCTCCTATTGTTCATTTAGCGATTTTCTATTAGGATATTTGAAAAAAGTATTTTTTTATGGTAAATATAGAAGCATTTGAGCAATCTTCTTTTTATATGGTCAGTTTTCCATTTTGAAGTGGAAACACTCATCCTTCTTGTCAGAATTATTGTGAACTGCCTTAGTTTAAAAATTGGAACCATAATGAGATTTGGTTGTTACTAGAGTAGGGTTTTTTTTAAGTTTTTTACTGATATATAATAATTGTACATATTTGGGGGGTACACGTCATATTTTAATACATGTATAAAATGTGTAATTATCAAATCAGGGTAACTGAGACATCTATCCCTTCAAACATTTCTCAATTCTTTGTGTTGGGAATGTTTCAAATATTCTAGCTATTTTGAAAGATACAATAAATTTTTGTAAACTATAATCTCCCTACTGTACTATCGAATACTAGAATGTATTCCTTCTATCTAACTGTATTTTTGCACCCATTAACCAATTTTTCTGCATTCCCCCTCCCACCTACTTTTCCCAGACTCTGGTAACCATCATTCTGCTCTCTACCTCCATTAAGATCCAATTTTTGGGGCCTGCTGCGGTGGCTGACACCTGTAATCCCAGCACTTTGGGAGGCCCAGGTGGGCAGATCACAAGGTCAGGAGATCGAGACCATCCTGGCTAACATGTTGAAACCCCATCTCTACTAAAAAAAAAAATACAGAAAATTAGCTGGGCATGGTGGCACGCGCCTGTAATCCCAGCTACTCTGGAGGCTGAGGCATGAGAATTGCTTTAACCTGGAAGGTGGAGGTTGCAGTGAGCCAACATCGCACCACTCGCTGCACTCCAGCCTGGGCAACAGAGCAAGACTCCGTCTCAAAAAAAAAAAAAAAAAAAATCCAATTTTTTAAGTTCCCATATGTGAGTGAGAACATGCAGGATTTGTCTTCCTGTGTCTGGCTTATTTCACTTAACATAATGACCTCCCGTTCCATCCATGTGGCTGCAAATGACATGATTTTATTCTTTTTTATGGCTGAATAATATTGCATTGTTTATATGTACCACATTTTCTTTATTCGTTCATTTGTTGATGGACACTTAGGTTGATTCCATATCATAACTCTTGTGAATAGTACTGCAGTAAACATGAGAATGCAGATATCTCTTTGATATGCTGATTTCCTTTCTTTTGGATGTATACCCAGTAGTGAGGTTGCTGGATCATATGGTAGTTTTATTTTTAGTATATTGAGGAACCTCCATACTGTCTTCCATAATAGCTGTACTAATTTACATTCCCAACAGTGTACAAGAATTCTCCTTTCTTCACATCCGCACCCAGCATCTGTTATTTTTTGTCTGTTTTGTATTAGCCATTTTAACAGAGGTGAAATGATATCTCATTGTTTTGAGTTGCGTTTTCCTGATGATTAGTGATGTTGAGCATATTTTTCATGTGTCTGTTGAAGAGTTGTATGTCTTCTTTTGAGAAATGTCTATTCAGGTCCTTTGCCCACTTTATCATTGAATATATTCATTTATTTATTTATTTTTGCTATTGTGTTGTGTTCATTATATATGCTGCTTATTAATCCCTTGTTAGGTGGACAGTATGTAAATATTTTCTCCTATTCTGTAGGTTGTCTCTTCACTCTGTTGATTGTTTCCCTGCTGTGCAGGAACTTTTTAGCTTCATGTATTGTCTAGTTTTTAAATTTTATTTTCTGTGCTTTTAAGGTTTTACCCAAAAAATCTTTGCCAAGACCAATGTCCTGTAGCATTTCCTGAATGTTTTCTTTTATTAGTTTCACAGTTTCAGGTCTTACATTTAGATCTTTAATACGTTTTGGGTTTATTTTTGTATATGTTGAATGTGGTAGGTTATTGTACTAGCTAAATGCTGACCTAAAAGCATGCTGAGGGAAGATAGATCATCATTTTGTTTTGGATTCTTACATTGCTTTAACCACCCGTGCTTAATAGTTTTATTGTTATTTCCTGAAATATTATTATACTTAATTGAATACTGACTAAGTCAACCTTTAAGAGGCTTTATATATACACATTCTGGGCTTTTTCTAAGTATAACTAATCATCAAGTATAGGTGTCATTTACACAGTTTGTTTGAGTCACTCGTTTCATATGATATAATTTTCTTAGCTGACATTGTATAGATTTTTATCAAACCTAAAATTGAGTAATACAAGAAATTCTACCACGACATCAATGTCATTTGCATAGAGGTGTAAGTATATTAAGATCTCTATATGAAATGTGTTGCAAGAGTGTGAAATATTATCCTACTGATTTATTGAATAAATAGCATATATTAATAGTTAAATCTTGCTTTTTGTATGTCTCAGACCCCTGAACCTGACAGATCTCAAACTTCATATAGTATTTGCAAGTCAAGAAAAATGAAAATTGGGCACATTATAAAAAATCCTGGAATGTATTACCAACAAATTGTTCATTTCTGGCACGTTAGTTAATTATTTCACAAATTGTTCATCACGTTCCCATTTCACTTTTATAAGCACAATAACACTCTCTTTTACATAAGTGTTGCCAACATTTAATTTCTTAATGAATCAATGACTATTTCATACATTATAAATAAGAATATAGGTTCACCTAACCAAGTGGCTAAACAGCATTCTCAAATGTTTGTTGGAGCATTCGGGAAAAATTGATGCCAACCAGTATCAGTTTTGCATAAATAGTATTTTTTTCCCTTAGAACATAAGATTAACCTTTTTTCTTAAAAGTTAGCAGCAAGATGTTGAAACGCAATAATATTATTCATAGGAGGTTTATCTAAGTACAGCCATAGTAAAGAATTTTTCTATTTTAAAAGATTTTATTGAACCTTTATTTGCTGTTATTGTGGTCACTCAACCTATTACCGTCTCATCACAAACCAGCATTTCATTTAGTATATTGAGAAAATTACTGTTTCAGGAAGCCACATGCAGTGCTACTACATCAGAATACATTGAGGGTCAAAAGTTCATAGGGACCCTTGATAAAAAAAATAATAAATGTTCTCACTCTATATAGGAGAATCTCATCTGAGGGAATTTAGTTTGTAACATGCCAAATAAACTTTGCTATAAAAATAGTTTCCATTTAAATTGCTTCTAGGATTCTAAGAGTAGGATTATAGAGACAGCTCAGTGTAATAATAATATTAAAATACATACTTTTAAGTATGGCAATTCATACTTTTAAAGCCCTATTGCCTGCATTATCTTACATCACACTATGTGCACTTGTCAAGTGATCGAGAAAAGCTGCTGTATTTGGATTGCTATTTTGAACTGTTGAATTAAATATAAAGTCCAAGTAAGTATATTTGTAACAGTAAGTAAATCGTGATAATGTGCCATTCATCATTTTGTCCATTTTTTTTTTTCATTTATGACAGTTTTTTTTTAATGGCATGGGGTCACACTAAAGGGTTATTTCATTCTAGAAGTTGTAGATGAAGTACCTTTATTTGTTAGGGGTGCTGGTCAGGAAACCATTAATTGGCTTTCTTGCAAGATACAATAACTTTTCTTTAGTTGTTTGATGAGTCTCAATCTTGTGTAGAATTCCCAAATCACTGCCCCTGGTGCGATCTTGTGGCAGATTTGTATAGATTCCAGAAGTCTTGGAAAGTTTCTCTTGCTGTTACGACATTGCTAGTGGTCCCAAGGCAATTATACTCCTTTAGTGGTCATCCCACTTAATTAAAGGGAGAAGTGTTGCTCTAGATAGTTTTATTATATCTCCTTGTGGTTGCTAAACGAAGCATACCAGCTCAACAGTACTTCCTGCTTTTAACTGAAGTTTCAGTTTATAAGAATATTTAGTAGTTAATTTTCCTTTCAGGTGTAACATTCTAAATTCAAATGAGTTAGGATTTTTTTGGGGGTTTGTTTTTGCTTTATTGTCTGTTGTTCTCTGCAATTATTCCCTTTCTTGAATTGTTTATGAAAGGACTCACTGCCTTCATATTTTTATTTAGCAAAAAAAATCTCCTGAGTAGAAGAGGTTGGATTGCATGCCCATGAGACCACATACACTGTTTGGGCTTCATTAAGTCAATTGTAAATAAGAGATAAGTAATATTGGCTAATATCAGGCTATTTTCTTGTGATGTTACAACCTCATAAAAAGCCTGCAGAGGCATCACTGTGCCTCATTTTGTGTTCTTGAAGCACAATGTGTGTAATATTTTCTCATATCTCCTTTATTTCCAAATGTTTGTTGCATGTAAATCTGATATTTCCCAAACCATATTTTAACCTATTTGAATATAAGAAGGATGCCTTCCCCATCTTTTATATTTCCCACCATACCAAATTCATTACTAAATACCCAGTAAATATTTTACCAGTATTTAGTAAATAAATGATAGAAGAGAATTTTACTATGTACAAAGCCAAGGACTGAGAAAAAAAAAATGAGTGATTTTTCTCTTTTACATAGTAAAAGATGACTGGATCAAAATGATACACTTTAGTAAGGAAGAATTTGGAGGTTCAAATTATGTGTGTTTCACAATATGGGCACACAGAATTAGAAATACAGAATGCAGTTTCTAACCCATGTTCAAATGAATGTATGAACTTGAGCAGCTCCCTTCCTTTGTTCGGTTCTCAATTACCTTAAATATCAAATGATAGTGCATAATATATTCCTTTGACCTCTTAAGTCTATTTTGCAAGTAATAAATGCCTTAACTTTGCATCCATTATTAAATTTTTAATAAAATCTACAGCAATGAGGTTATGTAGAATATAGATCTAATGAGTGCTCTTTAGCACTGGATATCCAGGGGATCATCTTTGAAATAGGTGGGATATACCTAGGGAAATGAACAACTGTTTCCTGCTCGTTATTACAACAGTGGACATAGGTTTCTAATGAATCTTTCATGACAGCATTCTTTTATTTTCCTCTGCCTTTCATTATTTGGTTTATTTATATAAAAGTAACAGAATTCCACTGGGGACATAATTGGACTTGACCAATAAAGGATGACTGTTTGTGCCTTCTATTTGCCTCCACTTAATGGTCCGCCTCTTCATCCCGCTGAATTATGGAAAATGTCACATTTCCTTGGCCTATGACTCATATAACAAATGAATGTGTGAATAGTGTCAAAATACAGCAATTCGTTGTATGTAAAGGGAGGTAGACAGCTTTTGAAAATGGTAAGGTATATAACTAGATATTTCTAAACTGAAGAAAATTCTCATTTGGACTTAGACATGTGCATCTATGGTGCAATTAGTTGTTAAATCATTTAATGAGGGCTCACTTGCCTAGTCTGTATACTTGCCTCACTGATAATGACTCGGGAAGCAAATCAAGTGGACTTAAAACTCAAATATCAATACCCCATACAACAAGAGAAGAGACATGATTTCTTTATTAACATTGGAGCTGTGTGTGTGAGAGTGAGAAAGAGAGAGAGAGAGTGTGTGTGTGTGTGTGTGTGTGTGTGTGTGTGTTTAGTTGCCATCCAAGCACTGATGATCCTGCAAATTAAGTGGATTCAGAATCTTCATAGTTCCTGACAGATAATCCCCATCTTCAAATATTTTTTTTTTTGCAGGAGGAACTTGGAATCATGGATCTTACTGTGTTTCTCTAAAATGTAATAATTTGTGCATAAACAGGAATTTTATGACATACTCTATGTCCTCTAATAGTTTTGTTTAATTTCATTGCTATTTAGTGATCAACGAAAGGAGTTTGTAAACTATAAACTAGCTTTTTCCTGGCTTGTTTATGAGGGAATAGGACAGAACTCCTTGGGTTTAATTTTCAGAAATCCCAAATGTCAACAGTTTTTATACTTGATAGAATTAAATATAAAGGAATAAATAAGCAAAACTAAGGCCCACCTGGCGCATTAGCCCCTCCTCTCACTTCAGATCACCAGAGCTTGGATGTTTCATCTGCTAACGATTCCTCTGAAGCATTCTCAAGCATGGTTTCTTGCCAGCAAAAGTAATGTAAGTCCTAGGCAATAATAGCTTGATAAATTCAGAGAGGATAGAAGATTCCTGTGAATATATGAGAAGCTTGCTGACATTTTGCAGTAATACAAATAAAACCTGTTAACATAGTAAATAACAGGTACTTTTGGGGGGTAAAATTATTTTAATTTGACCTATGATTACATGTCTTATGTATCCTGCTATGCCCAGAGATCCTTTCTGATGAAGATCAACTTTTCTAATACTATTTTACTGAGTTTGGAATGGAACTATAGATTGGATAATTACCATCCGAGGGAGTAAAGTCTCTAACTACCACAATTACTCACATTTATTCACATGACATGAAAATGAAAATAACAAATGAAATAACAAATGGTGTGGAAGACTGCACTGTGGGGGGCAAATTAAACAAAGGAGCGCTCGTGCGCACGCGCACACACACACACACACACACACACACACACACAACTCTGATATTAACAGAGGAAAGAAACTTATTCAATGATGTAGGTTTCCACTGTTGGCACTTCTTGTTTTCTGTCTTAGAGACATAGCTCACCTGAATGGCACAACTTGTGGCAGCACTGTAAATATTTCCTAGACATGGCAATGCATTATATTTTCCATCTCAAAATATACTTATAGACAGCGATGGGACAGAATTACAGTGGTAGCTACACACAACCTTGTTTTCCTCGTATACAGAGTTAGAAAATAGGGATATAGGGGAATCCAGTCCTGATACCAAATATAGCCACCATAAGCATGTACAGGCATACCTTGTCTTATTATGCTTTGCAGATATTGCATTTTTTACAAATCAAAGTTTGTGGCAACCCTGCATCAAGAAACTCTATCCGCGCCATTTTTTCCAACAGCATGTGCTCACTTTATGTCTCCAGGTAACATTTGGTAATTCTTGAAGTATTTCAAATTTTTTCGTTATTGTTATATCTGTTATGGGTGATCTTGTGTCATCAGTGATCTTTGATGTTACTCTTGTAATTGTTTTGGGGCACCACAGATCATGCCCATATAAGATGGCAAACTTAATTGATAAATATTGTGTGTGTGCTGACTGCTCTACTGACAGGCCATTCCCCCATCTCTCTATTTCTACTTGAACCTCCCCATTCCCTGAAACACAACATTGAAATTAGGCCAACTAGTGACTATACAGTGGCCTGTAAGTGTTCAAGTGAAAGTAAGAGTTGCACTTCTCTTACTTTAAATCAAAAACTAGAAATGGTTATGCCTAGCGGGAAAGGCGTGTTGAAAGCTGAGATAAGCCAAAAACTAGACCTCTTGCACCAGTTAACCAAGTTGTAAATGCAAAGGAAAAGTTCTTGAAGGAAAGTAAAAATGCTATACCAGCGAACACATAAATGATAAGAAAGAAATAGCCTTATTGCTGATATGGAGAAAGGTTTAGTTGTCTGGATAGAAGACAGAACCAGCCACAACATTCCCTTAAGCCAAAGGCTAATCTAGGGCAAGGCCCTAACTCTCTTCAATTCTGTGAAGGCTGAGAGAGATGAGGAAGCTGCAGAAGAAAAGTTGCAAGCTAGAGGTGGCTTCATGAAGCTTAAGGAAAGCCATCTCTGTAACATAAAAGTGCAAGGTTATCGAGGAGATTTAGCTAAGATCATTGATGAAGGTGGCTACACAAAACAACAGATTGTCTTTTTTTCTGATTTTTTTTTTTTTTTTTTTTTTTTGGTCTCACTCTGTTGCCCAGGCTGGAGTGCAGTGGCGCAATATTGTCTCGCTGCAACCTCCTCCTTCCGGGTTCAAGAGACTCTTCTACCTCAGCCTCTCAAGTAGCTGGGATTACAGGTGCCTGCCACCACAACAGGCTAATATTTTTGTATTTTTAGTAGAGACAGGGTTTCACCATGTTGGCCAGGTTCTTCTCAAACTCCTGACTTCAAGTGATCTGCCTGCTTTGGCCTTCCAAACTGCTGGGATTACAGTGGTGAGCCACCATGTCCGGCCATATAGATTTTCAGTGTAGATGAAACAGCCTTCTATTGGAAGGAGATGCCACCCAGGAGTTTCATGCCTAGAGAGAAGTCAATATCTGACTTCATAGCTTCAAAGGAGAGGCTGACTCTCATGTTAGGAGCTAGTGTAGTTTCAACCAGTGCTCATTTACCATTCCAAAAATCCTAGGGCACTTAAGAATTATGACTCTACTTCTAATCTGCAAATGGAACAACAAAGCCTGGATGACAGCAAATCTGTTTTCAGCATAGTTTATTGCATATTTTAAGCCTACTTTTGAAACTTACTGCTGGGGGGAAAATATTTTTTTTCAAAATATTACTGCTTAATGACAATGCACCTAGTCATCCAAGAGTTCTGATGGAGATGTACAAAGAGATTAAAGTTGTTTTCATGCCCACTAGCACAACATCCATTTTGCAGCCCATGGATCAAGAAGTAATTTTGATTTTCAAGTCTTCTTATTTAAGAAATACATTTCATAGGGCTATAGCTGCCATAGATCTTGATTCTTGTGATGGATCCGGGCAAAGCAAATTGAAAACTTGAAAAGGATTCATCATTCTAGATGTTATTAAGGCATTCATGATTCATAGGTGGAGGTCAAAATATTAACAGGACTTTGAAAGAAGTTGATTCCAATACTCATGATGACTTTGAGGGGTTTAGGACTTCAGTAGAGAAAGCAACTGCAGATGTCATGGAAACAGCTAGAGAACTAGAATTAAAAGTAGGGCCTGAAAATGTGACAGAATTGCTGCAATCTCATGATAAAATTCATAACAAATGGATGAAGAGTTGTTTCTTATGGATGAGCAAAGAGTTTCATAGGTTGGATCTATTCTTGAATGGTGATGATGCTATGAAAATTTTTGAAATTACAGCAGATGATGTAGAATATTCCAAAAACTTAGTTGATAAATCATATACAGGGTTTGAGAGGACATAATCCAATTTTGAAATAAGTTTTTCCGTGGGTAAAGTTGTATCATACAGCATCACCTACTATAGAGAAATCTTTCATGAAAAGAAGAGTCCGTTGATGCAGCAAATTTCATTATTGTCACAGAAATTGCCAGAATCATCCTGACCTTCAATAGCCACCATCCTGATGAATCAGCAGCGATCAACATCCAGGCAAAACCCTCAAGTAGGACTAAAGATAATGACTTGCCAAAGGCTCAGATGATCATTGGCATATTTTAACACCAAAATATTTTTAAACTAAGATATATGCACTGAATGTTTAGATATAATGCTGTTGCATACTTTATACACTATAATATAGTGTAAGCATACTTTTTAAATGAGCTGGGAAAGGAAAATTCATGTGACACACTTTATTGCAATATTCACTTTATTGAGATACTCACTTTATTGCAGTGGTCTGGAACTGAGCCTGTAATATCTCCAAGTTATGCCTGTATATTCTACCACTCCCAAGATGTGTGCTCTTGGGAAAGTTACCTAATAGAATCCTTAATAACAAATGGAGTATGGGACTGGGTGTGGTAGCTCATGCCTGTAGCCTCAGCAGTTTGGGTGACTGAGGTGGAAGGATCACTTGAGCCCATGAGTTCAAGACCAGCCTCGGCAACATAACGAGACCCTGTCTCTACAAAAAGGAAAAAAAATTAGCCAGGTGTGGTGGCATGTGCTTGTAGTCCTAACTACTCAAGAGACTGAGGTGGAAGGATTGCTTGAGCCCAGGAGATTGAGGCTGCATTGATCTGTAATCATGTCACAGCAGTGTAGCCTAGGTGATTGACAGAGTGAGACCCTGCCTCTAAAAATAAAATGGAGCATTATCTATTCATGGGGTTATGTGAGATTATTTGTGTGAATTTTTAGTCATATATATGTGCTAAATAAAGGTTTGCGTCCCCATCACTGTGGCTGAATGAACATCGGACTAAGGCTACCTTCTATGTACCAAAAGTTTTGGAAACATTTCTTGAGGCTCATATAGTTGTAGGATCTAAAATCTAATTTTAGCTTAGAAGTGCAACTTGAGGAAAAGCAATCTGGATTTTTGGACTTTTAATGGAACATTTTGTAAAGAAAAACATCTCTTGTGAGTGCTTTGTTACCCTGTTTAACTTGGTTGAGTGTACTTCTTTGTTCAGTATAGGCCAAAAGCTTTTCTAAGTTAAATAAGCTGAGACTATCAGTGGAAAAAGAAACACTACGCTCATTCAAGTTCGTATTAGATAAGTTTGCCATTGTTTCAAAGCAAAGAGTTTACATGGCTCACCTGTGTAACAGTAAAACATCTATGGTTCAGTTGTAAATGTGAACAAATAGGGCATGATGATAGGCTCACAGTTGTAGCTTCTTCTAACTTGGTCATAGACTCAAGATCAGTGTGAATGCCATATATCAGAAAGGAGCAAAGAGTGCTTTAAAACTACAATAAGAAAGATTGGCATGAGTGAATCTAACAGTTCAGTGATTCATTTTGAGGGATAATTTATTTGGAATGCTACTTTATTTCTTAAGCTGTCATCCCACAGTTCACCACTATTCCTGATGGTCTGTTTTACAGAGATGTTCTATCAGCGCATAATGATAATAGACAGTACATAATATAGTGAAATATGAAAATTTCTGTGAAAGGATCAACGAAATCTGAAGAGAGAGCTAGTTTGAAATACGAATCATATTTTCAACCTTTTAAATTTCCAACTGAATGATTTATGGGAAAGATTCTGTAGCAATGTGAATTCCTTATAAGGAAATAGTGACTGTGTCCGTAAGAATGATGTACTCTGTAATTCAGATAATATAACCATTTATGCTTGGTAGCACGGGTTCCCCAACCTCCGTACCAATTCATGGCCTGTCAAGAACCTGGCCGCACAGCAGGAGCTGAGCAATGGGGGAGCAACCATTACCACCTGAGCTCTGCCTCCTGTCAGATCAGCAGCAGCATTAGATTCTTATAGGAGCCCGAACCTTATTGTCAGCTGCACAAATGGAGGATCTAGGTTGTGTATTCCTTAGGAGAATCGAATGCCTGATGATCTGAGGTGAAACAGTTTCATCACGACACCATCACCCCTTCCACCAACCCCATCTGTGGAAACATTTTCTTCCATGAAACTGGTCCCTGGTGCCAAATAGCTTGGGGACCACTGTTTTATAGGGTCTGTATTTCATAGATTGAAAGACTGAGGATACCATTAAGACATTATGAAGTCAATGAGACATAGTGGTGAAGAAAAGATAAATTCATAAAGATAAATCTTTACTGGACATTTAAGTGGATTTTCCAAGTCCATTAATCCCATTCATCTTTTAATGTGTCTTTGAACCCTGAATGGCCCCTAAACTTAGCCTGTACCTTAGTTCCAACTCACCCAGTTTTCTTAGTCTGCCGGGCTAACAGACCTTGTAGGTTTGGTGGGGCCAGGCATGAGGTAGCTGTGGATTCACTGTGCTATTACAAGTCTAAAATATGGAAGTGTTTTTCAGCTTTTTTTCCTTATGTCTTTTTCTGCTGACTCTAATCTTTAGTTGCTTTTCCCCCTTTGGTTTTACTGCAGATTGAAAATGTTTCCATTCATTCAAAACAGCTATTCATTGTTTAAAGTAAAACTGTTGGTTAATGACAACGATGCTTTAGCAACTGTCGTTTTTCTCGATGATTTAGCAGAAGGCTGAATTACTACAAAATGCAAATAGTGAGAGGGTATAACAGCAACAAAAATATATCTTACAGGACTCAGGTCTCATCTCTCTTAGGTCTCCTTCCCTACCAAAGATGAACATTCCCCAAAAAGATTCAAAATGGCTGTTACCACATGGTAGAATAATATGTGATTCTTATGTTTATGCCTGTATCCAAGTTTCTAAAATTAGTTTTGTTACCTTTGTTGAAGACAAAAAGGCAGAAGAATGGACCCTTTAGACAGTGTCTAACTTATCTCAGTTTTCCACTCCCCTTTGTGTAGGCATTGATTTAATTTGTGGCATTGTTATTGAGATGCATATTAGATTATCAGAAGTGCATCAATGTGAAAAAAGGAGTAAAATTAAGAATAATAAATCAAAATAGAATAAAAATGAAAATAATAGTAAACTGAATTCGTAATATTTATATAGTTATTCATACTTCTTTTATAACATACAATAAAAACAAAAATTAGAAAAAGAATTTTTCTTTCACAGAATTATTGTTGCATGTAGTATACAATGTACAGTTAAAAATGTGACAGATGAATATTATGATTTCTCAAGATTTTCATAGCAAAATTATGAATATTTCAAATGTCAAAAATTTAGATTCCATGTATCCTTTGCCTTGCAGTTGAGTAAATCCTATTTCTTTGACTAGGTGACCAGGACTTTAAAGAAAAATATTTATCAGACAAATATTTCTGTTTGAAGCTTGTTACAACAAATGAGCTCTGCGTTTGCATAGTACAAAGTCTAGCTTGCTTCATTGGGAAGAAAATGGCATGAGCAACAGTATCCATAGATTTAACAAACTCATGACGACATGAGTTAGCAAGTAGCAAACTAATAGAAACGTAAACTGATTACTTGGGAAAGTGGCAAGAGTTTGGAGTGCTCATCAGAGCCATAACCATGAGAACTGCCAAATGTTTGTCCTTAACTATTAGTTGACCTTATACTGTACACCACTATTTAGTTCTCCCTTGGTTGCATCTCCTTTAAAGGGGAGATAAAACTCTTTGGGAGGCTTTCCTGTGTTTGACTGTCATTCTCTCCAACACCACTATCAATTGCCCCTTGACAATTTGGTCACACCCTCCAGCATTACTCTTGCTGTAAATCTCGATAATTTTAGTATCCATATAGATGATTCTTAAGTGCTCTGCCATCTCAGTTCCTTGAACTTTTATCCTCCAATGATCCTGTCCACCCTATCTCAGTCATCCACTCTTATGGAAAATCTTAGACTGTCATCATCAGTAACCTCTGCCCTCTGTCCCATCTCCGTTTCAATCATCCCACAATTTGACTGTTACCTTCTACATTTACAGATCATTCCTTCTAGTTCTCAGACTTCAAATTTCATGAACGCACAGAGAGATAGTATATTTACCCAAAACCTTTTCTCAGTTCCTCAGCCTCCACTCCCTCTTTCCAATTGCTTCCATGTCTTCACTTCTGTCTTTCCTCATCTTAGGTGATGCAGACCTCATACTAATCACACTTTCATACATCATTGATTCAATTTTCTGTTTCTCCCACCATAATTAATCAATTGGCAATACTCCAGCCCTTGTTCAATCCACATCTGTGCTAATTTGGCATCTATACTAGTTCTGCTGGAGGAAAATACAACCATGCTGATTGGTTTGGCTTAAACTTAATGACCATCAATGCAAACCAGTAAGTCTTCTACTCAAATGAGTTACTGTCTTTACTTTGTTCTGTCATCTATAATATGGCGATAATAATAGAAAACTATGGTCATAGAGTTGAGGGATTTAAGTGTATTCCCATGGTACCTAGTAAGTGCTCAATTTATTCTGCTTCCCCCCCTTCCCCCTCTCCTCTTCCACCTTGTCCTTTTTAGTAGTACTATATTAGAATTTCCCTAGTGAATTACCTTTATACCAACCTAATTAATTGTTTTGAACTTTCTTTCTCCTGAAATCCTGAATGCCTCCCTCTCCCGTTCCTAAGGCTAAGGCTTTTAATTCACAGAGAAAACAGAAAGTCAGAACAAAATGTCCTCATACCCCTACCACCATATCTACTCACCCACTTCTAGCTGTGATCCATATTCTGTCTTTTTCTTTGTTATTATGGATGCTTTTCCTTGTTCTTATATAAGGCCAGCTCTTACAGTCATGCAGTATATTCAACTCCATAGTTCTTACTCAAATTTATCAGTCTAGAAATTGTTCTTTTCTGTCTGTCTCTCTCTCTCTCTCTTATATCTTCGTATCCCTCTCCACCATATCAACCCCATCAGCATACAAACATTACTGTTTTTTTGTTTTTTTATGAGGCAGAGTCTCGCTCTGTCGCCCAGGCTGGGGTACAGTGGCCGGATCTCAGCTCACTGCAAGCTCCGCCTCCCGGGTTTACGCCATTCTCCTGCCTCAGCCTCCCGAGTAGCTGGGACTACAGGCGCCCGCCACCTCGCCCGGCTAGTTTTTTGTATTTTTTAGTAGAGACGGGGTTTCACTGTATTAGCCAGGATAGTCTCGATCTCCTGACCTCGTGATCCACCCGTCTCGGCCTCCCAAAGTGCTGGGATTACAGGCTTGAGCCACCACACCCGGCAACATTACTGTTATTTATCCCATTTAATTTAGGCAAATAAAAAGAAAAAGGGGTCCTTAAAAGGTTTTTTGCAGTTCCAAGTAATTTCTTGTCTAGCATAAAATCCCTGGCTCTTAAACCCAAACTGACAACCTTTAATATGCAAATCCAAGCCATTAAAAACTGGGTCCACCTAATGCCACTGCTGTCCCCTTGCCCTTGCCTCCACATGTGCTTGGCAGCATGGCTACTCCCACATATCCCCATGTGTATAAACATCATGGCTCGCTGCATTTCCATATTAAAAGGCTAGGGTGGAAGAGCCAGTTTTTTCATGGGTTACATAAATAACATGCCTGGTCAAACCAATCCCCTGAGCCCTATGCAAATCAAACACCACCTCCTCCAGCCATCGCATATAAGTGGCTGGTATCCCCTAAACACAGGGTCTCCTCTTTCAGCTTCATTTAAATGAGAAAAATATTCCTTTATTGCATATGCCTCACCAGCTACCATTGCATTGACCAGTTTCCCTTTACAGCAAAATCCCTGAAAGAATTGTATATCATTGTATCTACTTCATCTCTTCCCTTTCTCTCTGTTTAAACCTATTCCAACCAGGTTTTTAGCCCTCCCCACATTATTCTACCCAATTACTCTTCCTAAAATCAACAATTACCTCCACCTTCCCAAATATGGTGTCTAGTCTTCAATATCTGCTTCCTTGACCTAAACAGTGGTGGTTGATGCAGTTCACCATTCCTTCCTCCTGAAAACATTTTCTTCACTTGGCTTCAGGACACCGCACTCGCTTAGCTTTTCTTCTACCTCACTGACTGATCCTTCTAAGTCTCCTTTATTGGTTCTTTTTCATCTTCCTAACCTGTAAACTTTGGTGGGCTCCAGGACTTATCCTTGAACTTGTTCTTTTCTCTACCCTCACTCACCCTCTTTATGTATTACTCTCATGGCTTCAAACACTGTCTACATACTGGTGATTCCCCAAATTCTCCAGCCTGGTGTTCTTATTTAAAGTTAAGGCATATTTCCGACTGCTTCCTTGACTTCTTCATGTAGATGCCTGATTATCATCTTTCAGTTAACAAGTCCCAAATAGAAATACTCATATCACTTCCCTAAATATTACATGCTCACAGTCTTCTCCATCTCAATAAGTGGCAATCCCATCCTTCCATTTGCTTAGGTCAACATCCTTGGAGTTTTCCTTGCCTTCTCTCTTTCTCTAACACGACACAGCCAACGCATCACAAACCTTTGTCTTTCTTTCAGAATGTATGCACTCCAGAACTAAACCAATTCTCATCACTTCCACTTCTGTCTTTTACATCTACCCTCTCACGCTTGAATTATTGTTATAGACTCCTCATTAGCATCCCTGCTTCTATCCCTTATGCCTCCCCACTTTGTGCTCCACAGTTATCCTGTTCATAGTAAGTCAGATCATGTGACATTTCCTCTGTTCAGATTTCTCCAATGGATTCTTTAAAGTCCAAAATCCTTAGTATGGATTTTAATGCCCTCTGTGACATGGCCCCTAGCTATCTTTCTGACCTCATCCCCCTAACCCTTATTAGCTCCTTACTTACCACTCACTATGCTCCAGTCATATCAGATTTCCTGCCATTTCTTCACATTGTGACAAACCCACCACTGCTTTAGAGCCTTTGCACTGACTGTTTCTTTTGCTTGGACTCCTCTTCTCCAGATTTCCCCATTGCTCACTCCCTCACTACCTTCAGGTCTCTATTCATATATGACATTTCCACAGAGGCTTCCCTGACTACTTAATTTAAAATAGTATTTTGTCATAATTTCCTATCTCCCATTATCTATTATTTGTATATCCATTTTATGCATCCATGATTTATACAGCACATTTAAATAGATCGTCATGTTAAATATGTTAAATGTACATTTATTGAATAAAATGTCTATTTGTATATTGTTTGTGTATGCACAGTAGAATATAAGTTTTTTTGCAGTCAGGATTTTTGTTTTGCTGTTTTTCGTTGAATGAATAAATATGTACTTGCTTATTTGTTTATTGTCTTCCTCTACTAGAATGTCAGCTCCTTGAGGGCAGGGTCTTTATTTTGCTTAGTGATCTATCCTGAGTACCTGGAATATACTAGGTACTCAATAAATGGTGCCTACGCTATTTAATTAATTGATTAGTTAGTTCAGACATTCAAACAGCTTCCAAGAGTAATGTTTAAACTCAATCAATGTAATGGATAAATATCCAAGTACTGTGTGAGGAAAAGATATTGATAAACATTACCTGTATTTATAAGATTCATAATTTTACTCAACTCTTTGATGAGGAAATGTTGACTTGTCCAAAAGCAGGTAAATATAAATAGAAAAACCAGAGGTTTTTCTTGCTAAGAGTATCCCTCTATATGAAGCAGAGACATAATTCAGCCTAATTTATATTGAACTCCTATAGTCCAACTATTGATTCCTTATCACTTGCTGACATTTGTTGCTAGGGAGCATTGTATTTGAAGTATACATTTATTTCCACTAAGAGTTATTTAATCAATTTTAATATATTTTAAATATACTTTATGGTGATATAGATTAATAATGGAAATGATGGTGGTGGTGGTAGTGGTGGTGGCAATGGTGATGGGTAATGCGTGTTTGTCACAGCTACAGAACAACATTGAAACTTTTCCAGTGCACACGACACACAGAAAATCCACTTACAACTAAAAATTAATTATGAAGTGGGACAGTCTTATGAAGTATTTTTAAGGAAACATAATTATATGAGTTTTCTAGATTATCTCAAACTATGCTAACTCTTGTCCTCAGATGACTTGAATTAATGAAATGACATATAATTAGTGTTTCAGTTGTTTACGTGTAAGTATAAGTTGTTTGAGTATTCCAGAAAAGTTTGTTCATAGGCACTTTTTCATCTCTAGTTTTTATTTTGTACTGAAACAAAAAGAAATAAAACATCACCGCAAACTCACTACACAGATATTTCAGTGTCTATCACCTGTATGCCTCCCTGTATATATATATACACATATATCTACTTGATTGTGTGTAAATGAGATAACTTTATATGACCTGTCCTGTAACTTGCTTTTTTACTCACATCTTGTGCATGTATTTCTATGTCAATAAATGTACATCCACATCATTGTTTTAAAAGATGAATAATATTCTGTTGTATGTGTGTACCATAATCTGCTTATCCAGTCCTCTGCTGATGCATTTTTTCCTTTGTTGCTGTTATAAAATAATATTATGGTAAACATTCTTATGCATGCATCATCTTTATAATTTGACTTGCAAGTATTTTTAAAGTTTCTTTCTCAGTGTTATTATTTTGTTCTATATGTATAAAGGGATCTCTAAACAAAATCAAGTTTCTTCCCTATTCTGTTTTTAAATTCTCGTAAATTTCAAAGTAGTAAAATTGGAATAAATAAGATTTTACTGTGTACTTTGCTTGGAGCCCTCTCTTGAAGTGTATTCAAAGGGAATTAAAGGGCTTATTAACAGATAGAACTATTTGAGTTAAAGATGAAGTCTGTTGAACATTTTCACCTAAATATACCAATCTGATATTCTTGACTTTTTTTTTGTTAAATTTGATGCTGACAATAAAAACTTTGGAATAAGCTATAATTTCTGCATCCATGCATATTCAGGTCTGAAAATGAAAGAAGAGTGTGACAGGTTTGCATGTAGAACTTCCCACCCACTCATTTCTTTCCTTTCTGCATCTGACACTTCAGCCTTTGAAACAGTTTCCCATGAGCAATACTGAGATTCAGACTATTTAGATCTAAAGGAAAAAATGCAAGCTCTTCTACAGCTTGTATCTAGCACCTGGAAACCTCTTTGAAGAAGTGCTAAAATGTAAATCATGCTGTTATTTGTTATGCACATAGGAGAAATCCTAAAGGTATTTTAGGGAAGAGAGGGAATCCAGAGATAGTAAGAACAAGGTGTGGGGGGCCAGGGGAGAGGCAGAAAGATCCTGTTCACATTATTAAAGTGCAACATTTCCACTATACTCTTATCAACTGACATGTAGATTGCATGCCACTTTCATGCAAAGGTATCACATTTCAAACTCAGCTTTTAAAAGAAGCCAGACAAGAAAGAAAAAGAGACAGTGATTTGTTGAAAAAAGTCTGGGTTTAGCATCAGGCGAAGGGTTATTGGTAGTTGTCTGAAGTACACTGGAGCCTTATAACATTGTTTTGTGCCATATTTTGCCAGCTTAATACGGTTGGAGTACATTCTCTGTCTAGTTTTCCAGAACTCACTACAATAACGGTAGGATTTTTCCATCCTTTATCAAATTACATCTGTATTGTGAAGGGCCTTAAAAGCCATTCAGTTCAACAACCGTCTCCCAAAAGAAAAGTTCCTCTTCTTTTTCGGGGCCTATATTTCCATTTATTTTATCTCTTCCCAAAGCCATGTGGACCTAGATACATCAATTATCCTTTGTCCTGTAACTTCATTGTTTCCTGGACTACTAACTTTTTCCCACTGGCATACAGATCATTTCAAGACTTCTCATCCTAAAAAGTCTCTCCTAAGTTTCTCTTTCAGACTGTCTCTTTCCTTTGATAGGCAAGAGCTTTCTTCATTTTCTCGCCTATTTTTAAATTATTCAGCTTTACCTTTGCTTTTATTTTCTCATCTAATTCTTAATTATTCAGCCCTCCTCATTCTATCTTCTGCCCTCATTTTAGCTCCTCTTGCTAATGTCACTAGTGACTGCCAACTAAAATCCATTTCTCCTTTCAGTCCTTACCTTATTTCTCCTTTCTACAGCACTTGACCATGTTGGTCACCTTTTTCATTGAAACCATCTCGTCTATGTGTCATGCGCGTCCGTGTGAAGAGACCACCAAACGGGCTTTGTGTGAGCAATAAAGCATTTTAATCACCTGGGTGCAGGCGGGCTGAGTCCGAAAAGAGAGTCAGCGAAGGGAGATAAGGGTGGGG
The DNA here is from genome assembly GCF_007565055.1 of Rhinopithecus roxellana. Lineage (NCBI taxonomy): Eukaryota > Metazoa > Chordata > Mammalia > Primates > Cercopithecidae > Rhinopithecus > Rhinopithecus roxellana. The sequence continues at coordinate 111,715,870 of NC_044555.1, read as the reverse complement.
CCATGTTATAGGATTTGGGTAGGTAAAGGAAAATTACAGTCAAAGGGGGGTTGTTCTCTGGCGGGCAGGAGTGGGGGTCACAGGATGCTCAGTGGGGGAGCTTTCTGAGCCAGGATGAGCCAGGAAAAGGAATTTCACAAGATAATATCATGGCTTAAGGCAAGGACCGGCCATTTTCACTTCTTTTGTGGTGGAATGTCATCAGTTAAGGTGAGGCAGGGCATTTGCACTTCTTTTGTGATTCTTCAGTTACTTCAGGCCATCTGGGCATATATGTGCAAGTCACAGGGGATGCAATGGCTTGACTTGGGCTCAGAGGCCTGACACTATGGCCTTTCACAACACAGCTTTTTCTCTGTTGTACACCACCACTATTTTTCTTTTAATTTTTACACTTCCCTCATCTCCTCTTAAAGGTCGGATGTCTTCCCCACCCCCAGTTTCCAGCCTCAGTAGTTGTCTTGTATTTTGCTTGTGTTCTCTAGATTATTACATGTAGTCTTGTGGTTTCAGTTACCATTCATCTGCAGACACCTTTCATCTCGAGAGCCAGACTTATATATACAAATGGCTGCTGCACGTTAACCTTCACTAATGGCTCTTTAAACTCAAAATAACCAACAATGGAGTCATTGTCTCTATCTCTGAAATAGAACACACTACCCTCCCCCACTTCTTCCCCTTCTTACCCTGTGGCTACAACCTTTTGCTATCCAAATTTTAAGCAGGCTGCAGCATCATAATAAATGATATGTAATATCTGCCTTTAAAATGCTTGTAGTGGTTAAGAGGGAGGGCTCTGACATTACATGGGTTTGAAACACAATTCAAATGCTAATAAGGTTTATGATTTTGGGCAAAGGAATTATTAATCCATCTGTCCTTTAGTTTCCTCATCTATAAAATGGAGGTAATAGTAGTATAGACCTCATAGGGCTCTTAAGAGGATTAAATGGAATGATAATATGTGCACGACATTTTACAGTATTAAGTTCCTTGAGTTAACAAATACTTGATATTATTTGCTGTTACAGTCCATATAATAACATGCTGACTTCAGGCCAATATATATAAGCCTGTAATTCTTGGAAGACTATGGAAATCCTATCATGCATTAAATTTGTCATATTTTGTTTTTTTAAGACTAAGAAAAATTTATGTAAAGTCCGAAAGTACAGTTATTTACAGGGGACAAACTGATCCACAAAGCCACAGTCTACCCTCATCAGTTAGTGTCCATCACTGAAGTGGAATAACTCAAAAGGAAAAGGTAACTCAACGAGCCATCCAATTCCCACGTAGAATCACAAGAAGACAGAAAATATGGAGTGGAATGTTGAATCAGCTGCTGTTGGGAGACCCTGGTCTGCACTCTATCTGTATTCTTACTGAAGGGAGCGCAGGGCAGGGTTTCCCATACAGAGGGCACAGACTACCACCGTATGGCAAATGTTGACTGGAACTCAACTTCAAAGCCATTTCACCTGGAATCTTACCCCACCACCCCAATGCTTCATGAAAAGTCAACTGATCTTCTTCTATGAAGAAACTTAATCCTGATAAGTCTCTTTAGTAATTATTGAAATGTCTTTGTAACTCTCTTATAGTCTTAGGTTCAATGAGAATTTTAAGTTTCTAATTGAGCTTTTCTCTCTGAGCATTTATTTTGTGCATGCTTATTTTCTGTTTTCTAATGTAATATATGGTCTTTGCAGAATAATTGGAAAATACAAAACGGTATCTACAGACACAAAAAAAAGTCCCCCAACCACAAGAAAACCAATATTAATGTTCTGTTATAGATCCTTGTAGTGGCTAGCTGGAATTTGTGTCTCTCTGTCTCTCTCTTTGTCTTTCTTGCTCTCTCTGTCTCTCTCTATATATATTCTAAATATATATACATACACATAATCTAAATATACATTTTTGTGTACTATATATGTATATTATATATGTATACATATATTCCAAATATATGTATATATCTTCGTGTAATATATATGTATTTCATATATATTTATAAATACATAGTATACATATATAGCCTAATATATAATATAGCATATGTATACACATATATGTGTACATATATAAAATATATATTACATAAAGATACATAGGTACATTTGGAATAATTCTATGCATACCATATTTCAAACTTGCTCTTTACTCATTATTATGAATATTCTTCCATATATTAACATATTATTCTTAATCATAATTTTAGTGGTTGAATAGTAATAATCTAGTTTGTTCTCTACTTATTTTTGTTTTTGGGAACAGGGAACTGTTCACACCTAAATGTGTGCAACCTTTATGTCTAGATCAGGCACTTGAATTCTTAAAAAAGTGTTAGGAAATGGAATCATAATCTTTTATTTATAAGTTATATAGGTTTCTGTATTCTGTTCATATATGATCATTGTAATAGACCTATATCTAACACTTTAAAATTTATAGTATTTTCATCTTTATTTCCTCATTTGATCCCTGCACCACCTTGTGAGAAAGGGAAGGACTCATTATTCTGTCCTTATAGGTAAGGAAACTTATGTCCAAAAAGATGAAGTGGTTTTCCAAAAGACACGCAGTTAATAAATAATTGACAACATTGGAATTTGGAATTAGAAAGCAAGTCTTGTGACTCCTAACCAATACTCTTTCCAATATATTTTGCCATGTCCCAACTTCACTTTCTTTAAGTGCTTCTTTCTAGCACCTCTTATTCAATTATTGTCTTACATATGTTTTGGATCATACCTTAGGAGAGTGTAGCTTTCTCATGAGTTTCCTCATTAGCTGACAACAGAATACGGCTAGATTTTAACTATAAAAACACATTTTTTTTCTTTTCAGGAATGCAAATACACAGTGTATTATATCTAGAAAAAAACTCTCAGATATTGGATCCTTATTGATGAGGTTTATGAGATAATATAGCAACTCAGGCTTTTCTCAGGAAGAAGAAAATCCATGTCTTTTGTTGGACAGTTTAGAGAGTCTAGACTGCCATCATTCAGCGTTTGAACATTTTGATTTCAAAATGTAGATAAGTGAAGAAATACAATGTAAATGCCAGGGAATTAAATCATAGGACAAAAACTCCCTGTGAAAACATCTTAGTGATAGCATACGTGTTAACATTTTTGAAAACACTGGGAATGGTTTCACTTCTCATCTGATTATCTGAGAAACAGATGATTATGTACCTCCCAGCCCTGTATCAGCCCTAATTTAGTTGATGGCATTATTGCTCCCTGCTTTCATGTTTTTCTCTTTATAGCAGATTGCTATTCTTTTGTACTTTAAAATAGCACCTTTTGCTGCCCTGTCTTATCCTTGTGCCCTTTTACAAAGTGGTTAGGCACACACTTTGGTCACTTGTTTTACATGAGGGTAGGGGCTTTCTCTTCCTTTCAAAAATTAAGTGCCACTACATCTCAGTTAAACTGCCTTCATCTGACAAGCACTTACAGAGTACTGACATACAATCTACTGCCAAAAATCTACAAACTTTTCATAAATAGGAATGAACTGCTTGTAATATTATCCCTGTGTTCAGAGTTAATGCTTAGGCATTAACTAAAGTATGCTAGACGCTTTTGATGTATTTCCAAAGGCCCAGCCAGAAAGATGTATTGCAGATACACATATTCTGAGTGTTTACAAAATCTTCCAAAATGGTTTTGCCTGTGTCTGCTTAAAAGGCACAGGAAACAGCTCCCTTACTATCTCTTCCATCCAGTCAGGAACACTTGCAGTAAGTACACTGGTTGTTCAGTGCACAAGGATTAAACTAACTTAATTACAGAGTCAAATCAATAATAAATTGAGATCATTAGAGCCTTGGCTCAAACTGAACCCCAGGTAGCCATAGAATTCCTATGATACTTGAAGAAGAATTGACACAGATTCTAAGGCCTCACAGGTTCAAGGAGAAGCAGACAAGCCTCTCTTTGTTCCTTCAAATTAGTTTTGAGTCTTAGACTTCAGTGAGACCTGGATCTTGTCTTGGGGTGATTTCTGGAAACTGGGATATAATCTACTCTCCAGGGTAGAGGAATATGAAGGGACTAAAGGAGCAAACTCTAGGTCACAAACAAAGATCTTGGTTGTGTTCCTTCACTTCCAGAGAGCTCATTGGACCCAGCATACCCTTGAATATTAAGGTCAGTGCATGCTGAGTTTAAAAACAACGTAGGTATAAAATTGAATGGAGCAGTGGTGAGAAAGGTGGAAAAGGATGAGAAGGGAACTTCCTCTGCATTTCTTAGAACCAAAATAAGTAGTCTATGTTTCCTAAATTCTTGTAATCAGACCGTTGTTGGCTATTGGTAGAGGGAGGTTCAGATTTTCCACCTCTATCTTTTTCCTTCCGTTTCTTGGTCCTTCTGCCACTGCTTGTTTTAAAAAGAAATAAACTCATTTTTTTCTCAGCCTTATGTGGGAAACCCTCTTGGCATTTTCTAACTGCCAAGTGTTCTATAACTAGCCATCTGTGGAATATTTTTTTCTTAAGTTAATTTTTTAAATTAATTCATTTCCCTTTTTTCTCTCTCTCTCTCACACATGCAAACTAGTGTTTGAAGATCAATGAGCAAATGATCTCTCTTGTAACAACTTCCCTTTTTCAGCTGATCTTTACTGCTTGCTTTTCTGAATGTTTTCTCCTAAAATCACTTAAATAATTTCACTGAAACAAAGGAATGATTGGTCTTTTAAAGACTTGTACAGGTATTGAATATAACATTTCAAACCTGACTAATAATTTGAAGTAACTTTGAGCTTTTCGAGAGCCCTAGTCAAAACAAAATGTAAGATGGCCTTTCACATTTATGTCTTCAAGGGACTGTGCTAGCCAAAGTTTCCTCCCAATCTGGAGGCAGCTTTGTGCCATAGCAATTTTCAGGCTTCATTGCATCAGTCAAACAAATTGTTCTTGTAGTGGTTACTTACTGGGGAATTCACCAGCTGGAAGATTGTACCATTGAGCCAAAACAGGCCACTGGAACAGCCATACTCTTTACTTCATTTATGGAGCCATTTAAGAAGATGCTCTAGTGGCAGCTGCCTGTTTGTCAGAACAGACTTGGAAGTGTGCTAAATGAAACGTAATTTAGACTAGTAGATGATCAGATGACAAAGAATGCCAAAGATACAGGTGAATCACAAAAGAAGATGCTGTGAGATTTTCTGTTAGGAATTCCCCACCATGACTTTAGAATAACTAAAGTTGCAGCTGCAATTATGTTGAGTGAAGTGTAAAGCCTTGAAAACATAGACTAAAATGGTCCCCCTCCTCTCTCTCTTATCAAACAAACACACCCCAACCCTATAATTTTTCCGATACAAATTGTATTCGGATTTTGCATAGATGGCCAGTTTACTTTTAAATAAGAATTATATGCCTGTTTATTTGAATGTCTATTTCTAAGATTATCCACAACCACAACGCCATTTATTATATGCTTACATAATTTTGGGTGAGGGAGAGTAGTCAATGATGATTCATTTGGAACTAGACACAGAATTAAAATATAAAACAAATATTATCCTTCTCAAGGTTTTAGTAGATGCCTGAACACAAGGTATGAGTTTAGAAATGGTCATCCTGCATTATGGTGTGGATTTTATGTGCGCTTTTCTATGATGGGCGTCAGCTGCTTTATATATTTTGTTCCCAAATCTTATTAGTCAACTTTCAACTGTCTGTGTATATAAATAATCAAGGTGATGTTAACTGCTTTATGGATTTTCTTGAGCAATTTAACACAAGACTGATTAGTGATTTCTGCCTGTAGAAAATGTTTGATTCCAGGTTGGTTTAGTCTCACCACACTTCTGACTGCCTCCTCCCTATCTGAGGAGGCTCAGAAAATACACAATCATTTCAATATTCACCTAAGCAAAATAAAATAGGAAGATAAATTTCTGTCCTAAATATTGTGTTACATAATATTAATACAAAACTCCAAGAGAAACGCATTTGAGGTTTTTTCTTTTTAACCTGGATAACTTAACTGTGAATAGAGGTCTGTGATTCCACAACTTCACTAATGTGGAATTTTTTCTTCCTTTCCATTAGTCCAGACTCTAGACTTTGAGAGTGGAGGGGGAACTAGTCTTGTTCAAGCTGGAGTTCCTTATTAATGAGAGATAGTTTGGAAACCCTGAATAAGGCTTTGGACCAAACAATAAAAAAGGAAATGTGAAAGCTCAGAGCCTTCTAGAGCAAAGGAACACTCCAAATCTTATGCTTGTCAGCTGGCTGGTGACAGCACCCAGTAGCTATCCAGTAGGCACCAGGGCATCTGAAGTACAACTGGTGGACCTCGAGAGAATGGGAGCTAGCTGAAAACCATTCTCTCCTTCTTAATGATTATCTATTAGCACACCATGTTTTTATTGCAGAATAGATTAGAAACACTTAGCAAATGGAAAATTGAAGAGGCCCTTGCTGCTTTTAGTGTTTAGATGTAACTTTTGAACAGAATCAAAATGCTCTTTTTAGAGTCAGATGTGCCATTTTACCTGAATTCCATTTTTTGTCTCTGCCATGGGGTACATGCTTCATTCCATTTAAAAACAGAAATTTTCTGGACATGGATTCAGTATGTCTTGCTGATTGCTGCGTTTATTTCAGATGCTTTTTAGAAAGCACTCTTTAGTAAGCTAACTTTCTCATGCTGAACAACGTATATTAAAGTGATGGTTGAAGCATATTCCAAAGTCATCTTTTAACTCACAAGAATATGGAACCGTATTGACTTCTACCAAGACAGTTTAATCATTCATTGTTAACTAAGAACATTATCATTTTTATTGTACTTGTCATTACCTATTACTGTACTCTTGTCTGAAAAGGAACTATTGTGTAAGAAAAAATAATGAAATTAAAGGAACAATGGATCCGATTTTGTCAATGCTCAGGAAGTGAATCACTCAATGCCAGTCCTATAGAATTCAGGGAAACATCATTAGGACTTCATGAATTTCAACTTTACTAGTGTGGATTTTGTTATATTTCTCACATAGACTTGGATGAAGCTTTATGTAAATGCAAGTGTTCTCATTTCTTATATTGATGCATTGTTTATTTGTATTTTTATTCTAACTCCTCCAAGGAGAAGAAAATCTTGATTAATATGCAGATTAGAATTTTTGTTGAGAATTGTGTTTTATTGTTCTTAAAGATTAAGGTGATAAAGAAGGTTAGAACCCCCTGATGAAATCTGCATTACATTCAAAGAAATAGTACTTAGTGAGATATTGTCATGAACCCTTTCACAGCTTTGTTCTATTTCTCATTATAGCCCAGTTATCAAACGCAATAAAACAAAGCCATTCCTATAGAATGAAACACATGAAAATGGCAAACTACCTGTAAAAATGAACAAGGAAATACTGATCTTCAACTATTCCTATACCCTTATTTCTAACCTAATGTACCAACTCTCCTTCTCTCATTTTCTTTTACCAAAGTCATCTGAGGCAGAGAAATTAAATTTCTATCTAATACTATTGGTGAAAACAGAAGACTACGTGAGAAACAGAGAAAATCTCCGAACAATCATGGTGCCTCCTGGACTTCCTAATATGAAAGTTATCTAATATGATTAAGTAATGCAGCACTAGTAACATCACCAGAGTTCACAGTGAAATGCTTTCATTCATCCCCACTGGAACTCCAAAGCACCAAGTGGACTTAGCATCAGAACTTAAGAAACTGAAGCGTTCCTTAGCCATAAGTCTCTGCAAAGAAATGGAAACACAGTTTTGATTTATGTAAGAGGCAGAAAGCAACCATTACTCTGTATCCACAAATGTCAATTGTAGAGGAGCACCAGGTATCTGAGAAGAAGATCTTTGAGGGATATGCTGCTTCTTATACCCTTTTCCAAGTTCTTATTTATTTAGGGTACAACAAAAGAAAAGGCTGAGTAAGAGAACTATGATAGGGTTTGGGAGAAGGAAGGAAAATTCCATGGACACATACTAGCCAAGTAACTTATGTAGTTTGGGTCACTTGTGATCTATTAACTAGCCCTAACTCCTCTACTCAATGAGGAGTAGTGGTGGTAGATTTCTGAAAAGGCAACACAGTGTATATTACCTAAAGGAGCAGACTTCCTCAAATGTGTTTCTATTGGACCTTTGGATTGTATAACGTAGTGTTTGGGGACAGAAATGAAACTTCCTCGTTATATTTTTCTTAGATGTATACTATAGTGAGTGTGTATTATCTGTATAATTCCACCAACTGTAATATATTTCAGATCACTTTATTCTAAAAATGAAGTACATCCTACATAGAGCAACATTCAAATAAAATATTTGCCATAGAAAATAGAGGGTAGAATGATGGTTACTAGAGGCTGGAAAGGGTGAGGCAGGGAGTGGGGATGGTTAATGGGTACAAAAATATAGTTAGATAGGATGATAAGATCTAGTGTTTCATAGTCACAGGGTGACTACTGTCACCAATAATTTATTGTACATTTTAAAATAGCTAGAAGAGTATAACTGGATTGTAACACAAAGAAAGGGTAAGTGCTTGAGGTGTTGAATACCCCATTTACCCTGATGTGATTATTACACACTGTATACCTGTATCAAAATATCTCATGTGCCCCATAAATATATACACCTCCTGTGCACCCACAAAAAAATTTAAATTCAAACTTAAAAAATTAAATGTGTGTCATGAGAATTTCCAAGAAGGACACTCCAAATCATTGGTTTGGTTTCCTTAAGTATATAGCCAAAGCCATTAAGTGGAAAATTGAGATGATAAAAGTAGTCAATGTAGTCCCATCATCGCATGCAATATGATTGTATAATATTGTGTCAAAATTTCAAAATGGTTTCAAATAGTTTATGCATACCCATGTGGCTTGAGGCAAAAGCTCCTAATATTGGCTCTTTATGGCTAAAGGCAAATGGCCATATTTAAATGCTTGTGTCTGTAGGAAGTCAGTAATTGCTAAAGGAAATTCTGTGTTTGCAGTTCTAATAAGATAATTCAATAACATGGTGATTAATGTTATTTTAATAATAGATGAAGTCACATAAACACCTACTTCTTAAGTTACTGGGTTGTGTTTATTCATGACAAATGGGATCCCAGAGGATCAAAATTAAAGATTCAACTAAATATTTTCATTCATTTCCAAGAACCTAGTACATTACCCTGCCCATAGGCAATCAATAAATATATGCCAATTAATTTGCTTTTTTTTTTTCTAAAATTGATTTCCAATAATTCCTAAAGAACAAGGTCAAGGAGAATAATATGTAGGAGTCGTTTTACCAATAATTGAGAATTGAGCTCAGAGTGCACAGGGGTGATCTATGAAATGCCATCATGATTTCTGAAAAGCTTTAGCAAGGGTTATTAAATATAACAGATTATTTCATTCAGTGCCGTCAGTCTGATTGAAAAGTTAGGCCTTCATGATGTCCATAGCTGGTACTTTGTTCCTTTCTATGTATGTGTAGCATTTCCCTGGTTAAGATGCCTCACCATGTTCTCAAATTAGTATCTTTCAGCCTTCTGTGTTTTTTGGACATTGTGTCTATTTTTTGAGGAGTCTGCCTGCCATTTGTTTCACACTTTAATAGTACCTACCTAGAAGATTGAAAAGGAGGTTGTGCCCCCTACTTTTCTGACACTTTAACCCACCAGCATTAAGCTAATAACCTACTGGCATCTGCCAGAAGATTTGTTAGTGTTAAACCCATATGCTCCTAGTGATTGGCAATGTGAAATATTATACCAAGTCTTGTCATTCACTGGCTATCATGAACCCCACAAGATGCTATGGTCTCCTCCTCCAATAAGCTCAGTTGAACTCCTTGCCAACCAAGAGATACTGTGACGGGATTGTTCTTATTTGCTATTGCTATCAGCTTTGAGGAGCCACTGCAGCCTAGAGAAAGCCTTAGAAAATTTCCCAAGGCAACTCTGCTATTCCCCCCCACACCTATGGGATTTACATACGCTGTGCCGTCGTATTCCCTATGATAATGTATGTAAAGTTCTGTACACATTACTGACATACTATACGTGTTGAATAAATGTCAGCTATTTCTATTATAAAATATCCATTGTTATGACTGAGCCTCTCTAGTGGCCCTCAGGCTAAAATGGCTGTTATACCTCAGTCTAGGATGCTCTTACTAAACAGCAGCTCCTTCTCTAACTAGAGCGCCACGTGTTCTCAGAGTTCCTAATAGCGCACTATGATTACTCCTACTTTGGTACTCATCTTACCAAACAGTGCTTGCAACATTTATCCTTCCTGTTTCTCTAACCAGACTGTAAATTCTGAAAAAGCAGGAAATAGCTGTGACTTGTTCACTGTAGTATCCTTAGGGCTTTAGCATAGTGTCTACACTTTTCATGCATGTAGTAGGTATTCAGTGTTTGTTGAATGAATGAATGAATGAATGAATGAATGAAAGGTATCCTAGTATCACAGGTTCTGAATTATTCCTACAGAGTTAAGAGTAGCCCCCAAACAAGGTATGCATTCTCCAGTTACCCTCTGAAACCATAGGGTTAGCATAATCAACATATTTGCTATGAATAGATGCAAAGCATTAATATTAGCAATTATGCTCCAAATGCTAATCTCAGGATGGATGTAACATAATAATAACACTTTGATATTAATTAAAATCATTTGATTGCATAATAAATTATTATTTTACCATCATTATGCAGTATCATTACTGATTGGCTAAAATCTGCTTAGAGTAGCACCTTCGAAAAGGCATTTCACCTCTCAAGTAACTGTCACCCACATTCATCAACCCTGGTAGCCCCTCCTTAGCACATCTTAACCTTCTCTCACTTTTTACTTTGTCTACCTGTTATCAATAGTCTCACCAAATTTTATAGACAATCTAAACTTCTCTTGTTTTTCTTTAACCAATTAGCAAAATTCTGAATAAATCTATTTTTGACCCTTGTATCTTTACTCCTTCTACCATCGTCAAAATAGCTTCCTACATTATATATTTCTATCCCTTCATCCATCCAAACATTTATTCATTCAACAATAATCCACTGATTGTCTGATGCTTGCCAAAAACTTCCTCTGCCTTATCTGAGCTTGTCGTTAAATGGGAGAAACAGATATTGAACAGACATTGAATTAAAAGCCAGTGGATACTCTGGATTTCCTTCTTTCTATGATATGGCCACTCCCAAATGAAGACTACCAGGCACAGATGACTGTTGCAGAGCGACATTTTGACAATATTTTAGATGAGGGTATTAACAAAAACACACACACACACACAAGAAAAACCTAGGAACTACTATGTAGACAAGAAGAAGGTACACTAGAATGAAATGCACTTTTAGGTGGTCACTATCAAAATTTAAGCTCTTGCAATTCATTTCCTGGCAATAGGAGGAGCAGCCTTACTCCTCAAAAGCTGTGGAAGACCAAAGGAGTGGAAAAGTGCTTCCAGAGAAATCTCCTGGGGATTTCTTAGCCAGATATTTAGAAATATCACTTAAATTCTTCAAGTTGGAGGATTCTAACCTATGCTCTAAGGATGACTGATGAAGTACAGAAAAAAAAAAAAACAAGCTTACCAAAAAAAATGAGGTCACAGAATTTCATTACCTGCCATCACTCGCTATGTATGTATGTATGTATCTATTTTTGAGCCAGAGTTTCACTCTGTCACCCAGGCTGGAGTGCAGTGGTGCAATCCCAGCTCATTGCAACCTCCACCTGCCGGGTTCAAGTGATTCTCCTGCCTCAGTCTCCCAAGTAGCTGGGATTACAGGTGAGTGCCACCACGCCCAGCTGATTTTTGTATTTTTATTAGAGACGGGGTTTTACTATGTTAGCCAGGCTGGTCTTGAGCTCCTGACCTCAAGCAATCCACCCACCTCAGCCTCCCAAAGTGCTGGGATTACAGGCATGAGCCACCGTGCCTAGCCCATCACCCCATTTTGAAAACCAAAAGCCTAAATCACTCACCTTGAAGCAGATTTGATGCTGACTGTAGACACTAATTGGTTGTTAGTCCTGTTTTGGTTTATACATAGGGGCAGCCATTACTATGCTATTTTATTCAGGCATAAAGTAATTGTTTTATATGAATACAAACATCCTAAAATACTGCCATTCATTCCTCAATTTATAAACTTCTGCTTTAGGAAATTCCTTATAGGCTGGGTGGCCCTTTACAAATCTTAACTTATTTTATCCTCCTAACAACTTTATGGAGAATGTACTATATTTTCCCCCATTTTAAAGATGAGGAAACTGAGGCATGGAGGTAACATTACTTGCCCAAAGTTACTAAGTTAGACAGACCTGGCTGGGTTCTAATTATTGTTCTGCAACTTACGGACTTAAAAACTCAACCAGTATGCAAATGCAAAGCGTCCTTAATATAGAATATAAAGTGAAGAACAAACGTGTGTACAGCACACCAATCTGGAACGCTATTTGCCATTAACCTTTAGTTCAGATTTTTTTTAATGCATGTAATCGCCCCTTATACATTTTTCCTTTTCCCAGTGTGCCAAAATCAGCAAGCCAAGACAGTTGATTGCAGTGAGCATGTCTTAAAAACCAGTTTCCATGAAAGGAGCAACTAAAGGGCCTATTGTGCTTGTTGCCTTACTTTTATTTTGAGTCCAGTATCTAGTCTGTTAGTTTATATACAAAAGAGACTATCTTGCAGGGAATTCAGCTAAACCTCTTCACTGCTCTTAGGTCAGGGCCCTGAACCTCTGCTCCTGGCTAAACCATCCCAAGTATTTGATTAGATACGTTACTTCTGAGTTCACTTATTAACAAGGTACACTATGATGGAGTCCTGATGTACCTACTTGCCAGTGAGTAAAATAAAGATACATTTTGTGTTTACTGCTGTTGGTAAAATACTTACTTGTGTGAAGTGTAATTCACAATTTAATCACTCTTTTAATCCAATTTGTGATTAATTTGTAATTAAAAATTTATTCTTAACTTTTTATTTAATTTTAATTTAATTTAATAATTAATTGCTAATAATTAATTAACTTTATCATTCTTTTTTCTTTCTCCTTACTATGCTTCCTTTCAAATCATTTCCTTCTCTAAATAACATTGGAAGCGCGGCACCGAAGTGACTGATTTTTGTATCCCATTGTACTTAATTAGCAAGTTGTGGCATGTATTTGGTTAATATTTCTCTTTCTAAAAAAATTCTTATCTTTGTTTTGGTAAATTGAAGAAAAACTGTGGTCCATGGCAAAAAGAATGAACCATGAACCCTTCTATACTATATGTGCTCAGCCTGAGATGCTCATATTCTACAAAGAGCATTTTAAGCACGAGTGACATCAGGTTTTAAGCCCCCATGAAACATCAGAGATAAATACTAGGTCCCTGGCTAACCTGCTTTCGATGTTTTAATGTTTAATCTGTAATCTGCAATGTATTTTAATTAAATCATCAAAATTACAGAATTTTCTTTGGAAAGATGTATTCTTCATTTGTTGTTTTGTTCAGTACAAGGAATTGGCATTTCTGATACATTGAGAAGATTTCACTTTCATATATTACTAGGATAAGTCCTTGAAATTTACTAGCCATCAGGATTTGCTGCTTTTAATGATTAATTACCTGTTGGCACACTTTTCAAAGGTATTCTCTTTAGCTGTTTCCTTTCATCTTGCCCTACCTTCTTCGTGAATAGCCTTTCATGTTTAGCTCAAAAGTATTCATAAAGGTTTATTTTGTTTCTTTGGGTAGAGATGCTGATTTATAATTACAATGCAGTTCATAACAGCAGTGAAAATTAAAGTCCTGAGAACTGTACCTCAGTAGGGTCCTAAATATTTTTTGACAGGTCTAATTGTTTAATAGTTATGCAAAGACCTTAATAATTTGGAATAATTTGTTCCTTCAATGTATCAGGCCACCAGGATTCATCTATCCCTCAATTTAGTACATTTTTATGGCAGGAATACAGAGTACCATGTACTGTTCCAAATGCTGGAGTACAGCAATAAGCAAAACATAATCCCTGTCCACAGGGAACTCATATTATAGAGAGGGTAGACAGACATTAAACAAATAAAGATATAGTTTTCTTTGGAGAATAAACAAGAAGGGTTAGAGGGATAGAGAGTGTGGAGAGAGAAGGGTTTCTCTTTCATATAGGATGGTCAGGGAAAGCCTCTCTGTTGAGGTGGTACTTGAAAGATGAGAGGGGAAGGTTCAGGCGGATATCTGGGGAAAAATTATTCAAGGTAGAGGTGTAAGCCAGTTCAAAGAATCAGAGGTGTGGCTATGCTTAGCATATTAAAGGGACAAGCCTGGAAGCCAGTGTGACATATAAAATGAAAAAGAGGACAAATGATACACAAGAGCAAAGATGTAGGTAGTGGTCAGGTCACAGATGATCTCCTAGGCCAAGTCAGGGGCTTTGTCTTTGACTCTGAGTGAAATGAAAAGCTATTGGAAGGTGTAGAGTAGAAGAATGACATGATCTGCTTTATATTGTAAATTACTGTTATACAACATGTATAGTTTACATGGTACCAGTGGCCAACTAACACAGTCAATTAGGGAATGCTATCAAGGAGTCCACAATTTTCCCTCCACCCCATGTAGCCTCATTGACTTTGCTTTGTTCCACACACAAAGAATGAACCTCAGATTTTAACAAAACGTTGTGGGTATTTGCTCTGTAGGTCAGAATGGAATTGGCAAGAAAGTATTATTAGCCCATCCCATCTACACTGCACAAAGAAAATAATGAGTACACTCATTTAACTCAGCTACCAGCAGTGCAGCAAAAACAACTCCCACTGAAGTGAGTCAGGAGCATCTTCATAAACCATGGCAAACATATTACGCCCTAAATGATGGCTCAGTGGCCTCAGAAGTAAAGTACCTTCCTAAGCACCTAATTTACTACCAGGCTGTGACTCAGGCTCAGGAAAAATCGAATCTATTATTATCTATACAGAATACAGTGCGCAACGGTGCCTAAATATTGAGAATACTTAAAACAATGGAGAGTTTATATTGCTAAGAAAACAAATGTGTAGTCTGAAATTATTTTCACTGCTTATGTGTGTGTCTGTCTTCCTGTCACTGCTGTTTACACACCCCATCTCTTTGCTTTGTCATGGGAGTTGTACACATAATTTGATGTGCTTGCACAGAGTTAAACATTCCTGTTCTAATGGCTTCATACCTGCTAAATTTATCTACTCCTATTTCCTTCTAACGCTAGAAAATTAGTGAAGTCCCTGGCAACTTAGTCTGTGGAGCTTACCCCAAAGCTGTGAGATTTGAAATTCTGTCAATGTTTACTCAGAGTCTTCATACTCTCTTTTATTCTGGTCACTTGGCTTATGGTTCCCCTGTTCCTTCCTCTTCCCTACGGTGTTCAGCAAATATCCAGCTTCTGTAAACATTCTTTCAGTAGATCTGAATTGCATAAACAACTATAACTTCAGTGACACCAACGTGTATTTCGTGGCATGTTGTTTCTGATGATTGAAGCAATCTTCCTGTGCAGAAAGGTGATTTAAAAATGGAGCCCTATTGTACAAAATTATAGCTAGATAAGAGGAATGAATTCTGGTGTTGTGCAGCAGTAAAGGGTGAATATGGTTAACTATAATTTATTATATAGTTTCAAAAAGCTAGAAGAGAAGATTTTTGAATGGTCACAACACAAAGAAATGATGAATGTTTGAGGTGATGGCTATGCTAATTATCCTGATTTGATCATTATACCTTGTATACATGTATCGAAACATCACCCTGTATCCCATTAATATGTACAATTATGATGTGTCAACTAAAAAGAGAAAGAAAAAATTGAATCTTAATGTCTTATATTGGCCTAGAATGTACAGTACTGTTTATAGTTCACTATGATTAATTGACTCATATTTGGCTAGTCATAGCATGTACAACTTGTATGTTCTTGTAGGTACTGTCACGGTGGCAACTTGGGTCATTCTGAAGTGTGATTCTGAAAGATCTGGTTTTAGGTTTCAACATAAGCTATTTCAATTTTAATCTGTACCTTGATCTAGGATAATCACATTTTTTTTTCAAGAAATTGGTAAGTAATTAGCTGCTGCCGCTTCTGATGGTAATAGGTTACTTAACTATAACATGAATTTACCAAATGAATCCTTTTGGAATTGAATAAATGCTCGAGCAGGTTATTCTAGTAGGAAGAGATTTCATGCAAAGTAGAGTTATATCTTGCTTGGCCAGTGTAGACTATAGAACTCAGTTTTGATCTGTTGTCTTCTTGCTGTAAGAATACACTTTAGGATACTTCATGAGTTCAGGCTGAGACCTGGGAACTGCTCGTTGGACAACTGTCTAGAGAAGGCACATGCTATTCCAAAAGTGCTAAGCACCATGGTTGTCTGAATCTAGTTTAGGAAAACTAGTGCACGTGATAGGCACTTAAGAATTCTTTGTTGAATTGAATGAGTAAACTCTTCATTAAATGCCATATAGAAAAATTGGTCTTCATAAGTCAGCCAGAGGTGATACCATACATTCTGCCAAACAACAAACATTATATCAAGATGTTGTTCAGAGGAGTTCTCGCCATCTGGGTAAACCATGCATTATGATTCTTTACACAAACCACTTTCTTTCTGGAGCCAGAACTTATACCTGCTTTACCTAGAGAACAGAATAGAATAGCTAGGCTCATCTGAAAACGTTTTATTTGATATAAACCAGCACACATAATTGAATGTCGTCTTTCCTGAACAACTGGCAT
This sequence comes from Rhinopithecus roxellana, assembly GCF_007565055.1. Classification (NCBI taxonomy): domain Eukaryota; kingdom Metazoa; phylum Chordata; class Mammalia; order Primates; family Cercopithecidae; genus Rhinopithecus; species Rhinopithecus roxellana. The sequence goes on along the minus strand of NC_044555.1, from coordinate 111,699,085 downwards.
TTGAGAGTCAATCAAAGAACAAGTCTATGTCTCCTTTCCCCAGTAGTGAGCTTCAAAGCAGAGCAAATGGATCCATGACAGGGCCGGGGAGGGTAGAATCCGATGTGGAATACATGCAACCCTCCCCCCGGAGACATAACTTGGGCAGGAAAGGAAAAGAATGTATATCTGGTACACCCTGTCTCCCTTACAGTCATCACCTTTCCATCAACTGACTGTGTTTATTTTAGTTGGAAGTTAGCATTTAACAAGTTCTGCCTGAAGCTTAGTGAGGGAGTTTAATTCTGAGAACTGTGTTCTCACTGAAGGGCAATATTCCCTTTCTCTTGGGGAAGGAGTGTTGTTTGTATCCTCCTGATATTGAGGGATATAGTAGCCATCATCATGTAATGACATACCAAATATATTTTATCCGAGAGTTTAACAATTAGAAGCAATCTAATTGCTGATGTGATTCATGAATAGATGGTGCAACTTATAATGACTTAGTGATAACAATTTATTGTATACCAATCACGTGCACTCAGAAGAACCTGTGCATGAAATCAATGTGAGCACTAAGACTAAATGCAAATATATTGTGGACATTTAAAGTTTTAGGCCCCTTGATTATCTTTAAGGTAATATATACAACATATTTGCCAATATAGATTTTTCTTCACCAGCCATCTGGTAAAAATTAGTATGAGATAAATAATTTAGCTTCCTTCTGTTCAGATACGACTTCATTTTCCTCTTCCTTGATGCTGTGAAAAGTCTTCAGAAATAATCAATGGTAAAGTGTATTTGCATTCCTGCCAAAGCTGAGCCTGGAGGTTTCTGACATGCTGACGTTTGACTCTTTTTCTCTGTGCACTGTGAAAAGAAGAGGTGCCTATTATTATCAAGTGGCCCTAAAGAATTGCGTGCATGATGGCAGCCTTGCACAAGTGCACTGCCTGCTAAATCACAGTGTGAGGAACCATGACATGAGACAACTGGGATGTTCGAGAACTGCAAGTCGTTTTTCAGGATTTTAAAAAAATAATACTGCAGAGCATAAGAAAGAGATTTAGTAGCAATTAGTTACATACTCCCTGTGACCTAATGATTCTCTCTCTACCCGCAGAGAGTATCTTACCCTTGAAGCACAGTAATTGGTTTGTAGGAGATATTTTTCCATTCATAAGAAAAAAATCTCTCCTACTTTTCATCCTGGACTTATTTCTCCAATCTGGCTTGAGTTGAGGAATCTTATGCTAGAGTTGTAGGAGAGCAGGTGCCAGATTGTGGAGGGCCTTGAACGCCCGGCCAGGGAGTTTAGATTTTATCCTGTAGGCAGCAGAGAGCCATTAAAAGATTTTGAGCAGGAGGAATGTAAAAAATAGGACTTGATTTGGATGCACGCTTAGTATAAAAGTGCAATGATAAGATATATTAAGGGAGTGTTACGGTTCTGTTCACAGCATGAATATAACTGTAGGATTCATCTCTACTAGCTGACTAGTTCAGCTTTTATAGCATGCAAATTTTCAGAGCCAGCTGTAAGAGGTTGATGGTAAAAGAACAAAGTAAGAATTGATCATGTGAATGTAATTGTAAGGAGGGATTTTTAAATGATCAGGATCACTGGTAACACAGAATAGTAATCATTTTAAAGGGTGACTGTAGAATTACTTGTTATTTTGTTTGAGTTGTCTGAAACAACTTCTATGCTATATAATTACCTCAAGTTTTAAGTGCTCCCTGCAGGAATAATTTATGTATTTTGCATTCTCATGCAAATACTTTAACAGTCTACATTGTTGAAAGTAGAACTGAACATTTTTTCAGATAGGTAATGGTTGTACAAAGCTTATGGAGTATTAATCATTTTTACATATTCTCATAGTTTATATGATATTACTGTGTTGTGTTTTCAGCTACAGTGATACTTAGGTAACAAATATTTGAAAATTTAAATTGCATATTTTGATAAAGAACTGTAATTTGCCAATTTCAAAATTTAATGTTATCAAAATCCTTTTAAAATATTAATATAAAATGTTGCAATATTTCAGGAAATACAAGGCAAGCCAAATTTAATTCAAGCCACTAAGGGCTCAGTTATGAATTGTAGCTAGATACGTGGCCTAAACACTCCTGTAAATCATTGCATTTTTAGAATTCAGGCTTCACTGCAGTGGTTTCTACAGAGGCCATAATATAAAGTGATAACAAGCATAAACAGCATCACAGGTGATGGCAGTTTAGTCATAAATAGGAAATCGTTGTCTTGTTCACTGCAACATAGCTACACATCTAAGCATTATATGTCCCTTGTGAAAATGTGATTCACTTTATGATGGTGACATTCATATTTCAAAGTGTCTTGTTTTAATGAGCTTTCACAGGATTTCTTTGCACCAATCTTGAACTTCTCAAGAGTCCTGGGTTTCCTCCCCCACCCCCACCCCCCCGCCAGAGATGGATGTGCATTGAGCATAGCAAAATCTCCAGGAAGAAATACGTTTACTCCTCTATTTGGCTCCTCTATAGACACTAACTTTAAAGAAGAACTTTACTTACCTTGGGCAACCTATCAGATTTCACCCTGAGCTCTGAGCACAGCTGGGAGTTTGGACAGTAAAGAGATGTCTTCTCCAGCAAAGGAGAGACAACTTCCTCTCCAGTCTTCCCCATTAAACATTCACGGGTGAGGGTGGTGGATATTTCTCCAAGTCCACAGGTTTATAGAATTGGGGAAAGCAAATGGCTCATTTTTTTTTAACTTTCCGTGTTTTCATTCTCTGTTGTCTTTCTCTGCTTTATATTTCTCTGTTTCACTCTCTCTCTCTCACGTATGTAAGCATGTGAGTGCACACATAAACACACGAATCTGACTCAATAATTAATATATCTCCTTATATGTGTTACCCGCATCTGTACCTGAAAAGGCAGAAGCCTAATTTCAGTAAAGGGGCTCTGGGGTCATTTCCTGAATACTTCTAGAGCAGAGTTCACTGGAAATAAAAAACCCAACATGTGCCCAAACTCAGTTGTGAACAGTTTTGCAATAGAAGAGTGACCTTTTCATGCCACGATCTAGGAGAATGTTAAGTGGACAGATTTATATAAAATAAATGGAATGCTGCTGTCCACTGTAATGGAAAAAGAAGTGGCCTAGGGGATAGGCTGCCTGACCTGGCTTCTGTTCTGTGTCAAACCTCTTCCTACCCTCTGGAACTCAGGATCAGTTAGAGCTCCTGGATCTTCAGTGTCTTGAAGCCCCAGGAATATCAATCACATGCCAGTACCACCTACCTTAAACAGATCCCAGCTTCCTCTAGAAGGAGCTGCGTCCCTGCACTGGATTAGTTCTCCAGCAGAAAGCGTTCATGCCAGGTTCCAGTGTATTAGCATCTCTGGTTTCATTTCTTTGACTCTAAAACAAGCTCTTTAGAGAATTTTTTAAAAGTCTACCAAAACCCATTATAATTATTACTTTTGTTATCATTACTTTTGTTAAACTGTCCCTTACCTATCACTTGAATGCCATAACTATTCAAGCAGTTGTAGAAAACTTTAAACGTAGGCACTGCTTAAACATAAAGTACTGTTATATTTTTCATTATTGTTATTAGTAACCTACATTATGAAAGTAGAACTAGTAAAACAGTGGTTTGGAACAAAGGAAATGAGATAATAATACTGTAGTTTTGTAGCATAGTAATTAAAGTGAGATGTGTAAATGTCATCTGGCCTATTAATATTGGATTATTTCACAAATCCCTTTATTATCATGTGGTCTCACTGATACACATTATAGTAATTCTAGTATTAGATTCTTAGAATATTGTAAGCCCTAAATCAAAGGCTCATGTATTGTCATCCTTGAAATCAGTACTGTAAGCCTTTCTCGCACATACAATTAATGTGTAGCGTTCGCCCCTCACAGAAATGGAAAGGTGCTTTTCTTCTCTGTTGTTATTGACATTCACCAGTTTTTATACCAGTTTCAAATTGCAGGGTGGGGAGAATGCTACATTTTCTTATATATCACACAAATGGAAAGTTAAAGGAAGGGAAGGGATCTGGTAGTTGTTGAACATTTCCACCTAGGCTCACTGCTTCCCCATGCCTTCTGCGATCTTCCCTATGAGGCACATTATACTGTCCCCATCTTGCAGATGCAGGATCAGAAAACACACCAATTGCCTACAGTCAGAAAACTGGGAAGTGGAAGAGGCAAATTAGAACTGAGCTCTTCAAAAGGGCCAGGGCACACAAATAGGAGGGAGGGCTGAGCCTTCAGCAAATGTTGAAGTTGCGCATTTAGAAGGGAGTTGACATTACAGCTATTGTCTACCCAGTAACTACTCTGTGGGTGAAAAAGTGCACTTGCAATTGAGTTTATTTAAAAAAATGACTTGTTAAGGGTACCGATGCTGTGATTTTCTAACCTGTGAGGTGGGAGGAACTCTCAGGCCAGAGGGATGTAATTACTGAGAGGTGCCTTCAAGAGTAAAGCAGATTGTTATATATTTCAAAGGGGGCTGTCACAGTGCCTGGGACACAGTAGGCTTTCATTAAATCCTAGATTAGAATTAATTCTTCTGTTTAGGTCTCAAATGAATAAATTGGCTCCCTCCATTCAGATTCGTGACAAATGACTGCCACTAGCATCCTCTCATGTAGCTCCTTTCAAGGGACTGATGAGTAGAAATGCGCTCGCTCTTCGTAAAAAAGATTCCCCTCTTTAGCACTTGTTATCCTCAGTAGTCATTTGCAGATGTAATGTGATGCAGCAGTTTAATAGTCCTCTGCAGCACCATTCTCATCCATTCAAATCCTTGGTTTATAGACGAGGCCTTTGCACCTTGCCCTGACACCAGCTTTTATGTTTTGCAGGAGAAAGAATACATTGGTGACTTCCATTTGAGCAGTTGCTATTGTCTAGCGTTACTTTCCTACTTGTTCAAGAAAGTCTCCTTTCAAAGTTTTTGAAGAAGCAGACTCCTAATTACTGTGACACTTTTCTTCAGAGACAAACCCTACCAAATGTAACAGAGCTGCTATCCAATGTGTGTCAAAAGTATGATTCTCAAAAATTCCTGGCCAGGTGCGGTGGCTCACGCCTGTAATCCCAGCACTTAGGGAGGCCAAGGCAGGCGGATCACCTGAAATCAGGAGTTTGGGACCAGCCTGGCCAACATGGTAAAACCCCATCTCTACTAAAAAAATACAAAAATTAGCCAGGCGTGGTGGCCCTTGCCTGTAATCCCAGCTACTTGGGAGGCTGAGGCAGGAGAATCCCTTGAACCCGGGAGGTGGAGGTTGCAGCGAGCCAAGATCATGCCATTGTACTCCAGCCTGGGCAACAGAATGAGACTCCGTCTCAAAAAAAAAAAAAAGAAAGAAAGAAAGAAAGAAAAAAGAATCCTGAGGTACAAGAATATAATATGCACCCACTTTGGTGTCATTTTATTTTTAATAGGCCTTGCTAGAGCTTTTCAATTCATTTAGGAGGAAAGGACCTTTGTCTTGTGCATGACAGTTGGTTGGATCTCTGTGAAAATTTTTCAGAGCTCCTAAGCTTTGAATTTTTAGTCAAGTGCTTGCAACAGCTATTTAAAAAGACACAACCTACTAAGCTTGTTCTCCGGATAACATGTACTTCAGAACTCATATTCTTGCAGCTGGATTTAGATCCCACTCTGAAGTCAATACAGAGAAGAGGACTGCCACAAATTAGAAAGCTTCATAGTAGCAGAGACTATGTATCCAATGGGCACAAATGAATTCCAGCGACTGGCTAAAAATCTAGAAGGTTTATTTTTAGAAAAGATATCTGATATTTGATTCACCTTTCAAAACACATAGATCACAGGAAGGGGAACATCACACACCTGGGCCTGTTGTGGAGTTAGTGGAGGGGGGAGGGACAGCATTAGGAGATATACCTAATGTAAATGACGAGTTAATGGGTGCAGCACACCAACATGGCACATGTGTACATATGTAACAAACCTGCACATTGTGCACATGTACCCTAGAACTTAAAGTATAATAAAAATAAAAAAGCACAGACTTTAAATCAACAACAGCAACAACAACAACAAAACACATAGATCAACCTGCCATTAAAAAAACCAATATGCTGAATTAATACACATAATAAGCAGGTTAATAGGAGGTTTTTCAGGGGGTTACTCACCTTAGAGAAGTGTTCTTCACTTGAAAAAAACATTCCACAGATTTCTGTTAAACAGTGAGATGCCCTAATAAGTTTTAAAATATACAGCAGTTCACACAGTCTCTCTGGAACATACTTTATGTAAAATGAATTACTCCCTCTGCCACCTAATTGGATTGCCTAAGCAATCTGTATTCTTCTGCAAGGTTAGGGTCAGACTAACACAGTCTTGGGCCAGTCACACAGTCTTGAAGACATGTGGCCTCTCTCTCTTCTTTGTCACGAGTCTCAACAAGCTACTTCCATGTCAGAATGTATTTGCTGACCAGGCTTGCAGGAGAGTGAGGCGTTTGGATCATGTAATTTTTATATCACAACAAAAATAACCCATCTTAGCCTCTGGAAGGAATGTATTGTATTTGTTTGCTCTCATTCTTTAACTTCTAGCTTATTTCAGTGTGTTTTATAAAACATTGTTTTGGAAGAATTCAGAGCCTGGATAAGCCATTGTATGACATTGCTTTACAGAAATATATGAAAATCCAGAACAATTCAGTATAGAGGACTAAATGAACTCCAGGGCTGAAATATGGTCATATCTGACTCCTAGTTCTGTTTTCAACAGGCCATTAGTTGACAGGTTCCTGAATATTTTTCTTATTTTTGTTTGTGAAGAACTAAGGAGGAAAAGCGACACTCTGCTGACATTTTGTGGGGTCCACATAAGGTAAATTAAAATATCTATGAAATATCTAGGAAGATAGAAATTCTTGGTAAATAATTCAGTGTAACCATATGAGGAAAAATAGTCCCAATGTGCATACTCTTAATTCCAATTTGCATTTCTTTACAAATGGTTGCTAATTAACATGTGTATTTTTAAGTCATTTTGTGGCATGGTATTTCTTGAAACCCTTTTTAAGCACTGCATTTCTTTAGTGCTATGGCTTGGATGACTACAGCCATTTCAGCCTATTGCGGACAGAAATGAAAAATGAAAGGAGGCAAAACAGTTCTCTGAGAACCAAGCTTGGAGGAGAGCACTGAACACAAAGTGTAATTCATGTGCAGTCCTAATTTTTGACAGAATTTATATTCTTCCATGTTAATAAAACACATATAGCCCAGCCTCTTTTTTTGTAAATCGATCCCATAGTGAAGAACAATCTTGAAAAGTGGATTTATTTATTTGGCCCTGATTTCTGGGCCTATATTATCAGAAGCAATCCCACATTTCATGTTTTTGGAGCTTACAATATTCAGAGCTTCTTTCACCCTAGATCATCTCATTGCATCCTCATACAACAACCAGTAAGATCAGCAGAACTGGTAGATTTTTTTCACCATTTTACAAAAATCAGTCTAGTAGAATTTAATTGAAACACTTAACTATTTGCAGACAAAAAGATTAAGAGTATAAGGTTCTTGCCTATGTCTGGATTATTAGGAATTTCTTTATTTTTGCTTAAGTATTGTTTTGCTTTTGTTATTCTCTATTCTCTTCCTCCTTTTCTCCCTCCCTCCCTCCCTGCTTCCCTCCCTCACTCTCTCCCCCTCTTCTCCATACCTCTCTTCCTTCCCCTGTCTCTCATCCTTTCTAGTTTTGAAATTGAATTTACCTCTAGGCCACTTTCCTCCTTTGATCACCTACTTTTTTTACCCTCACAGGCAAGTTTCTGACTTGCCTGTCTCTGCTATAAAATAGCCCTCTGGGAGGCCGAGACAGGCAGATCACGAGGTCAGGAGATAGAGACCATCCTGGCTAACACAGTGAAACCCCGTCTCTACTAAAAATACAAAAAACTAGCCGGGCTAGGTGGCGGGCGCCTGTAGTCCCAGCTACTAGGGAGGCTGAGGTAGGAGAATGGCGTAAACCCGGGAGGCAGAGCTTGCAGTTAGCTGAGGTCTGGCCACTGCACTCCAGCCTGGGTGACACAGCGAGACTCCATCTCAAAAAAAAAAAAAAAAAAAAAAATAGTCCTCTATTAATTGGAAAATGTAGTGCCACGTTTAAACCTTTTTTGGATTTATACAAGGGAGCTTCCATATGTTCTTCATATGTTCTATTTTTAATTTATTTATTTCACTAGGTATGTTTTGATAATTTACTGTATGCCAGACCTTATGTTAGGAGCTACCTTCAAGTATCTAATAGTCCAGTGGATATTTGAGGGAGCAATCCATATTCTGTTTATCGTGAATTAATAATTTTGCTTAGCTACAGTGCACTGGGTGAGTATTGATTCCCTCTTCCTCAATCTCTCCCTTCCCATGCTTTGATTTCAGTAATAATGAAGTTCATTCACATCAAATATACCCTGGAAGAGAACATCAAAGCCCTAAATATAATAATTAGTCCCGGATTTTGAAATCACTGGTGGAAGGGAAGCCTGTATAGACAATATAGGTAGTTACATTGTCACCCCCATGGGCATGATTTATGTTTTAAGGTTCTATTGTTTCAAGTTTTTTAACAGAGTCGAACATCTAATTTTAATCTGCACATTAATTTCATTAGGCTGGGGAATAATTGGTGCACGCAAGTCAAACCTGCTGAAATAACCTAACTTTTAATCTGGAAAATTAATTATCATCAGAACATGGCTCAGAATTAGAAGAGTGACCCTTGCTACTGGCAGTAATTGTTCAATGAATTGGAAGGTCAGGCTACTGAAAATGCGACTGGAAGAGAGGAGAAGGAGAGAGAGGTGGGAATGTAGAAGGAAAAGGTAGATTAGTTAAAGTAGGTTTATCAAACCCACTAAAAAGAGGAAACTGTGTTTTCTAGGTTCATTATGAAACATTCTTTAAATGCCCACTCATAGTATCTATCAACTGTTTTTCTTTCTGTGTTCTATTGTTCTTGCTTTAAAAAAGGTTACATGTGGGCCGGGCGCGGTGGCTCAAGCCTGTAATCCCAGCACTTTGGGAGGCCGAGACGGGCGGATCACGAGGTCAGGAGATCGAGACCATCCTGGCTAACACGGTGAAACCCCGTCTCTACTAAAAACTACAAAAAAAAAAAAAGAAACTAGCCGGGCGAGGTGGCGGCACCTGTAGTCCCAGCTACCCGGGAGGCTGAGGCAGGAGAATGGCGTGTACCCGGGAGGCAGAGCTTGCAGTGAGCTGAGATCCGGCCACAGCACTCCAGCCTGGGTGACAGAGCGAGACTCCGTCTCAAAAAAAAAAAAAAAGTTACATGTGAATTAAACAAAATATATTGAGACACATGAATCTATACCAGGATGTGTGCACTTGGCAACACTGCCATCACAGGCTTTGTTCGCCAGACTGGGGACTTAGTGTTACCATTTTATGTATGGACAACTTCAGTACACTCTGTTGCTCCCTCTAGATCCAAGGGAATCAGTGCAGCCCACGTTAAAAAAAAAAAATATGTTTTTGAGAGAAATATGCTAAAGGGAAACATTTACAGTCTGCATGGCAATCCTCAAAGCCTCCCATCCTGCTGAGATGCGGACTCAAATAAACAGTGCCACCTTATCAGTTGCACTGTTGTGCCCGAAGTCGCGAGACCCCAGTAAGTGACCACCAGAGTCCAGAGTCAAAGCCAAATAGCCGGGGTCGCTTTATTACGAGTTCGAACCCGGACCTCTCCGCTTTATACAATGGCAGGTAAAGAGAGAGGCCCCGGCTGCTGTTTTAGGGTTTCTTTTATAGCGAGGTACAAACAAGTCACAGAGAAACAGTAGTTACAAGCTTATTATTGGTTAACATTTAAAGTTGAACATTCGGCAGTTTCTGGTTGGTTCCCGCCTTTTTCGCAACCTCAAACGGCTGGGGGTTTTCCAGATAAGTTGTTTGTGTAAGCCCGGGGGGTGGTCACATGCGTGTATGTTGCAACCTCAAACGGCTAGGGGTTTTCTAGATAAGTTGTTTGTGTAAGCCCGGGGGGTGGTCACATGCATGTATGTTTAGAATTTTTCCCTTAGGGGCTTTCTATCTCAGCACTATAGCTGAAAATACAAGAGCAGGGTGAAAAAAAGTATGAAAAACCTGTTATTAAGGCCTGTGTTTGCCAAATTACTTATTTTAATCAAGAAGGCACTTAGTCTTGGTGTGTATCTTTTGGTATTGGAGATGTGTTTAAGACTCTGAAATAACATAAATGTTATACAGATATTTTAGCCCTCATCATTTTGGTATGGCTACTGAAGATATAGCTGCACACCATCTGCTGACTGACATGGTCCTTACTTGGCTCCATTCAGGGAAGCCATCATCACAGCCCACTCTTCTATTAACCTGGCTCCAGCTCTGGGAGGCCAAAGAGATACTACTATTCTCTGTCTATACTTTGCCCTTGGTGCCAGGGGCAAGCCAGGCCACTGTTGCTTCTTCTGACTGTAACAGAGAATAACAATTTATATTGCTCCCAAGCCTTTGTTCTAGGGAAAAAATGTTTTCTGGTACACCCTTGGGTCTTGCAGTTATTTGCATATATTTAACATAACTGTTGCACGAATGCATTCTTCACTTGCCTCTCAAAGTCTGTGTGGAGGTCTTAATATGCCCTGAGAAGGGCAGCTGACCATTAACATCTGTGATTGTAACAATTCCCCAATATGTTATATGGATGTGATTTCAGGGTTCAAATGTTTTATTCTTGTCAGTGATATTTCAACCTCCAAAGAATTATTTCCTCCATCATCATGTGACTACGTTGGTAAAAAGGAATATTAGATTTTGCTCCTGGATCCACCTATTCTCTGAATGTAGATTCTTCATTCCTTACCCAAAATATTATCATTATACTATAATAATACTAACTGATATGATTTTTTTTTTTTTTTTTGAGATGGAGTCTTGCTCTGTCGCCCAGGCTGAAGTGCATTGGTGCAATCTCGGTTCACTGCAACCTCCGCCTCCCAGGTTCAAGTGATTCTCCTGCCTCAGCCTCCCGAGTAGCTGGGACTACAGGCACATGCCACCATGCCTGGCTAATTTTTTTTTTTTTTTTTTTTTTTTTTTTTTGTATTTTTACTAGAGACAGGGTTTCACCATGTTAGCCAGGATGCTCTCGATCTCCTGACCTCATGATCCACCCGCCTCAGCCTCCAAAAGTGCTGAGATTACAGGCGTGAGCCACCATGAATTTCTTAAATAAAAGGTTCAGTATTCACTAAGAAACAGACATTGAACTTCAAGGGGAATAGACATGATTATACAGAGGAAAAATTTTAGAGACAGATTGATTATTTCATTAAGTAAATGTTATTTTTCTGAAAAAACATAGATATGCAAAACATATATTTCTTTTAAGAGAAATCAACACATAAAAGGTTATAAGACTTAAAGCATCTTTTATTTTGTAGTCATGTCAAGTAATTTCTCAGTGACTATGCAGGGAATGCATGACATCTTTTTAACTCATTCGTGCATTAATTACAATAGCAGACATTCATCTAGTGCCTATTAAATACAGAACACAGTGATTGCTGCCTTTATTTAGTGCCTCCCATGTGTCAAGACCGCTATGGTACCTTCTTCCAGTGCACTAGTGAGCATCTCCAGATCAATCAAAGTAGGTTGGTTCCTTGGCATACATCTACCTAGTCTCCTCTGAACAGGGATTTCGTGGGTTGGGACAAATCCAGTTTCTATTATTCATATGAATCACTGCAGAGACACAGGGGTGAAACTGTATCCTTTTGGTGGACCTGCCTGTGTTGGGTGGGATGTTCACATTTTTTCACATTTGATAAAAATCAAGCCTCTTCTGCCTACTCAACACTGGATAAAATGACAGTGTCATACACAGAGAACAGAACACTCCTTTGGTAGCTTCAACATTCTTTTTTTGGCCTCATTTTTCTCCCTCTCTACGGAGTTTTTGAGTCCAAATTTAGTGGTGATGACTAAGAAATTGCCAGGATGTGACAGAGCATTCAGTTCATTGAGTCCTTCCTTGCCATTTTTCGATAGTTGTAACAATTGCCAAGTCTTTTCTCCTGAAGTTGTAGGTGCTATGTTATTCTTAACAGATACTAAATTACACTTGCAGAATCTGTCCATGCAGTGACAACCTCATTTTACATACAACTGATTTCATGATATGGTATTAAGGAAATTCCCTGCAGACTTTTTACTAGTTGATAATTCTGAATCCTAGAATTTCCAATATTTAAATCTGAACATCTGAAATTCAAATTATATAAACAATAATCAAGTGGTCTGCCATGTGCTAACGTGTCATTTTTGTGGAGGGAAGGTAGATTGGGGAAAAAAGTAAGACAAGTTCCCTGCCATCTGGAGCTAATCATACAGTTGTATGAGTCACAGGGCCATGCTAGAGATGTAGATAGAGTTTATGGCAGCACAGATAACAGGTGTGATCAGTTCTGATTGGGAGAGATTATATGTGATTCTGGAAGCAGTCATATTTGAGCTAGGCCTTGGAGGATTAGAGGAAAGCCAGTAGGTAGAGAAACAAAGGAATGACATTCTAAGCAAAGGCATCAGTAAAGCACAAAGGCACACATGGTTCTGTGGTGAATGACACTGGAAGATGACGCTGGAAGGCATGGTAGTGACTGAATTGTGGAGAAGTTTTAAATGTTACATCAAGTTGTTTGTTGTTTTTACTATAGGCAAGGTGAAATCCAAATTTCCCAAGGAAGGGAACTTTGCTTTAGGAAAGCAAACCTGCCAGCTGAAGAGAAGAAACCAGTTAGGAGGTTATGACAGCAGTCCAGTGAAGAGGTAATAAGGCGCAAAGTAGAGCAGTGGCATTGGGAATGGAAGGTGAAGGTCATGGATCACGGACTAGAGAGCACGGGAATGAAATGAAAGGCCCTCTGAAGTGTTAAGTGTGAGCAACTGCCAGGATGGTGGACTCCAATTACTAAGACAGAGAATACAGAAAAAGTAGAGGAAGTGTGGCCCTGTGCTTCAAATATTCTTCCGTTTTCTGTATTGAAAAGCTTAACTAACATGATACCCTCTCTGTGAATCCCTCCCTAGTCCCTCAGTCAGAATTAAGTCTGGCCTTTTCTGTTTTCATACAGCACCTCCTGTAAGCCTCCCTTTCTTTCCTTATGGTAGCACACATTGTATCTATGACATTTGGGTACATGCCTGACACCTACAAATATATGATAAGCTGTCTGAGGCCACATACTACTTACCTATGAATATTTAGCACCAACCAAGTACATAAGGGATCCTTAGAAAATGTGTATTAAATGAATGAATGAATGCTGCTATCTCACAAGACATTAAATGCAGCCCATTTTGGGGACCTGACCTAGAATATGCAATGATCCCATCTCACCATTCTGAAGTCAGCCATACATTGTTTATGTGGCTAATTGGTATCACTTGCCTTGATCATATGCATTTTTCACCAGATTTATTTTCAAATGGTTTGACTCTTTATGAAAGGAAAATCCATTCTCCAATGATGATTTTTTTCCATACAGTGATTTAATTCCCAAAGAATTTCAGCAACATTCTATGTAGTTGTCCTCACCACTAAAGGAAATGTGGAGACTTCTAGTCAAATTTCTTGGTACTTTCTTGGCTTTCTCTATGTTGAGAAATCCTACAAAGAGGAGTTTTCACAGCCCATAAATAGAACATTTTGGTTCCTAACATGTGACAGTTGCCTTAGAAGTACATTGCTTCTTGAGTAGGTTGAATTTGTGTGAATCCTCTGAAGATCTATGAGTATGCCCCTAGGCTGAAATAACCCCCAAAGATACTCCAATTCGTGCATTCTGGGAGCCAGATTGGGAAGCTGAGGGGAGATTAGGCAGATTACTGTGTGAAGCACTGATCGTAGAATCCTAGAAAAAAGGAAAGGAAATTGCTTGAGTGCCTAAATTTCAGAGAAAAGCTGCCTTGCATGAGGAATATATCCCTCTTTGCTGAAGTGACTGAGAGGGCTTCAGATGTTGGTGCTCAGCTAGTGTGTGTTGCTTAAAATGGTATCCAATATGAAAATAAAGAAAGGTAAAACGATGGAGACATTGTTTTTAAAAGACTGGTGCCCCAGAAAGCTTGCAATATTAGTTTGTATACATGTTTTTGATGATAGTACCAAGTGTTTTTCCTGATAACATCTCAGCAAATTAGCAAAAATCTGGTAGTTTAATTGGTGCCTCTATCACATGTAGCTCAGTTAGCATTTTCCTAATAATCTTCCACTCCAAGTAGGCCCTTTGCTACTCTGTGGATTTCTTATAGATTCAAACTATTCATTTCATTTAGCTTAGAAATTATCATTTTTAATGGCTGTTTATTGTATACATAGACACGCGTACACTCAAACACACAAAAGGTGTTTTTTTTTTTTTTCTTTGAAATGGTCTATTGAGGGCAGGAGCCCTTCTTTTGAAAAATCCAGTCTAAAGTAAAAATGGCCAAATGCATGACAGAAAACCACATTCCTGAGTTCAAAGTCCACTGGGCTGCTCTATCATGTCTGCTAGTAAAATCACCGTAAATTCCTTGCTTTTGTATTGATTTGCATGTAAATGTTACTATAAGGCAAGGATGGGGTGAGGGGGGAATTTTTCTTTCTGTCTCAAGTCAAGGTTCATTGATCCAAAAAAAAAAAAATCGATTTGGTTTACCTAAAAGTAAAAGGTAGGCTTTCTTTGTAGCATTCTTTTAGAAACATAGGCAGAAAGCACTGTAACACAGGTTTCAGCCTGAGGCAATTGACAACCATAGTGTATAATAACTCAAGAATCCATGAAAATTAAGTACAAGGACCGAATGTTTTTTTTTTTTTCATATTGAACCCTGAAGGGAACAAAGCTCCATGTGTCAGTTTTGTGCTTGTCTTTTCAGTCCTTGACTCTTGTAGTTGTCCGATATATTTCACTTATGTGGCTTATTCTGATGTTCCCATTACCTATTACAAAGAGAGCTAATCATTGATCAATAACACTTTCACTTACGGCTTTTTCTAAAGCATCATGTGAAATGTTATATATAGTCTGCTGGTTTCCAGTTATGATAGTTTATACTATTAAAATAGAGCACCAATCATGCAAGCTTTTACAAAGTATGTCTTAACCTCCTAAAAGGCAATACCGCATGATTCTACAGGAAATTCGTAGCTATAAACACTGAACTTCTGTTTATATACTTTTGTTGCAGGAACTTTTCACACCTGAGTGCAAATTCAAAGAATCAGTGTTTGAAAATTATTATGTGACATATTCATCAATGATATACCGTCAGCAGCAGTCAGGCCGAGGGTGGTATCTGGGTCTGAACAAAGAAGGAGAGATCATGAAAGGCAACCATGTGAAGAAGAACAAGCCTGCAGCTCATTTTCTGCCCAAACCACTAAAAGGTACATTTGATATTTTGGGAACTATGGATTATGCTACTAAATAATATTTATTTATTAAATTTCAATAGTTTTGGGGGTACAGGTGGTTTTTGGTTACATAGGCAAGCTATTTAGTGGTGATTTCTGAAATTTTGGTGCACTCATCACCCAAGCAGTATACACTGTACCCAATATGTAGTGTTTTAGCCCTCACCCCACTCCCAACCTTCCCCCCACCCAAGTTCCCAAAGTCCATTATATCATGCTTATACTTTGTGTCCTCATAGCTTAGCTCCCACTTAAGTGAGAACATACAATATTTGGCTTTCCATTCCTGAGTTCACTTCGAATAATGGCCTCCAGCTCCATCCAAGTTGCTGTAAAAAACATCATATCATTCTTTTTTATGGCTGAGTAGTATTCCATGGTGTATATATACCACTTTTTTTATCCACTCATTGATTGATGGGCACTTAAGTTGGTTCCATATTTTTGCAATTGTGAGTTGTGCTGCTATAAACATACCTGTGCAGGTGTCTTTTTCATATGGTGACTTATTTTCCTTTCAGTAGCTACCCAGGAGTGAGATTGCTGGATCCAATGCTACTTTTAGTTCTTTAAGGATTCTCCATACTGTTTTCCATAGTGGTTGTACTAATTTACATTCTCACCAGCAGTGTAAAAGTGTTCCCTTTTCACCACATCCATGCCAACATCTGTTGTTTTTTGACATTTTAATTATGGCCATTCTTGCAGCATTTAGGTGGTATCCCATTGTGGTTTAAATTTGCATTTCCCTGATGATTAGTGAGGTTGAACATTTAGAAATAGTAATTTAAAACAGTCCTTAATAATACTTTTGAAAATGAAACAGTTGTTCCACATTAAGACATTTATTTTAAAACCGTACATTTTGTAACACTCAAAAACATTTGCTCTCCTGATTTTAATTTTTCCATAATGCATGTACATATAGTGACAGTTTACTTGTGTAGAAGTAACTTACATGCTAACTCAGGACAGCCAAGACCCCCAAATTATGCTACAGTGTTTCCTGGGCAGAAACATAGGTGTTAAAAATGTGTGTACACAGCTGGGTGTGGTGGCTCACACCTGTAATCCCAGCACTTTGGGAGGCTGAGGCGGGCGGATCAGGAGGTCAGGAGATCGAGACTATCCTGGCTAACATGGGGAAACCCCGTCTCTACTAAAAATACAAAAAAATTAGCCAGGCGTGGTGGTGGGCACCTGTAGTCCCAGCTACTCAGGAGGCTGAGGCAGGAGAATGGTGTGAACCCTGGAGGCAGAGCTTGCAGTGAGCCGAGATCACACCACTGCACTCCAGCCTGGGCGACAGAGCAAGACTCTGTCTCAAAAAAAAAAAAAAAAATAATGTGTGTACTCTTAACACCAGAAAGTTCCTTGGGTCCTCTCTAAGGGCCCAACACATTATTTCAGCAAATTTTGCTTATAGTTTTCCCATGATTATTAGCAAATTAACAGCAGATTAGAAAGGGTGAGGGATAAGAATAGGCTATGGAAGATAGGAATATAAGAAATAGTGAGATATGGTAGAGAAGAGACAGAAAATGCAGGCAAAGCAGAGGAAGACTTCAAAGAGATTACTAGCCTGGGGTTAGAGTAGGGGTTTAGAGTAGAGGCAGACACTGCGCAATTCAAACAAGCATAGCACTGTGTTTTATAGCACGTTTTTTGGAGCCAGACTGCCTAGATTCAAGGCCCAAGTTCACTTTTTACTAACTGGATGGTCTTGAACAGGTTATTTACCTGTGTATGCCTCAAGTCCATCTGTATAATATGGATAAGAGTACTCATAAGATTCTCATAGGGACTAAATGGGATAATGCATGCAAAGCACTTAGAGTAGTATCTAGTGTTATAAGTGTTCCATAACTCTAAGCTATTATGTTTATTTATAGCACAACAATAATAAATTTTACCATTTAATATACCAAGAATTATCCAATACTTAGGCTCTTAAAGTGTTTCATTTTAAAGTACGATAGAAATCAGTGTTTTAAAATATTTTAAATTGTAATATTTGCCTTGCACAGTATGCTATAGATCATATTTAAACTTCTAAGAGGTGTATTAAATGCATTTTTTATTAATCCTCTCTTACATAACCATATGTGATTGAAGTTAGGCATTAAAATTCTTCACACACTACTACACCAAGGCTAGATTTTTGCTTAATCTGATCCTGTCCACTCTCTACTGAGTCCTTGAAAGCAGTGTTTTTCATGTCTGGCTTAAGGCACAGAAGCCTAGTAACCAAAAGAAAAGTTGAGGACCAGTGCGGTGTGCCCATGTTTTTAATGTATTTTTTTCTCTTTTTCCTTTTCTGAATTTAATTTATAATTGACATAAAAATTGTATATATTTATTATGAACAAGATTTTTGAAATATGTATACATTGTGGAATAGCTAAATCAAGCTCATTAACATATGCATTACCTCACACTCTTATCATTTAGGTGTGTAGAACAGAACACCTACAAGCTATTCTTAGAAATTTTCACGATCGGTATGCCCATTTGAAGGCCTTTTACACCATCTTTGTGTGCTTTTCAGTGGCCATGTACAAGGAGCCATCACTGCACGACCTCACGGAGTTCTCCCGATCTGGAAGCGGGACCCCAACCAAGAGCAGAAGTGTCTCTGGCGTGCTGAACGGAGGCAAATCCATGAGCCACAATGAATCAACGTAGCCAGTGAGGGCAAAAGAAGGGCTCTGTAACAGAACCTTACCTCCAGGTGCTGTTGAATTCTTCTCGCAGTCCTTCACCCAAAAGTTCAAATTTGTCAGTGACATTTACCAAACAAACAGGCAGAGTTCACTATTCTATCTGCCATTAGACCTTCTTATCGTCCATACTAAAGCCCCATTATTTAGATTGAGCTTCTGCAAAAGAATGCCAAGCATTTCAGTGAACTAAATCTGGGAGAAGGACTGCCAAATTTTCTCATGATCTCACCTATACTTTGGGGATGATAATCCAAAAAGATTTCACAGCACTAATGCTGATCAAAATTTGCTCTCCCACCAAGAAAATTTCAAAGACCACAATTGTTCTTCAAAAACAAACAAAACAAAACATAACAAAATTAACTGCTTAAATGTTTTGTCGGGGCAAACAAAATTATGTGAATTGTGTTGTTTTCTTGGCTTGATGTTTTCTATCTACGCTTGTTTCACATGTACTCTTTTCTTTGGCATAGTGCAACTTTATGATTTCTGAAATTCAATGGTTCTATTGACTTTTTGCGTCACTTAATCCAAATCAACCAAATTCAGGGTTGAATCTGAATTGGCTTCTCAGGCTCAAGGTAACAGTGTTCTTGTGATTTTACCAATTTTTTTTTTTTTTTAGATTTGTAGTATTCTGGTCAAGTTATTGTGCTGTACTTTGTGCGTAGAAATTGAGTTGTATTGTCAACCCCAGTCAGTAAAGATAACTTCAAAAAATTATCCTCAAGTGTAGATTTCTCTAAATTCCATTTGTGTATCATGTTAAACTATTGTTGTGGCTTCTTGTGTAAAGACAGGAACTGTGGAACTGTGATGTTGTCTTTTGTGTTGTTAAAACAAGAAATGTCTTACCTGTATATGTATGAGTCCTCCTGTCATTGTATTTGGCATATGAATATTGTGTACAAGGAATTGTTAAGACTGGTTTTCCCTCAACAACATATATTATACTTGCTACTGGAAAAGTGTTTAAGACTTAGCTAGGTTTCCATTTAGAGCTTCATATCTGTTGCATGGAAGAAAGTTGGGTTCTTGGCATAGAGTTGCATGATATGTAAGATTTGTGCATTAATAATTGTTAAAAATCTGTGTTCCAAAAGTGGACATAGCATGTACAGGCAGTTTTCTGTCCTGTGCACAAAAAGTTTAAAAAAAGTTGTTTAATATTTGTTGTATACCCAAATACGCACCAAATAAACTCTTTATATTCATTCAAAGAATAATCTTCCAACATGTATTTATTGAGTGTCCATTATGTGCCAGTAACTGACGTAGCAACTGGAAGTAAACATTGTATAATGTAGATAAGGTCACTGTCCTCAGATAATCTACAGTCTAGAGATTCATATTAACATGAACACTTTAAAATGTGTTTATTTTACTAGTTACCGTACCTGGACTTCAGATTGGTACAGAGGAATTCACGTTCCCATTCAGTGGTCAAATTATACAAATGAGACCTTTGTGCTAATATTTTCTCTGCCACTCACAGTGTCATTTCCCGTCTCTGTTGCTTATTTCTCTCCTCTCTAGAGCGAATACACAGGACTAAATATCTAGTATCGTTTCTACCTTTGAGAACTGAAGGAAAATGTACAATTGTTTTTAATGTTGATGACTTTTCTCTAGCTCCCCAAAGCTGCACTGTCTGGCAATGAACACTTTGAAAACAGTCAATGCAGATGGTCCCTGACTTGCAATAGTTCAACTTACATTTTTGGGGGCTTTACAGTGGTACAGAAGCAATAGGCATTTAGTAGAACTCATACTTTAAGCACCCATACAACCATTTTGCTTTTTATTTCCAGTACAGTATTCAATAAATGACAGGAGATACTCAACATTTTATTACAAAATGTGCTTTGTAGTGCACGATTTTGTCCAACTGTAAGCTAATATAAACGTTCCAAGCACATTTAAAGTAGGCTAGGCTAAGCTATGATGTTTGCTAGGTTAGGTGTATTAAATGCATTTTCAACTTAAGATGGGTTTATTGGTATGTGAGCCCATCGTAAGTAAAGGAACATCTGTATATAGAGGGAAGAATTGTGAAATACATAAAATGTAACTGACTAGTGTTTTTCAGAGCATCTGCAAATAAAATTACTGGGGCTCCAAACAGCCTGCTTTTGCAAGGAGGGGAGACTCCTCTTTTCTATGATGTTTGGACTAGATTCAGCATGAGCTCCTACCCCTGCCCACCCCAGCCCAGTCTAGTCACCTCGTGATTTCATCATAAGTCCTCCTCATCCTGCTTCATCCTGCCTGAGCTCTAAAGCACACCTACATGAGGTAAGCCCACCTGCCTTTTTCAAATGCAGGAGCCTTTGTACCATGTTTTAAAAATCAGGAGACTCTCGCTCAACCACCTCTCCCTGTTAACTCTTATTAATTTTTAATCAGTAGGGAAAATTGTACATTATCTCCCTCTTTCTCTAAGAACTTTGAAGTTTGGTCATTGACTACTTCGGTTGCTGGTCTTCCTTTTTTTATTGTTCAGAAATAGTGTAGGTCTGCTGGTAATAAGCATATTAGCACAATGGGGGTCTCAGGGATGCCTGCATTAATAGGATGGAGTCAAAATGCCCGGGAACAATCCTTTACCGCCAGCATTCTTTTTGAGCTGCCTTAAAGTTGTTTTAAACAGACGGTGGTGTTAACATAAATTAATAAGTAAATAAATAGTCTTCAAATAAACCTTCCTACAAGTGATGATATCAATACTTTCACACATCTTCATTACACACACACATACACACACACCCTTTCCCACCCCACCCCCTCACGCACATCTTTTAGTAGCATTCCTCCTGGCAGAAAATATTAGTCTTGCCACCTAACTGATGAAAGAAAAAAGAAGACTCTTTAGTCAAATAGTTGTGGGAAACACTTCAAATACTATTGGGTCTCAGATATTAGCTCACATCAGAATCACCTGGAAGGCTTATAAGACTCAGATCACCGGACTTCACCTTCAGAGTTTCTGACTGAGTGAGTCTTGTGTGGGCCCAAAACTTGCCTTTTCTAACAAGTTTCCAGGTGATACTGAGGCTGCTGGTCCTTGGGACTTTGAGAACCACTGCTATTCGTTCGTTCTCATGCTGCTATAAAGATAATACCTGAGACTGGGTAATTTATAAAGGAACGAGGTTTAATTGACTCACAGTTCTGCATTGCTGGGAAGGCCTCAGGAAACTTACAGTCATGGCAGAAGATGAAGGGGAAGCAAGGACCTTTTTCACATGGCAGCAGGAGAGAGAATGGGAAAGCGCCACTTATCAAACAATCACATTTAGTGAGAACTCCCTCACTATCTTGAGACAGCACGGTGAAACTGCCCCAAGGATCCAGTCACCTCCCACCAGGTCAGTCCCCCAACACATTGGGATTACAATTCTAATGAGGTTTAGGTGGGGACACAGAGCCAAACCATATCACACTGGCATACACTATTCCTTTCTTCAGGATTAGTGTGAATCAGCAGATTAATTTCTGAAAAGTCTTGTGTTAAAGAAATCTGTTTGACTTTTACAAATGCTGAGACAAACTTATTTGGCCACAAAGCCACGTTTTCATGGAGCGTCTATTAACATTGCAGTAGAGTAGTAGTCCTCAAGCTTTTTATGGGTACCTGAATCATCTGTGACGTTTTGTATGCTTCTTTTGTTTCAGGCTTGGCCTGGGAATCTCCTGAATCTGATACCTACTGTTCTATACCCATAGCACTTAATGTCGGTGTTCTATGGCCTAACACTTAATGTCAGTTTTCCACCCCATATGTGAATGTATATTCAGTCATTACACTGTATTTAGGCTGAGGTTGAATATGGAAAAGAAAACAACACTTTCTTCAGGCTTTTTTGCAAGTTTTTCAAAGCAAAACAGGCTTCAATTCCCCCTTCCAAGAGTTTTGTTTGTACCCAAAGAGAATACATGCTCATTGCCATGGAATCCTTAAAGGACTGAGAGGGAAGTGATCTGTGGCACTCCTCCACTCCCTAACCAGTACATTTGTTCCAGTTTTAAGCCAGTCAAGCTCACTGAAGAGTTTTTCAAAGACCTCAGCTACATGGATTTAACTTTTCCAAGCATCCGTTGTCGAAATGAACGTATGAGGGAAAATGAATATCTCTTCATCTACATCAGCTGACCATAACTATTCTGTGGATAAGGGGTGGTGGGATCAGAACTGATAACCATTTTCAACAAATTTCATACGAATGTGTCTTAGAAGGCTCATTTAGATGAGATATCCTTCATGGGTAAAATTGAAATGTGCCTTCACTGGCAGAGTCTTTAAACAACAATCTCTTCAAGACAGTCTACACTTTTTTCTATTGTTTCTGAAAATCCTTTCAACCTCTATTCAAAGCCATTTTTGTACTTTAGAAATTGATTACAGCGGGACTCTAATTGCCAGTACAAAAATCTGTACAGGGATATGGCAGTGGTATAATAGATGACCATTTCCAATTATAAAACAATTAGCAAAGTATAGCTAGGTCAGGCCACTAGTACCCTTCAAATTCTTAACCATATTTACAAAGACAACTTTTCATAAGTTTTATTGCGCTGTCCACAAAGATGCGGTCTCATGGTTTCACACGACTGAGAATGCTATAAGTAGTAGTATACTCAAAAGAACGTGTCTCTAATTCTGGACTGCTCTTTATCTCCAAGAAACAGAGAGAGAGAGAATGAAAAAAATCCCAGCTTGGAGGAATTTTGGAAGTTACTCTTTCTTTCGTGAACCATCACATATTCTGGGCCTTTTTAATCTTTAAACACTGTTACTATTAGAGGTTGGTTTGAATTTGTTGCACAGAGAACAATAATCTGTGACAAATCAATGAACTCCTTTGCTAATATCACATGCATGAGTACAAGTATCTTGTATTTCTCATCACATTTACCATAATAAAGAATGCAGACAAGTAGAATATATGACATCATTTTGGGGATTTTCCAATTTCTATGTGGGCATACTGGAAGAAGTTTGTAACAGTTGCAATTCTGTCACAATGCAGGAAGTCTTTCTAGAACACACAATGTGGATGATTTTCAGTTTTAGAACTGTAAACTAATTAACCAAATGTCAATTCAGTTTCTCATTTTTTATTAGTTTTTGTTACAAACACTTCCTCTCTATTTCTGTTTTGTACAAACACTTCACACACACACACACACACACACACACACACACACAGGCACACACATAGATGTACCTCCAAAAGAACTCAGAGATGCTGTCTTCCTCTGGGAGGATGATCATATGTCTATTCAGTTGGGAGAACGGAGCAGTCAAGTTCAAAAATCCATGGCTCTCTGGCTTCAGAAGCTATCCTTTCAGCCATGACACTTGCGTACACTAAATAGTATTGCCCAGGTTTGCCCTGCAACGTGTTAGCATATCTGCATATTTTATATTCTAATAATGTATATGCTCTTAATTTGTTTTTAATGCTGTGTAAAGGTAGCAATTAGAGTAGGAGAAATGTATGGGACAATGATTGAGTAAAAATTCAGCTCCTTTGAGTCAATCACTCAGCTTGTTGGCACAGTAGATATTTAATACCTTAAATACTGTCAGTGCTGCACAGCACATTACTGAGGCCTGGATAAAGCATTCACACAAAGATCAATTGATTGAAACTGCATCAATTTTGTAGAAAAAGATATTCTGGGGTTTAGTAACAGAGAATTTTTCTTTCCTTACTGGGATTAATACAGTGGGACTCCAATTGAAAGTATTCCGTTTTATGTTCTTCACATATGGAAACCTCTCTGTCACTAATACCCTGGGACAAACTGGATGATTACAATCCAAGTGTTATTTTCTTCTTCAAAAGTTTCAAAACCAGAATGAATTAGTTCTCCAAGTCTGGCTATACTATAGTTTTCTTCTTAATGTAAAACAGCTGAATAAAATGGCTTGAAAAATGTTTGACTTTCGTCTTTTTTTTTTTTTTTTTTTTTTTTTTTTTTTTTTTTTTTTTTTTTTTTTTTTTGAGACGGAGTCTCGCTCTGCCGCCCAGGCTGGAGTGCAGTGGCCGGATCTCAGCTCACTGCAAGCTCCGCCTCACGGGTTTAGGCCATTCTCCTGCCTCAGCCTCCCGAGTAGCTGGGACTGCAGGCGCCGCCACCTCGCCCGGCTAGTTTTTTGTATTTTTTAGTAGAGACGGGGTTTCACCGTGTAAGCCAGGATGGTCTCGATCTCCTGACCTCGTGATCCGCCCGTCTCGGCCTCCCAAAGTGCTGGGATTACAGGCGTGAGCCACCGCGCCCGGCGACTTTCATGAGTCTTAAGGACGTTTCAAAATACACCACCAATATATTTACCAACATATTTAGTGCCAGATATACACAAAACAAACACTATCCTATTGTTTGTGTGCGTGTGTGTGTGTGTGTGTGTGTGTGTGTGTGTGTAGCAGGACACTAACTAATGAAGTCATGTTGCTATTCTTAGGGAAGTTTGGGTAAAGAGAGCTTCAAAGTTCCTTGGAGTCACCTGCAAGGCTAACTGTACTAAAGCCGAATTTGCATGATCTTCTTTCTACAAACTCAGTGTAGAGTGGTAGATAGACATGCAAGCATCACACTTAGATTATAATAAATGCGGTAATATAAAAAGCAAAATGGAGGAAAAATTTTTGTTAGGAAAATTTAAACATTTTCAAGGAAGAGTTAATTTTTCAGTGGAGTCTTAAAAGATGAGTAGGAATTCAACAGCCGGAAAGGAAGTGTAGATGCTCAATGTCAAATAAAACAAAACAGAACAGAATAGTATAAGTGAAGGCATAGAGCTTCACATGAAAGGCACAAGAAATAGCACTGGGTATCTCAAAAATATTAATTAGCCTAGTGTTGCTGGACAATGAGGGGCAGAGCCCCTGGTATGCAAATGATGTCTGGGAAAGGAGCAATCTTTCTATAATTCCTCATTCCATCATACCTCATTACCAGAAAGAGATGATGAGCCACTTAGGTCTGTATTATTTGAGCATCTCTGTAATGGAGTTGCTGTATATGTTTTGTAGAAACCTAATGAGTAAATTATTCTCGTCAGTAGATAAAATGAAAGAAAATGGACTATGAGCAAAGTGTGATTCACAACCTTGCCTATTAGGCTATAGAAGATTGCCCTACTAATTCCTCCCTTTCTTCTATTGAACAATCTGTATTTTGCCTGCTCAAAAAGGAATTCTTCAAGTTATAAGGGTAGTTTGACCAGTACAATCATATAAAAAAAATCAGCAAAATTATGTTCTAACAACATCTTCCCATCTAACGTGCACATTTTATTTTTTTAAGGTAACATAATTACTGTGAACAACCTAAATGGTATATAAAGGTGAAAAATTAAAATAATTCTTTTTTTTTTTTTTTTTTTTTTTTTTTTTTTTTTTTTAAATAATTCTTTTTTACAACTCCACGTTACCTCAACCCCTAGACCCTGGTAACCACCATTCAACTCTCTGTTTCCGTTAGTTCAACTTTTTAAGATTCAATGATGTCCTAGTATTTTTTCTTTTTGCATCTGGCTTTTTCAGTTAGTTTGCTTATATCAAAATGCTCTGAAGTTTCATCCATGTTTATGTAAATAGAAAGAGTTCCCTCTTTATATGGCTAAGGTATATATATATATATATCTATGTATAAAATTTTCTTTCTTCATTCATCTGTCCGTGGGCACTTAGGTTGTTCCGTAACTTATCTATTGTGAATAATGGTGCAATGGGAGTGCATACTGATTTCATTTCCTTTGGATATATAACCAGAAGTGGGAATGCTGGATCATATAGTAGTTCTGTTTTTACTTTTATGAGGATCTCCGTACTGTTTTACATAATGGCTATACTAATTTACCTTCCCATAAACAGTGTACAATAATGCCTCCTTACCAACACTTATTATCTTTTAACTTTTGGATAATATTATTCCTATTAATAACACGTGTGAGGTGATACTGCATTGTGGTTTTGACTTGCATTTCCCTTACGATTAATGATGTTAAGTACCTTTTCAGATATATGTTGGCCATTTGTATGTCTTCCTTGGAGAGATGTCTATTCAGCTCCTTGGTCCATTTTTCAAAATAGGGTTATTTGTATTTTTGCTATTGAGTTGTATGAGTTCCTTATATATTTTGGATATTAACCCCTTATGAGAAATATGGATTGCAACTCTTTTCTCCTATTCCACAGGTTGCCTTTTCATTTTGTCAATTGTTTCCTTTGCTAGGCAGATACTTTCTAAAATTTTATTTAGTTTTTGAAACAGGGTCTCACTCTGTCACCCAGGCGGAGTGCAATGGCATGATCATGGCTCACCACAGCCTTGGCCTCTGCAGGATCAGGTGATCCTCCCACCTCAGTTTTTGTATTTTTAGTAGAGATGGAGTTTCACCATGTTGCCCAGGCTGGTCTCAAACTCCTGGGCTCGAGCCATCTTGCCTGCCTTGGGACCTCCCAAAGTGTTAGGATTAGAGGTATAGGCCACCATTAGCTTTGAAACTTTTGAATTTAATGTAGTCTGACTTGTGTATTTTTACTTTGTTGCATTGTGCTTTTGGTGTTACAGCCAAAAAAAGTTATTGCGAAGACCAATGTCAGAGACCTTATTTCTTATTCTAGTAATTTTACAGTTTTAGGTCTTATGTTTAAGTTTTTAATAGATTTTGAGTTGATTTTAATGTATGGTGTTGGATAAGGGTCCAGTTTCATTATTTTGTATTTGGATATTCAATGTTTAAAATACCATTTATTAAATGGACTATGTTTCCCCATGATGTATTTTTAGTGCCTTTGTTGAAGATTAGTTGATCATATATGTGTGGGTTTGTTTCTTGGATTTCTCTTCTGTTCCATTGGTCTATGTGTCTGTTTCTATGCAAATACCATACTGTTTGGATTACTATAGCTTTATAACATAATTTGAAATAAGGAAATGTGATACCTCTAGTTCTAAACTTCTTTCTCAAGATTGTTTTAGATCTTTGGCAACTTATGTGGTTTCATATAGATTTAAGAATTTTTTTTCTGTTTCTGTAAAAAATTATATTAAGGTTTTGATAGGGCTTGCTTTGAATCTGTAGATCACCTTGGTTAGTATCAACATTTTTGCAAAATTAATTCTTCTAAACTATGAACACAGGATACTGTTGCATTTATTTCTCTTCTTCATTACTTTAATCAGTATTTTATAGTTTTTAATGTACAGATTTTTCACCTCCTTGGTTAAATTTATTCCTAAATAAGTTTTCCTTTTTGATGCAATTGCAAATGGGATTGTTTTTCTCATTTATTTTATTTTGTTTGTTTGTTTTTGAGATGGAGTCTTGCTCTGTCACCCAGGCTGGAGTGCAGTGGTGTGATCTTGGCTCATTGCAACCTCTGCCTCCCAAGTTGAAGAGATTCTCTTGCCTCAGCCTCCCGAGTAGCTGGGATTACAGGCACCTGCCACCATGCCCGGCTAATTTTTGTATTTTTAGTAGAGATGGGATTTCACCATGTTGGCCAGGCTGGTCTCAAACTCTGGACCTCAGGTGATCTGCCTTCCTCAGCCTCCCAAAGTGCTGGGATTACAGGCGTGAGCCACTGCACTCAGCCACTAATTTACTTTTTGGATAGTTCATTGTTAGTGTACAGAAACAACTGCTTTTTTATGTTGATTTTGTATCAACATTGGTGAATTCCACCCAACATTTGAAGAAAAACTAATATCAATCCTTCTCAAAATCTTCCAAAAAAAATGAAGAGAAAGAAGCACTTCCAAACTCATTTTATGAAGCCAGCATTATTCTCATACCATTCCAGACGAGGACACTACAAGAAAAAAAAATTACAGACCCAAATCCCTGTTGAACACAGATGCAAAAATCCATAACAAAACACTAGCTAAAAGAACCTAACATCATACTTGAAGGATCATTCACCATGATCAAGTGGGATTTCACCAATTTCACTTGGATAGAATTCACCAATGTTGATTTAAAAAAACATAAAAAATCAGTTGTTTCTTCACACAAACAATGAACTATCCAAAAAATAAATTAAGAACACAATCCCATCTGCAATTGCAAAAAAAAAAAAAAAAAAAAAAAGACTTAGAAATAAATTTAGCAAAGGAGGTGAAATATCTGTATATTAAAAACTATAAAATATTGATGAAAGTAATTGAAGACAAATGGAACAGAACCCGGCCGGGCGCGGTGGCTCAAGCCTGTAATCCCAGCACTTTGGGAGGCTGAGGCGGGCGGATCACAAGGTCAGGAGATCGAGACCATCCTGGCTAAC
This sequence comes from Rhinopithecus roxellana, assembly GCF_007565055.1. NCBI lineage: Eukaryota > Metazoa > Chordata > Mammalia > Primates > Cercopithecidae > Rhinopithecus > Rhinopithecus roxellana. Next base: position 111,670,552 of record NC_044555.1, on the reverse strand, counting down.
ACGGTGAAACCCCGTCTCTACTAAAAAGTACAAAAAACTAGCCGGGCGAGGTGGCGGGCGCCTGTAGTCCCAGCTACTCGGGAGGCTGAGGCAGGAGAATGGCGTGAACCCGGGAGGCGGAGCTTGCAGTGAGCTGAGATCCGGCCACTGCACTCCAGCTTGGGCGACAGAGCGAGACTCCGTCTCAAAAAAAAAAAAAAAAAAAAAAAGGAACAGAACCCTTTGTTCATAGATTAGAATAATTTATATTACTGAAATGTTAACACTAAACAAAGTGATCTACAGAGTCAATGCAATCTCTATCAAAATCTTAATAGAATTTTTTACAGAAATAAAGAAATTCTAAAATTCATATGGAACCACATAAGTCCCCAAAAATCTTTACAACTTTACTGAATTTATTTATCACTTCCAACATTTTTAATTTCTGTTGGCGTCATTGGGTTTCAGTATTGAAGACCATGTGGTTTGAAACAGAGACCATTTTACTTCTTCCATCCTGATTTGCATGCATTTTATTTCTTTTTCTCGACTTGTTGCTCTAAGCAGAACTTCAAGTACCATGTGGAATAGAAGTGGCAAGAGTGAGCATTCTCTTCTTGATCCTGATTTCAGAAGAAAAGCTTACAGCATTTCACTACTGAATATGATGTTAGATATGAGTTTGTCATATATATGGCCTTTGTTATGTTTAGGGATATTCCTTCTCTAACTAATTTTTTTAAAGTTTTCATCATGAAAGGATGTTGATTTTTTTCAAATGCTTTTTCTGTATCTGTTGAAATGATCATATGATTATTATCCTTCATTGTCTTATTGTTCATATTTATTGATTTGAGTATGTTGAGCCATCCTTGTATCCCAGGGATAAATCCCACTTGATTATGGTGAATGATCTTTTTCATGTGATGTTAAGTTCTTTTAGCTAGTATTTTGTTGTGGATTTTTGCATCTGTATTCAACAGGGATTTGGGACTGTATTCTTTTTTTGTCCTTGTAGTGTCCTTGCCTGGCTTTGGTAGGAGAATAATGCTGGTTTCATAAAATGAGTTTAGAAGTGTTCCTTACTCTTCGTTTTTTGGAAGATTTGAGAAGGATTGGTATTAGATTTTCTTTAAATGTTGGGTAGAATTCACCACTGAAGCCATCTGGTTCTGGGCTTTACTTTGTTAGGAAGTTCTTTTTTAAAAAATTGCTGATTCAATATTCTTTTTCATTATTAGTCTCTACAGATTCTCTATTCATGATTCAGTCTTGCTAGGTTGTGGTATGTTTCTAGAAATTTATCTATTTCCTCTAGATTGCCCAACATGTGTATAATTGTTCATAATAGTCTCTAATGATCATTTACATTTCCATGGTATTGGCTGTAATGTCTTCTCTTTCATTTTTAGTTACTCTGGCTACAGGCTTGTCTGTTTTTCAGTCTTTTCAAAAAACAACTCCGTTTTATTGCTCTTTTTTATTTTTCTAGTTTCTATTTCACTTTTTTCTGATCTGATATTTACTTCATTCCTTCGTCTGACTTTGGGATTAGTTTATTGTTCTTTTATACTTCCTTGAGGTGTAGGTTGTTCATTTGATTTTGTTTTTCTTAAGGTAGGCATTTATCACTATAAACTTCCTTCTTAGAAATGCCTTTTGCTGCATCCCATATATTTTGGTATATTGTTTTTCCACTTTTGTTTGTCTCAAGTTTTTTAAATTTTTCTTTTGATTTGCTCTTTGATTCTTTGGATATTTAGGAGTGTGTTGTTTAATTTCCATATACTTGTGAATTTTAGTTTTCCTCCCTTTATTGATTGACAATTTCTTACCATTGTGATCAGAAAAGATATTTGGTATGATTTCAGTCTTCTTAAGTTTGTTAACACTTGTTTTGTGGCCTAACATTTGATGTATCTTCAAAATGTACCTGCGCAATTACTTGGGAAGAATGTACATTCTGTTGCTTTTGTAGGGAATGTTTTGTATCTGTTAAGTCCATTTGATCTAAAGTGTAGTTCAAGTCAATTCCCTATTGATTTTCTGTCTGGGTGATCTGTCCATTGTTGAAAGCAGGGTATTAAATTCCTCTACTACTATACCATTACAGTCTATATTTCCTGTTCAGATCTATTAATATTTGCTTTATATATTTAGGTGATCCAATGTTGGGTGTCTATATATTCAAAATAGCATCTTGTTGATGAATTGACTCATTTATTGTTTTATAATGACATTCTTTGTCTCTTGTTACAGTTTGTGACTTTAAGTCTATTTTATCTGGTATAGTATAGCTGTCTCTGCTTCTTTCTGGTTTCTATTTACATGCAATATCTTTTTAATCTCTTCACTTTCAGTTTGTATGTGTCCTTGCAGCTAAAGTGACTGTCTTATAGATAGCAAGAACTTAGGTCTTCCTTTTTCATCCATTCAGCCACTCAGTGTCTTTTGATTAGATAATTTAATCTATTTACATTAAAATTAATTATTTATAGGTAAAGACATACTATTGCTATTTTGTTAAATGTTTTTTAGCTGTTTTGTGAGTTTTTTTGTTTCTTTCTTCCTCTCTTGCTGTCTTTCTTTGTGACTGATGATTTTCCTATAGTACTATGGTTTGATTTGGTTTTTTCTTAATTTTTATTTTTATTTTAAGTTCCAGGGTACATGTGCAGGATATGTGGGTTTGTTACACAGGTAAACATGTGCCATGGTGGTTTACTGCACCTTCAACCTAACACTGAGGTATTCAGCCAAGTCTGTATTAGCTATTTTTCCTAACATTATCTCTCCCCACACCCCACCCCTCTTGACAGGCCCCAGTGTGTGTTGTTCCCCTCCCTGTGTCCATGCGTTCTCATTTTTCAGCTCTCACTTATAAGTGAAAATATGCAGTGTTTGGTTTTCTGTTCCTGCATTAGCTTCCTAAGAACAATGGCTTCTAGTGCCATCTGTGTCCCTGCAAATGACATGATCTCATTCCTTTTTATTGCTGCATAGTATCCCATGGTATATATATGCCACATTTTCTTTATCCACTCTATCATTGATGGGCATTTGGGTAGGCTCCATGTCTTTGCTCGTTTGAACAGTGCTACAGTGAACATACATGTGCATGTATCTTTGTAATAGAATGATTTATGTTCCTTTGGGTATATACCTAGTAATGGGATTGCTGGGTCAAATGCTATTTCTGGGTTCTAGATCTCAGAGAAATCACCACACTGTCTTCCACAATGTTTGAACTAATTTACTTTCCCACCAACAGTGTAAAAGTGTTCCTATTTCTCTGCAACCTTGCCAGCATCTGTCATTTTTTGACTTTTTAATAATCACCATTGTGACTGGCATGAGATAGTATCTCCTCATGGTTTTGATTTGCATTTCTTTAATGATCAGTGATGTTGAACTTTTTTTCATGTTTGTTGACCTCATGAATGTCTTTTTTTGAGAAGTGTCTGTTCATGTCCTTTGCTCACTTCTTGATTTTTTTTTTTTTTTCTTGTATATTTGCTTAAATTCCTGGTAGATTCTGGATATTAGACCTTTGTCAGATGGATAGATTGCAAAATTTTTCTCCCACTCTGTAGGTTGCATGTTCACTCTGATAGTTTCTTTCTTTTTTTTATATTATACTTGAAGTTCTGGAGTACATGTGCAAAATGTGCAGGTTTGTTACATAGGTATACACGTGTCATGGTGGTTTGCTGCACCCATCAACCTGTCATCTATATTAGGCATTTCTCCTAATGCTTTGACTTCACTATTTCTTTAATTTGATTGAGTATCCTGTGGATGTTTTTCTGTTACATTTTTTATTTTATTCATTGTATTCTTCAGCTTCAGAATTTGTTTGTTTGTTTGTTTTTCACAGTTTCTATCTCTTTGTTGAACTTATCATTTTGGTCATGCATTGTTTTCCTGATTCTACTGACTTCTCTGTCTATATTCTCATGTAGCAACCAAAGCTTATTTAAAACAATTATTTTTAATATTTTGTCAGGAAATTTGTAGATCTCCATTTTTTTTTTGTTGGTAACTGGAAAATTATTGAGTTTCTTTGGTGGTATTATATTTGTGTTGTTTTTGGCAGGTGTTTCTTGAAATCTCATGTTGCCATGTTCACATTTGAAGAAGTAGTCACCTCCTTCAGTCTATACTGCCTGGCTTCAGAAGAGAAACAGTTATACCAGTTAGCCTGACTGGGGAAACTAAGACTCTTGCACATCCTTTCTGTAGATGTGTCACTCAACCTCTTTTTGAGAAATTTTAAAATTATCTGTTTTTTCTTAATTTCATAAAACCAAACCAAATTCTGAGAGTTTCCCATTTGTTTTCTCTAATATGGTGCCCTAAAGTGTTCAAGTTCGTGTGCCTTCTCCCATTCCCACAGAGTCAAGCTGCCTGCCTCTGCATGCTCACAAGTTCACACTCACTGTCAGGGTTTGGGCCATGTGCAGGGAGCAAGCCAAGGTAGAGGAAGGAGGGAGACATGCAAAGTTTCAGGAGCACCCATGTGTCAGTTTCGGGGGTCTGCAGTTCAGGCATCCCAAGCCACTAGTGGGTCTCCTGATGGAGTCTATGAAATTGTTAGTAGCATATGTGTCCCTTTGTTGAATTTCAGTCTCTGGTTGCTATGAGTTCCTACCTCTATTCCCTGCTCACAGCCTCTCAGTCACTCAGCCATGATGATTCCCTCAGTATTCTGAGTGGGGAGAGAAAGAAGTAGGCCTCTTGGTCAGTGTCCCATATGGCTAGGAAAGCCAGGCATTCATTTACTACACTCTCCCTTTCACCCATTGGAGAAATCATGCATCAAAGGTGTATCTCTTGGCATTGAGTTCTGCTAGCTTGAGAGAGGGATGACATAAGTAGTGAAACTATTTTATGGTTCTTTTCAATGTGCCTATTCTCATAATTGTTTTGCTCCATCTGTGAGCTGGACTATCAGACTCCCACAAAGGTACTCTCATACTTGAGTGTTTGTCAAAATTGTAGATAGTGGAGAAATGACAGGAGAAAATTCCTATTCTGCCATCTTGCTGACATCACCCCAATATCTAAAATGCATACTTTAATTATTTTTTTTCTTGAATAAAGTGTATTTTGGAATTGTTGAATTTTGCAAAATAATTTAAAATATTCTCTCTTTTTTTTTTCTCTCTCTCTCTCTGGGGTTGAGGTCTCACTCTGTCACCCAGGATGGATGACAGTGGCACAATCGCTGCTCACTGCAGCCTCGAATTTCTTGGTTCAAGTGATCCTCCCACTTCAGCCTCCCAAGTAGCTGGGACTACAAGGCATGTGTCACCATGCCCAGCTAATATTTTTAAATTTTTTGTAGAGATGGGGGTCTCATTATGTTGCCCAGGTGGGTCTTGGACTCCTGGCTTCATGTGGTCCTCCCACCTCCTCCTCCCAAGTCATGAAGATTCCAATTGTGAGTCACTGTGCCCAGCTATCCCCCCCTTCTCTTTTTCTCTCACACACATGTACATGCACAGACACACACACATCTCATGTTCGTTCTCTTTACCATGATGATCCTTGGTTCTCTTACACAGCTTCTTTCAGTTTACCTTACAATTTAACTCAACACAAATTTTAAAAAACCTATAGTTACAATTTAATTTGGCTTCGTCCACACCTCTAACCAATTTGATACAATCTCCAAGTTAAGGTTACAAGTTAGTTGATTATATTCATTTCCAAATATTTCACCCAACATTTCATTATGAAAATGTTCAATCAAACACACTGAAAAATGTAAGGAATTATACAGTCATATACAAACTTTTTTATGTTTCTTTTTACACAAATATATGCATCAATTAATGCTCTTATCTATAAAATAATTATTTTTTTCATTTCAAAATAAGTTACAGACATCAATACACTTCATCTTTAAACTCTTTATCATGCATATCAGGAGGTAGAGTTTAATATTTCTATACTTCTTTGGGGGATAAATGGAGCTAAACTTATATACTGTATCGTATACAAACCTGTTAGGTATACCAATTCATGTGTACTGACAAATGCGTACTCATGTAACAGAAACTCCTTTCAAGATGTAGAATATTCCTTTCACTACAAATATTAATCAGCAAGACAATGGGGCAAATGTCTCTAGGGCATGTCAGAGACCTTTACTGCAGCCTCTCCCACTACAGGCCAGGAGGCCTTGAAGGAAAAAAATGGTTTAGTGGGTCAGGCCGCAGGCTCCCCCTTACTCTTTGCAGCCTTGAGACATGGTGCCCTGTGTCCCAGCTGCTTCAGCTCCAGCTGTGGCTAAAAGGGGCCAACATACAGCTCAGGCCATTGTTCCAGAGAGTGCAAGCCCCAAGCTTTGACAGCTGACACATGGTGTTGGGCTTGCAGGTGCACAGAAGTCAAGAATTGAGGTTTGGGGACCTCTGCCTAGATTTCAGAGGATGTATGGAAATGCCTGGATGTCCAGGCAGAAGTCTGCTGCAGAGGTGGAGCTCTCAGGGAGAACCTCTGCTAGGGCAGTGCAGAAGGGAAATGTGGGGTTGGAGCTCCCACACAGAGTCTTCACTGGGGCATTGTGTAGTGGAGCTCTGAGAAGACAGCCATAGTTCTCCAGACCCCAGAATAGTAGATCTACCAATAGCTTGCACCATGCACCTGGAAAAGCCACAGGCACTTAACACCTGCCCATGAAAACAGCTGTGAGGGTGGCTGTATCCTGCAAAGCCACAGGGGAAGAGCTGCCCAAGGCTGTGGGAGCCCCCCTCTGGCTTTATTGTGACCCAGATAGATGTGAGACATGGAGTCTAAGGAGATCATTTTGGAACTTTAAGCTTTAACAGCTGCCCTATTGGATTTTGGACTTGCATGGGCCTATAGCTTTGTTTTGGCTAACTTCTCCCATTTGGAATGGGTGTTTTTACTCAATGCCTATACCCCCATTGTATCTCGGAAATAACTAACTTGCTTTCAATTTTACAGGCTCATAGGTGGAAGGGACTTGCTTTGTCTCAGATGAGATTTTGGATTTGAACTTCTGGGTTAATGTTGGAATGAGTTAATACTTTGGGGGACTATTGGAAGGGCCTGATTGTGTTTTGAAATGTGAGAACAAGAGATTTGGGAGGGGCCAGGGGCAGAATGATATGGTTTGGCTCTGTATCCCCACCCAAATCTCACCTTGAATTGTAATAATCCCCATGTGTCAAGGGTGGGACCACATGGAGGATTGAATTATGGGGGTGATTTCCCTCATGCTGTTCTCATGATAGTGATCTATAACAAGATTCAATGGTTTTCTAAGCATCTGGCATTTCCCCTGCTGGCACTCATTCTCTCTCCTGCCACCCTGTGAAGAGGGGCCTTCCATCATGATTGTAAGTCTCCTGAGGCTTCCAAAGCCATGCAGAACTGCGAGTCAGTTAAAACTCTTTTCTTTATAAATTACCCAGTCTTGAGTATTTCTTTATAGTAGCATGAGAATGAACTAATACACAGAGTAAAAATTTAAAAACAAACACACAAATGCAAGTAAACAAGCCAATATTTCAACTGTTCCAATTGCATTATCCTTATTCTTTATCTGTGGTACCAGAAAATAGTACATCTGAAACAAATTTTTTCTGCCATGATATACTCTCAAGTGGGTCCACTGGAGTTTCTTTCCGTTTCCCAAATACTAGATATGACTCTTCCCTATACCTTATCTTCATATGAAGAAGGCTATGAGAATATATTAATAAATGAATATAATAACACTACTATAGGAATAAGTATGTGTCTATTCCAATTGATTTTTTAAAAACTTTTATTTTGAAATATTTATAGATTCAAAGGAAGATGCAAGAGTACAGGGAAGTGCGATATGCCCTTTATCTAGTTCCTCTAGTGGTAGCAACTTACATAACTACAGTATCATATTTAAACCAAGAAATTGACATCTGTATAATCCACAGACCTTAGTCAGACTTTACTAGTGTTACACTACTTTGTGTGTGTGTGTGTGCGTTGTGTGTGTGTAGGTCTATGTAATTTTACCACATGTGTATATTTGGGTAACCACCACAATGATCAAGATATGGAACTGTTCCATCACCACTAAGATCCCTTGTGCTATTCCTTTATAAACATCTCCCTGTCATCCTTTTTCATCTATAAAAGCTGGTAAACACTAATCTGTTCTTCATCCTTATAATTTTATTATTTCAGGAATGTTATATAAATCTCATCATACAGTATATAACACATAGAGATTGGCTTTTGTCACTCAGCACAATTCCCTTGAGATGCATCCAAACTGTTGTCTATATCAGTAATACAATGTTTAATTTCTGTGTGGTATTCCATGGTAGAGATGTGCCATAGTTTAACTATTCACCTGTTGAACAACATTTATGTTCTTTCTAGTTCTGGGCTATTATAAATAAAGTTGTTATGGATATTAATGTATAAGGTTTTGTGTGATCATTGGCTTTCATTTATCTAAGATAAATTAATAAGCATTTCTGAGTTATAAAATAGTCACATATTCAGTTTTGTAATATATTGCCAAACTGTTTTTAAAGTAGCTATATTTTTCATGTGTTTATTTTGAATACATATATCCTATTTTACAAAATGATTGTTGATGAATTTTCTCTATATTCTATTGGATGTTTTAAGAAATTTTCATTGAGTTTTCAGTTTGGTATATGGTCTAGTTATGAATCCTTTGTCAGAGGTGTAGTTTGTACATTTTCTTCCAGTGGTTAATTACTAAAATGGCAGTGTAAGAACTTCTGAAAACCCTTTTCCCCATAAAAGCAATAAGAACACAGGTGAAAATTCTAAATTAACTTGTTCATTACTCTGGAAATTAATTAAAAACTTGTAAGAATTTGAGAAGTCTTTATTTTTGAAAATTTTCTGGATATAGGCAAGAACAGTGAAATTTGTGACATTTTAACTTACCATATTTCCATATTCTTTTACTCAACTCTGCAATATTCTCAAAAGCCAAGTGCCCTACAATTATAGTGGTGTAAAAACAGCATTCTGGCAGCCATCAAAAGTGGAAGAAGGCCATTAAGGGTGTCTGCCAGCTCCATCCCCACAGAATGGCATCAGGGACCTGTCTGGCAGTTCTCTAAATATCTCAACCTATAGAACTTGTCTTTGTTTCACCTGATTCAACCTCGTTCAGTGTGAACAGGCTTTTGTTTAAATCAATCTGTGGCAGTTGTTCAACACTGCAGCTGCTTGAGGTGTCAACTACAATTAGGGCAAACATGAAGTTGACTAGAAAATATAAAAGGAAAAGCTAGGGAATGAGATGTCCATAGGAGGATTTTAAAAGTTTCAACATATTCTTGGGAATTTTAGAAGGATGCAAGTATGGGCAGGGCTATGTGCATACCTAGGGAAGACTTGAGAAGGCCCTAATGTCTCATATGTGTCTAATCTAATATATGTCCAATCATTAGCTGGCCACGAAGCTAACTGAGGAGAGACTAGTGACCATACACATCAAATAATACAGACTTTACAGAAATAGTTCAAGAAAGTCATTAATCAAACTGCAGCAACAAAAGTAAACAGAAAAACACCAAAAAACTTTAGGAATGGGGAAAAATCTGATTTTCAGAAATTTCACATTATATTATTTAAATGTTCAGTTTCAATAACAAAACAATTGAGACATGCAAGGAAACTGGAAACTATGGCCCATACCTGAGGAAAAAGCAGTCAATAGAAACTATCCCTGAAGAAAAGCTATCAGAAATTTGTTTAGCATAGTTGCTATTTCAGCATCCATTTTTAGGCCTGACATAAGTTACTCAAAACCTAGTTATACTCTGACCTGTTTGGCCTAGTTGAAACTTCCTCTCTCTGTGTTTTTGATATAGCCTGGTTATTCCTCATCTTGCTTACTCAAGACCTAACACATCCCATAGCTGCTGACCATAAGAAAACCTATTGATCAACACCAGAGTCACGTGAATAATTTTCCCGCTTCATTCATGTTTTCTTTAAACTAGCCATTCCACAGTCCCTGTGGGAGAGCCTAAGGGATAACACCCATGAGCCTTAATAAAGGCATAGTCCCACAAGTCCCCCAAGTCTGTCACCCCTCACCGACTAGTTGAGCACTTTGTTGCCTTCAGGCTTTCTGTGTTCCCTCATGGGTACCCCTCTTCTCCTATAGATCTGAGAGTTTAAAAATGCTTCTGTTATTTCATGAGTTGTGTTGTGCTGCCTCCTATGTTTCTCACCTGATTGACAAAAGCAAACTCTACTTTCCTCTCAGTGAGGCTCTTTTAGAGAATGACTATCCTGGTAGAAATGAACCGTACACAGGTCAAACAAAAGCAATAAGGGTGTCTGCCATTATAAACAAGTTTCCTGTGAAAAAGATACCTTCCATGTGGGTTGGACATTTAGGCATTAGGCTGTCTTCCAGGATTAAGAAATGAAAGGCACACTGTAGACATCTACAACCAAATCCCCTGGAACCCCATCAAAGCAGGGCTAGAATTTATAACCTCTCTCCAGAGAGAGACCTCAACAACAAACTAGAGGAAAATACAAGAGCAGACATTGTACTTAGCAGCAAAATACTTTACATCAGCTATTTTATATCTGTACAAACAACCAGGGGAAACCACTTCTAAATAATTAAATGAAAGTGTGAGAATTATGTCTCATCAAGTAGAGAATACTGATAGAGATAAACATTACAACAAATGAACTACAAATTCTAGAGTTGATAAGTGTAATACAGAAATAAAAGATGTACCAGAGGGATTCAACAGCAGACAGAAGAAAGAAAAAAGGAAGATAAAGAATCAGCTAACTTGATGGGGTCATTGAGATTATCTAGTCTCAGAAACAGAAAGAAAAAATTGAAGAAAAATTAACAGAATTTCAGAGAACTTTGATATATCATCAACCATGCCAACACATATATATGGGCTTCCTTTGGCTGCTGTAGAAAACATTATCACACACTTTGTGACTTTAAAAATGCTTATTCTCTTAGAGTTCCAAGGCCAGAAGACTGAAATCAGTTTTACTGGGCTGAAACAAAGGTGTTGTCAGGGTCACACTCCCTTCAGAGACACAAGAGATAATCTGTTTCCCTGTATTTTTCAGCTCCTAGAATTTCATTTCTATATGTATGGCCCTTTCCTTCCAACTTCAATGTCAACAATATAGTGTCTTCATGTTTCTGTACTTTCACATTCATATTACCTTATGCCTGCTGTGTCAAATCTCCCCCGCTGTCTCTCTCATATAAGGACATTTGTGATTGCACTTAAGGCCATGTGACTAATCTAGGATAATCCCATCCTCTCAAAATATTTAATTTAATCACAGTGAAAGATATCTTTTGGCATTTAAAGTGATATTCTCAAGGTTCTAGGGATTAGGTCCTGGATATCACTGGGGGCCATTATTCAGTCTAACACAATATGCAAAATAGAAATCCCAGAAGAAGAGAGAGTGAAAGAGACAGAGAGAATATTTGAAGAAACACTTTTCAAAATCTCAGTAATTTGAAGAAAGACTTTAATCTGTATGATCAAGAGTAATGGGATCCAAGTAGGACAGATGCAAAGAAAGCCCCACTGAAACAGATCATAATAAAACTCTCAAACTTTAAAAATAGAGAATCTTAGAACCTGAAAGGGAGAAGCAACTCATTGTGTAAAAAGAATCCACAATAACATTGACAGATAATTTTTCATCAGAAATCATGGAGGACAGAACACAGTTGGATGACATATTCAAAGTGCTTAAAGAAAAACTGTCAACCAATAATTCTCTATGCAGAAAAATTATCTTTCATAGATGAAGACATTAAAACATTCCCAGATCGCCAGGCGCGGTGGCTCAAGCCTGTAATACCAGCACTTTGGGAGGCCGAGACGGGCGGATCACGAGGTCAGGAGATCGAGACCATCCTGGCTAACACGGTGAAACCCCGTCTCCACTAAAAAATACAAAAAACTAGCCGGCGAGGTGGCGGGCGCCTGTGGTCCCAGCTACTCGGGAGGCTGAGGCAGGAGAATGGCGTAAACCCGGGAGGCGGAGCTTGCAGTGAGCCGAGATAGCGCCACTGCACTCCAGCCTGGGCGACAGAGCGAGACTCCGTTTCAAAAAAAAAAAAAAAAAAAAAAATTCCCAGATCAGCAAAAACTGACAATTTGTCACTAGTAGATCTTGCCTATAAATAATACTAAAGAAAGTTCTCAGGTTAAATAGAAAAAAAACATTAAGATGGTAGTTAAAATCCACATAAAGAAATAAAGAGTACCAGGAACAACATAAAGCAAATACAAATGATAGTATGTATTTTTTTGTTTGTAATGGTCTTCTCTTAACTGAGTTAAAAGAAAATAGCATTAAACAATAATTATAAAACTCTGTTGATGCACTTATAATGTATAAAGACTGAATTTATATGACAATGATAGTAAAAAGGAACATGGAGGGAACAGAGATATATAGAAGAAAAGTTTTTCTATACTGCTTAATTTAAGTTGTTTTTAATCTAAAATACACTGCTATAAGTTAAGACGTTAATTGAAATCCTGAGGGCAAGCACCAAGAAAATAACTTTAAAACACAGCATGAAAATGGCAAGGGAATTAAAGTAGTACAGTAGAAAATAGCTATTTAACAGGGGGGAAAAAACAGTAATGAGGAAGAGGAACAAAGAAGATGTAAGATATATTAAAAAAAAATAGCAAAATGGCAGATGTCAATCCTACTCTCTTAGTAGTGACATTAATATAAATGAATTAGATATGGCACCCACAACTCAGGCAACACATGAAAAAATAGATAAATTGAATTCACCATAATTTTAAAAATTGTGCATAAAATGACAGAATTTCAGTTTGGGAAGACAAAATGTTCTGAAAATAAATAGTTTTGAGGGTTGTGAATATATTCATGACACTCAATTGTACAATTTAAAATGGTTTAAATAGTAAATTTTAGGTTATATATATAATACTGCAATAAAAATAAATCTATTAAAATCTCCAATTCAAGCATTGAGATTGGCAGAATGAAGAAAACTACATGATATGTTTTAGATACCTATTTCCAAAAGGAACACACTCTAGATTCTAAGACAAAAACATGTTGAGGGTAAAATAATAGAAAAAGATATACTATGTGAAAAGTAATAATGATAGAGGAGTAGATATACTTCTATTAAAAAATAGATTTTAGTACAAAAATTCATACTAGAGAGAAAGAACATTTTACAATGATAAAGGGTTAATCCATCAAGAGGACATAATAATTATGAATGTATATGCACTTACCAACAGCATGCCAAAATTCACAGGGCAAAAACAGACCAATATGATTTATGAATAAAGATATAAAAATTCTAAAAATATGCTAGCTAACCAAAACCAGAAACACATAAAAACATTTTATACACCATGAACAAGCAGCTTTAATCCAGTAATGCAAGATTAATTCAACATATAAAAATAAAAAATGTAATGTACCATGTTCATTTGATAATGAAAAAAAAACACTCAATCATCTCAATAGATGTAGAAAAACCATTTGACGATAGCCAACACTCTTTTATGATGAAAAATACTCACAAATTAAACACAGAAGGGAACTTCCTCAATTTGATAAAGAGAAGCTACAACTCACTTTACAATTATTGATTGTAATTGTAAAAGTTATCCCCATAAGATCAGGAACAAGACAAGACATCTGCCATTTCCATATGTTTTCAAAATTTTACTGGATTTCCTAGCCAGGGATATAGGGTAAGAAAAAGAAATGGAAGAAATTCAGATTGGAAAGAAAGAAGTAAAACTACATCTATTTGCAAATGACGTGACCTTGTATTGAGGAAATTATAAGTAATTTCCAAAAAAACCTATTGGAATCATAAATGAGTTCAACTAGAAAGTATAAATCATTGTTGAAAGAAATGGAAAAGATGTAATGAATGAAAAGACATCTTATGATCCTACATTAGTAGACTTTGTATTGTTAAGATGGCTATACTCTATTATTAGTTAGGATTTTCCAGAGAAAGAGAGCAAATAGGAGAGAAAGAGTGGTGGAAAGAGAGAGAGGAAGAGAGAGAAGGAGAAAGAATATTTATGAAGACATTTATTTCAGGCCAGGTGTGGTGACTCATACTTGGAATCTCAGCACTTTGGGAGGCCAAGGCAAAAGGATCACTTGAGCCCAAGAATTCCAGACAATCCATGACCATACAGTGAGAACCATCTCTACAAAAAACAAAGAATTAGCCAGACATGGTTATGTGCACTGGTAGTCCCAGCTACTCATGAGACTGAGATGGGAGGATTGCTTGAGCCTGGGAGATCAAGGCTGCAGTTAGCTATGATCACACCACTGCACTCCAGCCTGGGCAACAGAGCGAGACCCTGTCTCAAAAGCACACAAAAAAGAAAACACTTATTCAAGGAGTTGGCTTATGTGATTGTGGGTGCTGGCTAGTACCAAATCTATAGGGCAGGCAAGCCAACTGAAAACTCAAGCAGAAATTGATGCTGAGTGTGGAAACAGAATTTCTTCTTTTCCAGGAAACTTGTTTTTATTCCTAAGGCCTGTCAATTCATTGCATAAGTCTCACCCACAGTATCAAAAATAATCTCCTTTACCTAAAGGAAACTGATTGTAGATGTTAACTATACCTAGAAAATACCTTTATGGAGACACAGAGATTAATGCTTGATTTGAGTACTACACAAGTTGCCACATGAAACTAACAATCACATTCCACAAATTGATCCACAGACACTGCAATTTCTATCAAAATCACGGTTGCTTTTTGTATTAAAATTTAAAATCTTTTCCTGAAATTCATGGGAAATGCAAGAGACCAGAATAACTAAAACAATAACAAAGGTGAAAAAAAAAAACTGCAGTAATCAAGAAATTGTGATATAGCTATAAGAATAGATACAGGTCTAGCTCCTTAAACTGCTAAACAACTTCAGCAAAGTCTCAGCATACAAAGTCAATGTACAAAAATCACTAGCATTCTTACATACCACCAACAGCCAAGCAGAGAGTCAAAACAGGAAGGCAATCCCATTCATAATTGTCACACAAAGAATGAATATCTAGGAATATAGCTAACCAGGAAAGTAAAAGATGTCTACAATAAGAACTACCAAACACTGCTGAAAGAAGTCAGAGATGACACAAACAAATGGAAAAATATTCCATGCTCATGGATAGGAGAATCAGTATCACTAAAATGGCCATACTTCTCAAAGAAATTTACAGATTCAATCCTGCTCCTATCAAACTACCAATGATATTCTTCCCAGAACTAGAAAAAAAAAAAAGAACTATTTTAAAATTCATATGGAACAAATTACAAAAGAGCCCAAATAGCCAAGGCAATCTTAAGCAAAAAGAACAAAGCTGTAGGCATCATGCTACCCAACTTCAAACTATACTACAGGGCCACAGTAACCAAAACAGCATGGTACTGGTACAAGAACAGACACATAGACCAAGGGAACAGAATAGAGAACCCAGAAACAAGACTGCACACATACAGCTCTCTGATATTCGCCAAACCTGACTAAAACAAGCAATGGCAAAATGACTCCCTATTCAATAAATGATGCATGTGGCTAGCCACATGCAGAAGATTGAAACTGGACCCCTTCCTTACACCATATACAGAAATTAACTCCAGATAGATTACAGTCTTAAACATAAAACCTAAAACTATAAAAACCCTGAAAGACAACCTAGACAATACTATTCAGGACATAGGCAAGGGCAAAGATTTCATGATGAAGACAACCAAAGCAATTGCAACAAAAGAGAAAATTGACAAATGGGATCTAATTAAACTAAAGAGCTTCTGCACAGCAATAGAAACTATCAACAAAGTAAACAGACACCCCACAGAATGGTAGAAAATTTTTGCAAACTATGCAATTGACAAAAGTCTAATATCCAGCTTCTATAAGGAACTTCAACAAATTTACAAGAAAAAATAATCCCATTAGAAAGTGAGCAAAGATCATGAACAGACACTTTTCAAAAGAAGATACACATGAGGCCAGCAAGGCTAAGGAAAAAAATCTCGAAATCACTGATCATTAGAGAAATGTAAATGTAAACTACATGAGATTCTGTCAATGGTGGAGGGTACCCAGGTTCTTGGCATCTTGAACAAAGAATTAAACAATATCCTCTATGGAGAGGATATTTCCTGTCATAACTGTAGTGTGAATTGGCCTTATGTTCCCTGCCTCCAGACCCTATTTGCCTGCCTCAATACCTTCTCACACCAGTAAGAATGGCTAAAAAATAAAAATTTAATAGGTGCTGGCAAGGTTGCAGAGAAAAAGGAATATTTGTAGACTGTTGCTGGGACATAAGTTAGTTCAACCATCATAGAAAAACGTGTGGCAATTCCTCAAAGACCTAAAAAAAACAACAACAACAAAAAAAACAGAACTAGCATTCAACCCAGCAAACCTGTTACTGGATATATACCCCAAGGAATATAAACCATTCTATCATGAAACACATATGTGCATATATTCATTGCAGCCCTTTTCACGTTAGGAAAGACATAGAATCAACCTAAATGCCTATCAATGGTAGACTGAATAAAGAAAATGTGGTACATATACACCATGGAATACTATGCAGCCGTAAAAACGAATGAGATATGTCCTTTGCAGGAACATGGAAGGAGCTGGAGGCCATTATTCTTAGGAAACTAATGCAGGAACAGAAAATCAAATACTGCGTGTTCTCATTTATAAGTGGGAGGTAAATAATGAGAACACATGGATACCTAGAGAAGAACAACACATACTGGAGCCTACCAGAAGGTTGAGGATGGGAGGAGAGAAAAGAAAGGATGATAAAATGTAACTAATGGGTATTAGGCTTGATGCCTGGGTAATGAGATAATCTGTTCAGCAACCCCACCCCCTGCCACCCTGACACAAGTTTGCTTATATAACAAGCCTGCACATGTACTCCTGAACTTAAAAGTTAAAAAAGAATAGATAGAGGTCAATGGAATACAATTAACAGCACAAAAATAAACTCCTACATTTATTGTCAATTGACTTTCATCAAGAGTGTCAAGATAATTTAGTGGAAAAAGAAGACTTTTTCAACCAAACGTTCTGGGATAACTGGATATGTAGACACAAAAGAATAAAGTTGGACAACTTGCTCAGATCATGCATGAAAATTAATTCAAAATATAAACAACATCTAAATACAAGATGTAAACTTTAAAACTTTCAGAAGAAAACATAGATATAAACATTTACAACTCTAGATTAGGCAAACCTTCTTAGATATGACACAAAAAGCACAAGTAAGAAAAGAAAGAATAACTAAATTTGACTTCATTAAAATTACGTATTTTTGTGCTTCGAAAATCATATAAAGAAAATGAGGGCCGGGCGCAGTGGCTCAAGCCTGTAATCCCAGCACTTTGGGAGGCCGAGACGGGCGGATCACGAGGTCAGGAGATCGAGACCATCCTGGCTAATACGGTGAAACCCCGTCTCTACTAAAAAATACAAAAAACCAGCCGGGCGACGAGGCGGGCGCCTGTAGTCCCAGCTACTCGGGAGGCTGAGACAGGAGAATGGCGTCAACCCGGGAGGCGGAGCTTGCAGTGAGCTGAGAGCCGGCCACTGCACTCCAGCCTGGGCGGCAGAGCAAGACTCCGTCTCAAAAAAAAAAAAAAAAGAAAATGAAAAGGAAACCTGCAGAATGAAGGAAAAAATTTTGCAAATCAACCCAGAATATGTACATAACTTTTGTGATCAAATGTTTATGATTCAATGTGATCAAATGATCTGAACAGACATTTCTCCAAAGACTACGTCGAAATAGCCAATAAGCACATGAAAAAAGTCCAACACCATTAGTAACTCGGGTAATGCAAATCACAACCACAATGAGGTTGCAATAAACATATCCACTAAAATGGCTTTTAAAAAGACAGTAACATATTGATGAGGACGTGGAGAAATTGAAACTCTCATGCAGTGATGATGGGAATGTAAAATGCTGCAGCTCCTTTGGGAAATAGTCTGGCGTTTCCTCAAAAAGCTAAACATGATGGTATCGTATGATACAGTAATTCCACTACTAGGTGCATACCAAAGAAAAATGAAAACATATTTTCTCTAAAAACTTGTACATGGATGTTCACAGCAGCATTATTCACTAAAAATTAAAAGCAACCCAGAAGTCCACCAACTAATGAATTGATAAATAATATGTCATATCCCATATAGTGGAATATTATTCACTCATAAAAGTGAATGAAGTGCTGATATAGCTACAACATACAAACTTGAAAACATGATGCTAATTGAAAGAAGGAAGACACAAAATACTACTTTTGTTGTTGTTGTTGTTTGCTTGTTTGTTTTGAGACAGAGTTTCGCTCTTGTTGCACAGGCTGCAGTGCAGTGGAGCCATCTCAGCTCACCACAACTTCCGCCTCCCCGATTCAAGCGATCATCCTGCCTCAGCCTCCCGAGTAGCTGGGATTACAGGCGTGCATCATCACACCCGGCTAATTTTTTATTTTTAGTAGTGATGGGGTTTCTCCACGTTGGTCAGGCTGGTCTCGAACTCCCGACCTCAGGTGCTCCACCTGCCTTGGCCTCCAAAAGTGCTGGGATTACAGGCATGAGCCACCGTGCCCAGCCAGCATACTTTATTACATTATTTATATTAAATGTTCAGAACACGCAAATTTATAGAGACAAAGAGTAGATTAATAGTTGCCAGGGACTGGGGCAAGGGAAGATTGGGAAGTCCCTGCTAATTGGTATGGGGTTTCGTCTTTGGGGTGTTGAGATATTCTGTAATTAGATAGTGGTTTTGGCTGCACAACTTTGTGTATATACTGGAAACCACTGAATTGTACACCTTAAAAAATTAAAAATAAAAAACAAACTTAAAATATATATAATTGACCGGGCGCAGTGGCTCAAGCCTGTAATCCCAGCACTTTGGGAGGCTGAGACGGGCAGATCACGAG
The DNA here is from genome assembly GCF_007565055.1 of Rhinopithecus roxellana. Taxonomy (NCBI): domain Eukaryota; kingdom Metazoa; phylum Chordata; class Mammalia; order Primates; family Cercopithecidae; genus Rhinopithecus; species Rhinopithecus roxellana. Next base: position 111,651,525 of record NC_044555.1, on the reverse strand, counting down.
GTCAGGAGATCGAGACCATCCTGGCTAACACGGTGAAACCCCGTCTCTACTAAAAAATACAAAAAAACTAGCCGGGCGAGGTGGCGGGCGCCTGTAGTCCCAGCTACTGGGGAGGCTGAGGCAGGATAATGGCGTTAACCCGGGAGACGGAGCTTGCAGTGAGCCAAGATCTGGCCACTGCACTCCAGCCTGGGCGACAGAGCGAGACTCCGTCTCAAAAAAAAAAAAAAAAAAAAAAAAAAAAAAAAAAAAATATATATATATATATATATATATATATATATATAATTAAGAAACTTCTGTCTTTGAACTAGTATTAGTAACAAAATATGTCTAAAATCTTTCAGAACATATGTGTCAAATGAACACAATGAAGACCAGACCCACAGCTCTAGGAAACAAAGAAAGAAAGCACTTCATAAATGCTCTGGTGCCAGAGAAGTTGACTTCACCTTTGCAGAATTCTTTGGGTTTGTGTGGTTCTTCTCTGATGTTTCATGCAATGATGCATCATTCTGATGGTATACAACTCTGTATCTCAAAGTTTCTTTATATATTAAATAGGATAAATCATAGTTCTGTTCTTTTAGGTTTCTTATGAAGATTAAAGAAGTTAGATGACACGTGGTAAATAAAAATACTAACTATATTATATAACGTAAAAATAAAGGTATAAAAATAGGGCTCAAGTAAGAGCTTAAATTTTTTTATCATTATTGTTGTTGCTGCTGCTGCTACTGCAGCAATTATTGTATCAACCTTTTTAGAAACTGACTGCAGTATATTATACAGCCCATTGGTCTTTGTTAGACAACCTCTTCCCCAAATGAATATGTCATTATGGGAAAATAATTGTCCTTTTGTATTATTAAATGTAAAATATATGGCTCTGTAGAAAATATGAAAAATTCAGCAAGGCACAAATTTTTAAAACATAAAAACCATCAAGTTAAAAATAACCACTGTATGTATGTAAATCTATATCTATTCTACCTATCTATCTTTAATTCACAAGAATGTGGAAGCCCATTTTTGATGGAAGTATGGTAATTCCAAGAAATGTCACACACTGAAACAGATTATATAGCAGAATATTAGGGCTAGAAGGACTCTTAGTTGATTGCCTGCTATTTCATGTCTTGAAAATATGTTCCTTTCTGTTTCTCTCTTCTATGTGTTTATTCCTGAGTTTCACACTACAGACATTGGATAGTTACTATTTCTCAGTAAAATTTTGGTTAAAAACTATAATCCAAATAACACTTCTACACTGTTGGTGGGAGTGTAAATTAGTTAAACCATTGTGGAAGACAGTGTGGTGAGTCCTCAAAGATCTAGAACCAGAAATATCATTGGACCCAGCAATTCCTTTACGAGGTATATACCCAAAGGATTATAAATCATTCTACTATAAAGACACATGCACACATATGTTTATTGCAGCACTGTTCACAATAGCAAAGACTTGGAACCAACCCAAATGCCCATCAATGATAGACTGGATAAAGAAAACGTGGCACATATACACCACGGAATACTATGGAGTCATAAAAAAGGATGAGTTCATGTCCTTTGCAGGGACATGGATGAAGCTGGAAACCATCATTCTCAGCAAGCTAACATAGGAACAGAAAACCAAATACCATATGTTCTCACTCATACGTGGGAGTTGAACAATGAGAACACATGGACACAGGGAGGGGACCATCACACACTGGGGCCTATCAGGGCATGGAGGGCTAGGGGAGTGATAGCATTAGGAGAAATACCTGATATAGATGACGGGTTGATAGGTGCCACCATATGGCACGCGTATAGCTATGTAACAAACCTGCACCTTCTGCACATGTATCCCAGAACTTAAAGTATAATAATAATAATAAAAGAACAGACTAGTCAAAAAACAAACAAATGACAGCTGAAAACTATAATCCAAACTTTTTTTTAAGAGATGAGGAAATGGAGAATTTGTAATCCCTCGCCCCTGGTCACACACCTGGTAACTGAATCTCTAGGTCCCAAGCCATTGCACTTCACATTGCACCACACTGATCGGACTGAGGGACATTTGATTTAATATCAAGTGTCATGTAGCAGAACATTTGCATTTGGGACAGATATGTTTAATTTCCCTTCTGAATGTTTACATATCTTCATAAATTTAAAGCAAACTTTGAGAACTCTGCATAAGTTGAGACTTGAATAGTGCCTCTTTCTAAATATCCACCTATGGAACAAGCCAAGGAATTAAAAGGGTGGCAAGGAATTTGTTTCATTTCTGGAAATCTGGCAAGGGTGCTAGTCACATACTGGGAATTTCTTCTTAATATTATGAACATGTGAGCATATTGAAGAAAGCTGCAAATCTTAATGTCAACTCTCTTCTGAAAAGACATCACAGAATCATGACCATAGATAGAGGCAATCCTAAAAAAAGCCAACCATTATCACCTCATTTAGAAGAGTAAGGGCTGCAGGCAAGGATGGATGTTAGGGCAGATGTATAACAACCCTCCTCAAGTACCCTTTGCTAGTGAAGAGCCATAATATCAACAAGCAACTGCTCTGGGACGCTCCATGATTCACACAGCTACCAGGAGCAGATAGCCATCTGTACAGATGACTGCATTTCTGGCAACAGGCTTGGGAAGAAGGCCAGACAGACGGAGCTACCAAATAACTGGGATGGAGGCTAACTAAAAAGACATCTGAATACAGAAAGCTGTCCTGTAGCTCAGTGGCTTACAAATAGAGGGAAACTATCACAGAAATATAAAAATATTCTCCAGAGACTTCTCAAAGCACCAACCCCTTCTTCATACACTGCTCCATAACTAGTTACTTTTTTTTGTGGGTGACAGTCTCATTCTGTCACCCAGGCTGGAGTGTAGTGATGAGATCTTGGCTCACCGCAACCTCCATCTCCCGGGTTCAAAGGATTCTTCTGCCTCAGCCTCCAAAGTAGATGGGACTACAGGCATGCACCTTTCACACCTGGTTAATTTTTGTATTTGTAGTAGAGGCTGGTCTCGAACTCCTGACCTCAAGTGATCTGCTCACCTTGGCTTCTCCAAAGTGTTGGGATTACAGGTGTCAGCCACTGTGCCCGGCCATTAGTTACAGTTACTTTTAATACATATCACTCTGCTCTCCAGTTTAAGGTGTGAGATTTCAACAGCAACCTGGTAGGTATTAAATGTAAACAAGAAAATTGCACTCACATTTGTCTGCATGTATGAGAAAAGCTGACCAACAGCACCTACAAAGGTGAGAGGCTACATATTTCAGTGATGTAAAGGCCAGAGGGAGGTAACCCAGGGCTGGTATAGCTACTCAAGGACTTCAACAAATATCTAAGCTTTTTCTATCTTCTTACTCTGCTAGCTTTATTGTGTAGCTTTTCCCTGCATGGTTACAAGGTGCCTGTATGTCCTAGCTTCATATCTGAATTTCAGGCAGGAATATACAAAGTATCCAAAGGACATCCTGGTTTAGTATGTTCATACACTTACATACATGCTTAGTATGTTCATATAAAAAGTTTGTAGCAAGCCCTCCCAGCATCATTTGTTTGTACTTCAATGACCAAATATTGCCTCATATAGCCGTAGTCAGCTTCAAGGCAGTCTGGCAAGGTATTTTAGATCCTCTGCTTTTACAAAGAAGGAAGGCAAGCTATAAGGATACTATGAATACCTTTGCAGTGTCAAATCTGCTAAGTCTATTATACTTTGCAAATGGAAAAATAACAATCATGGACAATATCTTGTCTTGCAAGCAAAAGGACATACTTTTAAAAATGATTGAGGCCGGGCGCGGTGGCTCAAGCCTGTAATCCCAGCACTTTGGGAGGCCGAGACGGGCGGATCACGAGGTCAGGAGATCGAGACCATCCTGGCTAACCCGGTGAAGCCCCGTCTCTACTAAAAAATACAAAAAATTAGCCAGGCGAGGTGGTGGGCGCCTGTAGTCCCAGCTACTCGGGAGGCTGAGCCAGGAGAATGGCGTAAACCCGGTAGGCGGAGCTTGCAGTGAGCGGAGATCCGGCCACTGCACTCCAGCCTGGGTGACAGAGCAAGACTCTGTCTCAAAAAATAAATAAATAAATAAATAAATAATGATTTACAGGAGAAAACAAGAACACATTTTAGATAACGTCTGTTTTTAACGAGCATTCTAAAAACGGACAGTACAAAATAAGAGATTAAGTATGAGTATGCAAGAAAAATTGTAGGGAAAAGTCTTTGGGTATATATTCTTTCAATAATATTCATCAGCCAAAAGTAATATGCATCAAAACAAATCACCTAACATGGTGAAGTTATGTTATAAAAGGTAGTGACTTCTGGAACCAGTCACAGATTTAACTTTAAGTAACTGAAATTGTGTATAGCTGATTTGTTTAATGAGACATTTTCTGCTGTACCAGGGTGTCTGCAAAAACTCTGAGATAAATAGGTGTTATGAAACATCTTCATTTCAAAGTGCAGAGTTAAGCCTTCTGTGTAGGACTTGCAAAGGCTGTGTCCCCAAACTGGATCTACCACCATCATCCATGTCTAAATAATATAGATAAAGACTAAGAATTCTTTGAGGAAATGAAGAGAGTGAAAAATTTAGAGTTGTTGGTGTGGTATATGGTCTCTCTCAACCACTTGTGATAGTAGAGAAAGAATTATTTCCCTCTACCTCAAGCCAAGACAGGGTCACTTCAAGAGAACAGTTTAGAGAACTTGACATGTATCCCCTGAAGTTGACGGGATACAAAGAATGGTGTTTACAGACTTTCTGAAAAGTCTAAAGGTGAGAAGCTATGACTGGCCAGGTACTCTGTTGGAAGTGTGAGGAGAAATGGCCGCACGTTTAGAGTTCAGTGGAGCAAAAGATAAATGAATTTCTCATAATTAGATTCAGTCTCTGGAAGGAAACTGAATGGAGTAGGAGTTGGAGACCACCCTGGCCAAAATGATAAAACCCCATCTCTACTAAAAATACAAAAATTATCTGAGTATGGTGGCGCATGCCTGTAATCCCAGCTACTCGGGAGACTGAGGCAGGAGAATTGCTTGAACTTGGGAGTCAGAGGTAGAGGTTGCAGTGAGCGGAGATCATGTCCCTAGTCTAGGTGACAGAGTGAGACGCCGTCTCAAAAAAAAAAAAAGTGTAATCAACTAATCAACTTGATCTTAAATACCAGACTATGAAATAACACTAGGGAATAAAAGGAAAAAAGAGGTAAAAAGTGCAAGAGAGTACTTGTAGTAGTGTCCATACAGTGTTTGAAAGCCTAGCATATTTCCCATTCCCCTCTGTTCTATTAACAATATCACTTGTTCCTTTTGAGAACTCATATAATTGAGCTTCTAATAGATCGACCTTTCTTTAGATGAATACATGAGTGAGCACATGGCCCAGGACTGGCCCCAGTACATCAATTTCTAACTCAATATGATTGGTTCAGAAGCAGGCACATGTCCCAAGCTGGGCCAATCACAATCCTTCCTTGAACATTTGCCAGCATTGTGTGGAAATAGGTGTTCTTATTCACTGAAATCAATGGTTGTATCGTTGATGTAAATCTAGACATTTTGGGTGGCATCTTGGCTATGAAATAAAAAGAATCAGCCAGAGGTGAATCAAACAAATAGGAAAGGAGAACTAAGAGATAGCAATAGAACATCGATGATATCATTAGTATCTCAGACCACAGCATTGCCAAAAACTAGAATCCTTGAACTTTCCAGTTATGCAACCCAATACATTTATTTCCCTGTGATTTACTGGGCATTCAAGAAATAATCGTGTAAATGATGAATACATTCCACCTTCTTTTTTTTTTTTTTTAGCTTAACCTAGTTTGTGTTGGATTTTCGTCACTTGTCCCTGCAAATAATCTTGACTGATGCAATAACTTGTTCATTTTTCATAGAAAAAAATAAATTGATATCATTTCAATTTGGACATCATTAATTAGTGAAGAATAAGTTAAATTAATCATTGTGAACCAGAGAAATATGACCACTATAATGGTTATTTATTAATTAGTTATTTTATGTATTTGTCTGCAAGGCGTCTGACGCTATTTTCTTCCCAGAGGATGTGCAAACAGGATGTGACCCTGACCTGTCCATTGAGAACACTGAGTGCTCCTAGCCAGAGCAACTTCTTTAGCAATGAATATGCAATGCTTGGGCTTTATGGTAACATGAATAAATAAATTCCTTTTTGCTTTCTTTTAATGGATGGTTATTAGTATTGTTAATGTTAACAATACTTGCTAATTGTTAATATTGCTGTGTGTGTCACAAGTCACAAAACAAACAAAAAACACATACATACAAAAAACACCTCTAAGAAAGTTTATCAGAATCTTGGGGATGGGTGTGCTGGAAGGAGGAGAAGCATATTATTTGGAAATTAAGCAAGGCTTTACCTACTGACTTGGCTTTTATTTTGGTCATGATAATTAATTGAATATTTCACATAAAAGAAAACAAAAAGTAAAAAGAAGCCAAAAATCTAGCTAGTAAATACAAACAATCTTGAAGCAGTAATCAAGTCAAACAACACAACATACAGTTCAATGTAAAAAAGTGACTCAGAAAAGTTCAAAAGATTAACACTGCAATGACAAAACCAAGACATTATCAAAGAACAATCTCCATAAATGTGTTGAATAAAAAACGTTTTATAAATGAGCTGTTTCAAGGCTTCAAGAAAAAAGAAAAGTAATATCAGTTTTAAGATTTTATAAAATTAGTTTATTTTGCAAATGCTTCCAAATTTATTTACAATGATATCATAACCATGAGATTAAAATCTGACAAAGATAATAAGAAAATGAAGTCATTGACCAATTTCATGAGTATAGATACAAAAAATCTTGAATTAAGCCCTAAAAACTGAAATCTAGCAAGATAGTAAATGAATAAACTGTTATAATGAAGTATGTTTCATTTCAGAAATGCAGAGGTTGAATATTAGGACATTTATCATTATCTTTCTCACATTAATAATTGACAGGAAAAATGTATTATTACCTCCTTGGTTGCCAAAATAGATTGTCTTTTTTTTTTTTTTTAAGTTTATTGAAGGATTATTTACCTATATTAAAATACAACTTTCTGCAATTTGTTGAGTTTTGACAAACTTATACAGAGGTAACCATCACCACTATCAGGAAAATGAATTTTTCTATTATACGTAAAAGTGTCCTTTTGCCATCAAAATCACATCAGAGTCCTATCACCATCAATCCTCCTTCCACGTACATCCAGTGCCAGGCCAACGCCACCAGTTTAAATTGTCTCTTCCATAGTTTTATATAAATGGAATAATACAGTATGTATTTTTTCTGACTTCTTTTGCTCAGCCTAATATTTTTGACATTCATTCATGTTGTAGCATGTGTCTGTAGTGGTTCATTTCTTTTTATTGCTGAATAGTATTTAATTGTATTGATGTGCTGATGGATATTTGTATTGTTTATAGTTTTTGGCTATTAGCAACAAAGCAGCTATAATCCTTTGTGCACAACTCTATGTGTGGGCATATGGTTTTATTTTTCCTGGATAAAAATATAGGTGTGGGATTGCTGAGTCATAATGAGTGCACGTTTAAGCTAATAAGAAAAATTTTAACTGTTTTCCAAACTGATTATACTATTTTATATCTCATCATCTCACCATCAGTGTATGAAAATTAAAGTTGTGTTCTATCTTTTTGTCAATTTTAACCATTTAATGGTGTAATGGTGTGTGCTGATATTTCCTTGTGGTTATATTTGCCTTTTCTTCTTCTTTTTTTTTTTTAGATGGAGTCTTGCTCTGTCACCCAGGCTGGGGTGCAGTGGCACGGTCTCGCCTCACTGCAACCTCTGCCTCCTGGGTTCAAGTGATTCTCATTCCTCAGCCTCCCCAATAGCTGGGATTACAGGAAGGCACCACCACGCCTGGCTAATTTTTGTATTTTTAGTAGAGAAGGGGTTTCACCCTGTTGGTCAGGCTGATTTTGAACTACTGACCTGAAGTAATCCACCTGCCTCGTGTCCCCAAAGTGCTAGGATTACAGGCGTAAGTCACCACACCTGGCCTAATCGCCATTTTTGATAACATTGCTGAGCATCTTTTATTTTATTTATTTTCAAGATTTATTTTATTTTAAGTCACAGGATACATGTGCAGGATGCGCAGGTTTGTTACATAGGTAAATGTGTGCCCTGGTGATTTGCTACACCTAGCAAACCATCACCTAGGTATTAAGCCCCACATGCAGTAGCTATTCTTCCTGATGCTCCTTTCCCCTGCACAGCCCCAGTGTGTGTTGTTCCCACCCTGTGTCCATGTGTTTTCATTGTGTTCTTATTGTTCAACTCCCACTCATAAGTGAAAACACATGGTGTTTGGTTTTCTGTTCCTGTGTTAGTTTGCTGAGGATACTGATTTCCAGCTCCATGCATGTCCCTGTAAAGGACATGATCTCATTCCTTTTCATGGCTGCATGATATTCCAAAGTGTATATGTACCACATTTTCTTTGCCCAGTCTATCACTGATGGGCATTCGGGTTGATTCCATGTCTTTGCTGTTGTGAACAGTGTTGCAATGAACATAACTTGCACGTATCTTTATAATAGAATGATGTATATTCCTTTGGGTATATGCTCAGTAATGAGGTTGCTGGGTCAAATGCTAATTCTGGTTCTAGATCTTTGAGGAATCGCCACACTATCTTCCACAATGGTTGAACTAATTTACATGCCCACCAACAGTGTAAAAATGTTCCTATTTCTCCACAGCCTCACCAGCATGTTGTTTCTTGACTTATTAATAATCACTATTCTGACTGGCATGCGATGGTATCTCACTGTGGTTTTGATTTGCATTTCTCTAATGATCAGTGATGTTGAGCTTTTTTTCATATGTTTGTTGGCCACATAAACGTCTTCTTTTGTGAAGTGTCTGCTCATTTCATGTGCTTGCTGACCGTTCATATACCATTTTTGTGTGTGTGTGTGAAGCGGCCGATTAAATCTTTTGCCAATTTTTAATTGAATTGTTTAACTTACTGTAAGGTTGTAAGTATTTTATCAGCATGTTTTGCAACTATTTCTCCAAGTCTATGGCTTATCTTTTCATTTTCTTACTCATGTATTTTGAAGAACAATACTTTTAAATTTTGATGCAGTCCAATTTACTAAATATTTTTCTTGTGGTCCATGTATTTTGTGTGCTGTTTAAGAAATCTTTTCCTAACCCAAGATCATAATGGTATTCTATCATGTCTTCTAGAAATTTAATAGTTTTGGATCTTAGATTTAGGTCTATAATCCAATTCAAGTTAATTTTGTATACGATCAGAAAAAAAATCAGGTTAATTGTTTCTGCATCCAAATGTTTAAACACAATTTGTTTAAAAGACTATCTTTTTGCCTCTGGATTGACTTTGCACCTTTGTCAAAAATCATTGGCTATATATGTATGGATCTATTTCTGAACTTCCATTTTGTTCTATTGATCTATATGTCTACCCTTATGTAAGTGTTATTCTGTTTTTATTACTACCACTGGTGATAGTACTAACAATTAACGTATTAGGCACTTAGTATGTATTAGGCATTTTGTTAAGCACTTGACATTCATTATACTATTTAGTTCTATATATTAATATAGCATTATGGTAAGTTTTGAAATCAAATGGAGAAGTTGTCTCCCTTTGTTGTTATTGAAAACTATGTTGGCTATTCTAGATCCCTTGAATTTCCATATGCATTAAAAAAAATCTTGTCATTATTTACTCAAAAAGAGCCCCAAATGGGTTTTAAATGAATTTCAGCATTTACTTCTAATAAAAATTGTTACTAAATTACAAAAGTTCATTTTCTTACATTTCCATAGCAAGATTATGTCTATCTACCTACCTACTTATCATATAATCTATTTATATCGATGTGCCAACAACCCATATCATGCTCAATGCAAAAATGCCAGTATTTCAAAGCCAATGATGACTACTGCTAACATCACTAATGATTAACAGTACTTTGCCAAAATGGCATAGCAGTTAAAAACACTGATTTTGACTTCCAACATCCTGAGTTCAAATCTACATTCCAAACTTACTAGCTATGAAATATTAAGCAAGTGGTCTAATTTACCTGGTCCTTAGATTTGCATCTGAGGGATTGGGATGATAATTTTCACTTACTCCTATATTATTGTGAGAACTAAATTGTATAATGAATGTCAAGTGCTAAACAAAATGCCTAATACATACTAGGTGCTTAATAGATATTAATTGTTAGTACTATCACTACCGGAATTTCTATATAATGCAATAATAAAAATAAGAGATATACATTTTAGAAAATAAGAGCCAATTGCTCCTTCTTAAAGTACTCTTTTGTATGACACCACTTGCTCTTTATTGTCTTTGTACCTCGCAGGTCACTTCTTACCATTTCTACTGCTAGGTCTTCCTCATTTTCATGATGTATACATGTCAGAATGCCTCAGTGCTCAGACTTTGAGGACTTCATACATAAAATGATCTCAACCAAATTCCTTCCATAAATGGGTGGCACCTAAACTTACGTCTCTAGCCCAGAACTCCCCCTGAACTTATGTTTGTATAGTCAACTGCCTACATGACATCTCCACTTGGATGCTTAATTGGAAACTCAAGCTTACTGTTTACAAGGTAGAATGCTTGATTTATTCCTCATTCTAACCCCAACCTTTTCCTAGATTTCCACATCTGCATAAATGGTTAGGTCATTAACTCAATTGTTCAGGCCCAGAACTTAGGAATTACACTCTTTATCCTCTTTCTCTCATAATTTATGACCAGACAACTATTATCAGCTATTCCATCAGAGTGTATTCCCAATCTGTATACTTACACAACCTCTGGCACTACCACCCAGGTCATAACCAACATCATCTATTGCCTAGACTATTACCTTGCAACTACTAGTTTCTATGCTTCTGTCCTTCCCCACTACTTTATTCTTCCCCTAGTAGTCAGAAAAAATCATTAGCAAATTTAAGTTGGATCACGTCACTTTTTTCATTAAAATTATGTATTGGTTTCCCATCTCACTCATGATGAAAGTCCAAATTCTACAAGATTATACATATTTTGCCACCCCTACTCCTTCTCTGACCTTGTCTCCTACTACTCTCCCTCATGATCACTCCACAAAAGGCACATTGGCCTCCTTACTGTTCCTTAAAAATGTTAGACTTGTTTCTGCTTCAGGGAAGCACTTTTCATGTACTGTTCTCTTTATCTGGAACATTGTTTGCCCAGATCTAGATCTTCCCATAACTTACTTCCTAACTTCCTCAAGTCTGTTCTCAAATGTCACTTTATCAGAGCATTCTTCCTTAATCACCCCATTGAAAATTGAAAATTGTAACCTTTTTCTGCCATCATCACTCTATAGCCTCTTTCCCTGTTTTATAACTCATAACACTTATCATCATATGATATATTACAGAAGGTTTTGCTTGATCATTACCTCTCTTCTGCTATGAGGATAAAGTCATCACCTTTCTTGTTCTGTAGATGAAAATATATTCTCAGTGTGAGGAACAGTCTCTGGAATAGAGTATGTACCAAATAATTATGTGTTAAATGAAGAAATGAGTGAACAATTACTTTCAAGTAATATAATCAATATGAAAATAAAAGAGAATAATTAATACATTGTTTAAAGCAATAAAACTGTATCTGTAAAAATTGAATAAATATCAATGCCTTTTTAATCTACCAATGTAATTATTTAGAAAATATAAAGGATGAAAACCTCATCACAATAGCAAAAAATATGAAATATTAAGAATCAAACACAACAAGTAGAGTTAAGTGTTTATATAAATAAAATTATGATATTTGACTGCATAAGAAATAAAAATGCTAGAATTTACATAAAAATAGAAATGAGAAATCAAGAAAGAGTGTATATGTTCAATAAAGAATTATTTACTTAACAGAGGGCTCCCTTATAAAAAAGGAAACACTGAATACTAAAAAAACTAAAAATAGTTATGGGGCAGGCAATTGTAAAATTGAAATCAATATTAATAAACATATAAAAATGCTCAGTGTCATTAGTAATGAAAGAAATTAACAATGCAAGATAACATTTTTATTGGCCTATGAACTGATAAAATAAATATGAATGTAGTAAAGGTTGGAAAGTTTTGAAGGAATAGGAAATATCCAAGACTGCAGAATGGTTACAAGTTAAAAAAATCATCTCTGAAGGGAAATTTAGTAATATGTATCAAAATAACTCATCATTTTGTATATTCTAAGACTCCGAAACTTTAATTGTACAATTTTAATCCTAGGAACTGACCATAAAAATAAAAAAGTATTTTTTTACAAAAAGATTTGTCATGGATTAACAAAAAATTGAAGGCAATCTCAAAAAGTTCAACAATATGGAAATGTTTAAATAAAGCAGGTTCATCCATACATAAAAATGTGTTCGGAAAAAAAAATCCAGTTCAGTAAAACAAACTGTTATGTATCAAACTGCTCACAAGAGTATCCATGGGTAATTATTATTTTCTATAAGTTTCTACATTTCCATATTTTGATTAGTGTATATCACATTAATATTCATAAAAAATAATAAATAGAAAATAGTAAATATTATTTTATTAAAGACTGATTTCATTTAGCCAGGTATTTGATTTGGGGAAAGGAAAAGTGGTCATCAATCAATTTAATAATTCAGCAAATAATTATTGAGCTCATACCATGTGCCAAAGACAGTGTTATATGAGAGAGTTAAAATGGTGAACAAAATACACAAAGTCTTCATCCTTACAGAGTAATATTTTACAGGGGACAGCATTGGTTAACTATATAGTATATTGCCACGTACTATAAAGATAATACAGTACAGTTAGGTAGTTGCAAGTATTGTGAAAACAGTGAGTAGGAAAAGCCACTCTGAGGAGTTGCAATGTAAGCAAAGACCGGATCAAAGTGAGATAACCAAATATGCAAAATCCAGAGGAAGAATGTTCTGTCATAATAAAAACAATTAGGTTACATTAGTGGAAATGGTAGAGTATAGACTTTGGAAACCACTCTCCTCTATAAAAGCAAGGAAAGCACCAGTAAGAACTGTTAATACTTTTTTTTTCAGAATGCTGGGAATTAACCAAAGGCTTGGAATAATCAGGAATGTTTATTCAAGAAAAATAGCTGCATCTTGCTAAGACCAGAGAGCTTTGTGGCATTTTAGTTTACCCTATTTCCAATCCCCTCTTCACTGTTGCACAGTAGCCAAAAAAGTAAACGATCTACAATCAGAATGAAAACCAGCAGTTGGCAGCCACTGGAGGGGACAGATGGGACTGAAGTTTTTGTTAAAGCCCTATTCCTAGAGGGGTCATTATGTAATCCATCTGGTGGATCTCTGGAAGACACCACTTCCATGGCTTGTCTTTATTTGGCCTGACTCAAAGCTTACCCAAAGTTAACTATCTTTTCGTGGAGGTATTTGTGGAAAACAATTACAGCAGTTGTTTAAAATCATGTCTGCCTGAAACAGTGGATAACAGTTGGAGGAAACTATAGGCTAATCAAAAACTTAAAAGGAAATCTGGGGAATGAAATGTCCACAGTAGACTTTGAAAAGCTCTGATATATTTGTGGAAATCTAGAAAACCATGCACATATGAAGGGCTGTGTGTATTCCCAGGGCTTTGAGCATGGTCAGGACAAACCTGAGCGGGTCCTAAATTCTCACCTTAAGCTGAAGTTATGGCTCTTCACAAGTAGAAAGTGAATATAAAGTTGTAAATTAACTGCTTGAGGGTGGAAGCCATGCACTACACGAAAACAGTGACCCTCAGCTAACACTGGAGACTTATTAGTGCCAAGTGTTTAGGTAATCTCTGTCTAATCATTACTTGATTACTAAGCTAACTGAGCAGAGACTTTGCTTATAATAAATACAGACCTTAGGATATTAGTTCAGAAAGTTCACTAAACAAAAAGCAAAAATAACCTCAGGGATGTAGAGGAATCTGATTTCCATCAGTGACACATTATATTATATAAAATCCCAAGTTTTCAGCAAAAAATATGAGACATGTAGAGAAACAAGAAAGTATGACCTTTATAAACAGAAAGAAAAGAAGTTAATAGAAACTGTCCCTGAATGAACACAGATGTTACACTTTAATAGACTTTAAACAAACTGTCTTAAATATACTTGAAAGAGCTACTAAAAATGCAAAATTAGCCAAGCATGGTGGCACATGCCTGTAATCCCAGCTACTCAGGAGGCTGAGGTAGGAGAATTGCTTCAACCCGGGAGGTGGAGGTTGCAGTGAGCTGAAACGGTGCCATTTCCAGCTTGGGCAACAAGAGCGAAACACCGTCACATTAAAAAAAAAAAAAAGAGAGAGAGAACAAAAGGAAGTCAGGTAAGGTGGCTGATGCATGCACTTTGGGAGGCCGAGGTGGGCAGATCACAAGGTCAGGAGATCCAGAGCATCCTGGCCAATATGGTGAAACCCCATCTCTACTAAAAATACAAAAATTAGCTGGGGGTGGTGGCACACACCTCCCAGCTGCTCGAGAGGCTGAGGCAGGAGTATCGCTTGAACCTGGGAGGTGGAAGTTGCAGTGAGCTGAGATCATGCCCTTGTGCTCCAGCCTGGGCAAAAGAGCGAAATTTCATCCAAAAAAAAAAAAAAAAAAAGAAACCAGGAAACCAATGTATCACTAAACAGAGAATATACATGGAAAGAAATTATTTTTAAAAACAAGATAGAAATTCTCCAGATGAAAATAGCAATACACTATACAAACCTGGATCTTATAAACATTTGTGGAACAGTCCACTCAACAACAGAAAAATACACATGCTTCTCAAGTATATATAGAACTTCTCCAGGATGTGCCATGTGTTAGGCTACAAAACAATAGAAATAAACATAAAATCATTGAAATCGTACAAAGTATGCTCTGCAATCACAATAAAATATAATTGGAAATCAATAACAGAAATAAATTTGAGAAATTTATATCTCTGTGGAAGTTACGTAACACAAACCTATATAATCACTTCATCAAAAAAAGGGAAATTATAAAATATTTTTAAATGAATGAAAGCAAAGGCACAACATAACAAAATTCATAAGATGCACCTTAAAAAGCAGTGCTTAGTGAGGACATTTATAGCTGCAAATACCTATAACAAAAAATCAGAAGGATCTCAAATCAACCTTCCATATTGAGACACAGAAAAAGAAGACAAAATTAAACCCAAAGCAAGAAGAAGGAGGGAAATAAAAGATTCAGGTAGAAAATAACAAAATAGAGAATAATGAATAGTAAAAATCAGTGAAACCAAAAGCCGATTCTTGGGAAAGATTAGCAAAATTGACAGACCTTTAGGTATTATAGATTTACCAAAGGTGAGATAGACATAATAGAGACGGAGAGATAAGATAAAGGGAAAGTTTCTACTAATCTTACATAAACAGTATTATACGTGGGTATTATGGACAATGTTATACCAACAAATTACATAACCTAAATAAAATGAGTTAACTCATAGAAAGACACCAATTACCAAAACTGAATGAAAAAAATGTATAAAATATGAATAAACCTATAAGAAGTGAAAATATTGAATTAGCAATCAAAACACTTTCCACAAAGAAAAGCCCATGCCCAGATGGCTTTGCTGTTCTTGAATTCTACCAAATGCTTAAATAAGAATTAAAATCATTATTTCACACACTCTCCCAAAAAATAGAAGAGGAAAAAATCACTTCTCACTTCATTCTATGAGGCTAGTGATACCCTTATACAAAAGCCAGAAATAAACTAAAACAAAAGGAAATTACAGACTGTTACCCCTAATGAAATTAAATGCAAGACCTTCAACACAATACTAGCAAACCAAATCCAGCAACATATGAAAAATATGCACCATGACCAAGTGAAATTTATTCCAGGAAGGCATGGTTGGGTCAACGTATTAATATAAATCAATGTAATACACCATATTAATTGACTAGAATATTGAAAAAGATGCAAAAAAAATTAAGAAAATTTAAAATCCTTCATGATTTGAGAAAACCAGACTAACATGAGAAGGAAACTTAAAAAAAAATGTCAATGGATGTCTACAAAAACCAAAAGCTAACAGGAAGCTTAATGATAAAAGACTAAAATTTTCCTTCTAAGACTGGAAACTTGGCAAGGGTGTTTGCTCTTGTCTGCTCTTTATATAAATCTCAAGATTTATGTAAAAATATAAGAAATCAAAATAACTACAATTTTTTTGGAACTACTTGGAGGACTCATGCTTCTTTATTTCAAAATTACTAACAAAGCTACAGTAATTAAAACTGTGTGCAAAGATAAGTAGAATAGAATTAAAGTACAGAAATAAATCTGTATATTTATGGTCAATTGACTTTAGAGAGGGATGTCAAGACATCAGTAGGTATGAATTGTTCTTTCAACAAATGATGGTGGGATAATTGGATATATACAGGCAACAGAACAAATGTGGTTCCATACCATATATACCACATACAAAATTAACTACAAATGGATACAGACCTAAATTTGAAATCTAGAACTATAAAACTCCAAGAAGAAAGCATAAAGATAAATCTCCATGACCTTAGATTGGGCAATGATTTCTAGTATAAAATACCAAAAGCATAAACAACAAAAGAAAAAGTAGACCAATTAGACTTCAGCAGAATTAGAAATATTTGTGTTCAAAGCACACCATCAAGGCAATGAAAAGATTGCCCTTGGATAAGAGAAAATATTTTCAATCAGAAGTTTGATAAGGGCCTGTATATAAAATATATATAGAACTCTTACAACTGAACAATAAAAAATCAAATAGCCCAATTTTAAAATGAGCAAAGAGCCCAACCCTGCCGTACTGTGCTGCCATTGCCACCATTGTGAATGCCTGCATGGAGGCTGGTACCCCTGCATCCACCAAGGCCCCATCACAGCCAATGAGAGTGCACCTCACTACACTGCCACTGCTGCTGGCATGTGCAAATGAGTATGGAATCTGCTGCCACTGCCCTATGAAGAGCTTTGCCTGGCACCATCCATCAGAGTCCTGTGATGAGAGGACTGAGAACATCTCAACCACTCTAGCACAGCAGGTTCCTAATCTGAAGAGGCCAGAGAAGAAAGCCAGGGACCTGGTACAAGCCTGCTAGAGTGAACTTAGCCCAGGAGTCCTGAGCCGAGCCTTGGCCCCCTTAAAATTTTCTAGAAATGTAGCTAGTTGAATGAACCCACCTTATACCACAATCAAACACCTAAGCACATCAAAGAGGATAAAAGGAAAAAAAAAAAATCCAAAGGACAGCAACTCCAAAGATTGGAGGAACATCAGCCAACAAAGATGAGAAAGGTTCAGCACAAAAACTCAGGAAACTAAGAAAACCACAGTGATTTTTGACTTCCAAATGACCACACTAGTTCCCAGCACTGGTTCTTAGGAAGGCTGAAAAGACTGAAATGACAGATATAGAATTCAGAATATGAATAGGAATGAAGATAATCAACATTCAGGACAAATTCAAAACTCAATCCAAGGAATCTAAGGATTACAATAAAACAATACAGAAGCTGATAGATGAAATGGCCATTGTAAGAAAGAATCAAACTTACCTGAAAGAGCTGAAAAATACATTACAAGAATTTCACAATGCAATTGCAAGTATTAAGAGCAGAATCAACCAAGATGAGGAAGGAAATTCAGAGCTCAAAGACTGGCTCTTCAAAATTATTCAATCAGGCAAAAATAAAGAAAAACAATAAAGAAGAATACAGAACATCTCCAAGAAATATGGAATTATATAAAGAGACTAAATCTATGACTCACTGGTATTCCTGAAAAAGATGTGGGGAGAGAAAGCCACTTGGAAAACATATTTCAGGATAACATCCATGAATATTTCCCCAACTTCACTACAGAAGCCAACATTCAAATTCAGGAAATGCAGAGGACCCCTGTGAAACATCACACAAGCAGGTCATCCCTAAGACACACAATTATCAGATTCTCCAAGGTCAAAATGAAAGAAAAATGCTAAAGGCAGCTAGAGAGAAGGGGCAAGTTACCTACAAAGGGAACCTCCACAGGCTAACAGCAAACCTCAAACCTATCATCAGAAACCTAACAAGCCAGAAAAGATTCAGAGCCCATTTGTAGCATTCTTAAAGAAAATAATTTTCAACCAAGAATTATATATCAACCAACTAAACTTCATATGATAAATAAGATACTTTTTAGACAAGCAAATGCTGAGGAAATTCATTACCATCAGACCTGCCTTACAAGAGCTCCTGAAGGGACTGCTAAATATGGAAAAGAAAGATCTCTCTGAGACACTGCAAAAACACACTGGAGAACACTATAAAGCAACCACACAAACAACTTTGCATAATCATCAGCTAACTGCATGATGACAGAATCAAAATTCACACGTATCAATACTAACCTTGAATGTAAATGGTATAAATGTTCCAATTAAAAGGCACAGAGTGG
The DNA here is from genome assembly GCF_007565055.1 of Rhinopithecus roxellana. NCBI lineage: Eukaryota > Metazoa > Chordata > Mammalia > Primates > Cercopithecidae > Rhinopithecus > Rhinopithecus roxellana. The sequence goes on along the minus strand of NC_044555.1, from coordinate 111,632,952 downwards.
CAAGTTGGATAAAGAAGCAAAACTCAGTGGTGTATGATCTTCAAGAGACTCTTCTCACATGCAATGACCCTCATATGCTCAAAATAAAAGGATGGGCAAAAATTACCAGGCAAACAAACAAACAAAAAACAAAGAAGGAAGCAGGGACTGCTATTCTAATTTCAGACACAACAAACTTGAAGCCAACCAGGATCAAAAAAGACAAAAGGCATTACATAATGGTAAAGGGCTCAGTTCAACAAGAAGACCTAACCACCATAAACATACATGCACCTAACACAGGAGCACCCAGATTCATAAAGCAACTTTTTAAAGACCTATGAAGATACTTAGATAACTACACTTATAAGTGGGAGCTAAACATGTAGTACATACGGACACAAAGAAGGGAACAACAGAAGCTGGGGCTTACTTGAGGGTGGAGAGTGAGAGGAGGGTGAGGTCTGAAAAACTGTCTATGGTATACTATGTTTATTACTTGGGTGATGAAATAATCTGTACACCAACCCTCTGTGACACACGATTTACCTAAATAACAAACTTGCATATGTACCCCTGAATGTAAATTAAAAGTTAAAAAACTAAAAGTAAAAATGGTCAGAGAATTTGAATGAACATTTCTCCAAAGAAGATATAAATGGCCAATACACACGTGAAAAGATGGTCAACATAATTAGTTACTAAGAAAATGCAAATCAAAACCACAATGTGATACCATTTCACACCCACTAAGATGGTTGCAATAAAAAAAGACAGACATAGGCCGGGCGCGGTGGCTCAAGCCTGTAATCCCAGCACTTTGGGAGGCTGAGACGGGCGGATCGCGAGGTCAGGAGATCGAGACCATCCTGGCTAACACGGTGAAACCCCGTCTCTACTAAAAAATACAAAAAACTAGCCGGGCGAGGTGGTGGGCGCCTGTGGTCCCAGCTGCTCGGGAGGCTGAGGCAGGAGAATGGCGTAAACCCGGGAGGCGGAGCTTGCAGTGAGCTGAGATCCGGCCACTGCACTCCAGCCCGGGAGACAGAGCGGGACTCCGTTTCAAAAAAAAAAAAAAAAAAAAAAAAAAAAAAAAAGACATTTACTAGTGTTGGTCAGCATGTGGACAAATTGGAACCCTCATGTGTTACTGGTTTGAAATGTAAAATGATGCAGCCATTTTGGAAAATTATCTGACAGTCCCTGAAGAAGTTAAACATGAGACTGGTATATGACACAGTAATGTTATAATAGGTTCAAGATAATTGAAAAGATATGTCTACACAAAACTTGTACAGAAATGCTCATTGAAATATTATTTGCAATAACCAAAACTGGAAATACTTCAAATGTCCATCAATCTAGTGATAGTTGAATAAGGTGTGATATATTCATACAATGAGATATTCTTTGACAATAAAAGGAAATGAAATACTAATAGATGTTACAACATGCACGAACCTTGAAACCATTATGCTAAGTCAAATGAACCACACAAAAGATCACATAGAATATGACTCAATGTATTTGAAATATTCAGAGTATGGAAACTTATAAAAACAAAAAGTAGATTAATGGTTTCCAAGGGATCAAGGGACAAAACAATGCGGTGTCACTGCTAGTGAGAATACAGTTTGTTTTGGGGTGATAAAAATGTTGTAGAACTAGGTAGTGGTAGTGTTTACACAATCTCACAAATATACTAAAAACCACTCAATTATACACTTTAAAATGGTAAATTTTGTGACAGGAAAATTGTTTCTTGGTTTAAAAAAATAACAGAAATGACCTCCAGGTAGTAGTCTCCATTAAATATATCTCCCAACTTTTTAAGCAATTTCCCTTAACAGTAACAAATTTAAAGCAAGCAAATATCCTAATATATGTGTTTTTAATTATTTATAGATTATATACACATGTGATGTTCTAATATATCATGCATCTTCTAAAACATATGCAATAAATGATTAGAGAAAAAATATTGATTATAATTCTATTTTTTGGCATGTTCTCATGGGTCATCTTTTGAAGATCCTGAAGTTCATAATTTCCAATTTGAAGTCACTAATCTAGGCAAAATGTGGTGGTGGCATAGATCAAAATGCTAATAATGCAAGCGGTATGTAGGGATTGAATTGAGGATATATTTGAAGGTGGAGTATATTGGATTTGCTAAAAATTACCTAAGCAATTGGGTTTATCGTGATGCTGTTCAAAGAGAAGGGCAAACTGGAAGTCGATTTTGTGGGTAGAACTCAAGTGTCCTGTTTTGGACATTTTAGGATTGAGATGCTTATTAGATGTGCATCTGGATGATATAATCTAGAGATGAGAAGAAAGACTAGGAGTGAATTCTTGTAGGCTCCAACATTTAGAGATGGGACATAAGGGGAGGAAAAAACAACTAGAGTTTGATTTTAAAAAAGCAAATGTGGTAACAGAAAAACCAAAAGACTATGGAGTCCTAAAAGCCAAGTGAAGAAAATGTTTCAAAAATGCAAGATATAATTACCCCATCAAATTCTGTGGATGAATCCTTAATATAAGGACTGAGAATGGATCATCAGATTTGGCAAGGTGGCTGGCCATGGTGGCTCACACCTGTAATCCCAGCACTTTTGGAGGCCAAGGCAGGTGAATCACCTGAGGTCAGGAGTTCGAGACCAGCCTGGCCAACATAGTGAAACCCCATCTCTACTAAAAATAGAAAAATTAACTGGGTGTGGTGGTACATGCCTATAGTTCCAGCTACTGGGTAGGATGAGGCAGGAGAATCTCTTGAATCCGGGAGGCAGAGGTTGCAGTGAGCCGAGATCATGCCACTGTACTCCAGCCTGGATAACAGAGAGATATTGCATCTCAAAAAAAAAAAAAAAAGGAATTTGGCAAGGTGAAAATTCTTTCAGTGGAATGAAAGAAGTATAAATCTAATGGTGTTTGATGTGAGAAAATGATGAAAATAAGTATGGATTACACTTTTTAGGAGTTAAGTGCAAAGTGATATGGCATATATTAAAGCAATCTTCCATTCAGGGATATATCCTACTTGGTCATCATGTATAACCTTTCTGATGTATTGTTGAGTTCAGTTTGCTTGTATTTTATTGAGAATGTTTACATCTGTGTCATCAGAGAGATTGACCCATAGTTTCCTTTTTTTGTGGTGTCTTTTTGAGGAACTCCCATACTGCTTTCCATAGTGGCTACATCATTTTACAATCCCACCAACAGTGGACAATGGTTCCAAGTTCTCCACATTCTCATCAAGACTGACTGACTTTCTTCATATTTTTAATAGCAGCCATCTGCTATGGGTTGAATGTTTGTGTTCCTCCAAAATTCATGTTGAGACTTAATCCTCAATGCAATAAATGGGGAATTATTGGGTCATGAGGGTTGAGCCCTCATGAATGGGATTAATGCCCTTTTAAAGGAGGCTCTAATGAGCTCTGGAGTTCCCTTTTGCCCTTCTGTCCTGTCCACCTTGTGAGGAAACAGCATTATTTTCCTATGGAGAACAAAGCTATAATGCACCTTCTTGGAAACAGAAGGTTTGCCTTTACTAGACACTGAATCTCCTGGCACCTTGATCTTGGACTTCTCAGCCTTCAGAATTGTGAGAAATAAATGTATATTATTTATAAATTACTCACTCCATAGTATTTTGTTATAGCAGCACAAATGGACTAAGACACTATCCTAATAGTGAGGCTAGTTAGAAAGGGAGGCAGAGGACTTATGGCAGTAGCTAGAGGAGTCTGCAGTCTCTAAACTACTCTCCCGTGATTCTCTGTCTCCTGATATTCACACCCCTGTGTAATCCTCTTCCCTTGAGTTCTGGCTAGATTTAATGACTTACACCTAAGAATAGAAAGTGGCAGGAAGAATAGTGTCACTTCTGAGTTTAACTTACAAAAAGACTGTAGCTTCTTTCTTTTTTATTGTATTTTTACTTTTTTTTAAAATTATACTTTAAGTTCTAGGGTACATGTGCATAACGTATCATTTTTTATTGCGTCTATTTGATTCCTCTCTCTTTTCTTCTTTATTAGTCTTGCTAGCGGTCTGTCAATTTTGTTGGTCTTTTCAAAAAACCAACTCCTGGATTCATTGATTTTTTGGAGGGATTTTTGTGTCTCTATCTCCTTCAGTTCTGCTCTGATCTTAGTTATTTCTTGCCTTCTGCTAGCTTTTGAATGTGTTTGCTCTTGCTTCTCTAGTTCTTTTAATTGTGATGTTAGGGTGTCAATTTTAGATCTTTCCTGCTTTCTCTTGTGGACATTTAGTGCTATACATTTCCCTCTACACACTGCTTTAAATGTGTCCTAGAGATTCTGGTATGTTGTATCTTTGTTCTCATTGGTTTCAAAGAACATCTTTATTTCTGCCTTCATTTCGTTATGTACCCAGTAGTCATTCAGGAGCAGGTTGTTCAGTTTCCATGTAGTTGAGCGGTTTTGATTGAGTTTCTTAGTCCTGAGTTCTCGTTTGATTGCACTGTGGTCTGAGAGACAGTTGGTTATAATTTCTGTTCTTTTACATTTGCTGAGGAGTGCTTTACTTCCAATTATGTGGTCAATTTTGGAATAAGTGCGATGTGGTGCTGAGAAGAATGTATATTCTGTTGATTTGGGGTGGAGAGTTCTATAGATGTCTATTAGGTCCGCTTGGTGCAGAGATGAGTTCAATTCCTGGATATCCTTGTTAACTTTCTGTCTCGTTGATCTGTCTAATGTTGACAGTGGAGTGTTGAAATCTCCCATTATTATTGTATGGGAGTCTAAGTCTCTTTGTAAGTCTCTAAGGACTTGCTTTATGAATCTGGGTGCTCCTGTATTGGGTGCATATATATTTAGGATAGTTAGCTCTTCCTGTTGAATTGATCCCTTTACCATTATGTAATGGCCTTCTTTGTCTCTTTTGATCTTTGATGGTTTAAAGTCTGTTTTATCAGAGACTAGGATTGCAACCCCTGCTTTTTTTTGTTCTCCATTTGCTTGGTAGATCTTCCTCCATCCCTTTATTTTGAGCCTGTGTATGTCTCTGCATGTGAAATGGGTCTCCTGAATACAGCAGACTGATGGGTCTTGACTCTTTATCCAGTTTGCCAGTCTGTGTCTTTTAATTGGAGCATTTAGTCCATTTACATTTAAGGTTAATATTGTTATGTGTGAACTTGATCCTGCCATTATGATATTAACTGGTTATTTTGCTCATTAGTTGATGCAGTTTCTTCCTAGCCTCGATTTTTTCTGAGACAGGGTCTCACTCTGTTGCCCAGGCTGGAGTGCAGTGGTGTGATCTCAGGTCACTGCAAACTCCACCTCCTGAGTTCAAATGATTCTCCTGTCTCAACCTCCTGAGTAGCTGGGACTACAGGCATGTGCCACCATGCCTGGCTAAATTTTTTTGTATTTTTAGTAGAGATGGGGTTTCACTATGTTGGTTAGGCTGGTCTCGAACTCCTGACTCAAATGATCTCCCTGCCTCGGCTTCCCAAAGTGCTGGGATTACAGGCATGAGCCAACGCACCCAGCCTGTAGCTTCTCTCTTGATGTCTCCTTCTTTCTCCATGTATCTCTGTGAACACTGGTGTAGGAGGTAGCAAGCTTCCATACAATGAGCAACTCTATGGAGAGGCCCAGGTGTTATATCAAGGAACTAAGGCCCTCCGTCCAGCAGCCCATGAGGAACTGATGCCTGTCAATAGCCTTGTGAATGGATATGGAAGTGAATCCAGCTTTGTGATCGCAGCCTTGTGAGTGAGTATGCCAGAGTCAGGATTGTTACCGAAGATAATAGTTTAGTCTCATAAGAGAAACTAAAGAAGAGACACCATGTAACCTGCTCCCAAATTTCTGATCCACATAACCTATGAGATAATGCACATTGCTTTTAGCTGCTAAGTTATGGGGAATTTGCTACACAGCAATAGACAACTAATATGGGGGTAGGAGAGTGAGGAGGGTGGTTGTGGGGTTTAAAGAGGGTTTTTTAAATGGGAGATACAGCATATTTGTTTTTTCTTGTTTGTCATCAATCATTCTCACCAGCATACAATGATATGGTGGGAAAGGGTGATAGTTTTAATCTTTGCTTAGGAACCCTGTACCAAAGTGAAAGGGTTGGTGTTACAAGCAAGAATGAAGCAGGGCACACAATGTCATTGGATTAGTAGAGTTGGAAGTGGGATGATGTGGACATTCTCTTCTGATTGCTTCTATTTCGTTGGTAAAAGTAGGGATGTCACCACCTAAGAATGAAGAGAGACAGTAAAACTACATTGGTAATATGTAATTTTTTATAACAACTAACCTCTGGTATAAACACAGTTCATAGAATTTGAGAACAATAAAACTGTTGCCAGTGGGCACGGTGGCTCACGCCTGTAATCACAACACTTCGGGAGGCTGAGGCAGGCAGATCACGAGGTCAGGAATTCAAGACCAGCCTGGCCAACATGGTAAAACCCCATCTCTACTAATAATACAAACATTTTTAATTTGTATTTTAAAATGGTGGCGGGTGCCTGCAATCCCAGCTACTCGGGAGGCTGAGGCAAGAGAATCTCTTGACCCTGGGAGGTGGAGTTTGCAGTGAGCCAAGATCGGGTCATTGCACTACAGCCTGGGGCGACAGAGCCAGACTGTCTCAAAACAAAAAAAAAAACAAAACAAAAACTGTTGCCAATACAAAGTAACTATGACTTTTGACAGCTGTAGTCAAAAATGCTTATTTAAGCTTTTAAATATCTTATCTTTCCCCCTAAATTACATAAAGACCTGATAAATATAAACTTTGCCAAAGCCAAACAGAATAGTTACATAAATTCTCGGGAAGTTTTCTTTGCAGGATCTATCTGTGAGGACCTTATACACAGGCAAATAGTACCAAGAATAACATGAATCTGAGTGTGTCATGCAGGACATACTATAGCTCACACTATTGAGGCAAACACTGGGACTGGGGTTGAGATTCTATGATCTATAGAAACCTGAGCCCATTCTTTTCCGGCCAGGGTCATTTGAACTAAGGCATCATCAGACAAAGTATATCAGAGTTAGAGAACAGGAATTGGCTGAGTACTAAGCTAAGCATTATCAAGGGTTACAAAATAATGAGAGAATTAGAAATCCACAAATAAAAGCAAAACCATCTAGGAAGTTTCACATATAATGAGTCTTGGAATTGATATTCTAATAGTGCCATCATTGTTAAATGAATAAATAAAACATGCCTCAATTCAAATCCACTGAGAAGTTTTCAGAGCATGATTAAAAGAAATTGAGTGGTAATTTAGTGAACATTGTACTGCAAATGGAAAGCTTCAAAATATAATCAGTTTTGATGCCCAAGGTCTAACTATCATCCCTGAAAAGTTTACTATGATATTCACTTTTACTTTGCCAGTGTTGGTGGGAAACATTTCAGATACGACTCTATATATTCAGAAGAAAATTTGAAATGATGGAAAGTCAGAATAACCACAATAGCAGCAGTTGAACTGAATTACAAACATGAACCTAAAATTTATTCTCTCTCCTAAACTAAATCAGAGATCAAGCCCAATGACTGATAGATCTTCTAACTCCATCTTACATTTATTTTTACCTTTTTAATGCAGCACACCTGGAAATCATTGTGCTTATTCATTGTGCGAGGCATTTGAAGCCTAATATTTTCATATAATAGTGGGCATGGTTACCATAAAGATTAGTTTGGTCTCACAAACTAGAAGTAAAATCAGTACCTTTAGAGAAGAAAACGGTGTGCTCTTAGACCACCATGGTCAAATAGATCTCCTCCTCCTCTAATGCCCCAAAAAACTTTGTTTCTTTCTTTTGGGATTTACTACTTTATGCTTTACTTTGCAGGTATTTATAAGGATAAGTTGGCCGGGCGCGGTGGCTCAAGCCTGTAATCCCAGCACTTTGGGAGGCCGAGACGGGCGGATCACGAGGTCAGGAGATCGAGACCATCCTGGCGAACACAGTGAAACCCCGTCTCTACTAAAAATACAAAAAACTAGCCCGGCGAGGTGGCGGGCGCCTGTAGTCCCAGCTGCTCGGGAGGCTGAGGCAGGAGAATGGCGTAAACCCGGGAGGCGGAGCTTGCAGTGAGCTGAGATCCGGCCACTGCACTCCAGCCTGGGCGACAGAGCGAGACTCCGTCTCAAAAAAAAAAAAAAAAAAAAAAAAAAGGATAAGTCATAAACTTGGAGCTCCTTGAAGCCACATACTATCACATATTCATCATCAAATATGGTAGTCATTATTGCTATTCACCAAATATTTCTGATTCTCTTTCCAGATAAGGGAGGATGTAGGTGACACTTTTCTCCCCCTTGAAGCCAATTCCAGTCTTGCTACTTGTGGGTCAATTGAATGTCAGTGAAAAGTATGTTTGTAATTTTCAACGGAAAGCTTTAAGAACCAGTATCTAATCCATTGCATTCTTTCTTTTCTGGCTCAGCAATTATGAAAGCTCAGAGGTAGAACTCCCCTCAGCATGGGTCTCAGGAAAGCTTTCTGGCTTTTAATCCAGTGTAGTTATTGAGAAGATATTGAAGCCATAATAATACACTCAAATCTGTCAGTTTTCCTAATCACAGCCTATACTACCTCTGGAATGAATTTGACCACTGAGATGTTCACTATATCTTTAAAATCTGTGATGCTCGGAGATCAGTCCCTTGCATCAGAACAACTGCCAACTCCTAATTTTGTATGCAAGAATGTTACGTGTTCCCAACATTCAAGAACCCGTGAATATTCCATCTCTTCAATATTGGGGAATTCAGCTCTGAAACAATTTCACTTATCAAACAGTCTGGGCTTATATATTTGTGAAGCTAGAGACATCTGAAAGCAATAAAAATAAAATGTGAAACCCTCAAACCACTAGTAGAACAATTACATCAAGAAAATTAGAGCTACTCATTGGATACATACTAGGGGAAACAGTCAATAATAAACCGAATTTTTTAAAACCTACACAAGTTGAATCAATCTGGAAAAACACGAAATGCCAAAACTGTCACAACAATTTGGAAACTTCATTAAACTAATTACATAAAAGAAATGAAATCATAAGGCAAAGGCTTCCCTTCAGATGAGCACCAGACCCAAATGTTTTCTATAGCTAGGTTTTACTGACTTTCCGAGGATAGTCAACCCCATCTGTATTAGTCCATTTTTACACTGCTGATAAAGACATAACCAAGACTGAGAAGAAAAGGAGGTTTAACTTGACTTACAGTTCCACATGGCTGGGGAGGTCTCATAATCATGGCAGAGGGTGAAAGGCACTTCTTAAATGTCAGCAGCAAGAGAGAAATGAGGAAGAAGCAAAAGTGGAAACACCTGATAAATCCATCAGATCTCATGAGACTTACTCACTATCACGAGAATAGCACAGGAAAAACTGGCCCCCATGATTCAATTACCTCTCCCTGAGTCCCTCCCACAACACATGGGAATTCTGGGAGATAAAATTCAAGTTGAGATTTGGGTGGGGACACAGTCAAACTATATCACCACCTTATACAAATTTTTGCAGAGAAACTCATATTATTAGGCTTTCATAGCCTTAATACCAAAACCAGTTAAACGTATTATAAAAAATTAAGAAATTCAAAACACTAGGCAAACACAGGAAACCATACCCAGTTGAACTGAACTAAAGAGGAGTAAACAAAACATGTGTTTGTGCTCACTCTCTCTCACACAAACACATTCACACACTTCAACATCCACCAGCTCCCTCAGTTTACTCTGTGCTTATGAGCCACGCTTGCTCACATTTGGCATTTTAACTTTCTACCTGATTTCAGATAATCCTCCTACCATTTCACAAAAACTCACAAGCTGCAATACTTCCGCTACCCATGTCCACAAACTTACTTCAAATCTTTTTCAAGGTAAAATGCCATATTTATTGATGCATTTATATATTTCCTAATCATTTAACATGTAAAAATCTGTGATACCATTTATTTTAAGTTCTTAAAATTATTTTTAAAAATGTGTCCCTGATAAAGTTTTCAAATGTTGTGACCCTAACCCCATTTGTCCACAAGCCCTGTGATATTTATTGAATAATTTTGTGTATCATTGTGCTTTTTAGGAATTCATATTCCCTGCTAAAACAGAACAGTATTAAAAGTCCTGATAAATGAAATAAGAAAAGTAAAGAAAATAAAAGGTATTAATACTACAAGAGAAAAGAATGCTGTTATTTGCAGATGGTATGATAATTTACACGGAAAGTTGAAGAGAATCCCCAAGCTATTAGAACTAGTTGAAGAGTACAAAAAGGTTGCTGAACACAAGTCAACAGAAAAATCAATAGCGTTTCTCTAGATCAATAACTAATTAAAATAGAAAATAATATAAAATTTACAATAGTAGATAACACCATAAGTTATCTAAAATGTAATTTAATCAAAAACCCCACAAAACCTAATAAGGAACTTGTAAATGCTTACAAAAAGCTTTAAATGATACCTGAATAAATGGAACTATATCCCATATTGTGGAATTCATTTCTACCCTAAATAATCTACAGGTTTAGTGAAATTATAACAAAAATGCAGTACTAGTTTAGCAGTAATTGGGCAAACAGATTCTAAAATTTTTAGAAAGAAGTAAATGTTTACAAATAGCAGTGACAATTCTAAAAGAGAAGACCAAGAAAGGGTCTTGCCCTACCAAGTTTTAAAACATATTACAAGGTTGTATCACAAATCAAGGATAGGTTATTTAACGGATAGAATTGGAAAAACTTTTACCACACTGAGAAGATGAAGTAAGACCTGTACTTCTCACAATGTGCAAAAAATTAACTCCAGATGAAATGCAAAGCTGTAAGTTTCTTAGAAGAAAATATGAGATAAAATCCATTAATGTTGGGTTTTCAGAATATTTTTAGAAAGATGAAACAAACACAAAATACAATGGAAAAAGCTATATTTGATCATATCAAAATCTAAGGCTCTATTCATTAAAATATAGTATAGACAAAGAATGATGAGGGTAAGATCATTTTCAATGTCAAAAGCACAAATAAATTAATATATGGAACAGTGAGACTTGATCCTATCAAATCAAAGAGTCCTCTTCTTATTGTTTTGTAACTGCCCTGTGTTAACTTAAAATAAAGCTTATACATAATATAACCTGACAAAAAGGTAATTATATAGTGATAAATGGGTTAATTTTGCAAGAGATTATAATAATGGTAAATATATAGGCACTCAACATTGGATTACCCAGATATATAAAGCAAATTATAATTAGAGAGAGACAGAAAGATCCTAATACAATAATAACTGAGGACTTTCAGCATTGGACAGATCACCTAGACAAAAAATCAACAAAGAAACCTCAGATGTAATTTGCATTATAGACCAAATGGACCTAATAGACATTTATAGAACATTTTGCTTTACGCTGCAGAATACACATTCTTCTCCTCAGTGCATAGAAGATTCTCAGGGAGAGACCATACATTAGGCACCAAAACTCGTCTCAACAAATTCAAAAAATTAAAAACATATCAAGTATCTTTTCTGACCACAATGGAATAAGAGTAGAAATCAATAACAAGAGGAACTTTGGTAAGTATACAAACACATTAAAAGTAACCAATATGCTTCTGAACAACCAGAGGGTCATTTAAAAAATCAAAAGGAAATTAAAATATTTCTTGAAACAAATGAAAATGGGAACACAACATACCAAAACCTATGGTATACAACAAAAGCAGTACTAAGAGGGAAGTTTGTAGGAATAAACACCTATATCAGAAAAGTAGAAAAACTTCAAATACACAGTCAAACAATGTGTCTTAAAGAACTAGAAAATCAAGAGCAAGCCCAAGATTACTAAACCCAAGATTAGTAGAAGAAAATAAATAATAAAGATAGGAGCAGAAATAAATAAACTTGAAACTAAAAACATCCAAAATGTCATTGAAATGAAAAGTTGTTTTTATGAAAAGATAAACAAAATTGGCAAGTCTTTAGCCAGACTAACAAAAAAAGACATAAGACACAGATGAAATCAGAGATGGAAAAGGAGACATTACAACCGATACTAAAGAAACTCAAAGGATTATTAAAGACTATTATGAGCAGCTATATGCCAATAAATTGGAAAACCTACATCAAATGAGTAAATTCTTAGACACACACAACCTACCAAGAATTAAACATGAAGAAATCCAAGATCTGAATAAACCAAGAACAAGTAATGGGATGAAAGCAGTAATACAAAGTCTCTCATAAAAGAAAATTCCAGGACCTGATGCCTTCATTGTGGAATTCTACCAAACATTTAAAGAATAATGAATACCAATCTTACTCAAACAATTCCAAAAAATCGAGAAATGAATACTTCCAAACTCATTCTATGTGACCAGTATTACTGTGATAACCAGACAAAGACACAACACAAAAGGAATACTACAGGGCACTAACTCCGATTAACATAGGTACAAAAATCCTCAACAAGAAACTAGCAAATCAAATTCAACAACACATTAAAAAGATCATTCATTATGATCAAGTGGGATTTATCCCAGGGATGCAAGGATGGTTCAACATAAGCAAATCAGTAAATGTGATACATCATATCAACAGAATGAAGGACAAAAATCATATGATCATTTCAAGTGAGGCAGAAAAAAGCATTTGATAAAATTTAACATCCTTCATATAGAAAATTCAACATCCCTCAAAAAACTGCATGTAGAAGGAACTTACCTCAACATGATAAAAGCCATATACAACAAAACCACGGCTAGTATCATACTGAATGGGGAAAAGCTGAAAGTCTTTCCTTTAAGACCTGGAACAATAGAAGGATGCCCACTTTCACCACTTTTATTCAATATAGTATTAGAAGTCCTAGCCAGTGCAATTAAAGAGAAAGAAATAAGGAGTATCCAAATTGGAAAGGAAGAGTCAAATTATTGTTATTTGGAGATGATATGATATTATATTTAGAAATATTTAAGGACTCCACCAAAACACTATGAGAACTCATAAATTCAGTAAGTTGCAGAATACAAAATCAACATAAAAATTAGTACCATTTCTGTATGCCAACAGTGAACAATCCGAAAAAGAAATGAAGAAAGTAACCTCATTTACAATAGCTACAAATGAAATAAATTACTGAAGAATAAACTTAATTGAAGAAAGATATCTACATTGAAAACTATAAGACATTGATGAAAGAAATTGAAGAGGACATATAAAAATGGAAAAATATTCCATGTTTATTGATCAGAAAAACAATATTGTTAAAATATTTGTATTACCCAAAGAATATAGATTCAATGCAATTTATAGATTCAATGCAATCTATATCAACATGGCAATGACATTCTTCACAGAAATAGAAAAACGCAATCCTCAAATTTACAAGAAACCACAAAAGACACAGCCAAAGCCACTCTGAGCAGGAAGGAAACATTTACAAGTAGGCACGCATTTAACTCTGCTGATAATCTAGGGAGTGGATTTCTTTTTTAAAAGCAATATTAGGTCTTTTTTTGTATAAGTTGTAAAAACTTCAATGATACATCCTAATGCAGGCAACAATCTGGCAGCACCAGTATCTTTATACGTGTAAAATTTTATTGCAAATTTTACAGACCACTTAGAAAGCAATTTAAAAATATGCAATAAAATATTGATACCCTTAATTAATTCTACTTCTGAGACTTATGCTTAGGAAATTATTCAAAATCAAAATATAGTAAACCTTATATAAATGAGGGTGTTTGGTGCAGCATTACCTAAAAAAACCGTCTTAAATGTCTAATAATAGGGAAGTGGGTAAAGAAAGTATGTTATGTTCTTTCACTGGAAAATCAGACATTCATTAAAATGATAAATATAAAGAATAGAGAGCAGCATCAAAAATATTTTGGGTTACTGTTAATATGGTTAAAACTGTTAAAAAAAAAGAGATACATGGGACACTGCAAGAAACCATACAAAATGTTAGTAATAATTGTATTAGTGTAGAAAAGGGATTATATAAATTAATGCTGGGAATTTCTAATTTGTGTCTGAAATACATAAACATTTGGAAAAACATCTGAACTTGAGAGGTCTATCTTGTCTCTATGATATAGAGCTATAATTTTTGAATTGTAGGACCATTTCATCCGTTATCTAGAATTGTCTTGGGTCAATATAGCAGTTATTTTCTTTTTTTTTTAAACTATACTTTAAGTTCTAGGGTACATGTGCACAGCGTGCAGGTTTGTTACATATGTATACATGTGCCATGTTGGTGTGCTGCACCCATTAACTCATCATTTACATTAGGTGTATCTCCTAATGCTATCCCTCCCCCCTCCTCCCACCCCACAGCAGGCCCCAGTGTGTGATGTTCCCCTTCCTGTGTTTAAGTGTTCTCATTGTTCAATTCCCACCTATGAGTGAGAACATGTGGTGTTTGGTTTTTTGTCCTTGTGATAGTTTGCTGAGAATGATGGTTTCCAGCTTCATCCATGTCTCTACAAAGGACATGAACTCATCCTTTTTTCTGGCTGCATAGTATTCCATAGTTTATATGTGCCATATTTTCTTAATCCAGTCTATCACTGATGGACATTTGGGTTGATTCCAAGTCTTTGGTATTGTGAATAGTGCCACAACAAACATATGTGTGCATGTGTCTTTATAGCAGCATGATTTATAATCCTTTGGGTATATATCTAATAATGGGATGGCTGGGTCAAATGGTATTTCCAGTTCTAGATCCTTGAGGAATCGCCACACTGTCTTCCACAATGGGTGAACTAGTTTACACTCCCACCAACAGTGTAAAAGTGTTCCTATTTCTCCACATCCTCTGCAGCACCTGTTGTTTCCTGACTTTTTCATGACCGCCATTCTAACTGGCGTGAGATGGTATCTCACTGTGGTTTTGATTTGCATTTCTCTGATGACCAGTGATGATGAGAATTTTTTCATGTGTCTGTTGGCTGCATAAATGTCCTCTTTTGAGAAGTGTCTGTTCATATCCTTCGCCCACTTTTTGATGGGGTTGTTTGTTTTTTTCTCATAAATTTGTTTGAGTTCTTTGTAGATTCTGGAATATTAGCCCTTTGTCAGATGAGTAGATTGCAAAATTTTTCTCCCATTCTGTAGGTTGCCTGTTCACTCTGATGGTAGTTTCTTTTTCTGTGCAGAAGCTCTTTAGTTTAATTAGATCCCATTTGTCAATTTTGGCTTTTGTTGCCATTGCTTTTGGTGTTTTAGACATGAAGTCCTTGCCCATGCCTATGTCCTGAATGGTATTGCCTGGGTTTTCTTCTAGGGTTTTCATGGTTTTAGGTCTAACATTTAAGTCTTCAATCCATCTTGAATTAATTTTTCTATAAGGTGTAAGGAAGGGATCCATTTTCAGCTTTCTACATATGGCTAGCCAGTTTTCCCAGCACCATTTATTAAATTGGGAATCCTTTCCCCATTTCTTGTTTTTCTCAGGTTTGCCAAAGATCAGATGGTTGTAGATGTGTGGTATTATTTCTGAGGGCTCTGTTCTGTTCCATGGGTCTATATCTCTGTTTTGGTACCAGTACCATGCTGTTTTGGTTACTGTAGCCTTGTAGTATAGTTTGAAGTCAGGTAGCCTGATGCCTCCAGCTTTGTTCTTTTGGTTTAGGATTGACTTGTCAATGTGGGCTCTTTTTTGGTTCCATACGAACTTTAAAGTAGTTTTTTTCCAATTCTATGAAGAAAGTCATTGGTAGCTTGATGGGGATGGCATTGAATCTGTAAATTACCTTGGGCAGTATGGTCATTTTCACGATATTGATTCTTTCTATCGATGAGCATGGGATGTTTACCCTCCCAAGACTGAACCAGGAAGAAGTTGAATCCCTGAATAGACCAATAACAGGCTCTGAAATTGAGGCAATAATTAATAGCTTATCAACCAAAAAAAGTCCAGGACCAGACAGATTCATAGCTGAATTCTCCCAGAGGTACAAGGAGGAGCTGGTACCATTCCTTCTGAAACTGTTCCAATCAATAGAAAAAGAGAGAATCCTCCCTAACTCATTTTTACGAAGCCAGTATCATCCTGATACCAAAGCCTGGCAGAGACACAACAACAAAAAAAGAATTTTAGACCAATATCCCTGATGAACATCGATGCAAAAATCCTCAATAAAATACTGGCAAACCGAATCTAGCAGTACATCAAAAAGCTTATCCACCATGATCAGGTGGGCTTCATCCCTGGGATGCAAGGCTGGTTCAACATATGGAAATCAATAAACATAATCCAGCATATAAACAGAACCAAAGACAAAAACCACATGATTATCTCAATAGATACAGAAAAGGTCTTTGACAAAATTCAACACCCCTTCATGCTAAAAACTCTCAATAAATTGGGTATTGATGGGACATATCTCAAAATAATAAGAACTATTTATGACAAACTCACAGCCAATATCATACTGAATGGGCAAAACCCGGAATCATTCCCTTTGAAAACTGACAAAAGACAGGGATGCCCTCTCTCAACACTCCTATTCAACATAGTGTTGGAAGTTCTGGCCAGGGCAATCAGGCAGGAGAAAGAAATAAAGGTATTCAATTAGGAAAAGAGGAAGGCAAATTGTCCATTTGCAGATGACATGATTGTCTATCTAGAAAACCCCATTGCCTCAGCCCAAAATCTCCTTAAGCTGATAAGCAACTTCAGCAAAGTCTCAGGATACAAAATCAATGTGCAAAAATCACAAGCATTCTTATACAGCAAGAACAGACAGAGAGCCAAATCATGAGTGAACTCCCATTCACAATTGCTTCAAAAAGAATAAAATTCCTAGGAATTCAACTTACAAGGGATGTGAAGGTCCTCTTCAAGGAGAACTACAAATCACTGCTCAACAAAATAAAAGAGGACACAAACAAATGGAAGCACAGTTATTTTCAATCCTGGCTGCTCATAAGAATTATATGAGGAGTTTACAAAAAAATAGTAATGCCAAGGCCAATCTCCAGAGTTTCTGATTAAATTGGTTTAGGGTTGAGCCTAAATATTAGAGTTTTTGTCTGTGATATTTGATTTGATACTGTTTCGTAGTCTGGATTGAGAGCAGCAATCTAAAGAAATTGTGTAAGCTCATTTTTTTTTTTAAATAGAACTTTAGCAGTTACTGCAACTTAGATGCATATTTAAAAACAACAAAGAGCATAAGATTTTTTTTTGAAAAAGAAACACCTTACCCTAATGTGAAGAAATTTAAGAGAAATCAATTTAACATCATTTACTCAAATTCCACCCCTCCCCTAAAAATTCCTCAAATAATAAAAACAATATCTTTACAAGATAGAGGTGCTGAGGCTTAACATTAAATCATGATTTTAAAAAAGACTTAGATATAGTCGAAAACTAGCTCAGCATGAGTCCATCATTTAAATATCATTATAAAATTAGTAGATATGTAGATTGCCTTAATAGAGATTTAGCATTTTGAATGATGGAGATATGTTGCCCTCTACTCTGCACTTGTCACTCCACTCCGGAGGACTTTATTATTTTCTAGGTGCCACTTTTAAGATGAACAGAGACCACAAGCAAACGACCAGGACGGACGTGGGATGAAACCATTCAGGATCTAGAGACAAATAACGTCAGGGGAGACAAAAGAGTGCACCATAACTTCCTTCAACTATTTTCAGGGTTATTCTATGGAAACAAAAGTGAGCAATTACTTCTAAATTTAAAGAATTTTAAAAAGAGATTGGATCAGTTCCGTGTGGCACTAGATTTAAGCACTATAATGAATGTTTGAAGAAGACAGATTTTGTGTCAGTGTAAGTTGAAATTTGTAATAGTTAGAATTGTTCAAAAAAGAGACTGGACTGCCTCATGGCATAATGAGATGCCCATCATCAAAAGCATTCAAGTAAAGGGGAACAATTATTTGACATAGTTTCTCTTTTGCAAACTGAAACAATGGATGGAGGATTTTGAGACGTAAGTGTAGATATTTTCTAATGTTCCTTCCAACCTTGAAAAGCTCTGTGAATTTTTCATGTGCAAATTATTCTTCTTCTCCACCCCAGTTTCAGCCTATGTTCCAATTTCAGCCTATATGGTTTTGTATAACAAATTTCACTTCTATATCAAAAGAGAAAGAAAAAAAGAAGCCCAGAGCAGTGTCCCATAATTAACATCATAACATTGCTTTTAATAAATGACTTTGGCTTTTTATTTTATTTTATTTTAGTTTAGTTTAGTTTATTTTAGTTTAGTTTAGTTTAGTTTAGTTTAGTTTCAGGTCAAGAGGAGACTTGAGCTTTGTTTTAGGTTACATTAGAAAGAAATCTATTGCCTGATAACAGTCTCTGCATCCTTATGGCAGGCACTGCTGGTTATTGTTCATCCAACAGCCATGCTCCCTGCTACCTTCCTAACAGAATACTGATTTTGTTCAGGATAAGTAGCGACAAGCTCAAGGAAGGTGGATATCCCTCCAGTCCAAACCAAACATGGCAATCCCATTGCTCTCTCGCCAGTGATCTGTTTAGGAATGAGTATGTGACCAAGTTTGTTTAAAAATATGCAAGGGGAATTATTTCATGGGGGTGAGGGGAGAAGGCTTCTGTGAAAGGTTTCCTTCCTGTTGAACAGCAGAGGATGCAGCAGGAAAGTATCTTTCTTCCACTCTTTGATGGGTTATCTGACAATGTGATATTTTGGCAGCCATCTTGCAAACCTGATGGGAAAGCTAAAATAATTGCAGAGAAACCAACTGAGAGTCCTGCCATTATCGACCCAGGAAAAGCCCAGTTATGGAACTTTTATTAAGTGAGATAATAAATTCCTATTTTAAAAATCATTTATTAGTTAGATATTCTATTCCTTGCAACATAAATATTCTAAAAATAGGGCCACAGAAGAAGAATTCTGGTTGAATGAACTGCAGAAACTATGTGATGAATACATGTATATAGAAGAATATACTTATACTTAGGTAGTAGCATAATCAATTAGCCCTGGAAGAATCTGGACATTATCTATCAATATCTATGTCAGTCTATCTATCTATCTATCTATCTATCTATCTATCTATCTATCTATCTATCTATCTATCTATCTCTGTCTGTTTATCTGTCAGTCAATCTATCTATCTATCTATCTACCTACCTACCTACCTACCTACCTACCTACCTATCTATATATCCATAATTCAATGGCTGTAACAACCATTTTAAATGACACAGCAATTCCTCAAACGAAACATTCTGGTTTAACAATCAGTTGAATCACTTTTAGTGTTAATCCCTGTATTGTTTCAGCCACATGCGTTCTATGTACAAACATTATCCAACCACCTGCAGATTAATGCATGAACACCATTTTACAGATGAGGAATCAACAACCCAACCCCGGGTAGGCAGTCACATGACTGCAAAGTGGGTAGGGCAGTAAGTGATAAGATCAAGTTTCACCTGGTCTGACTTCTAAAGCTATGATTTTTTTTTAACAAGTACACTATACTGCCTGCTGTATTGAAGGGCAGCATGATAAATGTGAGGAATGAGAGATATTACTAATACATAAGAGAAAAAGGCAAGAGGCCGTTATAGGCTCAGTGCCACTAGCAGTGAACAGACTATGCTTCCTTGGAGTTTAAAGTACAAGAACAGAAAACTTCCTGGTAGAGCCAACTTGCTGGGTACAGGACTTACGATTAAGTGAGATAGAGGCAAAGGGGACACATGATGACATACAAAAGAGCGAAAATGTCTTATTCTCCAACTTTCATGGACTTTGTACTCACCACTAGAAACACCAACTGAAATATGCTAAAATGGGAATGGTAACTCTGCTAACCTCATTCTATCAATTTTAAAAGGTCAATTTTTGATCAGGAAATGATGAGCTGTGTGCTAACATTTTGTATATTGTCCAGAATTCTCTGATTTCTTGCCTTTTCTGTGCAAAATTCCGAGTATCTCTGCAATAATTTTGTAATAACGTGATTTTTATTAACTATGTTCAAACACTTTAGAAATGCTCACTTAGTTATGTCATGGTGAAGTTCATTTATAATAAATAGTATTGCTAAATTTATTAATGCAAATAACCTAATAACAATACCCATGATGATTGCTTATAAAGGGAAATGTTTCAGCTGTGTGTAGAAGAAAAGCCATTTAGATAGGAGTCAAGGTATATAGGTACTTGTCTCTACCGTAAGACTTACTCTATGAGTAAGCTGGGGAAAATCTTTCAACCACTCTTCCTCTCAGTTTCCTCAGATGTAAAATGAGAATGCTAGTACCTGTGCTACGAACTTCAGAGTACTGTTTTGAGCATCAAATGAAACAATGGATTCGAAATCCTTTTGGATACATAAAGGCACTCCACATGCCAAATGTTTTATTATTCTTTATCTAAAGCATTCAGAAATATCAATTTTTCATTAATCCAAACTGGCCTGTTAACAATTTCAACTATGCACAGATGTATTTAAGAAGAACTTATATGGAATTATATATTGGATTGAAGTCACTGTTGCATTTTTAGGTTGAGATCACTTCCTGTGGGAGAGATGGGGGAGGATATGGGGGTGGCAGTGCTTGTAGAATTGCAAGCATTGTCCAGATGTGGTGGCTCACACCTGTAATCCCAGCACTTTGGGAGGCCAAGGCAGGTGGATCACTAGGTCAGCAGTTCAAGACCAGCCTGGCCAACATGGAGGAAACCCCATCTCTACTAAAAATACAAAAATTACCCGGGTTGTGGTGGCGGGTGCTTGTAATCCCAGCTACTTGGGAGGCTGAGGCAGAGGATTGCTTGAACCCGGGAGGTGGAGGTTGCAGTGAGCTGAGATCATGCCACTGCACTCCAGCCTGGGCGACAGAGAGAGACTCTGTCTCAAAAAAGAAAAAAAAAAAAGAATTGCATGTGGAAAACTGAGTCATCACTAGACAACCATTGCATTACCCAGGAACTCTATTAGTAACTATTATCTAAAAGCCCACAAAAAAACAGCTAGAGTAGTCCATACCAGAAGGACAATATATCGACATAATTTTGCAGAAAATCATGATAATGTCAGAAATCAATAGTGTTTTTCTTTAGTTTCATCTCCATTAGAGACAGAGCGAAACAGTCAAATTTCATGAAGCTGATACGCATCTGCTGCTTAGGCGCCTGGTAAGACACTAAATGCCAGAAGGACTTTTGTGAAAAACATTATGAATTCGTTTTTAGTTTCTGCTAGCTACCATTAAGGTTTAGGAAGCATAGGCCTCAGGGAGTTTGAAGGATTGACAGGTCTACAGTTGTAGCTCAGATGTGGAAGAGGTCTATTTCATTACAAACTGGCTTATTCCTAAGAGCGCCATCACTCTTATAACTTGAATGGGTATTTACATTAGCTAATATCGTTCCTCATGGTCAGCCCATTATCCTTGATTAGCATATATTAATCTCAATAAAAAATTGCTTGAGTGTAGAATGACTCATACCTAATGGTTGTGATTTTGTGCCATTATCAAATAGGCTTTTGAAAAAATTCTGAACTAAATTTAAGTGGCTAAAGGGATAGCAGAAGCAATAGATATTCTGATTCCTTTCTCTTCATAAAAAGGAAATAGTTGTTTGACAAATAAGTCCACAATTTTGTTATTATAGGGTACCTGCAATGGTGTCCTCTGCAGGTCATGTACTGTACAGTTGATTATCTCATAAAGGCACAGTAAAGGGTGATTTTAACACTCTGGTGTATGATTCTAGGTTATACATTTATTCTTAATGGCTCTCAGCTTTCTCTCCTATAAAATGAAGATTTATGTTTAGATAATTTCCAAGCTTTCTTCAATCTAAAAAAACTGTGATACTAGTTTTCAGAATGTTTCAGGTTTGTCAATTTCGGCAAGAAGAATTCAAAACTATTACTAATCACACTGTCTTAAAGACAGCACAAAACTGAAACATGACCTGACTCTACAGTTACATCATTATTTTTGAATGGTAATTTTCAAATTCTAAAACTCACTCAATTTTAAATATAAATATGTGAAACTTAATTATACATGTGCAAGGTAATCCACATAAGGCACTAAAACAAGTATACAATTTAAAAGAAGTTTTATTTTGAGGTGTCAAAAAATTATATTAGGAGAAAATTGCAGTGAACTTCTAAGACAGCCTAACTCCCCAATCTGCATAGAATCTTCATGCAGCTAGATGTATCTGTTCATACATTTTAATGCTGCTCTGGCAGAAAAATTTTAAAGAATAGTTTTACCAACATAAACATAAGAAGCGGGATTTATGTACAGTTACTTTTTTCTTGTACTGACCTTAATTTCAACGTAGACAAAAATCAAATTTTTAAGGTGATTTTACCCCAAGCAAGCTAACAACTATAAGGTGACTGAAGTTCCTGGAAACCAAGAAGGCAGCATTGATTCTAGAACTTTCTATGTGGACTCAGAATAGTTTTCCCTTTTCTGAAAAGGCCTCAGAATCGTGATTCGGGAAACCAAAACCAAAGTAGCCTCTGTCATCAGAGGTGATCTTTGGAAACAACAAGCTTGCTGCACCCAGAGCTCAATCCCTACCTGTTACATTCCTTTGTTTTGCATCTGAGGGTGTGTTACATGTGCTCTGGTTCAGAGATCTGGGATAAATACAAACAAAACAAAACAAAACAAAACACATTTCCCCAATACGTCAGGAAGGCACGCTCAACTTACTAAAGTGACCTTGAAGTGAGAGGAATTACAGATCTCTGTGAAATAATATAAAAGAAAAAAATACCCACTTAAGATACCATCGCATATATGACGACTGAATTGTAGATCAGCAGCAACAATTTTTCCTGTATGTTCAAAGTTTTAGAAAGACTTCAGGCTAACATTGCCAATGCAGCCTTGCACAACTTCTTCCTAAAGCACCAATGAAGTCACATAGAAAGATGAAAACACAAAGCGGCAGTGAAAATTAAGAAAGACAACCTACTGACAGTTTGGGGGAAGAATTTCTACTAATTGAGTCCTGAACAAAATTATCAGTACCGCATCAATGTTCAACCTCCTGCAACAGAAAGATGAGAAGGGCTTGGCGCGGTGGCTGACGCCTGTGATCCCAGCACTTTGGAAGGCTGAGGTGGTTGGATATCCTGAGGTCAGGAGTTCGAGACCATCCAGCCTGATCAACATGGTGAAACCCTGTCTCTACTAAAAATACAAAAATTAGCTGGGCATGGTGGCACATACCTGTAATCCCAGCTACTTGGGAGGCTGAGGCAGGAGAATCGCTTGAACCTGGGAGGCAGAGGTTGCAGTGAACTGAGATCACGCCATTGCACTCCAGCCTGGGCAACAAGAGTGAAACTCCATCTTAAAAAAAAAAAAAAAAAAAAAGAAAAGAAAGAAAGAAAGAAAGATGAGAAGACATATTTTTGCCAGTTTACTACCTGCACTTTAGCACAGAAAATCCAGAATCCGTACAGACCTGAAAATTGGGCAAGTATTCATCTATTTTAAGATTCCTATACTTTCAAGTAACCAAAATACTGTCTCCTAATACCAGACCTTGTTATTTAATAAATAAAATAATTTCTATTTCCTTTCTCTGCCATAAAAGAAATGTGTTTACTATAGAATTTTTGAAAATTTAGAAAAATGCAAAGAAAAAGAATAAGAATAAAGTTACTACCAATCCTACTACCCAGAAATGACCAATATTAACATAAGGCATTTAACTTTTTAAAAAACTTTTATTTTAGGTTCAGGGGTACATGTGCAGGTTTGTTTTATAGGTAAACTCGTGTCACACAGGTTTGATGTACAGATTATTTCATCACCTATGTAGTAAGCGTAGTACTCAATACTAAATTTTTCTTCTCCTCTTCTCCCTCCTCCCTCTTTCCAACCTCTGGTAGGTCCCAGTGTGTATTGCTCCCCTCTATGTGTCTATGTTTTCTCATCATTTAGCTCCCACTTATAAGTGAGAACATCAGTGTTTGCTTTTCTGTTCCTGCCTTAGTTTGCTAAGGATAATGGCCTCCAACTCCATTCATGTTTCTGCAAAGAATATGATATTGTTCTTTTTTTATGGCTGCATAGTATTCCATAGTGTGTATGTACCACATTTTCTTTATCCAGTCTATCATTCATGGGTATTTAGGTTGTTTCCATGTCTTTGCTATTGTGAATAGTGCTGCAATTAACATGGGATCAAACACATGCCAACTAACTAAACTAAGATAACAAAGTCTAAAGTTATTTAAAAGAATAGAACAAAGTCCCAACAACAAAAAACTCAATATCTAGCATCCTATAAAAATTCAATCTATGAAAAGAAAGCAGGAATACATGATTTAGAAAAATCTGGCAGGGCACGGTGACTCATGCCTGTAATCCCAGCACTTTGGGAAGCTGAGGCAGGAGGATCATTTGAGGTCAGAAGTTCGAGACCAGCCCAGCCAATACGGTGAAAGCCTGTCTCTACTAAAAATACAAAATTAGCCAGGCATGGTGGCTGTAGTCCCAGCTACACATGAGGCCGAGGCATGAGAATCACTTGAACCTGGGAGGCAGAGGTTGCAGTGAGCCACAATCACGCTATTGCACTCCAGCCTGGGTGACAGAGCAAGACATTGTCTCAAAAAAAAAAAAAAGAGAGAGAGAGAGAAGGAAGGAAAGAAAAAAAGAAAGGGAGGGAGAGAGGAAGGAAGGAAGGAAGGAAGGAAGGAAGGAAGGAAGGAAGGAAGGAAAAAGAAAGAAAGAAAGAAAGAAAGAAAGTAAGAAAGAAAGAAAGAAAGAAAGAAAGAAAGAAAGAAAGAAAGAAAGAGAAAGAAAGAAAGATCTGTATTACAAAGATCTCAGTCATCCTCCTTTTCAAGGGAGAGATTAAGCAGGGCAACAAGCCTAGTATAAACAACAGAGGAAGTACATTAGCTACCTAGCAAAATGAAGTCAAATCTAACATCTAGGATAAAAAATATTTTACTTCAGAATTTTGAGGTATTCTTGTATTGTTTCCTACCATCCAATTTTACACATAAGTCTGATGCTTGTCTGATATTCGCTCATTTGTAGATGAACTGTCCCCTGCCCCCACTGAGGCTTTTAGAATCATTTCTTCATACTCAGTGTTCTAAAATTTTATGAGGATACGTTTGGACATGATATTTTAAAAATTCATTCTAATCATCTCTCTATAGGTCCTTTTGATATGACAATTCATGTCTTTGTGCCCCATGGGCAATTTTGCTTTGTTGTTTGTTTGACAATGTATTACCCTCAGCTTCCTCTATTGTTTCTTTATTTTTTATTTTTTAAGTTTCTGGGTACGTGTGCAAGATGTGCAGGTTTGTTACATAGGTAAACGCATGCCATGGTGGTTTGCTGCAATTATCAATCCATCACCTAGGTATTAAGCCTGGCATACATTAGCTGTTTTTCCTGATGCTCTTCCCCTACCCCCGACAGGCCCCAGTGTATGTTGTTCCCCTTCCTGTGTCCATGTTTTCTCATTGTTCAGCTCCCACTTGTAAGTGAGAACATGCAGTGTTTGGTTTTCTGTTCCTGCATTAGTTTGCTGAAGATAATGGCTTCCAGCTCCATCCATGTCCCTGCAGAGAACATGATCTCATATCTTTTTAAGGCTACATAGAATTCCGTGGTGTATATGTACCACATTTTCTTTATCCAGTATATCATTGATGGGTATTTGGGTTGATTCCATGTCTTTGCTATTGTGAATAGTGCTGCAATGAACATATGCATGCATGTGTCTTTGTAATAGAATGATTTATATTTCTTTGGGTATATGCCCAGTAATGTGATTGCTGGATCAAATGGTATTTCTGGTTCTACATCTTTAATGAATTGCCACACTGTCTTCCACAGTGGTTGAACTAATTTACATGCCAACCAACAGTGTAAAAGCATTCCTATTTCTCCGCAACCTTGCAGCATCTGTTGTTTCTTGACTCTTTAATCATTGCTATTCTGACTGGCATGAGATGGTATCTCATTGTGGTTTTGATTTGCATTTCTCTAATGATCAGCCTCTATTGTTTCTTTTGGAACTTTTATTAATCAGATATTGACTTTTTGACTGAACCTGTATGTCACTAATATTTTGCCCCAAGGTTCTAGAAAATTTCTTCAACTTTTTCTTCCATCTCTTCTTTTGAATTTTTTCTTTAAGCAATCTTATTTAATTCTAAGAGCTGTTTCTTATTCCTTAATTACTTTTTATGTTAACTTTTTTTATGGATTGCACAAATTCCTCAAATCTGCCTAAGGATATCAATTTAGAAAGATTATATTTTATTTAAATTTTATCTTCTATTCCCTGAAACATCTGTTCCCTCCACAATCAGTTGTTTAACTTTTTCCTTCTCTTTGGGATGATGCTTTTCTTCATTTGTTCAGTCAAATACACTCTCTGTTAATATATAAGATGGAAAGAGAGACCTTGAATTCATGCTGCTTTTAACAATCACTGTTTTTTATTTCCATCCTATAAACCTGCTGATTCTGAGTTTAGGACCTCTCCAAGGACCTATTGGGATGATTGGCTTTTACCTCCATTGCCGTCTTCTCATGAATGAATTAGGAATTTTAGTTTCTCAATGTCAGAGAACAGAGTGCTAAATGCGGAATGGGAGAAAACATGAATGAATTTTGTTGTCTTGGATTTAAGTTAGAGGAATAGGCATGATGCCAGAAGGAAACTTGGAACACAAGGATATTTAAGTATAGAAGCCTGACAAAGTGAACATAGTGAACATCATCTGTAATGAGACAAATCAACATTGTTGGCTACTCATAGAATAAAATGAAAACACAACATAAATTCTGTGATGTAACTGTAAAATATGTATAACCTAAATCGAGTTATAGGGAAATATCAGACAAACTCAACTTAAAAGACATTTTATGAAATAGCTGCCTTATCATTTTCAAAGTTGTATGATTCATGAAATTCATATAAAGTCTAAGAAAATTTTGCAGACCAAGGAATACTAAAAGACATGAAGCTAAATACAGCACATCATTTTGAATTGAATATTTTACTACTCTTTGGGAATTTTTGGTGGGAATTAAATGAAGTATTTGGTTTAAATAATAGTTCCAACATTGATTTTCTAATTTTAATGGTGTAATGTGGTTGTTTGGGGGGAATGTCCTTACTATTAAAAGATATACTAATAAAATATTTAGGGATGATAGAGCATCATGTCAGCAAACTTAGCTCAATCAGATTAGGAAAAAATATTTTTAAAATATTTCTTTAAAAGTTGTGCTTACAACTTGTCTATAAGCTTGATATGCTTTTAATGTTATAAATAATTGTACAATAAATAGCCAATAGAAGAATTCAAATTAAATGCCAAAAATATTTTTATTAAATCAAAATAAGACATTAAAAGAGACACAAAACCCAGATGAGCTGATTAGGAAATAAATAATAAGTCAGTAGTTCGAGATGCAATCATGTCAATAATTGTATTAAATATAAATGTACCAAACATCAAACTAAAAAGCAGAGAATTCTGGACAAAATAAAAACAAACAAAGAAATAACAAGGTGCTCCTATATCATGTCTACAAAAGATGAATTTTAAATAAACATTCACAAGTAGGTTGAAGGTGAAAAGGTGGGAAAATATGTAAATGAGAAGCATAAAAAATCAGGAGTGATTATATAAATAGACAAAATATAATTCAAGACAGTATTACTGGAGAAATGTAGGGACGTTTATTAATGATAATAAACATGAATACATTGGGAGGACATAGGAATTCTAACTCATAGTTAGAATGCCCAAAACACAGCCAGAAAACATCAATGACACAAATTTGGCTATATTAAAGAGAGAAACAGGTAGACTCACAGGCATAGTCAGAGATTTTTAACACCCCAGTCTCAGTAAGTGATAGAACTAGTCAGAAAATAATTAAGCATATAGAAAATCTGAAGAACACTATCAACCACCTTGACTTAATTGGCAATTACAGAATATGACACCAAACCATTGCAGAATATACATTCTTTAAATTTGTATGGAATGTACACCAAGATAGACCATATTCAGGGACATAAGTCAAGTCTCAATGAATTTTAGATGGTTGAAATATTACAGAACATTTTCCTGACTATAATGGACCTATATTAGATACCAACTAAAAACAGATAGCTAGAAAAGTCTCAATTGAAAATAAAACAATATCTTTCTGAATAACCCATGGTAAAAATAAATCAAAGGGGAAAATAGAAAACACTTCAGATTGAAAGAAAATAAAAATATAACAAACTTCATGATATGCAGTTAAAGCATGCTAAAAATCCTCATAATACAGAAAGTAAAAATCCTTGTTTCTACCTTATGATATTAGAAACTGTACCAAATTGAACCCCACGTGTAGAATGAAAGGAAATGATAAAGAGTATATATGAATGAATCTGAAAACATATAAACAACATAAAATGCACTATGTGAAATGTTGGTTTTTGAAGCAGTTAATAAAATTGATAAAAGCCTAGCAAGACTGACTAAGAAAAGAGAGAGAGAGAGAGCAAATAATCAGTATCAGGAATGAAAAAGCAGACATTCCTACAGATTCTACAGATATCGAATGAGAAATATTACTCCAATAAATTAGACAAATAAGATAAAAAGTTGTAAGAGGATCGGCTTCGATGATTGCTCTCAATTGGTCATTGTCAACTTCTGATGGCCAGCCACTATGCTCTTCATCTTCAAAACTCTCATCTCCTTTGCAAAACTTCTTGAACCACCACTGCACTGTAGGTTTGTTAGCAGTTCCTGGGCCAAATGCATTGTTGATGTTGTGAGTTGTCTCTGCTACTTTATGAGCCATTTTGAACTAGAATAAGAAAATCACTTAAATTTGCTTTTTGTCTAACATCATTTCCATAGTCTAAAATAAACAGCAACTTATATGTCATTAGCAAAATAAATAAATAGAGAAATACCCATTAAAATGATTATAACATAACCACATATATTTAAGAATGTATTCCAATATCAGATGGCAAGTCCAACAATGCAAAAACCGTAAGTACATTTGCACCAACCTAATATGAGAAACCAGTGTTCTGGACAGATACTTCATTTTGGGGCTGGGTGATGACTGCCATGTGGGTGTTAACGGTGTTTACAGCTGAAAACGAATCTCCACTGTCAGCTGTTGCAGAAAGAGGCCGGCTTGCCAGTTAAAACAAAAAGAAGAGTAAGAGTTTACCTTGGCTAATGTTAAGAAGGCTTCGCGACTTTATAACAAATCACAAATGTGTGAACATTTTGACAATGAGCTGTCTGTAAACATGATGTTTTGTGAGCATTATGTGGCAACAAAGGTTTCTTGGAATTTATGCAAGTACATATTCCAAAGAGCTGAAAACCCAACACCAGTGCTATTTTTTTCATACTCAGGCCACTCTTGTGGAGCAGGCAAAAGCCAGGCTGGGTCCTTCTGCTTTGAAAGATAGGTGGGAACTGAACAATGAGATCACTTGGACTCGGGAAGGGGAACATCACGCACTGGGGCCTATCATGGGGAGGGGGGAGGGGGGAGGAGGGAGGGATTGCATTGGGGAGTTATACATGATATAAATGATGAATTGATGGGTGCTGACGAGTTGATGGGTGCAGCACACCAACATGGCATAAGTATACATATGTAACAAACCTGCACGTTATGCACATGTACCCTAGAACTTAAAGTATAAAAAAAAAAAAATAAATAAATAAATAAATAAATAAAAAAAAAAAAAAAAAAAAAAAGAAAGATGGTGGAAAGCAGCAGAGAGAGGGTGGGTCACCAGGCAGTGGAGAACCAAGAGGAAACCAGTGTATGGACTGTCTAGTTCTTTGTTCTAACTCTTACTTCCACTTCACAACACTCTTATGTCTCTCCAAAAGGTTTAGCAGGGTCCGATTTTCACATCTAGTTGCCTAAGCATCCAACAATCGCATGAGAACCACATCTAGCTGTACCTTGAGGAAGCACACCTAAATATCTGGTGTATATGGAAGACCCATGTAGCCACTAATTAAGGATGTACTTTGTGCCAGGTGGCTTTAAGTCACAAGCTGACTTAATCCTTTCAAAGACATGAAGATGAAGAAATTCTTACTGTTCCCATTTTACAGAAGAGGAAACTGATGCTCAGAGGGAATAAATGAGTGTCCAAGAATACATGGCCTGTAAGTAGTGAACTGCAGTCTCCAAACTAGGCTTTCTAATTCCACATTTTAAATCATCTAGGCAGACTTTCTTTTATCAGCTCTCTGTAAGAAGGCCAAGAGGCAGTAGAGGGTGGCCCTTGAATATCCAGTGAGCAAGTGAAAACCTCCCTCACAAGAGAGAATGAATAGTTATTATTAATAAAAATTATTCTCAGATTTCCACAACATGTAATGTGACACCTATTTTTAACTTACTACCTTGTGTTAATGTGTTTGTAAGAATTACATTTTCTTTTGAATCCATCACTGGAAACAGAATTTGCATAGCGTGTACTTACACATTTTCAAATACTTATTCAACCACTGTATGGTGCTCAATCAGATATATAATCATTAGACTTGGTGTTTCATCTAAGAATGAGATTAAAAATTATGTTTATAATGGAATACATTGATAAATACATCTATTCATTAATATTTACTAAGCACTAAAAACTGCTTGAAGTGCATGCCTTAGGCTGGATAGGAGCTTGTATGTAATATTACTATTTACTAGTGTCCATAAGAGAGGACAGAAAGATGTATTTTGTAGGAAGATCCATAACATTAAATAGCTAACTAATAATCTTTGCTTCAAGTTCTTCTTTGGAATGTGGTAATGTATAAATAAATAAATAATAAATAAAATCAATAATAAATAAATAAATGAATCAACATTAATGCATTTTTTTGTATATTTATTTGATATTTTATCAATCATGCCTAAATCTTCACCTTAAAACTCCATTAATTTTATACCAACCATTATGCAACCTTCTCACCTCCAACCTCTAGGCATTCCCTATCACGAATGTAGCCTTCTATATCTCAGCCATCGTCTTCAGCTCACCCCAACTACAATCATCATGTGAGAATTCAACATGCCTAGGAGGACCCAGGACAACTTCTTGACCTCACAAGGCCTTTCTTAGAGCTAATGAGCCCTGCACCGTCATCATTAGAAACTGCTCCTCTCTAAAATCACTGACTCAAACACCTGACACTGACCATACTTTCTATCCCTCCAATTCTATATGAGATTTCTCCTCTTGGGTGTCTCACAAACACTTTCAGCTCAGAATGTCTGAAATTGAGAGGAGCCAGAAGCATGCCCATGGATTTAGATTCTTTATTAGCATTTGCTGATGGCAGTATCCTAGGGGCCCTTTAGCTGGTTAAAGTTTGAGAACTAAATGAGGTTGTGTGGATTCCCTTCAGGCTCTGGGACCCAGACAACAGTTGTTCTTTCTGGATCAAAATAGTTCATCAATCTGAATTTGTGTCACCTTCAAAGAGGTGGCTGATCAATGAATTGTTGTCCACCGCTCTTTCCACATATTTTGGGGTGATGTGCATCCTATAGTTTTTGTGGACCTTGTTGCCCATCAGCTCCAGGATGTTGCCACCAAGTATTTGAAAGCAGTGAACAAGCTCTGGTCTTGGGCAGTGATTCTTCCACAAAAGGCAGTGCACACAGCTCAAGGGGAACTGCTGCTTGGCTTTTATGGAGTAGGAGAAAGTCTGATTTCTACACCTATAGGACCTCCTTTGCCTTCTCTTCCAAAACATGGTGTTTGCTGGGTTTTGCCGTGATTGGCCCAGTTTGATTGTCCAACAGGCCTGAGCCTCTCAAGACACCTATAACCTGTGCTCATTCCTGGACACTGTAACTCTGTGATCCAGCCTGTTATTGGGACTGGTAAAGGAACAGCCTTGTGATTCTCTAGATATTGGGATGCCATTGGTGTCCACTGGTCCCTGGTCAGGCCTTGGCCTAGAAATATACATGTGAGGAAGCTGGTCATCCTAATAACTGGACCACAATGTGAAGCCAATATACCCACAGGAATGGCTGAGAGCACCTAATGTAGATGAAGATATGGAGCAAAAGGAACTCTCATTCATTGTTGGTTGAGTGGAAAATGGTACATCCACTTTGGTAAATATTTGGTAGTTTCTTACAAAAATAAACATACATTCACCCTATGGCACAACCATTCCTCTTCTAGGTATTTATTCAAGAAAAACAAAAATATATCTACACACATACATGTGAATTAGTGCACCAGAATTCTATAGCACTGTTAATCATAATTGCCCAAACTGGAAATACCTCAGGTGTTCATCAACAGAAAAATGGATGAACAAACCATGGTATGTTCATACAATGGACTATTACTTAGCAATAAAACAGATTGAACTACTGATACACACAAAGACATGGATTAATCTCCTAGGCACTATGCTGGGTGAAGAAACCAAGAGTACATGCTGTACATGTATATGTAAGTGAAGTTCTAGAAGATGCAGAATTCTGGGTGCCTCCAAGATGGAGGAGGGCAGGATTGACTGTGGAGAGACACACGGAATTATCTGGAAATGGGTGTGATTTGTTTTTCAAAATTGTGCAGTTAGAATGTGTGTATATTAATATATGCAAATTTTACCTAAAAAAGAAGTGTACAAATATAATAATCAAGTAGTGTGAAGATTGAGTGGAGCTATAGATGAAACAATAATGACAGAATATTGACAGTTGTTGAAGCTGGGTGATTAGGTACATGGGGTTTCATTATATTATTTTCCTTAATTTACGTTTGAAATTTTCTGTAATATAAAGTGAAAAGAATGAAAGAATGTAAAGGAGAAAGAATGAAAGAAAAAATGCAGCCATTACTAATTCTTCACGGTATCTTTATCTAAGAATCCTCTTCAATATATTAGTAGTTTCTAATAATCAACCAGAAGGCCACTTGAGATAACACTTACTTTCTATCCTTGACCAATAGAGTATACTTCTAAGTTTCTTAAATATGCACAAGTACACACATAGGAAAAAAAAATAACTAGAATGGCTTATTCTAGCATATTAAAGCAGCAGGCTTCAGGTGATAAGATTATGGGTAATTTTTATCCTTTCTATATTTCTCTGTGTCTTCCAAAAATATGATATGAATATGCATTTATTTTATACTCAGAAAAAGTAAACCAAATATTAAATATCATTTTCATTGAGTTTATCCTGTGGTGTTACTATGGTTTCAGAAATTTAACAAGCTTTACTGCATTACCATCCTTGAGAAAAGTAATGTTGCTAATTGTAATATTTGTTAGGAAAAAAGGTTTTGCCAAGGTATGAGCCTCCTGGTCTTTTTTTTTTTTTTTTTTTTCATAAAGATAAAAATGCAACACTGCACAGGAGATCTGCTTATTAGACATTGGGCATACTTTCTGTAAAACTAAAATAACTCTTCAGAAATTTCCTGCCAAATTCACAGCTAAACTGTTATGCAAATGTAACTACATCTAAATTAAAAGTGCTGAGATGATACAGCCAACAGACTTTGAAGTATGATTGCTTTTGGTGGTGTAGGCAGAAAGGTTGAGATGTTTTAAAGTAAACAAGATGTATCACACTTTATTTAGTTTCCTATTTGGTTGGGGGTTTATAGTATACAGGAAAGAAAAAAATGATACATGAAAATAAAATAGTTAGAGGGAGGAAGGAAATGATAAGATTAAGTGTTTGTGGTAAGGGCAGCTAAGCCTTCATAAAACAAAACAAAAAGCCTAGACATGAACTTAATTGCAGAGGGACTCTAAGCCTTATGAGCGATACATATGAAAAGGATGACAGCTTTTGTATTATATATACTAAAGTCTCCTTATTTAACTTTTTGTGTGTCTGTTTCTTGCCCTTCCAACTCAATTTTAACATACCTAACTCCCAAGAACAGAGAACCAATCTTATTATTATTATTATTATTATACTTTAAGTTCTAGGGTACATGTGCACAACATGCAGGTTTGTTACATATGTATACATGTGCCTTGTTGGTGTGCTGCACCCATTAACTCGTCATTTACATTAGGTATATCTCCTAATGCTATCCCTCCCCCCTCCCCCCTCCCCCCTCCCCCCTCCCCCCTCCCCCCTCCCTACAATAGGCCCCGGTGTGTGATGTTCTCCTTCGTGTGTCCAAGTGATCTCATTGGAGAACCAATCTTTTACTTCTGGCTACCTGCCACTGGGTTATAATCTATAAGAGGGCACATTCTGTCTTCTCCATAGGTATACCATTAGAACCTAGTTCAATGTCTGACACGTAGTAAGCATTTAATATTTGTTCCATAGTAGTAATTCTATGGATATATATTGAAGTAGTGGTTCATTAATTTATTGATCAGTCTCATTAATATTTATTGACTGTCTTGTATGGGTCGGGTACTCATCTCATTGTCAGGGACATGGCATTGAGCAAAATAATGTTCCTGCTCTCACGGCACTTACATTCTAATGACAAAATTACTATCCAGACAACATAACTGAATGTAACTTGTGGTTTGTATTGAAATAAGTGATAAATTTTCCCTATTTTAATGCTACCATTCTAATAAATTCCTTGGTATGTTGGGTCAACATTTCACTTCTGTGGCACTTTGCTTGGTAAGAGAATGTGACTAAAAGTGATTCAAGGTGACAAGTGTAAGCACACATAATTATTACAATTGAAGGACTTTCCAAGATAACATGTGAAAACTACAGAAGCATACAGTTCTTTAAGTTTGCATCCTATGAACCAGGAGAGAGATGGTTTCCAGTGGAAACAGAGATTCTTTTATTGACAAAGATGAATTGTTGCACTATGACTCTCCTCTTTGTAATTTCCTGGCTGGTCGAGATCAATCAATACTTCTTAGACAGCACCCATTTGAGGTTCTGACAAGTGTTATTTTTTGAAGGCCATTTTTTATGCTTCTTATTAATGAAAAGCAGTATGGTAATATCTATAGCCACTTCCGCTCTGTTTCCTGGCCTTGCTCCATCTGGTACTGATATAACAAACAGCTGAAATCAGTACATTGTGATATTATGCAAATGTGCTCTGGCAGATTGAGCTAAGAATAGTGTGCATTGGGCTATTTTGTTTTACTTGTTGTATAGAGGAATTTGGCATTTTTAAATTAAAGAAACTTACAGACATTAAAAAATATCTCAGCATTAGAAAACCTTTTCTTATAAAGTTTAAATAAACTTTAACCTTGATGAGTTTGTGAATTCCAAGAGGAAAAGATAAGAAGGCACCAGGAAAGCAGTTATTAGTGCTTCTCATGATGTCCTCTTGGATGAGTTAGAGAAGCATGGGCTAGATGCCCAGGAGAACTTGGTGGATTCAGCACCAGCTGATTTGCTGTAGCCAAAACAGTTCTGATTATGGCTCACTGAAAACCTGAAGAGAATTTTCTAGTGCCATACTGCAGAGCTGGATACTTGGGATTGTCCTGGTCAACAATTTTTTAATGACTTGGGCGAGGGCATTCACAGCATGCATATAAAATCTGCTTATGTAAAGAATTTAGTAGGGACAGTGACTATATTGTTAAGACATAATCAGGAACCTTAAAGGTTTCTTCAAGGTAGACTCAGTCTGAATCAAAAATATGTGCCTTGCTTGATATAAATAAATACAATGTTTTATATTTGTGCTGAAAAAAACAGTTCTGCAAATATAGTTTGGGGAAATACTACCTTATGTTAGGAGAATCCTTAGCCAAATATCAAAGGACATTTTTCCTTTCTAGGTCCTAAACTGATGAACTGATTATTTTTGTAAGGCAATTTGGTGAAAAATTTAGACTCACAAAGAAAATCAAAAGATTTTTTTTTAACAAAGGCCCTCTTCTACTAAAGAGAATATTAAGGAACAATTTGTGCTTACTTGTAATGAGTTTTAAACCCTGTGTTGCTAACTTTTCTTTCTTATGTTTTAAAAATCTGAAAAGTATAAACCTTACTTCTCCACCTTCTCAGGAAAGCTAAGTTAACCTGATAATTGCTTCTTGGGGGAAACTACAGTCACCTCTTCTATAACTGAGAAGATTATGCCTTATTACAAGCTTTTCTTTCTTTTTTGGAACATCGAGAAATGGGCTTCCTCTGTACTTAAAAAATCACAAGGTAACCAACATACATAGTGTCTCAGGACAAAAAGCCAGATATAACATTTTTGTAGAGTATCTCATGTTTTGTTCCCTTCCCTTACAAAGCATGCAGTACATAAATCATCATTTGAGGATAGAATGAATGCCCCAGTACTTGTGATACTACGCTCTAGGAATATGAACAGCAGTGTATTAAGCCGATTTGTTTAATAGATGAAGGGCTGTCACATGGAGAATGGCAAAAAGCTCCTGGCTTGGAAGGACATGATTTTTCAAGGGTTTCTGGTAACATCGTGAAAAGAAGTATATCTGTTGAAAAAGAAAAAAAAAAAAAAGGTGGCTCATGTATTGAAAGTAGAAATGGATAAAATATAACATGCAGATTCCAGAAAAGCTAGGGTAGTATTGGTTTGCATTAATCGAAATTGAATCAGTATGTACAACTGTTATGTATCCATAATAATTAAAATTTAAAAAATTTAAAACATTAAATTGAACAAGAGGAAAAAGTAATCAGGCTCATTTGCTATGTATTAGTCAGGCAATCCTTGTGTACTGTGTTTCATTCTGGACATTATATATTGAGGAAGAGAGAGAGATTGGCAAACATGAGCATATCCACATTATCCACATACCGCTACACATATAGAGAAAGAATATTCTGGAAGAGATGAGATATGGGAACAGATGAAAAAACTGGAGATGTTTAGAGAAAAAGTTACCATGGAAGGACAGCGCTTGGTAATTGGCTTCAGCTGTTGAAGGCCTTATGTCAAAGGAGAAATGGAATCATTGTCTGGACTTTACAGATTGGAAGGAGGACTGAGGAGTTGAAGTTTCAGGGAAGTAGAGTTTGGCCTGATTCAGGAAAGACCCATGTAGCAGAACTTTCAAAAAAATTTATTGTCCCAAGGGTAGAGATGTCCTAATTACCGGAGGTGCTCAAGCATATTAGGAATGAGTTTGTAGAGGGAATCTGATCATTAGTCAGGGTTGGAGCAGATTTCTTCCAGTCCTAAATTCTAAACTTGGCTGATGAAGTCTAGTTTTGGACATCAGAATTTTTAAATTCTTGTCTATCATCTCACAACTAATCAGCTAACAAGTTCTTTTGGCTCTTCCGTTACAATGTGTCTTATATCATTCTTGGGTTATTTACGCACAGTTACCTGAATATCACAATAGTCCCCTCATTGGAAAGATCTTGCACACATTCTTTGTTGAGGATTGTTTACAAATATGGCCATAAAATATTCTCCCATCTCTATACACATATCTTTGCTGTGTAGCTTTATCTCGACTTCCACCAAGAAGTGACTTATTTTTCTACTCCTTGAGTCTCGGATGCTATGGATTTTCTTTGACCAATAGAATGTGACAAAATTGACATTGTATGACTTCCAAGTTTAGAAGAAGTTTTGCAGCTTCTGATCTCACTCACCTGGGTCACGAAAGCCTTGTAAACAAGCCTGGGCTAACCTCTGAGAGAATGAGATGTCATCTAGAGAGAATGAGCATGCGGAGAGAAAAAGAGGCCCAGCCATGTCAGCTCTAGCAGCACTCAGAGTTGGAGCCCATGAGAGGTGAGAGAGGCCATCTAAGAATAGCAAGCTCCCAGACAACCCACCAACAAACTGAAAATGCCTAAGTGGGTCCAACTGTCATCATGCGGAGCAGAGATAAACCATGTCAAAGAAACCCTCCTCCAATTGCCAACCCACAAATTTATGAACAGGTAAATGGCTGTTGTTTTACAGGACAATTTGTTATGCAGCAATAGAGACTGATAATATACTTCTATCCAGGAAATTTTGCTTCTAAAGATAATCCTACACAAGACACATGTACATATATGTTCACTACAGTGTTCCTAACAAGGATCAAAATTTTTAAGGGGACTGGCTAACAAATTATAATATAGCTCAGTAGCACTGACAAGGAACAAGGTTGTTCTCTACCTATATATGTGGAAAGATGTTCAAGGTAGATATCGTTAAATGAAAAAGCAGTATTCAGCACAGTATGAACAGTTAACCACATTTAGGCAAGTAGACAAGGATGGGCATACATCTACATGGTGGATGTACTTAGAAACTATCCAGAAGGATGCACAATAAACTCTTAACAGTAGTTAACACTGAAGACTTGGGTTGAAAGATGAGGAGGGGAAGAGGACTTTATATACCCTTTATTCCTTTAAATCTTTCGAGTGTATAGTACTTAAAATACTAATTAAAAACAAATGGAAATAAAAACAAACACAACCTCTGATTATTCCCTCTACCTGTAGTCTCTAATCCCTGCAATGCAGTATGTGTAGTACCACCAAGTTAATATAATTAAAACTTCCTTTTTTTTGTCAGGTCACTTGTCTGCTTAAAGATTCTTAATACCTCTCCATTGCCTAGCAATGGTCTCCAAAGTGGGGTATACTCTATTTCTAAATTTTAGCTCAAAAAAGTGAAAAAAAGAAAAGTCTCTACTAGTTCTACTAGTTTTGAGTATGTGAATATGCGCTGGCACCCCCCCACTTGGTATTTATATGATAACATATTGCATAAGGGAGGCCAAACGTCCTGAGGAAAGAGTGGACAAATCCCTTTGTCATGGTATCCTCACTCATCCTCTCAATTTCCACTGATTACATCTATTTATGGTTTCTGTGAGCCTAGTTGATTTGTGGATTTTTGAGAATCTAGCCTGAAATAAAACAAACCTTTACAAAATTGATAAGTAACTTAAAAATATTCCTTTGAAGACACTCAGCTTTGAGACTAATACAAATAACAAAAGCACAAATTAACGACAGGTGAACGCCACATCTGACACGTTTCTTACTCCTGTTACAAATCAGCTATATTACAAGGGAAAAACCATGACTACAGATCTGAAAAGGATTCAATTAAAAGGACAATAAAAGAAGAAAAAAGTTAACTCGAGTTTTAAAATGTTTAAAATAATGTAATACCCATTTCAATACATTATATAAGTTCATTTAAAATGATAAAAGTTTTAAAGCCTCATCTGAGGATTCCTACTTATTACTATAAGATTAGAAAATATCACACACCAGTTGAAACACATTTTGTTTTCACGGTAAAATGAAATGATATGTAAGAAAATATGATAGTGAAATGGAAATGCATTCTTTGTCAGAAAATACTGCTGGAGGATGCAGAAAAAATATTGTGGGTAGACAATAACATGAAGAAATCTCAAAATCCTTAGACTGAGTAAAAGAACCTAGACACAATGATACATACTGTATAATTCCATGTCTATGAAATTCTAGGAAATTCAGAACAAGTTATAGCGACAAATGCATTCGTGATTTTCTGGGGCCAGTATCAGAGGTAGTGACGGATTGTAAAGGTGCTCAAGAGAACTTTTAGGGGAGATGGAAATGTTCTGTATCTTGTTGTTGGTGGTGGTTCCATGGTTCTATGCATCTATCGAGGCTTGAACATTTTAAATAAATTTGGTTTATTGCATGCAAATCATACCTAATTAAAGTTAATTAAAAATAAATATTAGAAAATACATTAAATTAAGTACATGAGAGGGAAGCTAAGAACTGTGCAAGGTGCTGGAGATACAGTGGCGAAGAGAATAATGGCGTTGGTCTTTCACGACCTGATTACAGGTTATATGGGGAGGTGGCTAGAAATAACGCAATCACGGAGAATTACAGACCGGAAAATGGACTAGGAAGAAGAGGGGAGGTTCTAGGACGGCTTATAATGAAATAACCTGCCCTAGCTTAAGAAGTCGGGTAAGGAAGGTAGAAGTTGGTCCAAACAGATGGAGAACTATAAACTTCCATAACCTTTATAAACCATGCCATTCATTTGGCACACAATTCAAACTTTTAAGGCAGAATTGTCATGCATAGATATCTTCATTCTCTAACTAGACTATAAACAACTAAAGGGTGGAGACCATATTATGTTTCTTTGCATCCTTCTCTTACAGTTCCTAGAGAAGTGTGTACACATGGTTAATATTTACCAATTGACTAATTTGCCTGTATGTCAAAGAAACTAGAGTCATCCAGTGTTCTCTCAGAATGACTGGAGGTCTGCCCTCATCTCCACAGTCCCATTCTGAGGCTGTATACACCATTGCTCTTTCTGCCCCTTGCTGTGGCTGTCCCCTAGCCTGCTCCTCTGGTTCCCTGTTTGAGGAATTTGTAAGGTATCTCAGCACAGGCCCTGGTACAGGCGTTTCTATTTTAGCTTTTAGTTTTTCACTTCATAAATTTGATCTTTGCTTTAAAACTCTGTTTTTGCCTTCTAACTCAATTAAACAACTCAGTCATTTTGACAGCTTTGGACATTTGGCAAGGACTCAAGAAATATGTATCAGTCAGTTGAAATGTCAACCTCAGCCCATAAAAGGGCTTGTTGCATTGTCCCATAGCATGAATTTAGTGTCTATATGAAACTGAGCTGAAAATAACTCTACCAAAGTTGTACTGTGGTTGTCATCTTTAAACAGCCCTGGATTTAACTGTTGCCATAGATAGCTTTTAATAGCCAATATTTTGGATTATAGCAGCAGGTCTACATGTCGTCTGTCTTAACATGCTGTTTCAGGTCACTGTTTGGTCAGGTTGTTCTATTTGTGTGAAAATTGGCCATTAGCACAGCTAAAAATAGAGAACTGACTCTTCTACAGATACATGACTTTACAGGTATAGAGATATAAATAGGGTTGATATCGAAGAACAGAGAGAGTATCTCACAATTTTGAAGAACGAATCTCTCAGAAAGTGCTGGGAAGTTATTTTAAATTACAAGTAAGCCGACAAGCCATAGATGGGGTTGCCCTCTTCATGGCCATCGACTGATTACTTTATAGACTGCTCATTCAATTAAAAGGCTTTTGGTGGTAGCTTTGCTAACTCAGCCTTGCTCTTTATAAAAAGGAAATTAAGCAAAAGCAGTGGAATACTTTGTAAACCCAATCATTATATAAATTGTAGTGTGACAGTTATTTCTTATGTAAACAAGGGCATGAAAACTGAGAAAATGAATTAGTTTGCAAACTATAGTTCTGTACTGAACAATGGAGTTCTTGTGCCTCAAAATCTAGCATTCTTCAGTCCACTGTGTCTTAGACGGGTTATGTTCAAAGTTAATATAGAGGGAAACCATGGACCTCCAGAACCTCTAATCAAGAAGCATTGCACTACCAAAACTGCATCAATGAATCACGTTATGAAGTGTAGCGCACACTGTGGCAGATTGGCTATTATTCATGTCACTGTGCTGTATTAGTCTGGATATTGGAAAGAAGACGTGATGTATAAAGGCAGCTATTTCTGCATGTAAGAAATAAGATTGATGGTGTAATGGGCAAAATTGTAAGTAAAAAATGGCAACAGCCAGTTAGCATGAACAATTAACTCTGCTAGGAGGCTCGAGGAGCTGCAGGAAAATAATATTTGCTGGGGTACCTTTATATTTTAGGCTACTATTTTATTACCTACTTGGTAAAGTGTCAAAGGTTTTATTCCTTTCAAAATGTTACCTTGTTTGCCCTTATAGTTTCAATAAGGATGATACTGCTTTTCATGAAAAGTATTTTTGTTGGTTATCTTGTTCAGTTCTTACAGCAACCTTCAGAAATTGGCAAAAAAAGGTGTTATCCTATTTTATACACGAGGATTAAAAGCCCATAGAACTTAAGTAGCCTGTCCAGTGTCATCAGCTAGT
The DNA here is from genome assembly GCF_007565055.1 of Rhinopithecus roxellana. Taxonomy (NCBI): domain Eukaryota; kingdom Metazoa; phylum Chordata; class Mammalia; order Primates; family Cercopithecidae; genus Rhinopithecus; species Rhinopithecus roxellana. The sequence continues at coordinate 111,591,040 of NC_044555.1, read as the reverse complement.
ATGTGCCTGAGCAGAGACTCAAACTTACCCCCACTGACTCCAAATCACTTTGTTAAACTGCTCCTGCCTGCCCACCCCAACCTCTTTTTTTTTTTTTTTTTTTTTTAACACCTTTAATCTAGTTATCAGAATGCATTTGTCCCAATTCCTGGCTTTTGAAAACTTTCAAGAATATTTGGCACGAGAATTTGGTTTTGACTTCACAATATGGCCAATATTATATCAGACCAAGTGCCGGAACTCTGTGCTTGAACAAGCTGAAGCCTGGGGTACCTAGGCTGCAATCCCAAGGGTGTAGTAGTGATCTGCCCCCCGGTCTTCAGAGTGTTGAGTGATAGTATCCAGAAAGAGAGAGAGAGAGAGAAAAAAAAACTGAGTTCAAGAATTCCAAACAAAAGAATGAGGCCAATGAGCATTATCCACAAATGATGAAGTAGGATAGAGATCTACATTATACGGCCAGAGCGAGATAGATGATGGAGAATTGAAGTAGAACTTAGAAAAAATTACTGAGCTTCTTTTTAGGGCACCTGCACCTTTGGCAATGAGTGGGAAAAGAGATTTTTAGGATTTCACACTGGCTCAGATACACAGGTTAAACTTAGAAAATATTTTAGAATACCAGTTGACAAAGTGTCAATTTCCTTCCTTTCAGCATCTAACAGAAGAATGAACAAAAATGGTTGATTTTGTCAAATGATGTATACTTAAAAATTACTTGATGATGTATTTGCAAATTATGATTTATTGAATATTTATGTAGAATTAGTTGTACATTGGCTATTCAAATATAAGGAATCATTCTACCCTTCTCATAATATGGTATCTTTCTGATATAATATCTGGTATATAATTAACAGAACAGCACAACATCTGAGTCACAGTTAAAAATGGATTATGACTTTTAGGAAGATTAGCTGACTTAGATAATAAAAATTAAATATAGGACAATAAAATTATATACTTTCCTGTGTATTTTTGTCTCCAAAAGAGCATATTTGGTAGTTGAGAAAATGCAAGGTGTAACTCAAATGTACTGATCTCCATCCTGATGTATGCCACCTATTTCCAGAAAATCACTTGCCTCTGTGGACTCAATGCAGTGAAATAAATTATAGGGAAGTCATAAGTGCATTTCATTTGCATGTGTGAAAATATTTTAGAAGTTCCTACCATCAGGACTTCATGAATTTAAAGAAGAAAATCAGAATTCAGTTCATTTGTAAAGTGCAGCAAGAATGTAGTCGTATTCTCTCAGTGGAACCAGATCAGCTAAACCAAAATTGCACTTTTCCATTGAATTGGGATGTTTGATCATACTGGTTTTGGCCCATATGACTGTTTTCCATCAAATATGTGTGCCAAAATTTCTTCAGTGATGCACTGTGCTTAGCTGTTAGCTTTGATCATATATGACCTTAGTGCTGTTATTTAGGTGACATGATATAGGGAATAAAATGAGACTGCTAAAAAGTTGGGAATACAAATAAAAATGTCTAACTGACATTCTCTATTCTAACTAGCAGAACCATGGCCCTCAAACTAGCTAAATTATGGTCCAATTGTACTGTAAAAATTCTTTTCTAGAAAAAATATAAGTAGAAAAAAATAGAGTTAAGTGTTTGGTTAAATTATGCAAAATCACCTAAATTCAGTCATTTTTTTGCCAAGAGAAACAGTTATTTCATATGGCAGAGTATAATACTATAACCACAACCATAATCAATGTATTGTACCAATTATGTATTGATTCAATTCACTTCAAACATAAAAGTGTCTATATTATGTCAGATTTGTAGGAATATAACAGCTATAAGGAAAGCATGATAAGAACAAGTAGAAAGTGAAGGAAAAACAGAACAGGAAAGACTGATTTCAAACAGAGCGATAAAAGTCTTCATAGAGGAGTTGAAAGTTGAACTAACCTTGAATTTTGGTAAAGATACATGAGAACAAGACTGCCAATACTGAAGGCAAGGTCCACAAAGACTGAAATATACTAGGATCATGTCTAGAACAGAAAGCAATTAAGTACATCTAAGAAGCAAAGTTTATAGGAACATCATCACACATTGCTGAGGATATGGAATAACATGTTAACTAATTTATGTTTTATACTGTGGATTTAGTAAAGGTGTTTGAACAGATGCACGACACGATTAGAGCTATATATTAAGAAACTTTAGTGGTGGTATAAAGGATGGAATGAAGGGGAATGAGAATAGAAAAAGATGACATAGGAGACTTTGGTAGTAACCTTAGGAAAGAAAGAATGAGGACTTGAATTAGGTTAACTTGACCACAAAGCAGAGCACAGATGTCATCAATATTGTAGTCTTACAACCAATAGGGCTTGATGACTATCTGGATATAGAGGATTACAGGGAGAATGGTTCAAAATGTGGTACAAGATACAAAGTAACTGGGTAGTACTCTTACACAAAATGAGGAATCAAGAGAGGCAGCGTGTTGGATAGGAGTTTACAAGGCGATAGTGAGTTTTATTTAAAAAAAAACACACTCAATGTAAGAACCCTGAGGAATAGTTGCCTAAAAATATCCACCAGAAGTTGGTAATGTTTGATTTGGATCCTAGATTGAAAGGTGGATACTAGAAATGGAAGTAAAGAAAGTGGATAAAAAAAAATATATAGATGAATACGCTTGGGAGAAAGAACCAGAGGAGAGTAATGGGATTAAAGGAGTAGTAGGAATGAATTAGATTTAAAACCATGGGAGACATTTCTTTCTCTAAAATACAAAACGAAATTTAGAGAATGAGGGCACAGAGAAAGGACTTCAGACATGGTAAGGAGAGACTTTGAGGGAACTCAGAGAAGATGACTTCTGTCTCCTTAGATCTTCTTGGTAAAACTGGAGCTGAAAGTGAGAGTAGCTAAAGAAAGATTAGGGACGTGACACATGTGGGCATTGCTCCTAACATGTCATATTGAGGAACTAAAAAATATTCAATTGTCTTTATCTGGGAAGGAATTTAACATGTTGACAAATACTGTCAATATATATCTTGTAGTGAAAAAATGGGTCACTATAACATAACCATGAATTAAGATAAAATACCCAAGTGATTTACTTGAGTGGTATTTCTAAATTATTCAACCTTTTAAAAATTATGTTTCATGATGCACTGGTTTATTTTTCATTTTTTTCCACATCATGTGATTTTTTTCCTCCACCTTTTCTTATAATATTGATGCAATTTAAAAAATTATTTCCTGATTTTAGTCATTTAGAAAATTGACCAGACTTCTCTTTCATAACAAAAAGTACGATATTAATACTTCATTATCAGATTCCTCAAGAACTCAGACTATTGGTTTTACATTGCGTGGACAGAATGGGACATTAATAAACGGTAATGTTATTTTGTTTGTAGCAGTTAGATTGCTCTTCAACCCTTAAATGATCTGTCACAGAATTTCTGAAAAGTCCACTGAAATTACTCAACTTACTGCATTTATTTCAACGAATTGAGCTTCAGAAATAAGAGACACATTTCTTTCCATATTGTTGCTTCAAGGGAAGAATGTAAGACTTTTACACTTTACTACAGGGCAATAGTCAATTTAACCTGTGTTGCCATGGTTACTCTTGGTGGAGTTAAAAAAATTTCCAGAAGTCACAATTTGTGTCAATGAATATTATTGCTTATCAGTAACAGAATCAACATTTTTTATGCTCCTTTTCTACTCTTTCTGAGTGAAGTATTTGTACCTGGCAAGCATTTAATAAATAGTTATTGATTAGTAAAGACACCTAAGAAAACTAATTCAGTGGGTTAAAGTGATATATTTATTCATGTAACCATAGATCATAGACTTTTGAATCTGAAGAGGAATTTGGGGATTATTTAGTCTGAGTCTTCACATTTTATAGATGGTAAAAATGACTCACTGGGTTAGGAAGGGATTGCTTAAGGTCACACAGATAGTGATCAGAATACATAAACATGATTCTTTTTCATGTAACAAAGTGAGGCTGTGATTTTAAGTTTATTTTTCAGAAAAACTGTGAGAGTACATGCAGGAATAGCATGTTCCTCACCAGTAATTTTTTGACCATTTCCTGGATTTATGATAGTGAGCTCTAGGAGCTGTAAGATGAAGTTTAGAGAGAGACAGTGTAAGTCATATCTGAGTGAATGCAAATATTGACCCACAGTCAATCAATCAGCTTTGCTGTCTTACTGATGAAAATAGATTAAAGTTGTGATATGATGTAATATACTGAGATACAAGTTCATTTGGGGAAGATATTGTGTCATTTATTAAACATAAATGTGTGCATATAAATATAAATAAGACACCATTCCTGCTTGCAAGGAGCATTTTGTACACCTTACCACACAGCATACAGTAAGTTGCCTAACCTACTGATTGACTAGTGCTGCTATGTCCTTCCTCCCTAAATGATTGCTGCAGTATTGCATTTCTGAAACTGTGCTGCAGATTTGGATCTCAGTCTGCTTATAGGAAATGTGTCACTGATAATAATATATTTACATGGTGTCTCAGAACTTCTCCAGTTGTCCTTTGCGTGGGGACAAGAGGAAATGTTGGCAACCTCCAGGATAAGGACAGACATGGTCCTAGTAGCCCTTTTAACACAATGGTTTTAAGGTACTAGTTTCAACAGAATGGTTTCAAGGCAATGGTTTCAGAAAGCAAATTCAAGAGGCAAAGCCGTGTACCTCTCCTTGCTTCAGGATCCCCGTGGTGGGCTGTGATGAAAACAATAATTTTCAAAAGTTTTTAAAGAAGCAGAACCCTTTGTTTTTACCAATGAAATTTTGTATTAAAAAACTCAGTAGTTACATAAAACAGATAAAAACAGAAATGCCCTGTATGAATCAAGAATGAGAAGTTTGGGTTCTCACCAATTAGGCTTATGCTTTTTTCTCCATTTTGTCAATGAACAAAGATACTCCCAGATAAGCAAAAATAAATTTGCCCTAAAACTAGTTGTTAATAAGTGACACAACCAAGACTGGACTCTTGATCTTTTTATACTTTACCATATTGCCTCAAGTGTGTTGAGTTTACTAGGGATCTATGTTGTTGCAGACTAACTGTAAAGTATATAAAAAGCTAAAGATGCAAAGTCTTCCTTGAAGGAATTTATAATAATACCATGGAAATGAACCAAAATTGTATTCATTCACTTGCTTAACATTTGCTATATGTGATGCACTAGAGATTTTGAGACTAATAAGACCATAGGCCCTCAAGAAGCTCACATATCTAATGGAATATGTGGTAGACTGAATAATGGCCCCCAAATGGCCCCCAAATACATCCAAGTCCTAATCTCTGGAACCTGTGCATGTTATATTTTATGGTAATGGGGGCTTTGCAGTTGTGATTAAATTAAAGACCTTGAGATGAGATGATTAGCCTGGATTAACCAAGTGGGCCTTAAATGTAATTATGAGTACCCTTATAATAGGGAGTAAGAGATTCTTCCACAGAATAGAGAAGATGTGACAACCTCAGCAGAGAGTGATTCGAAGTTGCTATGCTGTGGGCTTCAAACATGGAGGAAGGAGTCATGAGCCAAGGAATGCACATAGTACAGGTGGCCTCCAGAAGCTGGAAAATACAAGAAAGGAGTCTCATCTAGAGCCTTCAGAGGCAGTGTGGCCTTAAAAATTAAGTAAAGGTGGATTTCTTTTTCACACTGTATACAAGTATAAATTCTCGGTGGATTAAAAGTCTGATATTAAAAGCCAAATTTTCATTAATCTTTTAGAAGAAAATTTAAGAAAATACCTTCATGACTTTAGAGTATAAAAATATTTCTTTAAGAAGACAAATTACACACTGTAAAATGATTGACTTGATAAATAGAACCAGCATAACATTAAAAATATCTTAAAAATATTTTAATGTGATTTTTTACATGGCATACATTGGGAGAAGCTTTTTACAATGCATGTATCCTCCCCCAAAAGGATTAGTACTCAGAATATGTAAAGAACTTCTACAAATTAGTAAGAAAAAGGTCACTTCAACAGAAATAATGACGAAAGTATTCCAGGCTCTGGTGTGGTTACTTCACAGAAAGGAAACTGAAGGGAAAAAAATGTATTCTTCACAGTGGGGACTGAAGAATGAGAATAGCTTTCTTCCCTTTCTTCAATATTCTTCTATTGCTTCCCATATGAACCCAAATAGAAGCCAAAGATAAGGTAACCCTTTGCTGTCCTCCATACAGTTCAGTCTTCTGGATCACATAGTAGGGCAGAAAAGAATGAAGAGTAAATCTGGAGTGGGACCAAGATTCATCAGATTTTAAACATATAACTATATAAAGTGTTGAAGAGCGTGTAGAGCAAGTACGAATCTTCTACAGCGATGTTGGGAGTGTAAATTTTTATGATTTGGCAATATTTATTAAAGCTTAATATGTGCATAATTTTATGACCCAATGATTCCACTTCTATGCAGACATGTATGGCAAAAAGCAAATATAAAAATGCTCATAGTACAGTTATCTTAAAATATTTTTTGAAAAGTCAAACCATCAGTTAGAAGAATAGATGAATGCATTGTAGTATATTCAAAGCTGAGTATTGTAATGTACTCAAGGATGCAAAATGGAGGTATCTCACAAACAACATTGAATAAAAGTATATATCACAGAAGGATACTTCTAGTGTAATTCCAGATAAAATTTTTACAACATGCCAAATAATACTATATATTTTACAGTTCTAGATTTATGGGTAGTTAAATAATATCGAATTACATGGAACAATGTACATCAATTCAGTAGGTTTTTATGAAAGTTATGGAGAGGAACAGAATTCAGAAAAAGTACCTAGGAGGTTTTAATATATTTGTGTCATTATTTCTTAAGTTTCCTGTTGAGTAAATAAGTGATCACAATATGATTTAATTCAATTTTATTTCAAATGTAGTTCATAATGCTCTTTAAAACATTTAAGTATGACAGGCGCTGGAAGAGACATATGCCCAACGGCCTCCTGGAGCACAAAGGAGGAGCCCATAAGCCAGTCTTGGTAGCAGTAGTCAGGGAAGGCTTGCTGGAGACGCTGGCTTAATCAAATAATTTGAACCACTAAAAACATCTCTGGAAGTTCAGTGAAGGAAGAAATCAGCATGGTGTAGATACATTATCAAGGAACTAGACTTTAAATGGCCTGAAAAAAATGAGGAGAAATTGCATAGCGTGAGCAGTAGTTAGAAATATAAGGTAGCCAAGTCAGAGAGAGAGAAGCAGAGGTACATTTTTAGAGAGAGCTGGACAATGTTTGTATGCAAGAAGGAATCATTATCCACTATGACTTTAACTTTCATTCTTTTATATACTAGAATTTCCCCCAGGAAAATTCATGCTCAAGCCATAAAAGAACAGCTGAAGCTAGAAATGTGTTTGGTTAAGTTATAGCTATGATCCCTTAAATTTGCATCATGTTCAAGCATTTACAAAGCATGTCAATCCTCACATCCCTGAAAGGTAGGAGTGGAGACAGCATTACAAGGGAAGAGTCAAAGCATTAGAGAGGTACAATGACTCCCCCAAGATTATCTGACTAATAAGTGATATGGTCAGGCCTAGAAACACTTCTTCCAGTTGCAAGTTCAGAATTTATTTTGCTATCCATGGCCACATATTTTACAGCTGAAATTAAATCAACATTTAGAACATATCCTCTTACATAAGCACAAATCAACTGAAAAGATTTTCAGCAAACTTGAATGGAATGAGAATGCTCACAGACACATTTCTAATAATTTATTTGTACAAGGATATGGTTTATTGCAGTGAGGCAAACTGGCCCAGTCTCTTAGGGGTTGGTAAGTAATTGAGACATTCCAATATCTATAACCTTTTTCAAAGTATACAACCTGATTGAAAGTATAGCACTCTTATAATAAATGGTTCAGAGGTTACATTTCTTCTATTAGACCAGAAAATCTTGAATGAAATCAGTTAAATAAAGCTGATGAGTTCTGCTAATAAAGTAGTCTTAAAAATTGCACTTTGATTTGGGAGACTGAGGCAGGAGAATCGCTTGAACCCGGGAGGTAGAGGTTGCAGTGAGCCGAGATCGTGCCACTGCACTCCAGCCTGGGCAACAGAGCGAGACTCTGTCTCAAAAAAAAAAAAAAAAAAAAAAAAAAAAGGTTGTACTTTGGCCTTTGGGCTGTAGAATTTTTTAGTGGAGACTAGAAAAACTATTAGAAATGTGTTTATTCTACAATTATTTATTTATTTTTGTCTCATCAGCAGATCAGTCAGTCTGTCTGTGGGCACGCAGAGGGACCAAGCATGATTTCAATGTAATTGTAGATGAACAATTAGATTAAAAAATATTAATTTTACTGAACTTTATCCTCAGGTATTCCTTTAGCACAAATATAGCCAGTGCACTGAAGGAGAAATGCAACTAAAACATATCAGTTAGTTGACTTTTGGAATCCTACTCTGACTCTACCTTTTTGCTTGGCACTATGGAGACATACAAAGGCATGATATAAGTTTTTGGCCTTCAAGAAGTTTTATAGTTACATTTGGGGACTGTAAAACATTGCAATACAGTAAACTATGAGGTATAGACTGCAAGCTCTGTTTGGAAAACACTAATTAGGATGTCTACCAGATAGTTATTACTCAATAAAAACAGAGTGTCATCTGGGGAAATTTTATGTCAGTGAATGATTTCTTCTAAAATATTTCAGGAATGTGGTGAAACCATTGTTCTTCTCAGATGGTTTGAGATCCGCAATATGTAAAAGGAAGGTAAGTACAGAATGGCTCCCGGACTGATTATTCAATCAACAAAAGAAATTATTTACAAAGCCACTGGTTTGCAAAGAAGATGCAATTTAGCTTAAATTGCATATACCTTGTACTGATAATAGTTTAAAGAGGTGAAAATGATTTGTTTGAAAAATTCAAAACAATATTTTATAAGTTACATTATTCCCCAAGTAACAAACAGATGATATTTTATCCACTCTTTTAATGCATGCCAAAAATACAAAGCATTTAACCGTGATTTTAAGTACAACTGGAAATACTTCATAATTAGGACAAGATCTAAAAAAAAATCTCATAAGAAAAATAATAAAACTAGTGTTTAGAGCTAAGAAAACAAAAGCAGTATGCAGTAATTGGATGAGCTCAAAGAAAAAAGAACAAAGGATAAGCAATAACATATTAAATTATTGTTAATTGGAAAAGCCAAGATGTTCCTCCAGGCAGAAATCAGTAATTAGAATGTAGTGAAAGCTCATTATCATCATCTGAGTTGGAAAGAAAAAGTGGATTGCATATCCTCTCTACCCAAGTTTCTCTCAGTCAACTTAGGCACTTCTGTTGATGAGATAAAGCAATGGGAGAAGTAAACCTTACCATCTCAAACCCTTTCTCCCTTAGAGGCAGAGTACATCTTTACGCTTCTGAAGACCTCCTTTCGTGTACTTCAAAGATTTCATTACAAAATGTTGGTGAAAATCAGACAAACAGACAAAATGAATAGATACTCTATTTGTCTGATTTTTACCAACATTTTGTAATGAAATCTTTGAAGCACACAAAACGTGGGGAGAAAGGTATAATAGCACCAGTATACACAACACATTATATTGATTTTTTCTTTTCTTTTTTTGAGACGGAGTCTTGCTCTCTCGCCACAGCTGGAGTGCAGTGGCGTGATCTTGGATCTTGGCTCGCTGCAAGCTTCGCCTCCCGGTTCACGCCATTCTCCTGCCTCAGCCTCCGAAGTAGCTGGGATTACAGGCACCCGCCACCACACCCAGAGAATTTTTTTTGAATTTTTAGTAGAGAAGGGGTTTCATCATATTAGCCAAGATGGTATATCGATTTTATAGTTGGACCCCCTTTTGCCGACCAGCACCTGTGAGCTCAAGTCCGTACAAAGCTTAAGTGTAACATTCAATGATAGTTAACAAATGAATGTGCAATGTAACTCTAATCTCTATAAAAACGTGGAACATTGCCATCACTCCAGAAAGTTCCCTAGTGCTTCATTCCCAGTCACATCGTGCCCATACCCTCAAGAGAAGCAATGTTCTAATTTTTTTCCACAGTAGATTACTTTTACCTGTTCTAGACCTTCATGTAAGTGGAATCAAACAGTAGGTACTTTTTTGTGTAAGGCTTGTTTCATTAAGCATAATATTTTTATGATTTTCCATATTGTTTTGTGCTTCAGTAGTTTTCTCCTTTTTATTACTAAGTTTTGTTCCATTGTATAAATATACAACATGCATTATGCTACATTTACGTAAGTGATCTATGTCAAATTAATTTTTGTTTATGATGTAAAGTGAGGGTTGAGTTTTATTATTTTTCCACATGGAGAGCCAGTATTTGTGAAAACGTTGCTGAAAAGCCATTTCGTTCAACATTGGATTGCATTAGTGACTTTTCCAAAAATTAAATAACTGTTATAAGTATGAGTCTTTTTCTGAATTCTGTTCTATTAATCCTTATGCCAGTACCATACTGTCCTGAGTAATGTAATTTTACAGTAATTCTCAAAATTAAGTGGTATCAGAAAGGGGAGGGTGGGATGGGGATGAAGGATAAAGAACTACACTCTGGTAACCGGTGGATTAAAATCTCAGACTTCACCACTATACGATTCATCCATGTAACCAAAAACCACTTCTACTCCCAAAACTACTGAAATAAAAACTGTTAATAAAAAATAAGATGGTATATTTCTTCAAATTTGTTGTTATTTTTCTAACTACTTTCGCTATTCTAGGTCAGTTGTTTAAATTCCATACATATTCAGGGAATCAGATAGTCAATTTCTACAAAAAAACATGGTGGCATTATGTTTAAGATCGCACGGAATCTACAGATAATTTTGAGGATAACTGACATCTTAAAAATGTTGTCTTCCAATTCACAAACATGAAAATGTTATTTAGGCTTTAGTTTTTCTCAGCAATGGTTTTTAGTTTTCAATGTAGAGGTCTTGCACATCTGTCATTAGATTTATTTCTAGTAATATGTTTTTGTCGCTATTGTGAATTCTATTTTTTATTTTTCAACACTAAAATATGAAAACAAAATTGATTTTTATATTAATTTATATCCTGCTACCTTGTTAAAATGACATAAATATTACAGTAATTTTACTGGTAGATTCTTTGTAATTTTCTACATATACTTTCAGGAGATCTGAAAATAAAAAGACTTGCTTCTTCCTTACAGATTTTTAAAAAATGTATACAGATTCATGGGGTACATGAGACATTTTATTACACATATGTAAAGCATACTGATCAAGTCAGGGTATCTTGAGTGTTCATTACCTGAGTATATTTTTAAAGTATAGTCACCCTACTCTACCATCAAATATTGAATTTATCATTCTATCTTAGTGTATGTACCCTTTGACTCATTTCTCTTCATCTTCCTTCTTCCTCTCAATTCACCCATCCTAGTCTCTGTTATCTACCTTTCCAATATCTAATGTGATCAAATTTCTTAGCTCTCACATAGAAATGAGAACACATGATATTTGTCTTTTTATGTGTAGCTTATTTCATTTAAGATAATGATCTCCACTTCCATTCATGTTGCTGCAAATGACATGAGTTCATGTTTTTATGGCTGAATAGCATTCCACTGTGTATACAGCACATTTTCTTTTTTTTAATTTTAAGTTCCAGGATACATGTGCAGGATGTGCAGGTTTGCTATATAGGTAAATGTGTGTCATGATGGTTTGGTGCACCTATAAACCCATCACCTAGGTATTAAGCCTACATGCATTAGCTATTTATCCTGATGCTCTCCCTTCCTCCGCATCTCCCTGCCCTGACAGGCCATAGTGTGTGTTGTTCCCCTCCCTCTGTCCATGTATTCTCATTGTTCACCTCCCACTTATAGGTGAGAAAATGCAGTGTTTGGTTTTCTGTTCCAGTTTGCTGAGGATAATGGTTTCCAGCTCCAACCATGTCATGGATCATGCAAAATGCATGATCATGCAAAAGACGTGATGATATTCCTTTTTATGGCTGAATAGTATTCTATGGTGTCTATGTACCACATTTTCTTTATCCAGTCTATTATTGATGGGCATTTGGGTTGATTGCATGTCTTTGCTATTGTGAATAGTATACAGTATATTTTCTTTATCCCTTCATCCATTGATTAAACACTTAAGTTGATTCCACATCTTTGCCAGTGTGAATCGTGCTACAATAAACAGAGGAATGTAGGCATCCAGGTTTCTTTTCCTTTGGGTAGATACGCAGTAGTAGGATCGCTGGATTGAATGGTAATTCTATTTTTAGTTTTTTGAGAAATCTCCATACTGATTTCCATAGTTGTTGTAATGGTTTGTATTTCCACCAACAGTGTATAAGAATTTCCTTTTCTCCACATCCTCGCCAACAACTTTCATTTTTGTCTTTTTAATAGTAGCCATTCTGACTAGGGTAAGATGATATTCTTACTGTGTTTTGGATTTGCATTTATCTGATGATAGTGATATTGAGCATGTTTTTCATATACCTGTTGGCTATTTGTGCATTTTCTTTGGAGAAATGTCTATTACATACTTTGCCTACTTTTAAATGAGATTATTTGTTTTTATCCCCTTGAGGTGTTTGAGTTCCTTGGTTATTCTGGATGTTAGTCCCATGTTGGATGAATAGTTAGCCAATATTTTTTCCCATTCAATGGGTTGTCTCTTCACTCTGTTGCTTATTTCCTTTGCTGTGCAAAGGCTTTTAAGTTTAATATAGTTCCATCTGTCTGTTTTTGTTTTCTGTGCTTTTAAGATCTTAGTAATAAATTATTTGCCTATATAACATCCAGGAGAGTTTTCCCTGGGGTTTCTTCTAGTAATTTGATAATGTTGTGTCTTACGTTTAAGTCTTTAATCAATTTGGAGTTGGTTTTTGGTATATGATAAAAGATACGAGTCCAATTTCAATCTTCTGCATCTGGCTATCAAAATTTTCAAATTCTATTTATTGAATTGGGTGTCCTTTTCCCAATGAAAGTTCTTGTCAGTTTTGTTGAAGTTCAATTGGCTGTAAATATGTGGCTTTCTTTCTGGGTTCTCCATGTTGTTCCATTGGTCAGTGTGTTTATTTTATACACCAATACCATGCTATTTTGCTTACTATAGCATTGTAACATGTTTTAAAGTCAGGTAATATGATGCCTGCAGTTTTGTTCTTTTTGCTTGTGGTTACTTTGGCTATTTAGAATAATTTTTGGTTCCATAGGAATTTTAGAATTGTTTTTGTCTAATTCGGTGAAAAATAATGTTGGTATGTTGTTACCATTTGCATTGAATCTGTAGATTGCTTTGGGAAATATGGTCATTTTAATGATAATTTCTCCAATCCATGAACATGTATTAATCATATATGTTTTAGTTATGTTGTGTCCATTGTGGTCTGAGAAGACATTTGATATGATTTCAATTTTTTGTTGTTGTTGTTGTTGAGACGGAGTCTCGCTCTGTTGCCCAGGCTGGAGTGCAGTGGCCGGATCTCAGCTCACTGCAAGCTCCGCCTCCCAGGTTTATGCCATTCTCCTGCCTCAGCCTCCCGAGTAGCTGGGACTACAGGCGCCCGCCACCTCGCCCGGCTAGTTTTTTTTTTTTTTTTTTTTTTTTTGTATTTTTAGTAGAGACGGGGTTTCACTGTGTTAGCCAGGATGGTCTCGATCTCCTGACCTCGTGATCTGCCCGTCTCGGCCTCCCAAAGTGCTGGGATTACAGGCTTGAGCCACCGCGCCCGGCCTGATTTCATTTTTTAAATAATTTGTTAAGACTTGTTTTGTGGCCTAAAATATGACTTATCCTGGAGAATATTTTATGTGCTGATGACAAGATTGTGTATTCTGCAATTGTTGGATAGTATGTTCTGTACATATCTGTTAGGTCCATTTGGTCTAAAGCCCAGTTTAAAGCCAATGCTTCTTTGTCAATTTTCTGTGTAGACAATTTGTCTAAGGCTGAGTATGAGGTGTTGGAGTCCCTGACTATTATTATATTATGGTCTGTCTTTTTCTTTAGATCTAATTGTCTTTGCTTTATCAATCTGGGTTCTCTATTGTTGGGTGCATATATATTTAGAATTATTATATCATCTTGCTGGATTGATCTCTTTATCCAGGGCTGAGCATTCCTATCTTTGTGCCTCAGGGCAATGTCTACTTGCACCTGTATTAGCAGTTACTGGCAGGCTGATTCCTAAGCCTCCAGGTTACTTGCTCAGATGCCAGTACTGGCAGTGGTGGACCAGGTAGGTGAGCAAGTTCTCAGGCTCTTGGCAGCCAGCATTGCATGGGCAATGGAAGTAGCAGTGGCAGGACGATTCTATGGGTCCAGAGCACCGTGTGTTTAGATTGGTGGTGGTTGAGATGGGCTGGTTGGGCCAGTCTCCAGGCCCGCAAGAGGCACTTGCAGGCAGGTGCCAACTGAGGTGGTAACAGCTAGGAGTTTAGGCCCAACCTCAGGCTCTCAGGAGGAGTACTCAGATGCTCAAGGTGGTGGATTGGTTTGGGAAATCCCCAGGACTCTGGGATACGTGCTATGCCTTGGGGGTAGGGGAACAAACTTAGGCTGCGTGGGCTTGTGCTCTGGCCACCCATTGCTGAAAGCAGGAACCATCCATGATAGGCTAGGGCTGGGCAATCCTCAGGTCACAAATGGAGTGCTTGAATGAGGAGAGTAGCAGCCATTCTGACACCCTGTCACTGAAGAGGGTGTGGCCATTCTCAGTGACCACAGTGCAGGCTAGCAGGTGGGGAGTGCATGTCCCTCTCCCACCCTGGTTTTGGTGGGGCTTGCTCCCAAGGATTAGAAGTGCCCCCAACCTTGCTGCAGGAGCTGTCACCCTAGTAGTGACCAATTCCCAGCAGCAAAACATCACTCATGTCCTTGTCTCTGTCCCAAAAACATTAACTTCCTGGGATCGGCAGCTGTAGTCCATGCTTTGTTTGCTTCTTAGGGCCAGCTATGGGACTGCTTCTAGCTTACTCTCCAATACAAGCAGTGACAGTCCAATTTTCCCTAATGCCTTGGTCCTGGGACCACTGACCCCCAGGAAAGTGTGCAGTCTGCCAAAGGATGGGTTTGAAAATAGCACCTTGCTCTGGCCACTTAAGTCTCAGAAAAGGTGTAGAACCCAATACAAGCTCCCTATCTGGAACTGTTCCATCCCACAGTCTCATGGCAGCTCTCTACATTAGTTTCCAGGGTTGGGAACGTCAAGAGGTAACCCATAACCAGGGTTGCACAATTCCATGATAGGGATGTTGGCTGCTGGGAGTCTCTCACTCACCCTTTCCTTACATTGGAAAGTCACTTCTGGCTCTCAGGAGTTCCCAGTGTATTAGCTATTCTCACATTGCTATAAAGAACTACCTGAGACTGGGTAATTTATAAAGAAAAGAGGTTTAATTGACTCACAATTCCACAGGCTGTACAGGAAGCATGACTGGGGAGCCCTCAGGAAACTTACAATCATGGTGGAAGGCGAAGGGAAAGCAGGCACGTCTTACATGATTGAAGAAAAAGGAAGGTGGGCAGAGGTGCCACACACTTTTAAACAATGAGATTTCATGAGAACTCACTCACTGTCAGGTGAATAGCAAGGGGAAAGTCAGTCCCCATGATCCAGTGACTTCCCACCAGGTCCCTCCTCCAACACTGGGGACTACAGTTTGGATGGGGACACAAATCCAAACCATATCACCCAGATAGGCAGGCTGCCTCTTTCCTTTCTCCTTCCCTAATTTTGGTGTTTCCTCCTTGCTGATCTTTATGACTTTCATTTCTTTTTCTTTATTCATTTACTTTCAGTAAAGTGCTGAGTAGGTGTGGTCAAAGAAGTCATTCTTTCCTTATTTGAAAGGGAAGTTCATTCAATATTGCACCATTAAATATGATATTGGCTCTAGGTATTTTTGTAAATTACTCTTATCTGACTAAGAGAGTTTCTTTCTATACCCAGTTTTCTGAAGGTTCTTTTTGATGAATGGGTGTTGAAATTTATCCAATGCTGGTTCTCCTTTATTTGACAACTATAGAAAATTACATTAACCTTTAAAAATTAAATCAATCCTATGTTCTTGGTATAAATGATATGTGGTTACAGTATATTTTTCTTTTTCTGAATTCTATTTGCTCAAATTGTGCTAATTGTGTTAAAGGTTTTGTATTTCTGGGAGATACTGGTCTATTGGTTTCTTTTTTGTAATTAATTTATTTATTTATGAAACAGGATCTGGCTCTGTTTCCTAGGCTGTAGTGCAGTGGCACCATCTCAGCTCATTGCAACTTCTGCCTCCTGGCCTCAAACCATCCTCCTACCTCAACCTCCCCAGTAGCTGGGACTACAGGCATGTGCCACCACTCCCGGCTATTTTTTTTTTTTAATAGAACTGAGGTTTCACCACGTTGCCCAGGCTGGTCTTGAACACCTGAGCTCAACTGATCCTCCTGCCTGGGCTTTGCATCATGCTGAGATTACAGGCATGAGCAACCGTGCCCAGCTTGTAATGAATTTCTCAGGTTGCATCTTTAGGCATAATAAAATGAGTTGTGAATTAATCCCTCCTACTCTATTTTCTGAAAACGTTTCTTTAAGATTCATTTTATTTCCTCCTTAAATGTTTAATAAATTAACCGGTAAAACTATAAAAGCACTATGTTTTCTTTTAGGGCAATTTTTTTTAAATGACAAATTCAATTTCTTTGAGATACATTTTGTATTTTTCAATTGAAAAATACATCTTATCAAAACTGACAAAAAGTAAGATAGAAAGTCTAAACAGTGTTTGTTATCATAACATTATTCATAATACCCCTTAGTATACTTTTGATGTCTATAAGATTTATAGTGGTCATTCATTTTAATTACTGGTATTAGTAACCAGGATTCTTCTTCTTCCTTGACCAGTCTATCTGGGGGTTTATTGCTTCTGTTGAACGTTTCAAAGAATCAAATTTTGGCTTTGTTTATATTTTACAATGTTTGTTTTCTATTCCATGGATAGTTGCTTTTATCATCATTATTTATTTCCTTTTACTTATTTAGGGTTCAAGATTATGTTTGTTCTTCTTATTCTAGCTTTTAGGGATGGAGGCTTTTTTCTTTTATGAGCATTGAAAGCTATACATTTTCCTATAAGCATTGCTTTATCTACCTTCCACAATTTATATGTTATATTATTATTGTTATTCAGTTCAAAATATTTTCTAATTTTCCTTGTGATTTATTCATTCCTCACCTGCTATTTAAAAGTGAGTTGCTTAATTTTCATATATTTGGATTTTTAAAAGTATGTTTTATGGACCTTCCATAGTCACAAAATTACTGCATGAGAGTTGCATTTTCTGTTATTTTCCCTGCTACACTGATTTAGCCATGTTTGTAAAATTCTGCAAAACCTTCAGAGAAAAATGTCCAGTATAATTGCAGTAGAATAATTAGTGTTTTATTTTGGTTCTATATAAGTAAGTACACATTTTTATTTTTAAATTCTGAAAACCTGAGTTCTTAGTATTTTTATCTAGGGTTTAGAGAACATGAATACAATCTTATGCTGCTAACTGTCATAAGCATACTACTCAAACAGCTCCTAAAAGTAGCTTGAAAACTAGTTCCCACAGTTGTACTGCCCACATACAACTTAGCTCATCCATACGTTCCCAGTATGAAGCAGGGACTTAACTCAGTCTGTAGAAAATCTGAATCTCTTTCAGATAAGCAATTTGGTGAGCAGGGCACATGGCCTGGCCGGTAGGGAAACCACTGAAGAGGTGGGACTGTGGCTCAGAATGCCTGGGAAAAGAAATGACACCAAGTCTTGAACAGGAAAAGGCTAAGTGTGTACCAGACACTGAGATTATGCTTCTTCCTTTGGGGAAGAAAAGGTTTAGATGGGACTGAAAACAAAGCCGCAAGGCAAATCCATGAATAGAAACACTTAGCAGACGGATGGGGCAAAGAAGGTTCTGAGCGAGTGTTGGCAGAAATTGTCACAGTTCTTGGATTCTATCCAACCAGACTGATGTTTCTTAAGTAAGTAAGGCTTCTTTGTTAGCATTTGTTAGTAATTAATAGAAGAATTTTCACTAGGATATTTCATCACTAGTTTGCATTACGCTAGTTGCTCATTATTTTCATATAACAAATATTTACTGAGCGCCTACTATAAGTCAGACATTATTCTAAAATACTGTGGCTACCACAGCAAAAAAAGGGAAGACCTTATTCTGGTGGTTCTCATGTTTTGCTGGTGCGACATAGACAAGAAGGGGGATAGTATGTGCAAGTGAGAGAAGTCATGGAAGACTTCAGGTTAAACATTGTCAGAAAAGTGACCTGAAGGAAGTGAGGGAGATAGTGATGAGGATATCTGGGAGAAGATGGGTCCAAGCAAAAACAACACCAAGTATAAATAATTAAGGCTGAGGAAAACCTGGTATATTTCAATAATAGCAAAAAGATGGTGTAGTTAGAAGGGAATAAGGAAGGGGAGAGTGGAAAAGATGAGACATTATTTGGCTATAGGCTCATGTTCAGTTAGAAATATATGACGAAATTGATTTCTTGATTTTGCAAGAGAACAGAGGTAACTATAGGTGCAACAATTTCTCATTGTGTAAGACCATCTTATTTTTCTCTTTTCTAGTACTGCACCTCTGTTCTCTTTATCCCTGCCTTCATTCACATCTCCCTGTTTACCCCTTTCCCTCTTCAAGAGAATTGGATTTAGCAAACAGAGCTGAAATAATCTAGGAGACAGAGCTGACCTTTGTGGAAAACAAATTATATGCCAGGTGCTAGGTCAGTGTAGTGAGTTTTTAAGATGGCCAAGTTTCATTCTCACAAGTAGATGCAGGATTGTCGTAAGTATCATGGAAGCAGAAACGGATTCAGAAAAAGAACCTAGTCTTCCCAGCTCCTGAATCCTGACTCTTAAAGTCTTTACTAATATTTCCTTATTACCTGTGATCTTAGACTGTTCTACAGAGAAATATGTGTCTTTCATATTAATCTGCTTAAAGTTGTGTATCTCTTCAACTACAATTCTAGTAACTGACTTCTGACCGTGATCCCCTGACCTTACTTCCTCTCAAGTAGCTTTAGAACTGCTGTGTTGAGCAACTCCTAACTCCTAGGACACTATTCATATTATATTTGATGTCTATTGTGCAGAAAATAAATGATAGTAGTCTAGGTGAAATGGGGTGATAGCCTAAACTAGAAGGATAGCTGTAGAAAGGGTAAAATACAAATAGATTAAGGACATTAACAGGATTTGGGAATAGATTAACTATAGATGTTGAGTGAGAAGTAGGCTTATAGCTGACTTCTAGGATTCTGACATACAAGACTGGATGGATGGTGAAACTATTCACTGAAGCGTGACCTATTGAAAGAGGACTCAGTTGCTGAAGAAAAATTATGCAGAAAAGTTGAGTTTGAAATGCCTTTGAAACATCAAAGAAGGGGTATCAAATAGACAGAGGGACAAATAGACTTCTGGAGATCAGAGGACAGATTTGCCTTAGAAATAGAAATTTTTGGAGTAATCATCATATAGATATTAAATCGATCTTAAGATATCTAGGGAAGTTCCTAACAAAAGAGTACAGAATGAGAAGAGATGTCACCAGACTGAATCACAAAGTTCTCCACTATTTTGAAGTCAGGTTGTGAAGGAAGAGCCAAAGAGTGACACTTAGTGGAACAGAAGGAAAACCAAGAGAATATGTGGTTACTATCAGTCCATTAAAATCTTATTTGCTTTCTTGATGAAAGAAAACAGGATGCAATTATGACTAGTGCACCAAAACTCTCTCAGGGGAGTGTTGTAAGTATATTCACCTTTTTGGTTTCATGTGCCATGGGAGAATAAAGTTCAAAATTGCTGCATTGTGTCACATTGTCTTTCTAGCTATGAATCCATTGTTTAAAAAT
This sequence comes from Rhinopithecus roxellana, assembly GCF_007565055.1. Lineage (NCBI taxonomy): Eukaryota > Metazoa > Chordata > Mammalia > Primates > Cercopithecidae > Rhinopithecus > Rhinopithecus roxellana. The sequence goes on along the minus strand of NC_044555.1, from coordinate 111,571,055 downwards.
CTCTTTAACACAACGAGCCTATTTTAAGAATATTTAAACAAAGTGTTTTTCCAAGTTAAAGGGGAATCACTTTGGAGAATGAGTTGTTTGTTGGGGAGGGATTATGAGATTTGAAGAGCTGTATTATATAGTTTTTTAATGATATTAGTGAAACAATAATCGGTTCTAAAATAACTCATTCTGAAGACCCTTAACTCCTGGAAATATAGGAAATATTCTAGCCCACAGAGCAAAATTATTCTACAGTTTAAGTATAACCATAACTGGCAAATATGTGTCATGATGGAGTCTGCAGGTAACAGCTTGTGGGGAGGACAGTACTACAGAGCCAAATGCAGTGGTGGAAATGGAGACAATTATGAGATTTTTATAGCTCACACTTAGTGGGTCATAATGGGCTAATAACATCAAATGTGCTGAGGCTGCAATTCTTTTGTGCTTTTTGCTGCTAATCAGCTGGGGCAGCCAATGATCTTTGCTATAGAGTCATTCTGATTCCTGTAGCTAAGGCTAGAGATACTTTGAAAATGAAGAAAACTACCAGTTCCTGTTCCTAAGAACAAATAAGTGCCAAATGTGGAGGTTTTATTCTGCAACCAAGAAAGCAGGGTGGAATTTGGGGTGAAGAGAGAGGGGAGAGAGGTTACTGTCCTGGTGCAAGTCCAAGAAATAGTTCACTCCTGACCTGAATATCGTGTACAGAAATTGCCCAGGATAATGTCTGGCTCCACCGAATGTTCAACAAATGTTTGTTGGAACTTATATTTTCTTTGACTATTTCCCTCACAATGGAATAGTTGTAATTAACTCATTATTATGATCAACATCTGGCATACTGATATTAGATCATTAAAAGAAACAATCAACAACTGAAGAAGTGACTAATTAACATTAAATTTCAGTATACTGCATTACATTGCGTGTTTATGGTTTATCTTACATTAGTATCCCAGATCTTCACAAGTCTTCTGACAACTTTTCAATACTTCTTAGTAGGCAATTGAGTAGGAATGTTCTGAAAGTGTAGTAATATTGACTTACTGGTGTTGAGCAGCTGCTTATCTTTACTGAGACAAGGACAAGAGAAAATGGATTTCAATTGTATAAACACCTCCTGTGACACCAGATAGAATTCATCTGTATACATGGTTTGAAACTGACACAGTACAACCAGATTAATCTTTACAAAGCATAGCTCTGATTTTATAATTTTATATTCAAAACCTTTCAGTGACTCCCCCTTGGTTGGAGAACTCCCTTAATCTAGTTCTCAACCTTTCAAGGTTATGTCCTGCTCTTCCCCTTCACAGACCCTAAAATTTTCATCTAAGCTATCCTTCATGTATTTTCTTTTTTTCCCATCCAAGAGTATTTCCTCATGCTGTGCCTTCCAGAGTTCATGTCCTTCTTCACATTCAGGTCCATTCAAATCCTAGTAATCTTTTAAGATAGACTAGGATGATTGGTCCTTGATCTCTTCAGAGTAATTATATCCTTTATCTGCGAAACTTTGATTAATATTTATGTTGCTTAACACAAATAAGACAATCAATTCTTTCTTACAATGTTTAAATCCCCAAAGTCACGAAAATAGAAAATTTTTTCATAATTCATTAAAAAATCTGGTCTGACCTGAAATTATTTGGTAGTGAAACATAACTTGAATTGATGTAAGGCTCTTTCTAGTCTTTATTTATTTAAGTTTAGTGTTAATAGTAATATATTTCAATTAAGAAACATAAATGTATTTAACTATGGGATACTGCCCCAAATCCCACTCAGCGTATTACTTAATATATGGTATATCGACCTTGCTACTCTTCTGAGTTTGAAAATTTATGAATTCACAAATACATCTTTTCCCAAGGTTTTTGGATAAAGATTTGTAAACTTGCATACATTTATATATAGTTGTCACATTTCGGAGCTGCTTATTCTCTAAACAACCTTTCTATTCTGAGAGAATCTTCCATTGTGTGAGTCCTAGTGGGAATTTGGGCTCCATCTCCTTCATGGATTGTGAAGTAACCAGATCCTCCATACTCCCACTCCTTCCTCCCTGGCATGTAGTCATGAATGCATAACTTAGACTTCTCCAATTGAATGGTTCCTTCTGGGATTTTGAATTTTAAGGGAACGATGCAAAGAAATGTGGACAGGTAAAGATTATTCATTGACACAGTAGAGTTAGTGGCCAGAAGCAGTAGTGCCAACATCAGCTGCTCCTGTGGAGTGACTTTGGCTGTATTTTTTGCTGCCTAGTTACCTTTGGTTCTTGACTCTTTTCCAAACCTACTTTTTCAGACTTCTTATTGGTTTCAGAAACTATCTACTATTCTTTTAATTTATATATTTTTTAAAATTTTGCTTAAGTTAGCCAGAGTCAGTTTCTGTTGTTGGTATCAAAAAACTTTAATTATTTTCTTTCCATCACCACTATCATTTATACTTCAAGCTCCTTAAAAATGAGAATCATATACGTTTCCTTCTTTGTATACTCAAAGTACCTAGTAATAACAGAGTATTAATTATTTTTAAATATGGAAGCAATAAGATCTTATTGGTATTTTAGACAGATTACTCTCTCTGAAGTACGGAAAATGAGGTAGAAGAGGAAAGACTGGAGTATTCCAGTTGGGAGGTAATAGTGTCATGATTAGTACAACGGAAGTGGAGATGGAAATAAATTTCATGTATTTGAGAGGTTTTTAATGAAGTAGAATGGGTAGAATTTGGTGATTGATTGATCATAGTGGGTGATTGGGGGGAAGAAAAATGACTCCTCCATATCTGGCTTGAACAACTAGTTAGATGATGGTGCCAAAGAGCTAGGGAACATAGAATCAATAGCATTTGGGGGGTCTGGAGGGAGATAATTGAGTCAACTAGAAAGGTTTTGAGTTTCAGGACCAGTGGAGAGGTCTTGTAGACAATGAATGATGGGTCTAAAGATCAATTAGAAATAGAGATCAAGGATCATCACAATATTGATGGTACTTAAATCCATGAGAGTAGCTAAAATTTCCCAAGAGAAGAGTACAGATTGAGAAGAGAAGAGGATGTAGGACAGAACATTGAGGAACATGGAAGAGCAAGTGATTAACAAAAGCGGAAGAACCTTCAGAAAAGGAACAAGAGAGATAGGAGCACTTCACTAGGTGTTGTGGCTATAACAACCAATAAAACACAGTGCTTGTCTTCAAAATCTGGGGAAAGGAAGAGACACCAACATCAATGATTAAAACACAATATGACAAGTAGTAAAACAAGGGTACATAAGTATAGGAGAGATGAGTATAAGGAGAGGCATAGTAATGAATGGAAAACATTAAGTACTTTGAAATCCAGTTGACCAATTATCTCTCTAACATACTATATTAACTCGTGTGTGTGTAATGTCAAATCATCATGACATAAGACCACATAATTAATATTAAACTTCCTCTGATTATATTTCCTTTCAGTATCCCTTTTGCATATTAAGCAAGATTTTCTTTCTCTACTATTTCCTTAAAACTGCTTTGTGGTGTTGACTGCTGTCAGATCAACAGAGTTTTTAATTTTCTTTTTTGCTATTAAATATTAATTTTACTAGCAAATTAATTTTCTTTTTTGCTATCAAATATATGATAATCTCTTTTTAAAAGATTCCTAATGTTTTAATATATTATTTACTAATATATTTGGAAGATAGAGAATGGCATTTTATCTCTGAAATTGACTGAAATTGGCTGAGTTGGCCACATTTAGCTTCTAGGATTCTTCCTGCAACTTAATGTTTTTCCTTTCAGAAGGAAATGTTTTGAAGCACGAAGAACTCAGGAGTGAACCGAGGCACCCTGGGTTCTAATTCAACCTCTATATCAGTCAAATTTGTGACTTTAGAAAAGTCATTATACCCTGTGGGAATTAGTTGCTACATGTCTACGAAGGAGTGGCTATCTGCTCCACAGACCTCATAGAACTGTTATGGGAATCAAGTAAGAAACATGTAAAATTTCTTGGATAACATAAACGTTCTCCTGGAAGACAGTAGTACTCTCCAAATTTTTCATGTGTTCCCCTAAATAGCGCAGTATCTTTTTAGTTATGTTGGGACCATATAAATACTCTGGCCAATGGGTTTTGCACAGATAAGATGGGTCACTATTAAGTCAAAGCATTACAAGTTGGTGTGCTATCTAAGCTCTCTATTCCCCTTCTTTAGCAACTGCAGAGATAATATGTTGAAATGATAGTGTTGTAAGATAGAAAAGTTGTAAATCACTGAGTCACTAAATAGCAGAAAATCCTACCCCCAAATGATTCCCAATTGGCCTTATGTGTGTGAGAAACAAACATTTGTGTATTAATCTTTTGAGATTTCGAGGCTGTATGTTATTGAAATATATTGAAGCATATTCTGATTAAAAGTGTTACAACTGTTTTAGTCTCTTTGGGCTAATATAACAAAATACCTTAGACTGGGTAATTTATAAACACCAGAAATGTATTGCTCACAGTTCTGGAGACTGGGAAATCCAAGATCAAAGCGCCAGCAGATTCATGTCTGGTGAGGGCCTCTTCCTCATAGATGGCACCTTCTATGTGTCCTCACATGACAGATGATGCAAAGTTTTTAGCATCTCTTTTATAAGGGCACTAATCCCATTTGCAAGGGCTCTGCCTTTATTAACTAATCTCCCCTCAAAGATCCCAAATTCTTACTACTATTGCATTGAGGATTTCAGGTATCAACATTTGAATTTTGAGGGGACACAAATTTGCAGACCATAGCACAAGCATAAGACATTGTTATGTAACATTGTGTGTGTGTGTGTGTGTGTGTGTGTGTGTGTGTGTGCGTGTGTGTGTGAAAGGCAGTAGGAAACCAGAGATGTAGAATGCTGAAAATCTTTTGACAGTGGTCCCTGCTAGACAAATGCGAGGCTTTATTGTTTCTTTAGCAAAGGTGCTTTATTCCCCAATGCTTCTCCAAACCATCTCAAAATTCAGTACTTTAGCCAAGACATCAGCTCCTTCACAGGCTCTATTCTGATGCTAAGTCTAAGAGCTCACTTCTGCCATTGCTACCTGTCTATCAGATTATTCAGTCCAACCAAAAAGTGACAAGTAAGGTAAAGAACACAGTTTCTTACCTACTCGAATAGGGCAAGTGCAACAGGGGCAGAGTGGGAGAGGATTGGGGGATATCGCTCCTTCAAGGGAAATTTTGCATAGAAAAACTCTCTTTCATTTCCTCTTTATTTTCTCCTCATCTTGTCTGTTTCCTATCGCCCTACTTTCTCTTTAGTTTTACTCACATGCCTTTCTTAAGTTTTTGAGTGACTAGTCTGCTCAGGGCTGTAAAATATACAGAGCAGTTTAAGAAATTAATGCCTCTTAGGAGTTTATAATATATCAGGGAAATGAACTTTATATGCAGCAATGAGAACCAGTGTAAAACTATGTAATTCAGTGCTAAACTGAGAGACACAAATTTTAAATGCTGTAGGAGATAGCAGAAAGGGAGAGCACTTGAGGTAATTTGTGGTAAAGGAGAACTCAGCACCCGGGGCCTTGGCTAGGAGGCTCTTGCAGTAATCTAAGGATGAGAAGATAAAATCTTGAGAAGGAGCATAATAAGGATGGAAATGACAGTCGTTTTGAAAGGAAACGAATAGGGTCTGTGACTAATTGGAATAAGAGCTATGTGAGTAGAAATTGCCAAAGATGATTCAAAATTTTAAGTCTGAATGGCTTAAGAGAATAAAAATGTTATTAACAGGGACAAAGTTATTTGGAATAAAACTGAATTTGATTGGATATGGTAGCTGTGGGAAACAGAGTTCACTTAGGTATATAATTGGTTTGGGGTAAAGAACTCACAATTCAAAAAACATGTCTAGTATTCAGGTAGAGTTATTACAACTAGGACTCAAATGAAAGGATTAAATTGGAAAGTTATGTGACATTTGAAACCATAATATAGGACACTGGTTAATACTAACAATTTGGGGGGATTAGATGGAAGATAGGGAATCCATGAGAGAGACTGGTTAAAACCAGTTGGGAATATTATTCATTTACCTATATATTTAATAAGCATTTGCTAAGCGCAAACTATGTGCTGTATACTCGTTAAAACATACTCATTATTCAACAAACTTGTTATTGGCTTTTGGGTTAATTTTACTACCTCAGTACTACCAAGACAAAAAGCAGGCAGAATGGTGAAAATGATATATTTATTTGTAAAACATTTTTATAGGCATTCTCTCTATTTAGAGCCTAGCTAATAAAAGACAACCAACACAAACACCCCCTCATTTCAGCCCTAAGACTATTTGTCTTGAATAAAGTAGGTTGCTGAATCTATAGCTGTGCCTTTAATATTGTTATACTAGTGCACAAATAAGAATTAGCATGGAACTTAGTGTTTATGTACATTACATAGTAATCTAGATAATAGAAATAATGTCTTTGGAGTTGCTTCTTCAGTAATGAAGGTGAAAATACACTGATTCTTTCATTTTTGCCAAATACCTGTCTCACAATGCAACCACCTAGGATTGAGAGGAACAGGGTATCACACCCAAAGTCTTGGCTAACTTAATACCGTGTTTAACCAATTAAATCAACTGACCACAGATCAAATAAAGGTTGGCTGTCTGAGTGATCAAATATTGTCTAGGAAACCTGCCAGGTGTCATCTATTTTCTATATATTTAAGGAAAGCGTTGTAGATAAGGATGGAGGTAAGACATTTTCCAGATTGAAGTCATTGTTGCAGTGTACGTATTTGTGATGAGATCAACAAGATGCCTTTGTTATTTACCTTTGATTCAAGCTTGGCCCCTTTGGTTAATAGTGCTTTACTGATTTTACAGTTATTTTTGAAACAGTATGTGTTTAATATCAGTGTTTAATTTATTTTCACATAATGCAAAGTTTATGCTGAGAAGAAATTTTACAATGTTTGTTAGCTAAAACTAACACAGACCAAGTATCACTGTACTAAGAAAATAACTCCAGGGCCGAAGGAAAGCTTTGTGCCTCAGCCAGTAAATCCTGCTTCCTAAGCTACAGTGTGCATAAGGCTTTCCCACACATCTCCCGTTGCTAAGGAAACCTCTTTCAGTGTCTGGGCTCTACACAGCTGACTCATTTCAAAGTCTGGCTCTCAACCCTCTCTGCTCACAGCTTAGACAGACAAATGGAAACAAAGAAAAACACAGAAACAATGAAATATCAATATATATCATTTGATTAAAAATAAATAATATGACAACATATAGAGAAAAGGTAAGGTAAGGCAAATCCACAGTTGCTACAAACTGCCGCAAAGATATTATGGAAACATTAACAGAGCTCACCATCTGTAAAAGAGATTTCTGTCCACTGGACTTAGTGACACAGAATGAAACTGAAGCTTTAAAGAGAGAGATCCTCAGTAACTCCCTTATACAAAAATGTCCCAACCAGATATATGTGTAAATACAAAGCAAAGGGCATGATCATCAAAGCAGGTAGCATGGGATGGGAGGGAAGAGAGAGAAAGAGAGGGTAGCAGGTAACTTCATAAAACCCTAAAGCAGTTTTAGGAAGCGTCTAAAGATTGAAGGCCTACCTGCCATGAGTGTCCTAAAGGGTTTTTTTTTTTTTGAGATGGAGTCTCACTCTGTCGCCCAGGCTGGAGTGCAGTGGCATGATCTCAGCTCACTGCATCCTCCGCCTCCTGGGTTCAAGCAATCCTCTGCCTCAGCCTCCCAAGTAGCTGGGATTACAAGCACCCGCCACCACAACCCGGGTAATTTTTGTATTTTTAATAGAGACGGGGTTTCACTGTGTTAGCCAGGATGATCTCGATCTCCTGACCTCGTGATCCGCCCGTCTCGGCCTCCCAAAGTGCTGGGATTACAGGCTTGAGCCACCGCGCCCGGCCCTAAAGGGGCTTTCTTGCTTTAGTGTCTGTCTTTAGCCCTACTCAGTCAATGTATTCAATGAATCCCCAGAAAAAAATGTTTATTAAATAAATGTGCAGATGTCACAAAACCTAGCAAACACTTAAGCTAGAAGACTACTAAGGTCCCTGTGGAATCATAGACAGAGAGAATACATGTCCCAGTATTCTCAATGTTACTCAGAAGGTATGGTGAAATTTTTTATGTTTTTATGTATACAGCTAGTAATTGCAATAGATAGAAATGAAACTTTGAGTCTGAACTCCCGAAAAAGGAATTTCCTTTTATATATTGAGAATAGATTTTAGTTAGGTAATGGGAAATTTTTTGTGAAGACCCAGTATGGGTAAGAAATAGAAAAAACGCTCCCATTTGGATATGCTTCCACACTTGAAGGGGAGAAACCACATCCACATAATATTTATTTTGTGTGGCTACATATATGCACATTACTGTCTTGTTTATATATAAAATATACATTAAATGCATTGCTGTATTTTGCATTTTACATAGATTTAGAAGAAATGCTTAGCCTGTCTGAGATTATATTGTCTTTATTTTCTTCTGCTCTCTCAAGAGCTGGTTGTATTAAAAGTCAAATGAATAAGTATCAGTTTATTCTATTTATTAATACAAATTATTGCTTCGCTTTCACTGTAAGAAAATGTAAATCAATAATACAAACCATCAAAATAATATCTTAGTGAAGAGACACCAGAAAGAATCATTCATCAATGCATATTGTGTCTGCAAAATATCCCAAGCATTGCCCCCAAACTGGCAGAGTGTGGGAATAAGCAGTACTAACTGCACTTTATTAAAATTCGTAACTCAAAAAAAGTCAGTTTGTGGATGTCCAGCCTTGCTGCAGCATATTTGGCATATCCAGTTATGTGGTTCTTTCCACTCACTTCATTCAATGGATTGCAGTTGACAGATTAGATTGGTATCCTTGAAAGGCTATCTAGGCTGGTAAGTCAAGGGAGTGATGTTGAACCTATATGTCTGGATTTCAGCAAAAATTACTTTGGTGCAGCCTTGCATCCCAGGAATGAAGCCAATTTGATCATGGTGGATAAGTTGTTTGATGTGCTGCTGGGATTCGGTTTGCCAGTATTTTATTGAGGATTTTCGCATCGATGTTCATTAGGGATACTGGCCTGAAATTTTCTTTTTTTGTTGTTGTGCCTCTGCCAGGTTTTGGTATCAGGATGATGCTGGCCTCATAAAATGAGTTAGGGAGGATTCTTTCTTTTTCTATTGTTTGGAATAGTTTCAGAAGGAATGGAACCAGCTCCTCTTTGTACCAATGTAGATGACAGGTTGATAGGTGTGGCAAACCACCATGGCACGTGTATACCTATGTAACAAACCTGCACATCCTGCACATGTACCCCAGAACTTAAAGTATAATAAAAAATACTTTTGTCAACTAAAAAATGATCCATCCAGAAAGAGAGGGGCTGTGATGATGGAAGCAGAGGTAGGAGTGATGTTATTTGAAGATGGAGGGACCACTAGGCAAGGAATGCTGGCAGTCTCTAAAAACTGAAAAGGCTGGGAGACATATTCTGCCTTGGAGTCTCCAAAAGGAATGCAGCCCTGACGACACCTTGATTTTAGTCACGTGAAGTCCAGTTCATATTTCTGACTTCCAGAACCTTAAGATAAATTTCTGTAGTTTTAAACCTCTAAATTTGTGGTAGTTTGTTACAGCAGCAACAATAATGAAATTGGAAACTTATTAAATTCAGCAAAGAATTTTAATACCATTTTAGGAACAAGAGAGAGAAATGTAGACTAGCTGATAGGACTGCTAAGTGTCATTACACCTGGTAGAAGTGTACACAAATACAAAGGAAGCAATGTTAACATAGGTAGAGAATGCCACTGACATGTTAGCTGGCTTTGTGCTTGGCATTGACTCTTTCATCAGTTTCTATGAAGACAAAAAAGACAGATGACTTAGATGGATCTCAGGGAAATTATGCTGAATGGAAATATCTAATCTCAAAAGGTCACATACTGTATGATTGCATTTATATACCATTTATTTTTATTAAGGCAAAATTCACGTAACATAAAGCTAATCATTTTAAATTGTACCTTTCAATGGCATTTGGGACATTCACAATGTTGTACAGCCATTGCCTATATCAAGTTCCAAATCATTTTCATCATCCCTAAAGGAAATACGGTATTCATTAAGCAGTTACTCCCCATTAAACCCTTCCCCCACCTCCTGGAAAACAACAATTTGCTTTCTGTCTTTATGGATTTAAAAATTTTGGATATTTCATATAAATGAAATCATACAACATGTGACCCTTTGTGTCTTTTTTTTTTTTCACTTAGTATGATGTTTTCAAGATTCATCCACATGGCAGCACATATCAATACTTCATTCTTTTTGTGGTTGAATAATATGTCATTGTATGGATATATAACATTTTGTTTATCTACTTACAGATAGGAATGAAACTTTGAGTCTGAAGTCCTGAAAATGGAATTTCCTTTCATATATTGAGAATCAATTTTAGTTTGGTAATGAGAAGTGTCCTTTGAAGACCCTTTGATCAACATTTGAGAGCTGTTTTCCACTTTTCGGCTTTTACAAATAGTGCTGCTATGCATATTTATGTATAAGTTTTGTTTGAACATCTATTTTCAAATATCTTGGGTAAATACCCAGGAGTGGAATTGCTGGGTCATAGGGTAATTCTGTGTTTAATTTAAGGAACCACCAAACTGGTTTTCACAGCAGCTGCACCACTTTATGTTTCCATCGGCAATTTTTCAACATCCTTGCCAACACTCATTTTGCATTTTTTGATTATGGCTATTCTAGTGGGTGTGAAGTGATATATCGTGGCTTTGATTTACATTTCCCTAATGACTAATTATGTTAAGCATAATTTCATGTGCCTGTTTATCATCATTTGGATATCTCCTTTAGAGAAGTGGCTATTCAAGCCCTTTGCTCATTTTTAACTGGGTTGTTGCTGTCGTTGATGAAGAGTTTTAAGAGTTATTCTTATATCTTGAGCACTACACCCTTATCAAATATATAGTTTGCAAATATTTTCTCCCATTTTGTAGATTGTGTTATCACCGTCTTTATAATGTCCTTCGATGCACACATTTTTAAAAACTTTGAAGTCTAATTTACCTATTTTTTTCTTATTGCTTATGCTTTTGGTGTGACATCTAAGAATCTATTGCCAAATTCAATGTTACACTTAGAAGTGTAAATCTTTCTTCTATGACTTTTTTTTACTCTTAGCTTCCTCATTTCGATATTGATCAATTTTATGTCTAAAACTTTTATATGGTATGAGATAGGGTATAATTCAGCAGTGAAGCCATTTAGTGTTGAGTTGTTCAGGAATGGAAAGTTTTGAATTGTTGATTCAATCTCTAGTTGTTATAGGTGTGTTTCAATTTATTATTTCCTTTCTGAGACAGTTTTTGTAGTTTGTGCCTTTCTAGGAATTTGTTCATTTTGTCTTGGTTTTCTAATTTGTTTATGTAGATTTGCTGACAATATTATCTTATAATCATTTTTATTTCTTTAAGGTCAGCACTAATGTCTACACTTTCATTTGTGATTTTAGAAATTTCGGTCATCTCTCTTTTTTAAGTGAATTTAGGTAAAGGTTTGTACATTTAGTTGATTTTTTTCAAAGAAACAACTTTTGGTTTTGTTGATTTTTCCATATTTTCTTTCTATTCTCTTATCTTTGTTATTTTCTTACTTCTCTTGGCTTTGGGTTTAGTTTGCTCTGCTTTTTCTAGTCTATTGCAATGTGAAGTTAGGTTATTGATATGAGATTGTGTATCTTTTTTTAATGTAGGAATTTACAGCTACACATTCCCCTCTAAGCCATGCTTTCACTGCATCCCATAAATCTTGGTATATTGTATTTTCATTCTCATTCATCACAAATTAGTTTGTAATTTTCTTTTGTTTTTTTTTGTTGACTCATCCATTACTTAAGAATATGTTGTATATTGTTAAATTGTGCATAATTTGTGAACTTTTCAATTTTTCTCCTGTTATTGATTTCTAGTTTCATTTTATTGTGGTCAGGAAATATACAGAGGATGATTTCAACCTCTTTAAATTTATTCAGGCTTGTTTTGTAGCTTCACAGGTATTGTGGGTTTTTTTTTGCATTATGCTTCACAGATATTTCTTTCTTTTTTTTTTTTTTGAGACGGAGTCTGGTTCTGTCGCCCAGGCTGGAGTGCGGTGGCCGGATCTCAGCTCACTGCAAGCTCCGCCTCCCAGGTTTATGCCATTCTCCTGCCTCCGCCTCCCAAGTAGCTGGGACTACAGGCGCCCGCCTCGTCGCCCGGCTAGTTTTTTGTATTCTTTAGTAGAGACGGGGTTTCACGGTGTTAGCCAGGATGGTCTCGATCTCCTGACCTTGTGATCCGCCCGTCTCGGCCTCCCAAAGTGCTGGGATTACAGGCTTGAGCCACCGCGCCCGGCCCAGATATTTCTTTACAAATTAAAAATTCATGACAACCCTGCATCAAACGAGTCTAATGGTCTTGTTTTTCCAACAGCATGTGCTAACTTCACGTCTCTGTATCACATTTCACTAATTCTCACACGATTTCAAATTTTTTCATTATCATTGTATCTGTTATTGCTAACTGTGATCAGTCATCTTTGGTGCTACTATTGTAAGCGTTTGGGGGTACCAAAAACCATGCTCATATAAGACAACAAATAATTGATAATAATTGATTAATGTTGTGTGTGTTCTGACGTCTCTAACAACTGGCCATTCCTCCCCATGCTTGATCATTTTGGGGCCTTCCTCTTCCTGGAAACACAACAATATTGAAATGTGGCCAATTATTCACCCTACAAAGGCCTGTAAGTGTTCAGATGAAGAAAAGAGTCACATGCCTCTTACTTTAAATCAAAAGTTAGGAATGATTAAGCTTAGTGAGGAAGGTATGATGAAAGGAAGGTATGGTGAAGCTTAGTGAGGAAGGTATGGTGAAAGCTGAAAGCCAGCTTTCAGCTAGGCCTCTTGCCCAAGTTAGTCAAATTGTGAATTCATAGGAAACGTTCTTGAAAAAATTTAAAAGTGCTACTCCAGGAAACATACAAATGATAAGAAAGCAAAACAGTCTTATTGCTGATATGGAGAAAATTTTAGTGGTCTGGATAGAAGATCAAACAAGCCTCAACATTCCCTCAAACAAAGCCTAATCAAGAGGCCCTAACTTTCTTCAATTTTGTGAAGCCTGAGAAAAGTGAGGAAGCTGAAGAAGTAAAGTTTGAAGCTAGCAGAGATTGGTTGGCTCATGAGGTTTAAGGAAAGAAGCCATCTCCATAACATAAAAGCGCAAGATGAAACAGCAAGTGCTGATGGAGAAGCTGAAAGCTATCCAGAAGATCTAGCTAAGATCATCAATGAAGTTAGCTACACTAAATAATAGGTTTTCAATGCAGACAAAATAGCCTTCTATTGGAAGAAGATACCATCTAGGACTTTCATAGCTAGAGAGAAGAAGTCAATGCTTGGCTTCAAAGCTTCAAAGGACAGGCTGACTCTCTTGTTAGGGGCTAATGCACCTGGTGACATTAAGTTGAAGCCAGTGCTCATTTACCATTCTGAAAATCCTAGGACTCTTGAGAATTATGCTAATTCCACTTGCCTGTGTCTTATAAGTGTAACAATGAAGCCTGGAGTTTGAGACAGAACTCCTGACCTCAGGTGATCCACCCATCTTGGCCTCACAAAGTGCTGGGATTACAGGCATGAGCCACTGTGCCGGGCCTTTACTTCTCTTATATCTGAAAGTTTGTACCCTTTGACTAACATCTCTCCATTTCCCCCACCCCCCACCCCCCACCCCCTGGCAACCACCAAGATTCTATTCCCTGCTTCAATGATTTCAACTATTTTTGGTTCCACTTTTAAGTATACAGTATCTGTCTTTCTGTGTCTGGCTTATTTCACTTTGCATAATGTCCTCCAAGTTCTTCCATGTTGTACCAAACGATGGGATTTCCTTCATTTTATGGTAGAATAATATTCCATTGAAGGATGAATGGCAAAGGAAAATGTAGAATACATATATACGTATTCTACATTTCCTACATATATATCTATGTATATACATATATATGTATTCTACATTTTCTTTTTCCTTTCATCCTTCAATTGATAGTTAGAGTGTTTACATGTCTGGCTATTGTGAATAATGCTGCGATGAAAACGGAGGTGCAGATATTTTTTCAAGATGTCTATTTCTATTCCTTTGGATACATACTCAGTAGAGGTATTGCTGGATCATATAATAGCTGCATTTAAAAATTTTTAAGTAACAGCTATCCTGTTTTCTATAATGACTGTACCAATTTTCATTCCTACCAACAGTGTACAAGGATTCCCTTTATTCTACATCTTCACCAACATGTGTTATTTCTTGCATTTTTGATAATAGCCATTCTCACGGTTTTGAAGTGATATTTCATTGTCATTCTGATGTCTATTTTCTTGGTGATTAGCAATGTTGAACACCTTTTCATATACCTGTTTGTATGTCTTCTTTGAAAAAAATCGACTTTGGTCTCTGCTCATTTTTTCCTGTAAGTTGTGTGAGTTTCTTATATATTTTGGATATTAATGTTTCAGATATGTGGTTTAAAATTGTTTTCTCCCATTCCATAAGTTGCCTTTCACCCTCTTGATAATTTCCTTTGCTGTACAGAAGCTTTTTTTAGTTTAATGTAATCCAACTTATTTAATTTTTTTTTTTTTTTTTTTTTTTTTTTTTTTTGAGACAGAGTTTTGCTCTGTCACTCAGGCTGGAGTGCAGTGGTTTGATCTCGGCTCACTGCAGCCCCCACCTCGCGGGTTCAAGCAATTCTCATGCGTCAGCCTCCCCAGTAGCTGAAACTATAGGTGTGCACCACCACACCCAGATAATTTTTGTATTTGTAATAGAGACAGTGTTTTGCCTTGTTGCCCAGGCTGGTCTCAAACTCCTGGCCTCAAGTGATCTGCTCACCTCGGTCTCCCAAAGTGCTAGGATTACAGGCGTGAGCCACTGTGCCTGGCCTATTTTTGCTTTTTTGACTTATACTTTTTGTATCATATCCAAAATTCATTGCCAAAACTGATGTCGATGAGCTTTTTCTATGTTGTTTTTTTTTCTATGGATTTTGTAGTTTCAGAACGTATATTTAAGTCTTTAATCCATTTCTAGTTAATTTTTGTATGTGGTCTAAGACAAAGGTTCAGTTTTATTCTTTTTCATGTGGATATCTATATTTTATAATATAATCTATTGAACAGACTATCCCTTCCCCATTGTGTATTCTTTGCACTGTCATAAAAGATTAGTTGACTCTGTACGTGTGGGTTTACTTCTGGGCTCTCTATTCTGTTCCACTGATCTATGTGTCTGTTTTTATGTCATTACCATAGTGTTTAAATCATCTGTGATTCTATACCCTAACAGAAAGATTAGCCAAAAAAGAAATTAAATGCAATAGTCAACAAAGAAATTTGAAATAAAGTCCTATTTACCTTAAAATCAAAAAGAATAAAACACTTGTGAGTAAATGTAACCAAAGATGTGAATACTCTGTATATTAAAAACTGTAAGATATTGATGTAAAAATTGAAGACACAAATAAATAAAAAGATATCTTGGGTCCATAAATTGTTAGAATTAATATTATCCTGTATATTGACAATATTAATCTTATTAATTATGTTAAAACGGTCTTCAGATTCAATACAATCTCTATCAAATTTCCAAAGGCATTTTTCATGGAAATAGAAAGAAACAATCATAAAATTAGCGTGGAACCACAACAGATCCCAAACAGCCAAAGCAATCTTGAGAAGAAGAACAAAGATGGAGGCATCACACTCCCTGATTTTAAACTACATTACAATCTTTGCCTTTTTTTTTTTTTTTTTTGCTTGTTTGTTTGTTTTCTTTATTTCTTCTATAAAAAAGTGGGATTCATGTGCAGAAAGTGCAGGTTTGTTAGATAGGTATACAAGTGCCATGGTGGTTTGCTGCACCTATTGACCCATCCTCTAAGTTCCTGCCCCTTGCCCAGTAACCCCCGACAGTCCCTGGTGTGTGTTGTTCCCCTCTCTGTGTTCATATGTTGTCATTGTTCAACTCCCACTTACGAGTGAGAACATGCAGTGTTTGGTTTTCTGTTCCTGTGTTAGTTTGCTGAGGATGATGGCTTCCAACTTTATCCATGTTCCTGCAAAGGACATGATCTTATTCCTTTATATAGCTGCATAGTAGTCCGTGGTGTATATGTACCATGTTTTCTTTATCCAGTCTATCATTGATGCACATTTGGGTTGATTCCATGTCTTTGCTATTGTAAATAGTGCTGCAATAAACATATGTGTGCATGTGTCTTTATAGTAGAATGATTTATATTCCTTTGCGTATATACCCAGTAATGGGATTGCTGGGTCAAATGGTATTTCTGGTTCTAGATCCTTGAGAAATCACCATACTGTCTTCCACAATGGTTGAACTAATTTACATTCCCACCAACAGTGTAAAAGTGTTCCTATTTCTCCACAGACTTGCCAGCATTTGTTATTTCCTGACTTTTTAATAATCGCCATTCTGACTGGCATGAGATGGTATCTTATTGTAGTTTTGATTTGCATTTCTCTGATGATCAGTGATGTTGAGCTTCTTTAATACGTTTGTTGGCAGCATAAATGTTTTCTTTTGAGAAGTGTCTGTTCATATCCTTTGTCCACTTTTTGATGGGGTTGTTTGCATTTTTCCTGTAAATTTGTTTAAATTCCTTGTAAATTCTGGATATTAGAACTTTTTCAGATG
The DNA here is from genome assembly GCF_007565055.1 of Rhinopithecus roxellana. Taxonomy (NCBI): domain Eukaryota; kingdom Metazoa; phylum Chordata; class Mammalia; order Primates; family Cercopithecidae; genus Rhinopithecus; species Rhinopithecus roxellana. The sequence goes on along the minus strand of NC_044555.1, from coordinate 111,554,250 downwards.
GGTAGATTGCAAAAATTTTCTCCCATTCTGTAGGTTGCCTGTTCACTCTGATGATAATTTCTTTTGCAGTGCAGAATCTTTTTAGTTTAATTAGATCCAATTTGTCAATTTTGACTTTTGTTGCAATTGCTTTTGGACAAACCTCACAAAAACAAGCAATGGGGAAAGGACCTCCTATTCAGTAAATGGTGCTGGGAAAACTGGCTAGCCGTATGCAGAAAACCGAAACTGGACCCTTTCCTTACACTTTATACAAAAATTAACTCAAGATGTATTAAAGACTTAAATGTAAAACCCCAAACCATAAAAACCTTAGAAAAAAACCTAGGCAATACCTTTCAGGACATAGGCATGGGCAAAGCCTTCATGGCAGTCTTTGCCTTTTAATTGTAGAACTAATCTTTTAAAATTTAAAGTAATTACTGACAAGGAAGGACTTATGTCTGACATCTTTTTTGTTCCCCTATTCCTACACGCTACCTTCTTTTATGTTTAATTGATTTTTGTACTGATATGATTTGGATCTGTGTCCTCATGAAATCTCATGTTGAATTACAATCCTCAGTGTTAGAGATGGGGCCTGTTGGGAGGTGATTTGATCATAGGGGCAGATTTCTCATAAATGGTTTAGCACCATTCCCCTTGGTACTGTCCTAATGATAGTAAGTGAGTTCTTATGAGATTCGGTTGTTTACAATTGTGTGGCACCTCCCCTGCACTCTCTCTCTTGTTCCTGCTCTGGTCATGTGAGGTGCCTGCTCCTCTTTTGCCTTCCATCATGTTTCATGCACAGCATGCAGATCTGTGAGCCAATTAAATTCTTTTTACTTTATAAATTAACCAGTCTCAGGTATTCCTTTCAAGTTATGCAAGAATGGACAATGCATATAGGTTACCATCTTGATTCCTTTTTTTTTCCCTTTATTTTTTGTTATTTTGTTGATGATTGCTATGAGGATTACAATTAACCTTTTAGGCTCAGTTAAAATATTTAATGAATGAATACCATCTGAGCTTCAATAGTAATCAAATCTCTGCTTCTTACAGCTTCTTCCCTCATCTTTTATATAATTGTTGTCACAAATGAAAAGTTTATACCTCGTTTGTCCCTTAATGTAGATTTACAATGACTGTTTCAGGCACTTGTTCTTAAAAACCTATAGGAAAGCAAAAAGAGTTACAAAAACAAATACACAGTGATACTGGCTTTTGTATTAACCTTGAACAATGTTCTTTATTTATCTGTTTCTGTTTTGTGTCCTTTCATTTACATTTGAAAGCATTTCTTACTTTCCTGCATGCAAGTTCTAGCAGTAAACTCCTTCAGCTTTTACTTATCTGAGATTATCTTATTTTTTTCATTGATTTTTGAAGAATAATTTTGCTGGATGTAGAATCCTTGGCTGACAGTTTTTTTCTTTCAGTATTTTAAATGTGTCCTTCCACTACCTTTTGGACTCCATAATTCCTGATGAGAAACTGGCTGCCAATCTTATTGAGGATCCTCTGTTAATGATGAGTCACTTATCTTTGCTTTCAACATTCTGCTTGCTTTTATCTTTTAACAGTTTAGTTATAATATGTTTCACTGTGGACCTCTTTATGCTTATCCTTTTTTGACTCTGTCGAACCTCTTAGATGTGTTGATTAACGTCTTTTATGAAATTTGAGATATTTTGAGCATTACATTTTCTGATATTCTTTCCATCTCTTTCTCTCTCTTCTCTCCTGAAATGTTTATTGTGTGAAAATAGGTAGTCTTGATGGTATCCCACAGGTTTCTTAGGCACTCTTTTTTTTCTTTCTGCTCTTCTGACTGGATAATTTCAATTGACGTATCATCAAATTCTCTAATTATTTCTTCTGCCTGCTGAAAGCTTCTGTTGAAGTTTTCTAGTAAGTTTTTAAAAATTTTAAGGCATTATGCTTTTCACCTCAGAATTTCCATGGTTTATTTTAAAATTTCTATCTCTTTGTTGATTTTCTCTATTTATTGAGACATCATTCTCCTACTTTCCTTTAGCTAGAAACCATTGATGGGTTCTTTTAGTTCTTTGATCATATTTAAGACAGATTTAAAGTCTTTCTTCAGTAAATCTAATTTCTGAGCTTCCTTGGGGACAGTTATCGTTAATTTATCCTGTGAATGGGTTGCATTTTCTTGTTTCTTGGCATGCTTCATAAATTTTTGTTGAAATTTGGACACTCTGAATACTATAATGTGATAACTCTTGGAAATCAGATTGTTCCTCTGTTCATGTTTTTATTTGTAAATTTACTGTGCTTTACATTTGTTCATTTGTTTAGTGTCCTTTTTTGCATAGTGTCTATTTTCATTAAGTCTATATTCTTACTGTGTAGTCTCTGAAGTCTCCATTTAGCTTGTAGTCAGCTAGTCTCTTGACAGAGATTTCCTTCAATACCTAAAGCTAAAAAGAGAGAGAGAGAAAAAAGAAAGCAAAAAGGAAAAGGAAAAAAAAATCCCTGTTTTTGCAGATTCTCTCAGTGTTGGGGCTTAGCCAGGCCACTTACAACTCTGCCTTTGCTTTCATTTTCTGCTTGTGCTGAGCCTAGAGATCATCCAGAAGTGAATGTTTGGAGTATTCTCAGATATATTCTGAGCATCCATCTTGCCCTGGTCATGTGTACACTTTTCTAAATTCCTTTGTATATGCAGGTGATTTTTACAACATGAATTTCTCATGAAACTTCTTCCAAAATTTTCCTCCCAGACTTTCGATATGGCTGTTGTTTGCTTCATCTATGATGTCTTGTCTCCAGTGGTGGCAGATTGTTCAGTTGTCTTACAATGTTTTTGAGGAATGCCTTCTGCATAGCTGCTTTTCCACCTCAAGAGTCCTAAATTAGGCAGAACAAAGGCGACCACCTTGCATCAGTCTTTCATATAACCCTCAGAGGGGTTGAAACAAATACAATGTTTTGAGAATAAAATCACTCTGCTTCTTTTAGAATGAGAGACAAAGCTCTCATACTGGCTATCCTAGCTCCTATCTTCAAGATAGTTGTCAAGTCAGGGAGGTGGATGAGGCAAGGGTGAGTAAAAACACCAGAAACCTTTCCTATTATTTTAATGTTGTATTTGTCTTGACTTATTGGTTCATCCAGTTTCATAAACATTTAACTATTTTCCAGAGTTCCGACATAGTTGATTCTGACAATTTTTGCTCATTTTTTTTTTGTTGGTGTTTCTGTGTAGAGGTGACCTCTTTAGCTACCTACTCTGCCATTTCTACTGCTGAGTAGATCAGTGGTTACCAAAATGGTCAAGATGGCTTGGGGAGAAGAATTTAGGTTAGTTTGGAAGAAGAATTTAAGTTGGTTTAAGTTGGTTTGGTGATTCTTTTGGTATTTACCAGTTTAAGACTTGACTACCATGGTAGACATACAAATCTACACACTGAATATCATTGTAAAAACTATATATGCACACACACACACCCACAAGTGCATCTTAAACTTGAAGTCCAAATAAGGTTAACAGATTGTTTCTATGTTAATTTCCTGATTGTGATGTTGTATTATAGTTATGCAAAATATCATTGGAAGAAACTGCATGAAGGCTTTATGGGATCTCTCTGTATTCTTACAATTCATGCAAACCTACAATATCTCAAAATAAAAAGTAAAATAAATTTTTAGCATGGTAGAACCATTTTATCTCTAACAGATAATATTTAATATGGTTAAATGTGAAATCTGTGGCTTCAGTTTCTAAAATTCAGTTCCATAAGCATAGCATAGACGAAGCATGACTTGCCAAAAGTTTACATTAAAAGTATCTGGGGATTTGATTCACTGCAAGTTCACAATCTATTATGTTGCAACTCTTAAAATAGCTCTGTGTATCTTATACTTAGTAGAGTGGCAAGAATCAGAATCTTGGATCAATTCTTGCGTTACGTATTATGGTAGACATCAGCAACTTCAATGTGTCCAGAGGACAAGGTCAAGAATGTAAGACCTAGAAACCATATCATGTTAGTTTTTTTTTTTTTTTTTTTTTTTTTTTTTTTGCTGTGCAACAAATCATCTCCAAAATTTAGCGGCTTAAAAAAACATTTATCATTTCAGTTTCTAAGTGTCAGTAATTTGAGAGGAGCTTAGCTGTGTGGTTCTGGCTCAGTGTTTCTCAGGTACTTGCAATCAAAATGTCAGCCAGGGCTGCAGTCACATCTAGGGTTGACTGGGGGAGCTAGAATTCACTTCCAGGAATGCTTACTCACATGGCTCCTGGCATAAGGTTTCAGCTCCTTGATGGATCTTGACATGAGGTTTTAGTACCCCTCACCACATGGATTGCTCCATAGGGCTGATTGAGTGTCCTGACAACATGGCATCTGGCTTCTGCCAGAGCAAGTGATCTAAACGGGAGAACAAGGAAGACACTTCATTTCTTTTTATGACATGTCATACACAGTCACGTCTGCCATACTCTACTCATCAATCCAACTTGTACTCAAAAGGAGGGAAATTAAGCACTACTTCTTGAAGGGGTTAGTATCAAAGAATATGCGGACGTATTTTAAAACTACCACACAAGTCATGCAAAGAAAGGCTGAAGGAAATTTCTTGAAAAGAAAAAGCCAGGATAGCTAAAGGAATAACCTAAAAAATGTCTTCAAAAAGCAGATTGCTGTTACAGAAGGTGTGGTTCTGCATAACTTTAGAAGGCAGATTTAGGACCTACTGCACCTGCCCAGCAATGGAATGAGGGACCTTTGTCCTCCTAGTCACTGTAAGTATTTGAGCAGGGAATAAAACCCATATATCAGGGATGACAAAGAGATTCCTACATAGAAAATGAGGTTAGACTTGATACACTTTTAAGTAGTTTTCAACTCTGAGATTCCATGGCTCAACTCTATGAAGGTAAATTGACATATGATAAAGCATTATGTTGGTTGTTTAATGATATAGGTGTTCAGAGAGGGAGGAATCCATGTTATACTCTTCCCTTTGAAGAAGATGTTATAATATGAACCATGAACCAAATAGGGAAATCAACATTTACTATTCTGACAATGGTAAAATGTAATTAGGCTGCATATATATATACACACACACACACCACACACACACACACACACACACACACACACACATTAAAGGCTGGAGTTTCCTTTTATAAATGCCCACATTGGAACATATGAATTACCTTATTGTTCATGTTAGGTCATGCCTTGTGCAGTGAATGATATATCCATGCCATAACAAATATCAATTGTTAGCTTTTTCTACAAGTGTCCCCATTCCTTGTTAGAATTTCTCACATTATGTTCAGGTCTATTAAATATAAAATCATTCCACAAATAAGAAACAGTAACTCTACCACATGATTTGGAACAAGTACAGTGTCTTTATCCATAATTATATATTTATTTTATTGACTAATTTTATGCTGTGTAGATGAGCCAAAATTATGATTGCATTGAGTGGCAATTTTCCTTTAAGAAGATTTTAATTCTACCAACCGCAAATATGATTATTCTTAATTGTTTCTCTAGCTTTTATAACTTTAACTCTATTCTAATGACTCCTAATCTATCTTGTCAACCTAGACTGCTCCCCTGATTTCTGCTGGTCATTTTTATCTGGCTGTCCCACAAGCACTACCAATTCAACATGTCCAAAACACTACTTGTTATCTTCCCTAACAAATTAACCCTTTTTCCAAATTTTTCATGTCATCCATCCAGTCACTAGGATAGAATCTTTGGAATCATCCTAGACTTCCCCTCCCTCATTACCCTATTCAGTTAATCACTCAAATTTCCAGGTTTTACTTTTAGAAGTTTCTTCCATTACTTGATCTTCAGCTCTATCAACCTGCCCCAGTTTGAGCTGCCGTCTCTCCTGGATTACTTAACTTTAGTCGGTTTAATAATTTTTCTGTCCCTAACTTTTATTCACTTCAATGTATTCCCTGTATGTTGTCAGAATACTACACTCAAAGTCTGATTGTACTACTTCTCTGCTAAAAACTTGTCAATGGCTCACTAGTTTCCTCAGAACTTAATGAAAGCTGCCTGATTTGGCAAACCTAGTTTTTCATGATCTGACATCTTCCTACCTACCTTTTCAGTATTTTTTTTTTCTTTTTCTTTTTTTGAGACCGCATCTCGCTCTGTCGCCCAGGCTGGAGTGCAGTGGCCGGATCTCAGCTCACTGCAAGCTCCGCCTCCCGGGTTTACGCCATTCTCCTGCTTCAGCCTCCCAAGTAGCTGGGACTACAGGCGCCCTTTCCAGTATTAACTGTCACAAACCCTGCCTTACATTTGACATTCTAACAACACAGAAGTGCTTTCAGGTCTCCGCATATACAGTTGCCAAGTTTATGAAGTGTAAATATAGGACATTTAGTTAAATTTGAATTTCAGATAAACAACTAATACATTTTTAGTATAAGTATTTCCCATGTAACATGCTGTTTCTTACATTTGTTTTAGTTCATGCTATTATATCTCTCTGGAATTCACTTGCCCATTTTAATATCAGCTCAATTACTATCTCCAGTAGGCACCCACCCATTCTCCACACTCTCTCCCACCAATACTGTATAATTACCGTTCTGAGTGTCTTTCTCTATCAGCAAAATTCCTTGAGGGTAGGGACCATGCTTTATTTGTCCCTATATTGTTATTATCCAGCAGAGTACCAGACCCTTTATAGGCACTCAGTAAATATTTGATAAATGAATGATTCTCCTGATACTAGTATTTATATTTTCTCTTTATATCTAATTGGAATAATTTATTTTACCATTTCCACAAAAGAAAATTGAAAGAAAATCTTTTCTAAATATAGTTAAGCACTCAAACTTGATAGGACAGTACATTTTTCCCTGAAGAGTGAAATACAAAAATAAATTTAATGAAAACAAATTTTTCTTTTTATCTATTTTTTAACGTTGTAAAACCTTCTCTATGTCATGAACTTTCAGTAAAACTGCTTTGACCTCAAAACAATATGATATACTGGCCCACATTGCTTGATTTTTGACTTAGGCACCATACATTGCCAAACTCATATATTTTGCATATTTCAAATATTGATGGGCATGGGAGACTGATATATTCAAGGTAACAGCCTAAGAAGAACTCATATCAAGAGCTTAGTAGGTAAAACTTTATTTGTCCATTGCCTATATTTTATTTTACTAAGAATGTTTTACCTAACACTTGAAAAAGAGTGTATTTGAATATCTATTGAATGGTGAGTCAGCTCCAAACTTGATATTCAATCTTATGCTTATGGAGAAAACAGGTAAACATATTAATCAATAAGTAAGCAACGGTTAGTCAGATGGAGAAGCAGAATACTGGAATGAAATGTCTGCTGCCAGTTTATCCTATTTTTAAAGCACACTCTTCAGTAGTTCATTAAATTATGCAAATATCTTAAAAGGTATAATGTTATCTAGTCTTAGTCATATAAGTTGGTGCAAAATATGCTTTATACTGTATTCAAGGCATCTTGCCACTATGTCTGGCTGCTAAACAAATACCTGCCAATGGAAGGATCCTGGGTTTCATAGACTGCTAAAAATATTATGAATGGGACTTGAAGGTGAAGTCATTAGTTTTCTAGGACTACTGAAACATAGTACCACAAACTGGGTGGCATAAAAATATATAAATTTATTGTCTCACCATTCTGGATGCTAGAAGTCCAAAATCAGAGTGTCATCAGAGTTAATTCCTTATGAGCATTCTGAGGGAGAATCTGTTGTATTTCTCTCTCCTCACTTCTGGTGATGGTCAGGAATCCTTGGCATTCCTTGGCTTTTTAGATGCATCATTCTAGTGTCTCGCCTCATCTGCACATGTCATTTTCCCTGTATATATGTCTTCACATCATCTTCTCTCTTTTTATAAGGACATTAGTCATATTGGATTAGAGCCCACCCAAATGATTTCATTATATCTGCAAAGAATGTATTTCCACAAAAGGTCACTTTCACAGGTACTGTGGAACTTCAACATATCATTTTGGAAGACACAATTCAACCCAGAACGATCTGCCCTTTGCCCTCCCCAAATCCATGTCCCTTTCGTGCACAAAATACCTGAACCCCATCCCAACATCTTCAAAAGGCTTAACCCATTCCAGCATTAATTTTAAGTCCAAAACGTTATCTACATATAATCAACTCCAAAAGTCCCAAATCTCATCATCTAAATTATTTAAATAAATTATGAATGAGACTCTGGATGTGATTCACGGTAGGGCAACGTTCCTCTCTTTCAATGGATCTGTGAAACCTGAAAAAGAAATGATCTTCTTCCAAGATACAGTCATGAGGCAGGTATAATGTAGGCAGCTTATTTCAAAAGGGAGGAATCAGAAGACAAAGGGGTTACTGGTCTAAAGCAATTTTGCAACACAGCAGGGCAAATTTCAATAGGCTCCAAGGCCTGAGAATAATTATCTGTGACTCAACGCTCTGTCCTCTGGGCCCACTGATGTGGACTTACCCTCTTGACCCTGAGTGGTGGCTTCAACCTCCGGCAACTACAAAGTGGAAGTCCTGCCCCTCAAGGCCTGTGCTATCTCGTGCCTATGCATGCTTGGCTCTGCCCTTGAAGTCATTCTTCCTTCATTTTGCCCCACCTCTGTCTCTTTCTATCCAGGCTGACAATGCTTTGCTAGTAAAATTCTCAACAATCATTTCAGTCTTCTGTGGATGGATGTCAAGAGAATCCACACCCTTAGGGATCTTTGGTGTTCCACGGGTTCTACAAGCACCACTCCAATCTATGCCAGTTTCATTACACGGCATTTTCCTTGTGTTTTTGTTTTCACATTGTTTTCCCTGTTTTTGTAAGGACACTCGTTATATTGGATTAGGGCTTACCCTAATGTCTTGATTACATCTGCAAAGATTCTCTTTCCAAATTCACAGACACTGGAAGTTAGGACTTCAATATATGTTTTCGGGGGACATAATTCAACCTACAACAAGGAGGAACTTACCAACTCCCTGAAACTATAGAAAAATTATGCGTTTTATGTACATGTTAAAGAATTCCCTTGTCAAAAGTTCTCATTTCTCCAACTTTCATCAGATTCTGAAAGAGGTCCATATTGCAAAACATTAAGAAGCGTGCCATGGACAAAGTCCTCAAGTGTTAATTGAAAGTTGCTTTGTGACTCAGAATAAGTGTTGCATATCAAATCCATGATACATGTGTCTCTCCAATGCAGACTGTCTGTGAAGAGGCAAGCGAGACAAAGTGAACGCCCTACCAGATTGTTTTAACTGCAGGGCTTTGGTTTGAAATGCTTGTCTATTCTCCCATTTATGGCAAGTAATCACCCTTATGTTCTTATGCCAAATGAATAGAATATTCCAACTTCCTGCCTATATAATATGGATCTTATGATAATAGGCTAGTCTGAAAAAAATAACAAAAATCTTTAAAATCACAGAATTCTTCCTGAATAGAATGTAATGTTATTTTATGAGTCCAAGTCAACTTAGTTTTGCTTACCTTGTAAGTCACACATGTTAAGTAACAATTGTGTTACTTCCACAGTATTCGTAAGTTTCAAGAGATTTGGTGAAATAAATGTTTTGATTGAAAAGATCATAAAACCTTTTAAAGTTTGTAGCAACCAGACTTCTAGGTATACGAGTCAGAATAATTAGGTACAGATTTATAAGATTCTGATTTCATGCTAATTATGTCTCATAATGATTGTATTTTAGATTCTATGTAACTAAGTAGCAATTACAGTTTGAAAAGCATATATTAAATGCAAATATTTATTCCACTAATAACAGTTTTAGCCCAATTTGAGTTATTTAACCGATTTGGTCATGATAGTAGTGAAACCAGTCATTTATGTAGATAGTGTGTTAATTAGGATTGCAGATGACACTAACTGGTGAATTTGCCAGTACATTCAAATTGGGATTTAATTCCAAAGTGAACTGAGTACTAAGAGAAATCATCCTTCAGAAACAGAGAGAAACTCAATACTTGTAAGTGCAGGATACGGTATAGTTGACTAGAACGAATAGCAGACCCCTACCTATTTATTTCCTGCCTCCAATCTATTCTACCTTCCAGAATTGATTTGTCTCAAACATGGCTCTGATCATGTGAGTATACTTCTCAGAAATCATCAATGATTCCAATTTTTCAAAATATTGGGTACAAACATGTCACTCTGGCATTTAAGGCTCTAATATTATATTTTGTTATTATCTGTGAGGTCCACAAATACTTAGCAATTACGTGATACACTTTACTAACCCATGCTTCAAAAACTATTGAGGAAAATTAGCAAATATTTTGAACTGAATGAAAATCTAACTAAAACATATCAGAATCTGTGAGATTCTGCCAAATAAGTGCTTAGTGGGAATTTTATATCCTTATATGCTCATATTACAAAAAAAAAAGATTCAATTCAATAATATCAGCTTCCAAATTAAGAAAATATAAAATGGAAATAAATTAAACCTAAGGCAAGCAGAAGATAGTAACAATATAGATAACAGCAGAATTCAATGTAATTGAAACTCATAAAACAATAAATAATATCAATGGAACAAAAATCATTTCTTTAAAAATATCAGAGAAGCTGAAATATTTTAATTTTTTTTAAAAAAAGACTATAGAAAAGCAATGACTTTGAACACAGCTTGAAATATAAAAAGATGCGCAAATAGAGGAAAGAATATATGATATAGGAGTTTGCAGAATGGGAAAAATGAAAGAGCACGTATTGTAATCATATAAATGAATACATGTCTTACAGTATAATAATAATTTGCAATTATTTGAACTTGTGGAATAGTCATCAAATTCTTTAGATTTATAGCAAATGCACATAGAGGAAACAGTGTGATAACATAAAAAATTTTGAAAGCCTTATTTTTACAAGTGGAAAATGCTGGTTAAATATTAAATGGTGTTGGAAAAAAACAGTACTGGTGAATATATTGGTGCTTATTAATTCACCTGTACTTTTTGTGGAGAACGTAAACCCACATTTAAAAAAAATTTAAAAATATTCCTTATAAGATGATTCCATTGCAAATAAAAGATAATCTGTGCATATTTTGCAAATGAAAATGTATACAAACACTTTGGAATCAAAACCATTTGGCAAAACCCAGGGATTCGTGAATCTCAGAAAGAAGGCCATGGTCAAAAAAATAAAGAGATGTTTATGTAAGGAAAGGGGCTTATATAAGGAAAGGGACTGTGTGGTTCTACTAAAAAGAAAAAGACAAAGGAACAAGTAATACTGAAGATAAAATCCTAAAGCACAAGGATAATATGGAATCATATCAGTGACAATTAATGGTTTCATTAGGACAGTGTGTGAATGAAATCATTCAAATGGTGGAATTGTTGAACGAAGAAAATGAGTATGTGACACATAGCTAACAACAAAGCATGTAATATATGTGGTAGAGAAGCATTAACAAAACCACAAAACAAAGCTCTTTCTCCGTAGTGTTTCCTTTGTGAAAGATAATCATATGGAATTTGATTCTCTTATATGGAACTTAAGAGACTATATGTTGAATAATAACATTCAAAGGAAAATCAAGGAGTATTCAACTAAAGGTGCTTTTCCAAGTACAACTTGGAATTAGTGGCAGTAACGACTAAAGAACTTATTTTGTAAATATCATAATTTATTTGTCATCAGCTTTGACAAAAGACACATAAAAAAATCACAATAATGAATGTGATCATTATAATTCAATCACCCCATATTGCCTGTATACTGTCTTCATATAAATATTGGATGCAATCATGTCATGGAGAATATGGCTTGGATATTAATATAATTCCCCTTTTAAATTATAAGCTAGTACTTTTTCTAGAGGGAGGGCTTTAAAAAGAAGATCGATTCTTACTTGTGCAGCATTGTATTTGAAACTGCGGGGAAAGTTTGATGACTAACCACAGCTTATTAATTGGATTGCGATTTTTTTTTCTTGTTAAACAAATGGTAGGCACGCCAGAGGCTGAGACGAACCCAGCAAGAGGTTAATCAACGTTGCCAACAAACAATCTTGAGAATGTGTGTTTATTCTTGGTAGTCTAAATCAAAATATTTATATTATTTAAAACTTTTAAAGATAAAATAATTCATGTGCGTTTAATAAATGTCAGAAATTTTAAAATCGTAAATAAGAAAACAAAAGGTAACATATTTCAGCTAGCAGAGAAAAATGTTTTTGCTATTTTCCCATTTGTGTGTAATGTGTCTATAGGAACGTAAGTGTGTGTCCTCCTGCCTTTCAATTCTGTTTTTAATTTAAATAAGATTGAAATTTTGGGATGTGTGTCATGCCTAGGTAATCTAGGTTTTAAATTTAGATCGTAGGACTTTGCTTCTGGCCACAACGTAGCAACAGGAACTGAATCTTCACTCCTACCTGATATACCATAACAACCAGATGAAATATATGAGACAATGATTTTTAATTTATTGACATCAGGCAATGACAAACACTGATCTCTGAGAAATGAGAAGCAATAAAATGGTATTCAACCATAAATAGAGAGAAATCCTGCTATTTGCAGCAACATGAAAGGACCTGGAGGTCATTCATTATGTTATGTGAAATAAGCCAGGCACAGAGAGACAAATAATGCACATTCCCACTCATAAGTGGGAGCTAAGAAAGTTGATCTCGCCGGGCGCGGTGGCTCAAGCCTGCAATCCCAGCACTTTGGGAGGCCGAAACGGGTGGATCACGAGGTCAGGAGATCGAGACCATCCTGGCTAACACGGTGAAACCCCGTCTCTACTAAAAAATACAAAAAACTAGCCGGGCGAGGTGGCGGGCGCCTGTAGTCCCAGCTACTCGGGAGGCTGAGGCAGGAGAATGGCGTAAACCCGGGAGGCGGAGCTTGCAGTGAGCTGAGATCCGGCCACTGCACTCCAGCCTGGGCGACAGAGCGAGACTCTGTCTCAAAAAAAAAAAAAAAAAAAAAAAAAAAAAATACAGCTAGATAGTTTTTGATGCCACAATAAGGTGGCTATAGTTAACGATAATATATTATATATTTTGAAATAGCTAAAAGAGAAGATTTGAAATTTTTCCAACACAAAGAAATCATAAATGTTTGAGGGAATGAATATTCTAAACACCCTGGTTTGATCACTACACATTGTATTACATAATATCACTTGTATCCCATAAATATGTACAGTTATTATGTATCAATAGACCATTTTTTATAATATTTAAAAAAGAAACGAAAAGAAAAACACGTGAAATGAACCCTACCTTTGCTTCAGCTTACTGCTTGTGGAGAGAATGCAAGCCACAGTGGGAACTGACATTTGTCTTTGAATTCAGGATATAGAGCAGGGAGCCCAGGGAGGCCCATGTAGCTAGAATTTTTGGGGTAGAATACCAAAGAGGAGAGAACAACATACAGAGAGAACTCAAGAGTTCATACAAGGCTGGGGATAGTTCTCCTTCCCGTGAGTCCGAGAAAAGCCTCATAATTCATGGGGCGTTAGGTAGAGTACTCTGAAGGATTTTGCCTTAGTAGGGAGGCAATATCAGCAATAGACTAAAAACTGCTATGATCTTACCTAAAAAAGTTTAAAAGCAAGGCCTGAAAGGATCATAGTATTTCCAAGTAACTTAATTATATCTCAGAAAAAAAGTTCGAGGATATTTATTTATAGAATTAAAAAATATACTCAGCGCTCAACAAGGGAAAATTCACAGGTTAACATACAATCAAAATTGCCAGACATGCAAAGAAGCATGAAATTAAGATTGCTACTTAAAAGGAAAATCAGTTGGTCGTAATTGACACAGATGATAGAGTTAGTAGGCAAGGATATTAAAACAGTTATTAAAGCTGTATTTCACACGTTCAAGAAATAAGAGTAAAAGTTAAACATGTTAAATGCAGGCATTGAAGATATAATAAAAGTCCCAAATGAACTTTGAGAAAAGAAAATTACAATATTAAAATAAAAAACTACACTGGCCCAGATTAATGGCAGACTAGACACCGCAGAAGAAAAAGTTTATGTACTTGAAGATATAGTGATAGACATTTTCCACAATGAAACAGTGATGCTCTCAGAGAAAGAAAAGACTAATACTAATAAATAGAAACTTGGCAAGCTATGAGACTACTTCACATGGCCTAATAGACATAAATTTTGAGACTCTGAAAAAGAGGGTCAAATGGGGATAGAAAACATATTTGCATAAATTGTAAATTAAAAATCCCCAATTTCGATGTGTTACTCTAAGCCCACAGAGCCAAAAAGAATTCCGAGAACGACAAATATGAAGAGCACTATACTAAGTCACATCATAATCAAATTGCTTAAAACCACCAATAAAGAGAAAATCTTTAAAGTAGCGAGAAGGAAAAAAAGACACTTTACCTACAAAAGAACAAAGATAAGGATGAAAGTGGATATCCTGTCAAAAACAATGAAAGCCAGTGGAGATTGGGACACTATCTTTAAAGTACTGAAAGGAAAAAAATAGAATGTCAACCTAGTTTTCTATACCCTATGAAAATGTATTTCAAAAACAAAAATGAAACAAAGCTTCTTTCAGAAATACAAAACCTTAAAGGAATTCACCGACAACAGTTCTGCACCATAAGAAATGTTAAAAAAAAAAAAGTCCTCTAGTCAGATGGAAAATGATACCAGATAGAAATCTGTATCCTATATAAAAGAATGAAGAGTACTAGAAACTGCAATTACATGGGTAAGTATAAGATATGTTTTCCTTGTTATGTAAGTATCTTCATGGTAATTGACAGTTTAAAATAAAAAAAAAAACAACATATGAAGAGATTTATAGAAATAGATGTATAATGTTGGTTTTTGTGTTTCTGAGCGTTCTGAATTCCAGTGGGTAGAGCCAGCTGTTTCCGTCTTTATACCCAGGGCCCTCCTACCTCAGTGTGGTCACTGTGGTCACACATACCAAGGATTTTAGAAGCATGTATAATTTAAAGAGTGAGCAATAGGTTATTAGCACGGGTGTTGCGAACCCCAAATTATATTTCTCTATTTTACATGGGGAACTCTTATAGGAATAACTTCACCTTTTGTTATTAAAGGGAATTAAGCTACATAATAAAAGATTTAAAGCGAGTTAAGGTTCTGAATATCAGTCAAGAAGGTTGTGAGCCATGTTGGAAGAGCAGAGAGAACATGTGAAGGTAAAATGATCTAAGTTCCCTCTCTTGTTGAAAAGGCTGGAACAGAACCTGAGAATAGTTTTAAAAGAAGGGAATGGTGGAAAGTCAGAGAAAGCTCTCTTTGTTGTTTGGTGCTGAAGAGACTACCAGGTAAAGGCAATAGTGGGAGACTTTCCGAGACAAGAGTTTGACACAGATCTATGCAAGGTAGAGACAGGGATTGGTGTCGGTAGGAAGGAAAAGCCTATGCAAAATCTGAAAGTGGATGATGCATTAGAGGGAAGGTAGCCAGTCCCATGCTAAGAATGAAGACTAGATAAGTGAATAGGAGGACAGTGTGTATCTCTAGGTGTCTAACTTGATGGGGTGGAGCAATGAGGAGTCACAGAAATAAGAAATGGATTATAAGGCATATGGGAGATGCTGAGGTTGGTGGGCCACAGGTTGTTGACAGTATCAAAAAGCTAGACAGCAAAATTGAAATTCAGTGCATTGGACATAATAGAGTCCACATAGATAACTGCCTGTACCAGAGTGCGATGAAATCCATGTCTTTTAACATAGAGCTTTCCTAGCAGAGCTCAAGGGAAGACCAAGGTTCTGTGGGTTGAGTGTCAAGGCCCACTGCTTCAGAGGAAGACGAAAGGGTACTGAGTGGACAAAACTCTGGTCTTATAGTCCTCATTGCAATCAGACTGCTCTGCCTTCTCATGTTCATTTATTGGATTTCTGTGGAAGGCTTCAGATTGAATGACGGGTCTCTCTTCTAAAAGTTTGGCAACTGCTGTCCACCAGCTAGATATAAATATGATAGATAATTGAGACCTGGCTTCCAGGTCCTGAGGCCCAAGATTGCACCTAGCACTTTGTCTGCTTGCCATAGAAACTTTAGTTAATGCAGATCTGCCAGCTTCCTAAAACAGCCACACAGGGTTAAAGGAGTGTCTGGGTGCCGGTGCCAGTGAGATTAGAGCCTTAGAGGTGACCTAAGATAGCAGATGTGAGATTGAAAACTCACCATATATAACTGTATGTGTGGGTGATTTTTATATACACATATAACAAACCACAAATATACAAGCATGGACACAAGCATACACACACACACGCATACATACATACATACATACATGGATATGGACTGTATTTAGGAAAACACAGGAAATTTCTCTCTGGTGGATTTTTCTGGATGGGTACTTTCTCCCTTTAAATTATTTCTTGGATTTATCAAGTTTTGTGTGAGTTTGGTTGCTAGTGTGTTTGCCAGAGAGAGGATGACTGCTTTGTATACAAACCTCAATTTTCTCTAAACCTGTGACCTCAAATGATCTCTATTGATGCAGCACAACCTAATTTCCAGTCTGAATTTAATGCTTTGTCTTTTTCGTTTGTTTTTCTTCAACATGTGTTCAATAAATGTTTGCTGGAAGAATAAGTGAATAAGTCAAAGTACCAGAGGATCACATTGGCCTGACTTATGCCTGGATTTTCTGCCTCCATGGAAAAAACCTACAGTGCCACAACTGCTCACGTAACTTCAGAATTCTCAAGGGAAAGTAGCACTGAGTGTATTATTATGGATGTCTCATCTCCAGGCCTAAACACTATCTTGGCTGTGGGGATGCTGTCAACATCATCATACATGATGCTTCCTGCTTTGCACCCCACATATTCCTGTTAGTTTAACAAGGAAGCATGTACCATCTCCATGGGTTTTCCATCTACGCTGCACATGTCTGCACCTTGGGCCAATCCTCTATGCCAGACAGTATCTGGTGTCAACGTAGGCCCGCAGTCATAGCCACAAGGCACCCACCCTCTAGAGTGCCAATGGCTCAGATTCCAAGGGAGGTAATCTGAGCACGGGACATCATTTGGACTATTTTCCAGACAAGTCTACCCTCAGCCCTTTGTCTGCAGTCCCAGGGCATTCCCACTCCAACTGCCCCTGTTGGAAGCTGTAGCATCCCTTCCACTGCTCCTCAGTGTTTCTGCTTGTTATCTTGTTGGTCATCAGTCACCGACCCCACTCACTCACAAAGCCCCAGCCTTCATGGAGGAGGTCCACTATGGAGGGGAAAACATACCAGACTCTGGCAGGCATTGCAACAACTCCAGGCCTGGGACACTGGCAAGGGTGTCATGGACTACTAGAGTAGTCAGGAGATGTAACTCACCTAGAATAATGCTGGGTAGCCAGCCATGCTCTTCCTGACAGGACATAAGATGACTCTAAGGTAGGGTGGTGTGTCTGGCATGCCACTGGTCCACTCCGTCAGTAGACCTGCCTACCCAGACCACACTGAAGCTTCCAGCTTGGAACAAAGACTCAGAGATTCCCTACGCCTATTCACATAAGTTGTCCTGTACCACCATGCTCCCCACCCAGATTTCCCACCTTCTCTTCTAGGCACTGCTTCACTCTACACTGAACTCCAGATTTAGAGTTCTGAGTGTCAGCCGGCCTTGGACTCTCTGGAACCGTTTTGCATGTGGTCTTGCTCATGGACTCTGGCAATTGCTCTGCCTTAGACCCTTCCAATGCCCCTCACTAGCTGAGGAGTGTCCTGTCTGGTCCTCTTCCCTGGGTCTGCTCTTGAACATTCTAACCAAACCCTTGCTTCTCAAAGCAAAGGGAGAATGGTTGACATTTCAGAATTTTAAATCATACCTGGAAGAATTCGGTTGCTCTGGACATCACTGCATAAATCTCGCTTTGTATGGGTGAGGAATTAAGTTATATTTTCTGCTTAACCTAATGAGAAAATATCTACTAAAGTAATAGTGAGATAATACTTGTTCACCCATAATTTTACTCCAAATTTAAAATATTAATAATAGCCGGGTGCGGTGGCTCAAGCCTGTAATCCCAGCACTTTGGGAGGCCGAGGTGGGCGGATCATGAGGTGAGGAGATCGAGACCATCCCATCCCGGCTCACACAGTGCAACCCCGTCTCTACTAAAAATACAAAAAGCTAGCCGGGCGTGATGGCGGGCGCCTGTAGTCCCAGCTACCTGGGAGGCTGAGTCAGGAGAATGGCGTAAACCCGGGAGGCGGAGCTTGCAGTGAGCTGAGATCCGGCCACTGCACTCCAGCCTGGGCGAGAGAGCGAGACTCCGTCTCAAAAAAAAAAAAAAAAAAAAAAAAAATTAATAATAAAAAATGGTTCTGAGCATGTAGGTATTAACATACATTGGTTTTATGAGAAAATGAATGTTGCAGCATTTTTGGAATAAAATGTCAGCAACATTTATAAAAATTAAAAACATTCACACCTCTCCCACTTAAACCCAATTTTCCACGTTAAAATGTCTTTCTTATGAGAAAAAAAAAACACATTTGACCAAGAATTCATGTTTTAAAAATGTTGATGTAAGTCCTATTAATCATACAAAAAAATCTAGAAACAACTCATTTGTCCATTAGGAGGAAACATTTTGAATTAATTATGACACATACATTCTTACATTCTTTAGGATACTAGGGAGTAGGTACAAAAGTGAGGTAGATTTATATGTGCTGTTATGGAAAGATTTTGCATCCACTTTATTAAGTGGCAAAGGCAAATGTCAGGTGAATGGATACTTCACTACCCATGCATATTTTTAAAAATTGCTTCTACTCAGAAGCAGCTTCTGGGCTCCTTGAATCTCCATCTGGTTTAGCCGACCTGCCTCCACTCAAGGTGAACCAGGGTCTCTTAAGGTGGAGGTGGACCTCAACATCCAGGCTGTGGGTACCCAGGAGAAACAGCAGATCAAGACTCTCAACTAGTTTGCCTCCTTCATTGACAAGGTGCGGTTCCTGGAGCAGCAGAACAAGATGCTGGAGACCAAGTGGAGCCTCCTGCCACAGCAGAAGGCAACTTGGAACAACATCATGTTTGACAGCTACATCAATAACCTTTGGAAACATCTGGAAACTCTGGGCCATGAAAAAGCTGAAGCTGGAAGCAGATCTTGGATACATTCAGGGACTGGTGGGAAACTTCAGGAATAAATACAGGGATGAGATCAGTAAGTATACAGCTATAATAAATTTGTCCTCAACAAGAAGGATGTGGATGAAGCTTACGTGAACAAAGTAGAGCTGAAGTCTCAGCTGAAAGAGCTGACTGACGAGATCAACTTCCTCAGACAGCTGTATGAAGAAAAGATCCTGAGGTGCAGTCCCGGTTTTTGGACACAGCTGTGATTCCTACCTATGGGCAACAGCCGCTCCCTGGATGTGGATGGCATTACTGCCAAGTGTGCGCAGTGTGAGGAGATTGCCAGCCGTAACCCGGCGGAGGCTGAGAACATGTACCAGAACAAGTGTGAGGGGCTGCAGATGCAGCCTGGGAAGCACAGAGCTGACCTGTGTTGTACGAAGATGGGTATCTCCACATCCATCTTTGTACAACAGTGAACTGGAACATCAGCCAGCTCTAGGCTGAGACTGAGGGCCTCAAAGGCAAGATGGCTTACCTGAGACCATCATGGCAGATGCCAAGCACTGTGGGGAGCTGGCTGTTAAGGACACCAATGCCCATTAGGGACGTCAGTGCAAAGCTAGTGGAGCTGGAGGCAGCCTCGCAGGGGGCCAACCAGGACATGGCCCAGCAGCTGCACGAGTACCAGGAGCTGATGAAATTCAAACTGGCCCTGGACATTGAGATTGCCACCTACAGGAAGCTGCTGGAGTGGAGGATGAGGAGAGCTGGATGGAGTCTGGGATGAGTAACATGAGTATCCATAGTAAGAACACCAGTGGCTACTCAGGTGGGCTGAGCTTGGCCTATGGGAGCCTCACAAGCTCTACAGCCTGGGCTCTGGCAGGGGTTCTGATGCCTTTAGCCTCAGGAGCTCCTCCAGAGCCATGGTTGTGAAGATTTTTGAGACCCATGATGGGAAGCTAGTGTCAGGGTCCCCTGATGTTCTGCCCAATTGAATAGCCACAGAAGTCCCTCCTAGCCTACCCGCTCCTGTGGTTGCCTCAGAACCTGTGGGAGAGGCCACTGTGCAGGGGAGCATAGGGAGCAGGAGACCCATCTGATGCTCCGCCCTAGCCCTCAGCCCACCATTGTGGGGAGTTTACTGCCTGGGGTACCTGATATTGCTCATGCCGCCTAACTAAAAAGCAATTCAATTGTGTTTTTCCAAAATAAAGCCTCAGCTAAGTCTACCAGAAAACTCACAGTATAATTTTCTACTATACTAATCTATAAAAAAACCTAAATTCAACTTTAAAATAATACACATCAAATTGTTAATTGTGATTATCCCCAAAAAGGTGCCTGAATTTTGGAGGAACTTTTTAAAGGCAAGAATTTTGATTGATCTGTATTTTAACATTTTTTTGCAATAAGTATACTTGCACAGTTACTATTATAATGAAAATATTTACATAAGCCTAGGAGTTCCTCAAGATTTATTCAAATATTTACATAAACAAAGTATAAATATAAGTAAGTATAAATAAATTTAAATATAATACTTTTATATTTAAATCAAATTTATTATATGAACGTATATATAAAAATAAAAATTGTGCATTTATCAGTTAAGTAACTGCTAGCTGATGCAACAGATAAAACTTGACACTTGAATGGCTTAATACAACAAAAGTTTCCTTTTTGTGTGCATAAATTCTGATGTAGGTTGCCAGGGACTTCCTCTGTCAGGCCACCCAGGGATCCAGGCTGCTTCCCTGTTGAGGCTCCACCATCTGAACTCAGGGCCACCATGTTTGCTGCTCAATGGGAGAGGAAGCATGGAAATGGCACACTGGTTCTTGCTGTCACATAATAGGTACTCAATAAAAAGCAACTATCATAACTTGTTATTACAACACTCTTCATTTCTTGGGGGAGTTTCTGAGAAAAATAAATTCATCTTGAAATTCACCACATTTCTTAAGTGCTTTCAAATACAGGATCACATCCAGTTTTCAAAGAATCCTAGAAATCTTTGCAGGGAGTTCTGCACTGATCTTTGGAATAACTTCCATAATTTTAGTAGACCAAGAACTTTTTCCTTCTATTTGATGCATGATCAAAATCTTAACTTATGAGCCTCTGCTACCCTCCACAGGACTGAACACTTTGGAACACCTGTACAGGTACCACTAAGTGAACTACAAAACAGGATTTTCCTGTGGAGGCAGAAACACAGGCAAGAGCAAGTAGAATGATGATGAACCTTTATTTTCTTTTTCATCAGAGCTAGCATGTCTATCAGGGAATTATTGTTCACCTCCTAGAAGAAATCTAGGATTTTAGGAAATCAGCCTTTTGTAGACGTTTGCTTATCAACCAATTTATATGATCTTTCTTTGCCTACTGCTTATAAGGGAGGCTTTGGTTTTTCAACCATCAAAGTATTACCATTCATCTGTCAGTGCGTTCAGCGGCCTGCTTCAAATAACACACTTTATTAAATTCTTATCGCAAATACCAGGATGATTAAAAGATCTCTTTCTCTAACTTTAGGATTATATCCCAAGAAACAGCATATTATGCGCAAATCAAACTCTACTCACCAAGCCATTTGCAAGACAATTTGGGTATGTGTCGAAGAGGCCCAGGGGGAATGACCAGGCATCAAAACATCCTCCAAAGTGGGCTTTTAACATTAGAAAGGGCTGTTGCTATCAGTGGGGTTCCAGAATGAGGGATGGAACAGTTCAGGGAACAGCTGCAGAGAGAAGGAATGCTCTGTGTCAGGGGAAGGGCAGGTGATCTGGGGTTATTCCACCTGGAGCAGGGCACAGCCCTCAGAGGAGGAGGCAGTGATGATCTGGTAAGCAGTCCAGGGTCCAGGTTTGGACAGGAGGGCACATGGGTCAACACCAGAGGAAGGGTACCATAATGCAGGGAAGTGCTGCGACAGGACAAAAATGGGAGCGCCTGGGCAGAATTAGCTCTCAAGGACCACAGGGCTCAGGCAGGAGGACCCTAGGTTCATAAAGCCCACAGACTATTCCCAGATTGTGTTTCTCATTCCATCTTCCTTCTTTAGGCCTGCTTTTTAGTACCTTAGCCATAAGGTTCTTTTTGTTTCCTGAAAGACATTATGGATTAATGAGAACAGATATGAACCAAGAGGCAGAAGGCCTGTCTCAGGCTACGACGAGGGGGACAGTGTGGGCCTAGATGAATTCAGGACAGAGGTCAAGTCCCAGTCCTGTCACTTACTAGTTACACGATCTGGGGAAATTATCAAGCACTATGAGCCTCAGTTTCTTCATATGTAAGGTCTTGTAGAAGCCCTGTCTTATAGAAGTGTTGGAATGTATGTAATGTGAGTAAAGCACCTGGCACAGTCACTTGCATGTATTGGATCTTTCATGAATGGCAGTTGTTTCCAGTATGATTTTAACCCCAAACCCTCCATATTACCATATTCTCTGGGAGTGTGTGTTGGGAAGGTGGGGGAGAGAGAGAGATATCAAGGATATTTCAGAGAATATGCAGCACACTAGGACATAACACGCCAAATGGGTCAGAAATGCTACTTTATAAATAAAACTCAGCAAATTTTTCCTGTTGATAGTGTCAGGCCTCTGAGCCCAAGTCAAGCCATTGCATGCCCTGTGACCTGCACATATACACCCAGATGGCCTGAAGTAACTGAAGAATCACAAAAGAAGTGCAAATGCCCTGCCTGGCCTTAACCGATGACATTCCACCACAAAAGAAGTGAAAATGGCCGGTCCTTGCCTTAAGCGATGACATTATCTTGTGAAATTCCTTTTCTTGGCTCATCCTGGCTCAAAAAGCTCTCCCACTGAGCACCCTGTGACCCCCACTCCTGCCCGCCAGAGAACAACCCCCCCCTTGACTGTAATTTTCCTTTACCTACCCAAATCCTATAACATGGCCCCACCCTTATCTCCCTTCGCTGACTCTCTTTTCGGACTCAGCCCGCCCGCACCCAGGTGATTAAAAAGCTTTATTGCTCACGCAAAGCCTGTTTGGTGGTCTCTTCACACGGACCCGCACGACAGATAGACACATTGTTTGATTTGGATGTAGTTAAGTGTTCACCAGCTGGATGCAACTCCAGGATCCTAGAAGTTTTGAGTCAAGGAATAACTCTTTCCAACCCTCCCAACTTCTCTTCCCTGCAAATAGCTATTTTCATTCATTTCACTCCCACTCAAAATCTAGCCCTTGCTTAGAACTGGCCAAATTACAGTCAAGATCATTTAATTAAATGCCTTTTTAATAGAGTGGGCTCTGGCTGTCCTACACCAGGGAAATGAATGCCAGTCTAGAGGCTTCTGGGCAGCACTTTGAGGGGGTATCACCCTATTTCTCAGGAAACCCTTGCAGATGATGTGTATGAACACTTAGTTCATGCACTCTGTTTGACTACACTGGGACAAGTGCAGGCCGCATTCTATACCTTGCCCCAGGTGGATATTCCTCTCTGCTTTGTCCGCTATCCAAAAGGAACTGCTAGGAGCAGTTTTCCATTCCACGCTTTTATCTCACTTATAAAACACATTGAGTGCCTGGCCTCTGCCACCATCCAGCTTCACTTAAAATGAACTCCCACAGAAGGAGTTGCACTTTTCCAAAGCTCCAGACTTCCTTGGCTCAAGCATTTATTCTTGACCTGTTAATCTGGAGTCCCACTTCCTCACTCCTTCTTTGTACTTGTTCTTTAGGTCTGAAAGAACATCTCGTCAACTTCCTCGCCTAACCCGGAATCCCCACTACTAACACAGTGCCTTACAAAGAGCAGATGCTCAATTAATGTTGCGGGAATAAATGAGCCAGTGAACTGGAGCTCATATTTAATAAGATTTAATTTCTCATACATTCTTGAATAAGCCAAATAATTCAGGTATGAATCTTTAATACAAAACCACAGACTAAAAGGCGTACATAAATCCTACAATTAACCATCTTCTATGTTTTTCCTGTATTTATTGATCTCATTAATTTTATTGGTAGGCTCTTACACATTTCTGAGAAAATTCCTATTCCAACACCATGTTATCTTATTCCAGATCACAAAATAAGACAGAAGCTTCCCCCCTTTGCTTTATATAATAGAAAAACTTTTATTCTTAAACCTGATAAACAGTAATAAATGTGTGATCAATGTCATTCATGAATCTACATTGGGAAGCTAATAAGCCTTTTAAGAGAAACATTTGAAAAATACCAAAAAGCAAAAACAAATAAACAAACGAAAAGATAAAAATCTACAATCAGCCCTTTACTACTTACTTAAAACCTCGACTTCCCTTTTCAAACATAGAGTGAAGAATCTGCCTGAGACTTCACTCAGGGCAAGAGAAGCTGCTGGACTTGGCCCGGGGATGTGCACTGGCCATGACAGTAGTACCACCCATGGTGGCAATTATAGCCTGAGCTTTCTCTTCCTCATCTCTTAAAAGCTTTCTCATACAGGAGTGGAAAGGAACTGGCATCATTCCCACTGACTCTGGAGAAAAACTCCAGGACTTTCATCTTGGTGGTTTCAGCATGAGCTCTTGGGCTCCACCGGAATTTATATCTTGGAGGATCACTGTTGGGTACCTGACAGCACTCCAGGTATTTTTCCTGCACCAAATCTCTGGTGATGAGCTTCCTGGGCTCCCCATAGATGAAATCCTTCCACCCAGCATACACCCCAATAATATTCAGCACTTCCCAGATCTTCTCTTCAGAGGCACAGTGGGCCTCTATGAAGATCACACCAAAGATAAGAATCAGGAGGCTGGTCTTGGGCATTCCCTGGTCATCGTTCAGCCTCCCATCGTAGGTGAGGTCTAGTGATTTGAGGAGCACATAGGACTGGCTGATGGGGTCCACTTCCTTCATGTCAATGCCAAAGACAATCTCCATGCATTCATGGGCTTGCATAAAGATCAGAGGGAAGTGATCCTTGTGCTCTTTGATGACACTCTTCAGCATTTCTGCTTCTGTGATGGGCTGTTTTGTTGTATACTTGACACTCAGGAATTTCACCAACTCATCCACCTTCTTCTCCAGCATGCTACCAAGCAAGGACTCGGGCTCTGGCAGGGCCTGGGAGGCACCTGGATCCTTCTTTTCCTGGCTTCTGGAACTCCCATCAGATTGACTCCATGGAGTGGCTTTGATAGTAGTGCAGGAGAAGCAGACTTTCTGAGAACTCTGGGGAGTACCAGGTGTTCGAGAAGCAGACACCTTCTCCAAGGTGCCCTGGATCAGAGTAGAGGAAGATGAGGAGGCTGTGTGATTCACCTTCTCAGCTTCAGGAACCTGCACACCCACAAGGCCCTGTGCGTCTTTGGGGACCTGAAGCCCTTGCTCAAGCTTGCAGTGCTGACTCTTTTGCCTGTGAGGCATCATGACTTGTTTCGGGGGCAGCCTGCAGGAGTATGGGCAGGAGATGGCTGATGAAGTCAACTGGACAGGGGGAGAGGAAGAGTGTGAAAAACTTAACCTTGTCATTCTGATAAATACTGTCTTAACAGGTCCTCCTTTAGTGCTCTAGGGCCCCACAGGTCTCCCGTCCTGCACTTCATCATGACTCCTGGCATTGACTGGATCTGCTCTTCTCTGTGAGCTGAGGACACATGCCTCATATCAAGGCCTTCACTTTCAGTTCCTGGATCTGGAGGAGTTCAGGGGGGCCCTTCAGGGCTGATAGGTAGGGTAGGGCCAGACTCTGAGGTCTTCACAGCTTTGGAGTGGATCTCCCACTGCTCCTAGGTCCTACCATGGCTAACACCAGGGCAGGAAGGGCTGGGCCCATCTGTTTTTGTCAAGTCCCCTCCATCCTCAGATTGATTCCCGGAAGGGCCTGAAAATTCCTCCCTCTGCTGAACTGAGTCCAGCTGATGGGAGTGAGGGCACAGCACATCTGGACACCATGCTCCTGGGCCTCCCAGGGGAGGAACAGTGTAGGGCAGGTGCCTCCACTCTCTGAAGGTGGAAGGGAGTCCCCTCAATCCTCATTCAGGATCCTCACTTGGACTCTTGGTAGAACCTAGTTCTCCTTCCTGGGCTGACTAGATGTAGCTTCCTCTACTGATGTGAAGGCTGCCCCCTTAGACTAAGGCCTTCACTTCCCTGAGACCAATGACACAAAAGTGAAGAAGTACCACATACAGCCGCCCCTGCCCAGGAACTCCTAGGGCTGATAGCAGGGGCTGGACTTAATATGTCCTTGGGTGGTCGACACACTCAGTTATCCTTCAGGGGCCTCACCTCCATGCCCAGCAGGGCCTGGGACTCTTCCCTCTGGTGACCTGAATTTGGCCATCCCAGACAAAGGCCTTCTCCTCTGTGAGACTCTCAGGTCAGTGGAAAATGAGGGGAGACTTACAGACAGACCTGCTTAGGGGCTACCAGGGTTGACAATAGGTGTGGGGCAGGTTTTGATGAAAACTTCCTTTGTCTGGAGTAATATTTGCCCTCAATTCTCCCAAAGGGACTCATATTTACTCATGGCAGGGCTTGCGTTGCTTTCCTTCTGCTGTCCTGAGGATAACTCTCTCAGGCCAGGGCTTCCACAGCCAGACATGCCAGACAAGCAAGTGAGGGAAGTGGAAGGTTGGAGGGAGGTGCCTACGCCTAACAGCCTTACTCAGGGTATCCCAGGGCTGGCTGCAGGAGCAGGACATGGTTCGAGTCCCTCTACTTACAGTTGGAGGTCTCATCAGTCCATTCTCTGAGTTCTCACCTTAAATCCTGGCAGGGCTGGCACTCTTCCCTCTGTTGACCTGAAGCTGCAACCCGTCTAAGGCCCTTAACTAAGACCACCCAGAAGGAAAAGAGTTGGGGCCTCAGTGTAACAGGCCTGAATAAATTCTACCAGGGCTCATAGCAGGGTCAGGGCACGTATCTGTGCGGCTCCCTTTGGGTTCAGAGTTGGGGGTATTTTTACTCCCAACAAGACTTGCAACCCATTCTTTTTTGCTGACTAGAGGATGCTTCCCTTATGCTAAGGTGCATCTTCCAGATGGGCCAGACAAGGAAATGACAGGGATGAGTGGGGGGAGCACCTCTGCCTAAGAGCCAAGCCTGAGGCCTTTCAGAGAAGAGGAGGTTTCTGTGGTACCCTCTCTACCTTGGGTGGGAGGTCCTCTCGGCCCTACATAAGGGTCCTTGCCTTTATGCCTAGCAGGGCCTGTGACTCCTCCCCACGATGAGAAGAGGCTTCGCCCTTCAGACCAAGGCTCTCATCCCCCTAAAACACCCAATCTGTGTATGACGCATGTAAAAGAGGACGCTCAGCCAGAGAGTATTTCCTGGGGTTCTCAGGCTGACAGCGAGGATTAGGGTGAATTTTTGTGGAGATCCCGCTGGGTTCTGAAGTGGAGTCCCCTGAGTCCTCCCCAAAGTCATCCTGTTTACTCCCGACAGGATTTGCATTGCCTCCCTTCTGCTGAACTGAGGATGCAGCCCTCAAGTGAAGGTTCCTATCTCTCCAACAAGGAAGTGCAGAAGATAGGGGAAGGTGTGTCTGCTTGACTGGAGCCTCCCAGGGCTGACAGCAGGAATGAGTTTCTACAGGCTCCGTTTTGTCTGATGGGAAGTCCCGTCAGCCCTCCATAAGAGTCCTCACCTTGATGTCTGACACTGTCTAGGACGACTCCTTCTGCTGACCTGAGTCTACACCCCTCAATTAAAACTTCACCTACCTCAGACTCCAAAGATGGACGCCCAGATACACCACATCCAGGAACCCTGTCTGCAGCATCCCAGGGCTGACAGAAGGGGCAGGGAGCTGGGTCGCCCTCTCTCTGTGGTAAGACGCCTCCTCTCTCTTTCTTCAGGGCCCTCACCTTTATACCTGGAGAGCCTGGGACTCTTCCCTCTGCCAAGCCAACTTCAGTCCTCTCAGAAGATGCCTCCTTCCTCTGTGTGACTCTAAAGATGAAAGGCCAGACACACCACATCCCAGAACTCTACCTGGTGGCATTCACATCTGGGGACAAGGTGAAGCTGGAGGAGACCCTTCCAGTGTGGTGAGCGGTTCCCTTACTTCTTCTTCCAGGCCTCACCTTGAAGCCTGACAGGGTCTAGGACTTTTCTTCCGCTTGCCTAAGTTGAGCCCGTCCCCTCAGAGGAAGCTTCCCCTCCCTCAGACTTCCAAAGTGAAAGTTAAGATACACCACAATGAGATACCATCTCACACTAGTTACAATGGCGATCATTGAAAAGTCAGGAAATAACAGATGCTGGAAAGGATGTGGAGGAATAGGAATGCTTTTACACTGTTGATGGGAGCGTAAACTAGTTCAACCATTGTGGAAGACAATGTGGCGATTCCTCAAGGATCGAGAACTAGAAATACCATTTGACCCAGCCATCCCATTACTGGGTTTATACCCAAAGGATTATAAATCATGCTACTATAAAGGCACATGCACACGTATGTTTATAGTGGCACTATTCACAATAGCAAAGACTTGGAACCAACCCAAATGTCTATCAATAATAGACTGGATAAAGAAAATGTGGCACATATACACCATGGAATATTATGCAATTATAAAAATGGATGAGTTAATGTCCTTTGCAGGGACATGGATGAAGCTGGAAACCATCATTCTCAGCAAAATTTCACAAGGACAGAAAACCACACACCACATGTTCTCACTCATAAGTGGGAGTTGAACACTGAGGACACATGGACACAGGGAGGAGAACATCACACACCGGGGCCTGTTGGGGGTAGGGGCCTGGGGGAGGTATAGTGTTAAGCAAAATACCTAAATGATGAGTTAATGGGTGCAGCAAACCAACATGGCACATGTATACATATGTAACAAACCGGCACGTTGTGCACATGTACCCTAGAACTTAAAGTATAATAATAATAATAATAATAATAATAATAAAAACTATCCAATAAAAAAAAAGTGGGTGAAGGATATGAACAGACACTTCTCAAAAGAGGACATTTATGCAGCCAACAGACACATGAAAAAATGCTCATCATCACTGGCCATTAGAGAAATGCAAATCAAAACCAAAATGAGATACCATCTCACACCAGTTAGAATGGTGATCATTAAAAAGTCAGGAAACAACAGGTGCTGGAGAGGTTGTGGAGAAATAGGAACACTTTTACACTGTTGGTGGGTCTGTAAACTAGTTCAACCATTGTGGAAGAGAACTAGAAATACTATTTGACCCAGTCATCCCATTACTGGGTATATACCTAAAGGATTATAAATCCTTCTACTCTAAAGACACATGCACACGTATGTTTATTGTGGCACTGTTCACAATAGCAAAGACTTGGAACCAACCCAAATGCCCATCAGTGATAGACTGGATAAAGAAAATGTGGCATATAAGCTCCATGGAATACTATGCAGCCATAATAAAGGATGAGTTCATGTCCTTTGCAGGCACATGGATGCAGCTGGAAACCATTATTCTGAGCAAACTATCACAAGGACAGAAAACCAAATACCACATGTTCTCACTCATAGGTGGGAATTGAACAATGAGAACACGTGGACACAGGGTGGGTAACATCACACCTCGGGGCCTGTTGTGGGGTGGGAGAGAGGGGGAGGGATAGCATTAGGAGAAATACCTAATGTAAATGACATGTTAATGGGTGCAGCAAACCAACATGGCACATGCATACATATGTAACAAACCTGCTCGTTGTGCACATGTACCCTAGAACTTAAAGTATGATTTAAAAAAGAAGAAGAAGAAGAAAGAAATATACCGCATTGGAGGGGCAAGGTGGCTCATGCCTGTAATCCTAGCACTTTGGGACGCTGAGGTCAGGACTTCAAGACCAGTCTGGCCAACATGCCGAAATACTGTCTCTACTAAAAATACAAAAATTAGTCAGGCGTGGTGGCACATGCCTGTAGTCCCAGCTACTCGGGAGGCTAAGGCAGGAGAATCGCTTGAACCCAGGAGGCAGAGGTTGCAGTGCGCTGAAATCGCACCAGTGCACACCAGGCTGGGTGACAGAGCCAGACTCCGTCTCAAAAAAAAAAAAAAAAGTTACGCCACATCTGGGCACTCTGCCTGAGGTTTCTCTGGGCTGACAACAAGAGCAGGGTCACATAAGTCCCCTTCCACTCGGGGTGGAAAAACCCCTTAGACCTCGCTCAGTGGCCTCACTTTGATTTTTGGCAAAACCTGAGGCCTGTTTTTTTTTTGTACACCAGAGGCCACACCCCTCATTGATGCCTTTACTTCACTAAGACCACCAAACTGGTGGGGCTTCAGCCTGACATGCCTGTACAAGGGGCCACCAGAGCTGGGCAGCATAGGATTCTGTGGTATTCTCTTTGTTTTCTAGGTTAACGGTTACCATCAATCCTTTTCAAAGTATACATAGTTTCTCATTACAGGACCTGAATTCCCCGTCTTCACAAGGCCTTTTCCCCAGTCTACCTGAGACATCCTTCACAGAACTGCAGAGAAAGTGAGTATTGGCGCCTGCCTCTTCCTGACAGTCAGGGACCTCCAAAGGCTAACAACAAATTCACATTTTGGTGGGGTCCCTACTGAGGGTGGGAGGTTAACTCAGCCCCCAATAAGGTCCTCACCTTGAAGGGCCTGGAACTCCAGGCCAAGACCCTGACCAGACCTCACTTCCCTGAAACTGCTCCCCTCTCAGGGTGGAAATCAGGAGGGCCATCATGTCCCCAAGGCTTTCCAAGGCTAACAGAAAACACAGGACGGTCCTGTACCCTAGACTCTTCTCTGGTGTGGATTCTGCTTAGCCTTCCTCAGTATCATCACCTAGACTTCTGACACTGAGTTGGCCTCCTCCCTCTGCAGACTGGAGTCCATTTATCTCAAACCAAGGACCTCATGTTCTGAGGTGGCTGTACCTCCTCCCCATCCCACAGCAAACTCCACTCTTCATTCTTGATGTCTGACACTGCCTAGGACGACTCCTTCTGCTGACCTGAGTCTACACCCCTCAATTAAAGCTTCACCTACCTCAGACTCCAAAGATGGACGCTCAGATACACCACATCCGGGAACCCTGTCTGCAGCATCCCAGGGCTGACAGAAGTGACAGGGAGCTGGGTCGCTCCCTGTTGTTTTAGGTCCTGGCTCCTGGATTAAACGTTCCATGAGAGAACCCACACCCTTTCAGCTCTGAGCATTTATACACCTGTAACTCTTACAGAGGATGTTTTCAGCTCCCAGGCTAGAAGCTGGAAGGGAGAGCAGCAGCACACACGATACGAAGTGATCTGTTACAGAAGAAGCACACCTTTTTTCTGGGGTCACTTCACCAGGCAGATTTAGACTTTCAAAGCCTTTTGTTCTAAAATATTTATTTTCTACATGGAAGAGGCTGACGAGCCTGATTTTGGAAGGCCATGCTCTTTCTTTTTAAGACTTCAAAAACGTACTTTAATCTGCTACACTTTATGACGTTTTGTGGCCAATTCATGTTTTAAAAAGACTTTATTGTTTTAGAGCAGTTTCAGGTTCACAACAACATTGAGATGAAGGTATATAGATGTCCCATATACCAGGGGTTCCCAACTCCCGGTGCGCAGACCAGTACCAGTCTGTGGCCTGTTAGGAACAGGGCAGCACAGCAGGAGATGAGCAGCAGGCAAGCATTATTGCCTGAGCTCTGCCCACTGTCAGATCAGTGGTGGCATTAGATTTTCATAGGAGTGTGAACCCTGTTGTGAACTACACATGTGAGGGATCTAGGTTGCACACTCTTTATGAGAATCTAACTAATTAATGCCTGACAATCTGAAGTGGAACAGCTTCATCCCGAAACCATCCTCTCCACTTCTGTTTGTGGAAAAATTGTCTTCCACGAAACTGGTCCTTGTTGCCAAAAAGTTTGGGGACCACTGCCATATACGCTTTGCCCCTACAAGTGCATAGTCTCTCCTATTATCAACATCCTGTACTACAGTGGGACATTTGTTACAGGTGATGAACCTACATAGACACATCATATCATCCAAACCCACAGTATGCATTACAGTTCAGTATTGGTGCTGGATATTGTACAGGTTTGAACAGAAGAATAATGACATGTATCCACCATTGTTGTATCATACAGCATAGTTTCACGGTCCTGAAAATCCTCTGTGTTTCACCTGTTTATCCCTCACTTCTCCCAACCTCTGGCAATCACTGATCTTTATACTGTTTCCATAGTTTTGCCTTTTCCAGAATGTCATATAGTTAGAATCATACAATAGAAGTCTTTTCGATTTGGCTTCTGCTACTTAGTACTATGCATTTAAGTTCCTTCTATGTTGTTTTCATGGCTTGATAATTCATTTCCTTTTAGGACTGAATAATATTCTATTGCCTGAATGGGCCACAATTTTTGAATGACATCTTTGTTACTTCCAAATTTTGGCAATTATGAATAAAGCTGCAGTAAATATTTGCGTGCAGGTTTTTGTGTGGACGTAAGTCTTCAATCCTTTTGGGTAAACATCAAGGAGTGCAGTTGCTGGATTGTAGGGTAAGGGTATGTTTAATTTTTCAAAAAACTGCCAAACTTTCCTCCAAATTCCTGTACCCTTTGCTTTTCCCCCAGCAATGAGTGAAATTTCCTGTTGCTCCACATCCTTGCCAGCATTTGCTGTTGTTAGTTTTCTGAATTTTTGCCATTTTAATAGGTGTGTAGTGCTCTATTTTTGTTGCTTTAATTTGAATTTCCCTGATGATGTCTGATGTGGAGCATCTTTTCATATGCTTATTTGCCATCTGTGTAGCTTCTTTGGTGAGGTATCAGTTCAGGTCTTTGACCCATTTTAAAATCAGGTTTTTGTTTTTTAATGTTGAGTTTTAAAGAATTCTTTGTATATTTTGGGTAACAGTCCTTTTTCAGATATGTCGGTTGCAAATATTTTCTCCCAGTTTGTGGCTTATCTTTTCATCATCTTGAAAGGTTCTGCTCTTTTGAAGTTAACATTACATTATTCGATGCAATGATTTTTAGTTTTTTAACTCTCATATTTGGAATGAAATGTATTTTACATCTCTATAAAGTGTGTGTGTAGAATACACACACACACACACACGCACACACGAAAGAATACTTACCCAATGTGTGATTTACTATGATAGTTGCTATTTTATTCATACTCCATTTTTATACACTGTTAAAATAATAAATTTTTAAAAGAATAGTTCGCCTCCTGTAAAGTGGTTTCAGGTGGTTGTCAATATAGACTCAAGTCATACTGCTTCAGTCAATTCCAGTTTTCCTTCTGTCCTGATACTAGCCCATGGCTAATGGCACTTGTGTTTGGAGGGACTGCCTCAGAGTTATGCGGTGAAGCAGAGACCAAAGTTTAAAATCTTTCCTGCTACCTTGTCTTTGTTCTTTCCTGCTACTATAACAAAACATCTGACACTGAGTGATTTTTAAATAATAAAGGTTTATTTCTCACAGTTCTGAAGCCTCAGAAGTCTAAAATCAAGGCAATGGCAGGTTTGTTGTCTAGTGAGGTCCTAGTCTCTGCTTCCAAATGGAGCTTTGTTGCTGCATCTTCCCATGATGGAAAGCAGAAGGGCAAAAAGGGCAAAAAGAGCAAAAAGGGATGAAAGCAGTGTAATCACATTGCAGAAGAGATGGAAGGGCAAATGGGGCTGAAGTCTCTCTCATGTGCTTTTGTAAAGGCACTGTAAATTAAAAATAAAATCTTAAATCCCCCTCCCCAACAGACTGAATGGACTTCTCTTGGCCGAGGGGACCCCAGAGAAATCTTAAAGAACTGAGTTCCTGGGCATGATGGAAACAGGAAGTTGGACATGTCTCATTATATCCCTTCTGTAGTTTATGCACAACCACTGACCAGCATTAATGTTAAAATGGAGATCATGCGACTGACAGCACCAACTCTTAGTGGCAATAAGATACCAAATTATAAATAAGACTTAATGGCTGTGCCAGGCAATGGTTAAGTCATGCACCCATTACACTTAAAGAATAATTTATGTTCTAACTGCCACAAGGTTTTTCTCTTTCTCTACCAGCTGAGCAAGCACTGGCCTCAAGACAAGCAATATTGAAACAATAACAGCTCATCCAGCTCACAGGCACTGACTAACTGACTCCCCTATTCCACCAGCCATTCCTCCAACTAGAGCTCTGATTGGACAAGAGACTGATTTCAATAACATTCTATTCACAGTGAAGTTGTTCGGGCTAGTTTGCAGTTGTATACATTTAAATGTGAAGTATTTACCCTAAGGTGAACAAGAGTCATATGTAACATGTGTGTTTGTTCAATATACATGTATCAGAACCATCTTCATAAATATTCATAACTACTCCTATAACCTATTGAATATGTATGTTTAGCTAATCCATTCAGCATAAAGCTTCTACCCTAACCCCTCCTCCTTCTAAGTGCCTGTCTCTGGTGTTTACCCGTGCCTATGCTTGCCAGTCTGTGGGATGGCCACCTTGCAGGTTCTAATCTTTTATAAGAAATAGAATCTCCTTTTCTAAATGTATAGATCTTGTGATTCTTTTTTTTCAGTTGATAGCATTAACACCATCCAGGAGGGTGGGATGTTCATTGCCTGTTCAACTCCTAAAGTCCCCACCTCTTAACACTGTCATATTGGTGATTACGGTTCAATGTATGAATTTTGGAGGGACACATTCAGACCATAGCGTATCTATTCTGCCATCTAGTATCTATTGAAGGTTACAGACTTTCCCCAAATTCACAGCCACCTCCCTTTACTCTCATTCCAAACACAAATACTGATTCAACACAATCCTTAGCCACTCCCAAGCATTTCTCATGTTGTTTAGATATTGGTGTTATTTGTGGTGAGCCTCTCAATATATCAGATTCTAGTCTCTTGAACCTGTAAATGTTGCCTTATTTGAGAAAGGGGTATTTGCAAGTGTGATTAACGATCTTGTCATAAGAAGATTATTTGAATTACATGGGTGAGACCTAAATACAATCACTGGCATTCTTGAGAGGGAAGCAGAGGGATATTTGACACACACAGAGGAGAAGACGAAGTGAAGATGGACCAGAGAGATTGGAAGATACTGTCCAGGAAGATTGGAGTGATGGGGTCCGATGCAGCCACCAGAAAGTGGAAGAGGCAAGGAATGAATTCTCCCTAGGTTCTCCTTGCTGCTTATAGTAAAGTGTGACAGGAGAGAGATAAATTGAGGCAAGAACTATTAAGCAAATTTGAACCAGCTCTTGATTTGGGAAATTCTCAACTTACCAGGTTTCAAAAATTGCTGAATTATATTTATTGTTAGGAAAGTATGCTCTGCAGAGAAGGCCAATGCTGAAGAAATTATGTATGCAACTCATGAATACACTCAACCATTAGAAGCCAGGAATAGAGTTGAGATTTTCCAGGTAATGTCTTGGGAGGACTATCTTTTAAAATGGAGTGAATCCCTGTGACATACATGAGAGGCCCACAAAGATTTTAAGAAAGGTATATCTTTAGAAATAGTTCCAGATAGGACTGAAAGGGACAAAGACAATACGAAATGAAGGAAGGCTATGGAACTTTTAAAATTTTAAGGGTGGAAAACAGAGTTTTAGAACTACTCATCAGTACACATGTACTAACTTACTTTTTTTTTTTTTTTTTTTTTTTTTTGAGACGGAGTCTCACTCTGTCTCCCAGGCTGGATACATGTACTAACTTTCAAGAAAAAAAATGGATAACTCTGGAAGCAAAGACTTTGACCCAGTGATTAAAGTCTTGAATCATGAGAGGATTATTCACAGGATTTTAACCGTGATGGAATTTGTCCTGCTGGATTTTTAAAAGATTTGGAAATGTGGTCTCTTTTTTTTTCTCCCATCTTCTTTAGAAATGTGAATGTTTATAAATGTTATACTATGCCAGTTCCACCATTGTATTTTGGGAACAGCTAACTTGTTTTTTTGTTACACAGGTTCAGAGATAGAGATGAAAATTATGCCCCAGAATGGATCATGCCTATACCATATTTAGATGATTCAGATTTGGGACTTTTGAGCTAAAGTTATCTAGATGAGATTTTAGACTTGAGTTGATGCTGTTAACAGATTGAGACTTTTTCAGATGCTGGGATAGTGTGAATGTATATAGCATGTGGGATGGATGTGAATCTCTGGGTGCTAGATAATAGACTATGGTATTCTAGAAAATGGCTTCTGAAAGCTATAAGGTCCCAATTTTTGAAAATAAAAATGTTACCTCATTTGGAAAAAAGGTCTATGCAGATGTAATTAAATTAAGGATCTTCTGCTGAGGACATTAACTTGGATTATCCAGGTAGACCCAAAATACATCACAAGTGTCCTAATAAATGAGAGGCAGAGAAATTTCTCACATACTCAGAGAAAGCATCATGAAGATGGTGGCAGAAATTAGAGTGATGAGGCCATAAGCCAAGAAATAGTGGCAGCCATCAAAAGCTGGAAAGGCAAGAAACATATCCTCCCCTGGAGCATGAAGAAAGTGAGTCCTCCTGACATCATGATTTTAGCCCAGTGATACTGATTTCAGATTCTGATGAACAGAATTATGAGAGAGTAAATTTCTGTTGCTTTGAGCCACCTAGTATGTGGCAATTTGTTATGGCAGCCCTGAGAAACTAATACAATATAGTTAGCAAGTTTAATTCCTTTGTTTGTCATTCTCTCTTCTATAATTTCCCAGGGCTGTTTCCCAGGAAGATAGTAGCCCAAGCTTATCATCTTGGCAAATATAGATAAGGCACCAAATCTTTAAATAATTTAAGGACTATTGACATATTTACAATACTCTGTTTTCCATCGACAAATATGGTATATTGATCTTTCTATTTGGGACTTTTATTTTTTACCTGAATCTATCAGGAAACTTCTAGGTGCCTGCATAAAGATCTTAAACAATTTTGTCAAGCTTCTTAGATAATTTCTGGATTTTGCTGCTGTTGTAAGTGGGATATTTTCTATTACATGTTCTAATTAGTTATTGATTTTGTGGGGCAACACTCTTGATTTTGCTATAGTGAATTCTATACACAATCTTTTGGAAGTCTCTTAAGTATTTGAATTTCCCCCATGCCTAATTTATTGATTTTCTGGGTAGATTGTATTGTTACCAAATATGTTCTCTTTCCTTTCAATATTCATCACTCTTAACTTGTTTTGATATCAATACCTCTGGCCTTGTATTCTAGTGCAGCTTTTCTTTCACTGTGATTAAAAACACATAAGTTTATCATCTTAACAATTTTTAACATGTTAAGTATATGCTCAATGTTGTACAAAAAATCTCTGTAACTTTTTCATCTGGCATGACCAAAACTTTATGCCCATTGAACAACATCTTCGCATTTCTCTCTCCTTATATCCCTTGGCAACAACCATTCTACTTTCTGTTTTTGTGACTTCTGCTACTTTATATACATCATGTGAGTGGAATCATGGAGAAAAATGGCACAGATGGTGCCAAGTTCCTATATGCCTCACACCCAGTTTCTCCTATTAACAGATTACATTATTATGGTACATTTGTTACAACTAATAAATCAATATTGATACATCATTATTAACAAAAACTTATAGTTTATTCATAATTTCTTCCCTAATTTTTAACTAGTTTCCTTTTTATGGCCTCCAGTGTATCACACTGCTTTCAATTGTCACATCTCCTTAGCCTCTTCTTACCCGTGCCAGTTTCTGAGACTCTCCTTGCTTGGGATCTCCATTACTACCTCTGTGGGTGAAGCTAACATCATTTCTCACCTAGACTATGGTAAAGGCTTCCACACTGGTGTCTCTCCTTCCTCATTTACCCCTGTAAAATTCATTCCTCTCTCAGCAGTCAGTGATTCTTTTAAATATACAATGGCTGATTGAATTACTTAAGTTTTCATACATCAAAGTTAACTCTTTATGATGCACAGATGTATGGATTTTAACAAATGCATACAGTCATATATTTACCACTCACTATCATAATAGAACAGTTCCATAAGTCTAAAATTCCTCTGTGCAGCCCCTTTGTATTCAGCCACTTCCTTCACTTCCTAAACTACTGGCAACTACTAATTTGCTATTTGTATCTATATCACTGCCTTTTCCTGGATGTCATATGAGTAGAATCATAAAATATTTAGTCTTTGGAATCTGGCTTCTTCACTTAACAAAATGCATTTAAGATCCATGCATGTTATATGCATAAATAGCTAGATCTTTTTATCGCTAAATGGTATTCCATTGTATGGATGTAACAAGGTTTATTTGTCCATTTACGTCTTGAAGCACATCTTCTTGGGCAATTATGAATAAAGTTCCTATAAATGTTCATGTAAAGGTTGCTCTGTGAATGTAAGTTTTCAATTCACTTGGGGAAAACCTAAGTATAAGATTGTTTCCATTTATGGTAAGTCTGTCTTCATAAGAAACAGTCTTCTTAAGTGGCCGTATCAATTTTTATTCTCTGGAGCAGTGAATAAGAGTTCCTGTTGCTCCACATACTGTCCAACATTTGGAAATTTCAGATTTTGTGTTTTAGCTACTCTAATAAGTGTATAGCGGAATTGTACTGTGGCTTTTGTCTGCATTTTCCCCTAAGGACAAATGATATCGAACATTTTTTCAAATGAATTTTTGCAATCTGTATGCCCTCTTTGGCAAAAAGTCTGTTCAAATCTTTTGCACATTTTTAAATTCATATTTTTTTCATTTTGCTGTGTTTTTTAGGATTGAAGTTTGTTGTTGTTGTTGTTGTTTTTGTTTTTGTGTTGAGACGGAGTGTCACTCTGTGACCAGGCTGGAGTGCAGTGGCACGATCTTGGCTCACTGCAACCTCCGCCTCCCGGGTTCACGCCATTCTCCTGCCTCAACCTCCCAAGTAGTGGGGATTTAAGTTTTTTAAAACAATTATTTATTAAAAATTTTTTGATTAACAAATCATAATTGTATGCATTTATGGAATTATTTTGGTGTTTTAAGATTTCTTCATTCAGAAAATTAGTATTTTAATCAGATATGGTATGCACATACATTTTCTCCAAGTCTGTGACTTGTTTCCTTTAAATTATCTTAACAATGTATTTTTTAAAAAACTTAATTTTAGAATAATTTCAAATTTACATGAAAAATGTGAAAATAATAACGAATATTCCCATATACTTCACATCTGGTTTCTCCTATTAATGTCATATGTTAGTGTAGTACATTTGCCACTAATAACAAATCAATATGACCTAATGTTTTTTTACTGCTCCAGAATCCCATTTGGATGCCACGATGCTGTTAGTCATCAGGTCTCCTTACGCACCTTTTGGCTATGTCAATTTCTCAAACTTTGCTTGTTTTGAAAGTTTTGAGGATTACTGGTCAGGTATTTCGTAGGATGACACTAAACTTGGATTTTTCTGATGTTTTTCCATAATGAGACTGGGGTTATGGAGTTTGAGGAGGAAGATGAGAGATGAAGTGCTATTCTTATCAAACCATATCAAGAGTACATTTGAGCAACATGATTTATCACCATTGGTACTCATCTTGGTCACCTGACTGAGATGGTATTTCTCAGGTTTCTCCACTGTCTATATGTGCATGTGCGTGTGTGTATTAATTCATGTATACACACATATCTATAAATATTAATATATGTAATTATCTGCATCTATATTAAACTGAACATTAGTTTATATTGGTGTTCCTACCTCTAATTCATTACGGCAAGGATTACTCTAGCCTTGCTTTGCTGTAACATTTACTCCAATAGTGAGAAACATGGCTCTCACCATCTGCCATCCATTTAACTCTTCAATTCCAGTATACAGGTAAAGTGGTTGTACAGAACTAGAAAACAGTGTTTATATGTACAGTTCATTTTAATTTTTATTTTTTATTGAAATTGTTTATTTTCATAGGTTATTGGCGAACAGGTGGTGTTTGGTTACATGAGTAAGTTCTTTAGTGGTAATTTATGAAATTTTGGTGCACCCATGACCCGAGCAGTATAAGCTGCACCCAAATTAGGGTCTTTTATCCCTTACCCCCTTCCTACCCTTTTCCCCCAAGTCTCCAAAGTCCATCATGTCATTCTTATGCCTTTGCATCCTCACAGCTTAGCTCACACTTATGAGTGAGAACATACGATTCTTGGTTTTCCATTCCTGAGTTACTTCACCGAGAATAATAGTCTCCAATCTAATCCAGGTCACGTGAATGCCATTAATTCATTCCTTTTTATGGCTGAGAAATATTCCATCATCTATATTAGTTTCTTTATCCACTCATTGATTGATGGGCATTTGGGTTGGTTCCACATTTTTCAATTGCGGACTGACTGTACCACTATAAACATGCATGTGCAAGTAGCTTTTTTGTATAATGACTTCTTTTCCTAATGGTAGTTCTACTTAAGGAATTTCTACAATGTTTTCCATAGTGGCTGTACCAGTTTACATTCCCACCAGCAGCATAGAAGTGTTCCCTGTCTATTGCATCCATGACAACATCTATTGTTTTTTGATTTTTAAAATTATGGTGATTCTTGCAGGAGTAAGGTGGTATCGCATTGGGCTTTTGATTTGCATTTTGCTGATCATTAGTGATGTTGAGCATGTTTACGTTTGTTGGCCATTTGTATATCTTCTTTTGAGAATTGTCTATTCATGTTCTCAGCCCACTTTTTGATGGGATTGTTTTTTTTTTTCTTGCTAATTTGTTTGAGTTCCTTGTGGATTCTGGATATTAGTCCTTTGTTAGATGTATAGATTGTGAAGATTTTCTTCCACTCTGTGGGTTGTCTCTTTACTCAATGTTCCTTTCGTCATGCAAAAGTTCTTCAGTTTAATTAAGTTCCAGCAATTTATCTTCTTTTTTATTGCGGTTTTTGGGAGGTCTTGGTCATGAAATTCTTGCCTAAGACAATGTCTAGAAGGGCTTTTCCAAAGTTGTCTTCCTGCATTTTTATAGTTTCAGGCCTTAGAGTTAAGCCCTTAATCCATCTTGAGTTGATTTTTGTGTATGGTGAGAGATGATGATGCAGTTTCATTCTCCTATATGTGACTGGACAATTATCCCAGCACCATTTGTTGAAAAGGGTGTCCTTTCCGCACTTTATGTTTTTGTTTGCATTGTCAAAGATCAGTTGGCTGCAAGTGTTTGGGTTTATTTCTGGGTTCTCTATTCTGTTCCACTGGTCTATGCACCTATTTTTATACCAGTACCATGCTGTTTTGGTGACTACAGCCTTATAGTATAACTTGAAATCAGGTAATGTGATGCCTCCAGATTTGTTCTTTTTGCTTACTCTTGCTTTTACTGTGTGTGCTCTTTTTTGGTTCCATATGAATTTTAGGATTTTTTTTCTAATTCTGTGAAGAATGATGGTGGTATTTTGATGGGAATTGCATTGAATTTGTAGATTGCTTTTGGCAGTGTGGTTATTTTCACAATATTGATTCTACCCATCCATGAGCATGGAATATGTTTCCATTTGTTTGTGCCATAAATGATTTCTTTCAGCAGTGTTTTGTAGTTTTCCTTGTAGAGGTCTTTCATGTTGTTGCTTAGGTATATTCCTAAGAATTTTATTTTATTTTATTTGTAGCTATTGTGAAAGGGGTTGAGTTCTGGATTTGATTCTCAGCTTGGTTGCTGTTGGTGTAGAGAAGAACTACTGATTTGTGTATATTAGTTTTGTATCTGGAAACATTGCTGAATTCTTTCATCAGTTCTAGGAGCTTTCTGGAAGAGTCTTTGGGGTTTTCTAGGTAAACAATCACATCATCATTAAACAGCGACAGTTTGACTTCCTCTTTACTGATTTGATGCCTTTTATTTCTTTCTCTTGTCTGATTCCTCTGGCTAGGCTAGGACTTCTAGTCCTATGTTGAAGAGGAGTGGTAAGATTAGGCATCCTTGTCTTCTTCCAGTTCTCAGAGGGAATGCTTTCAACTTTTCTTCATTCAGTATTATGTTAGCTATGGGTTTGTCATAAATGACTTTTACTACATTGAGATATGTCCCTTGTATGCCGATTTTGCTGATAATTTCAATCATAAAGGGATGTTGGATTTTGTGGAATGCTTTTTCTGCATCTATTGAGATGATCTTGTGATTTTTGTGTTTAATTCTGTTAATGTGGTGTATCACATTTATTGACTTGCATATGTTAAACTATCCCTGTATCCTTGGTATGAAACCCACTTGATCATGATGGATTATCCTTTCGATATGTTGTTGGATTCACTTAGCTAGTATTTTGTCAAGGATTTTAGCATCTATCTTCATCAGAGATATTGGTCTGTAGTTTTCTTTCTTGGTTATATCCTTCCTTGGTTTTGGTATTAGGGTGGTACTGGCTTCATAGAATTATTTAGGGAAGGGTCTCTCTTTCTCTATCTTATGGAATAGTGTCAGTAGTATTGGTATCAATTCTTCTTTGAATGTCTAGTATAATTCTGCTGCAAATCCGTCTGGTCCTGGACATTTTTGTTGGTAATTTTGTTATTAACATTTCAACCTCACTGCTTGCTATTGGTCTGCTCAGAGTATCCAATTCTTCCTAATTTAAACTAGGAGGATTGTATCTTTCCAGGAATTTATCCATTTCCTCTGGGTTTTCTAGTTTTTGCGCATAAAGGTGTTCATAGTAGCCTTGAATGATCTTTTGTATTGCTGTGGTGTCAGTTGTAATATCTCCTATTTTGTTTCTAATAGAGCTTATTTGGATTTTCTCTTTTCTTTTCTTGGTTAATCTTGCTAATATTCTATTATTTTAATTATCATTTCAAAGAACCAGTTTTTGTTTCATTTATCTTTTGTATTTTTTTTTTTGTTTGTTTCAATTTCATTTAGTTCTGCTCTGATCTTGGCTATTTTCTTTCTTTTTTTATTATACTTTATGTTCTAGGGTACATGTGCACAACGTGCAGGTTTGTTACATATGTATACATATGCCATGTTGGTGTGCTGCACCCATTAACTCATCATTTACATTAGGTATACCTCCTAATGCTATCCCTCCTCCCTACCCGCTCCCCACAATAGGACCCGGTGTGTGATGTTCCCCTTCCTGTGTTCAAGTGATCTCATTGTTCAGTTCCCACCTATGAGTGAGAACATGCAGTGTTTGGTTTTCTGTTCTTGCGATAGTTTGCTGAGAATGATGGTTTCCAGCTGCATCCATGTCCCTACAAAGGACACAAACTCATCCTTTTTTATGGCTGCATAATATTCCATGCTGTATATGTGCCACATTTTCTTAATCCAGTCTGTCACTGATGGACATTTGGGTTGGTTTCAAGTCTTTGTTATTGTGAATAGTGCCATAATAAACATACGTGTGCATGTGTCTTTATAGCAGCATGATTTATAATCCTTTACGTATAAACACAGTAATGGGATGGCGGGGTCAAATGGTATTCCTAGTTCTAGATCCTTGAGGAATTGCCACACAGTCTTCCACAATGGGTGAACTAGTTTACAATCCCACCAACACTGTAAAAGTGTTCCTATTTTTTCACATCCTCTCCAGCACTTGTTGTTTCCTGACTTTTTAATGATTGCCATTCTAACTGGTGTGAGATGGTATCTCATTGTGGTTTTGATTTGCATTTCTCTGATGGCCAGTGATGATGAGCATTTTTTCATGTGTCAGTTGGCTGCATAAATGTCTTCTTTTAAGAAGTGCCTGTTCATATCCTTTGCCCACTTTTCGATGGGGTTGTTTCGTTTTTTTGTTTTTTGTGTTTTTTTTTTTTTTTTTGTAAATTTGTTTGAGTTCTTTGTAGGTTCTGGATATTAGCCCTTTGTCAGATGAGTAGATTGCAAAACTTTTCTCCCATTCTGTAGGTTGCCTGTTCACTCTGATGGTAGTTTCTTTTATTGTGCAGAAGCTCTTTAGTTTAATTACATTCCATTTGTCAATTTTGGCTTTTGTTGCCATTGCTTTTTAGACATGAAGTCCTTGCCCGTGCCTATGTCCTGAATGGTATTGCCTAGGTTTTCTTCTAGGGTTTTTATGGTTTTAGGTCTAACATTTAAGTCTTTAATCCACCTTGAATTAATTTTTGTATAAGGTGTAAGGAAAGGATCCAGTTTCGGCTTTCTACTTATGGCTAGCCAGTTTTCCCAGCACCATTTATTAAATAGGGAATCCTTTCCCCATTCCTTGTTTTTGTCAGGTTTGTCAAAGATCAGATGGTTGTAGATGTGTGGTATTATTTCTGAGGGCTCTGTTCTGTTCCATTGGTCTATCTCTCTGTTTTGGTACCAGTACCATGCTGTTTTGGTTACTGTAGCCTTGTAGTATAGTTTGAAGTCAGGTAGTGTGATGCCTCCAGCTTTGCTCTTTTGACTTAGTATTGTCTTGGCAATGCGGACTCTTTTTTGGTTCCATATGAACTTTAAAGTAGTTTTTTCCAATTCTGTGAAGAAAGTCATTGGTAGCTTAATGGGGATGGCATTGAATCTATAAATTACCTTGAGCAGTATGGTCATTTTCACGATATTGATTCTTCCTATCCATGAGCATGGAATGTTCTTCCATTTGTTTGTGTCCTCTTTTATTTCATTGAGCAGTGGTTTGTAGTTCTCCTTGAAGAGGTTCTTCACATCCTTTGTAAGTTGGATTCCTAGGTATTTTATTCTCTTTGAAGCAATTGTGAATGGGAGTTCATTCATTATTTGGCTCTCCATTTGTCTGTTATTGGTGTATAAGAATGCTTGTGATTTTTGGACATTGATTTTGTATCCTGAAACTTTGCTGAAGTTGCTTATCAGCTTGAGGAGATTTTGGGCTGA
Organism: Rhinopithecus roxellana; assembly: GCF_007565055.1. NCBI lineage: Eukaryota > Metazoa > Chordata > Mammalia > Primates > Cercopithecidae > Rhinopithecus > Rhinopithecus roxellana. Next base: position 111,509,348 of record NC_044555.1, on the reverse strand, counting down.
GACGATGGGGTTTTCTAAATATACAATCATGTCATCTGCAAACATGGACAATTTGATTTATTCTTTTCCTCTTTTCCTAATTGAATACCCTTTATTTCTTTCTCTTGCCTGATTGCCCTAGCCAGAACTCCCAACACTATGTTGAACAGGAGTGGTGAGAGAGGGCATCCCTGCTTGTGCCAGTTTTTAAGGGGAATGCTTCCAGTTTTTGCCCATTCAGTATGATATTAGCTGTGGGTTTGTCATAAATAGCTCTTTTTATTTTGAGATATGTTCCATCAATACCAAACTTATTGAGAGTTTTTATCATGAAGGGCTGTTGAATTTTGTCAAAGGCCTTTTCTGCATCTATTGAGATAATCATGTGGTTTTTGTCTGTAGTTGTGTTTCTATGCTGGATTACATTTATTGGTTTGGGTATGCTGAACCAGCCTTGCATCCCAGGGATGAAGCCCGCATCATCATGGTGTATGAGCTTTTTGATGTGCTGCTGGATTTGGTTTGCCAGTATTTTATTGAGGAGTTTTGCATCAATGTTCATCAGGGATATTGGTCTAAAATTCTCTTATTTTTTGTTTTGTCTCTGCCAGGCTTTGGTATCAGGATGATGTTGGCCTCATAAAATTAGTTAAGGCGGATTCCATCTTTTTCTATTGATTGGAATAGTTTCAGAAGGAATGGTACCAGCTCCTCTTTGTACCTCTGGTAGAATTTAGCTGTGAATCCGTCTAGTCCTGGACTTTTTTTGGTTGATAGGCTATTAATTATTGCCTCAATTTCAGAGCCTGTTATTGGTCTATTCAGGGATTCAACTTCTTCCTGGTTTAGTCTTGGGAGAGTGTATATATTCAGGAATTTATCCATTTCTTCTAGGTTTTCTAGTTTATGTGCATAGAGGTGTTTATAGTATTCTCTGATGGTAGGTTGTATTTCTGTGGGGTCGGAGGTGCTATCCCCTTTATCATTTTTTATTGCATCTATTTGATTCTTCTCTCTTTTCTTCGTTATTAGTTTTGCTAGTGGTCTATCAATTTTGTTGATCTTTTTGGAAAACCAACTCCTGGATTCATTGATTTTTTGAAGGGTTTTTTGTGCCTCTATCTCCTTCAGTTCTGCTCTGATCTTAGTTATTTCTTGCCTTCTGCTACCTTTTGAATGTGTTTGCTCTTGCTTCTCTAGTTCTTTTAATTGTGATGTTAGGGTGTCGCTTTTAGATCTTTCCTGCTTTCTCTTGTGGGCATTTAGTGCTATAAATTGAAGATCTACCAAGCAAATGGAAAACAAAAAAGGCAGAGCTTGCAATCCTAATCTCTGATAAAACAGACTTTAAATAAACAAAGATTAAAAGAGACAAAAAAGGCCATTACATCTTGGTAAAGGGATCAATTCAACAAGAAGAGCTAACTATCATAAATATATATGCACCCAATACAGGAGCACCGAGATTCATAAAGCAAGTCCTTAGAGACCTACAAAGAGACTTAGACTCCCACACAATAATATCGAGACACTTTAACACCCCACTGTCAACATTAGACAGATCAACGAGACAGAAAGTTAACAAGGATATCCAGGAATTGAACTCAACTCTGCACCAAGCAGACCTGATAGACATCTACAGAACTCTCCACCCCAAAGCAACAGAATATACATTCTTCCCAGCACCACATTGCACTTATTCCAATATTGACCACATAGTTGGAAGGAAAGCACTCCTCAGCCAATGTAAAAGAACAGAAATTATAACAAACTGTCTCTCAGACCACAGTGCAATCAAACTAGAACTCAGGACTAAGAAACTCAATCAAAACCACTCAACTGTATGGAAACTGAACAACCTGCTCCTGAATGACTACTGGGTACATAACGAAATGAAGGCAGAGATAAAGATGTTCTTTGAAACCAATGAGAGCAAAGACACAACATACCAGAATCTCTGGGACATATTTCTGATGTTGTTAATTCTGTCCTCTTCTTTATTTTTTTCGTGTTTATCCTAACTAGAAGTTTACCAGCTTTATTCATCTTTCCAAAGACTTTTTGAAATCTATTGCTTCCCCTGTTTTCAGTCTCATTGATTTCTTATCTAATTTTTGTTTTTATTTTTTCTACTTTCTTCAAAATTTGTGAAGGTTTATGTTCATTTTTAAGTTGGGTCCAATTTTTTTTTTTTTTTTTTTTTTTTTTTGGAATGGAGTCTCGCTCTGTCGTCCAGGCTGGAGGACTTCTTCTTTGACCCACAAATTATTTAGAAGTATGTTATTTAATTTCCAAATATTTGGGAGCTATTCTAGCTACTTTCTGCTATTGATTGTTTCTTCAATTCCATTATGGTTTATTAATTATATATATTGTGGTCTGTGAATTTTCCATATGCATATCTTATATAATTTCTATTCTTTTAAATTTGTGAAGGTGCATTTAATAGCTCTGATTGTGTTCTATCTTATTGAATGTTTTACGTAGCTTGAAGTGCATATGTATTATACTGTTTTTGGATACAGTATTTTATAAATGTCAAGTAGATCAAGTTGATTGATAGTGCTGTTTCGGTCACCTATATCCCTGCTGATTTTCTGCCTGCTTGATCTACCAATTACTGATAGAATAGTATAGAATTCTCCAACCATAATATGAAATTAATATAGGTACCCTAGATTTCTTATTTTATTGTTACTATGATATATCTTTTTATATTCTCTTACTTTCAACCCGAGTCTTTATATCTAAAATCCATTTTTTTGTGAACAACATATGATTGGGTACTGTTTTCCATGAATTTTACTATCTCTGTTTTTAAAACATTGTGTACATTGGTACATTTAAAGTATTGTTGATATAGTTGGATTCATATATACCATGTTTGTAACCTTTCTGTTTCATTTATTCTTCATTTTTCTCTTTTCTAGCTTCTCTGATTTTACTTGAGTATTTAATATGATTTCATTTCATTCTCTCTCTTAGTATATCAATAATATTCCTTTTTCAATAAATTTAAGTTGCCCTGGAGTTTACAACATATAGTTTTAGTTAATATAAGTCCAACCCTCAAATAACACTAAACTGCTTCCCATGTAGTATATTTCATTAAAAGAGTATTCTCAATTTCTGCCATCCATTTCTTGTGACATTGCTATTATTCACTGTTCTTACACATATGCTACGATCACCCAATACACTGTTTTCAGACAGTTATCAGTTATGTCAATTAAGAATAAAAAATATATATCATTTTGTTTTCATTCACTTATTCCTTCTCTGACATTCTTCTTTTCCTATATATAAGGTATATATATTGATTTCTGTCTGAAGACCTTTTTCACATTTCTTGCAAGGTGTATCTGCTGGTAATGCATTCTCTCAGTTTTTGTGTGAGAAAGTCTTTATTTCTCTTTCATTTTTGAATAACAATGTTTCTGTATATAATATTCTAGGTTGGTGGATTAATTTTTCTTTCAACACTTTAAATATTTCTTTTCACTCTCTTTTTTTGCGTGGTTGCTGACAAGAGGTCCATTGTAATTCTTATATCTGTATATTAGTTTTCTAGCGCTGTCATAACAAATTATCACAAACTGGGCAGCTTGAAACAGAAATGTATTCCTCCATCGTTCTAGAGGCTTATAGTCTGAAATCAAGGTGTTGGTAGAGTGGTACTCTCTCAGGGGTCTGGAAAAATCCTTTCTTGCCTCTTTCATCTTTGGGTGGCTCTAGGGGTTCCTTAGCTTGGGGCTACATAACTCCAATCTCTGCCTCCATCTTCTCATGACTTCTCCTGTGTCTCTCCTTTGTGTTCTCTGTGTCTTTTCCTCTTCTTATAAGGACACTTGTCACTGGATTCAGGGTCCACTCAGATAACCCAGGATGAATCTTATCTCAATATCCCTCACTTAATTAGCTTTTCACAGAATATTTTTCCAAATAAGGTCACATTTACAAATGCCAGGGGTTAAGACTTTCACATATATTTTGGAGACTACAATTCAGTCCATCAAAACCTGTTTCTTTATAGGGTTTTCCCTCAATATCAACATTTATTTAGGTTTTCATTAATTTATGTCTGCAATGGTTTTTATAGCTTTTGGTTTTCTACATCTTTTGCCAGATTTTTCACTATGTATTTTGTATTTACTGATAATATTTTAAATGGCACTGTTTTAACTTTCAGTTTCCAATTGTTCATTACTAGTACATAAAAATACAACTGATATTTTGCATATAGATCATTTGTCCTGTAATATTGCTAAACTCAATTATTAGCTCTTGAAGCGTTTTTAAAGATTAATAGGATATCTACACATGCTATCTTGGAGTCTGTGAATAAAGACAGTTTTACATCACCCTTTCAAATCTAGACACCTTTATGTTTTCTCTTGTTGCACTGGATAGAATTTCCAGTACAAAACTGAACAAACTCCTAGGTAAACAGATTGCTTTTAGTTGTAGTTTCCTGAATGCAAACACTCAGAACAACTTTCAGCATATACATATATCTGCCCCTTCTTCAGCTATAAGAAAAAAAGCCTAAGTCTGGGTGATACACTACCTGAGATTAACAAAACCCCCAAGATTTAACAGGAAATTTATAAGAAAGAAGTGGGATGGGCCGGGCGTGGTGGCTCATGCCTGTAATCCACTTTGGGAAGCCGAGGCGGGCAGATCACCTGAGGTCAGAAGTTCAAGACTAGCCTGGCCAACATGGTGAAACCCTATCTCTACTGAAATACAAAAATTAGCCAGGCATGATGGCGGGTGCCTGTAATCCCAGCTACTCAGTAGGATGAGATGGGAGAATCACTTGAACCTGGGAGAAGGTGGCTGTAATGAGCCGAGATCGCACCACTGCACTCCAGTCTGGGTGGCTGAGTGAGACTCCATCTCAAAAAAAAAAAAAAAAAAAAAAAAACCAACAAAAAAAAGAAAGAAAGAGAGAGAAAGAAAGAAAGAAAGAAAAAAAAATAGAAAGAAAAGTGGGATGATTCACATATTCACCAAGACTTAAATACTAAATACAGCCACGTTACCTTGGATGGATGTTAGGCAAGACATCCAAAATAGTAGGTGCTGGTGAAGGGTAGGGGAGAACTGAACGAACCACTAACTATACGGGTTGGCAACAGGGAAAGGCTTAGAGAAAACATCCTCTCCTTACCATGTGTGCCAACAGAATGAAACATAGGGAAATGAGGAGAGGTAGAAGGTCATTTCAGGAAGGCCTTTTAGGGGATACTAAAGAGATACCTTCTTTCTCCAATCAGAACATTTTGGCTTCACTAGTATTTCCCCAACTCCTGCCCAGAGGTATCAAGAGTCATGCTTTTTAAATGTCCAAACAAACCCAAAGTTGCCATGCTGATCAAACAAAGCCTATGGGTATTGTTCTTCATTGTCCTAGTGAGGGGTATATACTATATAGGGACATGACAAAATTGTTCAAATAGACAACTGAAACCTTTGCAATTTGACTCTGGTTGTATCCCAGAGTCAGGGTTCCCTAGAGGGACAGAACTAATAGGATACATGTCTATATGAAGGGGGGGGTTTAAGAAGTATTGACTCACATGGCCATAAGGTGAAGTCCCACAACAGGCAGTCTGCAAGCTGAGGAGCAGGGAAGCCAGTCCGAGTACCAAAACCTCAAAAGTAGGGAAGCCGACAGTGCAACCTTCAGTCTGTGGCCATAGGCCCGAGAGCCACTGGCAAACCACTGGTAGAGGTCCAAAAGTCTAAAAGCTGAAGAACTTGGAGTCTGATGTTCAAGGGCAGGAAGCATCCAGCACTGGAGACAGATGAAGGCCAAAAGAATTCAGCCAGTCAAGGCCTTCCTACTTCTTCTGCCTGCTTTGTTCTAGCCGCTCTGGCAACTGATTAGACGATGCTCACCCAGATTGAGGGTGGGTCTATCTCTCCCAGTTCACTGACTCAAATATCGTAGTCTCCTTTGGCAACGCTCTCACAGGCATGCCCAGGAACAATACTTTGCATCCTTCAATCCAAACAAGTTAACACTCAGTATTAACCATCATACTGATGAAATATATAATCAGTTTTAAGCATGCACCAGAAAAGATTGAACTAAAATGTCAATGACCTAGCATTCTAAAATTGCATAAATTTAAATAGTAAACATCTTACTGAATTAGAGAAGTGTTTAGTATTTAGTAAATGAATATAAATAATTTAATATATATATGAAGCTAAGAGACAGCTTACCGGTGAAAACCATGTTAATTAAATAAAACTTAGCGGAAGTAAATCTATTTACCACAAAAGTAAGCCAGTCACCCTGTAGCATTTTTAGACAATTGAGACATGCTTAAAAGAGATAATGAAAGCCATATGTATTCCCTCCCCACCCCCATCCCCAGAGTTTACCTCAGTGAACAGATTCTGTATATTCTTTCAGAGGATTTTATGTATATTCCAAAACTTATATGAAAAATTTAAATTGTGATATCTTGTTAGACTACTGTTCTGCATCTTACTCTTTCACTTAACAATAGGTCTTGGGCATTTTTCCATGTTAATGTATATCTGTCTATCTCTCCATTTTCATTGGCTGAATCATATGAATCTTTAGGATATTTTCAGTTTCTGATATTACAATTATGGCAATAAACATCATTGTATTCCATCTTAGCTTACTTACGCTATTGCTTCTGTAGGATAAATCCTACAGAATACATAAATTGAATTGCTATATCAAAATTTATACACATCTCATAATCTGTTAGATACTGTCATATTTTTCTCCAAAATTGTGCCAATTTACATTCTTGTGGTGTATGAAAACACTTGTTTCTCTTATATTCTTGGAAATATATTTTTTAATCTTTGCCAATATTACCAAAGAAATATGGGGTTTTATTTTTTCTTAAAAAGTATTAGTAAATAATACTTTAAATGCATATTGGACTTTGTATTTCTTATTCTGTGAACTCCTTTTAGTTTGGTATCCTATTTTCTATTAGGTCATTTCTCTTTTTATAAACCTGTAGGAGTTCTTAATATAACAAGAACAAAAGTAATAGGCAACATTTTTTGAGCACTTGAATATGTGCCCAGAGTATTTTAAGAACTTTATCCTTATTATTTTATTTATCATTCAGAAGAGCTTAAAGAGAAAAATACTACATTGCCTCTATCTGATAACAAAACCGAAGCACAGAAAGTTGAAGTAACTTGCCCCAGATAATATAGTAAGTGGCTATATTGGAATTTGAATGCTGCCAAGTTTATATCCAGAGCTCGCTCTCCTAGTTGGGATTACACTCAATTTTAGATTAATTCAGCAAAATTTGATCTCTGTACTCTCCTGAGTCTTCTTATGACTACAATTCTTATTTTAAATAAAATATATGTTTAAAATACCTTTCAAGCATAATTTTATAGTACTCTTGGACTTTGGATTTATTTCTAGATAGTATTTTTGTTACTAGTATCAATAGTTTTAATTTTAATTGCAATTTCTGTTTGTTGCTAGTGTGAATAAATAAAATTTATTTTTGCATATTGATATTTTTTTGTAGCAATGTGGCTCTCTCTTTAGTTCCAAAAACTAGTGTGCGTGTTCTCTTAGTTTTCTATGTCGATAAACTTGTCTGTGATTAATATCAGTTCTGTTTCTTTATTTTGAAACCTAACACCTTTGGTTTATTTTTCTTGCCTTACAGTGCTTACTTGTAGGAATTCTAGTACAATACCAAATAGATAGTATGCTAGTTGCCTTCCCAACAACTAGGTTCTTACAGATGCACACTAAACACAAGCATATTAAAGGTTCTGAGAAGACCTAAAAGTCTGTAGTTAATTAATCTTCTTACAGTTATATAGCATTACTCTGTTTCAGGTACTCTTCTAAGTTCTTTATATATGTTTGTTCATTTAATTCACCTAAAATCTTATGGGGCAGGGATCAGTATTATCTTTACTCTATAGCTGAGGAAACAAAGGCACAGAGAGAATATTTTGCTTGTTCCATACCACATGGCTAGTAAGGGACAGAGTCCAAGATGTGTTTCTAGAGTCTTTACTTGTAGCTACTATGCCAAGTTGAACTAAAATTTTATTCTAATGCATTTACTTTAAATAGCAGGTGGAACTGTGGCATTATTTCCCTATAACAAAATAGCAGTTAGTGTAAATTTTATTTATTTTGAGGCTGTGAGTAAAATGCAATCCATCTGAAATAATACCTACATGAAAATATACAAAGAAGCCTCTGGTAGCTAGTGTCTCCATCTTCCTTTGCCTATGCGATCACATGAAGACAATGTGAGATGGGTTCTCTAATAAGGTGATTAATTAAATACCAAATGGTCATTCAAAGTAGAACAGTGATCAAAGAAGAGCAGGTGGACTGCCTAGCTGTTATGTAACAACAAATAGCGCATTTTCCCTAAAGAGTTTATAATCTGTACTCTTACATAGAAAGTCTGGCTAATTTAAGATAACTCACACTGATATTTCCAAAATTTGCATAAGATCACTGGCAGATCTTTTTGTTCCTCTATAATTATACTTGGGTAGTATTTCTAAGGTAGAGGGAAGCATTTTCCTATCTAGAACTAGTCAGAAGCAAAATGTGTGTCCCTGGTATGAAATAAGTACACTTTAATACCTTTTTAATGAATTGACAGGTTGACAACTAATAATGTGAACTAGCTCATGGGAGCTCTGAGCCATATGATCCACTTGTTTATAACTTCTGAGTGACAATGAGTGAGTGAAGGCCGTGAAAGTTTTGTTTTGGTTACAATTTCTCTGTAAACAAAATAAGATTTTTACATGGGTGACATTTGCTATCATAGTGGACTGTAGCATTTTCCAAACTCTGACCTGATGCTAGTGTCATGATAGATGGTAATTTGTGGTATGTGAACAAATGAATACTATAATCAAATTAATTTGTAGAAATCTGCAGTTAATATACCCGATTATCTTTCTTATTTATGTGTTCTCAACTTATTTGACCTCAGAATACTTTATTGTGTAACACTGGTCTAACATCTCCTGGTCAGTTATGCATAAATCAGTGTTATGTTAATCTCAGCTAGGGAAAAACTGGTGTACTAGAAAAAGCATCTGAAGCTAGACAGGCCTAGACTTTTCCATTTTTTCACTTTTTATCAACTTTGCAACTTTGGGTCAATTTTCTCATATCTCTAAGCCTCTTGGTAACAATAACATCTACCTTCCATTGATGTTTGGAACATTATATAGAACAATATACAAAAAGTGCCTACCATAGATGCTGAAGCAATGTAGCCATTACCTAGCATCCACCTCTTTATTATCACCATGTCCTGCTCTTCATCATCATCTGTGCATCCCCTGCAGAACCACAAATATTCCCCCCATGGTCATGCCCCAGTGTTGGCTCACTGGCCATGCAACTCTCCTAAGCCTCTCCACCCTGCCCCACGACTCAATCATACTTCTGCTCTGTATAAGATTGTTCTGGATTTGGATCTGCCTACATTTCTCTATTAGCCCAATTGCAGATACCTCTCTTCTCCTTTTTCATCAAACCCACTTATAATAACTATACATTCAGAAAGTTACTGTCTTCTTTATATTTTATTTATTTATTTCTTGCCCCAGAAGAAAAGACAAACATGTAAACCAGTAGTAATAATACTATGTGAAAAGTGATAGACTAATGAAGATAATGTTACAAATATATCATAGGAAAGGGAAATCTAAGTCTTCTTGGAAATTTGGGAAGGCTTCACAGAGTTGTTGACTTTTTTTATTCTGCAGATTATGGAGAATAAAAGGATGAATAGAAGCTGTCTAGGCAGACAAGGATAATTAAATGCAGATTATTTTTTGGAGTCAAGGGCATTGTTGCTCTCACCTCTTAGTGCTCTGCACTAAATCATCCTTCCACTACTGACTTTTTTTCATGGCCTATTCTGCTGTAGGTTTAGAAATCTTCATTCCATGGTAAATAAATTCCCCTAAATCCAGAACTCCTACATGGAAAACTCTGCTCTCAAGATGCACAAAAATGTGAGAAACCATAAGGAACTGTTTCCCAACACTTCTCATCTGAACTGTAAACTCATACATATTTAGCAGAACACTGGACATCTCTACTTGGATGTTCTAAAAGAAACCCCAAATTAAACGTGTTAAAAATGAACTCTTTATCTTTCTTACAAATATCTCCATAATCTAGCCTGGTAATGGACACCTCCTACTCAATGACTGAAGATAAACCTAGGAATCATATAAGAGCCCTATAGAAACGAAGAAGAGGGAGAACTTTATCTCCACCTCTAGTGTCTTGAAGATGGGCATTAGGAAAAGCTTTATGGAAAGCTTCATAGAAGAGATGACACCAAAAAGAAACCCTAATATTAGTGTGTCAAAGAGATATCTGCACCTCCGTGTTCACTACAGCATTATTCATAATAGCCAAGTTACGGAATCAATCTAAGTATCCATTGATGGATGAATGGATAAAGAAAACATGGCATATATGCACAAGAATGTTTTTCATCCTTTAAAAAGAAGGAAATTCAGGCATTTGTGACATGGATGAACCTCAAAAACATTATGCTACATGGAATAAGCCAGTCACAGACAAATACCGCATGTTTTTATTTATTATAGAATCTAAAAATGTCAAACTCATAGATGCAGAGGGTAGAAAATGGTAGTTATCAGAGGCTGGTGGGGATGGGGAGAGGAATCAGGGAGATGTTGGTCAAAGGGTAGAAAATTGCATTTAGACAGGGGGAATACATTATTAGTATTTAAGGTGATGGATATGTTAATTAGCTTGATTCAATCATTCCACACTGTATACATATTATCATCACTGTGGGTCCCATAATTATATATGGTTACAATTTGTCAAAATAAAAAATTTAAAAAGAAAAACAAAATAAACCTAGTGGAAGAAAAATAAAGTGAAGGATATTGAAGGGAGAGAGAACAGTGTATCCAAAAAGCATGTGTTCAGGAAACTATGATGTGTTGAAAACTTGCATATATACGGTATGGTCAAGGTGAGGAGACCAGGCAGGCAACCTGCTCTGATGTCAATCTACTATGGGCATTAAACATTAAAGTGTTAAGTAGTAGATGGCACCAGTTAAGTCATGTTTCTATCTACAACTCATTATATCACTGCCAAAATAGAAATCACACATTCTTTGACAGAAATACTCAGTACCTCGCCTAAAAATTAAAAAGCATTCCTACTGGTACTGACTTCTCATTGTTAAATGTTTTCTGCAACACACATGCACAAGTTGAATGTTCCAACTACAGTTGGCACAACTAAACCCAAGACAGTCAGAGGATAGTCACCTATATTCAACAACAATATATTGGACTATTTATTTGAATTAGAAATTATCTAGTAGCTACATTTTAACTGGTTCACTCTGCTTTCCAAGAAGTTGTCAGAATTTAGGAACTGTATGGTATAAATTAATGTCATAAATCTTTTACCATAAACATAAAGAGGAATAAAATTTTATCCTCAATAAATCAATTTCTTCCTATCCTCGCTTAGACAAAATGACTGAAGAAGTATTGAAAAAATACTGACTTGATTAGTATCAAATTATTAGCTTTCCTGAGAGTACCACCTTTTATCGTTCTGGCTCTGAATATGGGGGAGTAATGAGAGAGATGAAGCTACAAAGATCAGCAGGGGACAAATAACTAGTAGGCCATATATGCAATGGAAATTATAAAATTGATCTTGTGTGTTGTTGGGATCCATGGAGAGATTTAACTATGAGATTGGTGTAATTTTATTTACATTTCAGACAAATTACTCTGCTAGCCATGCAAAAGACGGCTTGAGCAAGGAGAGGAGGAAGTATGATTAAAGGCAAGAAATAGAAACCCCACTTAGGAGGCTGCTGACTTGAATGAGACTGTGCTTGCAGGGATGAAGAGGACACCAGAAATTTAGAAACTTTTTAAACAGGCAGATGTCCCAAGACTTGGTGACTGATCGGGTGTGGAGAATGAAGTAGAGGTTGGAGTCCAGAATGACTTATTTATCCATTTATTTCAAAAATATATTAATCTCCTACTTTGTGCCAGAAACTGCTAGAGCCTGGAATTCTAAAAATAAGTAAAACACAGTAATTGTCTTCAGGCAACATAAATGGAAATAAATAAAAATATTTGTAAGACAGTATGATGTAACCCTGGTAAAATTATGTACAAGCTACAATGGGGACAAAAGAAGAGGAAGTGATTTACCCTAACTGGAAAATTTGACAAAGCCTTCAGAGAGCAGATGATCTTTGAGTCAAGTCTTCAAGAACATATAAAAGTTGCTTGGATGGGCATGGACCATTCTGGTAAAACCATTCCTAGTAGAGGGAGCTGTGTGTGCGAAGGCTTGTAAGTTTAAAACAACATCAACTTATTTGGTTAATAAAACTACAAGTTGTTTAACCTGTGAATGAGGAGGTGTGAGATGAGAGAGGCCATACACAGTTAATTAGAAAGGCTAGATCAGCTTTGGTAAACCTCATGCTGATGAGTTTGGCCTTGTCTTAGAAGGCAATGAGTAGTCATTGAAGGCTTTAAAACAGGGAATTGACATGTGTGTGTTGTATTTGGGAAAGATCCTGCTCTTTGAAACCTATAGACATAGGCAAAGTTGATCATACACCTTTTGTTGTTTCTGCAGTACCTGTTTTTTAAAAACCAGTTATCACACTGGAGTCAAACTGAAAGGCTTTGAATGCTGGATCCATCGACCACTTACCACTGGACCTTGAGCAAGTCACTTTACCATTGATTCATTTATTCCTTTCTGATAAATAGGATATTAATAGTTCCACCCACATTGGGTTCTAGTGATGATTAAATGAGGTAATGTATGTAAATGTTTGTGACGGTGCCTTAAATACACAAAATAAATAACAAGAATAGCATAAAACGAATAATATATATATATATATTTGCTTGTGTGTTTATAAGACAATCTACCCTACAAGACTTTGACCATCCCAAGGGCAAAAATTGTGCCCATTTTTGTATTTCCAGTCTTAGCACAGTGCATGGCTATGGTGGACACAATGATGTGTTATCCAGCTCCCCCTTCAGGGAAGGACTCATCTCAGCTATTGGAAGTGCGGTCCGCAAACAGCCTTCAGTAACCAGCACCTTCAGGGATCACCTCAGCTGTAAAGGGCTGCCTTGCTCAAGGTCACATCCCTTCCCAGGGTGACCAAGACACAACGAGTAAATGATTTAGGATTATATATGCCTGATCCTACCCACCCATGGAGGGGCATGAGAATTCTGAAGGGCAGCTATAGCTTCAGAGATCCTGTGAGGGTGTACAAGGCTGTCATTGGGCTGCATCAAACATCACTCATTCACCTGCATCAAATATATACACCTATTATGTACCCCCATTTTTTAAAGATGGAAAGGGCATTACATTTGTGGATGGGAGACATGAACAGAAACATGTTCCAATTGATGGCAGTTGGAATCAGTACTATCCACAGTTGCAGCATCCACTGGGGGTTTGGAACTTATCCTCTGAGGATAAGGGGGACTATTTTATATCCTTTGATTGTCTTTGTATTCATTCTCAGAGTAAGGGTTGTTGTAATAGTTCAGTTTCATCCAGTTTTTAGCCTCTACGTTTGTTTCCCCTTGTAAATATATAACCATTAAATAAAGCAAACATTCATTAAAAGGAAATGCTATCTCATCTCATTTTACAGAATTTAGGATTAAACTTATGGCTTTTAAGCAATCAAATTGCTTCTTCAGAGATATTAACTGCACAGTTACATATGCATTTATTCCTTCAGCCAACATTTTATTGCTTATGTAGTTATATGAACAAAAGATACAAAAATTGAGGACCCAAAGGTGAATAAAACTGTCTCTGCACTCATGGACTTCATAGTCATTAGGACGTGGAAAAGTAAACATAATACTACCATGTAATATAAGAAGGACTATAAGAGAAGCTGGAATAGGGAACAAGAGGCTTTGGTTGACCACAAAATGTGTACTTAATTAAGATTTGGGTCGGGAAAATGTATTAGGGTAGCTTACTGGAGAAGGTGGTGACACCCAAGCTAAGTCTTGTGTGACCATTAGAAATGAATCAAGCAAAGAGACAGGGGAAGTGCATTCCAGGTGCAAAGACATTCAGATAAGACTAAGAGATTCCGGATGGGAGTTCTGGAAGGAAAAAGACAAACAAAAACATCAATAGGATAGGAAAGTTCATTGTTAGTCCTTAATGTGATACCTCATCACCTCATTAAACAATTCTTTTCTGAATACACCTTTTATAGGTGGTATATTTCTTTCAGTTTATAACCCATACATTTCTCAAAAGAATCTTGAAATTCCTGAATGCTTACTATCAATTTTACCCACTTGAGAAACAAATTTCAAATGGCTCAACTTTTACAAACATCTGTATATGAGCATTGTTTAATACAGTAATGATTCAATAGCTTCACTACCTGTCTAATACTAAAATTGGCCCAATCTTGGGCTTTTTAAGTTGACTGTCTTATCCACCTGCACTGGGGCCAGCATGCCAGAATAATAGAAGTTTGCAGCTTTCTGAATAATAGTACATGGTATCACCATTTATGTAAACATAGAGATACCATAATTTTAAATTAATCACCTCCTTTTCTAAAATACCTTCTAGGACCACCCACTGCCTTCAAAACTGAAGCTCAATTTCCTATGAAAAGCAGTCAAAACATGAGACAAACTCTCCCCCAAACTACCATGTCAGGCTTATTTCCCTCTATTTTTCCTCCTCTTCACACCCCAAATGCAGCAGCCATGCTAGAATTCCTTATCATTGCCTGAATATGGTTTGCAGAGTTTTAGCTTTGCTCATGTATCCTTCAGCCTGGAATTCCCTTCCCCACAGGACCCCACCCCTTTATGACTCCCTTCCTTCATATCTAATATCTTCCTTCTCTTTGAGCCCATTGCATTTTTTCCCTAATAAGAGTACTTGTAACCAAGAGTACTTGTAACAATGGTGATTAATACTGACTCCAACAAAAGTGTGTTTAAGTTCAAGTTCTGCCTTCTTTACTAGCTCTGACGCCATGCACCAGTTACTTAACCATTTTAAACCTCTGTTCCCTCATATGTAAAACGGCAATTATGATAATATTTATGTCTTAGGGTTATTGTGAAGATTAAATGACATTATGATTATAACACAGTTAATGTAGTACTTGGCATGTAGTAAGCACTCAATAAATGTGAGTTCTTGTAATAAGTATTTCTCTAGATTTTTCTCTCCTTTCTTAGACTTAGACCTTCTAGTACCATGTCTGGATGCATACAGCATTTATCATGGGCCTTGGAAGTAATGAGGACTCAATAAGTAGTTGTTAAAATTAATTGATTCTGAAAGAGCTGTGGCCATTTTCCTAGTGGATCCACAGATTCGTGGGTAGAAGAGGATTTAAACTGAACTAATTGTTTGTTCTTATCCAAGCATATCACTAACTATAGCAAAAACTTATGATTCCCTTAGGTTTCATGGCATTCTGTAGACAGTATATGTGGGTGCCAAGTCACTTCTTAAGGGGTTACAGAAAACGATTTGTAAGAAATTTAGAATTTAAATGAATTGCATCTTGTTTTTAATTTTTTTTTCCTATATTTAGAATTCACTGAGTGAGATAATTTCCTAGTCATAGTTGAATGGAAAACCATAGTGAAAGTACAAATTAGGGTAATTTGGTATATTTACTCAAAATGCAATTTCCTTCTGCTCCCAATATAATTTACTAAATAAGTACAGTCTAATTGCATGTCAAATATTTCCTTTTTTGTAACACATTGAGATAATTTCGACCATTTGGTGACTATATGGAATCTGATCAACTAGGAATGATATACCAACTACTGAACATCCCACTCAGAGTCTCCTCAACACAAGAGGGTGAGGGAGTGTTGAAACATGCATCCATTAGAGCTGTATAACAACATCCATTAGAGCTGTATAACAATCAGAGGGAGTAACGTACAAATGGCTAGCAAATGCTTAGAACACAGTTTCAAAAGTACAAAGTCTTTTTTATTTTTTATCAAATTAAGCATATTCTTTGTGACATTAAAAAGCGTTATTTAGATAAATGTCATTCAAGACATACTGTGTAGATCAGTACACCAACATAGCCTTGTATTAGAAATGTATTTATTTACCAAAAACACATAAAACACAGAAAAGGCTCAGATAATAAGACTCTGTCCCTTACTCTGACAATGAGTTGGCATTCTTGAAGGTCATTTTGAGAGAGTCTAAGGGTGAAACTCTCAAATATGAGTTTGAAAAGTCATGAATAAACTCATGATGATTTCAGAATTTTAATAATGAGTTATTTTTAGGGTTTTGTTGTATATTATGTTGTTTCAAATTCCTCGTCCCTCCCTATGTCCATGTTGCAGAAATGTCCTCCCAAACTCAAATTTGGGTAGAATTATGATATTTGCTTTGGAGAGTAGAAAAAGTTGGAAGTAACAGTGAGCTAGTTCTAACCTTAGGCCTCAAGAGGCTTGCACGTTTACACTTGCTCTTGGACCTCTCCTATTGTCAGGAAAAGAACATGACTCAGGCTCACCCATTGAACCCCGAAGAAGAATGAGAGAAAACTGGAGCAGAGTTGTTACCACGGCAGAGACCAGCCTAGATCAGCTTATCCTCACATGTTTGAGAAAGCATATTTAACATTAGCAAAACAGCCTATTTTACTCCAACCTGGATCAGCCAAACCCCAAATGTATGAGCCAGCACACCTGAGTTAAGAAGAGGTGCCCAGATGAGCCTAGCCTAGATCAAACATCACCTATATGTATAAGCAAGCAAAACTGAGATTAGCAGAGTCCAGCCTAGATTAGTTGACCCACAGAGTTGTGAGCTAAACAAATGATTAACATTGATACCCTTGAGATTTTGTTAGTTACATAATGTTATTGTGGCCATAGTAAACTGATAAATTGTGCACAAAGCACATTAAAAAGTTTTTAAATTTTATGCTATAATAAAACTCTATTGTCGTGAGTGAAAACCAAATACACGTAGAGAATATTACACAGAAGTACTCTATGAGAATGACTTTATTTCCATTTTTTCAGCCTGTCTACTCATCATAACTCTCAAGTCTAACTCTACTCTCTAATAAAAGCTTATTGTCAGGAGTTAAACCAAGTAAGAAAATCTTTAAGTTTATATCAATTATCTGAAATTTTCTCTTAAGCCCATTTCTCTAAATTTAGAAAGCAATATTTACTGTTTTTTAATTATATTTTTAGGTACCAAGTTGTTTATATTAACAAAAAAGTAATTTTAAAATGCTGTACCTTGGATTTCTGATGGAAAAGGTGCCAAGAGTTATTGCAAATGGTCCAGGAAATCATATTTGTGTATAATACATTTTCACACATTATCATGCAATTTATATTTTAGATAAAACAGCTGAGAAAGACCATTATAGAGCACTTCTTTTAAGGCAGTGAATAACATGATAATAAAACCAAGACAACAATTTTATTCACCAGAATATCAAAAATAAGCAAATGTTTAGAAACAAATTTCAAGTGGAAGTCTATACATTGAAGACCATAAAACATTGTTGAAAGAAATTAAAGAAAATCAAATTAAATGGAAAGATATTTCACATTTATGGATTATAAGTCTCAGTAATGATAAGATGGAAAATTGATCTATAGATTCAATGCAACCAAATTCCCAGGTGGCTCTGATATGGTTTGCCTCTGTGTCTCAACCCAAATCTCATCTTGTAGCTCCCATAAATCCCAATAATGGGAGGGAACCGGTGGGAGATGACTGAATCATGGGGGTGGGTCTTTCCTGTGCTGTTCTCATGATAGTGAATAGGTCTCACGAGATCTGATGGTTTTAAAAACAGGAGTTTCTCTGCACACGCTCTCTTTTTGCCTGCCAGCATCCATGTAAGATGTGACTTGCTCCTCCTTGCCTTGCTCCATGATTCTGAGAGCTCCCCAGCCACGTGGACCTGTAAGTCCAATTAAATCTCTTTCTTTTGTAAATTGCCCAGACTTGGGTATGTCTTTATCAGCAGCGTGAAAAGGACTAATACAGCTCTTTTTGCAGAAATTGACAAGCTCTTCTTAAAATCCATACAGATATGCAAGGGACCCAGAATAGCCAAAAACAAACTTGAAAAAAAAAAGTTGGAGGATTAACACTTCCTAATTTCAAAAATTATTATAAAGATACATTAGTAAAGATAGTGTTGCTGTAGTAAACAGATAGGCATATATATGAATGGAACTAAACTGAAATTCTCAAAATACCTCCTCACCTTTATACTCCATTGATGTTCAATAAACTGCCAAGTCAATTTGACAGAGGAGAGGTAGTCTTTAACAAATGGTCCTGAGACGGTGAGGTAGCATATGCAAAAAGATGAATCTACACTATAACCTCACACAATACCCCAAAATCAATTAAACATCTATCATATCAAAATGTAAGAGGTAAAACTTTTAGAAGAAAATCTTTGTAACCTTGGATTAGGCAAGTTCTTAAATACAACACCAAATGCATGATCCATAAAAGAAAATATTGACAATTTGGACTTTATATACATAAAAAGCTTTTGTGTTTCAAAAGACAAGAAAAAGAAATGACACCTCAAACCAGGAGAAAAATATGTGCCAGTCATATGTCTGTAAAGGACTGTTATCAAGAGTAATTAAATAATTCTCACAACTCAATACAACTCAATTTCTTGTCAGTAATAAGACAAATAGCTCAATTAAGAAATGGACAAAAGATTTGAATAGACATCTCAGCAAATATAGGAATAGGAAATAAGCACATGAAGAAATGGTCAAAATCATTAGTCATTATCAAAATGAAAATTAAAACCACAACAACATACCGATATACAACCACTAGAATGACTGCAGCCAAAAAGTCAGATAATAATAAATGTTGAACAATAATGTGGAAAAATTAGAACATTGCTGGTGGAAATGTGAAATGTTTTAGGCAATTTTAAAAACAGTTTGACAAA
Organism: Rhinopithecus roxellana; assembly: GCF_007565055.1. Lineage (NCBI taxonomy): Eukaryota > Metazoa > Chordata > Mammalia > Primates > Cercopithecidae > Rhinopithecus > Rhinopithecus roxellana. Next base: position 111,490,290 of record NC_044555.1, on the reverse strand, counting down.
ATTTTAAATAGTTAAACATACCACACAGCATAGCAATTCTACTCCTATGTATCTATCCATGAGATATACAAACATTTTCCCATAGAGCCTTGTGAGAGAATGTTCATAAAAGCATTCTTTTTATAACAGCTACAAACTGGAATCCAAATATTCATCCACTAGTGAAAGAATTTAAAAAATGTGGTGTGTCCATAAAATGCAGTACAATTCATCAATAAAAAGAAACAGACTACTGATAAATTCTATAACCTGAACAAACCTCAAAAACATAATGCTAAGTGAGAAAAGCTAGATACAAAAGACTGTGTATTGTACAGTTCTATTTATATGCATTATCCAGAAAAGATAAATCTACAGCAAAAGAAAACAGATCACTGGTTGCTTGAGGCTGGGTCTGAGAGTATTGACTGACAACATTTGGGCATGAAATAACTTTTTGGGGTGATGGAAATGTTCTAAACCTTAACTGTGGGAGCAGTTCAACAGCTCTATAAATTTACTGAAAATCACTGAAATATATAATCAGAGTGGGTAAATTATATGTTGTGTAAATTACAAAAAAATAAAGCTATAAAAAGGGCACATGAAAACATATGCTTGTCTGCGCTGCCACCCTAAATCCCATTAAAACAACAGAAAAAAATAACACACATATAAACACAACCACCAGAGAAAGAGAAGAAACTAAAGCACAAGAGAGAAATAAACAACATTTTGAAAGGAAAGCAATGGATAGAAGTGGATGGAAATGATTTATCAGAACAGAAAGAGCTGAACTCTAAGTATTTATGGAAATATTAAGTGAAATAATTTTTCTTAGACAGATCTGAGCATAGGCTTTGGATTAGTAGGCCCCATTCCACACATGCCCACAGAAAGTATGTGTGAACTTGAGGTGATATGAAGGGATAAGGATAGTTTTAAAATTGACATAAAATGCTGTTAGACTTCCTGGTCCTCAACGCCAGCTCATATAGTCACATTTCTAACTCAACAGAGGATGAGACATGAGGTTTATCTTCTGGAGAAACTACAGTTGAGAGGTTCTAGACTGCCTGGTGTGATATTACTCATTTCAAAGCTTAGAATATTCCATACTAATCCAATGTCTCAAAAGCTTATGGTGAATTTTTAGGGTTTGAGTAAATGCCCCTATTCAGCATAAACTGAAAAATAAACTTTTTCAATTGTGAAAGAAATAATGAACGTAAATCATTGACAAAAAAAAATGTAAAAGTTCTTGGAGATAGCCTTAAACAGTTGAAGCAGTTTCTTTCTACTACTAGATTTCTGGGAGGTTTTTAAAAATCATGAATGGATGTTAAATTTTGTCAAAGGCTTCTTTCACATCTATTGAGATGATGATATGTTTTTCTTCTTTTATCTATTATATGATGAATTACTCTGATTGATATTTGAATGAATTGTATTCCCAAGATAAACCGCACATGGTCATGATATCGTTTTTATATATTTTTAGATTCTATTTGGTAGTATTTATGTTGATGTTTTTTGCAATGATTTTTATATGGGATATTGTGCAATTTTCTTTTGTTGTAATGCTCTTATCTGGTTTCCTTATTAGTGCAATTCTGGTCTCATAAATTGAGTTAGGAAGAATTTCTTCCTTAAATAAATTCTGGAAGAATTCCTGGGGAGTTGTTATTATTTCTTACTTAAATATTTGATACAATTTGCCAGTGAAGCCATTTGGACCAGAATTTTTCTTTGTTGGAAGCTTTTAAACTACAAATTTAATTTCTCAGAATTGCATTCAGGTTACCTATGCCTCTTTTGGTGAATTTTGGAAGTTTGCAAGTTTCGAGGAATTCATCAATTTCATCTATATTGTAGAATCTATTGCCATAGGGTTGTTTTTAATATCCCTTTATTATGCTTTTAATATCAGTATTGTCTTCTGTGATTTCCCCAATTTCATTCCTGATATTTCTAATTGGTGTCATATTTTGTTCTTGATCAGTCTGGCTAGAAGTTTATCTATTTTGTTGACTTTTTCAAGGAACCTACTTTTGATTCATTGATTCATCTCTTCTCCTCACTTTTTGTTAAGTATGGTCTTCTTTACCTAGTATCTTCTGGTGAAATCTTGTATCATTGAGGAGACCTTTCTTCTTTTATAGTATAGGCATTGACTGTTACAAATTTTCCTCTCAGCACTGCTTTAGCTGTATCCCACAAGTTCTGGTATATTGTGTTTTTGTTATCACTCAACTCAAAATCTTTTCCATTTGGACCCATGGGGATTGTCCAGAAATATTTCTTTTCTGGTTTCCAGTTTAATTCTGTAACAATCAGAGAACTTAGTTTGGAGTATTTTAAAGTGTTAAGTTTTGCTTTATGGCCCAGAATATGTTCAATCTTTATGATTGTCACCTGTGCATTTTCTTAACAATGTCTTTTGGGAAGCAAAAGTTTTCAATTTTGATGTAGTAGGGATTGTTTGTTGTTACTAAATTGCACTAATGCCCTGCAGAGAGATAATGAGAAAATGAGGGTGGTTCACAAACAATTAAAGGCCAAGTGTGAGAGCCAGAGTGTCTTCAAGGTAGCCTAACAGGAGGCCTCCAATGGGAGAATAGTTACAGCTTAGGGGTAAATTAAGGATTTGCTAATTAGGGTCCTGGAGGTCCAGAAATGTTTAAATTGTCAACCAAAGTAGGTCTGTTATGCAAACGTCAAGTCCACTATTTGATGGGATGCTGAAACATGAGATGGGGACATCTAAGGGGATGGTCTTGAAGATTTTCACTCTATAGATACCCCCTACATCTCTCAAAGCTTTTAGAAGTGGCCCACCATTTTGGAGTAAGAGTTAGTACTTCTCCTATGAGAAAAGAAATTACAGAGGCTTCTCTGATGCAAGGCAACTGGTACTGTCCCTCCCCCCACACAGAGATGTCCCATTTCCTCTCTTGGTTGCCAGGACAATAACTAGGGTTAAATATTAACATAACCTGGAACAGAATGTTATGGGTTTGATAAGGAGGAAAGATGTTACACTCTGAAAGAGTTGCAAAAATTTGCTAGCATGTTCTTCAGAAGCCATAGTATTTTCTGGGATTCGGTTTCGAGGATGATTCTACAAGGAATCTGGAATGTAAGACTAGATTACGAAGAATTCGTTGATTTAGGGGCACTTCTTTAGGACACAGGATTTAACACCCTGGCAAAGACTCCTCGGATGGGACAAACTCACTGCTAGCATGTTTCTTACGAGCCTGGAGAAAGTGATGTCTCACGCTGTGGGAAGTGAAAATGTCAAAGTTGCCCTGGCAGATGGTAGAAGAAGAAATAAAAAGGCTCAGGGGAGGAAGAATGCTGGAATTCATGTATTATGTGAGGCCATAAAACTCACCAGAGTTATGTTCCACAGGAGAACCCAAAAGACTCACCATTCATCAAGGTTATCAGGAATGTGCTAGTGCAAAGGTACTAGCATCACCAAGTTCAGCAGTGGCTCTATTCTGTAGGCCAGGGATGATAGTACTTTGCTTGTTAGCAGCCATGGAGGTGATGGGTAACAGAGTAATAGAGGCAAGAAGTCAGAACTGGCATATTCTCCAATTAAGATAATTTAAAAAAAAAAAAAAAAAAAAAGAAGCTACTCAGGTGATTCTGAGTTGCATCTAGGTTTGGAATTCAGTCTCCAGTATTCTTTCCATTAAACGAATGTGGCTTTCTTGTTTACTTAGATCTGCCCATAAGCAACAATTCTTTTTCTCCTATATCAAAAGTACTCCACATTGTAGAAATTTAGGGGAAAATGAGATCAAATGAAGATAGAAATAATTTTTGGCATCACTTATAATATTAAGTGAGCATTCTTGCAGCTAAATCTCTGCATTTCCATGATTATTTTTAAAAATAAATTCCTAGAAGCAGAATAGCTGTGTCCTAGCTGATGCACGTTTTTAGAGTTTTTGGTACATATTGCCAGATTGCCTACAGAGACTCACCAGATTACATTCCCAAATTAGGCCTATCAACATTCCCATTCCCCATTACATTGCCAACACGAGTTACTATAATTTTGTATGATTTAGCAAGTTTAAGAGGTGAAATTGTGTCTCACTTTATTTACATCACTTTATTATTTTTGAAATTGAACTTTTTCATATTTTATCTAGTCTTTACATTTGTTTGCTTTTTGTATTCCTTTTTCAAATTTACAGTTGCCAATTTTGGGGAAACTTTACTTTTTTTTTATTTATAATAGGACTTTAAGCAGCAGGGTTTTATTTTTTTTTCTTATTTGTAATTTGCCTTCAAATTTTCTTCATAGTATTTTTTCCTTATATAAGGTTTTATTGGTTTGCTGTATTTTGTTACATCATGTATGATGGCTTTGCTTTATCAACTAAATTGACATGGCATTTTAATCATATATTTATATCTGATATAATGTGATATCTGCCGGGAGTTTCTGTTCTGTTTCAATGTGTTGACTCTTTCGGTGATAATATTATGCTTTTAAAATTATTTTGTAATATAAGCACCCTCTAATTTTTTTATTTTACACAGTTTTCTTGATGTGTTTCATACATTTATTTTTTTCCTGATTAACATATTAGTTTTAAGTTCCAGAATCAATTTCATTGTTTCTTATATTGTGTTCAGTGTATAGAGTAATTCGGAAAGAATAGACATTTGTATACTATGGAGTCTTCATATTCAATAACATGGCATGTGTCTTGTTTATTCTTATGCAGCTGTGTTTTTATAAATGAGGTTTGCGACATTTTGATATATTTTAATTTTTTAAAATTATTCTTTTAAATATACTTAGTATTTTATTTCTTCCCCTTCCTATCTTCATCAGCTTCTTCATTGAAGTTGTATTTAGTGGTCACATACTAAGACCCACTTTCTTGGCCTACCAAATACTCCATGCATCTTTTGCCAAAATAGAACACGTTCAGATATACAGGATAATTAAAAAGGAGGGCAAACGCTGAGGCAAACAGATATCTAAGGAAAGAATGGCTGTGCTTTAGGGTCTTAGAGACGATGCTTGATGGAAATTTGACTCATCGATTCAATAAAGTAGTTTAATTGATTCTGAGAGTTCGGTGTAAGAGATTGCTAATTCCTATTTGCAGGCTGTGGTTATTGTAAGCCTGCCAGTTCACTATGATGATGAGGAAGAACTCTCTTCAGTAACTTGAGAAGCCATTTGGGCTAAGAAGGATAGAGCTGGTGCCAATCAGTGTGAAAGCGTTAGTAGAAAGCAATCATGGTTTCCATCAGACGTATCATTCTCATTAATGAGTATGATATTTTAATGGAGTTGTACAGTATTGCATGTGTTTGACCTGACTCAAAACTGTTTTTCCCTCCTAAGCCTCTGGGTCTGTGATGGGAGGTTCTGCCATGAAGGTCTCTGAAATAACGTGGAGGCATTTTCCCCATTGTCTTGGCTATTGATATTCCACTCCTCTTTATTTATGCAAATTTCTGTACCTGGCTTGAATTTCTTCCTGGAAAATGGTTTTTTCTTTTCTACCGTATGGTTAGGTTGCAAATTTTCCAAACTTTTACACTCGACTTCCCTTTTAAATACAAGTTTCAGTTTCAGATAATCTCTTTGTTCCTGCGTATGGGCATATGCTATTAGCATCAGCCAGGTCACATCTTGAATGCTTTGCTGCCTGGAAATTTATTCTACCAGATATACTAAATCATCTCCGAGTTCAAAGTTCCACAGATTTCTAGAGCAGGGGCACAATGCTTCCAGTCTTTTTGCTAAAGCATAGTAAGAGTGACCTTTATTCCAGTTCCCAGTAAGTTTTTCATCTCCATCTGAGACCACCTCAACCAAGAATTCATTGTGTCCATATCACTGTCAGCCTTTTGGTCAAAACCATTCAACAAGTCTCTAGGAAGCTCCAAACCTTCCCTCATCTTCCTGTCATCTACTGAGCCCTCCAAACTCTTCTAACCTCTGCTTGTTACCCAGTTCCACAGTCACTTCCACATTTTCAGATATCTTTATAGCAATGCCCCACTTCTCCAGTGCCAATTTTCTGTATTAGTTGTTCTCACATTGCTATAAAGAACTACCTGAGACTGGATAATTGATGAATAAAAGAGGTTTCGTTCACTCACAGTTCCACAGGCTGTACAGGAAACATGAATGTGAGGCCTCAGGAAACTTACAATCATGGCAGAAAGGCAAAGGGGACACAAGCACATCTTCACATGGCAACAGGAGAGAGAGAGCAAAGAGGGAAGTGTTAAACACTTTAAACAATCAGATCTCATGAGAACTCAATCACTATCACAAGGACAGCAAGAGGGAAATCTGCCCCCATAGTCCAATCACCTCCCACCAGGTCCCTCCCCTAACATTGGGAATTACAATTCAAGATGAGATTTGGGTGAAAACACAGAACCAAATCACATCAAACTGTATTCATCTATTTTAAGGATTAAAAGGAAAATTTTAAGATTGACGTTTTAAGGGTACACTAACTATTCAATTTGACACACAAAAAAATATTTTTTCAAAGCAGTTTCTGAAACCAAGAGAATAAACCATATGGTACTTTTTTCATGGATCCCAACTCTTAATTTTATGCAGTTTAGCACTTTATCATATACTCTCCTTTCTTTTGGGATATTTATGCTGAGAGTGTTAATTCTATCTCCCCAGTGAAGTTATAAAACCACTGAAGGCATATATACAGTGCAACACTACATGGCACTGCAGCATTGGAGTTCACTTCAACAATGTGTTAATCCATTTTGGCTAAAATATTACCAAAGTTTGATATATTCTTCTATTTTTATTTGAACTATTATAAACACAAGTCTGATTTGTATTTAGATAACACATTTTTTTTGAGGTGGAGTCTTGCTCTGTTACCAGGCTGGAGTGCAGTGGTGTGATCTCTGCTCACTGCAACCTCCGCCTCCTGGGTTCAAGTGATTTCCCTGCCTCAGCCTCCTGAGTAGCTGGGACTACAGGTGCATGCCACCATGCCTGGTTAACTTTTTATATTTTAGTAGAGAAAGGGTTTCACCATGTTGGCCAGGATGGTCTCCATCTCCTGACCTCATGATCTACTCGCCTTGGCTTCCCAAAGTGTCAGGATTACAGGCATGAGCCACCACGCCTGGCTGATAACACTTTTGCTGTGGCATGAAAGGTAAATTTAAGGAGGATGAGAATGGAGGAATGAAAAGTTGAAGTACTATTACAACAGCACATGGGAAATACAACAAAAGTCTGATGGGGCCAGGAGTAGTAGGCATGGAGAACAAGACAGATTTGAAACCTGCTTATGAGGAAAAATACACAGGATTTAATTGACAGGATTTAGCAGCATAGATTATGTAGTCAAGGATAATTCCTAGAGTTGACTTAAATCATGAAATTTAGGTTTGAACTTTAGTAAACTTTTAGTTGTATGATTTTGGGCACTCAAAGGTTTATTTAAGTGTCCTTTGTTTTTTTCACCATTTATAAAATTGTGGATACTAATACCTACCACATAAGGTTGTTGTGTGGATTAAATTGAATCTATAACATGCTTTGTCAACTGTAAATCACTTCATGAAAGTTAGACATTATTTATTTCATTACAAATACTATATATTAAGGTGCTACTGATAGACATTTTTAGATCTATGTACAAATAACATTAATAATATCTGTATCTTTTTTCCCTGGGTGTGAGAGGGTATTTCAAAGGAGACATTGATGAAGTATTTTCAATATCCTATAACTTGTTTCCCTTGTTGCCAGAATACACACTAGAGTATAATGAAAACTGAAATGCTAGAATACAAACCATTCTTTAAGACCTAGCTCAAATTCTAGGCCCTCAATATATTGGTGGTAAAGTCACACTCTATCCATTGGCCTTATCTTTCTCATCTCTAAAGCTAGGGTATTGGACAAAGTTCTTATTTCTACCACTGGATAGTAACTAGCTCTCAACTCTCAACATTTATATTAATCCATTTCAACAAGAACTACTGGCCTAGTTTCAACCTTTGTCAACCTAATGGTAATGACAGCCTTTCCAATGGAGAAAGTAACTCCTATTTTCCTACAGCTTCATCAGGAAATACTGAGCTTGTATTTTTTTTCCTTGCTCTTCTTATCCAAAGGACAATCTGGGCCATGTATCTTGGAGGCTGAGTTTTCCTAAGACCAAGGTTAGATATTGTTGTTTTCCATAGTGTGGCTCCCTGTATTCCTCTAATGGTAAAAGCTTTCCTCTCCTAGCTTCTCATTCCATTATTGAAGGCAAATTTTCATATTCCTTAAGGCCTACCTCAAACACAGCTTATTTATGAAATTCTCCCTCTTCCCCAGAGTTTGCTTTTTTTAATGCTGAAGGCTGAACTAGTTCATTTGTTTAGAGGCAATTTTTTGCAAATACTGTATTCTTTGTCATGTATGGTAACTGAAGTTTCTGTTCCTTAGCTTGTATTCAGCTAGTGTTTTGATAGAGATTACCTTGCACTTCAGGAGCACAAAGAGACAAACAAAGGACACCTCTCCCAGTATTTGCAGATTAGCTCTGTGCCAGGGCGCTCCTTCAACACTTAGGCTTGCACTGAACCTAGGATTCAGCCCAAAGTAAAAGCTTAGGTCTTAGCATGTGTCTCTGGTTGTGTGCATGATTTCCTAAATTACCAGGTATAAACTGCTGCTTTTGAAAATCCTAGGTTCACAAAGAAATTCTCCCAAGGTTTTTTCTCGTTCCTTAGTTGTTGTTGTTGTTGTTGTTGTTGTTTTTATGTTTTGACTATAATTTTTTTGTTCCCAGCATCTAAAGATTGTTAGTTTAGCTTGCAGTGTTTTCCAGTAAAGTCTACCATTTTTCTAGCTTGAGCCCCAAGTTAGGCAAAATAGATATGAGTGTCTTGCATTAGTTTTCCATGTAACCCCTAGACAGGTTGGAACATATATCCACAACAGTTTCTGAATAAGGTATGCTCTGCTCCCTTCTAGAACCAGGGGCCATGGTCTCACACTAGGAAAACAGACTGCTACTGTTTAGTGACCAAGACTACTGCCATACAGGAAAGGGGATGGAGTGAGGGCAGGTAAAAACATCACACAACAGTTTTATATTGCCTTTTTCTTGATTCACTGTTAGTTTGTTTACTGCAAACTTTCAATAGTTTTCTGAAGTTCTGACAAAGTTGATTTTGACAGTTTCTGCTTGTTTTTTGGTGTTTGGAGTGGGGGCTGAGCGTGGGATGAAAGTGGGGAGGTACCTACTCTACCATTTATGCTGATGTGACTCATTTATCTTTTATAATTACTTAATTAGCTAAACCAGTGCTTTTTATTTTTTGTGTGTGTAGACTTGAATTTCTGTCTGGGGTCATTTGCTTTCAGTCTGAATAACTTTCTGTAATATTTCTTGCAAGGAAATTCTGCTAGCAATGAATTCTCTGTTTTCATTTATTTGAGAATGCTTTTATTTTCTCTCCATTTTTAAAAATACAGCTTTGCTGAATATTGGATTTTTGGTTGTTCATTTTTTTCTTTGAGCACTTTGAATATGTTACCACACTGCTTTCTGATGTACAAAGTTTCTTATGTGAAGTCAGCTATTAACTTTATTGGTGCTCCCTTTTAAGTAATGAACCATTTTTCTTTTGCTGTTTTTAATATTTTCTCTTTTTTTGTCCTTAAGCCCTTTTACTATTATGTGACTATTTTCAGATCTCTATTTTTCTCATATTTGGAGTTCGCTGAGATATTTGAATGTGTAGATTAATGTTTTTCAAGAGTTTGGGGAAGTTTTGAGCCATTATTTCTTCAAATTTTTTTTATCCCTTTTCTCTCTCTTCTCTTTCTGTCACCCCCATTATGCATATATTGGTGCACATAATGCTCTTCCACATTTCTCTAAGGCTCTGTTCTTCTTTCTTGTTCTTCAGATTGCATAATCTCTATTAATCTACCTTTAAGCACACTAATTCTTTCTCTTGCCAGTTTAAATCTGTTGAGCTCCTCTAACAATTTTTTCATTTTAGTTATTGTACTTTTCATTTCCAGAATTTCCATATGGCTCTTTTAAAGTTATTATTTTTAATTGACAAATAATAATTTTATGTATTTATAGAGTACTGTGTGATGTTTTCATTAAAGTATACAAAAGTGGAATGACTAAATCAAGCTAAACCGTATCCATCACCTCACTTACTTATCATTTTTGTGGTGAGAGACATTTGAAATGTACTATCTTAGCAATTTTGAAATGTATACCACGTTATTATTAATTATAGTCACCACACTGTGCAATTGATTTCAAAAAGTTATTCTATATGGCTAAATGAAACTTTGTACCTTTTGACCAACATCTCCCCATTCCCTTCCTCCACCCAACCAGCCTCTGGTTATCCCCATTCTACTCTCTACTTCTGTGGGTTTAACTTTTTTATATTCCTCATGTAAGTGAGATCATGCGGTATTTTTCTTTCTCTGCCTAGTTTATTTCACTTAGTGTAATGTCCTCCAGGTTCATCGATGTTGTTGCAAGTGTCAAGATTTCCTTCTTTTTAAAGGCAGAACAGTATACAATTGTGTATATATACCACGATTTGTTTATTCATTCATTTATTGATAAACATTTAGGTTGATTCCATATCTTGACTATTGTGAATAATGCTTCAATGAACATGAGAGTGTATAGTTGCTGGCTGAATTACTTTAATACAGTCTGTTTTCCCCCGCAGTGAGAGGCCTGTGATGTTGCTCTTCATAGGATGCAGTTTGGGCATGCACACAGTTACATGACAATAATTTTACCAATCCTTTGTTTGACTCTTTCCCTGACAACACCCAGCAGAATATAAGCTCCACTAATTGCAGGCCCATTACTCTATTGCTTTAAATTTTAAAGTTCATTTTAGTACCATTTACTTATTTCAAGAATACTCTAACTTCTAGAGAAAAAAATGTAAGCGGTTGCAGAAATCATAGTGACATTTATCCTCAGATGAGTCAAAATACAATACTAAAAACCTTGAGAGTAAGCAGGTATGGCTTTAGCAGAGTGACCTTAGAATACTGATAATTGTTGTGTTCATGGTGATGGCAATAAAGGAGCAGTTAGATTAGAATTTTTGAAATTTCTATTTTAAAGAGATAAAAATTGTTAATAAATGAATGTTTCCAATGTTTCCTTCTTCCTGCTTGCTAAAGGGAATTCAAGCCTGGTATACCTTGCTTTCTTCTTTTCCTGCACACTAGAAAGAGGGTTTGCCTTATCAGACTCACTCTTGAATTTCTGTGACATAGAACAAATCAAGAGTAAAGAAGGAGGGTGAGAGAATAAGATATTAACAATAGGTACATAAAGGGAAGAGCTAGAGGGAATTATAAGGGGTTATGAGGAGAACTGTGATTTGTGAAGAAAATTGATGAAAGAGAATGGGACGTCTTAAGGAAGTATTGCTGTGTATGAATCCGTGTTCATAGTAGTACCGAAGCAGGATATTTCCCTGACCCCTTCACAGGTGTAAACTGGAGTGCACAGGTGCTGGCTGGGGTGAACTTCACTCACTCGCTGCTCCACCTCTTGTAGGAGGGGGAGCTCACGTGTGTGAGTGCAGGAACCAGGGTGAGTGCTTTTGGACACTAGCAGGATCAAATTTCATACCCACCCCATGGCAGCATCTAGGGGAGCATGCTTGCGACCCCTGAAGCCCCAGAGGAAGTGTTACAGTGCCCTTTTAGCTTTGCCATCCACAGATGGCTTAAGTATTAACAACTCAGTGGAGAGTTAGTATGACAGCCTTTTGTAACCACACTCATGGCACCTGAGCTCTTGTCCAGTGTCCAGGAAGAATGAGGTCACATGAATGAATTGAAGATGGTAAATGCGGGAGATTTTATTGCTGGTGAAAATAGCTCTCAGTGGGAAGGGGAGCTGAAGGGGATGGATGGGAAGATAATCTTCCCATGGAGTCTGGCCCTCCCCACCTGGACTCCTCTCTGAAGTTATGCCATCAAGCTTTCCCTCTGAAGTCAAGCTACTTCTCTGTGACATCCAACTGCAGTCCCCAGCATCCAGCTGCTTCTCTCTCTCACTGGTTGAGCCTGGGGCTTTCATGGGCACATGATGGGGGAACGGGGGGGGGGGTACATGGGTGGTTTTGGAAAAGGCAGCATTCAAGCTAGAAAGCAGGAATGTATGTTCTCACTTTAGGCCTCTATATCAGCCTTTTCAGTTTGAGGGTGGGAGTCTTGCTGCGAGCCTGCCCTCTTCTACCCCTATCAGTACTAGTTATTTTCCTTTTTTTTTTCCTGCAGATTTATTCTCTACCATTCTCTTCTCTGATTTGCACACCTGTAGGCTCTATATCTCCCAGGTCTCTAGTTGGGGCTTCTTCAGATTCGATCAATGGAAGGCACTAGCATGAGATCAAATAATGAGAAAAGAGAGATGTTGGGTATGGTATTGATTCCCTACCCCACAACTAACCTGGTTATGCTTTTGGCAGTGGCTTCATTCCTTTATTAAGTGTTAAAACTTCTGTTGAGAAGCCCTACTTTTATGGCTACAGTGTCCACTGAGTTTTAGTAACGCCACTCCTTGTCTTATTTCCTTCACTTCTGGACATGGTCCCAGCTTCCCTCTGTTATTAGTCCCCAGGCATGTCACTGTCTTTGTTGGTTTTCCCTACCCTGACTGTATCTTCATAAAAATGGCCCCTATATTAAACCTTCCTCAATTACACCATTTGAGCATTCTATCTATGTCCTGGTGAGACTCTAACTGATACAGCAATGTTTAAGCAATACAAATGATGGCCAAGCACGGTGGCTCATGCCTGTAATCCCATCCCTTTAGGAGGTTGAGGAGGGAGGATTGCTTGAGGCCAGGTGTTCAACATTACAGTGAGCTATGATTGCTGCGCTCAGTGACAAAGTGACACCTTGTCTGTAAAAACAATAAAAATAAATAAAAGTGAAAACTTGGCTTATTTTGAAATTTCTCTTGATTGCACAGACTGTTTTGGCCAGGATGCAACTCTAGGACTAAACACATGAATAGCAACCTTGTAAGTGTCTTACAATATGGGGTAATTTTAGCCTCTTATGTAAAGTTCTATAACTCTAACGATGAAAGAGGCATGAGAGAATGAATTATGTTTCTGGCAGGGCTCTGAGGTAACACTGGATAAATTTAGAAGAGAAATAGATAGATTCCATAGTTATTGCTGTATCTGCAGGCTTCATGATTTTAGATATGTAATTTCATTTCCTAATGGCTCTGACTTGCCTTAATGAAGTCAGCTAATGCTTTCTTTTAATTTTAATAGAAACTAATTTTATTTCCTCCTTGCCTTTCTAAATTATAATTTCTCCTCCATCACCAAAAGAGCTATGGTGACATATGTCGGCTGCCTGGATGCCTAGAATCAGTACTTAGTAGGTTTTAACCATAATATATAGCTACAGAATATAATACTTATTAAGAGATGCTGATGCACATAGCAACCTTGTGGCAATGTTTGATTCCAAACAGACAATTCAGGAGCCACACTTATAATTGTAGCCCTTTCGGTAACATTTTCGGCTGTTCCTGATGATTGGTTGTTAGCACAGTATGACCAATGAGAAGGCAGTTGCTTTCCTTGGCTCTCTATATCTTCACCTCTTTCCTTCTTTATACAGGACTTTCTGTTTTGCCCAGTAGGCACATTCATGAGGAGCTGCATATGGAGAAAGATTATTCTAAAATGCACTATTGAAAGAAAATCCTGGTGTGAATCTTTTCTATAAAGAAATGGCTTCTAATTTATCTTCAAGCAAATTCAACATAGGAAATACCAATTTTACATAATAAATTGTGGTATATTTGTAACATGTTTGCTTTATCTCAGCAGTTCTTAGAGCATTTGGAGAGTCTAGCTAGGAAAACAACTGGACTCTCATAAGCATTTGCATCTTTCAGCTATTTTTTGAATTAAATTATTTGTAATATCTGGGCTTTTGGCCACCACTTTGGTTTGTCTGGGAAGAATCTTTATGGCTTATCCTAGGCAAGGCAAATAGGGCAGCCTATTTGGCAACACTGCTGTCTGCATCCCTTCTAGCAGAGATATTTATCTCTTGATCTTCCTTTCCTACGTACTCAGAAAAGGCTGCCCACAATGATTTTTAGCTCAGCTTTTCAATTCCTAGACTTCTCCGATGAGTCAGTATGAGCTCTTCATGAATGGAGATCATCATGCATCTGGAGCAAAGCTGGAAGACCACTGAGCCTCCCATCAGAGCATAACTTACCCTGACAAGCCCACATCCTGTCAAGCCGATCTGGCTGAAGTTTTCAGAGCACACATACACAGAGGAGACCAAGGAGCCTTTAGAAGTTATTAATTTTCCCTCCTGCCTCTTGTAACAGCATATTAAATGTTCTGGTTTAATGAGTTGTTTATTTTAACCTCCCGCCTATAATCCCCAGATTGTTATACAAGAGCCTTTCCAAACCCAGAAGGCAAAAATGCTTTGTCTCTAGTTACAGTCGCAAAAAAAGAAGTGCCATGCCTAACCATCCTCCACTTTCTGGCCTTCCTAGGCCCATGTTTTTGTCTGTGTCTTAAGTTCTTATACTCTAAGAGGCCAAGAAAAAATGAGAGCAAAGTGGAAAGTGAATAACCGCTTACTGAGCACTTATTATGTGATAGACTCTTGTGCTAGGGGCTTTACATATAGCTTTTTTGTTAATCCTCATTAAACCTTAGTTTATAGGTGCTATTACTAGTTCCATTTGACAAATGAGAAGACTAAAGTCAACTTGATTGAAGTCACAAAATATACATTCAATGGCAGACCTGGGATCTGAACTCAGGTTTATCTGAATCCAAAATCTGTACATTTCTCAACATACCAAGATACCTCCCACTTTTTAAAGCACCCATCTCTCTGAGTTTCCTGTCCATTTTGAACTGGCTTCTTATGACTGAACAATGTCCCTGACAACATTACCTTAAAGTATAAAATATGTTTACAGCCCATCTCCCTGCCCCTTGTTAGGACTTCACTTACAATATGAGATGATGTGCAGGAATCATGAACTTTAATACACTGCCAAGATCCTCCTGTACTTGCTTATAGAAATGGATTTAATATTCTATTTTAGAATCAGAATGTTTGCATTTTTCATGCTACTTTTCTTACACTCACAGCCTCTCCCACACTCACACCTCAGACTGAACTGGTGTTGGCATTGTTCTGTGGTGCTTCTCCTCCTCACCGAATAACCATGAGCTGGAGTGAAAAGGCAGCAGGAAACTAGTTATGGCCATGTGACCAAAGATACTAAATGCTTCTAAATCTCAAGGAACCAGCTAGGGTCTGGGTTTTACCCTAAAGTTTGTCAACCTTTCTAAGGTTGCCACTGCTAACCTCTAGGTACTACTGTTGCTTTAGCCACATCACTTATTATAGGTGCTGTTCAGAAACACCCACTCAGAATGTCCCTGCTGCCACTTGAAGTTTCCTGAACTTCTTTTGGCTGTATGGCTTTCTGCATAGCTAGAGCTTCCAGGGTCTCCTGGTTTTGGTGGAGGTTGAGCAGCCATGAGAACTCCCTGCAACTGGTGATAAGAGAAGACAGAGCTGATGAGGAGTGAATTAATAGGCTCCCCCTGGACCTCCTAACCCATCTGGCAGCGGTTATTAGTTCTTTTAACTTATATGTACCCCTTAACCAAGTGTTCTCTAGTTTATTAACTTAGTCAGGCCTTAAATAGCTGGCAACATTGGGCTATCAAATGTAAGATAGGGGAAATTTTCATCATGTGACCCTTTCAGACCTCCCAAGTGACTCTATGGAAGAGGCCTTCACAGCCATAAAGTGTATCAGGGAAAATCAAGACAGATCAGGAAATTTTGTTTCAAAAATCCCCTTAAAGAAATATGATGGCCTAATTAGACACTGGCCAATTAGAATGGATGCAAACAATAGGTAGGGAAGTACAGGAGTGTATTAGCCAAACGTCAGCCATGTTGGGAGTTATTATTATTTTACTGATAAGGAAGATATGTGATCAAGAAAGACTGGAAACATGCTTTAGCAGTCATCTAGCTAACCCTTTGCTTTTAAGGATTAGGTATAAACTTAATTTTTTAGTCTTCCCAAGGCTCTGCCAAGACCTGTCTTGGTGAAACTTTGCTGGCTGTGAGCAGAACATTTAACAAAAGACAGTGGAGCTTTTGGCTGTTTCTCTAGATGTCTTTCTTCCTTATCACTCTTTTATTCTCTATAAACTGACCACTGATTCTATGCGAATTTCTGGAATCAACCTACGTGTCTGTTTTGTTGTTGTTGCTTTTTTTTTCTGTAAACTCCTCAGTTGGTGATTATGGCTGTGCTGCTACAAACTAGTGGCATATTGACTCAAGTGTCAATAAGGAAGGTTTACATATCATTCAGTCTCTTGCTGACAGGTAGTACTGCGTTCAAACATATGGCAATGCTTTTTTTTTTCAGCAACAGATGCCTATTTAGATACTTGAAAAACCTTGTAGGCACATAGTAGGTGTATATATTTATGAGTTACATGAGATATTTTGATACAGGCATGTAGCACATAATAATCACATCAGGGTAAATGGGGTAGCCATCATCTCAAACATTTATCCTTGGTGTTACAAATAATCCAATTATACTCTTTCAGTTATTTTTTTTTTTTTTTTTTTTTTGAGACGGAGTCTTGCTCTGTCGCCCAGGCTGGAGTAGTGCAGTGGCCAGATCTCAGCTCACTGCAACCTCCGCCTCCCGGGTTCACGCCATTCTCCTGCCTCAGCCTCCGGAGTAGCTGGGACTACAGGCGCCCGCCACCTCGCCCGGCTAGTTTTTTGTATTTTTTAGTAGAGACGGGGTTTCACCATGTTAGCCAGGATGGTCTCGATCTCCTGACCTCGTGATCCGCCCGTCTCGGCCTCCCAAAGTGCTGGGATTACAGGCTTGAGCCACCGTGCCCGGCCTCTTTCAGTTATTTTAAAATGTAACATTAAATTATTTTTAATTACAGTCACCCTGTTTTGCTAGCAACTACTAGGTCTTATTCACCCTTTCTAACTTTTATTGTACCCCTTAACCATCCCCACTTATTACCTACTCATGCCCACTACCCTTCCTAGCCTCTGATAAACTTTCTTTTATTCTGTATCTCCATTAATTAAATTATTTTGATTTCTAGCTGCCACAAATAAGTGAGAACATGTGAAGATTGTCTTTGTGTGCCCAGGTTACTTCACTTAACATAATGACATCTAGTTTCATCCATGTTGTTGCAAATGACAAGATCTTACGGTTTTATGGCTGAATACTAAGTACTCCACTGTGTATTTGTCCTATATTTTCTTTATCCATTCATCTGTTGATGGACACTGAGGTTAAATCCAAATCTTGGCTGCAATGAATTGTGCTATAATAAACGTAGAAGTGTATCTCTTTGATCTGCTGATCTCCTTTCTTTTGGATATTATCTAGGAGTGCGATATGTTGGCTGTATTTTTAGTTTTTTGAGAAACCTCCAAACTTTTCTCCGTAGTGGTTGTACTAGTTTACATTTCCACCAACAGTGTATGAAGGTTTCCTTTTCTCCACATCCTTACCAGCATTTCTTACTGCTGACTTTTGGATATAAGCCATTTTAACTGGGGTGAGATGATATTGCATTGTAGTTTTGATTTGCATTTCTCTGGTAATCAACGATATTGAGCACTTTTTTATGTACTTCTTTGCCATTTGTATGTCTATTGAGAAATATCTATTTAGTTCTTTTGCCCATTTTTAATTGGATTATTAGCATTTTTTCCTATAGAGTTGTTTGAGCTACTTACATATTCTGGTTATGAATTATTAACCCCTTGAGAGATGGATAGTTTACAGATATTTAATCCCATTCTGTGTGTTGTCTCTTCACTTTGTTGATTGCTTCCTTTTTTTGCAGAGACTTTTTAACTTGATGTGCTCCAATTTGCCTATTTTTGCCTTGGTTACCTGTGCTAATGGGGTATTACTGAAGAAATCTATGCTTAGTCCAGTGTCCTGTAGAGTTTCTCGAATGTTTCCTTGTAGTAGTTTCATGGTTTGGGTTCTTAGATTTAAACCTGTAATCCATTTTGATTTGATATTTGTATATAGTGAGATATAGGAGTCAAGTGTGATTCTTCTGCATATGGATGCCTAGTGTTGCCAGTACTATTTATTGAAGAGGCTGTCCTTTCTCTGATATATGTTCTTGGCACCTTTGTCAAAACTAGCTCACTGTAGATGTATGGATTTATCTCTGGCTTATCTATTCTGTTCCACTGATTTATGTGTCTGTTTTTATGCCAGTACCATGCTGTTTTGTTTATTATAGCTCTGTAGTATAATTTAAAGTTAGGTATTATTTCTGGGCTTTCTATTATGTTCCATTGGTCTCTGTGTCTGTTTTTGTACCAGTGCCATGCATCTAATCTCTGACAAAATGAAGAAAAAGAAGCAACTGGGAAAGGACTCCCTCTTCAGTAAATGGTTCTGGGATAACTGGCTTGGCATTTGCAGAAGATTGAAACTGCACCCATTCATTACACCATACACAAAAATCATCTCAAGATGGCTTAAAGACTTAAATGTAAAACCTAAAACTGTAAAAAACCCTGGAAGATAACCTAGGAAATACCATTCCTGACATAGGACCAGGCAAAGATTTTGTATTAGTGTGTTCTCACACTGCTAATAAAGACATACCTGAAGCTGAATAATTTCAAAGGAGAGAAGCTTAATGGACTCACAGTACCACATGGCTGGAGGGCCTTCACAATCATGGCGGAAGGCAAAGGAGAAGCAAAGGCGTATCTTACATGGCAGCAGGCAAGAGATCATGTGCAGGAGAACTCCCCTTTATAAAACCAACAGATCTCATGAGACTTAGTCACTGTCGTGAGAACAGCATGAGAAAACTCTACCCCCATGATTCAATTACCTCACAGTGAGTCCCTCCCATGACATGTGGGGTTATGGGAGCTACAATTCAAGATGGGATTTGAGTGGGGACACAGCCAAACCAAACCATGTTATTCCACCCCAACCCCTCCCAAATCTCATGTACTTACATTTCAAAACCAATTTTGCCTTCCTGACAGTCTCCCAAAGTCTTAACTCATTTCAGCCTTAACTCAAAAGTCCACAGTCCAAAGTCTCACCTGAGACAAAGCAAGTCCCTTCTGCCTAGGAGCCTGTAAAATCAAAAGCAATTTAGTTACTTCTTAGATACAATGGCGGTACAGGCATTTGGTAAATACACCCATTCCAAATGGGAGAAATTGGCCAAAACAAAGGGGCTACAGGCCCAATTCAAGTTCTAAATCCAACAGGGCAGTCATTAAATCTTAAAGTTCTAAAATGATCTCCTTTGACTCCATGTCTTATATCCAGGGCATGCTGATGCAAGAGATGGGCTCCCACAGGCTTGGGCAGCTCCACCTCTATGGTTTTGCAGGGTACACCCCTGCTCCTGGCTGCTTTTACAGGCTGACATTGATTGTCTTTGACTTTTCCGGGTGCACAGTACAAGCTGTTGGTGGATCTACCATTCCAGGGTGTGGAGGACGGTGGCCTTCTTCTCCCTGCTCCACTAGGCAGTGCCAAAGTAGGGACTCCTGCAAATTCCTGCAGCCAGCTTGAATTTCTCCCCAGAAAATGAGATTTTCTTTTCTATTTCATTGTTAGGCTTCACATTTTCCAATCTTTTATATTCTGCTTCCTCTTGAATGCTTCGCTGCTTAGAAATTTCTTCCCCCAAATACCCTAAATTATCTCTCTCAAGTCGAAAGTTCCACAAATCTCTAGGGCAGGGGCAAAATGCCACCAGTCTCTTTGCATAGCAAGAATGATCTTTACTCCAGTTACCAACAAGTTCGTCTTCTCCATCTGAGACCACCTCAGCCTAGATTTATTGTCCATATCACTATCAGCATTTTGATCAAAGCCATCCAACAAGTCTCTAGGAAGCTCCAAACTTTCCCCCATTTTCTTATCTTTTACTGAACCCTTTAAACGTTCCAACCTCTCCCTATTACCCAGTTCCAAAGTCACGTCCACATTTTCAGGTATCTTTACAGTAGTGCCCTACTACCTGGTACCAGCTTACTGTATTAGTCTGTTCTCATGCTGCTCATAAAGACATATCCGAGACTGGGTAATTTATAAAGGAAAGAGATGTAATGAACTCACAGTTCCATATGGCTTGGTAGGCCTCACAATAATGGCAGAAGCCAAAGGAGAAGCAAAGTCATGTCTTACATGGTGGCAGGCAAGAACAGCATAGGAAAACCCTGGCCCCATGATTCAATGACCTCCCACTGGGTCCCTCCCATGACAAGTGGGGATTATGCAAGCTGTAATTAATGATGAGATTTGGGTGTGGACACAGCCAAACCAAACTACATCTGATTTAATGATGAAAACATGAAAAGTAATTGCAATGCAAACAAAAAATGACAAATGGGATCTAACTAAACTAAAGAGCTTCTGCACAGCAAAAGAAAATATCAGCAGATTAAACAGAGAACCTACAGAAAGGGAGAAAATTTTTGCAAACTCTGCATCCAAAGAAGGTCTAGTAGCCAGAATCTTATAAGGAATGCAGATGAATTTGCAAGCAAAAAACAACCCCATTTTTAAAAAGTGGACAAAGGGCTTAAACAGATACTTTTCAAAAGAACACATGCACATGGCCAGTATGCATATGCAAAAATGCCCAACATCACTAGTCATTAGATAAATGCAAATCAAAACCACCATGATATACAATCTCATGCCAGTCAGAATGGCTATTATTAAAAAGTCAAGGGGCAGGTGTGGTGGCTTTGGCCTGTAATCCCAGCACTTTGGGAGGCCGAGACAGGCAGACCTTGAGGTCAGGAGATTGAAACCATCCTGGCTAACACAATGAAACCCTGTCTCTACTAAAAATACAAAAAATTAGCCAGGCAAGGTGGCGCACACCTGTAGTCCCAGTTACTCAGGAGGCTGAGGCAGGAGAATCGCTTGAACCTGGGAGGTGGAAGTTGCAGTGAGCCGAGATCGCACTACTGCACTCCAGTCTGGTGACAGAGAGAGGCTCTGTCAAAAAAAAAAAAAAAAAAAAAAAAGTAAAAAAATAACAGATGCTGGTGAGGTTGTGGAGAAAAGGGAAGGCTTTTACACTGCTGGTGGTAGTGTAAATTAGTTCAGCTATTGAGGAAAGTAGTATGGCGATTCCTCAAAGAACTTAGAATACCATTTGACCCAGAAAGCCCACTATTTGGTGTATGTCATCGTAAAGACACTTGCATGCATATGTTCATCACAGCACTATTCACAATAGCGAAGATATGAAATCACCCTAAATGCCCATCAATGGTAGAGTGAATAAAGAAAATGTGGAACACATACACCATGGTATACTATGCGGCCATAAAAACAATGAAATCATGTCCCTTGCAGCAACATGAATGGAGCTGGAAGCCACTGTCCTAAGCAAACTAATGCAAGAAAGAAAAACAAATACCACATTTTCTCATAAGTGGTAGCTATAATATGAGAACACATAGACACAAAGAGGGGAAGAGCAGACACTGAGGCCTACCTGAGCTTGGAGGGTGGGAGGAAGGAGAGGAACAAAAAACTACCTATTGGATACTAGGCTCTTTACAACGGTAACAACGTAGTCTGTACACCAAATCCCCTAGACACTCAGTTTACCTATATAACAAACCTGCACCTGTACCCCGAAGCTCAAATAAAACTGATAAAAATTACTGATCAGAAAAGACTTTCAAAAATAAAGTCTGTTTATGATGAATCATCTTTTTGATGTACTGTTGAATTTGGTTTGCTAGTATATTGTTGAGGATTTTTGCATCAATATTCATCAGGAATAGTGCCCTATAGTTTTCTTTCCTTTGACGTGTCTTTGGTTTTGGTATCACAATAATATTGTCCTCATTGAATGAGTTTGGAAATAGTCCCTCTCCCTCTGTTTTTCAGAGTAGTCTCAGTAGGATTGGTATTAGCTCTTTAAACGCTTGGTAGAATACAGCAATGAAGCCATAGGGTCCTGGACTTTTCTTTACTGGGAGACTTTTTTATTATGGCTTTGATCGTATTACTTGTTATTGGTCTGTTGAGGTTTTCTTTATTTCTTCATGGTCCAAACTTTGTAGGTTTATGTGTATGGGAATTGATCCATTTCCTCTGGATTTTCCGATTTGTTGGCATACACTTGCTAATAGTTGCCACTAATGATCCTTTGAATTTCTGAAGTATCAGTTGTAATGTCTCCTTTTTCATTCATCATTTTATTTATTTGAGTCTTCTCTCTTTTCATATTTAGCCTGGCTAAAGGTTTGTCAATTTTATTTATCTTTTCAAAAAACCAACTTATAGTTTCATTGATTTTTTCTACTGTTTTCTTCATTTCAAATTTGTTTATTTCTGCTCAGTTCTCTATTACTTATTTTCTTCTACTAATATTGGGTTTGCTTTGCTCTTGCTTTTCCAGTTCTTTAAGATACATCTTAGGTTATTTATTTAAAGTTTTTAGTTTTTCTTGAGGTAGGCACAGCTATAAATTTCCCTCTTAGTATTGCTTTAACTGTATTCCATAGGATTTAGTATGTTTTGTTTCCATTGTCATTTGTTCCAAGAAACTTTTCATTTTCTTTCATAATGTTTTCATTGACCCACTGGTCCTTCAGGAACATACTGTTTAATTTCCATTTGTTTGTATAGTTTCCAAAATTCCTTTTGTTATTGAATTCTAGTTTTATTCAATTGTGGTCAGAGAAGATGCTTGATATTATTTCAATTTTTTGAATGTTTTAAGACTTGTTTTATGACCTAACATATGGTCTGTCCTTGAGAATGATCCATGTGCTGAAGAGAAAAATGTGTATTCTGCAGCCATTGGATGAAATGTACTGTAAATGTCTATTAGGTCCATTTGTTCTATAGTGCAGATTAAGTCCAATGTCTCCTTGCTGATTTTCTCTCTGAAAGATTTGGCCAGTGCTGAAAGTGGAGTGTTGGAGTGTCCAGCTATTATTGTACTGGGGTCTGTCTCTTTAGCTCTAATAATATTTTCTTTATATATCTGAGTGCTCCAGTGTTGGGCACATATATATTTAAAATTGTTATATTCTCTTGTTGAATTAACCCCTTCTTAACTTAACTTCTTAAGTTTTTACCTTGAAATCAATTTTGTCTGATATAAGTATAGCTGCTTCTGCTCTTTTTGGGTTTCCATTTACATGGAATATCTTTTTCCATCCCTTCATTTTCAGTCTACGTGTATCTTTATAACTGAAGTGTGTTTCTTATGGCAACAGATCATTGGGTCTTACTTTTTTTTATCCATTCAGCCACTCTGTCTTTTCACTGGAGAGTTTAGTCCATTTACATTCTATGTTATTACTGATAAGTAAGCACTTACTCTTGGCCATTTTTTATTTTGTTTTCTGGCTGTTTTGTCATCTTCTTTTCCTTTTTCCTTTTCTTCCTGTATCCCTTTTAGTGAAGGTGATTTTCTCTTAAATTATGATTTAATTCTTTATTCTTTATTTTGTGTATCCATTACATAATTTTGATTTTGTGTTACCCTGAGCCTTAGAAAATACTACCTTATAACCCATTATTTTAAGCTGATAACAATATAACAACGCTTGCATAAACAAACAAACAAGCAAAAAAAAAAAAAAAAAAAAAAAAAAAAAAAACTAATGAAAACCACATGCCTTAACTTTGTCCCACAATTAACTTTTTGTTTTTATTTTTATCTTATTGTATTGTCTATGTCTTGAAAAGATGTCATAGTTATTATTTTAAATTGGTTTATCTTTTAGTCTTTACACTTAAGGTAAGGCTGGTTTACACACCACAATTACAGTGTTATAATATTCTGTGTTTTTCTGTGTACTTACTGATACAAGTTTGTTTTGTACCTTCGGATGACCGCTTATTGCTCATTCACATATTTTTCTTTCTTATTGAAATACTCCCTTTAGCATTTCTTGTAAACATTCTGGTATTGATGAAATCTCTCAACTTTCGTTTGTCTGGAAAACTATTTATTTTTCTTTTATGTCTGAATGATGTTTTCATTGGATATACTATTCTAGGGGAAAAGTTTGTTTTTCCCTTCAGTACTTTAAATATGTCATGCCATTCTCTCCTGGCCTATAAGGTTTCCACTGAAATGTCTGCTGCCAGACATATTGGAGCCTGATTACATGTTATTTGCGTCCTTTCTCTTGCTGCTTTTAGGACCCTTTCTTTATCCTTGACTTTTGGGAGTTTGATTACTGAATGCCTTGAGGTAGTCTTCTTTGGGTTAAATCTACTTAGTGTTCTATAACCTTCTTGTACTTGGATATTGATACATTTTTCTAGTTTTGGTATGTTCTCTGTTATAGTGTTTTGAATAAACCTTATACCCCTATCTTTTTCTCTATCTCCTGTTTAAGGCCAGTAACTCTTAGATTTGTCCTTTTTGAGGATATTTTCTAGATCATGTAGGCATGCTTCATTGTGTTTTTATTTTTTTCTCTTTTGTCTCCTGTGACTGTGTATTTCCAAATAGACTGTCTTCAAGCTTCCTAATTCTTTCATCTGCTTGATCTAGTCTGGTATTAAAAGACTGATTCATTTTTCAGTATGTCCATTGCGTTTTTCAACTCTAGAATTACTGCTTGCTGCTCTTAAATTAGTTCAATCTTTTTGTTAAATTTATCTGAGAGAAATCTGAATTCATTCTCTGTCTATCTTGAATTTATTTGCATTCCCTCAAAACAGTTACTTTGAATTCTGTCCAAAATTCACATATCTCTGTTTCTCCAGGATTCGTCCCTGGTGACTTATTTAGTTTGTTTGGTGAGATCCTGTTTTCCTGAATGGTTTTGATGCTTGTGGGTGTTTGCCCGTGTCTGGGCATTAAAGAGTTAGGTATTTATTGTAGTTTTCACAGTCTAGGCTGGTTTGTACTCTTTCTTCTTCACAAGGCTTCCCAAATATTTGAAATAACATGGATGTTGGGATCTAAGCTGTATCTGCTTTAGGACCTCAAGCCCAGTAATGCTGTCATTCTTGCATATTGATAGAGGTACTGCCTTGATGGTCTTGGACAAGATTTGGAAGAATTATCTGGATTACCAGGCAGAGACTCATGTTCTCTTCCCTTACTTTCTCCCAAACAAATAGAGTCTCTCTCTATTCTGAGCCACCTGGAGCTGGGTATGGAGTGAACAAACATCCCTGTTGCTTCTACCACTAGAACTGCATTGAATCAGACTTGAAGCCAGCATGGCACTGGGTCTCACCCAAGGCTCACTGTAACCACTACCTGGCTACTGCCTATGTTCACGTAAGGCCCTGGGGCTCTACAATCATGAGATGGTGAAGGCATCCAGGTTTGTTTCCTTCCCTTCAAGGCAGTGACTTCCCTTAGGCTCCAGGCAGGTTCAGAGGGGCTGTACAGGAGCCAGGGAATGCAGTAAAATGCTTTAGAGATCTACCTGGTGTTCTATCATAATGCAGCTGAGGTGGCACTGAAACAAGATGCTGTCCTTCCCAGTCTTCCTTCCTTCCCCTCTCCCAGAGGTCCAGAGGGGAGGTCTAGAAATGCCATCCAAGAGCCAAAGCCTGGAATTGAGGATCCAGAGAGCCAGCTTGGTGCTGCACTCCCTTATGGCTGAGCTGGTACCTAAGGTGCAAGAAGTCCCCTTTACTTTTCCCTCCACTTTCCTCAATCAGAAAGAGTCCCTCCCCTTAGCCACCACAGCTAGGCAGGGAATATGCTAAGTCTCACTTGAAGCCAGCAAGTCTCAGAGTCTCACCTGAGGCCCATGGCATACTACCTAGGTGTCACTGCTAGTTATTCAGAGTCCAAGGGCCCTTTAGTCAGCAGGTGATGGATCCTCCAAGGACTGGGGCCTTCCCTTCAAGACACTGGGTTCTCTTTCAGTCCAGGGTGTGTCTAGAAATGTCATCTGGGAGCTAGGGCCTGGAAAGTGTGCCTGATGACTCTCACTGGTGTCCTATCCTACTGTGGCTGAGCTGAAATCCTTTGCAAGACAAAGTCCTCTTTAATATTTCCTCTCCTCTCCTCAAATAGAAGGAAATGATCTCTTTTGAAGCCACAAGCTTTGCGGCCTGGAGTTGGGGGAGGGGTGTTGCAAGCACTCCCTTAGCTGCTCTGACTGTATCTCAGTAGATCATGTGCCCCTCAAGTCCACTGGCTCTGAGCCAAGTTCAGCACTAGGACTGGCTTTGGAGTTCCGGTTTTTGTGTCTCAGACTGCCTTTCAAGTTTATGTAGGATCCCAAAGCACTTTAACCCATGGTGGCATGGTTTGCCAGAACTCAAGTTATAACCACTGTGATGGGTGAGTCCTTGTGGCTAGGGCTGGTTTAAATGTTCCCTCTATGGATGGGTGTCAGCTGAGTTCCACGAGGTTTTGCTTTCTGCTGCGACAGAGTGGCAGTGAATTCAATGCCAAATTTCATAATCGCTGCACTCTCCTCCTAAATGCACAGATTCTCACTCTATACCACGTGGCCACTGCTGGAGGGGTGGGGAGGGATGGTGTCGTGATTCAAGACTGTCTTTTCTACTCTCTTTAGTGCATCTTTCAGTGATATGAAGTTAAAACCAGGTACTGTGAGTGCTCATCTGATTTTTGGTTCTTATGAAGGTGCTTTTTTTTGGTGTATTAATAGAGAGTTGTTATATTTTGTGTTCCTGTAGCGGTGATAATTGGTGGAGCCTGCTATTCTGCCATCCTTCTCCATCCCTCCTGTAACAGTTTTGTCACTTCTCTTCATATTTCCCCATGGCTTTCAGTGAGTGCCACCCATCCACCTATCCCTGAGAAGAAAAAAAATACTTGATGTTTCCTTCTTTCACTCTTCCCTTTATCTGACAATCTCTTTTTTTCAGTTTCCTGTTGTTAGTAACAAGGAACAACAGGACAGTACTTCACAAACAAAATCTCCAATTCCCTCACAGTTCTCCTGTCTTCTCAAACTCTCAAAAATTTTTTGCTGACTTTGCCCTCTAAGTGTTCAAAGGCAACCGGCGAACAATATGAATAGAGGGAAGAGATACCACGTCTATAAAGGCAAACACAAGAACAGTGCAGAGGAAAGAAACCAGTGACTGGGAAAGTGGAGCTTCTTTATCTTATTTCTAAAGTGTGGCTATGATTAGTGTTGAAAACTTAGAGAGTTCCATGGCAGAAATTTGAGATTCATAGGTTTTTGCCTGTCTCTGCCCCCAGTACTTTATCACTGTGAGGCCTTGTCAGAGCTCCACTCTTTTGTATCATTCATAATCTGCTGTAGGTCTTGAAGAGCCACAGAGCTAATGTGATTCTCTAGCCTTGAATCACTAAAATTGAGCCAAAAAATGAAAACAGACTGTCTCATTAGTAAACCTTACTAATACACATATACAATTGTTCCCCTGATTCATTTTAAAAGAAATTAATAGTCCATGCATTCAGGAAAGACTAACCCTAACAACTTTAATAAGAATATAAGTAAGGCACATAATCATATATTTCAAGACTTTAGTATAATGAACCTGGCTTGAGACTTCCTTTGGTGTTTACCATGTACCTATGTCACTCCACTGCTTCATGATTAGAATGAATAATACATGGGCAAAGAAAACTGAATGTTATGATAGGAAGGAGCCAACAGGGAGTCAAGACTCCAATCTCAACAAATCAATGACGGTATTATTTAATGACTGTTTTCAAATATTTATACTTGTCAAGGAGACCTCCTTATTGTGCTTTTTCTTTTTTTTTTCTGAAAAGCATATTAGGAGAGTTGACCAATTTGTTTTTCCTCTACCTTTTCCCCACATTTCCAATTAATTTAATGCGATAGCTATAACTGCTTAACCTTTCTGAGGTGAAGATGCTGTTCAATCATTTAACATCCAATATATAATACATTGATTACCTATGTCTTCTATCTAAATCAGAATAGATAACTCAGTACATTTTCAGATAATTTAAAATATTTTCACTTTCCTGCCACCTCCATTCCATATATAGATCAGAAAATAAGATTAGTAGCAATTCAGTGGCAGAGTCAGAATTAGAGCTCTGATGTCCTGATTACCAGGCAAGCAGTATTCACAATGTTCAACATTGCTTACCAGAGAGGTTCCCAAGAAGTAAGATATTCAGCCTTCCCTGCAAGGGATCTATTTGACACTTGTTGACAGTTACCAAAGTGCTTCACATTTCACTGGAGGTTATTATGCCTTCAGTGAGGTATTTTGGAAAGGAGCTTCAGAATAGCTAGCACAACCTCTAAAACAAGCATCAGTTAGTTACCTTGACAATACCTTGATTTTCTCTGTTAGAGCACTGATAAAAATCAACAAAAGATTAAAGTTGGTAAGAATTAACATATGGATGTTCATTTGAAAGCATCGATAATAAGAAAATGAAGAACAATTTTATTTTAGTAGAAAACATTTCTTTTGACAATATGCACATTAAGATACCTATATATAAGAATATATTAAAGTTCTATGTAGTTTTACCAAATGGTAATACAAGTAAAATCTGAGTGGCAGGATTCCAGGTGGATGATATTTTTTCTTTTGTACTTCTGTATCTTCCAAATGCTCTATAATGACAATGAATTGTTCTAGTGATTAGAAAAACTTTTTAATTGTTTTAAGAGTTGAGATAAATATGTATCATACATAGGATTGGGAACGACTGAGCTATGCCCCCATTAGTAAGTGGTTCTCCCATAGAGTGAATATTCTTTTTTGTGTCATACAAATGAAGCATATTTATGTACTAATACCTTAACTTTAATGCTAGGTAATTTATTTTCAATATTCTAGCACATATATAGTGTGCTCTCAGGCATCTCTCTCTTATCACTTGTGTAGGTCAACTGCCATCGACCTAATGCATATACACATATTGACTGATTTTAGGACTTGCCTAGTTAGATGTATGTTCTTACAAGAAGCTACTTAATTATTTTATTTTTCACACATCTATTAAGTTGGCACTATGGTCCAAATAGAAACCATTTTGCTACGTTTCAATGTTATCTGGTTTTAATGAGTCTCTGAGGTCTCTGAATAGATTTTACTGCCAAATGTGATTCAGCCAAACACTGCAAGTGAAACATTGAACTTGGGGCATTTTATCTGCCAATCGACTTCTGCCTGGAGTAGCAGCTTATACATTTGGAAGATTGTCAAATGACAAATTCTTAAAGCTTTACCACAAGACGACCCAAATGAATTCAATGTGGTATTGCTGCTCTTGGTTCAAAACAGTTGCATATATTCATCCTCACCTAAGTGCTACAAAAATATTCCATACCTACATTTAATAAGTGAATTGATTCAATGGGTTCAAGTTCTAGTTAACTGCTATTAAATAATATTTCTGTGAACAATAATTGTGGGAGGTGATACTATAATATTTGCTTTCAAGTTGCTTACAAACAGGTTGAAAGAAACAGCCCTCTAGAATGTCTAATAAATGTGTACAGAGGAGATGGGTGATTGCATTTTAGATGGGAATCACAAGAACAAAAGGAAGTTATTCTTCATCATGTCACCAAATAAAACAATGAGGGAAATCAGCTAAATTTTTGCAGCAGCCCGTGTCTGAAGTGATACAGGCCCAGATTAAGGTGGTGAAAGTACAAAATGGAGACACCAGAGCATTATAATGGAAGAAAAACAACCAGCTTAGTGATTAATTAATCATGGTGAGAGGAAATTAAAGGTCTCAATGATGGTTTAACATTCCTGAATGACCTAAAGGAGAAACGGCCTTTTGTCAGACATATGAAAATCAGGAGTCAGATCTATTATGTGGGTAGGATGATGAGATGAATTATGTTGAAATTCATCAATCTGGTAGATAAAGGGTATTCTGTGAAAAATGATGGAACTGGATTTTTATGTGGCATTTTACAATGCGATGTGGTTTAGATGTTCTGTCCCATCCAAATATCATAGTGAAATGTGACCTCCAAAGTTGGAGGTGGGCCTAGTGGGAGGTGTTTGGGTCATGGTGGGCAGATACTTCATGAATGGTTTGGTGCTACCTTTGTGATAATGAGTGAGTTTTTGTTCTGAGTTCATGTGAGATCTGGTTGTTTAAGAATGTGCCACCTCCCCGCTCTCTCTTGTTCCCTTTCTTGCCATGTGATTTGTTGGATCCTCCTTTGCCTTCTGCTATGACTGAAAGCTTCCTGGGCCTCACCAGAAGCTAAGCAGATACCGGTGTCATGTTTATTGACAACTTGCAGAACTGTGAGCCAGTTAGACCTCTTTCCTTTATAAATTACCCAGCCTCGGGTGTTTCTTTATAGCAACACAAAAAAATGGACTAACACTCAAAGTCTTTCCTAGTATACTCTGTATAAGATGAATAAATTGGGACCAGACAACAACTCTGTGTGTGTGTTTGTGTGTGTGTGTGTGTGTATGGCTAAACAGAATTTATTCTAACTAATATATCAGTGTTAACTCATCTCTGATAGGTCTCTATCTTCTACTTTGTCATATTAATCCTATTAATTAATTGAGTGAGAACATAGTTGAAACACTTATCAAGCCATTAGTAGATACAAAACCAGGAGAGATAATGAGTTATATTGGAAAATATATTTTGCCCATATCTTTAGCTTCTTGATATCAGGTTTTGAATTCTGATTTTTAACAAGATGAAATTTAATAGTGATACATTTCAACATTCTACCCTTGTGTATAAAACCAGCCCTACAAGTATAGTAGCACAGTTTTGGGATGACTTATCTTAAAAACAGTGAGACGGCCAGGCGTGGTGGCTCATGCCTGTAATCCTAGCACTTTGGCAAGCTGACGTGGGTAGATCATGAGGTCAGAAGTTCAAGACCAGCCTGACCAACATGATGAAATCCCGTCTCTACTAAAAATACAAAAATTAGCCGGGCATGGTGGTGCGGGCTTATAATCCTAGCTACTCAGTAGGCTGAGGCAGGAGAATCACTTGAACCCGGAAGGCAGAGGTTGTGGTGAGCCTAGATCGCACCATTGCACTCCAGCCTGGGCAACAAGAGCAAAACTCCTTCTCAAAACAAAAAACACAATAAACAGTGAGACATGTGCAAAGAGTTTGCTGTCCTACACAATAAGTCAGCAGCATTTTGAGGCTATATCAATAGATGTTCAGTGTCTTGAAAAGGTAGTAGGACTCCTCCATTTTTCACAGATCAAAATATACCTGAAAAATTTATCATGCTCTTGGTATGACATTTTGAAGGAAGTATTCAAATAGTGGTGTTCTCAGAGGAGAAGTACCAGGATGGTGAACCGACTTAAATCTCAACAGCTTCCAACATTTGAAGGAATTGAAGCTGTTTAATTTCAAGAAATCTCGGAAAGGAAATATGACAAATATTGCAGATTGGCTCATTCTGTACCCTTCCCAATCCTCTTCTACCGTACTTTTCACTAGTAAGAGTCTTGCAATCACAGACTGCATTGTCCAGATTCTCTTATGTCTGAGCTTCTGTATGTGATCTAGACTTCACCAAACAGATAAACTTGCCCATTAAATTTGAGAGAGAAGTGGTGACTGTGAATAAAGGAGTTAGAATCTTCAAGGGAAAATGTGGCAGAGATTCTACTTTTTATTGTCTAAAATCACAGATGCTGGATAGTGGGCAGTTGTGTTAGTGGAATTTCTTTTAAAGT
The DNA here is from genome assembly GCF_007565055.1 of Rhinopithecus roxellana. NCBI lineage: Eukaryota > Metazoa > Chordata > Mammalia > Primates > Cercopithecidae > Rhinopithecus > Rhinopithecus roxellana. The sequence continues at coordinate 111,458,521 of NC_044555.1, read as the reverse complement.
AGCCCTACAGTTTGGTTGGGCATTTCTTGTTACTGGCTGCGTATTACCCAATCTTTGATCTCCCACACTGTCAAACATTCTGTAAGTTATCTAACAAGCTGTAATAAATCCCTTTCTATTTAAGCTATTTAAGCTACCTAGGGTGGATTTTATTATCTGTGACTAAGAATCCTGACGTAGAGGTATAGATATTAGACCAATGGATAGGTGCTACAAAAATAATGATTTCATCCAAGCTGACCAATGATGGGATGGGATGCCTCAGAGAGAACATTAGTTGTGTTCAGTAAGATAGGCAATCACTTGGTGGGGACAAAAGCATCAGGAGGTGCTTGGCTGAGGTGACTTTTAAGTCTCCTTCTGATTACCTGAGGTTATGTGAGTATACAAAGAAATTATTCAACCACCTGATCAAAATTATTCTCACTTTAGTGTGAATGGCAGATAGAATTACCTTCTACTGAGGTGTGCAAAAGCTATTTATGTGGATCTCATTGTGAAATTAGAGAACAAAGGTCTTTGAGGAAAGAGCTCTTTCCATTAGATTGTACATACTCTGGATAGTAGCCTTACCCACCTCACTTCTTTACTTTTAGAAAGATGAGACCAACACTCATATTTATTTCATAATGTCTTGAATTACTCATTGCACAAAACAGAGGAGAAATAAAAGCACTTAGGAAATAAAATATTACAATTAATATTACAGGGTCATATGAATACATATAATCAATACTCTTCATAGAAGATTTTATATTTCTAAATAAACACCTGTTTCTCTCTCCCTTTTTTACTTGCAAAAAATCTCACCTCTTCTTTAAGCTTTTTTGTAAATCCCACCCCTCATGAAGATTTTCCTAAACACTATCTACCTATTTTTGTTTTCACCTGCAATCCTTATCATATCATAAGGGCTTAATACATACATTTGTGAATTTGAACATGGTCATTTATCCCCGACATGTTCTTTACTATATCTATATACAGATAGAAGAGATCATAACATATCAAATATGTATGTTTTTTGTTTTGAACATAACATTTCAAACATGTATCATTTTGGTTTTGAACAGAATTCCAAACAAAAGACAGTCAAATATAATGAGGAACACAACCCTTGGGAGAAGTAAGCAAATAGAACCATATTTTCAACAGTTCTTATCAAAGGTAGATGTGATGGTTAATTTTATGTGTCACCTTGGAGGATGTTTGTGGATGAGATTAATGTTAAAACCAGTGAACTTCGGGGAAAGCAGATTGCCCTGTATAATGCAAGTGGGCATCATCTAATAAAATGGAGGCCCTGAATAGAACAGAAAGAATGGCCTCCCCAAGCAAGAGTGAATTCTCAAGCAGACTACCTTTAGACTGGAACTTCATCACCACCACCTCTCCTGGATCTCTAGTCTGCAAGACCACATTGGAGATTTAGACGTATCAGCCTCCATAATTGCGTGAGTCAAGTGTTTATAATAAACGAGCAAATAAATAATAAACCAATATTCTTTTGGTTCTGTTTTTCTGCAGAATCTTGATTAATACAGTAAACACTTGATTTATTTCTTCTGCCCCTTTCGTTGATGGGCAAATTTTGTAACTGGAGTGTCATTCTTTTCCTTCAAGACTTCTTATTTTCCTGTTGAAATGAGAACGTATTTGAAGGAGTAAATAAGTATCTGAAGACTTATTAGACATTTATACTTTTGCAAATGACTTTCAAATCTTTCCTTTAGAGCAGGTTTTAACAGGAGAAGGGATGTGAAGGAGAAAGAAAGTTGAGAGTGATCCGAAGATTCTTGGCATGCTTCGTTAAATAGAGCTTGATGAAATATTGGCTATAACTTGATTTAATCTACAAAGAGGTTTTAGATATATTATGCCTTACATTCAGAATGCTTAAAAACACAGTTTCGTCATTTGGATCTAGTCACAGCTAATACTTATACTAATTGACCAAACCATTACTGTGACTACTTCCCAGAACAATGTAAGCTTTACACCCAAGAGACAAGCCTAAGGACATTCAGGAAGCAGTCTTCGGTCATTAGAGTGACTGAACATTTATCAGGTTTTCACACCACACTAGACTGGCTAAGATGCACAAGAGACACATGCTTTGCTTGAACACATCCCTTTTTAAAGGAAAGGGGCAAGACTCTGCTAAATAACTCCTATTGAAGAAGCAAAGAAAAAATAGATTCAGTTGACTAAATTCTGTAATGCTTATCAATTTAGGGGAGGATGTCAGTTGTAAGGATAAAAGGGAGGCCACTTTTATAAGCATAAACAATGATATTCTGTCTCTCACTTTAGAAGCCACCTAGAGTCTATTTGGCCCTTAATCTATCTTGAGAAGAATTTCTCGGCTAAATTGATCTCCTAGTATTCTGAAACACTGAATATTTGCTTCCCCTGTTCCAGAGACTTTCTACTGCTTAAAGCTCTCAACTGTGGCAATGCACTTGAAAGATACTCCTCAGAGATTTATACTATAAACGTTCTCTTTCCTTTCTTTTCTTCCCTTCCCTTCTCCTCCTTTCCCTCACCTTCCCTTTCTTTACTCTTCCTTCTTTTCTCTCTGGCACTGCCTCTCTCTCTCTGTCTCTCCTCTCTGTCTTCTGCACATTTCTTTCCTTCCTTACCCACACTCAGCAATTACAATATTAATTTTTTTGGCGTTAAAATTGAAACTGGTTTTTGAGAAGCAGACAACGTGAATTATCATCCAGATTCTCTCCTTACTGCCTGTGAGTCCAAAGTATGCCCCAAATCCATTCACTTCTTACTAATGGGTCTTTCTGCTTCCACTTTTAACTGTGCAAAGTTCTCTCTTTACAAAACAGCCAGAAATTGTCATTTTAAATTTAAATCCGACTATAACGCTTTCTTGCTCAAAAGCATTCCATGAGTTTTCACTTTGCTTGGAGCAAAATCCAAAATCCTTCTACGGAACCAAGCCCCTTTGGGACCTCTGAACTCATGTTCCGCACTCTCCCCGTCATTCTCTATATTCTAGACACACTCTCTTCTTCTCTTTTCTGCTATGATTTTAGTCATTACACCTTTGAACTAATGCTATTCTTACTTTATGATGAACTCTGTCTACATGGCTGTTTCATTCTGCTTATACATGTTTCAGCCTCCTCCAATTGTCTTCTCTTCAGAACGGCCTTCCTAGATTATAGCCAAAAGTGGCTCCACCCTTTGTAAGTGAGATCACATGGTATTTGCTGTTCTGTAGCTGGCTTATTTCACTTAGCATAATGGCCTACAAGTTCATGTTCATATTGGTGAAAATGACAATATTTCATTCTTTTATAAGGCTAAATAGTATGCCTCTGTGTGTGTGTGTGTGTACACGTGTGTGTGTCTCAGTGTTGGGGGAGGGATGTGGTGGGAGGTGGCTGGATCATGGGGACAGATTTCCCCCTTGCTGTTTGCATGATAGTGAGTGAGTTCTCATTGCATCTGGTTATCTGAAAATGTGTGGCACTTCTCCCTTTCTCTCTCTCTCTCCTGCTCTGCCATGGTAAAACATGCTTGCCTCCCCTTCACCTCAGCCACGATTGTAAGTTTCTTGAGGCCTCCCAGTCATGCTTCCTGTTAAGCCTGCACAACTGTGGGTCAATTAAACAACTTTTCTCCATAAATTACCAAGTTTCAAGTAGTTTTTTATAGCAGTGTGAAAACGCACTAATACAATAGACTTTTAGGGTGGCGCCAGGACGGCCAAATAGGAAGAGCTCCAGCCTCCAGCTCCCAGCATGAGCGACATAGAAGATGGGTGATTTCTGCATTTCCAACTGAGGTACCAGGTTCATCTCACTGGGGCGTGTTGGATAGTGGGTGCAGGACAGTGGGTGCAGCCCAACGAGTGAGAGGCAAGGCAGGGCGAGGCATTACCTCACCCAGGAAGTGCAAGGGGGAAGGCAATTCCCTTTCCTTGCCAAAGGAAACCATGACACACAACACCTGGAAAATCAGGTCACTCCCACCCTAATACTGCGCTTTACCAAGGGTCTTAGCAAACGGCACACCGGAGATTATATCCCGTACCTGGCCTGGAGGGTCCCACGACCACGGAGCCTGCCTCATTGCTAGTACAGCAGTCTGAGATCTAACTGCAAGGCGGCAGCAAGACTGGGGAAGGGGTGCCTGCCATTGCTGAGGCTTAAGTAGGTAAACCAAGTGCCAGAAAACTCGAACTGGGTGGAGCCCACCACTGCTCAAGGAGGGCTGCCTGCCTCTGTAGACTCCACTTCTGGGGACAGGGCATAGTCAAACAGAAGGCAGCAGAAACCTCTGTAGATGTAAACATCCTTGTCTGACAGCTTTAAAGAGAGCAGTGGTTCTCCCAGCATGGAGATTGAGATCTGAGAACGGACAGATTGTCTGCTCAAGTGGGTCCCTGACCCCTGAGTAGCCTAAATGGGAGACATCCCCCACTAGGGGCAGACTGACACCTCATACCTCACATGGCTGGGTACACCTCTGAGATGAAGCTTCCAGAGGAACGATCAGACAGCAACATTTGCTGTTCAGCAATATTTACTTTTCTGCAGCCTCTGCTGCTGATACCCAGGCAAACTGGGTCTGGAGTGGACCTTGAACAAACTCCAATAGACATGCAGCTGAGGGTCCTGACTATTAGAAGGAAAAGTAACATACAGAATGGACATCCACACCAAAACCCCATCTGTATGTCACCATCATCAAAGACCAAAGGTAGATAAAACCACAAAGATGGGGAAAAAGCAGTGCAGAAAAGCTGGAAATTTTAAAAATCAGAGCGCCTCTGCCCCTCCAAAGGAAGGCAACTCTTCACCAGCAACGGAACAAAGCTGAACGGAGAATGACTTTGACGACGTCAGAGAAGAAGACTTCAGACAATCAAACTTCTCCGAGCTAAAGCATAAATTAAGAACCCAGCACAAAGAAACTAAAAACCTTGAAAAAAGATTTGATGAATGGCTAACTAGAATAACCAATGTAGAGAAGTCCATAAATACCTGATAGATATGAAAATCATGACACAACAAGTATGTGACAAATGCACAAGTTTCAGTAACCGACTTGATCAACTGGAAGAAATGGTATCAGTGATTGAAGATCAAATGAATGAAATGAAGCAAGAAGAGAAGTTTAGAGAAAAAAGAGTAAAAAGAAATGAACAAAGCCTCCAAGAAATATGGGATTATGTGAAAAGACAAAATGTGCATCTGATTGCTATACCTGAAAGTGACAGGAAGAATGGAACCAAGTTGGAAAACACTCTGCAGGATATTATCCAGGAGAACTTCTCCAACCTAGCAAGGCAGGTCAACATTCAAATTCAGGAAATACAGAGAATGCCACAAAGATACTCCTCGAGAAGAGTAACTCCAAGGCACATAATTGTCAGATTCACCAAAGTTGAAATGAAAGAAAAAATGTTAAGGGCAGCCAGAGACAAAGGTCAGATTACCCACAAAGGGAGCCCATCAGACTAACAGCAGATCTCTCAGCAGAAACTCTACAAGCCAGAAGATTGTGGGGGCCAATATTCAACATCCTTAAAGAAAAGAATTTTCAACCCAGAATTTCATATCCAGCCAAACGAAGTTTCATAAGTGAAGAAGAAACAAAATCCTTTACAGACAAGCAAATGCTAAGAGATTTTGTCACCACCAGGCCTGTCCTACAAGAGACGCTGAAGGAAGCACTAAATATGGAAAGGAACAACCGGTACCAGCCACTGCAAAAACATGTCAAAATGTAAAGTCCATCAATGCTAGGAAGAAACTGCATCAACTAACAAGCAAAATAACCAGCTAACATCATAATGACAGGATCAAGTTCACATATAACAATATTAACTTTAAATGTAAATGGGCTAAATGCTCCAATTAAAAGACACAGACTGGCAAATTGGATAAAGAGTCAAGACCCATCAGTGTGCTGTATTCAGGAGACCCATCTCATGTGCAGAGACACACATAGGTTCAAAATAAAGGGATGGAGGAAGATCTACCAAGCAAATGTAAAACAAAAAAGGCAGGGGTTGCAATCCTAGTCTCTGATAAAGCAGACTTTAAACAAATAAAGATCAAAAGACATAAAGAAGGCCATTGCATAATGATAAAGGGATCAATTCAACAAGAAGAGCTAACTATCCTAAATATATATGTACCCAATACAGGAGCACCCAGATTCATAAAGGAAGTCCTTAAAGACCTACAAAGAGACTTAGACTCTGATACAATAATAATGGGAGACTTTAACACCCCACTGTCAACATTAGACAGATCAATGAGACAGAAAGTTAAGAAGGATATCCAGGAATTGAACTCAACTCTGCACCAAGCAGACCTAATAGACATCTACAGAACTCTCCACCTCAAATCAACAGACTATACATTTTTCTCAGCACCACATCACACTTATTCCAAAATTGACCACATAGTTGGAAGTAAAGCACTCCTCAGCAAATGTAAAAGAACAGAAATTATAACAGACTGTCTCTCAGACCACAGTGCAATCAAACTCAGGATTAAGAAACTCAATCAAAACCACTCAACTACATGGAACCTGAACAACCTGCTCCTGAATGACTACTGGGTACATAAGGAAATGAAGGCAGAAATAAAGATGTTCTTTGAAACCAATGAGAACAAAGATACAACATACCAGAATCTCTGGGACACATTTAAAGCAGTGTGTAGAGGGAAATTTATAGCACTAAATGCCCACAAGAGAAAGCAGGAAAGATCTAAAATTGACACTCTAACATCACAATTAAAAGAACTAGAGAAGCAAGAGCAAACACATTCAAAAGCTAGTAGAAGGCAAGAAATAACTAAGATCAGAGCAGAACTGAAGGAGACAGAGACACACACACAAAAAAAACCTTCAAAAAATCAATGAATCCAGGAGCTGGTTTTTTAAAAAAGATCAACAAAATTGAAAGACTGCTAGCAAGACGAATAAAGAAGAAAAGAGAGAAGAATCAAATAGACATGATAAAAAATGATAAAGGTGATATCACCACCGACCCCATAGAAATACAAACTACCATCAGAGAATACTATAAACACCTCTAGGCAAATAAATTAGAAAACCTAGAAGAAATGGATAAATTTCTAGACACATACATTCTCCCAAGACTAAACCAGGAAGAAGTTGAATCTCTGAATAGACCAATAACAGGCTCTGAAATTGAGGCAATAATTAATAGTCTACCAACCAAAAAAAGTCCAGGACCAGATAGATTCATAGCTGAACTCTACCAGAGGTACAAGGAGGAGGTGGAATCATTCCTTCTGAAATAACTTCAATCAATAGCAAAAGAGGGAATCCTCCCTAACTCATTTTATGAGGTCAACATCATCCTGATACCAAAGCCTGGCAGAAACACAACAAAAAAAGAGAATTTTAGACCAATATTCCTGATGAACATCGATACAAAAATCCTCAATAAAATAATGGCAAACCAAATCCAGCAGCACATCAAAAAACTTATCCACCATGATCAAATGGGCTTCATCCCTGGGATGCAAGGCTGGCTCACCATATGCAAATCAATAAACATAATCCAGCATATTAACAGAACCAAAGACAAAAACCACATGATTATCTCAATAGATGCAGAAAAGGTCTTTGACAAAATTCAACAGCCCTCCATGATAAAAACTCTCAATAAATTTGGTGTTGACGGAACATATCTCAAAATAATAAGAGCTGTTTATGACAAACCCACAGCCAATATTATACTGAATGGGCAAAAACTGGAAGTATTCCCCTTGAAAACTGGCACAAGACAGGGATGCCCTCTCTCACCACACTTACTCAACATAGTGTTGGAAGTTCTGGCTAGGGCAATCAGGCAAGAGAAAGAAATCAAGGGTATTCAGTTAGGAAAAGAAGAAGTCAAATTGTCCCTGTTTGCAGATGACATGATTGTATATTTAGAAAACCCCATTACCTCAGCCCAAAATCTCCTTAAGCTGATAAGCAGCTTCAGCACGTCTCAGGACACAAAATCAATGTGCAAAAATCACAAGCATTCTTATACACCAATAACAGACAAACAGAGAGCCAAATCATGGTGAACTCCCATTCACAATTGCTTCAAAGAGAATAAAATACCTAGGAATCCAGCTTACAAGGGGTGTGAAGGACCTCTTCAAGGAGAACTGCAAACTACTGCTTAATGAAATAAAAGAGGACACAAACGAATGGAAGAATATTTCACGCTCATGGATAGCAAGAATCAATATTGTGAAAATGGCCATACTGCCCAAGGTAATTTATAGATTCAATGCCATCCCCAGTAAGCTACCAATGACTTTCTTCACAGAATTGGAAAAAACTACTTTAAAGTTCATATGGAACCAAAAGGGACCCCGCCTTGCGAAGACAATCCTAAGCCAAAAGAACAAAGCTGGAGGCATCATGCTACATGACTTCAAACTATACTACAACGCTACAGTAACCAAAACAGCATGGTTCCGGTACCAAAACAGAGATATAGACCAATGGAACAGAACAGAGCCCTCAGAAATAATACCACACATCTACAACCATCTGATCTTTGACAAACCTGACAAAAACAAGAAATGGGGAAAGGATTCCCTATTTAATAAATGGTTCTGGATAAACTGGCTAGCCATATGTAGAAAGCTGAAACTGGATCCCTTCCTTACACCTTATACAAAAATTAATTCAAGATGGATTAGAGACTTAAATGTTAGATTTAAAACCATAAAAACCCTAGAAGAAAACCTAGGCAATACTATTCAGGACATAGGCATGGGCGAGGACTTCATGTCTAAAACACCAAAGGCAACGGCAACAAAAGCCAAAATTGACAAATGGGATCTAATTAAACTAAAGAGCTTCTGCACCATAAAATAAGCTACCATCAAAGTGAACATGCAACCTACAGAATGGGAGAAATATTTTGCAATCTACTCATCTGACAAAGGGCTAATATCCAGAACTTACAAAGAACTCCAACAAATTTACAAGAAAAAAAACAAACAACCCCATCAAAAAGTGGGCAAAGGATATGAACAGACACTTCCCAAAAGAAGACATTTATGCAGCCAACAGACACATGAAAAAATGCTCATCATCACTGGCCATCAGAGAAATGCAAATCAAAACCACAATGAGATACCATCTCACATCAGTTAGAATGGCAACCATTAAAAAGTCAGTAAATAACAGGTGCTGGAGAGGATGTGGAGAAATAGGAACACTTTTACACTGTTGGTGGGATTGTAAACTAGTTCAACCACTGTGGAAGATAGTGTGGCGATTCCTCAAGGATCTGGAACTAGAAATACCATTTGACCCAGCCATCACTTTACTGGTTATATACCCAAAGGATTATAAATCATGCTGCTATAATGACACAAGCACACATATGTTTATTGTGGCACTATTCACAATAGCAAAGACTTGGAATCAACCCAAATGTCCATCAATGACAGACTGGATTAAGAAAATGTGGCCCATATACACCATGGAATACTATGCAGTCATAAAAAAGGATGAGTTCATATCCTTTGTAGGGACATGGATGCAGCTGGAAACCATCATTCTCAGCAAACTATCACAAGAACAGAAAACCAAACACCGCATGTTCTCACTTATAGGTGGGAACTGAACAATGAGAACACTTGGACACAGGAAGGGGAACATCACATACTGGGGCCTCTTATGGGGTGAAGGTGGGGTGGGAGGGATAGCATTAGGAGATATACCTAATGTAAATGATGAGTTAATGGGTGCAGCCCACCAACATCGCACATGTATACATATGTAACAAACCTGCACGTTGTGCACATGTACCCTGGAACTTAAATTATAATTAAAAAATAATGGACATTTAGGTTTTTTCCACATCTTGGCTATTGTGAATAGTGTTGGGGCCAGTGAGAAAGGGAAACAGGGTATGTTGGTCAAGGGCTACAAAGTTTCAGTTACACAGGATGAGTAAATGGATAAGTTCTGGAGATTGAATGTACAGCAATAAGATGATAGTTAATAAGGTATTGTATAATTGACATTTGATAAAAGGTTAGGTCATAAGTGTTGTCACCATACACACACAAGCAAATGGTAACTATGTGAGGTGAGAGATATATTAATTAGCTTATTTTTGGTGATTATTTCACAATATATGTGTATATCAAATCATCAGTTTACACACCTAAATATAAATATATACAATTTTTAATTGTGAGTTATACCTCAATAAACCTGGGGAAAAAATAAGTAAGTAGCTCCACCCTCATCACTATTTCACACAACCTTCTTTATTTTTGTTTTTTGTGTTCATGTTGAGACAGGATCTCGTTCTGTTGCCCAGGCTGGAGTGCAGTGGTGTGACCAGTTTCCACAGCATACTCAAAATTCCTGGGCTTTGAAGCTATCCCCCTGCCTCAGCCTCCTGAGTAGCTGAGACTACAGGCACATGCTACCACGCCCTTTTTTTTTTTTTTTTTTTTTTTTTTTTGTAGCCACAAGGTCTTGCTATGTTGCCCAAGTGGGTCTCAAACACCTAAGTCCAAGCAATCTTCCCATCTCAGTCTCCCAAAATGTTGGTATTATAGGTATGAACCACCATGCCTGGCCTATTTTTCTTGTATAATGTATTACTAACTGAAATTCCCCTTTTTGTTTATTTTGTCTCTCCCTTCGAGAAGGAAACACCTTGTAAGAGGAGAACAACATGGTGTGTTCATTGCTGTATGTCCAAAGCCTTGAGGAATGTCTGGCATACAGTATGTACTTGGCAAATAATTCCTGAGTAAATGAACAAATACATAATTTCGGCCAAGTGATTAAGTGGTTAAGAATCAAACTGCCTAGATTTGAATTCTGACTCTCCAATCACCAATCCTATGCCCTTAGGCATGATGTTTGACCATTCCATCACTTGACTTTATGATCTTTAAAAATAGTAATATAAATAGAACCTAACTCTTAAGGTTGACATGATGATTGACTTAATATACGTAAAGTGCTTAAAACAGTGTTTGGCACATAGAATGTGCTTTATAAGGATTATATCATTACTGCTACTATTAGTGCTACTGCTACTACTACTACTACTACAACTATCAAAATCATATGGTTCTGATGAAGATCAAATAAGTTAAGAAAGATGAAAATAATTTCCCAACTATAATTCCCAAAGCCTAACTTTAATTTCTAAAACATAAAATGCTATGCAGGTGCTTACAAGGAGCGAGATAAACCAGAAGTGGGCAAGAATAATAACCACAAAATGAACAAGAATGATAAGAACAACATCACCTTCCACGCAGTTTCCCTTCTTTAACTTAATTCTCCATATCATGAGAAAGGAGACAGAAGGAAGGCACATGCCAAGAGTTTTCAATTGTTCACAATCTGATGCTGCATTTTTTCTGGACTGTTTTCATTCATGTTTACCTCCAATTATGGTTTATATAGTGTTATTCATTTTTAAGTGACCCTGGTATATCTTTTCAATCAAACTTGATTTCATAAAACTTATTAAATATGATTTAATCAGTCATACAATTTAATCCTTAATAAACAGTCTCCTCACAGCCTGTGCTTTTCATGGATAATCAGTCTGTAATTCACCAAAAATGTACTCAGAGTCCACAGTATTAGGCTGGATCTTGTGGGTCCATAATCAAGGTTAATGAGAGTTCCCTCTTTAAAAAATTCACAGCTTAACTCAAGAGGTGGCTCTTTTACTACAGACATTTGGAAGGAAATTCCACTAGCTACCCAGCACATAAAACAAATACAATTTTGCACACAGACTGGGGAAAGCTTGTTACAAACATCAGCACTGGCATCTGAAAATCCCTTTTGTGTCCATATGGTTATTTGTAGAGCACTCAGGTTTACAGTTGCATAGCAAGGTGGAATGTTAGGGAAATGGCTTAAAATGTTGACTAAAACATATCCATCTGAAATATCTATGCAGATGAATGGATAATATATGGATTTATTTTAATGATCTTGATAAATACCTTCAGTTGATTGTGAAGACCATATCAGTTTAAACACATTTTAGGAAAATAATTCACATGCCATATGACTAGAAATAGCCACACAAACTGATTTTAACAAAGATCCTCCAAGGAATTCTGAGAAGAAAAAGGCATTTAGTCCAATTTATAAAGTAAAATGATATTTGCATTTCTAACTTCTCAAAATCTAAGGCAAATCAAAGCAGAAAGCTAGCTCCCAGCTACATCAGGGGAAAGACTGAAGAAAAAATGTGAACAAGACAGAACCATCTGTGGCAATTTAAGGATGATTTCAAGCTTGTACCAAAGACACACTTAATCAGAAAGTAGTGCTAAAGGGAAGACAATTTCAAAGGGATTTGAATATGGAAGAAAATAACTTTGTATGTAGATACAATTACCTGATGGTTTGATTTTAAGTCTCTTGGAACAGAATGTCATCTGTGGAAATAGAGGACTTAAGAGTATAAAACCAACTGCTGTAAGATCTTTATTTCGTCTTATTTGAGGCAATTTTTAAGAGCTGATATTAATTTATCTAACTATTATTTGACAACACAGTTGCATAAGGTAAAAACAAATAGAAGCCCAGGGGGTTCTGTACATTTAGGCTCAGTTATAACAAATCATTTGCTGAAAGACTTTTTAGCATATTGCTCTATCGATGAAAATGGTGTTCTATCAGTTTGTCGCTTGGCAACATTTAGTGAGGTGGAACTTTCCCTGAGTCAGACAGACACAATAAGCAATGACCTGAGGAGATGAATAGCTACGGATCCTAGAAACTCTGTCATCGAGATTATGGTCCTGTTCTACTTTTTGAAGTAGACAAACTCGAATATAATACAAAAGAGAACATGGGTGGTCAACAATTTAATCACTTTTTCTACTGCCAACTGAAGTAAATGAAGTAGCAACTCTAGAAGTGGGAAATGAGAATCTTTCCTTAGTCAACAAAGAAATTAATCAAAATAATTTCCCTGAATGAAAAGCTTACTCTGTAAGTAATATCAACAATAATACTGAGGTCAGGAGCCTAACACTGAGCTCTGTTTATTTAATATGCTTAATAAGTCATAAATACAATAAAAATTAATATTCTGATTTGGCTAGCTGCTCTTCATTGGGGAACCTTTCAAACTTTATAGGTGCTCAGTCACCTTCCATTAATAATTTTACTAACTGTCCCTGGAGCATAGTTACGATTTTTGAAGTCAATGACTACAGTTTAGAGAAAGTAGACTACAATTCCTCTTTTGAGCCAAAATTTTATGATAACCCATTGTAGACCAGTTTGTAAAGAATACGACTGAACAGTGCCCCATTTTGGATGACTTCTTTTTTGATTTTATTAAGGTTAAACTGTACATATGTTTACATTATGAATTATGTTTTTAGTGTTCTAACTATAGTACAAGTGACAGTGAAGTGTTGGAGCTTCAGGTTGAGAGTCCACAAAGACAACTCTAGGCTACCTACAATTTCTCAATGGGGAAAATTACATATGCTGTAATTGTAGGGCATTTAAGATGCCCTTTATGTTCTCTAGAAGCTTGTTTAAAAATTCTAGCATGAGAGGACAGCAACTTGCATTTCCATAACCAAATAGCAATCTTTACCATATGGAAAGGTCAGCCCCTTGGTCAATTATATGTTGAATAGTGAGGGAGAAAGGGAATACCCACACAGCCAGTCAGACCAAACTGCCATCCCATCATGCCATGGAGTGAAAATGTTGCAACATTGCTCTCACACTCCCTTAGTAATAGTTTCTGCATTTTTATGTTAGAGGAATGAGGAGACAGTTCTTAGCTGTAAAAAGTTTTTTGCTAAATCTATGCTGCCTCAATAATATTTGAGTAGCCATAAAAAGTAGTTTCTGATTATCAAAGGAGGTTGGGGAAAAACAATCCTTAAAATAAAAGGCAGACAGCATAAATGCATGGGATCAGTAAGTAGATCCACCTTTATTCAAATATAAGCTGGCTTGATGCTTAAAATGTCTGCTCTGATGCACAACAGGCAGTTTGACTACACCAGATAAATTCTTCAATTGAAATTCTTTCAGCATGGGAATCCCTCAGTGAATAAAATATAGTAGGGATTCATGAGCACAAGCACGCTGAAGTCCACAACATTTGTAGAGTCCAAATAAAAACCAGGAGAAATGAGGTCTCTCACTCTTTACTTCCAAGTCTCAATCACTTAATAAAATTCTCGAATTAATGAAACTTCTCACTAGCATCAGCATTGTTCAATGATTTAAATCCCAAATATGAAGTCAGCCAATTGATTTATTGTTCTGTACGTCACAGAACCGCATCACCCATCTTCACATAGATTTCATGTGGTACATTTAGCTTATTGGAGGGAAATATATGATGAAACTTCACTGTTTCTTCATCTGTAAAAAGGATAACTACAGTATTTACCATATAAGGCTGTTATAATAAATAAGTCATTATAAATATAGTGCTTAGAATCATGCCTGGCAGAAAATAACCTTCGAAAAAGCATCATCATCACCACTATTAAGATTAATTAAGGCCAGGTGTGGTAGTTCACATCTGTAATCCCATCACTTTGAGAGGCCAAGGCAAAAGGATCACTTGAGCCCAGGGGTTTGAGACAAACCTGGGCAACAGAGAGAGACATCATATATTAGGCCCTTCTTGCATTGCTATAAATAAATACCTGAGTCTACGCAATTTCTAAAGAAAAGAGGTTTAGTTGACTCATGGTTCTGCAGGTTTTACAGTAAGCATGGTGCTGTCATCTACTCAATTCCTGGGGAGGCTTCAGGGAGGTTTTACTCATGGCAGAAGGCAAAGCGGGAGCAGGGACTTCACATAGTGAAAGCAGGAGTAAGTGAGAGAAAGAGTGGGGCTGGAGGTGCCACACACTTTTAAATGACCAGATCTTGTGAAAACTCCCTATCACAAAGATGGCACCAAGCCATGAGGGATCTGCCACCATGATCCAAACGTCTCCCACCAGGCCCCACCTTCAGTGTTGGGGATTACAATTCAACATGAGGCTTGGGTGGGGACAAGTATCCGAACAATATCACCCTATTGCTACTAAAAATTAAAAAAAAAATAGTCATAATGGCATGCATCTGTGGTGTTAACTACTCAGGAGGCTGAGGCAATAGGATTTCTTGAGCCCAGGTGGTTGAGGCTGTAGTGAGCCATGATCATGCCACTGCACTCCAGCTTGGGCAACAGAGCCAGACCCTGTTTTAAAAAAAAATTTAAAGATTATATAGAGCCAAGAGTGGTGGCTCGTGCCTGTGATCCCAACACTCTGGGAGGCTGAGATGGGAGGATCGCTGGAGGCCAGGAGTTTGAGAAAAGCCTGGGCAATATAGAAAGTTCCCACCTCTATAATTTTTTTAAATGATTATTTAACCCTTTCAAATTTATTTTAACAACTGGTAAGATTGACCGAAATAATGTGACAGAAGAGAAATTGGGCAGATTCTGACCCCAGTCTTCAAAAGACATGGTTTCTTTAAGCACTTGGGAACCCTGTAACAACCCTGAGATGAATGAGTCTGAAAGCCTGCTAGAGGCTGAGAAACCACATAAAGGCGTCTTAGGTGACGTTCCCTAGAAAACAGATTCTGGGATGGAGACTTCCAAGCAGGAAGCTTTTGAGAGCACTGTTGGCAACAATTGTGAGACAGTAACAAATACAGGATTGGCCATAAGATAAAGTTGGGCTGCAACACAGTTGAGATGAAGGTCTCAGCTGATCCCTTGGGAAGCTCTGGAACTGAGATGGTTATTCAATGTTGTGCCAAGTTGGGCAAAGGGTCTAGGCATTTTTTCTTTGCACGAACCGATAATTGAATGAGGGTGTCTCTCAGTGAGGGAATATGATCTTGGGCTATGCAGCAACTTTTGGCAATAACTGGGGTAAGGGCACAGTAGTAACTTGTCAGCTGGCAACACTTCTAGACACTTTGGGAAAATTGTCTTGGCCCTGTAGAGGAGGATCTAGGTTGCATACCATAGCATCCACTACAGAAGATAACCAATGTGTCCCATTTAATAAGTCTGACAAGTGCTAGACATGTGAAATGAGGCCATCCTAGAACATCCAGGTGCCAGCTAACCCACTGCCTGAAGAGAGACACATCAGTGAGCAGAGCAGACTTTAGTTAAACCAACCCAGTCCAGAAAATTATCTTAGGAAACTCATAGAATCTTGAGACATAAGACATACGTGCATATTTAAACCAATAAGTTTTGAGGTAGGTTTTTATGCAGTGATAAGTAACTGATAAGAATATTACATTATAACAGTCCTTATTCAAAGGTCATGAGTGTAAAATTAAGGTGATTCTAGTGGTAGTCTACTGACAAGCTTTTTTTTTCCCCTAAGCACTCATTGCCGAAGACATTAAGATCAACATATGTTTGAGAGTCAACCATTAGCGCAAATGATACTTATGGAATTTGAATTTTGACTATGCAATACAGCTCCTATGCCAAGTAGCTACCAATTTCCAGCATGAGGTAGGCACACAGGCCTCTTGGGAAGAAACCAGTATATACTTCTGGGAAACAGTATTGAACACATTTGTGTCATCCAGACGGCATAACTACACAGAGTTGTCAAAAGATTTCCCTAAGGCATTCTTTGAGAAACTGAGATCTTACAAAAAGAAATCAATGTCATTCTGTTTAGATATTGATATTACACTAATTTTCTTGAAAGCTATAAATATGTTTTTTATCTAAGGAAAATAAAGTTGAATCAGTTGAAAATAAAACTTTTAAAAGATTTATTTATTCTACAAATATAAGTAGAAAAAAGAATCAGCTACAATCCTTCTATTCTAACAAATCAACTATTTTTATCTTCCCACATTCCTTTCCTGTCCTTGTTCATATTTATATCATAAATAAACAGCTTTAAAACTAGTTTAGATACAATTTTCTATTAGAGTATGACCTTTTGAATAGAAGAATGAGAACTTATAAATTTTTTTTATTATACCTAAAGTTCTAGGATACATTTGCAGAATGTGCAGGTTTGTTACAAAGGTATACGCATGCCATGGTGCTTTGCTGCACCCAACAACCTGTCATCTGCATTAGGTATTTCTCCTAATGCTATCCCTCCCCCAGCCCCCCACCCCACAACAGGCCCTGGTGTGTGATGTTCCCCTCCCTGTGTCCATGTGTTCTCATTGTTCAACTCCCACCTGTGAGTGAGAACACGTGGTGTTTGTTTTTCTGTTCCTGTGTTAGTTTGCTGAGAACGATGGTTTCCAGCTGCATCCATGTCCCTACAAAGGACATGAACTCATCCTTCTTTATGGCTGTATAGTATTCCATGGTGTATATGTGCCACATTTTTTTAATCCAGTCTATCATTTTGGGTTGGTTCCAAGTCTTTGCTATTGTGAATAGTGCCACAATAAACATATGTGTACATGTGTCTTTTAGTAGAATGATTTATAATCCTTTGGGTATATACCCAGTAATGGGTTTGCTGGGTCAAATGGTATTTTTGGTTCTAGATCCTTGAGGAATCGCCACGCTGTCTTCCACAATGGCTGAACTAATTTACACTCCCACCAACAGTGTGAAAGCATTCCTATTTCTCCACATCCTCTCCAGCATCTGTTGTTTCCTGACTTTTTAATGATCGTCATTCTAACTGACATGAGATGATATCTCACTGTAGTTTTGGTTTGCATTTCTCTAATGACCTGTGATGATGAGGTTTTCTTCATATGTTTGCTGGCTGCATAAATGTCTTCTTTTGAGAAGTGTCTGTTCATATCCTTTGCCCACTTTTTGATGAGGTCGTTTGTTTTTTTTTTCTTGTAAATTTGTTTAAGTTCTTTGTAGATTCTGGATATTAGCCCTTTGTCAGATGGATAGATTGCAAAAATTTTCTCCCATTCTGTAGGTTGCCTGTTCACTCTGATGATAGCTTCTTTTGCTGTGCAGAAGCTCTTTTGTTTAATTAGATCCCATTTTGGCTTTTGTTGCTGTTGCTTTTGGTATTTTAGCCATGAAGTCTTTGCCCATGCCTATGTCCTGAATGGTATTGCCTAGGTTTTCTTCTAGGGTTTTCTTAGTTCTAGATCTTACATTTAAGTCTTTAATCCATCTTGAGTTAATTTTGTGTAAGGTGTAAGGAAGGGTTCCAGTTTTCTGCAAGTGGCTAGCCAGTTTTCCCAACACCATTTATTAAATAGGGAATCCTTTCCCCATTTCTTGTTTTTGTCAGGTTTGTCAAAGATCAGATGGTTGTAAATGTGTGGCATTATTTCTGATGCCTCGGTTCTGTTCCATTGGTTTGTATATCTGTTTTGATACCAGCACCATGCTGTTTTGGTTACTGTAGCCTTTGTAGTCAGGGAGTGTGATGCCTCCCACTTTTTTCTTTTTGCTTAGGATTGTCTTGGATATGTGAGCTCTTTTTTGGTTCCACATGAAATCTCCATCAAGCTACTTTCTTCACAGAATTAGAAAGAACTTGTAATTTTTATGTAAAACTTAAAATACTTACCAATCAAATTAGAATAGGATATCTAAATTGAAGAGCTTCAGGAAATCCTAGCTGTCAAAAGATGATTACACTTTAGAGACCCTCTCTGAAATACAAACAGGAGCTCCCCTGCAGGAAGAAGAAAATTGAATGTATAAGAAGTGGAATGCAAACATTTTTAAAAAGCTGGGTGATTGTGGTAAAGCTGAACGAATCTCTGATATATAAACCAGGGTTTGGCAAACTATGACCTACAGGTCAAATGCAGCTTACAGCCTGTTTTTGTAAGTACAATTGTATTGGAACACAGTCACTCTCATTAATTTACCTATTGTCTATGATCACTTCTGCACTATATTAGCAGAGTTACACAGTTGTGACAGAGATTGTAGGGCCTACACAGCCAAATGTATTTACTATTCAAGTTTTATAGAACAGATTTGCTAACCCCTGACATAAGCAATCATATTAATGAGCAATTTTCGGTTGATGTGACCAAAAAGATGAGACTATAATACTAGACAAATAACATGGAAGATGGGAGGGGTGATTGGTGTTACTTCTGTTTTTTGTTGTTGTTTGTTTGTTTGTTCTGTTTTGTTTTGTTTTGTTTTGTTTGAGATGGAGTCTTACTCTGTCACCCAGGCTGGAGTGCAATGGCACAATCTCAGCTCACTGCAACCTCAACCTCCTAGGTTCAAGTGATTCTCCTGCCTCCGCCTCTGGAGTAGCTGGGATTACAGGTGCACACCACCACACCCAGCTAATTTTTGTATTTTTAGTAGAGACAGGGTTTCACCATGTTGGCCAGGCTGGTCTCAAACTCCTGACCTCAGGTGATCCACCTGCCTAGGCCTCCCAAAGGATTGGTATTACTTCTAAGTTTCCTGTATTGCCTGGCATGGAATTAGAGACATTGTCAGGTATGTATTTTAAAAATAAAAGAGTAAGATTATTTATATAGTACAAAACAGCATTCTTAGATTTCATATTCAAAGCTTAAAATACTTTCAAGTGACCCTTGGATTTGATGGTGTAATGATTTGTCTCCCTTCCACACCCCTGGCAACCTTTAGTATTCACTTGGATGGTAAGTGAAGCAGTGGACTGGAAAGCATTTTTCTCTGCAAGTGGCATCATTGTTCTCTAGTCAACCTGACAAAATTCTAAGTAATAAAATCTTATGTGAGGAAGAATAGCCCCCACAAGAAAGTCAACTGCCGGCGATGCATATGAAAAATTCCAAAATAGTGACAATTTCTAGTCATAGATGTTTCAGTGAGGAAATCACATGCAATCTTAATATTTATGAATCTTGGAACTTGAAAAGAATATGTCTGTAAAGGCAAAGCAACCACTCTATGTAACTTTAAGAAGTTTTGTACCCAACCA
The DNA here is from genome assembly GCF_007565055.1 of Rhinopithecus roxellana. NCBI lineage: Eukaryota > Metazoa > Chordata > Mammalia > Primates > Cercopithecidae > Rhinopithecus > Rhinopithecus roxellana. The sequence goes on along the minus strand of NC_044555.1, from coordinate 111,438,599 downwards.
ATTCAACAACTCACAATTGTACAGAAATGCACTGAGACAACAATTTTGTCATCATTGAACAGTGTTATTTTTAGAAAATTATTATTGTTAAATTTAAATCATTTAGCATAAAGTAGATAAAAACTAGTTGACCAAATCTTACAATTTTCCACCAGTGATTTTGATATTGTATAAACAGTCAAATATCATAGATTATAATTCAATCCAAGAAAAATATTTCAGACAATTTATCATGATTTAATTTATAGAACTCATAATTGCATCATAAGTCATTTTTGAACTTCAACTTGTAAGTTGTTTTAAACACAATATAGTTCAGTAAAAAAATTGTTTATTAACCTTCATCTAACTGATAGTTCTGAGTCTTACATCATTCATTATTTCTGTCCTCAGGATTTTCTATGTTTTTACATTAAGCCAGTGCTATATCTTTCAGAAGGCTGAGAATTTCAATTTTTATTTTTTGTTAAAATAATCCACCAGATGCAAACATTTTTAGCATTTTGCAATACACAGCTTCACTGAATCATGAGCTCTTCTAGGGAAGGATCTATGACTTCTAGGGAAGGATCTATGACTTATTCATCCCTTTACCCCTATGACCTGATACATAGTGAGCACTTTTAAAACATTTATTGAATGCATCAATTGGCAGTATATCGTTATCTCTAACTCCTCCAGAGCAAGTTGTGTTTCTATTCATTGTGCTCATATATCTGTTTCCACTGTATCGTAAACATTTGGTTCTTTTGTCTCCTTCATCTCAATGACAGAAGCAAAGGCTTCATTTATGTATTCTCAGTCCCTAACACTAATACCAGTTTCCAACACGTAATCATAGGTCTTCAGTAAAAGCTTTTTGAACTGTATATATCTTTGGAAGTTGAATCCTCTTCAGAAGAGTGGACTTCAGACTTACAGAAGAAAGAAGGATGCATCCCTTTTGATAATTATTTCTTCCTTTCCATCCCTCTTAGTAGACTGTGGGCTCCATGAAAGTATGGCTCCTAGTCATCTCCCTATCCTCAGTATCTAGCATCTATATGGCACACAGTACTCAAATGTCTAACTGAATTGAACTCCCATCTCTAATCTTAGACTGGATTTCATTACAGATTAATCTAGCCTAACCATTAGAATAAAATAACTTCCTGGCTTTATTCAATAAATGCAGTCAATTTCAAATCTTGAATGTCTGCAATAAATCTTAAAGTTTACAGTGCCAGATTAGGCTATTCTGCCTTAATTAGTTTAGCTTTCTTTGATTTAAACATGGCCCATTAATTTAAATTAAATAAGCAATTCAAAGCCTGTGGACAATAAATTAGATATATGTAAACGTCAAAGACTGCAATCCCCTGGCTATCTGTTAAAGATAGTAAATGTATAAGACATCAGAAGCAAGTATTCCTTTTGATGATGATAATGAGATGTTCTAGATCAGGAGGAAAACTGGGACTTATTTTAAAACCCACAGACATCAGAAACATTCTGGCAACAACTTTTTCTCATTGTTTCTGTGTGAGCAAGTTGCCCTAGTTCTAGTACAATTTTAAAAGTTACCACCAAATTGTTTGCATTGTTGTGTAAGTTTTAAAAAGTCAAATTGTGATGATGGTTTAGGATCTTTTTGATATCCTATACACATGTGTTGTTTTTGGTGATCATTTGTGGATGTTACTAGAAAGTTAACTACATTGCTTTCATCCATCTACTAGAGTTCATCGGAACTTATCCTCTGCTAAAGAAAACCACAGCAACTAGCAATTTGGACAAATACATCAATTTTGTGGATGATAACAGTAAAATGCATGAGTTGTTTGAATTAGCTGAGAATTTGTTTCAATGAACCAACCAGCAAATTCATCAAAAAGAGCTGAATGCAATTTTCTAACACCGCATATAAAAAAAATAATTTTTTTTTTATATATTTGCTCATGTTTTCTCCATATTACTGTATTTTGGGGTATAACTTCAGAAGTACTGCACTGTGCTAAGATGGCTCTACAAAATCATACTCGTCAAGTAATCAGGCTCATTTGAGATAATTGATAGACATGTACAGGTATATGCTTTTTTTCTAATATACAGAGAGTTGTTCCCTGATTATTTTTTTAAATGTCAGCTTTTGTTTTAGATACATAGCCTATCCTACACATAGCATGTGTAGGATTGCTACATGGGTATATTAGATCCAGGTAGTGATCATAGTACCCAATGGGTAGTTTTTCAGCTCATGCTTTCCTCCCTCTTCCTCCACTAGTATTCTGCAGTGTGTCTATTGTTCTCATGTTTATGTCAATGTGTGCTCAGTTTAAGAGAGAACATGTGGTATTTGGTTTTCTGTTCCTGTATTAATTCACTTAGGATTGTAGCCTTCAGCTCCATCCACATTGGTACAAAGGAAATGATTTCATTCTCTTTAACAGCTGTGTAGTATTCCATGGTGTGTATATATACTACATATTCTTTGTCTAATCCACCATTGATGACCATTTAGGTTGATTTAGGTTGATTCCATGTCTTTGTTATTGTGAACAGTGCGGTGATGAACATACGAGGTTATATGTCCTTTTGGTATAATGATCTATATTTTGGGGGTCTATAATGGGATTGCTGGGTTGAATGGTAACTCTAAGTTCTTTAAGAAATCTCCAAATTGCTTTCCCCAGAGGCTGAACTAATTTACATTCCCACCAACAGTATATAAGCATTCCCTTTTCCCCATAACCTCACTAGAATCTGTTATATTTTTTGACGTTTTAGTAATAGCCATTCTGACTGGTATCAGATGGTTTGATTTGCATTTCTCTGATGATTAGTGATGATGAACATTTTTTCATATGTTTGCTGGCCCTTTGTATTTCTTCTTTTTAGGAGTGTATGTTTATGTCTTTTGCCCACATTTTAATGGGATTGTTTATTGCTTGTTGATTTATTTAGTTCCTTGTAGGTTCTAGATATTATGCTCTTGTTGCATACATAGTGCGTGAATAATTTTTTCTCTTCTGTAGATTGTCTGTTTACTTTATTGATGGTTTCCTTTGGTGTATAGAAGCTCTCTAGGTTAATTAGGTTCTAGTTGTAAAATTTTGTTCTTCTTGTAGTTGCTCTTGGGGAATTGGTTATGAATTCGTTGCCAAGGTGTATGTAGAGAAGGGTCTTTCTTAGATTTTATTCTAGGGACTTTTTTTTTTTTTTTTTTTTTTTTTTTTTTTTTTTTTTTTTTTTTTTTTACAGTTTGAGGTCCTACATTTAAATATTTAATCCACCTTGAGTGAATTTGTGTATATGGTAAAGTTAAGTGGCTAATATCACTCTTCTGTATATGGCTAACCAATTATCCCAGCATCATTTATTGAACAGAAAGCCCTTCCCCCATTGCTTGTTTTTGTCAGCCTTGTTGAAGATCAGATGGTTGTAGGTGTGTGGCTTTATTTTGGAGTTTTCTATTCTGTTCTATTAGTCTATGTGTCTGCTTTTGTAGCAGTACCATGCTGTTTTGGTCATTGTAGCCTTATAATATAATCTGAAGTCATTTACTGTGATGCCTCTGGCTTTGTTCTTTTGGCTTAGGATTGTTTTGGCTGTTTAGGCTCTTTTTTGGTCCCGTATGAATTTTAAAATAAGTTTTTCTAATTCTGTGAAGAATGATGTTGACAGTTTCACAGGAAAAGCATTGCACCTCAGTATGGCCGTCATAATGATACTGTTTCTTCTAATCCATAAGCATGGGATGTTTCTCTATTTATTTGTGCTGTTTCTGGTTTGTTTTAGCAGTCTTTTATAGTTCTTCTTGTACAACTCTTTCATATCATTGGTTTGCTGTATTCCTAGGTATTTCATTTTCTTTGTGGCTATTGTACATGGGATTGTGTTCTTGATTTGACTCTCCACCTGGATGTTGTTGGTGTATAGAAATGCTACTGATTTTTATACATTTATTTTGTATCTTAAAACCTCACAAAATCATTTATCAGTTCTAGTAGCCTTTTGGCATAGTCTTTAGAGTTTTCTAAGAATAGAATCACATCATCGGTGAAGAGAGATAATTCGACTTCTTTTCCTATTTGGATGCTTTTTATTTCTTTTTTCTTCTTTGTTTGCTCCAGCTAGGACTTGTAGTGCTATGTTCAATAGGAGTGGTGACAGTGGGCATCCTTGTCTTGTTCCAGTTCTCAAGGGAAATACTTCCAGCTTTTGTCAATTCAGCATGATGTTGGCTGTGGGTCTGTCATAGATGGCTCTTATTATTTTGAGGTATTGCTATATTTCTTCAATGACCCGTCTGTTGAGGGTTTTATCATGAAGGGATGTTAGATTTCATGGAAAGCTTTTTCTACATCTAATCAGATAATCATATGATTTTTGTTTTAATTCTATTTATGTGGTGAATCACATTTATTGATTTGCCTTTGTTGAATCAACCTTGCTTCACAGGAGTGAAGCCTACTTGATTGGGGCCAATTAACTTTTTGATGTGCTGCTGGGTTCAGTTTGCTAGCATTTTGTTGAGAACTTTTACATTTGTGTTTATCAGATGTGCTGAAGTTTTCTTTCTTCACTGTGTCTCTGCCAGATTTTGGTATAAGGCTGATGCTGGCTTCATAGAGTGAGTTAGAAAGGAGTCCCTTCTCTTCAATTTTTTGTAACTGTTTCAGTAGTATTGGTACTAGTTCTTCTTCTTATATGTGGTAGAATTCAGCTGTGAATCCATCTGGTCCAAGGCTGTTTTTGGTTGATAGGTTTTTGTTTGTTTGTTTCTGATACAATTTCAGAACCTGGTATTTGTCTATTCAAGATTCCAATCTCTTCCTGCTAGTGGAGTCTTATAAGGTTGTGCGTTTCCAGTAATGTATTCATTTCCTCTAGATTTTTAATTTATGTTCATAGAGCCATTCATAGTAGTTTCTGAGGATCTTTGAATTTCTTTGGATCAGTTGTAATGTTATATTTGTCATTTATGATTTTACTTACTTGGATCTTCTCTCTCTTTATTTTGTTAGTCCAGCTAGCATTCTATCAGTGTTATTTATTATTTTGAATAACAAATTCCTGGTTTTATTGATCTTTTAAATGGATTTTTGCATCTCAGTTTCATTAGCTTCTCTAAATTTAATTATTTTTATTCTTCTGCTAGCTTTCAGGTTGGTTTGTTCTTCCTTTTCCTAGTTCCTTTAAGTGCAAAGTTAGTTGATTAGTTTGAGATTATTCTAATTTCTTGATGAAGGTGTTTATGGTTATAAACTTTCCTCTTAACACTCCTTTAGCTGCATTCCAGGGCTTTTGATAAATCGTGTCTATATCTTCATTAATTTCAAATATTTTTTGATTTATTCCTTAATTTCAATGTTCACCCAGGAGTTACTCAAGAGCAAGTTGTTTAATTTAATGTGATTGTGTAGTCTTGAGAGATCTTCTTGACATTGGTTTTTATTTTATTGCACTGTGGACTGAGAGTACAATTTCAATTTTTTTTAAATTTGTTGAGACTTGCTTTATGACCAAGCATGTGGTCTATCTTAGAATATGTTCCATGTGTAGATGAGAAGAATGTATATTCTGTGGTCATTGGGTGGAGTGTTCTGTAAATGCCTGTTAGGTCCAAATGGTGAAGTGTCAAGTTTAAGTCCAGAATTTCTTTGTTAGTTTCTACCTTGATGATCTGTCTAATGCTGTTAGTAAGGTGCTGAAGTCTCCCACTATTATTGTGTGGTTGTCTAAGTCTTTTTGTAGGTCAAGAATGGCTTGTTTTATGAATCTGGGTGCACCAGTATTGAGTGCATATATATTTAAGATAGTTAAGGCTTCTTGTTGGATTGTACCCTTTATCATTATGTAATGCACTTCATTGTCTTCTTAATTTTTGTTGGTTTAAATTCTGTTTCATATGATTTAAGAACAGTGACTCCTGCTTCTTTTTGTTTTCCATTTGCATGGTAAATCTTTCTCCATCCTTTTACTTTGAGTTTTTGGGTGCCATTACATGTAAAATGGGCCTCTTGAAGACAACAGATGTTTGGATCTTGTCATTTTATTCAGCCTGCCACTTTGTGTCTTTTAAGTGGGGTGTTTAGTCCATTTATATTCAATGTTAGTACTGATATGTGTGATTTTGATACTGTCATTGTGTTGTTAGCTTATTACGTAGACTTAATTGTGTAGTTCCTTTATAATGCCTGTGGGCTATGTACTTAAGTGTGTTTTTTTGGTAAAAGATGTCATTCTTTCAATTCCATATCTCAGCACTCCCTTAAGGGAGTCTTAAAGCTAGTCTAGTTGAAACATATTCCCTCAGCATTTGCTTCTCTGAGAAGTATTTTATTTCTTCTTCACTTATGAAGCTTAGTTCGGCAGGATATGAAATTCTTGGTTGGAATTTCTTTTCTTTAAGGATGTTGAAAATAGGCCCCCAATCTCTTCCAGCTTGTAGGTTTTCTACTGAGAGGTCTGCTGCTAGCCTGATGGGGTTCCTTCTTTATGTGACCTACTCCTACTCCCTAGCTGCCTTTAAGATTTTTTTCTTTTGCTTTGACCTTAGTAAATCCTATGACTTATGTGCCTTGGGGATGGTCATCTTATATAGTATCTAGCTGGGGTTTTCTGTATTTCTTGGATTTGCATATCATCCTCTATAGTGAGATTAGGAAATTTTCATAGACTATATCCTCATATATATTTTCCAAGTTGCTTTTTCTCTTTTCTTCTCTCTCAGGAATGCCAATGAATCATAGGTTTAGTCTCTTTACATATTCCCATACGTTTCAGAGGTTTTGTTTATTTTTCTGAATTTGTTTTTCTTAAATTTTGTCTGACCGAGTTGACTCAAAGAACCAGTCTCTGAGCTCTGAGACTCCCTCCTAGGCTTGGTCTATTCTATTGTTAACACTTTTGATTGTATTATGAAATTATTGTAGTGAGCTTTTTCAGCTGTAGAAGTTCAGTTTAGTTCTTTCTTAAAATGAATCTTTTGTCTTCCCGCTCTTGGCTTATTTTACTGGATCCTTTAGATTCCTTGGATTGGGTTTCAACTTTCTCCTGAATCTCACTGAGTTTTCCTGCTATCCAGATTCTGAACTCTATGTCTGATATTTCTGTCATTTCAGACTGGTTAAGAACCATTGCTGGGGAGCATGTGGGTTCATTTGGAGGTAAGAGGACACTGTGGCTTTCTGAATAGTCAAAGTTCTTATGCTGATTATTTCTTATCTGGGAGGGTTGATGTTCCTTTAGCTATGATGTAAGCTGAGTACAGTCAAGTGGCTTTGTTTCCGGATGCTTTCAGAGGGCCAGGGGTCTGCATAGCATCTTCGTGTGCAGATGAATTCTTGTACTTCATTTCACATGTATATATATTAGCTGGATAAATTTTTGGTTTTGTAGTTTGGACTGCAATCCAGAAGATGGCACTTGAGAATGATGGCAGGTAGTTAGGTTAATACCCAGCCACATGGCTCTTCTGTACTTTCTTATGTTCACAGGTGTGCTCTACAGGGAGGCAAAAAGAGAGATGACCCCCTCACCAGGTCCACTCCTGGGCCTTGGGGCAGCTGCCTCCAATTGCTAGTCCTGTGCCTGCATTTCTTTTGCTAAGTGCAGAGGCTGCAACAGGGAGATATGTTATACTTTCTCTGGACTGACTTTGTAGGAGGAGGCATGCACCATAGGTGTGCCCTATAGGGAGGCAGAAAGAGAGATGACCCCCTCACATCAGAGATGTTCCTCTGGGCCTTGGAAGAGCTGCCTCCAATTACTAGTCCTGTGCCTGCATTTCTTTTGTTAAGTGCAAAGGCTGCAGCAGAGAGGTATGTCACACGTTCTCTGGACTGACCTTGTAGGAGGAAGCATGCACTGTTCCCACCCCAGCACAGGAGCCCACAAGTCTCACACTTCTCACTGCTCTGATGGTGGGGTCTTCTCTTCCACTTGAGTCCTGGCTGCACGCACTCAGGCTGTGCTACAAGGGTTGTGCTATGCAGCCCCTCCTGCAAGGTAGCTAGGCATAGACTCTGGGAAGGGCCAGAAGGCAGGAGGATTTGCAGAGCAGATGCACTGAACTTCCGCAAGAAGGCTGGCAGTACTCTTTGCTGGCTCAGAACTCAAATGGGGCCCATACCACCTGGTGGGGCATATGGAGCCCTGGGGAACGGGTGTGTATGACTGCTGTCCACTGGAACTGCTCAGAACACAAAAGCTCCTAGGCTCCATGCTATCTGAAGGCCCGTTTCTGCCTGCTCCCCAGGGAGAGTCCCCTGACAGTTAACATGTCTGTAGGAGATGTGGGGTTCCTTGTAGCTAGGATCTCAGAGGCCCACAGTGAGAATGAGCTATTCCTCAGCTCCCTCCTTTGCCAGGAGCCTTTTGAGGTCAGGGACAAGCCCTGGAATTTGGCCACACTGTGCAAGGTTCACAGCTTTGTCCCTGCTATGAAGTTGAGACTAAAGAGTCTCTGCTTCAGCGTTGCCTCTACCTCCACTCTGAGCATAATTTCTCCAAATTATGGTGATTTGCTGGATAATTTGGACTCCCTTGATGGCAGTAGTGCTTTGTGACTGCATCTAGTCAGACATCTTGTCCCTCTTCTCCATGTTTTTAGAGGCTTTTTTAAATTACCTGAGCTGCAGGAGCTAACCTGCAACACAGTAACTCATTCTCAAAGGTTTCCCATTTTAACTGTAGGAAAAATGTAGCCACTGAGAAGTCAATTTATGTTGAGGCTCCATGGCAATATTAATCCGTAAAATGAAACCCTGGAAGACAACCAAGGCATTACTTCAGGACATGGGCACAGGCAAAGATTTCATGATGAAGATGCCAAAAGCAATTGAAACAAAAGTGAAAATTGACAAATGGGATCTAGTTAAACTAAAGAGCTTCTGCACAGCAATAGAAACTATTAACAAGGTAAACAGTCGACCTACAGAATGGGAGACAGGTTTTGCAAACTATGCATCCAACAAAGGTCTAATGTCCAGCATCTATAGGAGCATAAACAAATTTACAGGAAAAAAACAAACATCCCTATACAAATGTGGGTAAAGCACATGAACAGACACTTTGCAAAATAAGATACATATGTGGTCAACAAGCATATGAAAAAACGCTCAGTATCACTGATGATTAGAGAAATGCAAGTCAAAACCACCATGAGATACCATCTCACACCCGTCAAAATGACTATTATGAAAAAGTCAAAAAATAACAGATGCTGGCAAGGTTATGGAGAAAAAAGGAATGCTTATACACTATTGGTGGGAGTGTAAATTAGTTCAACCATTGTAGAAGACAGTGTGCAAATTCCTCAAAGACCCAGAGACAGAAATACCATTCAACCCAACAATCCCATTACTGGGTGTATGCTATACAAAAGGAATATAAATCATTCTATTATGAAGACATATGCACAGGTATGTTCACTGTAACTCTATTCACAATAGCAAAGACCTGGAATCAACTCTAATGCCCATCAATTATAGACTGCATAAAGAAAATGTGGTACATATACACCATGGGGCACTATGTAGCCATAAAAAAGAATGCGATCATGTCTTTTGCAGGGACATGGGTGGAGCTGGAGGTCATTATTCTTAGCAAACTAACACAGGAACACACAACCAAATACCACATGTTATCACTTACAAGTGGGAGCTAAATGATGAGAGCACATAAACACATAGAGGGGAACAACACACACTGGGGTCAATCAGAGGGTGGATGATGGGAGGAGAAAGAGGATCAAAAAAAAATAGTTAACGGGTACTAGGCTTAATACTTCGGTGATGAAATAACCTATACAATAAACCCCATGACACAAGTTTACCTGTGTAACAAACTTGCACATGTATCCCTGAACTTAAAATAAAAGTTTTTAAAAAGGAATTATAATTACTTGTTGGTTTTCTGACTTCTTTTGCTTTCTGCAAAATAGACATTATTGAGAAAGGCACTGTACTGAAATGACAAAAATAGTTCCTAAGACTTGTGAGCATTATAATTTAAGAGTATAGCTTGGACTTACCAGGACACTACCAATTGCACAGACCTCAAAATTTTCAACAAGCCCAGATTCATCTGATAAAGTTATGCTGTGTGTGTGTGTGTATCTTCCATATTTGTAAAATGTGTGATGAATCTTGCTGTTGAGTCAATACAATTACATTTTAAGCATCAATGACTCCATAGATCTTTAGTGTCTACAGGGTTACATCCTTAACCACCAAATACATCTGACAGAGGCCCTCATGAGTGATTTAATGACCAAGAGCTAGTACTGGAATATGAGGATTTTGGGAATAATGAGATTGAGAATACGCCAGTGAATCTATGATGGTCATTAGAAAACAAGGAGTTTGCATGGGGAGAATATCAGAAATGGGTGCAAGGAAGCAAAAAGGAAGATTAGGGGCTTTATCAGTCCAGTCCAAGCAGGAAACATATGACACACTTATGATGAATAATTTGAGGAGAATTTAATACATGGACTATTTACAAAAGTGTGGCTAGGATTTAGGAATAGCAGTAAGTAATGGTGAAGTACCCCAGGACTAACAACAATAGGGTACTGTTAGCACCCCTGGGCTTGAAGGAACAAAGGAGGAAATGATTATCAGAACCCAGACAGGATAGTTATGTGTGAAGAACTACATGACTGGAGCTGTGGCCTTTAGTAGCAGGACATAGCCATTAAACTCTAGAACAGCAGGGAAGGAGTCAAGGGAATATAACACATATTCCAACCTCATCTTCTGTCTTTTCTCTCACCTGAAAGTGCCTCTCCCCACTGGCCAAAGCAAACAGGAAGCTAAAGGTAAGAGGCTTGTTGGTGTATGTTTACACAAGTCAATGTCACAGGACAATGAGTAAGGTGAAGAATGTAGGATTTTCTACTGCAAGGATTTTTGGAAAACAGTTACCTCACACCTACATGTCTCAGGGTAGGTATAAGTAGATTTATTTTGAAGAAATGAATTAATTCAATTCAATTTAAGTAAAGATTATCATAGAACAATTTAAATATAATTATAATTTCATGGCATATTTTGTTTTAAAAGTGTGTTGTAAACTTTGGTAAATATAGTGTGTGGTGTAGCAGGGAATGAAAAATTTCGTATCAGAAAATATGGATTTTGGTCTTGGCTATACAAACTGACATGCTTTGTGACTTTTAAAAGTTACTTGACTTCTCTGACCTTAGTTCATATATGGATGAAAGGGATAATAATAAATGTCCAATTTGTCAATACCTCAAAGAATAGCTGTAAGGATAAAACGAAAACGTATATGGAAAACACTTATAAACTGAAATGTCTCTTTTAAGGCAAGAATCTACTCTTCCAACATTGCAAAGTGGAATTTACAGATAATTTCTGGGCTCGTGGAGAAATAAGCTGACTTTTCAATATTTTTTTACAGTGACAGATCTATCTCCTTCCATCCAGATAGGATTCTGCCAGCTTCCCGCCAGATCTAATTAAGTTTTAAATGAGATTCAGGAAGACATAATAGCTTATTCTGATTGTTCTTTTTATATCATATAGTCTCTAAATATTCATTGTGCTCGTATGATTAAGCTGTAAATCAATAAAAAAAAAATCCAATGGGCTTTTCTGGATTTTTTAATTTGCCCCATATATTTGGATATACCAGTCATCTTAACTTCATATCAGTTTTTATTCCTTTCACATTGCCCTTACCCATCTTTCTTCCTTTGAGGAATTTCTAATCATATTTTAAGACTCAAAGTAAGTATCCCCACCTCAGGAAAACCTCTCCTTAACACAACTTGAGGAAATTTGCAGCTCCTCAAATTACATGTAGTACTTTGAACATATCTATATGACAGCCAGTATCACACCACATTGTATTAGAATTATTTGCTTCTTTTTCTGTATCTCCCATGAGACACTGAGGGTCTTGAGCATGCAGATACTTTCCTATCTAGGTTTTCAGTCCCATCAACTAGCAAGGTACCAGGCATTTTGTGTGGGCTTAGTTAATTGGAATTCAAATTCTCGGTATATATAGATTATAAAAACAAATGCTAATCCTATTTTTACCTTTCTACTCATCATATTGGTTTTTCAGATTTGAACTGCTAATATTTAAGACAACATATTTAATGTTTACTTTCAGGGTAGATCCCCAGCAGAAGATATACACTGACTTTGGTGAAAAGGGCCTGAGGAGTTCCAAGCTGAGAATGATTATAAATGCATATATTGAGGAAAAACTTGCCTGAACAATGAACTTGAAAAAGTTTTCCAAATACAGTAAAGCTACACTCATTCGATAGGTAGTGAATAAGATTTTCACTAGCTTTTTTCTGATGGAACCTGTTTTCCATTTGCTAATTCTTCTGTGTTATTTACTAGTACTCACTAGAAGACATGTTGTAGCACGTACCAGAAGTTTAAGAAAAGTATTTATGGAAGAAACTAATTAAAAATTTTAAAAAATTATATTTACTGACTTAATTATACTCCTACCACACAAAGAAAAACAATATAAAATTGAATGGTAAACATATATAAAATCAGTATTCCAAGAAAATTAGTTTGTTATTGTGGCCTTTTTCTTAGCTGGAATTGTGAGGTTTTGAGATAAAAGCAGTGGCTCAAAATGATGATTGCTATGCCTCTGCCTCAATGTGATAGATGGACTGATGGATAGTAGAGTATATTTCTGAAATTTTTATTTGTGATTGTTTGATCTTAGAGGTTGGGTTAAAGGATGGTGAAGCACACTTTAGACTCTGTATGTGATTTTTCCTTTTTGTAACAAATAAAGTCCAAGATCATACTAATGTTCAGACATTAACTAGTTTGTTCTTTAAAAAATTTCCTTTCAAAATACATGAAAAATCAAAAGTAATTTTGTTCTGATCAGCATGACCAAGTCAGAGGAATATTTTGAGTTTAAAAATTTTTTCCCTTGGAGAAGATAAGGTACCTGAGCCAATATTTTTAGATCTCTCTCTCCTTTCTCTTCATTTTAAAAAGCAATAAATTAATGAGTAATAAGTTTCTCTCCCCACTTTTAAGTGTTCCAGGCTTGGAGAAGGACCAGTGGGAAGTTGGTTCTACTCTTACGGGTGGGAATTATAAAAGACATTCCAAACATCCATGATTTTCAGGATGATGCCCTGAGATCCAACCCTACTATCCTTTAACTCTTCCTGGGATGGCAAAAATAGTTTTGGGGTGGTATCAGGGTACTCATGCAGCAGAATCCAGTGATCTTGGGGGAGGCATTAATGTTGTCTATCATAAGCAACATCCATGTCCAACCAATAAATGTATTCCATACTACAGTCAAGGGAAAGGAAATAGAGGTAGAAATACTGTGTGACTAGTCCCATTTCTATATTTTCAATTTTTATTAATCATTTCAACAAATTAGCTTATTTTTAAAACCCAATTTTGAACTATGTGGTTGCATTAGGGAGAAGTAAAATGAAAGGGAAGTCATTGAAACTAGCCCAAAGACACCATTCTACAACACACACATAGCTACTTTTTCTGTTTAGTTTATGTTCTAGATTTTGGAAATAAATGTGGCATATATGATTTTTCAGGACTCAAATGCTTCTAATATAGTCATCTACCATAGCACTTTTTCACCTAAGTTATTCATATGCAATTTAAATTCATTCAAGTGCCATAACTGTTTTATACAGTTTAGTATAATATAACAGTCCTAGACTAGGAATCAGAACAACTGAATTCTAGTTTTAGCTTCACCTTTTATCTATGTGTCCTTGGGAAATTCACTTCATCTTGTTATGCCTCAGTTTCCTCATCAATGAAATAAATATATTATTGCACTGCCTACCTCACAGGGTGAAATGCATAGTAGATTCAGATGTGAAGACTACTCTATCTGTAAAGGGTTATTTAAATATAAAGAAATGTGTATTTATTCCTGTAAGATAGTAAGGAAAAGCATTAACCTTTTCTTGACTAAAAAAGGTCTAGGGGCACTGATATGGTTTGGCTGTGTCCCCAACCAAATCTCATCTTGAATTGTAGCTCCCATAATTCCCATGTGTCATGGGAGACACATGGTGGGAGGTAATTGAATACTGTGGGCGTGTTTTTCCCATGCTGTTTCCATGATAGTGAATAAGTCTCACAAGATCTGATGGTTTTATAAAGGGGAGTTCCCCTGCGTATGCTCTCTTGCCTGTCACCATGTAAAACGTGCCTTTTCTCCTCATTCACCTTCCACGATGATTGTGAGGCCTCCTGAGTCATGTGGAACAGTCAGTCAATTAAATCTCTTTCCTTTATAAATTACCCAGTCTTGGATATGTCTTTATTAGCAGAGTGAGAATGGCCTAATAGTGGCACAAAGCAAAATGAGTGGGTTAATAACAGCTCCAGCACCAGACTCAAAGAATGGGCATATATGTTTAAATGATGCATTCCACAGGCCTAGCATACTTCCAGATCAAATCAAACAAAACTCATAAATCTAAAGTGAGTTTCTTGTAGACAGCACACAGTTGGATCTTGTTTTTTGAACTATTCAGCCACTCTATGTATTTTGATTGAGGGAGTTAATCCATATATGTTTAAAATAATTATTGATAGTAAATGACTTACTTTTGCCATTTTATTAATTTCCTTCTGCTCATTTTGTAGTTATTTTGTTGCTCTTTTCCTCTCCTGCTGTCTTTTTTTTGGTGTGTGTTTCACTGATTTTTTGTCATGATATGTTTTGATTCCTTTCTCTTTTTCTTTTGTGTATCTGCTAAGGTATTTTCTTTGTGATTACTGTGAGGCTTACATAACAGTCTTGTAACAGTCTATTTTAAGCTGATAACAACTTAACTTCAACCACTTACAAAAACTCCACAATTTTACACCTATCCAACACACACTTTATATTATTGATTTCACAGTATTCATCATTTATCCAGCATATCAATTAACAAATTTTTTATAAAGTTGTTATTAATACTTTTAAAATACTTTTATACTAAAATATGGTGATTTACACACCATCAGTACAGTATTACAGTCTGTGTTTGTCTATGGATTTACCTTTATCAGTGAGTTTTATACTTCATATGCTTTCATGTTGCTGTTCAGCATCCTTTCATTTCAACTTGAAGAGGTAGGTCCCTTTAACATTTCTTGTAAGGAAGGCCTGGTGGTGATTAATTCCCTAAGCTTTTGTTTGTCTTTGGGAGTCTCTATCTCTCCCTCATTTTTGAAGGACAGTTTTACTGTGTATAATGTTATGGTTGGCAGATTGTTCTTTCAGCACTTTGAATATATCATTCCACTTCCTTCTGGCCAGCAAAGGCTCTGCTAAGAAATCTGCCAACAGTCTTATGGAGGCTCCATTTATGTGATGACTCACTTTTCTCTTGCTTCTTTTCAAGATTCTCTTTGACAATGTGATTACAACGTGTTTTGAGGTAGATTACTTTGGATTCATTCTCTTTGGGATTCTTAGGGCTTCATGAATCTGGATCTCCATTCCCATCCTTCCCTCCCCTCAGATTTGGAAAGTTTTCAGTCATTGTTTTTTAAAATAAGCTTTCTTCCCTTTTCTTTCTCTTCTCCTTCTGGAACTCCCATATTGGTTCACTTGAAGGTGTCCCCTAGTCCCTTAGGCTTTCCTCACTCTTTCTCATTCTTTTTTTCTTTTTGTTCCTCTGACTAGATAATTTCAAATGACCAGCCTTCAAATTTACTGTTTCTTCTTCTTGATGTGTCTGCTGTTGAATCCTTGTAGTGAATTGAATTTTTTTGTTCGGTTATTGTATTCTTCAGCTTCAGTTTTTCCATTTGGTTCTTTTTATGGTTTCTTATCTCTTTGTTAATATTCTTCCTTTGTTTATGAATCATTTTACTGAATTCACTTAGTTGTCTATTTTTGTTCCCTTGAAACTCACTGTGCTAGTCCATTTTCATGCTGTTGATAACAACATACCCGAGACTGGGTGATTTACAGCTCCATGTGACTGGGGAAGCCTCACAATCATGGCAGAAGACAAGGATGAACAAGTCATGTCTTCCATGGATGGTAGCAGGCAAAGAGAGAGAATGAAAGCCAAGCAAAATGAGTTTCCCCTTATCAAACCAACAGATCTTATGAAACTTATTCACTACCACAAGAATGGTATGGGGGAAACCACCCCCATGATTCAATTATCTCCCCCCGAGTCCCTCCAACAACACGT
The DNA here is from genome assembly GCF_007565055.1 of Rhinopithecus roxellana. NCBI lineage: Eukaryota > Metazoa > Chordata > Mammalia > Primates > Cercopithecidae > Rhinopithecus > Rhinopithecus roxellana. The sequence goes on along the minus strand of NC_044555.1, from coordinate 111,422,407 downwards.
GGGAACTCTGGGAGATACAATTCAAGATGTGATTTGGGTGGGGACACAGGCCAAACCATATCATTCTGCCCAAGCCCCTCCCAAATCTCATATCATCACATTTGAAAGTCAATCATGCCTTCCTGACAGTCTCCAAAAGTCTCAACTCATTTCAGAATTAAAAGTTCACGGTCCAAAGTTTCACCTGAGATAAGGCAAGTCCATTCCATCTATAAGCCTGTAAAATCAAAAGCAAGTTATTTACTTCCTAGATACGAGGATACAAGCATTGGATAAATACAGCCATTCCAAATAGGAGACACTGGCCAAAACAAAGCACTACAGGATCCATGTAAGTCTGAAATCCAGCAGGGCAGTCAAATCTTAAAGCTCCAAAAATGTTCTCCTTTGACTACATGTCTCACATCCAGGTCATGCTGATGCAAGAGGTGGCTTCCCATGGTCTTGGGCAGCTTTGCCCCTCTGGCTTTGCAGGGTACAGCCTCCTTCCTGGCTGCTTTCATGGGCTAACATTGAGGGGCTGCAACTTTTCCAGGTGCACTATACAAGCTGTCAGCTGATCTACCATTCTGGGCTCTGGAAGACAGTGGCCTTCTTCTCACAGCTCCACTAGGCAGTGCCACAGTAGGGACTCTGTGTGGGGGCTTCAATCCCAGATCCTCCTTCTTCACTGCCCTAGCAGAGGTTCTCCATGAGGGCCCCACCCCTGCAACAAACTTTTGCCTGGACATCCAGGCATTCCCATACATCTGAAATCTATACAGAGGTTCCTAAACCTCAACTCTTGACTTCTGTGCACCCGCAGGCTAACCACCATGTGGAAGCTGCCAAGGCTTGGGGTTTCCACCCTCTGAAGCAACAGCCCAAGCTTTATCTTGGTCCTTTTTAGCCATGGCAGGAGTGGCTTGGATGCAGGACAACAAGTCCCTGGACTGCACACACTACAGGGACCTTGGGCCTGGCCCAGGAAACCATTTTTCCCTCCTATGCCTCTGGGCCTGTGATGGGAGGGGCTGCCATGAAGACCTCTGACATACTCTGGAGACATTTTTCCCATTGTCTTGGGGATTAACATTCGGCTCCTCATTACTCATGCAAATTTCTGCAGCTAGCTTGAATTTCTCCTCAGAAAATGAGTTTTTCTTTTCTATCACATTGTCAGGCTGCAAATTTTCCAAATTTTATGCTCTGCTTTGCATATAAAATGGAATGCCTTTAACAGCATCCAAGCCACCTCTTGAATGCTTTGCTACTTAAAAATCTCTTTTGCCAGATAGCCTAAATCATCTCTTTCAAGTTCAACATTCCACAAATCTCTAGGGCAGGGGAAAATGCCACCAGTCTTTTTGCTAAAACATAATAACAGTTACCTTTGCTCCAGTTCCCAACAACTTCCTCATCTCTATCTGAGACCACCTAAACCTGAGTTTCATTGTCCATATCACCATCAGGATTTTAGGCAAAGTCATTCAACAAATCTCTAGGAGGTTCCACATTTTCTCACATTTTTCTCTCTTCTTCTGTGACCTCCAAACTGTTCCAATCTCTGCATGTTACCGAGTTCCAAAGTCGCTTCCACATTTTCAGGTATCTTTTCAGCAACACCCCACTCTACTGGTACCAATTTACTGCATTAGTCCATTTTCACACTGCTGATAAAGGTAACCCAAGACTGGACAATTTATAAAAGAAAGAGGTTTAATTGGACTTACAGTTACACATGGCTGGGGAAGCCTCATGATCATGGCAGAAGGCAAAGAGGAGCAAGTCACATATTATATGGATGTCAGCAGGCAAAGAGAGAAAATAAAAGTCAAGTGAAACAAGTTTCCCCTTATAAAAACAACAGATCTTGTGAGACTTACTACCATGAGAACAGTATGTGAGAAATGATCCCATGACTCTATTATCCCCCACTGGGTCCTTCCCACAATATGGGGGAATTATGGGAGTATAATTCAAGATGAGATTTGGGTGGGGACACACAGTCAAACCATATCACTCACTGAGCTTCTTTAAGACTACTGTTTTGAATTTTTTATCAATAAATTCACAGATGTCTATTTCTTTACCATCACATTTTGATTCTTTGTGTTTCTTGTAGTTTAGTGTTGGTGTTCATGCATTTGAAAAAACAGGGACCTCTCCCAATTTTACAGACTGGCTTTTACAGGAAAAGACTCTCACCAATCAGCCTGACTACATATTTTGGAAGCCTTTAAAACCTTTTTAATGAATATGCACTTTCCAGTCTTCTCCCTCCATTATGGGGGAGAAGTCTCAGTATTGTGCACCTTTTCCCAATCTTACAGAGCTGCGCTTGCTGCAGTAAGCCATCCATTCCTTTTCCTTATAATGGTGCACTTAAAGTCCAAAATGGTGAATACATGCTTTACTATTTTCTCTCTCTTTCTCTCCTGGGGGAGAAGTTTTAGCGTTATGTGCCTTCTGTAAATTTTTTTTGAGATGGAGTTTTGCTCTTATTGCCCAGGCTAGAGTGCAGTAACGCAGTCTTGGCTCACTGCAACCTCCGTCTTCCAGTTTCAAGCGATTCTCCTGCCTCAGCCTCCCAAGTCGCTGGGATTACAGGCACCTGCCACCACACCCAGCTAATTTTTTTTGTATTTTTAGTAGAGATGGGGTTTTACCATGTTGGTCACGCTGGTCTCAAACTGCTGACCTCGTGATCCACTTGCCTCAGCCTCCCAAAGTGCTGGGATTACAGGCATGAGCCACCACATCTGGAACCTTCTCTAAATTTCACAGAGCTATGCCAGCAGGATTAAACCAGATTTCTTGGATATGACACCAGAAGCACAGGAAAACAAAGAAAAAATAGGTATATGGGTCTGTATCAAAATAAATGCCTTCTGCACAGCAAACAGTCAACAGAATGAAAAAGCAACTTTTAGAAGGGGATAAAATATTTGCAAACCAATATCTCATAAGGGTTTGATATCTAAAACATATAAAGTACAACTATAAGCCATAACATACAATTAAATAACAAAAACAAAAACCAAACAAATAACCCAATTTAAAAAAAATGGGCAAAGGACTTGAATAGACATTTCTTCAAAGAAGACACAAGTGGCCAACAGGTATATTGAAAGGTGCCGAACATCACTCATTATCAGTGAAGTCCAAATAAAAATCACAATAAGGTATCATCCCATACAAATTAAGATGGCTACTATGAAACAACAAAAAGAAGTGTTCACAAGGATATGAAGACATTGAAATCCATGTACATTGTTGGTAGGGATGTAAAAGGATGCAACCACTATGGAAAATAGTATGGAGTTTTCTCAAAAAAATTTCAAATGTATTTTGTGATCCAGCAATTCAACTTCTAGGCATATATCCAAAAAAAAAAAAAAAAATGAAATTAGAATCGTGAAGAAGTATCTGCACTCTCATATTCACTATAGCATCACTCACAAAAGCCAAGATATGAAAACAACTTAAATGTCAATCGACAGATGAATGTATATAAAACAGTAGTGTATATTTACAATGGAGTATGTTTTAATCTTTAAAAAGAAGAAAATCTTGCCATATGTTACAACATGGATTAACCTTGAGGTCATTATGCTAAGTGAAATAAGCCAGTAACAAAAGGACAAATCCTATGCGATTCCACATATATGCAGTACCTAAAATAGTCAAACTGATAGAAATAGGTAGTAGTAGTTGCCAGGGGCTGGAAAAAGAGGGAAATGGGGAATTGTTGTTCAATGGGTATAAAGTTTCAGTTATGCAATATGAAGATGTTCTATAGATCTTCTGTACAACATAGTGCCTGTAGTTAACAACACTGTATTGTGCATTTTAAAAAGTAATTGAGGATTTTAGTAAGTGTTCTTCCCGCAAAAAGTAAAATAAAAACAGAGGAGCATCAGGAGCATGAGGAAATTTTTCTAGGTGATGGATATGCTTATTATCATGATTGTGGTGATGGTTTCAGGGTGTACGCATATGTCAAAATTCGTTAAGTTGTACCAATTAAGTATGTGCCATTTTTGCATCTCAATTATTCCTCAATAAAGTTGTTTAAAACTCATATAATCATAAAAATTGAAATCTAGAAGTCACCTTAGAAATCTAGTCTTACCTATTTATTGTACAGATGGAGAAACTGAAGCCCTTTTCTCTCTTAATCAAGGTATTCCTCTTCACTACCCTATCTGTCTGTTGGTCACTCTTCATGTTTGACTTCCCTACCCCTCATTCAACCAGTCAATTATGAAAATCTACCTTTACAATGTCTGGCAATTTCATTCCACTTATCCTCCTTCTGGAAGCTAATATCTCATGCTTACACTCTTACGGTAACCTCCTGCCTTGTTCGCTCTTCCTTTCTGTTTCATCCTTACGTTACCGAGGCAATCTTCCTACATTATTACTTTTATCATGTTGCTCCAATGACAAAATGTTTTTGATTTAAGGCTCCCAGTGGCTATAGGGTAAATAACAAATTTCTTAGTCTGACTTTTATGATGTCCCACAGTAAGCCCCTGATATTTATGTTCTATCCCCTTCTACTCCTCTACATCAACCCCATAGTCCTGAGAAACTGAAATCTATACTGTCCTTCAAAGACAACTTGTGCTTCCCTATAATACACCTGTCTTTTTTTTTTTTTTTCTTGCCAGTATCCAATTATCTGCGTCTGGTAGCAAATTTTTCTCTGAGGAGATACCTAACCCACCTTGGATACAATCTTGTGGATTATCAGACAAGGAGGCCAAAGTAGAAATGTGGTCCTAATTAAGCCAAGCTCCCTTTGTCTGGAACTTTCCCTCAGAGTGGAGTTACACACAAACTAAACACGAGAATTAGACTTAATTAATTCAGAAAGTGATTCCTGGAATGTTGTTAGTTAGATCCTATTGCCTTAGCATTCTTTGCCTCCTATCCTTTCTAAAGCTTGGTTCTTTGGCTTTTCTTTCAATTATCTACTCTATCTCATACCCTTCCAGTAAATTTTCTCTTTTGCGTATTTAGCCAGAGCAAGTTGCTCTTACCTACTGTTAAGAGTTTAACTGAGCTTTGGGAGATTGCTGAGCTGCCAGGTGTTGGAGTAGTCGATTAAAACAACAAGTCAAAAATAAGAGTTAAGCTTGTAATCATTTACTGCACAATTATAAGTAAGAGGTCAAAACCCAAGAAAACGAAGTACTAACTCACCCTGATTTATTTGTCTCCATGAAAAGATGCACCAGTCGAACATCAGGTTGACCAGCACAGACATGGGGGTCATGTCAGTCTAAACAAAAGACTCCTAGAGTTTTATGGACTCTGAGGTAGTTGGGGGTGGCTGGGGTCGGGTGGGCTCGGAGTAGAAAAGTACTGGTTACTGAGTCATAGCGAAATAAAAGTTATCTTTAAGATTTCCCCCTCCTCCCTCTATAATGAAGCCTTGGCAGGGGCACCTAAAGAAGACCTCTGCCCAAGTCTCAGGTAAACACATTTAAGAATGAAGGTTATGGGGGGCGGAGCAAGATGGCCGAATAGGAACAGCTCCAGTCTCCAACTCCCAGCGCGAGCGACACAGAAGACCGGTGATTTCTGCATTTTCAACTGAGGTACTGGGGTCATCTCACTAGGGAGTGCCGGACAATCGGTGCTGGTCAGCTGCTGCAGCCTGACCAGCGAGAGCTGAAGCAGGGCGAGGCATCGCCTCACCTGGAAGCGCAAGGGGGAAGGGGATCCGTTTTCCTAGCCAGGGGAACTGAGACACACAACACCTGGAAAATCGGGTAACTCCCACCCCAATACTGCGCTGTAAGCATACAGGCACACCAGGAGAATATATCCCAATCCTGGCCGGGAGGGTCCCACGCCCACGAAGCCTCCCTCACTGCTAACACAGCAGGCTGCCGCGATCTATCCGCAAGGCAGCAGCGAGGCTGGGGGAGGGGCGCCCGCCATTGCTGAGGCTTAAGTAGGTAAACAAAGCCGCTGGGAAGCTCGAACTGGGTGGAGCTCACAGCAGCTCAAGGAAGCCTGCCTGTCTCTGTAGTCTCCACCTCTGGGGACAGCGCACAGCTGAAGACCAACAGGGGAAGTAGCGGGAGCCGGTGCAGACGCGAACGACTCTGTCTGACAGCTTTGGGGAGAGCCGTGGATCTCCCAACGTGGAGGTTGAGATCTGAGAACGGACAGACTGCCTGCTCAGGTGTGTCTCTGACCCCTGAGTAGCCTAGCTGGGAGAAATCCCCCACTAGGGGCAGTCTGACACCCCACACCTCACAGGGTGGAGTACACCCCTGAGAGGAAACTTCCAAAGGAAGAATCAGACAGGTACACTCGCTGTTCAGCAATATTCTATCTTCGGCAACCTCTGCTGCTGATACCCAGGCAAACAGGGTCTGAAGTGGACCTCAAGCAATCTCCAACAGACCAACAGACAGTCCTTCTGACTGTCAGAAGGAAAACTATCAAACAGGAAGGACACCTATACCAAAACCCCATCAGTACGTCACCACCATCAAAGACCAGAGACAGATAAAACCACAAAGATGGGGAAGAAGCAGGGCAGAAAAGCTGGAAATTCAAAAAATAAGAGCGCATCTCCCCCTGCGAAGGAGCGCAGCCCATCGCCAGCAACGGATCAAAGCTGGTCAGAGAATGACTTGGATGAGAGGAGAGAAGAAGGCTTCATTCCATCAAACTTATCAGAGCTAAAGGAGGAATTACGTACCCAGCGCAAAGAAACTAAAAATCTTGAAAAAAGAGTGGAAGAATTGACAGCTAGACTCATTAATGCAGAGAAGATCATAAACGAAATGACAGAGATGAAAACCATGACACGAGAAATACGTGATAAATGCACAAGCTTCAGTAACCGACTCGATCAACTGGAAGAAAGAGTATCAGCGATTGAAGATCAAATGAATGAAATGAAGCGAGAAGAGAAACCAAAAGAAAAAAGAAGAAAAAGAAATGAGCAAAGCCTGCAAGAAGTATGGGATTACGTAAAAAGACCAAATCTACGTCTGATTGGGGTGCCTGAAAGTGAGGGGGAAAATGGAACCAAGTTGGAAAACACTCTTCAGGATATCATCCAGGAGAACTTCCCCAACCTAGTAGGGCAGGCCAACATTCAAATTCAGGAAATACAGAGAACACCACAAAGATACTCCTCCAGAAGAGCAACTCCAAGACACATAATTGCCAGATTCACCAAAGTTGAAATGAAGGAAAAAATCTTAAGGGCAGCCAGAGAGAAAGGTCGGGTTACCCACAAAGGGAAGCCCATCAGACTAACAGCAGATCTCTCGGCAGAAACTCTACAAGCCAGAAGAGAGTGGGGGCCAATATTCAACATTCTTAAAGAAAAGAATTTTCAACCCAGAATTTCATAGCCAGCCAAACTAAGTTTCATCAGTGAAGGAGAAATAAAATCCTTTACAGATAAGCAAATGCTTAGAGATTTTGTCACCACCAGGCCTGCCTTACAAGAGACCCTGAAGGAAGCCCTAAACATGGAAAGGAACAACCGGTACCAGCCATTGCAAAAACATGCCAAAATGTAAAGACCATCGAGGCTAGGAAGAAACTGCATCGACTAACGAGCAAAATAACCAGTTAATATCATAATGGCAGGATCAAGTTCACACATAACAATATTAACCTTAAATGTTAATGGACTAAATGCTCCAATTAAAAGACACAGACTGGCAAACTGGATAAAGAGTCAAGACCCATCAGTCTGCTGTATTCAGGAGACCCATCTCACATGCAGAGACATACATAGGCTCAAAATAAAGGGATGGAGGAAGATCTACCAAGCAAATGGAGAACACAAAAAAGCAGGGGTTGCAATCCTTGTCTCTGATAAAACAGACTTTAAACCATCAAAGATCAAAAGAGACAAAGAAGGCCATTACATAATGGTAAAGGGATCAATTCAACAGGAAGAGCTAACTCTCCTAAATATATATGCACCCAATACAGGAGCACCCAGATTCATAAAGCAAGTCCTTAGAGACTTACAAAGAGACTTAGACTCCCATACAATAATAATGGGAGACTTCAACACTCCGCTGTCAACATTAGACAGATCAACGAGACAGAAAGTTAACAAGGATATCCAGGAATTGAACTCATCTCTGCACCAAGCGGACCTAATAGACATCTATAGAACTCTCCACCCCAAATCAACAGAATATACATTCTTCTCAGCACCACATGGCACTTATTCCAAAATTGACCACATAATTGGAAGTAAAGCACTCCTCAGCAAATGTAAAAGAACAGAAATTATAACAAACTGTCTCTCAGACCACAGTGCAATCAAACTAGAACTCAGGACTAAGAAACTCAATCAAAACCGCTCAACTACATGGAAACTGAACAACCTGCTCCTGAATGACTACTGGGTACATAACGAAATGAAAGCGGAAATAAAGATGTTCTTTGAAACCAATGAGAACAAAGATACAACATACCAGAATCTCTGGGACACATTTAAAGCAGTGTGTAGAGGGAAATTTATAGCACTAAATGCCCACAAGAGAAAGCAGGAAAGATCTAAAATTGACACTCTAACATCACAATTAAAAGAACTAGAGAGGCAAGAGCAAACACATTCAAAAGCTAGCAGAAGGCAAGAAATAACTAAGATCAGAGCCGAACTGAAGGAGATAGAGACACAAAAAAACCTCCAAAAAATCAATGAATCCAGGAGTTGGTTTTTTGAAAAGATCAACAAAATTGACAGACCGCTAGCAAGGCTAATAAAGAAGAAAAGAGAGAGGAATCAAATAGATGCAATAAAAAATGATAAAGGGGATATCACCACTGACCCCACAGAAATACAAACTACCATCAGAGAATACTATAAACGCCTCTACGCAAATCAACTAGGAAATCTAGAAGAAATGGATAAATTCCCGGACACTTACACTCTCCCAAGGCTAAACCAGGAAGAAGTTGAATCCCTGAATAGACCAATAGCAGGCTCTGAAATTGAGGCAACAATTAATAGCCTACCCACCAAAAAAAGTCCAGGACCAGATGGATTCACAGCTGAATTCTACCAGAGGTACAAGGAGGAGCTGGTACCATTCCTTCTGAAACTATTCCAATCAATAGAAAAAGAGGGAATCCTCCCTAACTCATTTTATGAGGCCAACATCATCCTGATACCAAAGCCTGGCAGAGACACATCAAAAAAAGAGAATTTTAGACCAATATCCCTGATGAACATTGATGCAAAAATTCTCAATAAAATACTGGCAAACCGGATTCAGCAGCACATCAAAAAGCTTATCCACCATGATCAAGTGGGCTTCATCCCTGGGATGCAAGGCTGGTTCAACATTCGCAAATCAATAAACGTAATCCAGCATATAAACAGAACCAAAGACAAGAACCACATGATTGTCTCAATAGATGCAGAAAAGGCTTTTGACAAAATTCAACAGCCCTTCATGCTAAAAACGCTCAATAAATTCGGTATTGATGGAACGTACCTCAAAATAATAAGAGCTATTTACGACAAACCCACAGCTAATATCATACTGAATGGGCAAAAACTGGAAAAATTCCCTTTGAAAACTGGCACAAGACAGGGATGCCCTCTCTCACCACTCCTATTCAACATAGTGTTGGAAGTTCTGGCTAGGGCAATCAGGCAACAGAAAGAAATCAAGGGTATCCAGTTAGGAAAAGAAGAAGTCAAATTGTCCCTGTTTGCAGATGACATGATTGTATATTTAGAAAACCCCATCGTCTCAGCCCAAAATCTCCTTAAGCTGATAAGCAACTTCAGCAAAGTCTCAGGATACAAAATTAATGTGCAAAAATCACAAGCATTCTTATACACCAGTAACAGACAAGCAGAGAGCCAAATCAGGAATGAACTTCCATTCACAATTGCTTCAAAGAGAATCAAATACCTAGGAATCCAGCTTACAAGGGATGTAAAGGACCTCTTCAAGGAGAACTACAAACCACTGCTCAGTGAAATCAAAGAGGACACAAACAAATGGAAGAACATACCATGCTCATGGATAGGAAGAATCAATATCGTGAAAATGGCCATACTCCCCAAGGTTATTTATAGATTCAATGCCATCCCCATCAAGCTACCAATGAGTTTCTTCACAGAATTGGAAAAAACTGCTTTAAAGTTCATATGGAACCAAAAAAGGGCCCGCATTGCCAAGGCAATCCTAAGTCAAAAGGACAAAGCTGGAGGCGTCACGCTACCTGACTTCAAACTATACTACAAGGCTACAGTAACCAAAACAGCATGGTACTGGTACCAAAACAGAGATATAGATCAATGGAACAGAACAGAGTCCTCAGAAATAATACCACACATCTACAGCCATCAGATCTTTGACAAACCTGAGAGAAACAAGAAATGGGGAAAGGATTCCCTATTTAATAAATGGTGCTGGGAAAATTGGCTAGCCATAAGTAGAAAGCTGAAACTGGATCCTTTCCTTACCCCTTATACGAAGATTAATTCAAGATGGATTAGAGACTTAAATGTTAGACCTAATACCATAAAAACCCTAGAAGAAAATCTAGGTAGTACCATTCAGGACATAGGCATGGGCAAGGACTTCATGTCTAAAACACCAAAAGCAACGGCAGCAAAAGCCAAAATTGACAAATGGGATCTAATTAAACTAAAGAGCTTTTGCACAGCAAAAGAAACTACCATCAGAGTGAACAGGCAACCTACAGAATGGGAGAAAATTTTTGCAACCTACTCATCTGACAAAGGGCTAATATCCAGAATCTACAAAGAACTCAAACAAATATACGAGAAAAAAACAAACAACCCCATCAAAAAGTGGGGAAAGGATATGAACAGACATTTCTCAAAAGAAGATATTCATACAGCCAACAGACACATGAAAAAATGCTCATCATCACTCGCCATCAGAGAAATGCAAATCAAAACCACAATGAGATACCATCTCACACCAGTTAGAATGGCAATCATTAAGAAGTCAGGAAACAACAGGTGTTGGAGAGGATGTGGAGAAATAGGAACACTTTTACACTGTTGGTGGGATTGTAAACTAGTTCAACCATTATGGAAAACAGTATGGCAATTCCTCAAGGATCTAGAACTAGATGTACCATATGACCCAGCCATCCCACTACTGGGTATATACCCAAAGGATTATAAATTATTCTACCACAAAGACACATGTACACGTATGTTTATTGCGGCACTATTCACAATAGCAAAGACTTGGAATCAACCCAAATGTCCATCTGTGACAGACTGGATTAAGAAAATGTGGCACATATACACCATGGAATACTATGCAGCCATCAAAAAGGATGAGTTTGCGTCCTTTGTAGGGACATGGATGCAGCTGGAAACCATCATTCTTAGCAAACTATCACAAGAACAGAAAACCAAACACCGCATGTTCTCACTCATAGGTGGGAAGTGAACAATGAGATCACTTGGACTCGGGAAGGGGAACATCACGCACTGGGGCCTATCATGGGGAGGGGGGAGGGGGGAGGAGGGAGGGCTTGCATTGGGGAGTTATACAAGATATAAATGATGAATTGATGGGTGCTGACGAGTTGATGGGTGCAGCACACCAACATGGCATAAGTATACATATGTAACAAACCTGCACGTTATGCACATGTACCCTAGAACTTAAAGTATAATAAAAAAAAAAAAAATAATAATAATAATTAACTGTAAAACATACCGTTTGTTGTGCTTGTGTGCTCCAAAGGTATAAAATAGCCCAGAGGTGAAATAAAAATAGAAAATCTGCTTTTATTAATGAAAAAAAAAAAAAAGAATGAAGGTTATCAAATACTAGATCTTATTCATTCTATTTAACTGTATTTTTGTACCCAATAACCATCCTAACTTCGCTTCCTGACCCCACTATCCTTCCCAGCCTTTGGCAACCAACGTTCTACTCTGTCCATTAGTTCAATTTTTTAAATTTTTAGTTCTCACAAATGAGTGAGAAAATGCAAAGTTTGACTTTCTGTGCCTGGTTCGTTTCACTTAACATCATGTACTCCAGTTCCATCCATTTTGTGGCACTGGTGCTATGAATGCAAATATGTGAAGAACATGACTGGCCAGGGGATGCCTTCACTGCAGCTCCCCTCAAAAACTTTAGCTAATTGGCTGTGAACTATGTCTGGTGTGGGAAGGGCAGCTCTTCTCCATGAGACCTGCCAGGTAAAACCTGTAATTGTGTATGGGTAGGCCTGTATAGTCACACAAAAGTTTTTAACTGGGAGTCAATCCCCTAACCTACAATCATATAACCTTCATTGACACACTGCCTTTATTCCTGCCATACTCTCTTCTCCCATTTCTCCTCTTATCTAAGGCCTATTCAACCCCAAGGCTAAATTTACCTTATTTACATAAAGCCTTGTGGACCAGTCCAGGCTACATTTGACCTTTTCTTTCTCTAAAGCCTCATATCATTTATTTTGGACAATCTTTTTGAGAAAATGCTGTCAACTCTTGCCTTTATGACAGCTATCAATTATTTGCTTTTTTGGTCCTACCAACTCCAATATCAGTATCTTTAGTCAGAGCTATTTATACCTTACACATATCTATATTTCCTCACAGAATAATTTATGTAGTAAATGCTAATTACTATTGTGAGGGAGTGGCCTGTAGTGTGTGATTTGAAAGGCACATATCCTAAAATCTCCCCCAAAATATTTATTGAAATGTCTACTATTTTTAAGAAAGTTAATACGTCTACTACCTAAGAAGGTAGCACAGTACCAGTGATTGATTGGTTTCCCCATTATCCATTGGCACTCATCTTAAAATTTATTTTGATGTGAGCAAGGATTAAGAAGGAGAGTAGCAATTATTGAATGACCATCATGTACCAGAAACCATGCAGACACTTTCCAATACTTATTGATTCCTTACAGTAATCCTGAAGCAGACATTTTCTCTATTTTAAATAAGACAGCAACAAAGCACAGAAAAATTAATTGATTTTTAAATGGTCCCACAGACCCTAAACAACATAATTGGTTTTAAATCCAGACGTGTTTGAACACCAAGCCTATAATTACCCATAAAAGGTCTAAAGCATGAGACAATATGGATGCCACTAAGAGGTGTCATGGTGTAATGGGAGATGGATGACTGCTAAAGAACATCCCATAAAAATTTTCCTCCTACAAAATTAAGTTACATTTTGTTCAAAGAAATTAAAGGAGAGCTAAATAAATGGAAAGCATCTTGTGTTCATAGGTTGGAAGCCTAATAGTATTAAGGTGGCAATACTTCCCAGGTTGATCTACAGATTCAATGGATTCCCAGCTTTTTTTGCAGAGTTTAATAAGTTGATCCTAAAATTCATATGGAAATTCAAAGGATGCAGAATAAGCAAAACAATCTTGAAAAACTTACCACAAGTCTACAGTAGTACCGGTCTAAGTGTAGATATATAGATTGATAAAATAGAATTCAGAGTCTGGAAATAAACCCATATTTCTTTCCTTTGTTTTAACTTTTATTTTAGGTTCAGGAGTACATGTACATATTTGTTACTAGAGGCAAACTCGTGTCATGTGGGTTTGATGCACAGACCATTTCATCACCCAGGTAGTAAGCATAGTATCTGATAGTTATTTTTACCGATCCTCTCCCTCCTCCCATCCTACACCCTCAAGTAGGCACCAGTGTCTGTTGTTCCCATCCTTGTGCCCATTGGTTCTCATTATTTAGCTCCCATTTATAAGTGAGAACATGCGGTATTTGGTTTTCTGTTCCTGCGTTAGTTTGCTAAGGATAATGGCCTCCACCTCCATCCCCATGTTCCTGCAAAGGACATGATCTCATTCTTTTTAAAAGCCCATATTTCTATGATCAATTGATTTTTGATAGTCGTGTCAAGACCATTCAATGAAAGAAAAATTATGTTTTCAACAAATGGTGCCAAATGGTTCTGGGACAACTGGATACTCACATGCAGAAGAATGAACTTGGACAACTACCTTACACCATATACAAAAATTAATTCAAAATCTATCAATTACCTAGATGTAACATCTAAAACTCTACAATTCTTAGAAGAAAACATAGGAGTAAGTCATATGACATTGGCTTAGGCAATAGTCTTGGATATGACATGAAAGCACAGGGAACAAATAAAAAAATAGCTAAGCGGGACTTCATCAAAATTATGTTATGTACCAAAAGATATCATCAAGAAAGTGAGAAAATAACCCACCAGAATGGGATAAAGTATTAACAAATATACAACTGATAAGAGATTTATTCTCAGAATATAAGAACTCTTACAACTCAACCGTTATCAAGTGACCTAGGAATTCCACTGCTAAGCTTATATGCAAGAGAAATGAAAACATATGGCCACATAAAAATGTATAAGTGAATGTTCATGGCAGCATTATTCATAACAGCCTAAAAGTGGAACACAAATGGCCAAAAACTTGACATATCTGTACAAATGTATAAAATGAAATAATGTACTGATACATGCTACAACCTAGATGAAACTTGAAATCATTATGCGAAATGAAAGAAGCCAGATACAAGATGCTATATATTGTATAATTGTATTTCTATGAAATGTCCATAATTGGCAACTTCACAGAGACAAAAAGTAGATTAGTGATTTCCAGGGGCTGGGGGAGGGGAGAACGGAGTTTCATTCTTTAATGAGCACAGGGTTTTTCTTTAGGATAACAAAAAACATAACACCCAGATAATACAACTCTAAATTGTTTTCTTAAGTGTTAAATCCTCTTTCTTATCCATTTTCAATCTATTATATAAAATAAGAGACAGAGAGAGGGGAAAGTTTCAGATATTTTTGATCTTTAGGTATACTTTTAATTATTTTATAAATTACTAGTCAATATAATTAATCACATTTCACTATAGAATAGTAAAGAAAATCCTGAGCATTGTCACTGCGTTTTACAAAAAGAACAAGGCATATTTTTCCTATTTTATAGATGAAGAAATTGAGTTACAGAAAGACGAAGAGATTTGTTGAAGGTCATATGTAACTGATACAGATTCTGATTTGAGGTCTAATCAAACCTGTTTCCTGACTCTAACACCTGTCTTTTTATCCACTGCAATACTTAGTCTCTCAATCAAAAGAGATTAATTTCATAGTAAGAAAGATAACCACACGTTTTTGTTAATAAGTTGCAGATATGCAAATATAGCAGAAATACTAAAGTATTTATTTTATCACAGGGTTTGAAAGCATACTCAAAAAGAATCCCCCCCCCCCAAATTGGGGGGAAAAGACTCAAAACTGGCAGGTTCTCATTGCATAGCCAGAGTACACTTTACTAAAGGGTTGCTGATTATCTCTGCTCCCATTCAAAATAGCTCTTTGCTGTAGTTCTAAGCAATTAGAATTTACTACCATTCTCATTGATATGATTTTAAAAGTACCCATAAATATATTTATACTGATCTAATTCCTTGCACTTTTTGATCCTTTTCTTTGTTGAAATGAATCCTCTGGAAGTATACAAATGTAAATGAAAAATTCATAACTTACCAACAGTAAAATAAATATCAAAAGGAAGGGGAAAAGGATAACTGTAAGAAAAAGGCAAAGGCGGCCCCTCAGGCCGGGGTGTGACCGCTGAGCCACAGTTCCCGGGCCAGCCTGGGGCAGCCGGGCAGGGACCACTCGTTGAGGTGTCTTCTCTTTAGGGATAGTGAGGTTGGAAGAAGGCTCCTGTAACCCTCCTCCAGGATGAACCATCTGGCAGAAGACATGGAGAACGCTCTCACTGGGAACCAGAGCTCCCATGCTTCTCTGCACAACGTCCATTCCATCAACCCCACACAACTAATGGCCAGGATTGAGTCCTATGAAGGAAGGGAAAAGAAAGGCATATCTGATGTCAGGAGGACTTTCTGTTTGTTTGTCACCTTTGACCTTTTATTTGTAACTTTACTGTGGATAACAGAGTTAAATGTGAATGGAAGCATTGAGAACACATTAGAGAAGGAGGTGATGCAGTATGACTACCATTCTTCGTATTTTTTGATATATTTCTTTTGGCAGTTTTTCGATTTAAAGTGTTAATACTTGCATATGCTGTGTGCAGATTGCGCCATTGGTGGGCAATAGCGTTGACAACGGCAGTAACCAGTGCCTTTTTACTAGCAAACGTGATCCTTTCAAAGCTTTTCTCTCAAGGGGCTTTTGGCTATGTGCTGCCCATCATTTCATTCATCCTTGCCTGGATTGAGATGTGGTTCCTGGATTTCAAAGTGTTACCTCAAGAAGCAGCAGAAGAAAACAGACTCCTGATAGTTCAGGATGCTTCAGAGAGGGCAGCACTTACACCTGGTGGTCTTTCTGATGGTCAGTTTTATTCCCCTCCTGAATCTGAGATAGGATCTGAAGAAGCTGAAGAAAAACAGGACAGCGAGAAACCACTTTTAGAACTATGAGTACTACTTTTGTTAAATGTGAAAAACCCTCACAGAAAGTCATCGAGGCAAAAAGAGGCCGGCAATTGAGTCTCCCTGTTGACAGTAAAGTTGAAATGGTGACGTCCACTGCTGCCTTTGTTGAACAGCTGATAAAGATTTATTTATTGTAATACCTCACAGACATTGTACCATATCCATGCACATTTAGTCACCTGCCTGTGGCTGGTAAGGTAATGTCATGATTCATCCTCTCTTCAGTGAGACTGAGTCTGATGTGTTAACGAATAGGTGAAGAAAGTCTTGTGCTGTATTCCTAATCAAAAGACTTAATGTATTGAAATAACACTTTTTTAGTAAGCAAGATACCTTTCTATTTCAGTTCACAGAATGGAATTTTTTTGTTTCATGTCTCAGATTTATTTTGTATTTCTTTTTTAACACCCTACATTTCTCTTGTGTTTTTTAACTCATGCACATGTGCTCTTTGTACAGTTTTAAAAAGTGTAATAAAATCCAACATGTCAATGTGAAAAAAAAAAAGAAAAAGGCAAAGGCATTCTTATGAAAATTAAAACATTTGCCAAAATGGTGAAATGTTCTTTTAGAGTACAACGTAAGTAATATATTCAAGTAGCTTTCAGGCAGCAGAAAATCTAGCTGTGTCACTTGATTTAAAGAATTGTAGCTATATTATTTTATATTAGAAGTGTGCTGGCTAGAACTGCCTCCTATCTTTCAAAGCTATGAAGTCTATGTTTAAGGGCAATGGAATGACTAATCTCATTTAGACAGGCACAAAGATGCCTGCCAATCAGTGACCCAAGCTCTTCTGCAGAACCAATACGATTGGAGAAACTAACCTCTTTCACTTTAGGCTGCATTAAGAACCAGAGGCAAATATGGAACTATTAAATGTATAAATGAATTTAGACAAAATTTCTTTCCCTTGTTTTAACTTTTATTTTAGGTTCAAGAGTACATGTACATATTTGTTATTAGAGGCAAACTCACGTCTTGTGGGTTTGATGCACAGACCATTTCATCACCCAGGTACTAAGCATAGTATCTGATAGTATACATAAAGTTCAAAAATATCTGAAACTTTCCCCTCTCTGTCTCTCAATCAAAAGAGATTAATTTCATAATAAGAAAGATAATCACACGTTTTTGTTAATAAGTTACAGATATGCAAATACAGCAGAAATACTAAAATTATAAAATAATTAAAATATATTAGACCAAATTGGTTTAGTATATTCACAGTGTGGTGTAACCACGGCATTTTCCATAATTTGAAATTGAAGTGTCCATTTTGTATTTGTGAATTTTATGGTATGTGAATTATGTCTCAATGAAACCATTAAAAATGCATTATTTGCATTAATAACCTTATTTGCATTAATAAGGAGGTACCAATTTTCTAGTTATTTTTTGCCTTTTTGATTTTTGGATCAAGGGGACATGTTAGCACTTTAACAAAAGAAAAAGGATAAAGTAGATGAAAATCAATGAATATTTATGCTGTATCCAGTAGTTTTGAACCAACATAGATTAAATCATGGTATCCAGGAAGAATGTTTTTAGAGACCCACTGCCTATTGGGGAACTTATCATTTGTCACTGATATGATGGAATGATTTCAAGAAATAACAAAAGATTAAAACCAAAACCATATGCCCTTCATTTATTGAAACCGATATGTTGTAAGAGAGCCAGATTGCTATCTCTCTACCTTCTAGTGGTTAGGCCTTATAATTCAAGCATCTACATTACATAGGAGCAGAGCTAGAGCTAACCTACTTGGGACTCTTCTGTTGACTACATTGGCTGCTTTCTATGAGAATTCATCAACAAAAGCCAAAACCATCCTTAATTTGACCAATTTCTATATATGTTTAAAAAGTGTGGAACTGGAATTTATTCATTTAACATTTATTTATCTATTGTGTGTTTACCATGTGCCTGTCAGTTAAAAAGTTATTGGGTGTAAAAATATGAATAACACACAGTTTATGCCCTTGTGGAGTTTCTATTTTGGTGAATAACATAACTGCCATGTGCTCATCACCTACTTTTATGCTCAAAGCTGTCTTAGACATATTACATACATAATTTCATTAAATTATTACAACATTGAAAGGAGTATAAGCCGGGCGCGGTGGCTCAAGCCTGTAATCCCAGCACTTTGGGAGGCCGAGACGGGCGGATCACGAGGTCAGGAGATCGAGACCATCCTGGCTAACACGGTGAAACCCCGTCTCTACTAAAAATACAAAAAACTAGCCGGGGGAGGTGGCGGGCGCCTGTAGTCCCAGCTACTTGGGAGGCTGAGGCAGGAGAATGGCGTAAACCCGGGAGGCGGAGCTTGCAGTGAGCTGAGATCGCGGCCACTGCACTCCAGCCTGGGTGACAGAGCGAGACTCCGTCTCAAAAAAAAAAGAAAAAAAAAGAAAAGAGGATATAATTCCCTGCCCACTTAAAAAGTATATAAACTGAGGCACAAAGGCATTAAGTCAACAAATTGGGGAGATGTGATATGAAACCAAGAATTTTGGCTCCACCTGTCACAAGTTTTCACACAGAATATATCTCAAAACAAAAGCCCATACAGAGATTTATATCTAAAAGGTCTGAAATTTGAGTTAAGCAGTCACTCATACTATTTCTAAAAAGATTTGCAGCTCTGCCCAAAAACTAGTATACTAATTTTGTTTACATTGAAATTTAGCCATCAAAATAGAGAAGACCTTTCCCTCTTCTGTTAGCCCATCCCACATGAACCAAGAAACTAGCAGTAGTTTTCTTTTTCACTGAGGCTAAATTTTTGCTACTGGGCTCATGCAATTTTTCTGTTCAGTGCATTGAGAACTTGACTGCTCTGAGCTAAAAATTCAGAAAAACAAGCGAAACAAATACCCTGTCACTAAGATTTTAGTCCTATCATCTTTGGGTATATTGCATCTATATCCTCTTCATTTTTGAAAATCCACTTTTAATAATCGAAAACTCAATTTTCCCATCTCCTTTAAAATGAAGCTTTTATGGATGAATCTCAATCATACTAAATATAGCACCACGAAAGGTCCATCATTTGCACTGCTGTTTAATACTTCATCAATTAGGAGTTATTTTTAAGATTGGTCACTTATTCGTTATTCAGTATACTTCCCATTTCCCTTCACATTAATGAGTTGAGATAGTACCATGTAGATTTTTCATTTATTGATTGATTTTGAACTGTGTGCAAGAAAGAAGGAAAAGGAGGAAAGCCAAAGCAGGAGTTTTAGCAAGCTCTTTTCTCTCTTCATAAACCTGATTAAACTACTAATGTTGGAATAAAAGAACAGAAAAAGTCTCTGGGAAATCCAGTTCACAGTTAAGTAGAAATCACTGCTTATATTTCATGAGGATGTTCTGAAACATCCTTTCCAGCACATGAAAGAACCCCTTTGGCCTCCCTCTCTTTGATGAGGTTTAGGAGTTTTATAACTCCAAAGCAACCATACTTTAACTTCTTTCTACCAGACTTATCCTTTCTTCCCTGGCCTATTTTATCCTTTTATAGGTCAACACTTAACCTATCAAATAAAATTATTCTAACCCTTAGCCTTTCAATAAAGAAGGGTCTAGGTGTTTTATGTGCTTTTCCTCAATCCCTTCAGTCTCACCATACATTTTGTAGCAGCCAACTATAGTATATTAAATTGTGGGTTAATCATAAAAAGTACTGTCTATTGAATATTTAAATGACTTATGTTTTCTACATAAAAAAATAACATTGTATTTCAGTTTTTTACTAAGGTAATTGAATATTTATAAGGTCTGATCAAAACACCTACTTAAACTCAGTTAATTTATATTTGAGTCTAAAGCACTATATCTGAAAAAGTTTACATTGTATTACCCAAAGTACCAACAGTTAAAGGGACTAATTTTGTACATGGTCCAGTAATACCAAGGAATATTTTTCAATGAGGCAAAAGTTTGAGCATGGGCTGAAGGAAAAATAAGATGTCAAATAATAATCAAATTAATAGATAATTTATAACAGATCAGTAATGAAGATATCAACACATCTCTGTCAATTTCCCAGATGTATTATATATGTCAGCAACTTCAGCATTGTATTATTTGTTTATTTGTCTGCCTCTCTCACTAGACAATAAATTTCATGAGGGACTGCATTTGATTTCTGTATTCACAGTACACAGTAAAATCTGTGTGTGTGTGTGTGTGTGTGTGTGTGTGCGTGTATCACAGTAAAAGTTCAATAAGCATTAACTGTATGAAAAAATAGAAAGCTCATTGATGTAAAGGGAAATGAGAGGCACACTGAATAACAAGTAACCAATCTTAAAAATAACTCTTGAAACAGCAATGCAAATGATAAACCTTTCATGGTGCTATATTTAGTATAGCTAACACTGTTTCCTTACTAACAGCTCACTAATTCTGATCTTATAAATGTAATTTTCTTAAGTGACAATAAGTATATTAAAAATAAATGACTTAAAAGACCAGGATTACACCCCGTGATTCTAGCCAGAGGCATGGTGATTACAAGCAATCAACAGTGAGAGTGGAGTTGAAAAAAATAATTTGGTTTCTAACCATGATAGAGTAACTGGTATTAGATTTACCTCCCCATAGTAAGCAACCATAAAACTGTACAAAATATATAAAGAAACAGTTCACAGACTTTGAAAAACAGAAAGCTCTCTGCTTGAGGACAATATCTCAAGCATGTTGCAGAGGACTGGAATCGAGCAGGGCATAGAAATTTCATTGAACTGAGGAAGCAGAAGTGAGAGTTCAGGGAAGCTGAAATGGCTGCAATCTGCAGGAAAGAATACTGAAGAGAAAGGAGCTGCACATAGAGAAGGCACCCAAAACTCTGAGGAAATGTACTGCATGATTTCTTGGCTAACCTCTGCAAGTGTTGGGGAAGAGTGCATGATGCTTACTAGAGAGAAGCCACTATGAGTTTGAGAAAGGAAGAGAGTCTAGAGGTCAATCAGCACTGGGAAATATTAAGTCTGACCTAGCCAGAGTATAAAGTTCTCATTAACACATCGATAACGCCCAACTGAGAAACTAGAAAAGATGTGCCTTAAGATTAAGAACCACAATATGGCTGACTCTAGATCTACCTTAATGAAGACTAAAACCAAACTCTGACAAAATTTTCAAGGGATACAAAGTTTGGAAATCAGGTTTCATTAAGTAGGAGAATCTGGGAAAACACTGGAATTTCCATAGATCTTACCTACCAAAATGCAAACCTAATCTAACCCAAGTTGAAGATGATTGGCTAGTAATTAAGAAGAAATAAACACTTTCCAAATAAAGATTACACAATCTAAAGTGTTTAAAATATATCATCAACAATGTCAAGCACAATTTTAAAACAATAGTACACATGCAAAAAAATAGGAAAATGTGACACATAGTCAAGTGAAAATAAAAGTTTATAGAAACTGACCCATTGGTGATCCAGACTTTGGATTTGGAAGACAAAGACTTTAAAGCAGCTATTATAAAAATGTTCAAAGAACTAAAGGAAAATGTGTTAAAATAATTAAAGGAATACATGATTTTAATGAGTCAAGAGATAAGGAATATTAACAGTAAGAGTGAAAATGTAAAAAATGGAATTTCTAGGAGTGAAAAGCACAATAACTGAAATAAATAATTCACTACATGGGCTTAACATCAGATTGCAGATTGCAGATTGCAGACTAACAATTTGGTAATCTTGAAGATGGAACAATAGATATTCTATCTAAAAAGATGCAGACTAAAGATAGGTAAAAATGAGCAGCGCCTCAGAGACTTGTGGAATGACATTGAAAGATACATGATATTTGTAATCAGAATCTCCAAAATAGAAGAGGCTAGTAATAGAGCAGAAAAAATTGGAAAAGTGATGCTCAAAAATTTCCCCAATATGATGGAAAATATTGACTTATGTATCCAATTTGCTCAAAAACAAACAAGTTAACAACGAAAAATAAGCCAAAATTCATTGCATTGTGATCAAATTACTGAACCAAAAATAAAGAGAAAATCTTGAAGGCAGTCATAATATAAAACACCACTACACACCAGAAACAATTGTAATAATAGATGCTGGCTTCCTATCGTAAACAGTGACTGCCAGGAGACTATGACCTCTTTAAGATGAATATACCATCTGTAAAGTACTTAAAGGGAAAAAATAAAATCTGCCAGTATGTCCATATCCAACAAAAATATTTTTCAAGTGCGATGGTAAAATATATTTTCAGATAAATGAAACTGATGATTTTTTATCAGCAGACTTGCAATAAAATGAATGCTAATAGAGTCTCATCAGGTTAAAGAGAAATGATACCAGATTGAAAATAAGATCTACGTAAAGGAAATAAGATTATCAGAAATTATAAATAAGTGGGTAAATATAAAATACTAGGTTTTATTTTTCTTCTCACAGTGTCTTTAATTAAAGACAACTGACTGATTAAAGTAAAAATAATACTACTGCAAGATGAGGTTTGCAATGTGTGTGGAAGTAATAAATATGCCAACAATAACACAAATGATAAGAAATGAGTAAGTATAAACTATTGTAAGAATATTGTATTTGTGAAGTAGAGAGGGAAGTGGGATGTGTCAGGTGTTAAATGAGAATTGGGAAGTGAGAATATGAAAGGTCAGGTATGAAGAGGTACAATATTGACTGTAAGTAAACTTTAATAAATTAAGAATGAACTTTGTTACCCTTAGAGAAATCATACAAAAATAAAAATGATAAGTTGGCCTTCATCAAAATGTGAAAGGCCTGCTTCTCAAAAGACGCAGTTAAGGAAACGAACAGTCAAGCTACCTATCAGAAGAAGAAAATTACTATACGTATATCTGATAATAGACTTTTGTCCAGAACACATATAAACTCTAGTAATTAAAAAGTAAGATAATCCAATTAAAATGGATGAAATATTTGAGCAGATACTTTATGAATGGACAAAAAGCACACGAAAATATTTTTAACATTATCAGTCACCCAGAAGGAGGAAATTAAAAAAAAAAACTCTTTGGGATACCACTTCTTACTAATTCAATTGGCTAAAATGGAAAACATTGACAACACCAAATGTCAAAGATGCGGAGCAACTGGATAAATCATATGTGCTGGTTAGAGTGTAAAATGGTACAATCACATTGGAAAACAGTTTAGCAGTTTCATGTCAATTTAAATATATATTTGCCTAATTACATAGCTACTCTACTCCTAGGCATTTATCCAAAAGAAACAAAAACACATGTCCATGCAAACATTTTAAATGAACGTTCATTGCAGCTTTATTCATAATAGCCAATAACTTGTAAATAATGTCAACCAATGAGTGAATGAATAAATTACTTGCATACTCTTTCTTTTTGTACTTTTTGTAGACATGGGATCTTGCTTTGTTGCCCAGGCTGGTTTTGAACTTCTGGGCTCAAGCCATTCTCCCACATCAGCCTCCCAAAGTGCTGGGACTATAGGTACGAGCCACTACACCTGGCCATGTACCCTTATAATGGAATACTACTCAGTGATAAAAAAGCAACCTGAATAAATTTCAAATCTCTATCTTAAGCGAAAGAAGCCAGACACAATAGTACATACTGTGTGATTCTATTTTTATGAAATTTAGAACTGGCAGATCTAATCTTTAGTTAATAGAAATCAGTGGTTACATAAGATGGAAGGATGGGGGATACAGGCAAACACATAAGGGAACCTTCTGGGTAGTGAAAATGTTCTATATTTATAATTGTGTAATGTTACATGGTGTATACATTTGTCTAAATTTTTAAAACTATATACTTATAATTATGTATAAATTATACATTAACAACTTTAACAGAAAAGTTTCTGAGCAGCTGAAATGTGACTCTAGAGGAGGAAACGGAATAGAGAAAAAGAAAAAGAACGTTGGTAAATACTGCTGTGGTTTATCTTCTCCTTACCTTTGGAGTCACAAAAAAATCAAAAAAAGAACAAAAACCAGAAACTTTGGAGGCATAGGTAAAGGAGGGAAAGACAAAGAGAGTCTTTTCTAAAATGAGTCCTTAAAAAGGTTCACTATATATATAGGAGAAGTGGCTGTATCAACATATGTGTGCAAATAGCCCAAGGATGACACCCAAGTATAAACAGGTAGCTGGTCTATCTTCCATAGCTCATCACAAAATGACCAAGCAAACCGTAGAACTACATATACATTCCCAGTAGTATGGTATATGGAGACTGTAGCTATACTGAAAGAAGGAAAGGGGAAGACCTATCAGAGAGAGTAACAGTGAGAGAGTGAATGCCTTTGAGAAGTATTCCTCTTGTTCTAAAGTGTTCTAACCTCATTTTCACTTCATTTTGCCTTTCATCTTATAGTACTGGACTCTGCTAGTGTGGTATCCTGAAGAAGCATCTGGGTCACATTTATTGACCCAAGAAACCACTGCCTTTGACTTTCCTGAGCCATTCAGCTTGCAGTTTATTTCTCATTGCCCCACCTATTTACTGGCATATTCTCCATATTCTCATCTTTGTGTCTGCAAACATTTCTATCCACAGCCCACCAATGGCGTTCTTTCTTTCATGCACATTGGCACTGCTCACGCCCCAGTTCTCTCACTCATACTATTACAGTAGCCTCACAACTGGATCCATTCTTCAATCCCACTCACCCTGTTACATGTGCCTTCCATCGTCCTGCTGCAAGAACCAGCTTCATAGCCATGTGATCAGTGCAGTTGTAGAGGATCTTACACTCAGAAAACCGTGCACCTGGGGTTTATATTCTGTAGTTGCTGTCTTAAATATTATAAATGAGTTTATCTTTACAATTCTCCTTTTTAAGTTAAGTCAAATGGGACATGCACTGGAGGCTCAGAGTCTTGGCTCACATGCAGTCTTACCTCCTTGCCACCTTCCCCAGACAGGTTCAATTCTTGGACACCCTCCCACTCTCTGAAACTCTGTGCCCTGCCTATTATCCCTTCCTCCCTGGGCTCTGCTATCCCCAGGCCCCTACAGAAGTCTGGGTGAAAGGCAGGGAGAGTTGAAGTTGGGCATGCATGCCCCATGACATCTTAGTGTGAGGCATGGTGGCAGCAGCCATCCCCAGGCCAGGCTGGCAGCACAAATGACTGTCTAGTGGGTGGCCAGCCTTAATCTGCCTCCTGGTTGAGGTGAGGCTTTTGCCCACCCACCTCCAATTCAAGTATTGAGCACACCTCAATGGAAAGGTTTAAGTATCTTTGGAAGTCACTTCTTTGCCTTGGATTGGTAAGATACCTAAGTTAACTTCCTCAGACCCCTCCCTCTTCTGGGGTGCAATGTACAGGTCTAGTAGCTGATGGACAGGGCAGTCCAATAACAGTAAGGTCTGAGCATGCCTCGCATCATGAAGTAAGGCCTCTGAGTACTTTCGAGGGTGATATGGTTTGGATATGTGTCCCCACCTGAATATCCTGTTGAATTATAATCCCAGTATTGGAGGTGGGGCCTGGTGGGAGGTGATTGGATCATGGGGATGGAGTTCTCACGAATGGATGACCACCATCCCCTCAGTGGTGTTCTTGTGATAGTGGGTGAGTGAGTTATCATAAGATCTACTCGTTTTAAAAAGTATGCAGCACCTCTCCCCACACTCTCTTGTCATATAAGACGTGCCTGCTTCCCCTTCACCTCTGCCATGAGTCGGAGTTTCCTGAGGCCTTCCCAGAAGCTGAGCAGATACCAGCATCATGCTTCTTGTGCAGCCTGCAGAACCATGAGCCACTTAAACCTCTTTTCTTTATAAATTACATAGTCTCGTGTATTTCTTCATAGCAGTGTAAGAACAGACTAATACAAAAGGGTATGCATTCGTTTTCCTACTGCTCTATTTGATTCTTCTCTCTTTTTTTCTTTATTAGTCTGGCTAGTGGTCTATCAATTTTGTTGATCTTTTCCAAAAACCAGCTCCTGGATTCATTGATTTTTTGGAGGGTTTTTTGTGTCTCTACCTCCTTCAGTTCTGCTCTGATCTTAGTTATTTCTTACCTTTTGCTGGCTTTTGAATGTGTTTGCTCTTGCTTCCCTAGTTCTTTTAATTGTGATGTTAGCGTGTCAATTTTAGATCTTTCCTGCTTTTTCTTGTGGGCATTTAGTGCTATACATTTCCCTCTACACACTGCTTTAAATGTGCCCCAGAGATTCTGGTATGTTGTATCTTTGTTCTCATTGGTTTCAAAGAACATCTTTATTTCTGTCTTCATTTTGTTATGTACCCAGTAGTCACTCAGGAGCAGGTTGTTCAGTTTCCACATAGTTGAGTGGTATTGATTGAGTTTCTTAATCCTGAGTTCTAGTTTGATTGCACTGTGGTCTGAGAGATAATTTGTTATAATTTCTGTTCTCTTACATTTGCTGAGGAGTGCTTTACTTCCAACTATGTGGTCAATTTTGGAATAAGTGTGATGTGGTGCTGAGAAGAATGTATATTCTGTTGATTTGGGGTGGAGAGTTCTGTAGATGTCTATTAGGTCCACTTGGTGCAGAGTTGAGTTCAATTCCTGGATATCCTTGTTAACTTTCTGTCTTGTTGATCTGTCTAATGTTGACAGTGGGGTGTTAAAGTCTCCCATTATTATTGTATGAGAGTCTAAGTCTCTTTGTAAGTCTCTAAGGACTTGCTTTATGAATCTGGGTGCTCCTGTATTGGGTGCATATGTATTTAGGATAGTTAGCTCTTCCTGATGAATTGATCCCTTTACCCTTATGTAATGGCCTTCTTTGTCTCTTTTGATCTTTGATGGTTTAAAGTCTGTTTTATCAGAGACTAGAATTGCATTCCCTGCTTTTTTTTGGTTGTTTGTTTTACATTTGCTTGGTAGATCTTCCTCCATCCCTTTATTTTGAGCATATGTGTGTCTCTGCATGTGAGATGTGTCTCCTGAATACAGCAAACTGATGGGTCTTGACTCTTTATCCAATTTGCCTGTCTGTGTCTTTTAATTGGACCATTTAGTCCATTTACATTTAAGGTTAATATTGTTATGTGTGAATTTGATCCTGTCATTATGATATTAGCTGGTTATTTTGCTCGCTAGTTGATGCAGTTTCTTCCTAGCATTGATGGACTTTACATTTTGACATGTTTTTGCAATGGCTGTTACCTGTTGTTCCTTTTCATGTTTAGTGCTTCCTTCAGGATCTCTTGTAGGGAAGGCCTGGTGGTGACAAAATCTCTAAGCATTTGCTTGTCTGGAAAGGATTTTATTTCTCCTTCACTTAATGAAACTTGATTTGGCTGGATATGAAATTCTGGGTTGAAAATTCTTTTCTTTAAGAATGCTGAATATTGGCCCCCACTCTCTTCTGGCTTGGAGAGTTTCTGCCGAGAGATCTGCTGTTAGTCTGATGGGCTTCCCTTTGTGTGTAACCCGACCTTTCTCTCTGACTGTCCTTAACATTTTTTTCTTCATTTCAACTTTAGTGAATCTGACAAATATGTGTCTTGGAGTTGCTCTTCTCAAGGAGTATCTTTGTGGCGTTCTCTGTATTTCCTGAATTTGAATGTTGGCCTGTCTTACTAGGTTGGGGAAGTTCTCCTGGATGATATCCTGCAGAGTGCTTTCAATCTTGGTTTCATTTTCCCTGTCACTTTCAGGCACACCAATCAGATGTAGATTTGGTCTTTTCACATAATCCCATATTTCTTGGAGGCTTTGTTCATTTCTTTTTACTCTTTTTTCTCTATACTTCTCTTCTCACTTCATTTCATTCATTTGATCTTCAATCACTGATACTCTTTCTTCCAGTTGATTGAGTCGGTTACTGAAGCTGGTGCATTTGTCTCATAGTTCTCGTGTCATGGTTTTCATCTCTATCAGTTCTTTTATGGTCTTGTCTGCATTGATTATTCTAGTTATCCATTCTTCCATTCTTTTTTCAAGGTTTTCAGTTTCTTTGCGCTGGTTACGTAGTTCCTCCTTTAACTCTGAGAAGTTTGATCGACTGAAGCCTTCTTCTCTCAACTCGTCAAAGTCATTTTCCGTCCAGCTTTATTCCGTTGCTGGCGATGAGCTGTGTTCCTTTGGAGGGGGAGATGCGCTCTGATTTTTTGAATTTCCAGCTTTTCTGCACTGCTTTTTCCCCATCTTTGTGGTTTTATCTGCCTTTGGTCTTTGATGATGGTGATGTACTGATGGGGTTTTGGTGTGGGTGTCCTTTCTGTTTGTTAGTTTTCCTTCTAACAGTCAGGACCCTCAGCTGCAGGTCTGTTGGAGTTTGCTTGAGGTCCACTCCCGACCCTGTTTGCCTGGGTATCAGCAGCAGAGGCTGCAGAAGATAGAATATTGCTGAGCAGTGAATGTTGCTGTCTGATTCTTGCTCAGGAAGTTTCGTCTCAGAGGTTTACCCAGCAGTATGAGGTGTGAGGTGTCAGTCTGCACCTCAGTTGAAAATGCAGAAATCACCCATCTTCTGTGTCACTCACGCTGGGAGCTGGAGGCTGGAGCTGCTCCTATTCGGCCATCTTGGGAGCCCCCCGAATGTCCTTTTTCTCCTTCTAACATTTGAGTCTGGCTTATGTTGTTTTCTTTTGGCCAACTCCAGGTGCCCTCCAGGGAAAAGCCACAAGATATTAATTGTGTAATTTTAGTGATTTTTGCATACAAGTGAAATGCTTTGCATTTAAAATTGACATTACACCATTTAAAAATGAAAGGAAAAATTCATGCTAATAATTTAAAATTTTAGTCATCAAACTCTGGTGATCCTAAGATTGTGTAGTTTAATCAAGTAATAAAAATAGAGGAAGGCACAATTCTGATGCATGTTCTAGTGGTTGATTTGGGCAACGTATTGCCACTGTCCAAAGCTATCACTGGCTTTTTTCTAAGCTTTCAATCTATGTGTCTTTTTTAAGGTTAAAATGTTATATTCAATTTCCTTCCCTGGAGGAATAGAGATAAGGTTATTGTCATTTTCATTTCCCTTTTCATATGGAAATTATCTCCACACACATTGAGTGATTTTTAGTTGATTCTACAATGAAGATGTGTATTATAGTTTTTAAAACATGAAATAGTGTAAACTAAGCATGAAATGATTTTGTTGGTGTATTAATGAATCAGGAAAGAATTTTGGCTAGTCAAGGAATATAACTCCATTTAAGACACATAGGAAAATCCCAAGTGTGAATTGCTCTTTATAAGCTTTGAAAAATATGTGCATATACACAGACTTGGAAGTCTTCAATGTATTTTTGATTTTTAGGCTTTAGTTTTTCCAAAATTTTTCTCTCTCTTAGGATTAACTGTCTAGGATTATAAATTTAACAGTGCTAGTTAGTTCATGGACAATTTGGTGCCCTGTGACTGTAACATAACAACACCAACAACTTAACAAAGTTGAGAATGAGAAAAAACTCAGAATCAGTTAATCACCCCTCTACTTCTAAAGGAAAGCACTCAGTTTTTGGTGGAAAAATAAGAAATGACAGATTTTTTTTTTTTTTTTTTCCTGAGGCTGATCCCCAAAGACCAATTCCTATACTACTGAAACACCTAATTATCTCCATCATCTATATGCACTATTTTCTGGTGAAATTTCTACTAAGTCTATCTTTTCCCACTCACCCACCAGGCATATATTGTCTCCTATAATTCTTACCTCTAATAACTTAGACAAAATAGAGCTGAAGATAAGATTGATATATAAAACATGCTCTAAAATATGCAGAGGATTAAGAAATGCTATTTCATCTATCACTTCATTAAGGAACCCTTCCTGATCTCCAAAGCCAGATAAAACTTTCTCCATACTTCTGTTATATACACTTTATGTGTAATTTTGTTATGGCTTTTTACTAAAAGTCCAAATCTTGGACTTATGTGCATGTTTTACATCGACAACTAAATGATAAGCAGTTTTCTTGTCAACATCAATAGAGAATTTCTCTTGACTTGTCCTTAATCACCTTAATAAATAACCTTTCAACAGCTGTGTTAACATAAATGTTTTCTGAAGTTTATTTCACGTTAGTAGTCAAGATACTGCAAATTACAAAAACAGTGAGATAGCATTTTGCACACATTGGATTGTGAAAAGAAAATAATAGTGGTAACTTTCCCTCCTAGTGATAATGCAGGGGAAAGAACATTGACAAATTGCTGTTCAAATATAAAGTACTATTATCTTTCTGGAAACAATTTTGCAATACCTATTAAAATTAAAAATTTACATATCCTTTAGCATGACAATTCCATTTCAGGAAATCTGTCTTACAGAAATAAAACCCACCATACTTGGACAGGAATACCTCGGAGATATTGCAAATTCAGTCCCAGACTACCACCATAAAGCAAATGGTGCAATAAAGTTAGTGACAAATTTTTTGTTTCCCTGTGCATATGAAAGTTATGTTTACACCATACTGTAGTCTGCTAGGTATACAACAGCATTAGGTCTAAAAAAAAAAATGTAAGTACCTTAATTAAACAATTCTTTCTTACTAAACAATGCTAGCAATCACTGAGCCTTCAGCAGTCATAATCTTTTTGCTGGTGGAGGATCTTGTTTTCATGCTGCTGACTGCTGACTGATCATGGTGGTGGTTGCTGAAGGATGGGGTGGCTGTGGTAATTTCTTAAAATACAACACCAGTGAAGTTTGCTGCACAAGGGACTTTTATTTTCGCAAAAGATTTCTCTGTAACATTAATTGCTGTTTGATAGCATTTTACCCAGAGTAATTTTTTTTCAAAATTGTAGGCAATTCTCTCAAGTCATGCTGCTGCTTTATCAACTAATTTATGTAATATTCTAAATACTTTATGGTTATTTCAACAACGTTCACAGCGTCTTCACCAGGAGTAGTTTCCATCTCAATAAATTATTTTCTTTGCTCATCCATAAGATGCAATTCCTCATCCTTTCAAGTTTTATCATGAGATTTCAGCAATAGAGTCACATCTTCAGTCTACACTTTTAATTCTAGTTATCTTCTTATTTCCATCACATCTGCAGTTACTTCTTCCACTGAAGTCTTGAACCTCTCAAAGTCACCCATGAGGTTTGGAATCAACTACTTCCAAACTCCTGTTAATGCCATAAATATTCTTAATGGCATGTAAATGGTGAATCTTTTCCAGAAGGTTTTCAATTTACTTTCCTCAGATACATCTATCAGAGGAATCACTACTTATGGCAGGTGTGGACTTACAAAAGGTATTTCTAAAATAAGAAGACTTGAAAGTAAAAATTATTCCTTGATCTGTGGACTACAGAATGTATGTTGTGTTAGCAGGCATGAAAATAACATGAATCTTCTTGTACATCTCCACCAGAGCTCTTGGGTGACTGATGCATTGTCAAAACACAGTGATATTTTGAGAAGAATCTTTTTTTCTGCACAGTAGTTCTCAACACTAGACTTAAAATATGTAGTAAATCCTACTGTAAACAGATGTGCTGTCAACAAGACTTCATCATTCCATCTATAAGGCACAGGCAAAGTTAATTTAGCATAATTCTTAAGAGCCCTAGAATTTTCAGAATGGTAAATGAGCATTGGATTCAACTTAAAGTTACCAGCTACATTAGCCCCAATAAGAGAATTAGCCCGAGACCTTGAAGCCTTGAAGCCAAACATTGGCTTCTCCTCTCTGGCTGTCAAAGCCCTAGATGTATCTTCTTCCAATAGATGATTATTTCATTTATATTGAAAATCTGTTGTTAAGTGTAGCCAACTTCATCAATGATCATAGTTAGATCTACTGGATAACTTGTTTCAGCTTCTCCATCAGTACTTACTGCTTCACCTTGCACTTTTTTGTTATAAGACAGCTTATTTCCTTCAGCCTCATGAACCAACCTCTGCTGGCTTCAGGCTTTTTTTTTTTTTTTTTTTTTTTTCAGAGCTTCCTCATCTCTCCCAGCCTTCAAATAATTGAAGAGAGTTAGGGCCTTGCTCTGGATTAGGCTTTGGTTGAAGAGAATGTTGTGGCTGATTTTATCTTCTATCTAGACCATTAAAACTTTCTCCATATCAGCAATACGGCTGTTTCACTTTTTATCATTCATATGTTCACTAGAGTAGCACTTTTATTTTCTTTCAATAACTCCTCCTTTGCATTCAGAATTTGGCTGTTTGTTGCAAAAGGCTTAGCTTTCAGCTTATCTCAGCTTTTGTCATGCCTTTCTAACTAAGCTCAATCATTTCTAGGTTTTGATTTAAATTGGGAGATGTGTCACTCTTCCTTTCAGCTGAACACTTAGAAGTCATTGTAGGGTTGTTAATTGGTCTAATTTCAATATTCTTGTGCCTCAGGGAATAGGGAGGCTTAAGGAAAGGAAGAGAGATGGAAAAATGGCTGGTTGGTGGAGCAATCAGAACACATACAATGTTTGTCAATTGTTTGACATCTTATATGGGCATATTTTTTGGTGCCCCAAATAATTCCAATGGTAAGAACATAGATCACTGATCACATGGGTCACTATAACAGATATAACAGATATAATAAGAGTGAACAAGTTTGAAAAATTACAAGAACTACCAAAATGTGACACAGAGACACAAAATGAGCACAGGCTGTTGGAAAAAATAATGGCATTAATAGAGTTGTGCAATGCGGGGTTGACACAAGCCTTCAATTTGTAAAAGATGCAGTATCTGGAAAGTACAATAAAGGGAAGCAAAACAAAGTGAAACACAACAAAACAAGGTATGCTTGCATAAATATCTTTATTATATAGTATCAGAAAAACTAGCACAAAATATTGTAAAAGTGATCACTTTTTTTCATTAGGAGGTGAATTTTGTTTCTCTCTCCCTTAAATTTGAGTTGGTCATGTGATTTATTTGGCCAATAGGACGTTAACAAATATGATCAAGAGGCCTCAAAGGTGCTTGTGCATTGAAGCTTGATCTTTTTCTTGGAAGCATTAGGTCACCATGTGAATGAAACTAGCTAGAATGATGGATGATGAGAGACATGTGCACCTGTCAGTCCTGTCACTCTGCTCAACAGCTTTCCAACTGTCAGAGATAAGAATGAGACTATCCTGGATATCCAGCCTTCTGTCAATTCGCTGTTATATCATAAACAAAAGAGTGAGCCAGGATATATCAGCTGAGTTGACCTAGATGAGAAAAACTTCCCAATCAACCCATAGACTCATGGAAATTAATAAATGATTAATTTCAGCCATTAAATTTAGGGGTGGTTAGTGATACAGAAAAACTAACTGATATGACTGACTGACATTAATATGACTGCCTAACATTAGGGAAATATTTGAGTAAATAGTGGCACATTATGTTACATTATGAAGCTTTTAAGAAAAATAAGTTAGATATATATCCATTGATCATATCTTATTTTTCCCTCTCCAGTTAGATTCGTGAGCTCTTGGGGAAGAGGAAGCTTGTCTTTGCTTTTGTTGATTTACCCCAAACACAGTGGACGCACAAGTATTTATTGATTTAAGTGCTCCAGGACTCCATTTTTAAAAGTTAAACAAGTGATCTTTAGTTGGAACAGCTATTCTACTGGTATATGTACCATTTGATGGAATTAGCTCAGTATGGTTGCCTATTAAAGCTACAAGAGCTTAAATGGCAAAAGGCCCTATGTAACGAACCATCACTTGATCAACCAGGGCTGGTTTCATGGGCATATTGTCGGTATAGTCACACAGGACCCTGGGATCAGAAGTGCCTCACACTGGGTTTAAGGCTCTGTGGTCGCAATCCTAAAGTTCTTCATTTCTTTTTTCTGTGAGAAATTGTGTCTGGTAAGTGAAGTCAGATGGGACGATAGAGCATGTGTCAGGGAATTGAAGCCTCAGCTCATGTATTGGTCCCACCACTGCATCTGACTGGGATGGTTCTCAGCCACAGGTCAGGATCCAAAGAAATTATGTAA
The DNA here is from genome assembly GCF_007565055.1 of Rhinopithecus roxellana. Classification (NCBI taxonomy): domain Eukaryota; kingdom Metazoa; phylum Chordata; class Mammalia; order Primates; family Cercopithecidae; genus Rhinopithecus; species Rhinopithecus roxellana. The sequence goes on along the minus strand of NC_044555.1, from coordinate 111,388,030 downwards.
CCAGTACTAAAAAAATTTTATTAGAAAACTACAGATGAAAGAAGGTATATATTGTTTCAATGCAAACAAAAGCCATGACATTTTGCTAAATAAGAATGTTGCTGGCCGGGCGCGGTGGCTCAAGCCTGTAATCCCAGCACTTTGGGAGGCCGAGGCGGGCGGATCACAAGGTCAGGAGATCGAGACCATCCTGGCTGACACGGTGAAACCCCGTCTCTACTAAAAAATACAAAAAACTAGCGGGGCGAGGTGGCGGGCGCCTGTAGTCCCAGCTACTCGGGAGGCTGAGGCAGGAGAATGGCGTAAACACAGGAAGCAGAGCTTGCAGTGAGCCGAGATCGTGCCACTGCACTCCAGCCTGGGCGACAGAGCGAGACTCCGTCTCAAAAAAAAAAAAAAAAAAAAAAAAAAAAAAAAAAAGAATGTTGCTACCTTTTTTGTGTGGTGGCAGAAATGAAATTAGCCGAAGATGGCACATTTGACAATAAAGAATATAAGGAAATGTTTCCTGGACTTGACACCATCTCTTGCTGGCTATCCTTCTCTTTCTGCAAAGAATCAGCTTTTCCTTTATTAATATTCTCTTTGTCTTTGTATGAGTTTACTAATTTTTGTTCTTATCCTCCTACTAATGTGTTATTTGTCTTAGTTGATTTTATTCTGTTGTTCTCACTCGGATCAAAAATATGTAACTGGGTGCTTCATTAATAAGAGTTCTAAAAGTTGCTTAGCCTGTTACTGCACTTAACCAAATTTCTGGAAAAGGTGAAGAGATTTCCACAACTGTAGTTGAACTTCAATGTTTAACAACATTTATGTAAATAAACACATGGTTTAACCCAAAATATGACGTGATTATTTCATACCAATCAAATGCGGCTATATGTACTGCTGTGAATTTATGACCACAACCTTCTGGTTCGGTCTTGTTATCTCTTTGTTTCTTGGTATCACACTCTGACCTCTGCTGACTATCAAAAGCTAAAGCAGTGCTGGTTGTTAGGGGGCATGGATAGTGCTGTTGCTCAGAACCCAAATAAACCCAAACAAGCAGTTCAGGGAAACTCACAGACACCTGTTCCTCAACCTGATGGCTAAGGTCAGTAGTTAAGAGCATAAAATACAATATCAGACAGGCCTGATTTGATCCTAGTTTCTTGTCAGTACTTGCTGAGTTAACTGCTGGCACTTAGTCACTTTAAATCTCCCTTTTCTTGTGTGTAAAATAGGGATAATTGAGTTTTAAACGAAATGAGTCACGTTCTTTGAGAAGCCTTCCTTAACATGCAATCAACTAGTAAGTATCCCTGCTATTTTCCTTTATTGCAAATTATTGTTTTCCTTTAGAGGACTATTCTTGATTTGCATGTATATATTCACGTATATATGTATAGATTAATTTGCTTGTTTGCCTATCCCACTAGACCGTTAAATTAATGAGTACAGTGATCATACCTATTTTGTTCATCACTTTATACCTGCACTGAGAAAAGAATCTGCCACATTATGGTTGCTTAATAAATATTTGTAGAATGAACAAATAAAATGCTCTGTACAGTGCTGTGTGTTTAAAATAACAAAGTAGCCAATTCAAGACCCAAAATAAAAGCAAAAAAAAAAAAAAAAAAGGAATGGTAATTTCTTTTCTTACTTGACCTAACGTGGCCTTGACCCTCTCCCTCAGCCAATTCCTGGTCAATTTAAGTACTCTAGGTCTCAGCAGGTTTCAATGTCAGGCTTGCTTTATTTCATTATTAACTTACTAAGAGCCTCCTTTTGATGAATTCCCTCTGCCTGATACTTTTCTATCACTGGGAGAACCTTGGCTTCAGGTCTTGGGGGCAATCTCCCTTGTGGAGGAAGATCAGCCCTCGGATAGCTCCAACATCAGTCCATTTTTCCTGACTCTTATGATGCTCTTGTACGCTGAAGTGTCGTCTGCCCAAAAGTGCTTCTGACTGATTAATTTCTAAGTGAGTTATTTTTTTAAGTCAGTCTGTTTTGAAATAAATTCCACCTAATTCATTTATACCACAAGTTAAACATATAACACTCAGTTTTTTTTTTAAACATTCCATGCATATCTAATATAAACCTCTGTGTAACAAAGATTGCGAAGTCCAGATTTTGGTTCATGTATTCTAACCAATACTAAGTGGAATTAAATTCTTGTGCAAGAAATTCTTGTGGTTAGCGTCCTAGAGGGTATTGTGATAGCATTGACCAGCACCACCTTGATTTTACCAATGGCACAGAGACAAAAGTTTCTTTACGTCAGTAGCAATTCCTGTGACATTCATAGATGTCTCATTTGTATTTGTTTTGACGTACCATCTCAGTGTCAAATTAATATCGGTGTAATTCCCATGCTTCCCAGGTTTAGTATCTGATTTTAGGTACAAGGAAAATAAATCAATGAAAATGACTCTTTAAATTTCCCTCCACGTATCTGACATTTCCCATGTGTCATTTCCATGCCTCTTATCATTTATCTGAATCATACCAGACTTTGAAAATGCTAATTTACTATATTATTTATGCTCAGTAATAGAGTTTGTAAAAGCTTCTAAAGGAAAATAAATGAGGTTGACTTGTATAGCTATTATGCATAGCAAACTATATACTTGTAAATATGATTTATTATATTTTGTGAACTAATAATGCTAACATTTTTATCTTTTGCAAACTTCTCATATGTAAAATTTCACGTGTTCGTATCTTCTACAATGGAAGTTAACAAGTAGTTCTGCATATAAATCTCAGTGTCTGCTTGTGGACTCACTCTGTTAATAGATTTGTGAAAGTGATAAGACACAATGAAATAAGAAGCAGACAACCATATCATTACTTTTGCACTTACTTTTCGAACTTCTCTTCAAGGTCATCTTTGTTTGGTGTATACATTTCAGGTAACTCTTTTTTTAGCTTCTCAGCTATAGAAACAATTGCCAGGCACTGAGTAATGAATAGGTGTGTGGTTTGTTCAATAAGATCACATTGGAAACTATGATCTCTACATGATTATATATGTAGCTCTATATGTAGCTCCTACATAGATTCCTAACAGTCATTTCTTTTTTTTTCTTTTCTTTTTTTTCCTAACAGTCATTTCTTTCCGAAATTACTTCAAGATGAAAGAAAAGCTCTGTGGGAAAGGGGGACTGCAAAACTGGATGTGTACATTAAGATAGGCTCAAACAGCAAATGCTCTGAAGCCTCACTGTAGTACTTATTAGACTGCTAAGGGCACAGCACTGCCTCACAGGTGGACTATTATAATGGCTGCCAACCTGGTGTTCTTGACTATAACCCCTGCACCAATATGTCTTCTTTCTTAAGTATTTTGTTGTTTCTCTTATGTTATCATTTTGCTCCAAAACATCCAAAAGTAAGGTAGTTACCCTTTTTTTTAGGGTTTGGGCCTTGGTGCATTTAATACCTTATTTCTCATCTTCAGAGTAACATTTTGGAACACTTATGATACCCATTTTATTTTTTATTCAATAAAAGGCATTAATTGAATTAATTAATGATAGGGCATTAATTAGCAGTGAGACTGTTAAAAAGTACATCAGATTAAATCTACTCCTGTGCTTGACACTTTAGAATGGCTTCCCATCTCACTTAGATCTGATCCTAATTTCTCCTCAAACCTCGTCTTCTACTCCCTTACTTTTTGTGAAGGGCTTCCTTGCCACCCATATTCCACATTCCATAACTCTTTTCCTGATTTATGTTTCATCCTTAGCATTTATCACTTTCTAAAATAGAAGTTCTTTTACTGATTAGTCTTATTTATTGTCTGTCTTTCCCTCACTAGAATGCAAGCACCATGAGAACAGGGATTTTTATCTTTTTGTCCCTAGCAGGCATTTGCTAAATAAAATAATAAATTCATTCCTTTACATTTTAAAGTTATAAACTGTACCATTACATAACAGAGCCTATATAATAATGGGGACAGTTTAGGGACTATTAATGAAATGAACAGAGCACATAAGCGATACCTTAGATATATCCAGTGTGTCACTCCTTTATGGCATGCACCTTCATCTTCCCAGAAGATTCACTTTCCTGAATATCGTCTAAATCACTCTTTTGTTTTTCTTACAGTTTACCATATAAATAAATAAAATATATAAATATGTATCTCTAAACGGTATATTATTTTGTGGTTTTGACTTTAATATAAATGTACAAATACATACATATATTCTTCTACAACTTGTGTTTTTATCCAACATGTTTCAGAGATCCATTCATAGAGTAGTGTGTAGCTATCAGACATTCATTTCCTCAGATACGTAGTATTCTTACATTGTATGAATAAATGACAATTTCTTTATCTATTGTACTATTGAAAAGCATTTGGGTTGTTTCTATTATTTTTCTATTTTAAGACGTGCAGTGATGAACATTTTTTCTGTGTCCCCAAGTGCACACTCAAAAGCTTTTTCTACACTTACATTTTTCAAACTGAGAGTTGTGACCAGTTAGCAGGTTGAGTCACATCTGGGATAAAAGGAAATTGTGCAGAAAAGAATAGAATATGAAAAAATCAGAATGCATCAAATGTAATAGCAATGAGTATTATTTTGAAACATACATGATATGCTTCAATATTAGTCAAAATATATGCAAGTAAACACTGACTCATGATGTAAATTTTACTTTTACTGTGAGTCATGAGAATTTGAAAGCCAGTGTTCTATGGCTGTACCTGAAGTGAAACTGCTAGGTTATAGGATATGCACATGGTCAACTTTACCAGGCCATGGCAAATTATTTTCCGAAGTGATTGTACCATTTTACATTCCATCACTGGTATATGAGTTTCTCTTCTTTCACTATCTTCCCAACGTTTAGTATTTTCAGACTTTTAAGTGTTTACCAATGTGATGTGTGTAATAGTGTCTCATTGTGGTTTTGTTCCTAAATATTAATGAGTTTGTGTATCTTTTAATAAATTATTGGCCTTTCATGTTGTCTCAATTACAAAATACCCATGGATTTATTTTGCCTATTTTATAGTTATTTGCTTTATTCATTAATAGACATTTTATATATCAATAAAATAACATTTTATGGCTGTATGTGTCACCAGTACTTTTTCAGTTTGTGGTTTGTCTTTTCAGTATTTAAATATCTTTTAAAGAATTGAAGTTTGTAGGCCAGGCGCGGTGGTTCATACCTGTAATCCTAGCACTTTGGGAGGCCGAGGTGGGCCGATCACCTGAGGTTGGGAGTTCGAGACCTCCCTGACCAACATGGAGAAACCCATCTCTACTAAAAATACAAAGTTGCGGCACGTACCTGTAATCCCAGCTACTCAGGAGGCTGTGGCAGAAGAATTGCTTGTACCTGGGAGGTGGAGGTTGCAGTGAGCCAGATATCGCACCACTGCATTCCAGCCTGGGCAACAAGAGCAAAACTCCGTCTCAAAAAAAAAAAAGAAAAGAAAAGAAAATTGAAATTTGTATTTTTTTTTTTTTTTTTTGAGACAGAGTCTTGCTGTGTCACCCAGGCTGCAGTGCAGTGGCACAACCTTGGTTTACTGCAACCTCTGCCTCTCAGGTTCAAGCAATCCTCCTGCCTCAGCCTCTCAAGTAGCTGGGATCACAGGTGCATGCCACCACGCCAGGCTAATTTTTGTATTTTTGGTAGAGACAGGGTTTCACCATGTTGGCCAACCTGGTTGGATTTTTGTGCCTTGATTATAAAATTTTTATCTAACATCAGGTATAGAAGTTTTCCTCTATATTGTCATGTGAATTTATTTTTACGTTTTGCCTTTCAGATTTGCCACCTTAATCCATTTGGAGTGGATTTTGTTTCTGGTGTGAGATTGGGAAACAATTTTGTTTCTTGACATGGAAGATCAATTGTACCATATTGTTTGTTTATTTATTTATTTATTTATTTAATTATACTTTAAGTTCTAGGGTACATGTGCACAAAGTGCAGGTTTGTTACATATGTATACAACCACATTGTTTATTAAATATTATGCTCTTCACATACTAATCTGCAATCTCTGTTATATATCAGATTTCTATATATATGTGTGTGCATATATAGAGATAGATATATAGATAGAGATTTATTTTTAGCCTCTTCATTCTGTTCCATTGGCTCATCTGTGTATCTGTGAATGTCACACTATCTGTATAACTATGGTTTTATAATAAATATCTATATCAGATAAGGAACATCTCTGTCTCCTGTCACAAATTTCTTTTTTTTTTTTTTTTTTTTTTTTTAATTATACTTTAAGTTCTAGGGTACATGTGCATAACGTGCAGGTTTGTTACATATGTATACTTATGCCATGTTGGTGTGCTGCACCCATCAACTCGTCAGCACCCATCAATTCATCATTTATATCATGTATAACTCCCCAATGCAATCCCTCCCTCCTCCCCCCTCCCCATGATAGACCCCAGTGTGTGATGTTCCCCTTCCCGAGTCCAAGTGATCTCATTGTTCAGTTCCCACCTATGAGTGAGAACATGCGGTGTTTGGTTTTCTCTTCTTGTGATAGTTTGCTAAGAATGATGGTTTCCAGCTGCATCCATGTCCCTACAAAGGACGCAAACTCATCCTTTTTTATGGCTGCATAGTATTCCATGGTGTATATGTGCCACATTTTCTTAATCCAGTCTGTCACAGATGGACATTTGGGTTGATTCCAAGTCTTTGCTATTGTGAATAGTGCCGCAATAAACATACGTGTGCATGTGTCTTTGTAGTAGACTAATTTATAATCCTTTGGGTATATACCCAGTAGTGGGATGGCTGGGTCATATGGTACATCTAGTTCTAGATCCTTGAGGAATTGCCATACTGTTTTCCATAATGGTTGAACTAGTTTACAATCCCACCAACAGTGTAAAAGTGTTCCTATTTCTCCACATCCTCTCCAACACCTGTTGTTTCCTGACTTCTTAATGATTGCCATTCTAACTGGTGTGAGATGGTATCTCATTGTGGTTTTGATTTGCATTTCTCTGATGGCCAGTGATGATGAGCATTTTTTCATGTGTCTGTTGGCTGTATGAATATCTTCTTTTGAGAAATGTCTGTTCATATCCTTTCCCCACTTTTTGATGGGGTTGTTTGTTTTTTTCTCGTATATTTGTTTGAGTTCTTTGTAGATTCTGGATATTAGCCCTTTGTCAGATGAGTAGGTTGCAAAAATTTTCTCCCATTCTGTAGGTTGCCTGTTCACTCTGATGGTAGTTTCTTTTGCTGTGCAAAAGCTCTTTAGTTTAATTAGATCCCATTTGTCAATTTTGGCTTTTGCTGCCGTTGCTTTTGGTGTTTTAGACATGAAGTCCTTGCCCATGCCTATGTCCTGAATGGTACTACCTAGATTTTCTTCTAGGGTTTTGATGGTATTAGGTCTAACATTTAAGTCTCTAATCCATCTTGAATTAATCTTCGTATAAGGGGTAAGGAAAGGATCCAGTTTCAGCTTTCTACTTATGGCTAGCCAATTTTCCCAGCACCATTTATTAAATAGGGAATCCTTTCCCCATTTCTTGTTTCTCTCAGGTTTGTCAAAGATCAGATGGCTGTAGATGTGCGGTATTATTTCTGAGGACTCTGTTCTGTTCCATTGGTCTATATCTCTGTTTTGGTACCAGTACCATGCTGTTTTGGTTACTGTAGCCTTGTAGTATAGTTTGAAGTCAGGTAGCGTGACGCCTCCAGCTTTGTCCTTTTGACTTAGGATTGTCTTGGCAATGCGGGCTCTTTTTTGGTTCCATATGAACTTTAAAGCAGTTTTTTCCAATTCTGTGAAGAAAGTCATTGGTAGCTTGATGGGGATGGCATTGAATCTATAAATAACCTTGGGGAGTATGGCCATTTTCACGATATTGATTCTTCCTATCCATGAGCATGGTATGTTCTTCCATTTGTTTGTGTCCTCTTTGATTTCACTGAGCAGTGGTTTGTAGTTCTCCTTGAAGAGGTCCTTTACATCCCTTGTAAGCTGGATTCCTAGGTACTTTATTCTCTTTGAGGCAATTGTGAATGGAAGTTCATTCCTGATTTGGCTCTCTGCTTGTCTGTTGCTGGTGTATAAGAATGCTTGTGATTTTTGCACATTAATTTTGTATCCTGAGACTTTGCTGAAGTTGCTTATCAGCTTAAGGAGATTTTGGGCTGAGACGATGGGGTTTTCTAAATATACAATCATGTCATCTGCAAACAGGGACAATTTGACTTCTTCTTTTCCTAACTGGATACCCTTGATTTCTTTCTCTTGCCTGATTGCCCTAGCCAGAACTTCCAACACTATGTTGAATAGGAGTGGTGAGAGAGGGCATCCCTGTCTTGTGCCAGTTTTCAAAGGGAATTTTTCCAGTTTTTGCCCATTCAGTATGATATTAGCTGTGGGTTTGTCATAAATAGCTCTTATTATTTTGAGGTACGTTCCATCAATACCGAATTTATTGAGCGTTTTTAGCATGAAGGGCTGTTGAATTTTGTCAAAAGCCTTTTCTGCATCTATTGAGACAATCATGTGGTTCTTGTCTTTGGTTCTGTTTATATGCTGGATTACGTTTATTGATTTGCGAATGTTGAACCAGCCTTGCATCCCAGGGATGAAGCCCACTTGATCATGGTGGATAAGCTTTTTGATGTGCTGCTGAATCCGGTTTGCCAATATTTTATTGAGGATTTTTGCATCAATGTTCATCAGGGATATTGGTCTAAAATTCTCTTTTTTTGTTGTGTCTCTGCCAGGCTTTGGTATCAGGATGATGTTGGCCTCATAAAATGAGTTAGGGAGGATTCCCTCTTTTTCTATTGATTGGAATAGTTTCAGAAGGAATGGTACCAGCTCCTCCTTGTACCTCTGGTAGAATTCAGCTGTGAATCCATCTGGTCCTGGACTTTTTTTGGTGGGTAGGCTATTAATTGTTGCCTCAATTTCAGAGCCTGCTATTGGTCTATTCAGGGATTCAACTTCTTCCTGGTTTAGCCTTGGGAGAGTGTAAGTGTCCAGGAATTTATCCATTTCTTCTAGATTTCCTAGTTGATTTGCGTAGAGGCGTTTATAGTATTCTCTGATGGTAGTTTGTATTTCTGTGGGGTCAGTGGTGATATCCCCTTTATCATTTTTTATTGCATCTATTTGATTCCTCTCTCTTTTCTTCTTTATTAGCCTTGCTAGCGGTCTGTCAATTTTGTTGATCTTTTCAAAAAACCAACTCCTGGATTCATTGATTTTTTGGAGGGTTTTTTGTGTCTCTATCTCCTTCAGTTCTGCTCTGATCTTAGTTATTTCTTGCCTTCTGCTAGCTTTTGAATGTGATTGCTCTTGCCTCTCTAGTTCTTTTAATTGTGATGTTAGAGTGTCAGTTTTAGATCTTTCCTGCTTTCTCTTGTGGGCATTTAGTGCTATAAATTTCCCTCTACACACTGCTTTAAATGTGTCCCAGAGATTCTGGTATGTTGTATCTTTGTTCTCATTGGTTTCAAAGAACATCTTTATTTCCGCTTTCATTTCGTTATGTACCCAGTAGTCATTCAGGAGCAGGTTGTTCAGTTTCCATGTAGTTGAGCGGTTTTGATTGAGTTTCTTAGTCCTGAGTTCTAGTTTGATTGCACTGTGGTCTGAGAGACAGTTTGTTATAATTTCTGTTCTTTTACATTTGCTGAGGAGTACTTTACTTCCAATTATGTGGTCAATTTTGGAATAAGTGCGATGTGGTGCTGAGAAGAATGTATATTCTGTTGATTTGGGGTGGAGAGTTCTATAGATGTCTATTAGGTCCGCTTGGTGCAGAGATGAGTTCAATTCCTGGATATCCTTGTTAACTTTCTGTCTCGTTGATCTGTCTAATGTTGACAGCGGAGTGTTGAAGTCTCCCATTATTATTGTATGGGAGTCTAAGTCTCTTTGTAAGTCTCTAAGGACTTGCTTTATGAATCTGGGTGCTCCTGTATTGGGTGCATATATATTTAGGAGAGTTAGCTCTTCCTGTTGAATTGATCCCTTTACCATTATGTAATGGCCTTCTTTGTCTCTTTTGATCTTTGATGGTTTAAAGTCTGTTTTATCAGAGACTAGGATTGCAACCCCTGCTTTTTTTTGTTCTCCATTTGCTTGGTAGATCTTCCTCCATCCCTTTATTTTGAGCCTATGTATGTCTCTGCATGTGAGATGGGTCTCCTGAATACAGCAGACTGATGGGTCTTGACTCTTTATCCAGTTTGCCAGTCTGTGTCTTTTAATTGGAGCATTTAGTCCATTAACATTTAAGGTTAATATTGTTATGTGTGAACTTGATCCTGCCATTATGATATTAACTGGTTATTTTGCTCGTTAGTTGATGCAGTTTCTTCCTAGCCTCGATGGTCTTTACATTTTGCCAAGTTTTTGCGATGGCTGGTACCGGTTGTTCCTTTCCATGTTTAGGGCTTCCTTCAGGGTCTCTTGTAAGGCAGGCCTGGTGGTGACAAAATCTCTAAGCATTTGCTTATCTGTAAAGGATTTTATTTCTCCTTCACTTATGAAACTTAGTTTGGCTGGATATGAAATTCTGGGTTTAAAATTCTTTTCTTTAAGAACGTTGAATATTGGCCCCCACTCTCTTCTGGCTTGTAGAGTTTCTGCCGAGAGATCTGCTGTTAGTCTGATGGGCTTTCCTTTGTGGGTGACCCGACCTTTCTCTCTGGCTGCCCTTAAGATTTTTTCCTTCATTTCAACTTTGGTGAATCTGGCAATTATGTGTCTTGGAGTTGCTCTTCTGGAGGAGTATCTTTGTGGCGTTCTCTGTATTTCCTGAATTTGAATGTTGGCCTGCCCTACTAGGTTGGGGAAGTTCTCCTGGATGATATCCTGAAGAGTGTTTTCCAACTTGGTTCCATTTTCCCCCTCACTTTCAGGCACCCCAATCAGACGTAGATTTGGTCTTTTTACGTAATCCCATACTTCTTGCAGGCTTTGCTCATTTCTTTTTCTTCTTTTTTCTTTTGGTTTCTCTTCTCGCTTCATTTCATTCATTTGATCTTCAATCGCTGATACTCTTTCTTCCAGTTGATCGAGTCGGTTACTGAAGCTTGTGCATTTGTCACGTATTTCTCGTGTCATGGTTTTCATCTCTGTCATTTCGTTTATGATCTTCTCTGCATTAATTAGTCTAGCTGTCAATTCTTCCACTCTTTTTTCAAGATTTTTAGTTTCTTTGCGCTGGGTACGTAATTCCTCCTTTAGCTCTGATAAGTTTGATGGACTGAAGCCTTCTTCTCTCCTCTCGTCCAAGTCATTCTCTGACCAGCTTTGATCCGTTGCTGGTGATGGGCTGCGCTCCTTTGCAGGGGGAGATGCGCTCTTATTTTTTGAATTTCCAGCTTTTCTGCCCTGCTTCTTCCCCATCTTTGTGGTTTTATCTGTCTCTGGTCTTTGATGGTGGTGACGAACTGATGGGGTTTTGGTATAGGTGTCCTTCCTGTTTGATAGTTTTCCTTCTGACAGTCAGAAGGACTCTCTGTTGGTCTGTTGGAGATTGCTTAAGGTCCACTCCAGACCCTGTTTGCCTGGGTATCAGCAGCAGAGGTTGCCGAAGATAGAATATTGCTGAACAGCGAGTGTACCTGTCTGATTCTTCCTTTGGAAGTGTCCTCTCAGGGGTGTACTCCACCCTGTGAGGTGTGGGGTGTCAGACTGCCCCTAGTGGGGGATTTCTCCCAGCTAGGCTACTCAGGGGTCAGGGACACACCTGAGCAGGCAGTCTGTCCGTTCTCAGATCTCAACCTCCGCGTTGGGAGATCCGCGGCTCTCCCCAAAGCTGTCAGACAGAGTCGTTCGCGTCTGCACCGGCTCCCGCTACTTCCCCTGTTGGTCTTCAGCTGTGCGCTGTCCCCAGAGGTGGAGACTACAGAGACAGGCAGGCTTCCTTGAGCTGCTGTGAGCTCCACCCAGTTCGAGCTTCCCAGCGGCTTTGTTTACCTACTTAAGCCTCAGCAATGGCGGGCGCCCCTCCCCCAGCCTCGCTGCTGCCTTGCGGATAGATCGCGGCAGACTGCTGTGTTAGCAGTGAGGGAGGCTCCGTGGGCGTGGGACCCTCCCGGCCAGGTGTGGGATATATTCTCCTGGAATGCCTGTATGCTTACAGCGCAGTATTGGGGTGGGAGTTACCCGATTTTCCAGGTGTTGTGTGTCTCAGTTCCCCTGGCTAGGAAAACGGATCCCCTTCCCCCTTGCGCTTCCAGGTGAGGCGATGCCTCGCCCTGCTTCAGCTCTCGCTGGTCAGGCTGCAGCAGCTGACCAGCACCGATTGTCCGGCACTCCCTAGTGAGATGACCCCAGTACCTCAGTTGAAAATGCAGAAATCACCAGTCTTCTGTGTCGCTCGCGCTGGGAGTTGGAGACTGGAGTTGTTCCTATTCGGCCATCTTGCTCCGCCCCCCACACAAATTTCTTTTTCAGGATTATCTTTGCTAACCTTGGTCTTTGTTCTTTCATTCATTCTTGTGTGTGTGTATGTGTGTGTGTGTGTGTGTGTGTGTGTGTGTGTTAGAATTAGTGGTCAAGTTCCACAGTGAATTTTGGGGAGATTTTAATTGACCTGTCATTGAAGCTATAAATGAGTTTGCAAAGAATCTGTATTTTTTTGTATTGAGTCCTCTATCCATAAGCAAAGTACATCTCTTCATTTCGTTAGGCAATCTTTAGTACTCTCCAATAAAGTTATGTAATTTTCTACTTAAAGGTCATGCACATCCTTTATCAGATGTAATCCTAGGTACATTCTTTGTTGTTGTGTAACAACTAATATATATAAAGCAACTTTTTTGCTGCTTTATAATAGTAGAACTGACTTTTAAATTTATCTGGTATCCATCAATATATAACATATATTACAAACAACTGCTACAAATGAATAAAAAGTTTGTATCGAACCTCAAAAAAATGGTCAAAGTACATAAAAAGCAAACTCTATCAGAGAAAAATGTCATCTGAGATCCAAAGGTACTCAACTTCTTTTTTAATCAAAAAACTGCAAAGCAAAACAATAATGATATGCCATTTTTAACCGATTAGAATGGTCAATATTCAAAAGAGCAATAATATTCATTGCTGTCAAGGACATGGGGCAACAAGTATTCTCATATATCCTGCTGGCAACATTATTCGTAACAATCATTTGTGAAACTAACCTAGCAATGTTGAAATTTGAAGGACTCACAAAGGCTTCCAGTTCAGAATGACAGAACACACCGCTTTTAACCTCTCTTTTTCTTGTGGCCCCTTTTAATCCTCAATCATAATAATAACTAAAGGAGGCCATTAGTGGAAAAAGATTTCAACAAATTTCTAGAAAATATTCTAGCGATTGATGAATGGGACAGTGGGAGCTGTAGTCTGCAGCTGGGGAGAAAGTTAATTTGACTTGCAGAATTATTGAGAGTCTCTTTTAATGCAAAGAGGTCAGTAAAGAGAAACGTAACCTCAAAACACTGAAACTTATTAGGTTTGCACCAACCACTGCCAAAATTTATCTCCCAGGTAAACAAATAAGCAAACAAAATTATAAGACACTTTCCTAAAGAAGTTAAAATGATATGTTATTGGGGAAATCAGGGCAAGTAGTGTAGTAATTAGCACCTCCAGAATGACATTGGCTTCTCTGGGTCACTTTGTGAAATAGCCTTTTCTCCCTTAAAGTAAACTCCGTGAGTGAACAAACTTCTTGAATATGAAAAGCTTTTCTATTGCTAAATCTTAAAATACAAAGAATAAACCATAACCACACATTTGAAGACAGCGACATAAAAGAGAGTTCTCAGGAAAAGCAATAACAATCAGAGCACTAAAAAGAGTTCTTAGAAACTGAGAGAAAAAAAATTTGTGGAGATGTCGCATGATTTAAAGCAAATAAAAAGGAAATAAATGTATGAAGAAAATAAACGGAGGGAAGTAACCCAAGAGATCCATTATTTAACTATTTGAGTTTCAAAACCAGAGTGGAAGATTAGTAGAGGAAAAAAAAATGGATGGTAGGAGTAACAATGATGTGAGACTTCAAGGTTCTAATGAAAAATCACTTTAATCCTACAGTTCTACACACAATATACCAATCTTGTTTGAACACAAAATACCTTTTCAAATATGCAAGTGCCCAAACATTCCCTTCCTCTCTTTCTTTTCCTTTCTTTCTTTCTTTCTTTCCTTCTTTCTTTCTTTCTTTCTGTTTTTCTTTCTTTCTTTCCTTTCTTTCTTCTTTCTTTCTTTCTTCCTTCCTTCCGTTCCTTCCTCCTTCCTTCCTTCCTTTCCTTTCCTGCCTTCCTTCCTTCTTCCTTCCTTCGTTCTTTCCTTTCTTTCTTTCTTTCTTCTTTCTTTCTTTCTTTCTTTCTTTCTTTCTTTCTTTTCTTGCTTTGTTTTTTTTTCTTTCTCTCCCTTCTCGTCCTTCCTTCCTTCCTTCCTTCCTTCCTTCCTTCCTTCCTTCCTTCCTTCCTTCCCTTCCCTCCTCCCTCCCTCCCTCCCTCCTCCCTCCCTTCTTTCCTTTCTTTCTTCTTTCTTTCTTTCTTTCTTTCTTTCTTTCTTTCTTTCTTTCTTTCTTTCTTTCTTTCTTTCTTTCTTTCTTTCTTTCTTTCTTCCTTCTCTCTTCCTTCCTTCCTTCCTTCCTTCCTTCCTTCCTTCCTTCCTTCCTTCCTTCTTTCCTTTCTTTTTTTTTTTTTCAGAGTTTCACTCTTGTTGCCCAGGCTGGAGTGCAATGGTGCCATCTTGGCTCACTGCAAGCTCCGCCTCCCGGGTTCTCCTCACTCTTTCTTAAGAAGTTATTGTTTGTGTGATTCGATTACTTGTTTATTGTACAACAGGACTTTCAAGGATGACAGATGTTCATTAGATGCACAGAGGCGCAAATTGCTGGTGAACAGTCTGATGCCAATTTGATTCTCGCCCCTGTACAGTAGAACTTCTTTTTATTTTTTTTCCTTTTGAAAGTTCTGAGACCTTCTCCTTGTTATCATATTTTATGTGTCTGAATGAGTGTTCTTGTTGCTATTGTGGTTGTTCATTACAAGACATCTGACAACTCATGTTCTTTAGCTCCTGGGCTCTCTCTTCAGGAAATAGTTTGCCTTCAGGACACATGAATTCTCTTCTCCTCCATGCTGTAAAGTTGACAGAGGCTGATCTGCTATAGAAGACTATTAGGGTATTTCAGTAGTATCTGGGATTGGATAGATAAATTCAAATTAGGGATGCAGTATTAACAAGTCTACATGACATTACAATATATACAAAGTTATACTCTCCAACATAAAGTTGATATTTTTATCTACATTTGTCTTTTTGTTTTCTCCCTCTGTTGGTTGTAACCTCAGATATGGTAGAAGAATATTCTTTATTAACCTCATCTAACTCCAAAATCCTCCAGAATTATCGTCACACATGACTGGAAAGCCACTGTAATATTTTAATAAAACTTATAAGGCTCACTGTCATAACCTTGTATCTTGCTACTCTTTCCACCTTCTCACCTCACTCTACCTTCTAGCCACAATAGAGTTTTTGCATTTCTCCAAATATGTCATGCCTTATCTCAATGCTAAACTTTGCACATTCTATTTCCTCTGTCTGGTGCAGTTTTCCAACTTCCTCTTAGCTTGTCTGAAAACCTGCCCTGCACAAAGTCTTTTCTGATCTTTCATAAAACCCTGTTTGTTTTCCTAATACAGTATTTATATATTGTTTTGAAATCTGGTGCCTGTGTTTTCTTCCCAGTGGACAGTAAGCTTCTTTAGGGTGTGCATAGTGGCTTATTCATCTCATATTATACCATAATCTACCGCAGTGTCTGGTACCAGGAAGGTGCTCAATAAATATTTGCTGAATACGTTAAACTTTTGTATATCATTCAAGATAAGGAAGTGAATTTGCCCACAAAATCCACATGGAATTTTATATGGAAAAGCAGAGTTATTTTCTTCAGTTGCCTCATATACATGTAACCCTTGGTGAGACCAAATATTTTTCTTTCCCTCCATTTCCACCCTTCCCATATACACATCAGGGGATGATAAGAGAAGCATATTGATATAAGAGGTTCCAGATTGATTGATCTAAGGGTATTGATATAAAAGGTAGCATGGAAAGTAAACTATGGTTGGAAATGTGACTCTAGATCTAATGTCTCTGGCCTGATTTCTGGATTCTGAGGGCTGTATTTCTGAAACATAGGGTTGAGGTAAGGAAGCTCCTAGATATTAGAAACCATATAATATTTGTATCCCTAATACAGGGTTCATGTGTTGAAAGCAGAAGAAAGAGGAGAAGGAAGTGAAAGGAGAGTATTTCTTCTATTGTAAGTTACAGGGCTATCATTAGTTACTTTTTCATTAAAAATAGATGAAGATTATATTTATTACACTCCCACTACTTTTCTCCTATTCCTTGGGCTTGGAGCCTAATACCTGCATGCTTCCTTAGTCCCCTACCAAAGAAAATCACCGAGGTCTACATTCTCACTAAGTATTACTGGCCACAAAAATACCCACCTCTGCACCTCAACTAAAATCTGCATCCCTATAGAGCAGAGGTTAACATGGATTTTCTTGCATTTTCAAAGAAGATGCATATTAATGCAATGGAGTCTATAATTGGTAGGATTTCTTGCAGTGAAAAAAATCTAAGGGACGTGTGAATTTTAGGATTTGGGCATCTGCTAAAGAACATGACTATAAAATCTATCATTGGATCTTGAAGCGATTTAGTTTATTAAACAGCATCTTGCCTTCTTCTATTTCTAAACTTTAAGTTGTCTGAAATTTCCAGTTGTTTTTACATTGACAGAAACAGTTGGAAAAACTGTGGCAAGCAACATATATGAAACATTTATGACACAGATGTTGTTAAATAAGGGATTGCTTGTCTTCTATTTAAGATTATTCTTAAATTTTCTCTTATAATGTCAATTTCGGAGAGATTGTAAGAGATAGAGATTCTTATAGAAAATATTGTTAATGGTATATTACATTAGTATAGTTTTTCTCAGTTCTAAACAAATTGTCACATACATCTCCTTTGAGCCTTCAGTGTGCCTGAGAGGTGAGTAGAACAGTATGTATAACGCATCTTTTCCAGATGAGGAAATGGAAGCTCAGAGTTTATATGACTTGCAGAAGTTTGGCCATTCTTAAAGAACAAAGCTAGGACTATAACCTAGCTTTCTCAAGCCTGGTTTGAGCTTTTTCTACTACAGCATGCTGCATCCTAAACAAGCTTTAAGTTAAGCAGTTTTCTGGATAAATTTAAGCTCTGGATTTCAGAAACATGGCCCAAGTATTAGTGACTAAGGAGAACTCCATAATCAGGTACAGAAATGTGTGTGATAGGTGAGGCAGGAAAGAGTGAAGAGAGAAGATAAATATTTCACTTCTTTGTAGAGGATAGAAGAATTATCATCTTTCTTATGGAGGAACTAACCCTAAAGGAAGCCTGGCATTTCAGTTCACAGAACCATAACCAAGTTGTCACTGCTCTTTTGTTTGTTTTTTTGAGATGAACTCTTGCTCTGTCATCCAGGCAGGAGTGTAGTGGCACCATCTCCGCTTACGGCAACCTCCGCCTTCTGGGTTCAAGCAATTATCCTGCCTTAGCTGAGATTACAGGTGTGCTCCCCTATGCCTGGCTAATTTTTTGTGTTTTTAGTAGAGATGGGGTTTCACCATGTTGGCCAGGCTGGTTTCAAACTCATGACCTCTGGTGATCCATCTGCCTCAGCCTTCCACAGTGCTTGGGTAACAGGCGTGAGCCGTCACTCCTGGCCTGTCACTGCTCCTTTAATGCATGGTAGCTTACTCAAATTGTGCAAATATTCTTCAGAGGCTATTGGGTACTAAATGTTGAATTTATGAACACCATGTATATAGTGAGAGTAACATCACAGGTGACATAAAAATAGCATATTTATTAATTTGGGAGAAATACAAGTTGCTCAAGTTGTAAGTTGATTTTCATGCTGTTACAAGGTTTTTTAAGGAACACTAACAGTTAAAACGTTAATGTTAACTTAGGGAAAATAAAAATTGAGCCCAAAAAATCTGGATAAAAAATACATCTAACACTGAAACTTTGAGAAGAAAATCAAAGACTTTTTTGTAATTTTTTAGATAGATTTAGGACAAAGATCATTCAATACAGAAACATTGAAAGAAGACAAGAAAATAAGACACAATAAATGTAGAATTATAAATTTGAGAAGGTTTTGACTTATCCAATGAAAGCTGAATATCTTCTATGAGATACCAGTCTATTTTTGCATCACTATATATATATGTGTGTGTGTGTTAAATGAAAATAACAGTAGTGCCCAGTTATAAATAACTGTTATAAAAAGTGTTATCATTACCTGGGTTTAGATAGAGTTTAGGTCCAATCATTTCTTCCAAATACAAAAGTGTGAAGCTTCAGCAAATGCTGTGGTAGAAAAAAAACCCCTGAACTACAAGTTGGAACACCTGAGTTCTATTTCTGGCTCTGAAGCCAACTAATTTTGACTGGTGGACTAAAAATGCCTATCATGTCACTCTGTCTTCTTACAGAATATGCCTTGTCTATTGCAGAAAGTGAGCAGCTTGCTTGCCACATGACCTTGTGCCTTGGTCACAGCTGAATGATACAGGGATGGACACTTAATCCAAGCTTAGGCAATCAGCTTCTCTTCTAGAAATTCGATCATGTCAACTTGGGGTTTAAGGTGTTTGTGTGTGTGTGAAAGAGAAAGTAAGAGTGAGAAAGAGACAGACAGATGAGAGAGAGAGAAAGAGAGAGAGAGAATAGAGGAGAAGAAAGAGATTGTCAAATATGTGGTTGGTTCCACAAGGCTTGGTCATGTTTCCTATACTTGGGTTTTATATGATACTTTTGTAGCCCACTTTTCTCAAGCTAGTTTGAATGAGTTTCCATTCTTTGCAAACAATATGTTGCTAAGATTAAAGCCACTTCAATCTTGCAAGTTAAGCAAGGTTATGCTGCTGTAATGAATAACTCCAAAGTCTTAATGACTTAAAACAACAAAAAGGTTTATTTTTCATTCACACTATGTGTTCATTCTGGGTTGTCTAGGGATTTTGCTCTGAATTTTCATTCTCACTCTGGACCCAGACTTAGCACTGCCGGTTGCTCTGGCAGACGGATAAAGAAAATGTGGCAAAGCATAGACTGCCTCTCAGTGTTTTTCCTTGGAAATGACACATCTGCTCACCTTTCATTGGCCAAAGCAAGTCATATGATTACACCTAACTCGAAATAGGCAGAGAGAAGGGCAATCTTCCTATGTGCCAAAAGGGAGAGACAGCTTAAATATCTGTGATCAGTACTAATGACTACCACGCTCAGTTGCCTTCTTAAGAGATTAAGGAAAATCAAATGAAGTAATGGATAACAGCAGGTCTTTAGTAACTTTAAAGTGGCATTTAGATGTAAGAGATGATTTTAACTACATGGTACAAGTCTGCTATAATTTTACTATCGTGCACCTAGAGTTCACTACACTCACCAAATTTCAAAAATCAATTTGAGACAGGGAGTGATATTAGCGCAGTGGGATACATATTTTTTCTTTGTTCTTGCATTTCTTCTGGAGATATCTAGGCCAGAATAACTAAAGTTGTTCTCTGGTCCTGTACCTCCATGATAAAAAGCAACTAGAGATTATTTTCGCTTAATAATGCATAGTGCAAGTGCTAAGAGCAGTTTGATCTTTGCAGTGTACAATATCTGATTTTTTTTTTAGATATCATACCCTGAAGGCAGAGAAAGGTAATAGCTTCTTTTAAAGTTCCCCAATTTATCCTTCAGAATCTAAAGCTTCCCCTTTTCTAATACACTAAGCAATCCATCAGGTGTCTAAGGATCAAAATGCTCAATAACCTTTTTCATAGGACAAAAGGAAGAATCACCAAATCTAAGTGGCCACATGAGAAAGAAATGAGATAGGGTGGTTTTAAAAGGAAGAGGTTTCCTTCCAATTGAAAAGAGTTGATTAAGTGGAATAATTTAAAAGAGTAGAATGAAGAACTTGTGTCCATTAGGAAACTTGGCATGGGTAAAATGATATAGAAGAGATAATTTTTATTATGTGGACCTCAGATGATTTGAAACGTACAGTTAAATTGAAAGTAAAGGAGAGTTTATTATGTTCTTCTGGATTCAGACATTTGTATATTATCTGACATTAAGACAATTTACTTAAGGTCTGCATTATCTTTCCTTTACTTTTAAGGGTTAAGTTTGGGTGTTATATATATTTGGAAATTTATTTTTCCAAATTAGGATATTAAATAAAATTATTTAATTATAAGTTACAATCATCATCACTTCATAAGGCATAATTTTACCACCAAAAAAGTGGGACTAATATAATCTGAGACTAATAAAAAATTGGTTTTCTCTCTCTCCCTTATAGGTATAACAAAATAGAAAAACTGCTTAACAATTCATATTAATTTGGGGAAAATGTGATTCTGGAACAGTGGAAAGCTGGAGACAGATATTGTTCAGAGTCACATAGGCACTGATTTTGAGGGAATAACCTCACTAACACTAGGAGACCTCAGTATTTTGTAAACATTACCTTAAATGGAATAAAAATGAATATTGCTCTAATTCTCCTAAACTGCTTATTTAAGTATAAAATGAATACGGCATATAAAAAAATAAACCTCTTGAATCCAATAGGCATTACTGTTGCAGACAAGCTAGCTACCTACTCGGCATCTACTTTCCACTTCTTCCTTACTTACAGAGCTCAAATTGTGTTTGGGTTGGTGATTTGCCCAACTACTCAAAATATTAAAATATTCACATTCACAACTTCTCTTGCAGCTAGGAGTAGCTATATGACTCAGTTCTGGGAAACAGGATGTAAGCAAAAGCCATGACTCCTCTGTTAGGGTGGAGGAATATTGGAGGCAAGATAATAAACAAAATTCTGGCCAAGGGATGACTTACTATGAATTTACTGGGTCCATGAAACTACCTAATGGTTACTTCCCTGGTCTCGAATGTGTAATTGGATTGGCATACTTGGCATTTGGAATAACTCACATACTTGGGTCCTTAGCCTACAAGGCAAGAGCTGCCTCATTCCACCCCCTGTCACCTCAGGCAAAGATAGTAAATTCAAGACCATATTACTTTTGGGGAGTAGCTGAAATTATAACCACTATTAAAGACCTGAAAGATGCTGAGGTGGTAGTTCCCATTATATCTCCATTTAATCTACCAGTTTAGTCCCTGCAGAAATGTAATGGATACTGAGAAACTACCACAGACTCATTTAAGTGATAGCTCAAACTGCAGCCATTTTGCTAGATATGATATGCTTGTCAGAAGGGATTAATATCTGGCCACTGATTTGGCAAATTCTTTCTTGTATATCCCAATCAAAGAGGATCAAAATCAGTTCACGTTCTCAAGGATGAAAATTAGCACACATTTTCAGTTTTTCCATGGTGCTATGCTAAATATCTGACCCTTTGTTATAAAGTCATCTGAAGAGATCTGAATGATCTGCACATACTGCAGAAAATCACATTGATCCTTTAAACCAATGACTTCATGCTAATCAGGCCACATCAGCAAGGGATGGTTAGCATGATGGAGAACTTGGTAAGACACATGCATTCCACCTCAAGAGGTAAAAGGTAAATACTAAAAGATTCAGGAGTCTGCTGAATCAGTATAGTTTTAAGGGGTCCTGGTTTCAGAAATGTGCTGAGACCTCACTGAAGGAAAAGTTATACTGTTGCACTTGTTCCACTTACCACAAGAAAGCAGTAAGCCTGTGTTATGGGACCACAATGATCATTTGCCCGCTGTACTATAACATATCAATACACTGAAACAGCAAGAGTTGCAGCAGAGAAAGAGTTTAGTCATCATTGGGTAGCTGAATGAGGAGAGAGGAGGAACCCTCAAATCCATCTCCCTGAGGATTATGGAGTAAAGTTTTTAAGGGAATGATGGCAGGCAAGTGGTGGGAAGATTGGAGTTGCTGATTGGTAAGGGTGAGAAGATGAAATCATAAGGATGTAGAATCAACCCATCATACAGTAGAAGTGCCACATCTGAGATAAGTACAAGCAGGACCAAAAGATAACAGCAAACCACGTGAACAAGTAGCCCAGACACCAGCATCATCTACCACATTTGCACCATCATCCTTTCCCCTGCCTCAGCCATGCCTGTGGCCACATCTGGGGTCTCAGATGACCAGCTGATGTGGGAGTTTTGAAAAGGTTCAAACTTTGTTTAAAGATTAATCAGCTAGGTAGATGAGTACAAACAAAAAACGGATGAC
Source organism: Rhinopithecus roxellana (assembly GCF_007565055.1). Lineage (NCBI taxonomy): Eukaryota > Metazoa > Chordata > Mammalia > Primates > Cercopithecidae > Rhinopithecus > Rhinopithecus roxellana. The sequence continues at coordinate 111,365,702 of NC_044555.1, read as the reverse complement.
AACTGCAATACAATCTTATTCAGGGATGGCCAGGAAAAACTGGTGATAAACAATTTTTCCAATGAACGGTTGTGGACAGTGCACCAGGTTGTCCCCCTTTGGTGGAAGGAGTTTAGAATACATATACAGACTCATGAGCAGCAGCAAATTGCTTGTCTGGCTGGTAGGGATATGAAAAAAAAATTGAAAGGATTGAAAGAAGGAACTCTGGAGTAAAACCATGTGGATGGACATAATTGAGTGGGTACAACATGCGAGGATCTTCGTTTCACATGTTAACACTAAGGAAACATCTACTATGGGAGAGACACTGAACAGCCAAATATACAGAATGACTCAGTCATTTGACATTAGCTTGTTTTTGACATTGGCTGCTCTGGAACTGGCATAGTGAGCACATGGAGGCAAAAAATGAGACCACACACGGACCAAACAACATGGGTTCCCATTCACCAAGGCTGATTGCTGCTATCAAATGACCAACTGGCCAGAAACAAAGGCCAACACTGAGCCCTCAATATAGAACCATTCCTTAAATATGCAAATTGGCCATGAGGGTGGCAAGTCAGTCTCTTCCATCTTGGAAGGGCCAGTGCTTTCTTTTTAGAAATAGATGGGTATATCAGGCATGGGTTTTCCTTTCTTGCCTGCAGAGCCTCAGCCAGCACCACTATCTGAGGGCTTATAAAGGGATCCATTAAAATGGGATCCAATAAAATATCCCAAAAATTAAAACCATGGGTTCCACTGACTGTTTCAGATATTGTGCTATTCAGAAATTTCCAGCCTGATAGAGTGTCAGTAAGGCCTGCTGAAGGCAGTGCCAGCTTCAAGGAAATTCTCTGTGAGGATGGGGTTCCCTTTTCTAGGATACAGTGTAAGAATTAAATAAAAGACTTATATATGGTGCTGTGACCCTATAGGATGAATACATAATCTGAAAACCAATGGGTGAAAGCAAGGATGGTTCCATTTTCTATTACTCCCTGTCATACAACAGGGGACTCTGTTCTTTCTGTCCCTGGAACTGTAGGCTCAATAGAGTTAGAATAGAGATGCTTGTCACCAAAGGCAGCACACTTTTACCAGGGGATACAGCAAGTGCAACATTGAATTACAAGTGACAACTACCACTAGAGAACTTGGGACTGTTTATGTCCTTGGACCACAAGAGAAAAAAGGAGTCATCCTCTTGGTAGGAGTCACTGACTTATCGGCAGGAAGAGGTGGTTTGCTGTTACACAATGGTAACAGGGTGAATGCTTACGAGACTCAGATAATCAAATGGGGCATCTCCTGGCACACCCCTTGCTCCATTGTAATTCTGAATAGACAAAGGCAGGAGTCAAGCATGAGACGATACGATGACTAGGGGCTCAGATCACTCAGGGTTGAGAGTCAAGTTCACGCTACAAGAGAAGCCACCAAGGTTAGAAGGTATGGTAGCTGAGGGGAGTCTACATTTGTACAGTGGAGGAAAAATGAATATTAATTGCAACTCTGAGACTAATCAGATTGGTTTTCAGGCCAGTAGTCCTCAAAGTATGGTCCAAGGACTGGTAACAAAAGCATCACCTGGCCGGGCGTGGTGGCTCAAGCCTGTAATCCCAGCACTTTGGGAGGCCGAGACGGGTGGATCACGAGGTCAGGAGATCGAGACCATCCTGGCTAACGTGGTGAAACCCCGTCTCTACTAAAAAATACAAAAAACTAGCCGGGCGCGGTGGCGGGCGTCTGTAGTCCCAGCTACTCGGGAGGCTGAGGCAGGAGAAAGGCATAAACCCGAGAGGCGGAGCTTGCAGTGAGCTGAGATCCGGCCACTGCACTCCAGGCTGGGCTACAGAGCGAGACTCCGTCTCAAAAAACAAACAAACAAACAAAAAAAAACAAAAACAAAAAACAAAAAAAAAAGCATCACCTAGGAGCTGGTAGATGTTCAAATTCTCAAGGCTCCACCACAGACCTGTTGACCCAGAATCTCTGAGCCCTTCAGGGAATTCCAATGCACATCAGATTGTGAGAACCTTTATCTACAACTTTGGCTGAGGTAGGAAAAAAAAAAAGTGTTTGCAGGGTTGGGAGGGGACAAGAGTAGATTTTCAGAGAACAGTTAGGAAGCTATTAAGACAACTGAGTTGAAAGATGATGTGGACACTGAAGTTTCCACTCCTGAAATTCAGGTCATCCTTTATCAATCTTACAGTTTTCTTATCAGTTCCTGGAGCATTCACTGGCTCCAGTCGTATTTCCTGACTTTTTTCTCTTTTTCTTGTAAATTTTTCCTAAAGCACAATATAACTACTATTGAAAAGAACACACATTGAACTTAATCCTATTGACCAGTGTATTTTGAAAACTTTTTGAATGACATAAAGGGCATGTGCAATCTGCTTTTATCACCTGGTAGTCTTTGCAAACTCTTTTCCTGTGACATTTTACCTATATATAAGCTATTCCATTTGGACTCTGTCTTAGTCAGCTCAGGCTGCCATAACAAAATACAGTAGACTGGGTAGCTTAAACAATAGAAAAGTATTTTATTTATTTATTTATTTATTTATTTATTTATTTATTTATTTATTATTATACTTTAAGTTCTAGGGTACATGTGCACAAAGTGCATGTTTGTTACATACGTATACTTGTGCCATGTTGGTGTGCTGCACCCATCAACTCGTCAGCACCCATCAACTCGTCATTTACATCAGGTATAACTCCCAAGGCAATCCCTTCCCCCTCCCCGCTCCCCATGATAGGCCCCGGTGTGTGATGTTCCCCTTCCTGAGTCCAAGTGATCTCATTGTTCAGTTCCCACCTATGAGTGAGAACATGTGGTGTTTGGTTTTCTGTTCTTGTGATAGTTTGCTGAGAATGATGGTTTCCAGCTGCATCCATGTCCCTACAAAGGACACAAACTCATCCTTTTTTATGGCTGCATAGTATTCCATGGTGTATATGTGCCACATTTTCTTAATCCAATCTGTCACTGATGGGCATTTGGGTTGATTCCAAGTCTTTACTATTATGAATAGTGCCGCAATGAACATACGTGTGCATGTGTCTTTATAGCAGCATGATTTATAATCCTTTGGGTATATACCCAGTAATGGGATGGCTGGGTCATATGGTACTTCTAGTTCTAGATCCTTGAGGAATCGCCATACTGTTTTCCATAATGGTTGAACTAGTTTACAATCCCACCAACAGTGTAAAAGTCTCCCTATTTCTCCACATCCTCTCCAGCACCTGTTGTTTCCTGACTTTTGAATGATTGCCATTCTAACTGGTGTGAGATGGTATCTCATTGTGGTTTTGATTTGCATTTCTCTGATGGTCAATGATGATGAGCATTTTTTCATGTGTCTGTTGGCTGTATGAATGTCTTCTTTTGAGAAATGTCTGTTCATATCCTTTCCCCACTTTTTGATGGGGTTGTTTGTTTTTTTTCTTGTAAATTTGTTTGAGTTCTTTGTAGGTTCTGGATATTAGTCCTTTGTCAGATGAGTAGATTGCAAAACTTTTCTCCCATTCTGTAGGTTGCCTGTTCACTCTGATGGTAGTTTCTTTTGCTGTGCAGAAGCTCTTTAGTTTAATCAGATCCCATTTGTCAATTTTGGTTTTTGTTGCCATTGCTTTTGGTGTTTCAGACATGAAGTCCTTGCCCATGTCTATGTCCTGAATGGTATTATCTCAGTTTTCTTCTAGGGTTTTTATGGTATTAGGTCTAACATTTAAGTCTCTAATCCATCTTGAATTAATTTTCGTATAAGGGGTAAGGAAAGGATCCAGTTTCAGCTTACTACTTATGGCTAGCCAATTTTCCCAGCAGCATTTATTAAATAGGGAATCCTTTCCCCATTTCTTGTTTCTCTCAGGTTTGTCAAAGATCAGAAGGCTGTAGATGTGTGGTATTATTTCTGAGTACTCTGTTCTGTTCCATTGGTCTATATCTCTGTTTTGGTACCAGTACCATGCTGTTTTGGTTACTGTAGCCTTGTAGTATAGTTTGAATTCAGGTAGCGTGATGCCTCCAGCTTTGTTCTTTTGACTTAGGATTGTCTTGGCAATGCGGGCTCTTTTTTGGTTCCATATGAACTTTAAAGCAGTTTTTTCCAATTCTGTGAAGAAACTCATTGGTAGCTTGATGGGGATGGCATTGAATCTATAAATTACCTTGGGGAGTATGGCCATTTTCACGATATTGATTCTTCCTATCCATGAGCATGGTATGCTCTTCCATTTGTTTGTGTCCTCTTTTATTTCACTGAGCAGTGGTTTGTAGTTCTCCTTGAAGAGGTCCTTTACATCCCTTGTAAGTTGGATTCCTAGGTATTTTATTCTCTTTGAAGCAATTGTGAATGGAAGTTCATTCATGATTTGGCTTTCTGTTTGTCTGTTACTGGTGTATAAGAATGCTTGTGATTTTTGCACATTAATTTTGTATCCTGAGACTTTGCTGAAGTTGCTTATCAGCTTAAGGAGATTTTGGGCTGCGGCAATGGGATTTTCTAAATATACAATCATGTCATCTGCAAACAGGAACAATTTGACTTCTTCTTTTCCTAACTGAATACCCTTTATTTCTTTCTCTTGCCTGATTGCCCTAGCCAGAACTTCCAACACTATGTTGAATAGGAGTGGTGAGAGAGGGCATCCCTGTCTTGTGCCAGTTTTCAAAGGGAATTTTTCCAGTTTTTGCCCATTCAGTATGATATTGGCTGTGGGTTTGTCATAAATAGCTCTTATTATTTTGAGATATGTTCCATCAATACCGAATTTATTGAATGTTTTTAGCATGAAGGGCTGTTGAATTTTGTTGAAGGCCTTTTCGGCATCTATTGAGATAATCATGTGGTTCTTGACTTTGGTTCTGTTTATATGCTGGATTACGTTTATTGATTTGCGAATGTTGAACCAGCCTTGCATCCCAGGGATGAAGCCCACTTGATCATGGTGGATAAGCTTTTTGATGGCTGCTGGATCCGGTTTGCCAGTATTTTATTGAGGATTTTTGCATCGATGTTCATCAGGGATACTGGTCTAAAATTCTCTTTTTTTGTTGTGTCTCTGCCAAGCTTTGGTATCAAGATGACGTTGACCTCATAAAATGAGTTAGGGAGGATTCCCTCTTTTAGAAAAGTATTTTCTACAGGTCTGGAAGCTGAAATTCACAGAACAGGGTGGCAGCATGGTTGGGTCCGGGGGGTCCTCTTCTTGGCTTGTAGATGGATTCCTTCTCCATGTGACTTCACATGGTGGAGAAAAAGATCAGCTGTCTTTTTCTGTTCTTTTAAGGGCACCAGTTGTAGTGGATCAGGTCCCCACCCTTATGACTTCATTTCACCTGAATCTCTTTTTTAAAGGCCCTTTCCCCGAGGACAATCATATGAGGTTAGAGCTTCAACGTATGAATTTGGGTGGGGGGAGACAAAATTCAGTCCATAGCAGAATCCATTTCTCTATTTCTTAATTTGGCAAACCTCTATTCCCTTTTCAAAACTCAACACACGTCTTTTCTGTTTGTGTGCTGTACTTTGGTGTCATCCCATTGATGGCAGGAAAGGATTAGCCTTCAGCTCTGTGGGAAATGTTGCTAATGAGAACAACTGTTTCTCTAAGATGTTGATGTATAACTAAGTTCATGGTATGGTAAGTTTCTTTATCAAAGACCTTTATTGAGTAGTAAAAAGCTGATCCCTAAAAATGAATTGCTTGGTGCCCCTATTTTAAACAGAGGTATAATCCCAATAGAGGCTAGAAATTGACAAGGAACCAATTCACAGTGAGAACTTAAGGTTTTCCCAAGAGTGAACTCTAATGTAAACTATGGGCTTTGGGTGGTAATGATGGGTCAATACAGGTTCATTGATTGTAACAAATATACTTTGTTACAGGATGGGTCAGTGGGGAGGTTGCCCATGTGTGAAGATAGAGATATATGGGAGCTCTGTACTTTCTGTTTAACTTTGCTATGGACCTAAAACTGCTCTATAAAATAAAGTTTGTTAATTAATAAAATAATACAAGCCAATGAGCTAAAAATAAAACATTTAAAAAACTTTAAGTTTTTTTTAAAGCTAACTTGTAACTTAAAAAGAACATGGGTCTAAGAAATTGTTCAGATACTGACACCTTACCCAACCATTTTTTTCAGAGAGTGACACTGAAGAGATTGATAAATTGACATATGAATGGCTTAGACATGTTGGTAGACGTAGTATGAAAAATGGGTCTGTGGTCAAATAAGTATGGAAGTACTGGATTTAACAAATCAAACAGATTTTTATGGTACTCTTTTCAGAGCTCTCAATACACTACTATGCAGGGTGAATGCACAAGAGCAGGAATATTTTAAGAAACGCTTTCTCAAACTTATTTGATAGTGCAACCCCAGGATACATTTTTTTAAAAAATACAGTTGAGGTTATGGAGAACTACTTAAAAGGGTTTTTATAGGATAATAACATGATCAAATATTGAATTTTTGAAAGAGTACCCAGGGAACAATGTAAAGGAAGTGTTGTAGGTGGTTCAAAAACAGGCCAAAGGGTCTACCTAAGAAGTTATTGCAATACTCCAGATGAGAAAAGATGAGATATTGTTTATGGGAGGAGGTATGATGGTGGAGCTGAAAGGTGAAATATTCTAGGATGGAACAGAGTTTTCTTGGAGCCCATCTAGATTTGGTTACTCAGTGTGCTTGCAATATAATACAGTGCCAAAAGTGAACCTCAGGGAAGATTTCAAAGATTGTTCTCTGTGTATTAAAATTGGTATTAGTGTGTGGCAGGAATTGGCATAATTGTGCTCTGAACTATCTTCACACAGAAGTGCGTGGGGTGCTCAGGTCGTGTTGTCCACTTCTATAAGCTATGCTTATTTTGTTTCCAAGGTAACAACGCCTCTGCAGCTGCTGTTTTTTCAGTGTAATTGATTGAGACACCACACTGCAGTTGCAGGGCTCCTGAATTCTGTACTACACTTGTTTCCTAAAGGTGATTATTGCTCTTTTAGCATTCATTCTAGCTGTAAAGAATCGTAGGGTAACAGTTTCTTGATAAAATAAAGGCAAGTTACCTGGTTTCATGAGAAGAAAGTGGTTTAAAGTGGTTTAGAAAAGTCTGGCTTCCTGTCAATTGTCTGATTATCTGCAAATTGTAGTCATGACTTCAATTTTTGTTGTTGGTGTTTGTTTTGTTTTTTGCTTGCTGTTGTTTTTTTGGGACAGAGTCTCACTCTGTCACCCAGGTTGGAGTGTGATCTTGGCTCACTATGGCGGCAAATGTTTTTAACGTCTGTTGTTTGGTAGTGGTTTCTTACTGGGCTGGGCCCTGCTCAAAAGTACTCTTTTGTTCTGACTTTATTGGTCTGATAGATTACTTTAGAACCAAATGATAAAAAAACAAAAAAACAAAAAACCAAAACACATAATGGGCCCTATGCACTACTAGTCACTTTTTATACTTTAATGTTTTGAGAAGTCCAGGCCAAATAGATCATTACTACAGTCTCATCCCACATGGTCCAGAAAATAAGATATCTGAAGTCTCCATTCAATAAGATTAACAATACTGATAACAAAACATGAGACAGTGTACTACAGTAGAAAATGAGCTGGACTAGGAGTCAAAAGACCCTAGTCTTCTCATTTCTCCATCATCAAGTCATTTTACCACCTTGAACAATGTACTGTACCCCTCTGAGTCTATTACTTCATCTCTAAAAGGGGTATGCAAATACGATACTTGCCTTACTAGGACATTTTGAAATAATTTTGAATACATTTTTATTTTTGCAAATCACTTTCACAATCACTACCTTATTCATTCATGTGCTCATTCTTCCAACAAATATCATTGAGCACTACTATGTGTCTGATTTTCTGCTAGGTTCTGGGGATAGAGAGACAGATAAGTAAGCAAACAATTAAAGCACAAAGTAATAAATAGCATGAGAGACACAAGTACAGGATACAGTGATCCTTGCAATGCTTCTGTGAGATACGCAATCAAGCAGTGATCATTCTAATTTTACAGATAAGGAAACTGAAGTTCAACAAATAAAGTGGTTTGTTCAAGTCACATTGTTAGTTAGTGGCAGGCTGAGAACTTGAACTTAGTTCCCCTGACTTTTTGATGTAATGTTCTTTCCAATGCCGAACTCTGTATTAAGTGTTTTTCAAGCAATCAAAATAAATTATGTATCTTGACAATACATTGCCAAGGTAGAACACAAACTTGACCAGTTGACAGTCCTAGAGCAGGATTTACAAAAGAGCTAATGGGAGTGGAAGCATAAGTAGAAGATATGCATATACTTGAAATCAGTTGCCAAATCACATGATAAAATATCACGTTGGATAGAGACTTGTTAGTCTTCTAGGACTGTAGGAACATAAGGCATAAAATATTCAGGAATGCCTGGCGGGGTTCTAGTGCAGAATTAAAATGAAGCAAGCTTTAGATCAAAGGGTGTGGTTATTGACCTAATCGAAGGCACTTTTGACTTAACTTATTTTGCATGAAGATGTATTTTGGCGAGTAATAAGCAAAAGAAAGATGGTAGAAAAGAGAGAAAATGCTGGGCAAGACTACATCATGATTTCTCTTCCTTTAATTACACAGAACTAGTTGCAAGGGGAAATGGGAGATGCTTTGAAGTAAGAAAGGGGAGGGTTTGGCAAGGGAATAAGAGATACTTGTCATCATGTGGAAGGGAGACAGATGACAAATCACTGGTAATTACGGTTGGGTGGGTTAAAATATGTAGGCAGTGGGCAGTAGCACCCTAGGATATCCCTAAACCAGGCAGGAAGACCTAGTCACAATCACAATTAAGAAGAACATACACTACAATTATCCTTTTTCTACAGCCCATATTCATTTACATTTTTGTCACTTTCATCATCAGCATCATCATCAAACTAATATTTTAGGGTTTTTATCATTTACAAAGCACTTTCTAATGAATATTTTCATACAATACAGCAATTCTATCAGGTAGATATAAGTCCTTACCATGTTGCAGATGAAGAAACTGAGTCTAAGAGAGGTCAAATAACTTCCCCAAGGTCACTCAGCAAGTGTAGGATGCCAGCTCTTATGACTACCAATCTAAGTAACAATTTTGAGATTACAGCAGTTCCTAAATGCATTACATTTTGATTGGCATCTTCCCAGGGAAATTTTAGGGACTTGCCTTCATTTCGTTAAGCAACACATTTTCAAGACGTCTCTTAGGGTTGATTGCTTCTGAAAAGATTTCCACAGATGGCTAACCCCATCTATTTCATTTTCAATTCTTATTATCCCAATCAGAGTGACTCCACCTGACCTTGTGTCCCTATTCTGGAAACTCATCCTATAAGGAAACTTGTAGGCTTTTTTTCCTGACTAATCTGCCTATGAATACAAGATACTGAAATTATTTTAATGATGGGTTTTTAGAATGCTCTCTGTTTCACCTTTTGTTTTATGCTGTTTTCCTTAATGATGTAGCTAGCTTGACGCTTGGGAAAACACAGTTTAAGCTCTGTAATCTCTTCCTTGCCCCACTGACCACATGAATAATTTTCAGCTCTTCCTTTTATGGTTTCTCTTCAGATATTTAAGGCAAATATTCTGCCCACTTACCAACTTTCTTCTCAGCTACACATATCAAATTACAGTCCTGGAAGCAAGAGATTTATAGAAGGGAACTGGTGTCCTAAAAAATGGCCAATTGGGTCTTGATTACAGGAATTATATCTTGCACTACATGAGGCCACGCCATATAATTTTTATATGTGCTTATTTTATGCTCTTATTATTTATTGTCAGCTTATAGGATATGCAGTGCTGTGCTTGCGACGGTCTGACCTAAAAGCTTGTACTCAAAGATTCATCTCCGTCAGCCTGACCGGGCAGAGGACTGGATGCAGAGAAAGCTAAAATGCATGTAAAAGCTCTCTGTTTTCAGAGTCATACTACTCAGAAGTCAAGTAACAATCTAAACTAATCACTACACTATATTTAAGGTTTTCAGGTGAAGATAATTTCCCATGTGTATGAATTTTTTTCTATTAGATATTCTGGCTGATGTGGTATACATTTTTCTCCATCTCTCCTTGCATTGGAAAAATGCTTGTAGCACTTGATCAGAAAGCAATATAGCGTCCTAGAGCCAAACAGAAAAGACTTAATCCCATTTTACTAGAAAGCGCTGTAGGAACACAGAGTATTGTCAAGAGAGCCACATGATGGTTTGAAGAGAGGACAATAGATACAAGAAGGAGGTTGATTTTGGAGGTTTTTTCCAGCTGGTAACAATTTGAAACTTTTTGGGAGCCATTCTGAGGAGAACTACAAACATAAAAAAAAAAAAAAAAGAAAAAAAAAAACCTAAAAGGAAAGATTGCAGGCTGGGGACATTGTGGGCTGTATAAAAGAAGGGGCTTGTGAATTCTTTTCACATTTGGGATGGAGTAGTGCAGCAACAGTTACTTACTACAGACTGGAGAAGAACTTGAAATTGAAAGAAGAGCTTGGGGAATGGGAGTTTGGAGCCTTCATAACCGGTGTCATTCTTCAGCACCTGCTATGTGCCAAGCATTCCATTAGGGGCTTTACATCTATGATTTATCTCCTTAAAGCCACCTACCAAGGTGGCAATATTACCACCATTTTACAGATGAAGAAACCAAGGCTTGAGGAAGTAATTTGTCCAAGGTTATAAAATAAGCAAGAGGTAAAGAAAATTCCAACTCAAGTTTCACTGATTCTATTGACTACTCTGTTACAGTTCTAGAAAGGTTTTCCCACCTCCCAAAGATGATTGGTTATCTTCTCTCTTTTGGACATTGTGAGACTAAGGTAGCCGTGAGTTAGCCTAAGTGCAGCTTTTTCTGGCTCTTATTTAACACCTGGGCAGAGACCAAGAATATCCTGACTGAGTTTCATACAACTTTGTCTTCAGGAGCTCTAAGTTCTCTATTGAGAAACCTAGATCGATGGTCCTTACCAAAGATAAAAATGGATGAGAATCGAAAGTTTTCTAAAATTTTGCCACTAGCTGGCTTTTTCTCACAGAGGCAAAGAAAGAAGAAAAATCAATCTCAAAAACTCTGGGATACATGAGATATTACCTTAAAGCTTTACATTGCTTAGCCAAATATTCTGACTGGCTGAATAGCCTTACTCTAACATCTATACCACTCTCCTGATCCTGGAAAGAATGTGACTCTCTGGGATGTCAAGAGTCAGTGAGAACTTCCCAGCCAGAAGTAGCTTATGAAGGCCCTGTGTTCAGGAAATGTATATGGACTGCTTCCAAATGCTCTTCACAAAGCACATTTCCAAACTGTGAGGCCATGATTCTGGGGACACTTACTATTTCAAGCATCCTATCTACGTTCACTTATTTAACAATACCTCTTCTTCTTTGGCAGCAGAAATTCTGTTCACAAATTGATCTATAACTGTGTTAGACGACATTCTCACGAAAATGATGAGGTCTTTACAAACAACTCTGTATCTAAGTTTCTTGTGGTCTCATATGGACTTGTATGGGCCTAAAGTGATGAATTCTTATTTTATTAGTGAGACAAATGGGGGAGCACCCCCATTTCTCTGTTCCTCTAATTCATTCAACAGACATTTATCAAGGACCTACCATGTCCATCACTGTGTTCAACACAAGGAACACAAAAATAAATAGGACAACATTTCTGTCTTTGAGGACAACCTAATTGAATGAGATGGACACACACACACACAGGAAAGTATATTAAAATGTTTCAGGTGATGTCAAAGGGACACAGGAGCCAAACTAAAATAGCTCCCTATGTCTCACACTTGAAAATGTGAGCAAGAAAGTAAATTATAACAGTATTAGATTATAATCCATAGTATAAAATAAATACCCAAGAGTCCATATGGATACAAATAGATGCTTGTATAAATAAATGAGGTAAAGGGCCAAATCTTCCTCACAGAAGAATGCCAATTAAAAATGTGAAAGGGGCCCGGGAGCGGTGGCTCACACCTGTAATCCCAGCACTTTGGGATGCCAAGGCGGGCAGATCACAAGGTCAGGAGATCGAGACCATCCTGGCTAACACGGTGAAACCCTGTCTCTATTAACAAATACAAAAAATTAGCCACGCATGGTGGTAGGCACCTGTAGTCCCAGCTACTTGGGAGGCTGAGGCAGGAGAATGGCGTGAACCCGGGAGGCAGAGCTTGCAGTGAGCCAAGATCGCGCCACTGCACTCCAGCCTGGGCGACAGAATGAGACTCTGTCTCAAAGAAAAAATTTTTTTTAAAGTGAAAGGGGTGGTACTAGGATTAAGATGGTGGAGAAGAGGCAAGAGTAGCTTGCAGCTCCTGCTCCTACAGACAGAGTAACATGTGGAAACTCACATTGCGAACTTTTGCTCCAAGGAACATACCAGGAAAGCTGAGATACAGAAACATACCCGGAACATACCAGGAAACATACTAGGAAAGCTGAGATAATACAGGAGCATACCAGGAAAGCTGAGATAATCCACAGACTCTTTGAAGGATCTAGATCACCGCTGCAGGCTCCCTGAGATGCCAAAAACCTGTGAGCCTACTTGCTTTCTGAGTGGGGAGGCTCATGGTCTGCGGCAAGTTCCCAGTCCTAGTCACTAACTGCTTGGAAATAGACTCAGTGCTATTGGCAGGGGGGGTACATGGTGAGAGTGAGACCAGCCTTTAGGACTGCAGATGCATGGGAGCAGCGTGAGGCCTGTGACTGCCAGCTTTTCCCCCTCTTCCCTGGAGACCTGTATGACACAGCAGAGTCAGCCATAATCCCCTGGGAACATAACTCCATTGGACTGGGAAGAGCACTCCAGTCTCTCACAGCAGCCACAGCAAGCTCTACCTAAACAGAGGCAGAGCTCAGACACCCCTATCCCTGCCCCCACCTGGTGGTCTTTCTCTTCCTGCCTTGGCAGCCGAAGACAAAGGGGATAATCTCTTGGGAGCTCTATGGCCCTGCCCACTAACAGAGAAAACTGAATACTTAACCAGGTGTCCTAGGGCAAGTTGGCATCTTCCCTATAAGGCTACTGCTGATGCACCCTTGAAAGTGCCACCTTCTGGCTGGGGGCCAACCAACACAAAACCAGCATGCTAAACAAAAACACAACCAAAGACCCTCACAGAGTCCACATCACTCCCCTGCTACTTCCACTGGAGCAGGTGCTGGTATCCACAGCTGCAAGACCTGAAGATAGATCATATCATGGGACTCTGCAGACACTCCCCAGTACCAGTCCAGAGCCAGATAGCTCTGCTGGGTGACTAGGCCCAGAAGAGCAAAAACAATCACTACAATTTGGCTCTCAGGAAGCCCCTTTCCTAGGGGAAAAGGGAGAACACCACATCAAGGGAGCATGCTGTGGGACAAAATAATCTGAGCAGCAGCCCTTGAATCCCAGATCTTCCCTCTGACATAGTCAACCCAAATGAAAAGGAACCAAAAAACAATTCTGGTAATATGACAAAACAAAGTTCTTCAACACCCCTAAAAGAACATGCCAGCTCACCAGCAATGGATCCAATCCAAGACAAAATCTCTGACTTGCCAGAGAAAGAATTCAGAAGGTTGATTATTAAGCTAATCGAGGAGGCACCAGAGAAAAGTAAAGTCCAACTCAAAGAAATAAAAAACATAATACAGGATATGAAAGGAAAATTATTCAGTGAAATAGAAAGCATTAACAAAAAATAATCACAATGTCTGGAAATCAAGGACACACTTAGAGAAATGCAAAATGCACTGAAAGTCTTAGCAATAGAATCGAATAAGCAGAAGAAAGAACCTCAGAGCTTGAAGACAAAGCTTTTAAATTAATCTGATCTGTCAAAGACACAGAAAAAAATTTTTTAAATGAACAGAGCATCAAAGAAATTTTGGACTATGTCAAACATCCAAGCCTAAGAATAATTGGTGTTCCTGAGGAAGAAGAGAAATTTAGAAGTTTGGAAAAGATATTTGAGGGAATAATTGAGGAAAACTTCCCTGGTCTTGCTAGAAATCTAGACATCCGAATACAAGAAGCACAAGGAACACCTGGGAAATTCATCACAATAACATCATTGCCTAGGCACATAGTCATCTACAGTCATCGACAGTCAGGGTGAAAAAAAGAATCTTAATTATTTTAGAATCTTAAGAGCTGTGAGGCAAAAGCATCAGGTAACCTATAAGGAAACACCTACCAGATTAACAGCAGATTTATCAGCAGAAACCCTACAAGCTAGAAGGTATTGGGGTCCTATTTTTAGCCTCCCTAAACAAAGTAATTATCAGTCAAGAATTTTGTACTTAGCAAAACTAAGCTTCATAAATGAAGAAAAGATACAGTCTTTTCCAGACAAACGAATGCTGAGAGAAATTGCCACTATCAAGCCAGCCCTATAAGAATTGCTAAAAGAAGCTATAAACATTGAAACAAATCTTCTAAATACACCAAAAGAGAACCTCCTTAAAGGATACTTGTCACAGGACCTATATAACAATAACACAATGAAAAAACACAAGGTATTCAGTCAACAAATAGCATGATGAATAGAATAGCACCTCATATCTCAATACTAATGGCCTCAATGCTCCACTTAAAAGATGCAGAATGGCAGGATGGATAAGAATTCACCAAACAAGTTTCTGCTGTCTTCAGGAGACTCACCTAACACATAAGGACTCACATAAACTTAAGGTAAAGGGTTGGAAAAAGATATTCCATACAAATGGACACCAAAAGTGAGCAAGAGCAGCTATTCTTACATCAGACAAAACAAACTTTAAAGCAACAACAGTTTAAGAAGGCAAAGAAGGACATCATATAATGATAAAGGGACTAGTCCAACAGGAATACATCACAATTCTAAATATGTGTGCACCTAACACTGGAGCTCCCAATTTTATAAAATAATTACTACTAGACCTAAGAAATGAGATAGATGGCAACACAGTAATAGTGGGGGATTTTAATACTCCACTGACAGCACTAGATAGGTCATCAAGGCAGAAGGTCAACAAAGAAACAATGGAACTAAACTATATCCTACAACAAATGGACTTAACAGATATTAACAGAACATTCTACCCAACAACTGCAGAATATATATTCTAGTCATCAGCACATGGAACATTCTCTAAGATAGACCATATGAGAGGCCACAAAATAAGTCTCAGTAATTTAAGAAAATCGAACTTACATGAAGTACTCTCTAAGATCACAGTAAAATATAATTGGAAATCAACTCCAAAAGGAACCATCAAAAGCCAGCAAATACATGAAAATTAAATAACCTGCTCCTGAATGATTGTTGGGTCAAAAATAAAATCAAGATGGTAATTTAAAAATTCTTTGAACTAAATGATAATAGTGACACAACTTATTCAAACATCTGGGATACAGCAAAAGCAGTGCTAAGAGGAAAGTTCATAGCACTAAATGACTACATCAAAAAGTTGGAAAGAGCACAAATAGACAATCTAAGGTCACACCTCATGGAACTGGAGAAACAAGAAAGATCCAAACCCAAACCCAGCAGAAGAAAAGAAATAACAAAGATCAGAGCAGAACTAAGTGAAACAAAATGAAACAAACAAACAAACAAACAAAATACAAAAAATGTGAAACAAAAAGCTTGTTCTTGGAAAATATAAAAAAAAAAAATTGGTAGATCATTAGCAGGATTAACCAAGAAGACAGAAGATCGAAATAAGCTCAATTACAAACAAAATGAGATATATTACAATTGATACCAAAGAAATTTTAAAAAAGATTATTCAAGGGTAGTATGAACACCTATACATGCATAAACTGGAAAACCTGGAGGAGATGGATAAATTCCTGGAAATATACAATCCTCCTAGATTAAACCAGGAAGATACAGAATCTCTGAGTAGACCAATGACAAGCAGTGAGACTGAAATGGTAATTTTAAAAAATTCCCAACAAAAGAAATCCAGGACCCGACGGATTCACAGCTGAATTCTAACAGACATGCAAAGAAGATTTGGTACCAATCTTATTGATACTATTTCAAAAAATAGAGAAAGAGCGAATCCTCCCTAAATAATTATATGAAGCTAATATCACCCTAATACCAAAACCAGGGAAGGACATAACAAAAAAACAAAACTACAGAATAATATCCCTGATGAACATAGATGTGAAAATCCTCAACAAAATACTAGCAAACCAATTCCAACAGCATATCAAAAAGATAATCCACCATGCTCAAGTGAGTTTCATACCAGGGATGCAGGGATGGTTTAACATGTGTAAGTAAATAAATGTGATACACTACATTAACAGAATTAAAAACAAAAATCACATGGTCATCTCAATAGATGCAGAAAAAGCATTTGGCAAAATCCAGCATCCCCTTTTGATTAAAATCCTCAGCAAAATTGGCACAGAAGGGACATACCTTAAGGTAATTAAAGTCACCTACAACAAACCCACAGCCAACATTATACTGAACAGGGAAAAGTTGAAAGCATCCCCTGGAGAACTGGAACAAGACAGGACGCTCACTTTTACCACTTCTGTTCAACACAGTAATGGAAGTCCTAGCCAGAGCAATCAGACAAGAGAAAGAAATCAAGGGCATCCAAATCAGTAAAGAGGAAGTCAAACTGTTGCTGTTTGCTGATGACATGATCATATACTTAGAAAACCCTAAAGACTCATCCAAAAATCTCCTAGAACTGGTACAATAATTCAGCAAAGTTTCAGGATAGAAAATTAATGTACAGAAATCAGTAGTTCTGCAATATACAAACAGTGACCAAACTGAGAATCAAATCAAGGACTCAAGCCCTTTCACAATAGCTGCAAAAAACAAAACAAAACAAAACAAAACAAAACAAAACAAAAAAACCCTCAGGAATATACCTAACCAAGGAAGTGAAAGACTTCTACAAGGAAAACTACAAAACACTGCTGAAAGAAATCATAGATGACACATACAAATGGAATAGTATCCCATGCTCATGGGTCGGTAGAATCAATATTGTAAAAATGTCCATACTGCCAAAAGCAATTTACAAATTCAAAGCAATTCCTGTCAAAATACCACCATCATTCTCCGCAGAACTAGCAAAAAAAAATCCTAAAATTCATATGGAACCAAAAAGAGCCATCATAGCCAAAGCAAGAGTAAGCAGAAAGAACAAACCTGGAGGCATCACATTACTCAACTTCAGATTATATGATTAGGCCATAGTTACCAAAACAGCATGGTACTGGTTTAAAAATAGGCACATGGACCAATGAAACAGAATAGAGAACACAGAAATAAAGTCAAATACTTACGGCCAAATGAACTTTGACAAAGTAAACAAAAACATAAAGTGGGAAAAGGACAATCTATTCATCTCATGATGCCGGGATACTTGGCAAGCCACATGTAGAAGAATGAAACTGGATCCTCATCTCTCACCATATCCAAAAATCAACTCAGAATGGATCAAAGACTTAAATCTAAGACCTGAAACCATAAAAATTCTAGAAGATAACACCAGAAAAACCCTTCTAGACATTGACTTAGGCAAAGACTTCATGACCAAGAACCCAAAAGCAAATGCAATAAAAGTAAAGATAAATAGATGGGACTCAATTAAACTAAAAAAAACTCTGCACAGTAAAAATAAAAAAATAATAATCAGCAGAGTTAACAGACAACCCACAGAGTAGAAGAAAATATTCAAAATCTATACATCTGACAGAGGACTAATATCCAGAATCTACAAAGAATTCAAACAAATCAGCAAGGAAAAAAAAAAGGCAAACAATCCAGTTGAAAAGTGGGCTAAGGACATGAATAGACAATTCTCAAAAGAAGGTATACAAATGGCCAACAAGCATGTGGAAAAATGCTCAGTGTCACTAATTATCAGGGAAATTCAAATCAAAACCATAATGCGATATCACCTTATTCTTGCAAGAATGGCCATCATCAAAAAATTAAGAAATAATAGATGTTGGTGTGGATGTGGTGAAAAGGGAGCACTTTTAGACTGTCAGTGGGAATGTAAACTAGTACAACCACTATAGAAAACAGTGTGGAGATTCCTTAAAGCACTAAAGTAGATCTACCATTTGATCCAGCAATTCCCCTACTAGGTATCCACTCAGAGGAAAAGAAGTCATTATACGAAAAAGATACTTGCACATGCATGTTAGTAACAGCACAATTTGTAATTGCAAAAATGTGGATCCAGCCCAAATGCCCATCAATCAACCACTGGATAAAAAAAATATTATATATATATATACACACACACACACACACACACACACACACACACATACATACACACACACACCCTGAATATACTCAGGAATGAAATAATGGCATTCACAGCAACCTGGCTGGAATTGGGGACTATTATTCTAAGTGAAGTAACTCAGAAAAGGAAACCAAACATCGTATGTTCTCACTCAAATGTGGGAGCTAAGCTATGAGACACAAAGCCATAAGAATAATACACTGGACTTTGGGGACTTGGGGGAAAGGGTTGGGAGGTGGTGAGGGATAAAATACTACACATTGAGTACAGTGAACACTGGTTGGGTGATGGGTGCACCAAAATCTCAGAAATCACCACTAAAGAAATTATTCATGTAACCAAACACCACCTGTTCCCCGCAAAACTATGGAAATTAAAATTAAAAATAAAATGTGAAAGGAATGAAACAAATAGAAAATCACTATTACAACTATTAGAACATGATAGTGGCAAATTGTGCAGGCAAAACCTTAAGGAGAAACTGGATATTTGCAAATGTATTTTTTGCATGTGTGGTGGCCTTGACAAGTATCCACAAATTCTTTGATACTCCTCCCTCCAGGAAGTGGAACTTGACTCCTCTCCTCTTCAGTGTGGGCTGGATTCACTGATTCACTTCTAATGAATAGAGTGTGAAAAGAGAATGTAATAACTTTACAGTGAAGAAAGATGACATTATGAAAAATATTGGACTAGTACTCTTAAAAAGTGTCAAGGTTATGAAAAACAAGGAAAGACCAAGAAAATGTTGCAAATTGGAGGAGACTAAGAAGACCTGACAGCCAAACACAATGTAGGATCCTGGATTGGATCTTGGAACAGAAAAAGGATATTGGTGGAAAAACTGATGAATCCCAAATGAACAAGGATTTTGTAAGATGCTGACATTAGAGGACGCTGGGTGAAAGCTTTATAGGAATTATCTGTACTATCTTTGCAATTCTTCTGTAAACATAAAAGTATTTCAAAAAAAAAAGTTTTAAAAAATGTTACAGAGGCATAAAAATAAAAACAACCTTTCAGTCCCCAGAGGGCTTTCCAAAGGTGGTAGGGCTTGAATTGAATCTTGAAAGAAAAGCCCCTCAGAAAAGCTGCAGAGGTATAAAATAGCTAACTAGATGGAGCAACAAACTAGGTGTAGGATTTGGAATTTCTCTCTCTTAGAGACAGTGTCCTAGATTTCCAACTCTAAAAGAAAGTAGTCTTCTTTCTTCCAAGATGAGACTTAGTAGAGAGGGATGTATGTTGAACCTCTCAGCTAGTTTCAATTTCTCTGCTGCGTAGTTTCTTCCTCTACTTGTGTTTGCTCACTGATAGTGAGCTGTCATTCTGGCAAGCAAAGATAATGTACATGTGTGAGAAATTAAAATGGAAAGAGCTAGCAGTGAAGCTTTATTTATAATTTGGATAGGCTCTGTTGAATATAATAGCCAAGGTGTTAGGCCAACTCCTGATGCTCTCAAATAGTAGTAAAATACTATGCAATTATAACGGTGTGTTTGTCAGACTAATGTTACAGGAACAATCGTGAGGTTGGGGATACACTGGATGAAGAGACATGACAAGAATAGAGCTTAAAGCAAATCACATGTTCCAGGATATCCCATGCCTTCGACATACTCCATTCAACTTCCAACCCCACCACTTTTTTCTTTTCTTAGCATATCTAATGAGTTGTTGACAGAGAACATAAATATCAGGTAAAGAACAGAACCATCATCTCTAGGAGCTGAAAGTAGAACATTTACTTCCAGTGGTTCAAATGGGAAATAAGACATGCACTTCTGAGATGGAGAGTGATGAACTAGATTAGAGATGATGTCCTCTCCCATTACAGCCCTCAATGGTTTCTGGGCCAATACAATCATTCATCATGCCAGGGAGATTTTAGGCCCATATCTTGAAGGATAGCCCATGTCCTGCTTTCTTTGACAAAGGTCTGGAAGTGAACCAAAACATGATTATTGCAATGAGAGGAGAGTGATAAGACTCTTGACCTCAGGGAGAAAGAAGAGGGACTGGATGTCCCAGGGCCTGAACTACACCTATAGCTCTGTCTTCTACCTCATATAGCCAGGTCAGGGCTCCTTTCTTCACAGGGTAGGTACTTGGGACAGAGACCCTGGAGCTAGGAACAGAACTAGAGACATGCCATTTCAACAGGAGAAGGCAATGTTAGAAAAGTGGTAGTACAATGAAATACTTTAAAAAAGAAGAGAAAGCCACTCCTAGTGGGTCTATCCTAGGTAGGACTAGGCCACCAGTGTCCCCAAAGAAGGCTGACTTCAGCATCTTTCCACTGCTTACTCTCTATTCCCATCATTCCACACTGCCTTAGCCCAGGATATCTTTTGTTAAATAACATGTTTCTACCAGGAAACTCCGCTTTCAGAGAGAAATGACTGAATCCATGTGTTTGTGCATGTGTGTGTATGTGTGGCAGGGGTAAGAGGAAGGCACTGAATTTGGCACATTTATGCAAGATTCATTTAGGGTTATCAGGGAGGGCCTTTTAGGCAAGTTGACATTGGGGTAGAGACTGAAGGTATTTACGTTGGCATTTGGCAGAAAAACATTCCAGGCAGTAGGAAAGAAAATACAAATACCCTAAGATGGAGGTGTATCTGGTGCATTTGCGAAATAGAAAGGAGGCCTCTGTGGATAGAGTGGAAGGGGTAAGGGGAAAATGGAATAAGATCAGAAAAAATAGCCAGGGGACAGATCCTATAGAATGAAAGCCATTATTAGAGCTTTGGCTTTTACTCAGAACCAAATGGGGAGCCATAGGAGGGTTTTGAGCAAAATAGCAACATCATCTTATTTACATTGTAAAAGTATCTCTCAGGCTTCTGTGTGGATAAAAATGGAAAAGAACAATTTATGAGGGTATCCTGGGAACCTGCTTGATATCACCTAAACCACATACTTTTCCAGGATTCTGGAGTCAATGGAAATGGCTTGGAATCTGATGCCAAAAATAATTCACATTTTATTATTTTAAGCTAAACATCTCAAGGAGTTCCAGGACTTTTTTAATTGCTAGTGTGTGCAGCTCCATTGTGTTATTTCCAGTTGCATCCACAGTAAAATCCAGGGAGACGGGCTGACAATCATTAGGTTATAGAAATAGCAGGAATTTACAATGAATGTACTTGCCTGATGAAGAGAAAAAGGCAGATGAATTGTGGTAATGTAAAAGCACCTTTCACTGCTTTTAGAAAGAATAGGATTATATACCTCTCTGTTCATTCAGTTGCCATCCTATCTAGAATCTCACAGTATATCAAATTCAATTTGTACAAAAGGAATGCTTCATAGTTTCCCTTAAATCGCCTCCTCCTTCTCTTTCGTCCATCTTAGTAAATGAAATCTATATTTATCCAGTGGCCCAACTAGCATCCTGGGTATCACTTTAGGGTTACTTTTCCCTCTCTAATGCATCAAATCCATGATCAATTATTGGGACTGCTACCTCTAAATTATCTGTGGATTTCAAGCACTTATCTCCATCTCCATCCCTATTTCTCTAGTCCAAGCTACCATCATGCCTTGTTTGAACTACAGCAATTTTCTCCTCTCTGGTCTTCCTCTTGCTAGTTCTTGATGTCCTGTTCTCCCCAATTTAGTTTCTACCCTGCAGTCAGAAGAGCCATTCTAAAATGGAAATCTAGACCTCACATAGCTCTTCACTGCACTCAAGATACAGTCTTCAGTTTCTTTCTAGACTTGTAAAATCCTTAGGGATTTGGTCTCCATTTTCTTCTGTGGTTTCGTCTCTTGCAAAACCTCCCTCTTCACATGACATCTGCTCTCTAGGTATACTCAACTATGTTCAGCAATTTTGATGGTTAATTTATGTGTCAACTTGGCTAGGCCATGGTACCCAGATATTTAGTCAAACATCATTCTAGATGTTTCTATGAAGGTGTTTTTTGGATGCAATTAACAGTTAAAAACTTAACTTTGAGTAAAGCAGATTATTCTTTGTAATTTAGATGTAATGTAATGTAAGGTAATGTAATGTAACTGACTCATTCAGTCAGTTGAAGGACTTAATAGTAAAGACTAATATCCCCTAAGCAAGAATGAATTCTACCAGCATACTGCCTTTAAACTCAAACTGTAGCACCAACTTCTGTGTCTCCAGCCTGCTGGCCTACACTGCAGATTTAGATTTGTTAGCCTCCACAATTGCATGTCAATTCCTTAAGATCTCTCTCTCTTAATTGCTCTCACTCTACACACACACACATACACACACACACACACACCACACACACACACACACACACACAATATAGCGCCTATATAAACATACACATCTTATTATCTTATTGGGTCTGTTTCTCTGGAAAACCATTAGTAATACAGCAATCTAAGCACACTTTTTTGCTAGGCCTTTGCACTTCTTTTTCTTGCTACCAGGAATGCTATTTCCTCCCCCTGCTCCTGTTCTCACTGGTATATTAACTTTTACTTCAAGATTCTAGTTATATGTTACTTCTTCTGTGATGATTTTTTTCCCTTTTCCCTTATCACAGAATTTGAGATAGGAATGTATATTCTTTGCACTTCCAGACTACCCTGGGATTATCTTCATCAAAGCCCTCATCACAGTCTATTGCTTTTGCCTGTTTACCTTTCCCACTACATCATAAGATTTGTGAGGGCAGGGACTGTGTCTCACAGTATTTCCAGCACCTAGTATAATGCTTGGCACATAGTAAATATTTA
Source organism: Rhinopithecus roxellana (assembly GCF_007565055.1). Taxonomy (NCBI): domain Eukaryota; kingdom Metazoa; phylum Chordata; class Mammalia; order Primates; family Cercopithecidae; genus Rhinopithecus; species Rhinopithecus roxellana. The sequence continues at coordinate 111,342,650 of NC_044555.1, read as the reverse complement.
AGATTTTTTGCTGAATCCATTCGTTTATTTCATCAAGGTGGGGGTGATTTGTTGTGCAGCACTTGACAACTAATATAGGAATAGAAGGCACAGATGATGGAATGAATGCCAGAGAAATGGTGCCTCTCCCATTTCAGATAGCTTTATTAGTCTACTGGGACTGACAGTTAGTATTTTATAAATTGTTTTTACTAATGACCTTTAAATATCAATATGATTTCTGCTGATGATTGCTGAAAATTAATATATAAATTTTCAGCTGTGATGTTTCTCAAACTATTTTAGCAGTGAGTTTACGATAGATAGAGCAGTCATGGAGGCCAATTAGTGTGAAGGAATGAGCACTGGTCTGGGAGGCTTGGAACTCGGGTTGTCATCTTGTGTCTACGTGTATGACCGTGCCAAGTCCCTTGGCATTTCTGATCCTGGGTTTCTTCATTTATAAAAGGGAATAAGGCCATTTTTCTGTGCCTTCCTTAGAAGGTCAGTGTGAAAATAAAAAGCAACAATGAAAGTGGATATTTATACAAACCATGAAGCACTATGGCCTCATGGTTTTTAGAGCCTAATGGTATGGCCATAGGAGGTCCTATTTACCATCTTCAATAGCCCAACCCAGCCGATGGCAATTGTGTGTCACACATGGTATGGTAAATGTTTAAACTAACAATTCCTGTTAACTCTGGTAGCTTATATTTAAATAAATGAACTTAACGTTGATATAGTCCACAACTTATGCAGGTAAATTCAATGAGGGGAAAGATCAATACCATCTAATATTGATTTTTTAGAAATAACAAATAGTTAGATTCTTTGATACTCACAATAATTTTGTTAAAGTCCTTCCTACATCCTTCCTAAATATTTCTCAAATCCGTGTTCACATCTAAGACCATTTTTAGGGCCAATTCTAGTTAGCATTTATGACCTCTTTGCAGGAATTAGAACATAGTGTTTCTTCCTCTGGAAGGATGAAGCCTCTTACCAAGGCACAGACTTGACAATTGGAGTACAAACTGAATTTTAGCTCCCATTTGTCTCCTAGTCAGGTACCCTTGTGCAGTAAATGACCAGAACAACCATATGCAGCCACCCTTACTGTCCTTATTTAAGCCTCTAAGCTCATACTTGGTTTATGACAATAGCTTTTCAATATATTACCTGATCCTGCCTCCATCTGTACTTTCCTCCAATCCACCCTGCAGTCTTCTGACAGAATACAAATCTGACCGTGGTACTCTCATACCTGAAACTCTATAATAACTCTCTTTTTCTGAGAGAATAAATTCCAGATTACTTAGCCTAACACAAGAAGTCCTCTATGGTTTGTGCCGTATCCTCTAGCCTTCTCTCTGGCTTATTCTGATTTACACTCCAAACTCCAGGACAATCAAAACTTGCAGTTTTCCATGTGGTTCCTGGTGTTTTACGCTTCTCAGCCTTTGTTCCTACTGGATTCCTCTACATAGTTTTCCTCATCTACCCACATCTCTTTTCCTCTTACCTAAATCCTATACATCTTTAAGTCTCAGTTAAGTTTTCCTTTGACAACCCAACTTGTGCTGAGGAAAGCATGGAGATGGAAGTTGGGGATGGAGGGGGTGCCCCCTAAGTTGTTTCCTTAGCCTACAGTGCATAGCTCTACCTCCCACTGTCATTAAATAACTAATAACATAGATTTTTCAATGTTCTACTTATGTATCTCTTTTCCCTATCAAGTTGCTCAAAAGGTCAGTGAAAAGAGGAGCTATTTCTTATTTAACATTGTATTCCTAGCAACTATTCTTATTTAACATTGAATTCCTAGCAACTAGCAGAGTATCTGCTACATACTATGAACTCAAGACATCTTTATTAAATGAATAAATGAATAATCAGAATGCTAGCATCAGAAGGGATTTAATAAATTATTCTGTTCAATTTTCTTACAAAAACCATGAGAAAACATGTGCCCAGAGAAGGTAAATAGTTGATGGAAGTCACATAGTTAAAATTGAACCAGGCTTAAGACTAAAATTCCTTTTCTCCCTATCTTCTTTCCATTTTCTGACACTGGCCCTCGACTTATTATCTCTTAAATATCCAACCAAATAGATAGGTACTTCTCTTGAGAGAATTTTCAATTTATAAATCTCTGTTCAGATGCTTTTCTCTCCTATTTTCTGGCAAATACCATCTGTCAACTGATATTTTATGTGAATGGAATAACAGAAGGTTTGTGTGCTTCTGAAAGTGTTAGAAGTTAATACTTCCCGCTGTGATCCATATTTTGTTGCTTAAAGAGAAAAAGTCTTTTTCAGCATGAATAAGGAAAAACCAGCTTGAAGCTTAACTAATTCATTTACAAGCTGTGATTTAGTTCAAGATTGCTTTGATTCCTATAATTTTTTTGGAAGTGAGACATGACTGCTTTTTTTTTTTTTTTTTTTTTTTTTAGTAATTCCATCCCCCAAAATATATTAGAACAAGGGGTCAATTACATTGTTAGATTTGAAGCTATTAAAGAATTTACAAGGGAAAATGGATGATGTAGACTGCCTGAAAAGTAAACCTCTGCATACATACAAAAATGACTAAAATAATAAGGTAAACAACAGATGAGAAAAAAAGTTAAGAGTAAATATGACAAAGAGTTGCTGTCTACATAATCTAATAAGCTCATACACATTGGTGAGATAAGTGGGTAATGGAGATGAACAATTTATAAAAGAAAATGCTATTAGTAAATAGGCATATGGGAAAATATTTAAACCCTCTAGCAATCAAAAAAAAAAAAGAAAATTAATGAATTGCATTTTATAGGTATTAAATTAGTCAAAATCAAAATGTTATTGTTCATCCATGATGCTTGCAAAGTTGTGGTATAATTAGTACATGCCTCTATTATTGGTGGCTTAGTAGCGTAGAATAAACAATAAGAATATACTATGATATAATCATGGTTATGAAAAAATAATACTTTGTAGGGGTGTGGATCCTATTCCTCTGTCCTCATGTTTCCATAAGAGAGCTTTGGTTTCACTACCCAGGAGAAAGTAGTATCAGAGAGACATTTTAAGGCCTTCTCTTTATTTTTTCACCCTTTCCTTTCCTAGGGAGAAAAATTGATTTACATGATTGGTGAAATGGGGAAAGGTGTCACCGGATACATGCATATATCTGTTTCTTGCTTGCTCTGTCTTTAGGGGCACTTGTTTTCTCTATCCTTGCTCCATATATGGTAAAGACAGCTGGATCAGGGCTCAGGACCTACTTTCCATAGGGAAAACTGAAAGTCTCCCTCTTTTCTTTCCCTCTGACTCTTGCTCAGCCTGGGTGTGTATCAGTCTTCCATGTGGCTAGCTGGCTAAATTCCTGGTCTATAGCCCCAAGGCTTCCCATATGTAGGTCTCATAATACAGATTGAGGGGAAGTAATATGGAATTCCCACTTTGGCAACCAGTCCAAACCACTTCTTCCAATCCAGTTTTACTGACTATAAACAAATATTTAAATTAACTTGGCTCCTAGGCCTATTTTCTTGATTACTTTCAGAATGAAAAAGGAAAAGCTGAGTAATGAGTTCCTGCCAACTCCAACACAGTTGTCTGTGAGTCTAGAAAGGAATCCAGCAAAATGAAGCCCTTTGATTTATTGAGGAGATAAATACGTGCCTGTGCATTCTTTTCCTTTGTTTTATTTGGTCTTGTTTGAGATATTAACAGTTCTAAATCCCAGGCAGGTAGTAACTATTCCTGGATGTAGTCCAGGTAATGCTGTGTTGCTGTTATATACCCAGAAACCATGTTTTCAGGGCATCTGAAGGCTTCATGAGGGCATAGGGAGTCTTATATTTCCCAGAGGTAGTGCTCACAGGTATAAGAGTGGGAGCCTGACCCAAGGTGGGTCAATAAGATATCTTCTGTAGTATTTTAAAAGCTAATCTGAAAGAATAAAATTGCTATATATTGAGAAATGGACAGGCAACAGGGAAAAAGAGTATATGCAGGGAGTAGTAAAATTCTTTGCTGTAGTCATTGCTGACAACCAGCTATACACCTCCTTCTATACTAGGTAATCTAAACTAATACATCCTCATTTTTGCATAAGGTGACTTAAATTGGGATCTATCCAGAGTTCTGATGACTGCAAATCATACCTGTATCTGTGAAACTGTGCCCCATTCGGACATTATCATTAGGGGCATGTCTTAGTCCACACAGTTTGTTGTAACAGAATAATACAGATTGGGTGTCCTCAACAACAGAAATTTATTTCTCATAGTTCTGGAGGCTGGGAAGTTCCAAAATCAAGATTGTTGGCAGATCCAAGGCCTGGTGAGAACTCACTTTCTGGTTTGTAGATGGTCATCTACTTATTATACCCTCAGATAGAAGGGAGAGAGAGAAAGTGAAAGAGAGAAACTCTGTCATGTCTCTTCTTCTTGTAAGGGTACAGATCCCGTTCATTGGGGCCCCAACCTCAAGACCTAATCAACCTCCAAAGGCCTCTCCTCAAAATACTATTATGTTGGGGTTTAGCCTTCAACGTATGAATTTTGAGGGGACACAAACATTAGTTCACAGGAAGGTGCTTTCATGGCAGTAATGAAGCTGCCCTGAGTCTCATTCTTGGCCTACTTAGTCAGTGAACTTAATCTCTATTGAAAACAATTTATTCTGCATACGTACCATAAGAAGTCATATTTTAAATAATCCCAACATCAAGTATTTTCTCAAAAGATTAACTCAAAATTGTTCAAAATCACTCACTGTTAGAATCACAGGTGTGAATAAGTAGCAAGTTCATGAATTGTGCATTAGTTTATATATTTTCCTCAAGGCCAATTGTTTGCTTTATTTTTTCTTCTATTAGCGTTGTCAGTGCACAGTGATATATGGTAAGCCTTGCGTCTTGATGAGAAACAAAAAGAAATTTTCAAACATGGGCATAATTATACAATGACATAGAGTTTGTTTCTCTTTCTACCAACTAGCTCTCATCAAGACAAGTGTTTCTGGAAATTAACACAAACAATCAACTCTGGGAATAAACATGTAAACAGAGTCTATGCATCTATGACCACTTTTCCTTATGAAGCACATTATTTAGAGTTGTCCTTTGCTATTATATCACACAAAGGGTGTGCGTGTGTGAGCACATGCATGTGTATACATGCACACATGGGGTTAGCTGAAATCCACTAAGTAAATGTTTGCTGTTTTCTAACTTGAGAGCTTTCTTTTCTGACCTAAGTGGATGCCAGTGATTATTATAGGCTTTACACTTGGAGAAAATATTCCATTCTCTCCTTGACACACTAGGGATTCTTTGCTATTATCAACCCTGCCAGGTGAACCCTTGAAATAGCAGTCAATATTTCCTTTGGCTTAAGTCAAATTCCATTTCCATTACTTGGGAATACAGGGAATATTGGTAATGGCCAGGACCTCTAGAATGAGTTAATGTTGTCAGTCACTTATTGGCATAAACTCCTCCAACACCCTCATTTTATAAATAAATGTGGTTGGGTTCTAAGGAACTCCTTAGACATTTTGGAACAAAAAAAAAAAAAAATGGCAATCACATAAATACCCTTCAATGTCTCTGAACGTTTCATTTCATTGCAAGTTTATTTCCCTCCCCTTTCCGTGATTGTCTCATGAAAAGGAAGAAATCAATAAATATTTTGTTCTCTGGCTTTCTTCTCCCCTTTCCATAACTATGACGTGACCTCAAGCCACCTTCTAGAACTTTGACTCACTGTTTAATTTTCCTCACAGACCTTATGCTTATATTGAAGACTAAAGAGAAAGTATACTCCCTCTATGTAGTATATGTGTCAAGGCATATACACTGGTAGAAAAATATAGACATCTTCATAGATACTTGTTATTAGTGAACAAAGTCATCCAGAATGGCAGTAAGCATCGGGCAAACGGTTTGTGTTTCATGTGAGGGGGTCTCTGACTCAGTGAAGACTGCCATGTGCTTAACATGCAGATTAACGTGGTTAAAAATACTAATAAACCTTTATAATGTGTGAATATGTAGAAACACGTAAAGTGAATTTGCCAGTTATGGACATTAGAAAGTGATTAATTTTTATCATAGTCTAATTATTTGTATATTAAAGTTTATGAAAGTCTGCCAAAAACTTTCATAAGCCAGTAAAAACAGCATTATTATTACACAATTTCTCTGCTCCTACTCACAGCAAAACTCCTAAAAATAGTTATGTATACTCATTGTCTCTCCTTCTTTGCGTTCCATTGTCTTCTCAACCAACAATTTTTCACCAAACATTTTTCAGCAACCACCCTTAACACGTTTTTCAGCAACCTCCATGTGGCTAGGTCTACTGGCCAATTCTCAGGTCTCATTTTACTTATTCTCTCAGCAAAATTTGATATGGTTTATCACTCTCTTCCTCATCTTGAAGCACTTCCTTCTGAAACATCATTTTTTCTTGCTTCTTCTCCTATCTCATGGGTTGTTTCTTCTCAGTTTCCTTTGTTGGATCCGCCGGATTTATTTAACCTCTTAATGAAAGAGTGACCCAGGTTTAATCCTTGGACCTCTTCTTTTATTCAACTACATTTTCTCCTTTAGGAGTTGATATTTTACATTGCTATGGTTTCAAACACCTTCTATATACTGAAAATTCCAAAATTTGTCACTCTATATCTAAGCATTCTTTAAGCTCCAGATGCATATATTCAACTGATGCCTCAACATTTCTACTTAAATATCTAATAAGTATGTCAAACTTCACAAGTCTACCAGAACTAGTGATTCATCTCCCAAACAATGTTCTTCCATCTTTCCTTTCTCACTTGATATCTCAAGTGAGATATAGTTCCTATCTCACTTGATATTTCCTATCTCACTATCAAACCTTTCACTTGCTCAGACCTAAACTCTCAGAATCATCCCTGGTACCTCTATTTCACTCACATGTTGATATGGTTTGGCTGTATCTTCACCCAAATCTCATCTCGAATTCCTATGTGTTGTGAGAGGAGGTTAAATTATGGGGGCAGGTCTTTCCCATACTGTCCTCGTGATGGTGAATAAGTCCCACGAGTTCTGATGGTTTTAAAAATGGGAGTTTCCCTGCACAAGCTCTCTCTTTTTGCCTGTTGCCATCCATGTAAGATGTGACTTGATCCTCCTTGCCTTCCACCATGACTGTGAGGCCTCCCTAGCCACCTGGAACGGTGGTCCAGTTAAACCTCTTTCTTTTGTAAATTACCCAGTTTTGGGTATGTCTTTATCAGCAGTGTGAAAACAGACTAATACACACATCGTATCCAATCTATCAAGATATTGCGTAGGCTTTACCTCCAAAATATGTTCGAAATATGAATACTTCTTATCACCTCTGCTGATGAAAATCAGGGTCTAAGCCAACGTCATTTCCTGCCTGGATTATTGTAATAGCTTCCTAACTGTTCTCTGTTTCCACTCTTGCTCCCCTTAAAGTCTATTGTCTGCAGAGAAGACAGAGTTATCTTTTTAAAAATGTAAATCAAATGAAAGTACTATGTTGCTTAAACCTCCATAACATCCCATCATACTTAAAATAAAACAAAACTCCTAACCATGGCCCAGAAGGCCTCTTATGCTCTTGCCATATTTCTTACTGCTCTCGATTTTCCTCAGTCGGCTCCAGCCTCCTCTATGTATCTACAATATATTTAGCACACTCAATTTAGAGTCTTTGTACTTTCTGTCTCCTTTGTCCTTCACCCAAATCTTTGTATGTCTAGATTCTTTATTTTATCTGGGTCTCTGCTTAAAGTCTTCTTCTCAAAGAAGCCTTCCTGGAGCAGTCTTTCAAAAAGTTAATGTATCCTCTTCATCATTCTGCTTTATTTTTTCCGTAAACCATACCACTCTGAAATTATACATTAAATTGTTTTTTGCCTATTTATTGGCTGTCTCTACACATAGACTATGAGCTTCATGAAAGCAAGGGCTTTTCTTGTTCACTATGACAAACTTAGTACTTACCAAATACTAGGTACCTTATATGTACCTGTGAGATGAACCAATCAAACATCCTACTTCACACAAGAGAAAACTGAGGCACGAGAGGTTAAATAACTTTTCCAAGGTCATAGAGACAGAGCTTTGACTTAAAGTCATATCTCCATTGCATTTACTCTGAAATTATCCATGCTCATGCACAATGCTTGAACAGAAAACCGCTGAGGTCATACTGTAGCACGAAGCTTTTTTATTATATGTAGCAGCAACATTCTGCATGTCACAAGGTAAAATCTAGCAGACTAGCTTGTAATAAATTTCTAATGCATGCACCAATAGATGAGATTTAATACTTAGTTTACCAAAGGCAAGTCTACCACTGAATCCAAACTTCAACTGATGATGATTGGATTTCTCCTTAGACATGTTCTTTTTTAAAATGGATGGGTTGATTACAAATAACTCATCTTTTCAGATTGCTCATTACTTAACAAAGAAACAGATGAAGTGAGCATCCTCACTGCTGCCTTTTGCAAATGGAAATGTGGTTCAGACATCCAGGACTGCACGTTAAGTTGACTTTTTAAAAATAGAGACTGACAACTTTAATAATTCAAGGCATAGATGTCTCTATCTTTGCACATGAGCTTTTTTAATCTTTGGAGACTAGGATATAAATCATATCTTTGGTACAAAGTAAAAGTAAGTTTGCTTTAATTGTGGTCTTTTGTAGATAGCTCTGCCTCACAGTGTGTTAGTGTCAAAAAAACCTTTTTTTTTTTCTGAGAAAAAGAATGCTCACAGTCCTAGGTCTACACTAAAGTCCATAAAATGAAAGATATTTGCAAGTAATCTCTCAACCTGCAGGAAATTTCATCATTTCTGATTCATTTCTTTGGATCTCACATCTTGGTCTTTAATGACTTTTCCCTTTGAGCACAGATACCCTGGGTCAGGGTCCTCTACCCACCTCAACCAGTACTACTCTTTAAATAGTCTATAAAATCCAAAGGCATCTGTTCTACTCATGATGCCTTGATGGTATGAGTGGTGGTAAGGAATCACTTGTATCTGTAAGTAGTATCTACATGGGCAAGATTTTCCACCCTTCTGATAAAACTGGTCAGTTAATAATTTTTTTGAGTCAGAAAGGTAGCATGAGCATTTTCCCTCCTGGATTAATCCCTATCCACAAGGCAGGACAAAATAATATATTGAGTGAAGGTGTACCACATAAGTTTGTGTATGGATAGAGCCCCAGGTCTACTCTTGAAGGAAGCTACAAATAAGATGTATAAAGTCAAATTTCTTATCTTTGGACAGCTCTAGGATTATTTGAATATGCTGAACAAGCTGAATCATCCTTGGAGTCAACCTTCAGTTGTCTTCTTCTATTTTATAGCGCAAGAGTTAAGGGTTATGGAGTGAAGAGAGACCTGGATTTGAATCCTAGGTTACTGGCTACTTGCCCTTAGGCAGGTTACAAATCTTTTGTGTCTCCATCTGCTTACCTGCAAAACAGAGAAAATATTAGCCCCTGTTTCATGAGGACTGTTGTGAAGATTAAATGAACTGATGTTTGTAAAATGCTTAGCATGATGCCTAACCCATAATGCAGTTCAATAAATGGGGGCTATTATTGTTGTCGATGGTGATGTTGCCTCCTCTAAGTGGAATTGTGTTGTATCTTTGTTGCTTACCAGCTGTTTGACTTTGGGCAAGTCAGTTCACATCTCTGGTTTCCCCTTTTGTCAAATAAGGATAATAACAGTTCCTACCTGAAATGGTTGTTGTGAAGATTACACAAGACAATCATTGCAAAGCTCTTAGCAAAGTACCTGATATGTTGTAAGTAACCAAAAAAATGTTGATATTATCTTGTTGCTTCCTCCTCTTCCTGACCAACCAACATCTTTCCCTGGAATGAATATTTTATTGAGGAAGGAAAATAGAGGCATGGGAAAGAATCTGAATACGTGACAGGAGTATTTGTACACAGAGGGAGGTGAGAGTTTGATGAAGTATCAAATATTGTAATACAGCCACATAATTCATACATAGAAAAAATGTAAATTTAATTGAAACATTAAAATACATCTTTATTTTGACATTGTGGGAGATGGCAATATAATGCATCAAATTTGATTAAGAATGAATTATAAACTTAAAATTATTCCACAGAGTGGTGAAACTAGATTTCTTAGGAGTGATTACAATAATTAAATTAATTCCCCTTCCACCTTCAGTAATTAAAACCCTTGCCCACTTTGAAATCATTGGAAGGTAATCTCTGATCTACTCTTTTGGCCATTGGCACGACACCACTCTTTCCTGTCATGCTACTTCATCATCATCATGCATGAACTTTGACTCCTGTCCATCAATCAAATTTTCTCAAACTAGATGTTCAGTCTAAACTCATTGAGAATGTGTTTGCTGTTTATTCCATATATGAAAAAAATACCCAATTCTCTCCATTACAACCACAATTTCTGATTTTAAATACCTAAAAAAAGAAATTTTAAAGGGACATATTTAAAATATTCAAGTGTCCACAATTAAAACTGTCAATCTCATAACTATATAATACCTTTTTGGAAATTGAGAGCTATAAATATTTCAGTTTGATATTGATAATCTCAGTGCCCTATAAAAGCTTTTTAGATAACTTTTAGACCCTGTACAACAAACATGCTTATACAGTTAGGATATGCACTGATTCTAATCAGTAGCATCAGCATCTAAATAACAAAAATATTTCCCAACACTCAAATGGCTTAGTTCTGGGGATGATGGATCTTTAGAAATCTTCTACAATGCAGTTCATGGTTTAAAGTAACATCATGGGGGCCGGGCGCGGTGGCTCAAACCTGTAATCCCAGCACTTTGGGAGGCCGAGACAGGCGGATTACGAGGTCAGGAGATCGAGACCATCCTGGCTAACACGGTGAAACCCCGTCTCTACTAAAAAATACAAAAAAACTAGCCGGGCTTAGTGGCGGGCGCCTGTAGTCCCAGCTACTCGGGAGGCTGAGGCAGGAGAATGGCGTGAACCTGGGAGGCGGAGCTTGCAGTGAGCTGAGATCCGACCACTGCACTCCAGCCCAGGCGATAGAGCAAGACTCCGTCTCAATAAATAAATAAATAAATAAATAAATAAATAAATAAATAAAGTAACATCATATTTCCTTATGAGTAACTCAGCTTTCCACAAGGCCAAATGTAAAGTGCTCAGTCTCTATTTAAACTATTTTTCTAAGACTTTCTATTCCAAATACCCGTAGCTCATTGTTCAGATGTATTTGTGGTATTGATTTTTACTGAGGATAGTTTTATAATAAACTGGTGATTGAACAGATTCAAGTTTTACATAGTTTTTGCTTCTGCTATTATTGTTTTTTTGATCTCCAAGACAGGTTAGAAATAGAAGACCAAAAATAAGAAAAGATTAGGTAGCTTAGATAAAACTTACTTGGATCATAACACAAGTGACATGTTATAACATAGTAGATGCTCAAAACAATCTTGGAAGGTAACCAAAAAGGCTTGATTCCAAATAGCTATTTTAATAGTAACAATCAGCTAATAAGATGATGTTTATCTATATTTAACTCTTTGACTTACTTTTTTCTAAATTGTTTCTTATATAGAAACAGAGGGTCTTACTTTGAGGCATCTTGTGATCGTTCTTTTTCAAAAAATTGATTTATATATATATATGTATTTGGGAAGGGGGTGAATGTTTTACCAGAAAACAAGTGATTACTGAAGGAGATGTGCATGGAGTCTTGGAGCTGCAATAAACTCAGTAGTGGTAATAAATTATGGTTCCTAACTTTGATATTTTTGGGAAAGTTATTGTTTACAAGGAAACATTACACTTTAATGAATGGTTTTTAGTGATGCTGCCATTTATAAAGGACAGAAGTATTTGTTATACATATTTTTATTTACACATTTCACTTTTTATTATTAAATGATACATGGTGCAGTGAATACATAATGGATGTAATACTGCCACCTCTTGGTTATGTAAATGGGGATCTCCAAAGTCATAATTCTCTGTATTGAAATTGGAAAATGCAAGTACTTAAAAGTCAGCTAAGCCTTTTCTATTTTGGTTTAGTGAAAACAGTTGTAAATGAATATCTATGCAAATGCGTATGTTTTAAACGTTTCTAAAAGGTGCATTATCTATGCATCAAGAGATATATGTGTTTATGAAACAAAAGTGACAGTGACATTTTGTGCTGAGGCATTCCAGAAAGCAATATTCAGAGTTGTAATAAGTTTAGAATTGTTTAGAGTGTCCTTTATTCAATCCAGATCAACTTAATCCAATCTTTGCTTAAATATAACCTAAAGCATAGAAATCCACTCATTTTCTTTTTTTAAAAGAGCATTCTTTCTTCATTTTAATCAATTTTAATCACTGAGCAAGGTATTAGATAACCAGATTATGGGCTGGAAAAGCTGCCATTTTCTTATTAAAGAAGGTCAAAACTTTGACTGAAACTGAATTAAGTGACCCAGGACAAAAAGGCTAGATAATTATCATTTTTTCTCTCACTCAGGTAGGGAGGAGCTTATAAATACAACATGCTGGGTAATTTTCACGTGGGTATGTGGATGGTACAATCAATTACCTATTTTAACAAAGAGGGCAAGAACTAACCACAGTGTTTCATCTGCACTGTTCTCTGGATAAACATTTTACTACTTTAATAACAGCTTTCATTTCTACCATACTTAATATTTTACACAGCTCCATATCTGTCAGTTCACATGATCAGATAGTCAGTTTCCTAAACAGTGGAAGTGCATCATGCAGTCGTAAAGAACCCACAGCTTTTTTCCGTCAGATAGTCAATGGTGCTCTTATTCAAATCAAGCAATAATATGACCATTCTGTCATCCAGACACAAAAAGTGACCCTGCTGACACTGTCAGCATGATGGATGTGTACTTGGCAACTGGTGATAGCACTAAGGATTGTCAAATATTTTTGCTTGCCTGTTTCCCTTAGCAACCAAATATTGATCCAGGATTGGGGACAGAGGGTGTGACTCTAGAATGGTTATGATCTATGTGAAACCCCTAGGGAAGAGCAATCAAATGTCAATACTGGAAGAGACCTTAGAGACCATCTAGTCCAATTTCCCCTTTTGAAACGTGGAAAAACAAGCGTCCTGAGAGGAGACATAAGTTGATCACCAAGCAAGTGGGTCGCATAGCAGGACCAGAAGCTGGGTCCTCTAAGTGCAAGGCTAGTTCTCTCCTAACACACCATGCTGTCTCTGGGCTCTTTAGCCCTGCTTCAGCCTTCAGGTGTCTTCAGTTGTAGAAGAAATTGAGATCTGGTTCCTTGGAAGCTGCTTTCCAACTATGAACAGCAAAAGATTTAAGCCATGTTGCCTTATTCAACATTCTGATCCACGCAATCCTGTTGGTTTCTGGGAATGCTTATAGGTGTGGAGGCACTTCCTATGTCAGGGGTACTTTTCAGACCCAACACATAACCTCTTCTGGTTTTGGAAATAAGTGTGTATGCCTTAAATGATAATCTCAGGCTACCCACCAAAGAGGAAGTTCAAAAACATGGCCTAAAAACTTAACATAGCCAGTGGAGAAACTGACACCAGGGAGAAAAAGCGAAGTCTCTTCCATGAGGTCTGGCAGAAGGATTGTGGCTGAGTGGAAGTTGGTGATTTTCCTACAGCATTTTGCTATCTCTATTATTGCTATAATGCATCAATTTACAGGTAACTGGGGAGGAAGAGTTTCTAAAGAGGAAAACAAAATTTGAGGCCAGAGGGTGTTCCATAAAGGCTTAATGATCCTGACGAGATGGTCACTGTTGTTAATTGACAGCTTGAAAGGGAGATACTCATTTGCTTACATTGAATTTTCATCAAGTAGCAGCCTCTTTCCTGCCCCTCCTGCCCCTCCCCCCACACTGTTCTCAGCAGCCAGCCTAAGAGTTGAACCAGTGTTGCAGAAAATTCAGAATATCAAAATAAGTTATAGCTTCAACTATGCTGTGTTCTTCTGGCCCAATAATTAGTACCTGGACCCCAAAGTATGAAAGAAAATGGTACGTTTGTTAGAACAGCTCACAGTTTTTACACAGGTCACAGAAGCAACAGAGAGGCTCGGGCAAGGAAGTACAGGTCACTCATGTTTAATGCTGTAATATGGCATTGACCTCTGAGGCAGCAATTATTGCAGGGATTGTGATGCAAGAAAGGACTCTTTCTGTTATTTGGCACCCACACAGAGTTGGAAACAGAAGAGCTTTGAACTCCAGGTAATGAAGGTCTCACTCAGTCAGTTAATGTGAGGCATTCTCATTTGCTTGCCAGCCATCTGGACAAGGACCGTGCAAGGCCAGCCAGAGCACATTGCTTTCATGGAGAGAGGCAAGGCATACCGCACTGTGCAAGAAGTGGCCCTCTTGGGGCACAACCTGGGCCTGGCCCAGGCCCACTGTTCTAATGCTTCACATTGGCAAGTCTTTATTGCATTCAAAGGTCCCGGAGAAAGAGAGGGGAGCGAAGAGAGAGAGAGAGAGAGAGAGAGAGAGAGAGAGAGAGAGAGAGATTGTGTGTTTGTGTGTGGTGTGGAGGGTGTGTGAGAGAGTGTATTTTGAATTATGTGTCTAAGTATTACGTGTGGGCCTACTTTTGTGGTGAGTATGTGGATGTGCCTTGTGGTTTGCGTAAAGCATTGTGAAAGGGGTGGGAGTTGTAAGGTATGTGTGGTTCATATGATGAGGGGGCAAGGAAGGGAATATTCCATTCATCAATGGCTTAGCCAGGTGAAGGGGATAATGACCAGTGTTCAGTAGTGGGATGGCTGAGAGGCACTAAAGGACCTACTATTTGGGGCTTTCTGGGACTCCAGGATGAGATATCATCCTAATCAGCAATTCTGGACCTTTCTTTGTTTACAGACCACTGATAATAACAGCTGAAACATACTGGGCACTTGCAGTGTGCTAAAGTCTTTGCATGTATGAGTTCATTTTATTCTTACAATGCTGTGAAGTAGGCACTATTATTGCCCCATTTCTGTGGAAGAGGAAACTGAAGCACAGAGTGTATAACTTCCCCAAGGCCACCCAACCAATAAATGGCAGAGCCAGAATTTGAATGCAGGCAACCTAGCTACATAGCCCATCCTCTTTGCCATTATTCTCTACACTCTCTTATCTCCTCCCCATCAAGGCCCACTTTTTCTGCTGACCTCAACCCTCTGCCTTTGCAGAAGAGGAAATGGAAGCCAAGAGAGGAGAAGCAGATTGCCTTGGGCCAAAGTCATCTTCAGTAGAGCCTACTGTTCACATACACGCCCCCTATCATTGACCTTGGGCAGCCAATCTCTTGGGAGGAAGCATCTAGTCCATGAGCACCATACATTCTTTTGGCCCTTCTGCCGTTAGCCTTTATTTCAGGGGTTTGAGCACAGGCAGTCAGAAAAGGAGTCCCTTTGCTAGTTTTAAGATAAATTGAATCATTCAACTCCATTTCCCATTTGTCACTAATGTTGTGAATGGGGGTGTATTTTGCTTAAGGCTGTGCACATATGTACCTTTCAAAGAGCTTCAATCTGTCAGTCTTGGAGCATTTGGGGGAAAATAAGTTTGACAAATCTACTGAAACACCTCAGAGACACTAATCCAGGAGGGTTATTGCCTATTTTTTTAATAGCCAAAGTGCTAAGGCAGGATCTTAGATAAGACCAGAGGCTAAGTCATACAAATCTGAAGATTCATTTATGAATGGCTTTTGGTGATATGACAAAATGAAATGAAGTACAAGAAACTGTAAAATTGCTTTTTAACTTTAAATTTTATGCTGTGTAACCATGTGTATATGATAAGCAAAATAGAACCACAAATGGTTAATCAGTGCTTTTTACCATCTTCATGACCAACTTGTATGGACTGTTTGGATGCTAAAATCATTTATGTACAAGTTAGGCAAGGTTGCCCGCTTCCAAAATGAGCTGCCTGGAGAGGAAGTAGCCCTAGCAGTGGTTGTGAGACGTTCCCCTCCTAAATTTTTCGGAGCAGCATATGGCCCATCTGGATGTCTATTAACTTGGAAATATGATGTTTTTAACCAAGAAGCAAATTCTTCACTTGAAAGAAATAGATACAAAGCCCAGCTTGTAACTTAGGAATTCACGTTATGCATTTTACTAGAAAAATGTGGCAAATGAGCCTAAAAATGAACTCACTATATACATCATGGCATGAGCCAACTTTCCAGAAAACTGTCAGAACAGCCATGGAGGATTAGAGGAAGCTTATTTGAGAGTACAACCTTTAAAAATGGCTAGACTGCTCACCGCATGCCAGTTAACAGGAGAGGTGACTGGTAGTTCTGGTGGGTGTAGGCTCCTCTGGTTAAAAACAACAACAACAACAACAACAACAACAACAACAACAACAACTTTCAATAAAAGTTATACCTGCATAAACTCCCCATAGCTGACAGGAAAGGGAGGGAGGAATAGGTGATTGACGGTAGCTTCTGACATATGGGAGACATACCATTTTAAACATTTATTTTGTTCTCTCCTAAAAACAAAAGCAAGAATTTAATATCAACTGTCAACAAGTAGAAGGACAGGAGAAAGATGAATACCGGGGATTTGGAAGTCAGACAAGTAGGTACAAATTTCTCTCAAATATTTCCAGTTCCACTTTTTGAAGTGTTAGGCAAATGTACAGACAGACAATAGATTTGTAGCTGGAAAATGATGCTCCTGAGATCCTAATTGTTATTTAAATAATGAGAACTGCAATAAGAATTTGAAAATATCATGGCAGTTTGTTAATCACTTTGATAGCTTCCAATACAATAAATGTCATGCATTCTCTATAGGGTTTTATGTTTCTTCTTTTGATCTATTTCTTTGTGCATTTCTTAACTTCTGTAGTTGTTTGTTTGATTTTATAATCACAAACACTTATTCTGTTAAATAGAAAAAATTTAAATCTATTTGACATAGACTTTAGAAAGAATATACAATTATACTGATCTCAAAAGCATGAATAACATTCAACAGTTTTCAAATACATTATCTCATTTGAGTCTCACAAACACTCTTTCAGATATGTAAGGCGACCACTGCTATCTACATTTTACAGATAGAAAAGTGAGGTCCAAAGACATTAAGTGATTTATTAATATCACCCTGTAAGTGTTAGAGCCAAATGTAACCCGTGTCTTCTGATTCTATCATATTACACCTGGATTATGTCTGACTGCAGGGAAATCTGGAAATGTGAGATAACTCACCGGGCACGGTGGCTCACGCCTATAATCCCAGCACTTTGGGAGGTTGAGGCAGATGGATCACCTGAGTTCAGGAGTTTGAGACCAGCCTGACCAACACGGAGAAACCCCGTCTCTACTAAAAATACAAAATTAGCTGGGTGTGGTGGTGCATGCCTGTAGTCCCAGCTACTCCGGAGGCTGAGGCAGGAGAATCACTTGAACCTGGGAGGCAGAGGTTGCAGTGAACCGAGTTTGCGCCATTGTACTCCAGACTGAGCAACAAGAGTGAAACTCCTTTTTAAAAAAAAAAAAAAAACAGCCAAGGCGGTCAAGAGATCAAGACCATCCTGGCCAACATGTTGAAACTCCGTCTCTACTAAAAATACAAAAATTAGCTGGTTGTGGTGACAAGTGCCTGTACTCCCAGCTAATCGGGAGGCTAAGGCAGGAGAATCACTTAAACCCAGGAGACGGAGGTTGCAGTGAGCACAGATCACGCCACTGCACTCCAGCCTGGCGACAGAGCGAGACTCCAAAAACAAAAACAAAAACCTCAAAGTGTTTCACATTGTTCAATGGAGAGCAGGCATACATTGAACAAGATGACCTGGTCATTCATCCTCCCATCTTTCTTCAATTCAAAATGGGGGATCTAGGCAAGGTTGGCAAGGATCATTTCTGTGATCCCAGTTCCCACTGGCTTCACTGGGCTGTTGGCCCATCCAAGACCAATCTTATAATTTATAAGGCCACATGCAAAATGAAAATGTGGGGCACCTTGTTCAAAAGTCATTAAGATTTTCAAGTCAGCAACAGCAGAGCAGTCTACAAAGTACAGGGCCTTTCTAGGCTCAGGCCCTGCATGACTACACAAGCTGCATGCCTAGCAAGCTAGCCCTGCCCCACCCAGAGCACTGATTGTGAGACTTTGGAGGACTTCTTCTCAGACATGACTCCATTAGGAAAGTGACCAGACAGTATTTGACATCGTTAGCTCAGAGTGCCCAGGAGAAGAATGCTGAGGATGTTTCCATTTCCTCAAATATATAGTAGAGAAAAATAAGCGACAACTAAGAAGAGAAAACAAATTATACTTCCCATTAAATTAATAGAAAACATCTGAATAAACACAAATGAGAATGACAAAAGTTGCTCAATTATGGTACCAGGTATGTATGAGGTACTCAAAAAATATTTGTTGAAGGACTAATGGGATGAAAGCTATGCTTTAATCGCATACCAACTCCCATCCCCCAGCCCCAACAGTTACTGTAATACAGAAATAGAAGACATGGATTATGCAAGCAAGTGATTCCCAGAAGCTGGGAACCTGGTGTCAATACTATTGGGGGGAAGAAACAATTTCCTACTAGGTAGAAGCCTCCAAAAGTTTGATCAGGGCAGTTTCCCAGTGTACCTAGTTTCCTCAGGATTAATATAGTTAGTGTCTGTCAGTCATAGGGTTGTTCACACTGTACTGATTGCTCCCATCAAGGATTCTGTAGGTTGCTGCTGCTGAAACTAAAAGCTACATGGGAGCTGGGGGTGAGGCACTAAATAGGAACAAAAATAGCTCTTTTCCCCTTCAAAATTGAAAATAGCAAGTTGAGTATCAGTTAAGAGTTCAGACACAAGAATGGGGCTGACCTAAATTTGAAATCCCATTCTGCTACTTAACTAACCTCATGATCTTAGGTATGTTTCTGACCTTTCTTGCATCAGTTTCCTTCTATGTAAAATGAGGATAATTGCTAGCCTGTTCAGGTGTCGTAAGGAGATAATTAATGTATGTCAATTGATTAGCGCAGTGCCTGGCATTCAGTTGGCATACAATAAAAGGAACTAGCATGATTATTTGAAGAATTAAATAAGTATCACAACTATTAGGGACCAAGTCTTAAAGCCCACTTTACTTACTCATGAGAGGTATAATGACCTTAAGAGTATTGACAGTTTATGGTCCAGTGATGTCAAATCTCAAGCTTGTAAAATATGAGAGCCTTCTAACAGTTTGTATGACTTCAGGTGTAGTTTAGAGAGTTTGAGGAGGCATAGCAAAGTTGTATCACAATAGCATTTTTATTTTTAACTTCATTTTACAACATTTTTGTTTATTTTTATGTGGTTTAGTTTTCTATTAAAACTTCATTTCATACAAAGGTTTCAGTGACAGTTACATAAAGGACTATAATAACATTTATATAAAATAAATTATATATAAGGATTAGGTCTGGAGGGGAGCATGAAAAATAACAAAGAGTTGTATCATCAGGAACAATAACTTATTTTTTAAAATTCACTTTAATGTGGAATTGTTAACTTGGCAATAAATAGCCTTTTAAGTATATTTAGGTTTAAAGAAGGAAAGATACTCACTGGCATATTAGACAGCTTTACTCACGCATAATTTTAAAAAGAAATCCAGATGCACCTTGTTCTTGCATTTCCTTTAAAACATGAAACTGGAAGAAGAGGTCAAATACCCCGAATCACTAAAGACTTGTATATTGATTTTAAGTAAACAACATTCTTTGATTTTTGTTTTTAAAATGGAGTACGTTGCTTTAAATAAATACTCACATCAAAATGAGGACTACAATTTCATCCATTTCTTCTTCCTGAGATCCACATCCCCAAGCTTTGGTTCCATTTGTCCATTTACATAATCATTTCCCTACCATCACTACCACCAACAACCCACACCTGAAAGTAAAGAGAGTACTTCTTAAAAACTTTCTGTGAAGTTTATCCTTCTCCTTTTCTTTTTAAAATCCTCAATGGTACCCAAGTGGCTATAGGATAAAGTACAAATCCTTATTTAATGTATTATCCATGGTCTTCCACAGTTGGGCTTCTCTTTCTTCAATGTTGGCTCCTGAAACCTCATAGTAAACGAAACCTCCTTTCTCGATTGTTTCCTCAACCTGGTATACTTTTGCCTTCTCTGTTTCCTAGCTATTCCTCAAGGAACACTTTGAGCCCAGCATCCTGAAGAAAATCCCTCTCTTTCTCTTCGGGCCCTCGGACTTTCTGATTGTAGCACCTCCCCTGCATACCTGTGTACCTGAACACTCTTGGACCTGAGTACTTGCTGCCTGACGCATGGCCTAGATCTCTATCCAGATGTAGATGCCTCCTCTTCTCCCCAGCCAGCGGAGAAGGTGCTCATCAATGTTTGCTGCTGCTGATGAAACAATTTTTCTCAATAGAGCAGCTATTAAGAAAAACATTTGATGGAGAAATAGCCCTAATTTTTTTCTTTAATGTCCTCTAAGCACTTACCTACAGTTTCAGTTTAAAGCGTACAATTGTGTTATTTGCTACCATCTTACTTGTACTTGCTCTTAAGTCCTTTTTTTCACCTGTGTGTGATCTTCTCTACAGGAATCTAAGCTCTCCAAAGGCAAGACTCTGACCTTCTGTTTTTCTTCATCTTGCATAATATTGAACTTGGCAATGTCAACCTAGAGTTTCAGTCAAGCCTAGTTATCTAAGAAACCACAAGTGATCAAGGAGTAGGGTATGGACAGCATCTGAAAGGGCAAAGGTCTCAGCCAAACTCCCTAGATGACTTCTTCTAACTCTGATTATTTTCATTAGCAATTGTGCATCTAGTAGCTTGGCACAAAGATTTTTTTTCATAAAAATTGTAATGCCCCTCTTTGTGGGTGTGAGTGGGACTCATAATGGTGGTGGAATTTTTTGGAAGACAAGGTATATTTGAAATAGAATGTAATTAAGCCTGAAATTCATTTAACCAAGGAGAGCTTTCCAGAGGGATTGAGATTAGTAGTGGGTTTGAGAAGCCAGTGTGTGATCGTGGAAAAAGTCCTGGACTAAAACTCAGGAAACCTGTTCAGGTATTGCATCTCCTTAAACCTTTAACCTTAATTTTCTCATCCGTAAAATGAGAGGGCTGATGTTGCTAATATTATAGAATCTCAGAATTCTTAGGGAGCTTCATCAGATACTAAAACTCCTTCTCCAATATCTTCATCAATGGGCCACAGATTCTGTTTTTATATTCTGTGAAGTAGACCTCACAACCTGTCTAGGAAGCTTATTTTCATTTTCTGCAGCTCAAACTCTTGGGAAGTTTTATTTTCTCAAACGATCTTTATAGCTGAAAACTCTTTCAGTTGCATGAGATAATTGGGGTAATCTGGCAGGTCAAATTGGAGGCCACATCAGGCATGGGAAAATAGATGGTGCAATAGAAAGGGGAAAAGCAACAACCCTGAAGGAAGGGGGTTCACAAAAGAGAAAGCCGGGAAGACAAGGAAGAGGAGAGAAAAACCTTTAGCTATGACACAGAGATAGTCAAAAATGCAAGTAAAATGTGGGGACATAGCATGTTTTGCAGAAACGGCAAAGGCCAGGAGGATCAGAATAAAACTACTTTTCACTGGCATGGTGTGGACCATGAGGGTCCTCCGTGGCAGGAGCAGCTACTCCCATATCCTCTACTTTCTTAATACATCACTGGGCACATATCAGCTCTCAAGGATCTGAAACCTAGTTCACAACCCCTGGTGCTGTGTGTAAATTATCCGGATTGCTTCCTGCTGGAATTTCTTTAATTTGTCTAAGTATCTAAATGAGCATGAACCTTGAAATATTTTTTTTTTTTTTTTTTTTGAGACGGAGTCTCGCTCTGTCGCCCAGGCTGGAGTGCAGTGGCCGCGATCTCAGCTCACTGCAAGCTCCGCCTCCCGGGTTCACGCCATTCTCCTGCCTCAGCCTCCTGAGTAGCTGGGACTACAGGCGCCCGCCACCTCGCCCAGCTAGTTTTTTGTATTTTTTAGTAGAGACGGGGTTTCACCATGTTAGCCAGGATGGTCTCGATCTCATGACCTCGTAATCCGCCCGTCTCGGCCTCCCAAAGTGCTGGGATTACAGGCTTGAGCCACCGCGCCCGGCAAACCTTGAAATATTCTAACAAATTCATTTTCAGCAAAACCTCCAATCGCCCAAAGTGCAACTTCTCAGCTTGATAAGAACAATGATCAATGAACACTTGGATTCACAGTAGTTATTTCTGCCTTCAGACTACCCTTTTCTCTTGTCACAGTTTCCATCACCCTGTTGACTCTGTCCCTGAGTCACTTGCCATCTGAATGCACATACCAGCTGCGTGGGAGGCAGTCTCTAGAGGTGCTGAGGGAAGACAGCCTGAAATGAAATATTTGCTCCAGCAGTTTTAACAGGGCTGCCTGAAAGGTGGTGGGGCTGTATGGATGCCTGGGAGAGGGAGCAGGCAAGAGGGAGGGAGCTAACATTTATTGAAACCATTACTGCTATGATCCAGGTGTAGTGCTAAATTCATGAATCTTCTCATTTACTCTCCACAAAATTGCTTTAAGCTGAGTGTTATTATTATCCCCATTTCACATTCATTTATTCATCCATTCAGTAAACACATATCATATATCTTCTCTGATGTGAAACTGAACCCAGGAGATGGAAAGACGATTGGAGGGCACAGAGCTGGTACCCTGTCTGTTTGCCCTATTCTGTGCTGAAATAAGAGTATCAAAACATGTCACTGGTGATCAGATTTTTAAAAGCAGTTTTGTTTCCTATCTCCTGAAAGTGATAACACAAATAGTAGTAAGGCAAAATAAATTGATTGATTACAAGTGGGGTCTGTAGGTATATTAGATAACAGGACAAAGTAACTAGGAGTTTGGGAACTCATCACTGCGTTGAATGTTGTAGATAGTTCCACTGGAAATGGGGAAGACCCATGTGTCTTCCAATACACTGCTCTGCTTTGTAAGTGTGTATATATATATTTTTTGTTTTGTTTGTTCATTTTTTCATACAGAGTCCTGCTCTTTCACCCAGGCTGGAGTGAAGTGGCACAATCTTGGCTCACTACAGCCTCCGCCTCCAAGGTTCAAGCGATTCTCATACCTCAGCCGTCTAAGTAGCTAGGATTACAGGCTTGTGCCACCAGGCCCAGCTAATTTTTGTACTTCTGGTAGAGATGGTGTTTTGTTATGTTGTTCAGGCTGGTCCTGAACTCCTGGTATCAAGTGATCCACCTGCCTTGGTCTCCCAAAGTGCCGGGACTACAGGCGTAAGCCACGGCACCCTCCAAGAGTGTATATTTGAACCTATTTCTTTGACAAGCCTACCTCTGAGGAAGTTCCTGTGGTCCCTACCTAAATCCTCTGGATTGACTTCCAAAGAACTAGTTTGATGGGATTCTTCTCTCACTTGTTTTAGGTTGATGTAGATGCAACTAGGAAATTCAGTAAAGTCAATGCTTGCTTTTGCCTCTCCCCAGCTCTGTGAGGGAACGACTTAGAGGTCATCAGGTTGTTCAGGCCCAAGTTACCCACACTGCAATCTAAACTTGTAGGTGCAATAAGCCTTGGCACAGAAAACTGACAACTGCTGCTCATAGCTCTGCTCTCCCTATCATGAGGCCTCACGAGGCTAACGCTGATTCTAGCCATAGTGTGTTAACAAGCTCATAAAGCTGTGGGGTGAGTGAAATAAAACTTAATGCCTCCTCTTGCTTTGTAGCTGAGTCTTAGCCATGGCCAGTCATTGTGACATTTGTTCAGGGATTTGGTGGAAGTTGCAAGTTCCTTTCCCCTTCCTTCCCAGCTCAATTAGAATCAAGGATCTGTGAGTATAAGAAAAAGCTAGGATTTAAACCAGTTTCCAGGATACGGAAGGCAACAGTCCCATTAAAGAGGACTCCAGGTTAAGGAGGAGATCAATCTCAGATGTTACAACTATAGTCCTCAATGATTGTAAGGATAGGGGCTGCTTTCAATTTCTGTAAACCTTTAGAATGCTGATGGAAGAGGAGTAAGGAGGCCAGGACTGAGCGGGGGAGATATTTGCAGAAAGTCCCTGGGCATCGTGAGGGAAGAAAGACAGATGGTATGTATGTACTGTTGTCCTTGAGTGGGTAAGGGGAGCAAAAAGTGCATGAGTCCTCTGAGGGACCCTGAGTGGGATGGGGACTGCTTCTGTCTTGAAGAAATATTAAATACAGGTTAATATTTGCAAAGTGGCTACTATGTATTAGGCTCTATGTCAAATGTTAGACACATTTTTTTCTTTTAATTCCCCTGTCAGCTTTATGAATGAGCTATTATTACTTTGATTGTGTAGATCACAAAAAACGAAGTTCAGAGACCAAAGCACACAGCTAGTTTGTGGCTGCTATAGACTAAATCTTTGTGTTCCCTGAAAATTCATATGTTATATGTTGAAACCTAATTTCCAATGTGATGGTGTTAGGAGGCAGGACCTTTGGGGGTGATTAGGTCATGAGGGTAGAGCCCTTATAAATAGGATTAGTACCCTTACAAAAGAGGCCCAGAGAGCTTCTTCATCACTTCCACCATGTAAAGATACTAGCAAACAAAACAAAACAAAACAAAACAAAACAAAAAACAAAAAAAACCCATCTACGAATTATAAAGCAAGCCCTCACCAGACACTGAATCTGCTAGTACCTTGGTCTTGGACTTCCCAGTCTCCAAACCTATGAGTAATACATTTCTGTTGTTTATAAGCTACCCAGTCTGTGGTATTTTGTTATAGCAGACTAAAACAGTAGCAGAGTCCAGAGAGAAACACGTCTGTCTCACTTTAATAGTTCTTTTCACTAAATCAGCTGCCTTTAAGAAAAGGAAGCTAAAAATGCTGAAGCATGCACACCTCCTTCCAGAATCCCATAGTCACCAATGGGACAGCAAGAAGCAAAAGTGGACAGTAGAATAGAGGTGGGATAAGGAAAGCAGGGTAGCTGCAGAATGCTGAATGAATTCAGGCTGCTCAGCAGCCTCCCACTCCTCAATGACCTCAGGATTCCAAGGAATAACATAGGCAACGGCCAAGGGAGTTTGCACTTAATAATGAAGTAGCAGGAGCAAGAGTGATGTCATTAGCACACTACTTTCCTGGTCATTTTTACACAGTTCCTGCTGCAGGAAGAGAGTCCCTCACATTTCAAGATGCTGGCCTAATGAGAGTATGTACCGCAATACAACAAACGGCTCTTAAATCAATAGTGCTTTCTGGCACATGCCTCCTTGGTAAGTGCTTTTGCAGGGTGGACATAAATATAAGGTGCGATGTAATATTTAAGAATAACCTTTAGCTATTAAGCTGATTTCCTATCAAGCTGTTACCTTTGCAATAAAAGCTTACTAATTTACACTAGCATAAAATCCCAAAAGGCAGAAAGTCAGGTACATCATGCAACACACCATACACAGGCTGCCAAGGGAAGTGTGAGGGGAATATAGGTAGGGAGGATTTGTAGCTTTGTAATTCAGGAGACACACCATACACAACATCAGTCTCTGACTTTTCACTGTCCTAATAAACAGTGGTAAAAAGTTGGTTGCTTTTCCATGTTTCTACATTTATATGCTTGCCCATTACTCCAAATGAAACAGTCAGCTACAGACCTTTTAGTCCCTACCAGGAAAAAGTGAAATTTAAAACACTTTATAAATAAGCCCAACTCAGAGAGCTGGTATCAGAAAATGAAAACACTTTTGTGCTTTTTACCAATCAGTTCTTCATGCGGAATATTTTCTAATCTAACAGGCACTCTCATTTAAAAAAATATTTTCCTAGCAAGGAAAAAATTCTTCACATGGTAAATTATAATCTTTCTAGTTTTATATTCATAGATCTTCCAGGATTTCTGGTACAGCACATTCAATAAAATGATGTAGCGTTTTCTTTTAGTAGGCAGAAGTGGCAAGTCCTGAATCCATCCTTAGTCCTTCAGGTGGCTTAATGAGCAGGGACATAGGAAACAGCTTTCCTATCCCTGATCACATCTGCCATAGTTTCCACTCAGATACTTAAAACAAAAATCAAATAGGCAATGGTTAAGAAGCATCTGTTTGCCTGTTGTAATCCTCACCAGTTATCCATGGCTCTTCTAGTCTCTCTTTGATAGCCCAAATTCCAAATACATGCATCTATGCATACATATGTGAAAGACAACCTTCATTTCCAGAATAGAGAATGGTATGGGTTCTAAGCACCAGACCAGGTTAGAGGTGCTATGTGAAATCAGAATTATAGCTTATAGCATGCATTTAGTGAGCACATACTACGGGCCAGGAAAACTGCCAAAATGTTTTCCTGGCATTATTGACTTTGATCCTCACATTGCATTTATCACCATTTCATATATGAAGAAAATTGAGACTCAAAGAAGGCAAGTAGTTTTCCCAAATTCACACAGCTAGTAAGCAGAAGAACTTGGTCTCCAGCCCAGGTTTCTTTTACCCATTGGGTACATTCCTTAGTGATTTCATTGCCTACAGAAAATATGGCAACCCAGTTCAAGACTTGGAGGGTAATTAAAGCTGTATCAGCCTTCATTTTTGTAGTACAATAAAACAGATGAATGCAAGTGCAGGTCTAATGTAGTGAGCAACAAACATTCCAGTAGAACAGCTTCTTCACATAACATTATCTGTGTGAATGTCTTCAAGTGCAGATGTCAATGTAGTTTAACAGGGTACAATTAGAGTCCTTTTCCATGCAGGCCGTGGTGTTGCATAAATTTGTTGTTCACCTACATCGACATGTCGTAATGAGAGTTGGGCAGATGTCTGGCTAAAAAGGTTTAGTTTTTAGTAAGTCCCTCTGAGAATAACCAAGAGCACAAAGGGAAAGAAAGCAATTGCCAGAACAGATTATGAACTTTAAATGGAGCTTTTTCAGAGTGAAGACAAAATGAATGAGCTCAGGAGCTAACCACATGGTGGAAAAAATGCATTGCTTGACTCAATGATCTCTCAGGAGAGGCAAGAAAACTGATTTTCTAAAGTATATAAACTAATCCAGCCGTTCTACTTTGGCCTTCTGGCTGCAGTCGAGTATCTAAAATTAAACTAAGTATTGAAGATTAAGAGCAAGTGAACATGAAAATCCACCCATTCACATGCTAACAAAAATTCTTTTGTTCTAATGTTGAACATGTTGGAGATTGAATACACTTGGACACTGGGTATTTAGTTGATATCCTTATGGCATTAATAGGAAAGTAAACTCACAATGGATCATGACTTCTCAAAGTTCAATGTGCTTACCAATCACCTGGGATTTTAATAAAAAATAGATTTTGATCCAGTTAGGCTAGGATCTGGACTGAAATAATGCATTTCTAATGAGTTTCCATGTTGTTCTGAGTAAAAGGGCCAGTATGCCTTCATAGGAATGCGTTAGCTGGACTACTAGTTGCATTAGGGAACTGCCTATGCTGGCAAGATGACACTGTATATTAGTGTTGAATGCAAAACATGAACATTTTAAGAAAAAATAGATAATGTAGACTTCATTAAATTAAAAATGTCTGCCCATCAAAAGATATCATTAAGAGGCAAGCCTCAGAATGAGAGAAAATATTATATATATAATATATATTAATATATATTTAATATATAATATATTAATGTGTAATATATTAATATAATATATTAATATGTAATATATTAATATGTAGCATATTTAATATATATTTAATATGTAATATATTAATATGTAACATATTTAATATGTAATATATAATATATAATATATTTAATATATAAGATATAAGATATATATTATATATATTATATATATATGTATCTGCTAAAGGATTTTTACCCAAAGTATATAAAGAGCTCCTACTACTCAATGAAAAATAACCCAATAAAAATAGGCAAAACACTTGGACACTTGGCAAAGAAGATACATGAATGGTCAATAAGGACTTGAAAAGGTATTCAACATCAATAAGCAAGAGGCAAATGAAAATTAAAACCATAACAAGATACCATCTAACACATGAGAGATAGAATACCAAATGTTGGCAAGCATGTGGCACAACTGGAATGCTCATATACTTCTGGTGGAGGCGTAAAAATGTACAACTACTTTGAAAAACTTCAGTAATTTTTTTGTAAAATTAAAAACATCTTTCCTACCACCCAGTAATTCTATTCTTAGGTGTTTATTCAAGAGATGAGAAATATGTCTACAAAAAGACTTGGACAAGTACATTTATAGCAGTCTTATTTATAATATCAAAAATGAAAACACAAAAGTTCATCAGCAAGAGTATGGAAAGCAATTTGTGTTATATTCATTTAATAAAAAAGCTCTACTCAGTTATAAAATGAAATGAACTGCTAATATATGTAGCAACATGGGCAAACCTCAAAAACATCATGAAAAGTGGAAAAAGCCAGACACAAAAGAAAAAATATCAATTTTCATGTACCTAAAATTCTATAAAAACATAAAAGAAGGATCTGTCATGGTAGATTTCAGAAAGTGGTTACCCTTGGACGGCAAGAGTTGATTTGGAAGGGGTACAATGGAAGTTTCTCACATTTTTCTTGATTGAGTGGTACTTAACATGTGTGTATACAACTGTCAAAATTCATTGAACTGTACACTTATTAGCTACGCATTTTAAGTCAATTATGTCTCAAATCAAAAAACTTTTAAAATGCTCATTTTATTTTAGAATGGCTCATGGAAGCTTTTAATAATTTTCACAAATGATGATCAATATAATAAATTTATAAAGCTCTTTTCTTTCAAGTAGAATCAGTAATAGAATTGTACCCCTTTCAAAATAAACATCTTATCTCTAATTTCAAAGTCATATTAATTGAAGAACATACTAAAAAGCAGAAAGAATAAAATAAGTAAATTATCCCTCCAGAAAGCTACTAGTAATATTTTTCTATATGTTCTTCCAATAACGTTTTCTGTTCATATTTATACATTTCTAACGTTCATCTGAAACACACCATTTGTAAATTTTTTTTTTACTTTAGAAAATTTTCCATGTCAATATTTCTTACTGAATGGTTTCTAATGATTGAATAGAATTCTACTATAAATACCATTATGTATTTAGTAAATCCTCTATGGTTGAAATTCTAGGTTTTCCCACATTTTTACTATTACTACTAACACTGAGATGCACATCCATGTCACTCATTACTTGTACACATTCCTGATTTTTTTAAACTTTTATTTCAGGTTCAAGGATACATATGCAGGTTTGTTACATAGGTAAACTCATGTCACGGAGGTTTGGCATACAGATTATTTCATCACCCAGGTGGAAGTATAGTACTCAATAATGATTTTTTTTTCTAATTTTCTCCCTCCTCCCACCCTACACCCTCAAGTCGGCCCTGGTGCCTGCTGTCCCCCTTTTTGTGTCCATGTGTTCCCATCATTCACCTCCCACTTAGAAGTGAGAACATAGGGTATTTGGTTGTCTCTTCCTGTGATAGTTTGCTAAGGATGATGACTTTCAGCTCCATCCATGTTCCTGCAAAATACATGATCTCATTCTTTTTTAAGGCTGCATAGTACTCCATGGTGTATATGTACC
Organism: Rhinopithecus roxellana; assembly: GCF_007565055.1. Classification (NCBI taxonomy): domain Eukaryota; kingdom Metazoa; phylum Chordata; class Mammalia; order Primates; family Cercopithecidae; genus Rhinopithecus; species Rhinopithecus roxellana. The sequence goes on along the minus strand of NC_044555.1, from coordinate 111,312,995 downwards.
ACATTTTCTTTATCCAGTCTATCATTGGTCAGCATTTAGGTTGATTCCATGTCTTTGCTATTGTGAATATTGCTGCAGTGAACATACTTATGCATATGTCTTTATGGTAGAATGACTTATACTCCTTCAGGTATATACCCAGTAATGGGATATCTGGGTCTAATGGTCATTCTGTTGTTAGTTCTTTGAGGAATTTCCACACTACTTTCCACAATGGTTGAACTAATTTACACTCCCACAAACAGTGTATAAGCATTCCCTTTTCTCTGCAACTGTGCCAGCATCTGTTATTTATTTATTTATTTATTTATTTGATGTTTTAATAGTAGCCATTCTGAACTGGTGTGAGATGGTATCTCATTTTGGTTTTGATTTGCATTTCTCTAATGATAAGCAATGTTGAGCTTTTTTTCATGTGCCTGTTGGCTGCATGTATATCTTCTTTTGAAAAGTATATGTTCATATCCTTTACTCACTTTTTAATAAAGTTGTTTCTTTTTCTTGTAAATTTGTTTAAGTTCCTTATAGATGCTGGATATTAGACCTTTGTCAGCCAATATTTTTATTGAGCCAAAGGATTATCAGATTCTATAGTGCTTATTAACAAATGCTGAATTCCCTCCAGAAAGATTGTATTAACTTAAAATCCTACTAAACATATATGAAAATAATTATTTACAACATTTTCCCCCGGCAAGTGTTTAAAACTGTATGTAATCAATTTTGGTGCATCTTGATATGAAAAAAGTAGTAACACATTATTGTTTTAATTTACTTTTCATTTATTATTTGTTGGGTTGAACATTTTTTATATTTTTTGGCCATGTACTTTATAAAGTTTTAATTGCCAGATTATATGATTCATCTGTTTTCTTTTTGGCATACTGATTTTTTTCTTATTGATTTCTTTATATATTAAGGCTTTGTCTTTTCTCACGTGTATTGCCAATGTTTCTCTTATTTTATAATTGAAACTTTATTTTTTTACAATAAATTTGTTAAGCAGTTTAATTTTTATGTTATTGAATCCACTAATTCTTCTTTTTCCATTTTTTGGTAATAATGGAAGAAAAGCATCATAAAAATCTTTATATTATTTAGGTTAAACATGGTCTAAAAGTATTCATATCCAGAGAGTATAAAGAGCTAATTAGGGCCTGGAAAGAAACAGGGAAACTTGCTGGGGATAATACCCTACCAGGAACCTTTGCAGGTGTAATAAAAATAAGCTTTATTACCCAGATTAAGTATGGACTGTTTAATTGTTCTGTCCCAAACCAGATCAGTGAGGACAGTTTAAGAAAATGTTCATCCATTGGAGAACTGGTAGAAGCTATAGAAAGGGGGTCTTGCAGAAACTTGGAACCTAATTTAAACGCTTTGAGCAACATCGATGATTGAATCTCAAATATGCAGAATGTACAAGGCCGTTTGACCTGATGGAGCTCTCAACAAATTTAAAATAATCAAAACCATATGAAGTGTCTTCTCAGACCACAATAGAATAAAACTAGAAATTAACAAGAGGAAATTTGGAAACCATACGAATATGCAGAAATTACACAATACAGTACTGAATGACCATTGGGTCAAAAGATACATTAAAGAGGAAATAAAACTTTTTCATAAAAAAAAAGAAAATTGAAATACAGCATACCAACACCTATGGAATACAGCAAAAACAGTACTGAGAGGATAGTTTTAGCAATAAACACCTACATCAAATAAAGGTTTCAAAAAAATCTATCAATGCACCTCAAAGAAATAGAAAAGTAAGAATGAGCCAAACCCCAAATTAGTAGAAGGAAAGAAATATTAAACGTCAGAGCAGAACTAAATTAAATACAGACTAAAAGAAGAACACAAAAAACAAACAAAATCAATGGTTGACTTTTTTAAAATAACAAAGTTAATAAATTGCTAGCTAGACTAACCAAGAAAAAAAGAGAGACAACCCAAATAAAATCAAATATTAAAAAGAAGGCACTACAACTGATACCATAGAAATAGAAAAGATTATTAGAGACTATTATGAACAACTACACACTAACAAACTGAAAAATCTAGAAAAAATAGATAACTTCTTGGACCATACAACCTAGAAAGACTGAATCAGGAAGAAATAGAAAACCTGAACAGATCAGTAATGAGTATTAAGATTGAATCAGTAATAAAAAGTCTCCTAATAAAGGAAAGTCCAGGACTATGACTTCACTGCAAATTATACCAAAATTTCAAAGAAGGTGTAACATCAATTTTCCTCAAACTTGTCAGAAAAATGAAGAGAAGAAAATAACTCATTATATGAGTCTAGCATTATCCTGATAACAAAATCAGAAAAGGACACAATACAAAAAGAAGCCTGAAGGCCAATATCCCTGATAACCATAGATAGAAAAATCCTCAACAAGATTCTAGAAAACCAAATTTAAAAGTACATCAAAAAGATAATATGCCATTATTAAGTGGGATTTACCCCAGGGATGCAAGTATGTTTCAATATATTCAAATCAATAAACATGATCTATCACATCAGCAGAATGAAGAGCAAAAGCCATATGGTCGGTTACGTAGATGCAGAAAAATATCTCATAAAATTCAACATCTCTTCATGATACAAACCTTCAAAAAACTGGGTATAGAAGGAACATACATCAACACAATAAAAGCCATATATGAGAGACCTGCAGCTAGTATCATACTGAATAGGGAAAATCTGAAACATTTTCCTCTAAGAAATGAAACAAGACAAGGATGCTCACTTTCAACACTCCTATTCAACATTGTAGTGAAAGTCATAGCCAGAGCAATCAGGCAAGACAAGGAAATAGAATGTATCCAAATAGGAAAAGAAGAAGTCAAATTTTCCCTCTTTAAGGTGACACGATATTGTATATTGAAAAATCTAAAGACCACCAAAAAAACAACAGACACTGGAGAGGATGTGGAGAAATAGGAATGCTGTTACACTGTTGGTGGGAGTGTAAATTCATTCAACTATTGTGGAAGACAGTGTGGCGATTCCTTAATGATCTAGAATGAGAAATATCATTTGACTGAGCCATCCCATTACTGGGTGTATACCCAAAAGTTTATAAATCATGCTACTATAAAGATATATGCACACATATGTTTATTGTGGCACTATTCACAATAACAAAGACTTGGAACCAACATAAATGTCCATCAATGATAGACTGGATTAAGAAAATGTGGCACATATACACCATGGTATACTATGCAGCCATAAAAAATAATGAGTTCATGTCCTTTGCAGGGACATGGATGAAGCTGAAAACCATTCTCAGCAAAATATCACAAGGACAGAAAACCAAACACCGCATGTTCTCATTCATAAGTGGGAGCTGAACGATGAGAACACATGGACACAGGGAGGAGAACATCACACACCGGGGTCTGTTGGAGGGTCGGTGGCTGGGAGAGTGATAGCATTAGGAGAAATACCTAAAGTAAATGACGAGTTGATGGGTGTAGCAAACCACCATGGCACATGTATACCTATGTAACAAACCTGCACATTGTGCATATGTACCCTAGAACTTAAAGTATAATAATAAAAAACAACAACAACAACAAAAAAAACCTCTTAGAGCTGACCAATAAATTCAGTGAAGTTGCAGGATACAAAGTCACCATACAAAAATAAGTAGCTTTTCTATATACCAATAATGACATAGCTGATAAAGAAATCAAGAAGTCAAGACCATTTTCAATATCTTCAAAAAACAAAATGGCAAGGAATAAATTTAACCATAGAGACTAAAGACCTCTACAAGGAAAGCTATACAAAACACTGATGAAATAAATTGAAATGAACACAAACCAATAGAAAGATATCTATGCTCATGGACCAGAAGAATTAATATGATCATAAAATGATCATAAAAATGATCATACTGCCACAAGCAATCTACAGATTCGATGCAATTCCTTTCAAAATGCTAATATCATTTTCCATAGAAAATGACATTTTTTTCTATTTTCCAAATAGAAAGAAATTCATTTATATGGACCCCACAAAAAGCCCAACGAGACAAAGCCACCCTATGCAAAAGGAACAAAGATGCAGGCATCATATTGACTGACTTCAAACTATATTACAAGGGTATAGTAAATAAAACAGCATTATATTGGTACAAAAACCAGACACATAGACAATTGTAGCAGAATAGATTGCCCAGAAATAAATCCACATATTTATGGTCAATTGATTTTCAACAAGATGCCAAGAAGTCAAGAACACACAATGACTGTCTCTTTAATAAATGATGTTGGAGAAATTGAATGTGCACTTGCAGAAGGATGAAACTGTACCTCTAGTTTTCACCATATACAAAAATCAACTCAAAATCAATTAAAGGCTTAAATGTGAAGCCCAAACGTGTGAAACTACTAAGACAAAATATAGATGAAATGATTCATTAAATGGGACTGGGTAAGGATTTTTTGGAAAGGACTTGAAACAAACAAAAAAAAGGCAACAAAAGCAAAAATCAACAGATGGGGTTACATAAACATAAAAAAAAGCTCTGCACATCAAAGGAAATAATCGAGAGAGTGAAGCGCCAACCTACAGAATGGGAGAAAATATTTGGAAACTCCACTTTTGTCGAGGGGTTAATATCCAAAATATACAAGAAACTCAAACAATTCAACAGCAAGATAAAACACGTGATCTGACTGAAAACCTAGCGAAAGACCTGAATAGAAATTTCTCAGAAGAAGACATACAAATGACCAACAGTTGTGTGAAAAGATGCTCAACACCACTGAACATCAGGGAAATGCAAATCAAAGCCACAATGAGATTTCACCTGACTCCAGTTAAAATAGCTTGTATTAATCTGTTCTCATGCTGCTAACAAAGACATGCCTGAGAATGGGTAATTTATAAAGGAAACAGGTTTAATGGACTCACAGTTCCATTATGGCAAGGGAGGCCTCACAATCATGGCTGAAGGCAAATAAGAAGCAAAGTCACAGCTTACATGGCAGCCAGTAAGAGAGCTTGTGTAGGGGAACTCCCCTTTTATAAAGCATCAGATCTCATGAGGCTTACTCACTATCATGGAAACAGCACTGGGAAGACTCACACCCATGATTCAATTACCTCCCACTGGGTCCCTTCCATGACATGTGGGAATTATGGGAGCTATAATTCAAGATGAGATTTGGGTGGAGACACAGCCAAACCATATCAAAACTATTATCAGAAATATAAAAGATAACAAATGTTGATGAGAATGTCAAGAAAAGTGAATCCTTGTATATGGTTAGTGGAAATGTAAATTAGTACAACTGTTATGGAAAAACAGTATGGAGATTCCCTGAAAACTTAAAAATAAAACTGCTATATGATTTGGCAATCACACTACTGGTGGATATATTTTATTTTTATATATATATAAATATATATGTACACACACACACATATATATTTACATATATATGCAAAAGGAATGCAATACCATTTGAAAGATCACAAGCTATACTTCCAGTTAAGAGATTCTTTCTCATTAGGGGTTAAAAAAAAGCTTTGAAAATTTAATGAAAACTTGTGTTCTTACTGTTTCCCATCAGGAAATAACTGCTACCCACTGTGAAAAGGAAAAACAAATTGAACAAAAAAAGATGGCTCACTCTCTATTAAGAAATCTGAATATCGTTTGAGAGCAGGCAATACAGTTAAATGAACCCTACATATAAAGAAATTTTAAGTACTGAAAAATTAAGTACAAGTTTACTGAGGTTTTAACCATTTTATCTGACTACACACCATGTGTATGTTTGTGTATTTGTGTGTGTGTATGTGTGTGTGTCCATATGTGTCAGAGAAAGAAAGACAAAAAGGGAGAAAACAAAAAACCTAGGGATTATTTCCATGTTCTAGCACTTTGCAACCCCATGCTTTTGTTAGAGCTCTGCTTTCTACTATGAATGTGTTTCATTCATTCATTTATTATTTCAAGAAATGTATATCAGAGGCTAAAATATACCTGTACTACGTTAAGAAAAAACACTTGTTCTCTTGGAGCTTACATACCTGTTGGAAAGACAGACAATAAACAACTAATAAGCAGAATAATTAAATACTTAATAAAAAAAATTGCCAAAGGAAATAAACAAGTAATTGCAAAAGGCCAGCTTGACAAATAGTGGGTAGGGAAGGTGCCCATAAGTAGGCACCTTTTCAACTGAGATCTGAAGGATGAGAACTGGCACATTCCAGGCACAGAAAATGACAAACACAAAACTCTTGAGATGGAAAAGGCATCCAGGAGCATGAACAGAGTTGGTGCTAGCTAGAATACAGGGGGTAAGCAGGAAAAGTAGTAAGAGATGACATCAGAGATAGAAAAACACCAGATCACGTAAAGCTTTGTAAGCAAATATGCTGGAAAGACACTGAAGGATATGAAAAAGGAGTATGAGATTCATGCCAAGATGGCCGAATAGGAACGGCTCCAGCCTCCAGCTCCCAGCATGAGCAACACAGAAGACAGGTGATTTCTGCATTTCCAACTGAGATACCAGGTTCATCTCACTGGGGCATGTCAGACAGTGGGTGCAGGACAGTGGGTGCAGTCCACCTAGTGAGAGCCAAAGCAGGGTGAGGCATCGCCTCACCTGGGAAGTGCAAGGGGGAAAGGAACTCCATTTCCTAGCCAAGGGAAACCATGACACACAACACCTGCAAAATCGGGTCACTCTTACACTAATACTGCGCTTTACCAAGGGTCTTAGCAAACGGCACACCAGGAGATTATATCCCCCACCTGGCTTGGAGGGTCCCATGCCCACAGAGCCTCTCTCATTGTTAGCATAGCAGTCTGAGATCTAACTGCAAGGTGGCAATGAGGCTGGTGGAGGGGTGCCCACCATTGCTGAGGCTTAAGTAGGTAAACAAAGTGGCCTGGAAGCTTGAACTGGGTGGAGCCCACCCCAGCTCAAGGAGGCCTGCCTGCCTCTGTAGGCTCCACCTCTGGGGACAGAGCACAGCCAAACAAAAGGCAGCAGAAACCTCCGCAGATGTAAAAGTCCCTGTCTGACAGCTTTGAAGAGAGCAGTGGTTCTCCCAGCACGGAGTTTGAGATCTGAGAACGGACAGATTGTCTGCTCAAGTGGGTCCCTGACCCCCGAGTAGCCTAACTGGGAGACATCCCCCACTAGGGGCAGACTGACACCTCACACCTCACGTGGCTGGGTACACCTCTGAGACGAAGCTTCCAGAGGAATGATCAGACAGCAACATTTGCTGTTCAGCAATATTCACTCTTCTGCAGCCTCTGCTGCTGATACCCAGGCAAACAGGGTCTGGAGTGAACCTCAGGCAAACTCCAAAGACCTGCAGCTGATGGTCCTGAAGGAAAAATAACAAACAGAAAGGACATCCACACTAAAACCCCATCTGTACGTCACCATCATCAAAGACCAAAGGTAGATAAAACCACAAAGATGGGGAAAAAGCAGTACACAAAAGCTGGAAATTCTAAAAATCAGAGCACCGCTCCCCCTCCAAAGGAACGCAGCTCCTCTCCAGCAATGGAACAAAGCTGGAGGGAGAATGATTCAATGAGTTGAGAGAAGAAGACTTCAGACAATCAAACTTCTCTGAGCTAAAGGAGGAATTACGAACCCAGTGGAAAGAAAGTAAAAACCTTGAAAAAAGATTTGATGAATGGCTAACTAGAATAACCAATGCACAGAAGTCCTTAAATGACCTGACAGAGATGAAAACCACCACATGAGAACTATGTGACAAATGCACAAACTTCAGTAACTGACTCGATCAACTGAAAGAAAGGATATCAGTGATTGAAGATCAAATGAATGAAATGAAGTGAGAAGAGAAGTTTAGAGAAAAAAGAGTAAGAAGAAATCAACACAGACTCCAAGAAATATGGGATGATGAGAAAAGACCAAAACTACATCTGATTGGTGTACCTGAAAGTGACAGGCAGAATGGAACCAAGCTGGAAAACACTCTGCAGGATATTATGCAGGAGAACTTCGCCAACCTAGCAAGGCAGGCCAACATTCAAATGCAGGAAATACAGACAATGCCACAAAGATACTCCTCGAGAAGAGCAACTCCAAGACACATATTTGTCAGATTCACCAAAGTTGAAACAAAGGAAATAATGTTAAGGGCAGCCAGAGAGAAAGGTCAGGTTACCCACAAAGGGAAGCCCATCAGACTAACAGTGGATCTCTCGGCAGAAACTCTACAAGCCAGAAGAGAGTGGGGGCCAATATTCAACATTCTTAAGGCAAAGAATTTTCAACCCAGAATTTTGTATCCCGCCAAACTAAGTTTCATAAGTGAAGGAGAAATAAAATCCTTTACAGATAAGCAAATGCTGAAAAATTTTGTCACCACCAGGCCTGCCCTACACAAGCTCCTGAAGTAAGCACTAAACATGGAAAGGAACAACCAGTACCAGCCACTGGAAAAACATGTCAAAATGTAAAGACCATCGATGCTAGGAAGAAACTGCATCAACTAACGAGCAAAACAACCAGCTAACATCATAATGACAGGATCAAGTTCACACATAACAATATTAACCTTAAATGTAAATGGGCTAAATGCGCCAGTTAAAAGACACAGACTGGCAAATTGGATAAAGAATCAAGACCCATCAGTTTGCTGTATCCAGGAGACACATCTCACGTGCAGAGACACACAAAGACTCAAAATAAAGGGATGGAGGAAGATCTACCAAGAAAATGGAAAACAAAAAAGGCAGGAGTTGCAATCCCAGTCTCTGATAAAACAGACTTTAAACCAACAAAGATCAAGAGAGACAAAGAAGGTCATTACATAACAGTAAAGGGACCAATTCAACAAGAAGAGCTAACTATCCTAAAAATATATGCACCCAATACAGGAGCACCTAGATCCATAAAGAAAGTCTTTAGAGACTTACAAAGAGACTTAGACTCCCACACAATAATAATGGGAGACTTTAACATCCCACTGTCAACATTAGGCAGATAATGAGACAGAAAGTTAGCAAGGATATCCAGGAATTGAACTCAACTCTGCACCAAGCAGACCTAATAGACATCTGCAGACCTCTCCACCCCAAATCAACAGAATATACATTCTTCTCAGCACCACATCGCACTTATTACAAAACTGACCACATAGTTGGAAGTAAATCACTCGTTAGCATTGTAAAAAACAGAAATTATAACAAACTGTCTCTCAGACCACAGTGCAATCAAACTAGAACACAGGATTAAGAAACTCAATACAAACCACTCAACTACATGGAAACTGAACAACCTGCCCCGGAATGACTACTGGGTACATAATGAAATGAAGGCAGAAATAAAGATGTTCTTTGAAACCAATGAGAACAAAGATACAACATACAAGAATTACTGGGACACATTTAAAGCAGTGTGTAGAAGGAAATTTATAGAACTAAATGCCCACAAGAGAAAGCAGGAAAGATCTAAAATTGACAACCTAACCTCACAATTAAAAGAACTAGAGAAGCAAGAGCAAACACATTCAAAAGCTAACAGAAGGCAAGAAATAACTAAGATCAGAGCAGAACTGAAGGAGATAGAGACACAAAAAACCCTCCAAAAAAATCAATGAATCCAGGAGCTGGTTTTTTTAAAAGATAAGCAAAATTGATAGACCACTAGCAAGACTAATAAAAAGAAAAGAGAGAAGAGTCAAATAGATGCGATAAAAAATGATAAAGGGGATAGCACCACCGATCCCACAGAAATGCAAACTACCATCAGAGAATACTATAAACACCTCTACTCAAATAAACTAGAAAACCTAGAAGAAATGGATAATTTCCTGGACACATACACTCTCCCAAGACTAAACCAGGAAGAAGTTCAATCCCTGAATAGATCAATAACAGGCTCTGAAATTGAGGCAATAATTAACAGCCTACCAACCAAAAAAAGTCCAGGACCAGACATTCACAGCCGAATTCTACCAGAGGTACAAGGAGGAGCTGGTACCATTCCTTTGGAAATTATTCCAATCAATACAAAAAGAGGGAATCCTCCCTAATTCATTTTATGAGGCCAACATCATCCTAATACCAAAGCCTGGCAGAGACACAACAAAAAAAGAGAATTTTTGACCAGTATCTCTGATGAACATCGATGCAAAAATCCTCAATAAAATACTGGCAAACCGGATCCAGCAGCACATCAAAAAGCTTATCCACCATGATCAAGTGGGCTTCATCCCTGGGATGCAAGGCTGGTTCGACATATGCAAATCAATAAATGTAATCCAGCATATAAACGGAACCAAAGAAAAAAACCACATGATTATCTCAATAGATGCAGAAAAGGCCTTCAACAAAATTCAACAACCCTTCATGATAAAAACTCTCAATAAATTAGGTATTGATGGAACATATCTCAAAATAATAAGAGCTGTTTATAACAAACCCACAGCCAATATCATACTGAATGGGCAAAAACTGGAAGCATTCCCTTTGAAAACTGGCACAAGACAGGGATGCCCTCTCTCACCACTCCTATTCAACATAGTGTTGGAAGTTCTGGCCAGGGCAATCATGCAAGAGAAAGAAATACAAGGTATTCAATTAGGAAAAGAGGAAGTCAAGTTGCCCCTGTTTGCAGATGACATGATTGTATATTTAGAAAACCCCATTGTCTCAGCCCAAAATCTCCTTAAGCTGATAAGCAACTTCAGCAAATTCTCAGGATAAAAAATCAATGTGCAAAAGTCACTAGCATTCTTATACACCAATAACAGACAAACAGAGAGCCACATCACGAGTGAACTCCCATTCACAATTGCGTCAAAGAGAATAAAATACCTAAGAATCCAACTTACAAGGGATGTGAAGGACCTCTTCAAGGAGATCTACAAACCACTGCTCAGTAAAATACAAGAGGACACAAACAAATGGAAGAACATTCCATGCTCATGGATAGGAAGAATCAATATCTTGAAAATGGCCATACTGCCCTAGGTAATTTATAGATTCAGTGTCATCCCCATCAAGCTACCAATGACTTTCTTCATAGAATTGGAAAAAACTACTTTAAAGTTCATATGGAACCAAAAAACAGCCCGCATTGCCAAGACAGCCCTAAGCCAAAAGAACATAGCTGGAGGCATCATGCTACCTGACTTCAAACTATACTACATGGCTACAGTAACCCAAACAGCATGGTACTGGTACCAAAACAGAGATATAGACCAGTGGAACAGAACAGAGCCCTCAGAAATAACATCACACATCTACAACCATCTGATCTTTGACAAACCTGACAAAAACAAGAAATGGAGAAAGGATTCCCTATTTAATACATGGTTCTGGATAAACTGGCTAGCCATAAGTAGAAAGCTGAAACTGGATCCCTTCCTTACACCTTATACAAAAATTAATTCAAGATGGATTAGAGACTTAAATTTTAGACCTAAAACCATAAAAACCCTAGAAGAAAACCTAGGCAATACCATTCAGGACATAGGAATGGGCAAGGACTTCGTGTTTAAAACACCAAAAGCAATGGCAACAAAAGAAAAAAATTGACAAATGGGATCTAATTAAACTAAAGAGCTTCTATACAGCAAAAGAAACTACCATCAGAGTGAACAGGCAACCTACAGAATGGGAGAAAATTTTTGCAATCTAATCATCTGACAAGGGGCTAATATCCAGAATCTACAAAGAATTCAAACAAATTTACCAGAAAAAAACAAACAAACCCATCAAAAAGTGGGCAAAGGATATGAACAGACACTTCTCATAAGAAGACATTTATGCAGCCAACAGACACAGAAAAAATGCTCATCATCACTAGCCATCAGAGAAATGCAAATCACACCACAATGAGATACCATCTCACATCAGTTAGAATGGTGATCATTAAAAAGTCAGGAAACAACAGGTGCTGGAGACGATGTGGAGAAACAGGAACACTTTTACAATGTTGGTGGGACTGTAAAGTAGTTCAACCATTGTGGAAGATAGTGTGGCGATTCCTCAAGGATCTGGAACTAGAAATACCATTTGAACCAGCCATCCCGTTACTGGATATATACCCAAGGGATTATAAATCATGCTGCTATAAAGACACATGCTTATATTATATGCATGTTTATTGTGACACTATTCACAATAGCAATATTCACACTATTCACAATAGCAAAGACTTGGAACCAACCCAAATGCCCTTCAATGATAGACTGGATTAAGAAAATGTGGCACATATACACCATGGAATACTATGCAGCCATAAAAAAGGATGAGTTCATGTCCTTTGTAGGGACATGGATGCAGCTGGAAACCATCATTCTCAGCAAACTATGGCAAGAATAGAAAACCAAACACCGCATGTTCTCACTCATAGGTGGAAATTGAACAATGAGAACACTTGGACACAGGAAGTGGTACATCACACACCCGGGGCCTGTTGTGGGGTGGGGGGAGGAGTGAGTTATAGCATTAGGAGATATACTTAATGTAAATGACGAGTTAATGAGTGCAGCACACCAACATGGCACATGTATACCTATGTAACAAACCTGCACGTTGTGCACATGTACCCTAGAACTTAAAGTATAATAAAAAAATAATAATAATAAAAGAAAAAAGAGTATGAGATATTTTTATTTGAATTTTTAAAATGTCATTCTAACTGCTGACTGATGTAAATCCTTTGGAGTAAGGAGTCTAGGAGCCTAGGACAATAACGCAAGCAAGACTTTCATATTCTGCTTTTCTACCTGATGTGTACAGAATATCTTTTCATGTCAAACGCTGTAAATCTTTACCATTTTGAATGACTGCAAAGCATCCCATTGTATTTCTACAACAAAATGTAGTCAATTACTACTCTATTTTTTGACATATGGGTCATTTCCAATATTTTACTACTATAGTACTAGAAGGAACACTAATAACATCAATAATTGGGAGATACTATTCTGACTTATACTGCTAGCTTTACCACACAGGATCAGTTTTGGGCATATTCTGTAGCATATCCTAAATCAGTAGTTGGTAAGTTATAGGCTGTGGGCCAAATCTGGCCCTCCAATTGTCTTTGTAAATAAAATTTTATTGGGGCACACCTAGATGTATTCATTTCCATATCATTTATAACTAATTTTGCTCTGCAATAGCAGAGTTGAGTAACTGCAATATTGACAATGTGGTCAGGAAACCCTAAATAGTTCATTTCTGGCCATTTACAGAAAACTTTTGCTAATCCCTCCTCTAAAGTATTAATTTATTAGAGAACCATACATAGGTAGAGACGAATGAGATATTTCCCAATTTTTGAGGAGCTTAGAGTATAATAAGGAAGCTCAGATATGGATGCAAATAATTGCCTAATTCCCCAGATGCTTGTTTAGAGGATCTGCTAGCTGCTTCCTCTGTGTGCCCACTTGAAATCAGTGAGGCGATAGAAAACTTGAACACCATCAAACAACATAACCTTGCTTAAGGAGCTTTCTACAATGCCAATTATGCTCTACCTTATGATACACACACTTTGGTACATTTTTAAGCACTCTGCCCACCCCCATATTGGAGTTTAAGAGGAGGGATGATGCTACTTACAGAGAACATTATATAGAGAACTCTCTTATATAGAGAACTCTCTTATAGAGAACTACAGATATTGGTCTGTGGTTTACTATTCTTAGAATGTCTTTTTTTAAAAAATCAGGGTAATATCAGGGTAATGCTGGCCTCATAAAATGACTTTAGAAGTGTTCCCTTGTTCTTTATTTTCTGAAATAAGTGGTGTGATTGATATTATTTCTTCCTTACATGTTTGAGATAATTCATCAGTGAAGAAAAGAGGGCTGTCATTTCTTTGTTGGAAGGGGTTAACCTACAAATTCAATTCTTTTAATGGATATAGTGATACTTAGATTCTGTATTTCTTCTTTAGTCAGATTTTATAATTTGCATCTTTTAGAGAGTTTTTCCATTTCACCTAAGTTGTTAAAATTATTGGTGTATATTTGTTCATAATATACTCGTATTTTCCTTTTCAAATCTATAGGATACCTAACGAGTCTGCACTTATTCCTGAAATTGAGCATTTGTGGTCTCTTTTTTTCCTTGATCACTTTGACTAGAAACAACTTTTGGTTTCAGTATTTCTCCATTAATTGTCTGTTTTATAAAATGTCTTTGCCTTCCTCTTTGACTATCTTATTTCCTTTCTTTACTTACTTTGGATTTAACACGTTCTTTTTTAGCTTCTTACCGTGGAAGCCCGGATTTTGAAACTTTAGTTTCTAATGTATCCACTCAATGCTATAAATGTCTTTCTAGGCACAGCTTTAACTACATTGCACAAATAATAATATGCTGTGTTTTTTATTTTCATTCAGTTCAAACATTTTTCAGTTTCTCTTGTGATTTCTTCTTTGACCTGTGGTTTTATGGAAGTGTGTTGTTTGTTTACATATAATTTAGTATTTCTCAAATAACATTTTAATTACTTTCTGGTTTGTTTTTTGGTGGACAGAAAACATAGTCTGTATTGTTTAAATATTTTTAAAGTTAGTTAGACTTGATTCATGACCCAGAATATGATCCCATGTATACTTGAAAGGAATGTGCAAGTTGCTGCTAACGGATGTTGTGGCATATAAATGTCAGTAAGGTCAAATTATTTGATGATGTTTACATTTTCTGTATCATCACTGATTTCGTTCTACTTGTTTAACCAGTTACTGAGAGAAAAATGTGGAAGTCTCCAAGTAAGATTGTACTTGTGTCAAATTCTTGTTTCAGTTCCGCGTAGTTGTCTATATAATTAGATAGATAAATATTTATTATTGTTTTTGTCTTCCTGATAAATCAACCCTTTAATCATCATATCATGTCCCTCCTTATCACTGGCATGTATTCCTTATTTTGAAGTGCACTTTGTCTGGTATTAATATAGTTCTCAAACTTTTTATGATTAATATTTGCATGGTATAACTTTTTCCATCCTTTTACTTTTAATCTATGTTGTGTATTAAAAGTGTGTCTATTATACAGAGCATATGGTTGAGTCTGCCTTTTTTATTAATTTGACAAACTCGCCCTCTTAATTGGTGTGTTTAGATTATTTACATTTGATCCAAATATTCATATGAGTGGGTTTAAATTTACCGTATCAATTTTTTTAAATAAATGTTTCGCTTGTTTTTTTTTTTCTTTTTTTCTTCTTTTCCTGTTATCTTTTGGATTGAGAGTTTTGTTTTTGTTGTTGCTTATTGTTTTTGTTTTTGTTTTGTTTTAGGATATATTTTTCGTCCATATTTGTTTATTAGTTTTAGTTGTTACTTTTTAAAATTGTTTCTCTAGGTTTTACAATGTGTACTTTTAAGTTATCGTAGTCACTTCAAATAATATTAGATAATTTAATGTATAAAGTAAGAACCTTACAACATTTCCCCTAAGACATTTTGTTATTATTTTCATACATTTTACTTGTATACGTATTTTCCACTTCACAATACATTGCTGTTTTTACTTATTTAAACAACTATTTTTATTCTCTTTTTAATAATGAGAAACATTTAATATTTTCCAGCACTCCTTATTTTCTTGTATAGACATGAGTTCTCATAGGCAGGGTGTTCCTTCAACCTGAGTAAAATTTCTTATAGTGCAGGACTTTCGGTGATTAATTCTCTCAGCTAGTGTTTGTCTGAAAAAGCTGTCTAGATTGATAGGTGTTTTTTCCTTCAACATTGTTTTTGATGCAGAATCAGTGTTTATTTTTATCTTTCTTCTCCTGTATGTAATGTTTCATTTTGCTTCTCCTATATGTAATGTGACTTTTTTCCCTCTAACTGATTTTAATAGTTTCTCTTTATTACTGGTTTTCAGCTATTTGATTATTATGTACTTTGTTGTGGTTTATTTCATGTCTTTTACTTTTTGGCCTGTGTAGGTTTAACTCATATCTGTAGGTTTATTCTCTACATCAAATCTGGAAAATATTTGGCTATTACTACTTCAAATACTTTCCTGGATTCTCACCATTTCTGGAACTGTGATTATACATTTGCTTCACCTCTTGATATTGTCCCACAGATCATTAAAGTTCTGTTCATCTTCTTTCTGTGCTTCAATTTGTATAGTTTCTACTACTAAGTGTTCAAGCTCAATGATCTTTTCTTCTATAGGGTTTAATATGTTCTTAAGACTATCCAGTGAATGTTTAATTATAGCTATTGTATTTCTCAGCTCTAGAAGTTCAATGTAGTCTTTTTTATAGATTCCATTTCTCCTCATTATGTATATGTTTTATTTAAATTATTTAATGTATTTGTAATAGCTGTCATCTTTGTGATATGGTTTGGATGTTTGTCCAACCGAAGTCTTATGTTGGCACGTAATCCCCAGTGTTAGAGATGGGGCCTGGTAAGAGGTGTTTGGGACATGGGGGAAGATACCTTATGGCCTAGTGCTGTCCTTGTGATAATGAGTGAGTTCTTGCAATATATGGTTGTTCAAAAGTGTGTGGCAACTCCCCACACCCTCTCTTTTGCTCGTGCTCTGGCCATGTGAGGTGCCTGCTCTTGCCTCACCTTCTATCATGAGTAAAAGCTCCCAGTGTCCTCCCCAGAAGAAAGTAGATGCCAATACCATGGTTGTATAGCCTGAAGAACCATAAGTCAACTAAACCTCTTTTTTAAATAAAACTACCCAGCCTGGTATTTCTAATAGCAATACAAGAATGGCATAACACACTTTATATGTTAATTCCATCAATGTTATTTCTGAATCTGATTTTTTTTTTTACTAATTTTCCCCAAGTTGTGCATTACATTTTTCAGATTCTTTTAATTTTTAATTGGCTGATGGACACTGTGAAACTTATCTAGTGTCCACATTTTATTGTCCTCTTTCAAGGGAGAACTTGTTTTGTCAGTTATTTTACTTGTGAATTAGCTCGATAATTTCATAGCTTTTTAAAAAACTTTGAATTGGATCTGGTGTCATTTTAATACTAGGACTATTTTAGTTTCACAACTAAGGTGGGATTGTTTGGGAGGTGAAGTCAGTTGTCCAAGGTCATGCAGCTAGGAAATAGCAGAGCCAAGATTGAAGCCCAGGTATGTCTTGACAAGAGCCTGTGTTCCTAACCAATATGATGTCCAGAGATAAAGCTACTGAAGGGCTTGGTTGATGGCATGGGCAGGGCCTGCTGGAGTTCAGACAGGTCATCAATTTGATCTAGGATGGTTAGAGAAGACCTTTCTGGAAGGAGAGTACTTGATCTGACCCTTAATGGCAGGTGGAATTCAAACAGGCAGGGAAGACAGTACAGAATTTTCTTTTCAGGGACTATTCCAGAAGCACATATATAGAAACAGCAATGCTTGAGACAGAATTGTTCTTATGACAGTGAGTTGTCAAGGGGGGTCAGGTTGAACAGAATGGAAATAAGGCACAAAAAGTAGCAATGAGGGCTAATTCTGTCACTGTCTAGTGATGACAAGTGGGCACAGCCAGTTTGGGGAAGCTTTATGCTAGTTCTAGATTCACCCGGACCCACATGGCAACTTCACAAAGCTTTACTGGACAAACCTGAAGAATATAGAGCCACCTAACCTCTTACCCAAACTGGATTCACATTCAGTGGCTAATGGGAAATCCATAATATACCATTTCTAGTCTAGTCTTTTGTAAAGCAAAAAAAAAAAAAAAAAAAAATTCTTTGTAAATACAGCACTTATGCAAATGTGGTATTACTATCAGATACCAAATGTGCATGGCCATCTGCTATGTTGTCAGAGCTGAGCTCAGAAATCTCTCCACTCTAAAGCTCTACATAAAGCCTTCCAATATCTATCAGATTATGTAATCAACAGATTTTAAGAAGGCTAGGGATCCATTCTATGACCAGTGAACAAAAATCCATCTGGACATAATGATTATTAATGGATTTTCAATTAATTAATGGAGATCTGAGCTTAGACTTTGCACACCAATTCTGCTCAGCCATCTGCTCAATATGCATTGTCATAGCCTGGGAACTACCTCTGGCTTTCCCCATATACTCAGAGCCTAAGAGTTGGAACCACAGATTCACCCATTCATGCATTCACTCAATCAACCAACAGCAAATATCTATTGAGTCTCTATTATGTGCCAGATACAGCTCTAGGAGTTAAGGATACAATTATGAACACAACAGACAAGTTCCTGCCTTCGTAGATCTTACATTTCAGTGGAGGGAAATAGCAGCAAATTGATCTAAAATGTAACATCAGGTAGTGACAGTGCATAAAAAACTAAAGCATGGTAGAGAAATAGAGAGTGACTAGGATGTTACCCCAGATAGACTAGGCACAGAAGGCCTTTCTGATGAAATGACTTCTAAGCAGAGACCTGTAGGAAGCAAGGAAGTGAACGTTGAATGTGTCTGGAAGAGTGTGCTGTGAGCAGGAGGAACATAAATGCAAAGTAGAAGCTTACCTGGCACATTCAAAAAAAGAGCAAAGAGAACATTGTGTTTGGGGCATAGTGAGAAGGGAGGAAAGTCGGAGGAGATTAAGTCAGAAAAACAGGCAACCACCTGGTTATACAGACCCTTCTAAGGAGCTTGTCTTTTACTCTGAGTGAGAAAGATACTAAAGGGTATGAGCAATGAAGTAAAATGTTACACCAAAGGGTCTGATCCAAGTTTTTTGATTAAGGTATTTTTTAAACTTCCTCAAGTTATTCTAATCTGTGTGTTATCAGCTGAGAATCATTGCTTAGCAAGATTACGATGTATGCATTTTGAGAAGAGATTTGGAGCAAAGGAAGCAGAGGTGGAAACAGGAACACCAGTTAGGAAGCCAATGCCATAATTCAGGCAAAAAGTTCATGATAGCTTGGATGAGGGTGATTTGAGAATGAGAAGTATGAGGGAATCTAAGTGTCCCTGCCAATATTTTGGCTGCTGCAAAGATGGTGAGGTGTCTAGTGCTCTGCCCCTTTGAATTCCTTCTCTCAATAGCTGGATGAGCTGAGTTCTCACCCCGTCCCTCAACTCAACAAGGCCAGAAAATCATTACCAAATAATACGGAGTATTCTGGTAGTCCTGGTTAAACATGTCAGATACTTCAGCATAAAATCTTATTCTAATCTGATGACAAAGTTCTAGAAACTCAACTAAAGCTCTCAGATCAAACAGTGATCTGTCTGGTGTCTGCTTAGCAAGGTTCTCCAGCTCTAGCTCCTTCCTTGCCTGTCCTTCCCTAAAGTCTAATTTATATACTGTCCACTATTTATTGAGCACTCAAGCCTGAGCTATGTACTGTTCTAATCACCTTATCTTAACTAACTCACCACTAAAACCCTAGGAGGTAACTGCTATAATTATGCCTGTTATAAGATGATGTAATTGAGAAGGAGAGAGTTTAAATAACTTACCCAAAGCCACATTTTGTTTCTAGACTAGAATTTAAATCTAGGTCTGTATGACTACAAAGACTGTGGTTTTAACCATTCAACCATGGTTTCCAGTTCTAGACAGTGACCTTAGGACGGACCTGGAAAATGCTAACAAATACCTTGACCTTACTGCCTCTCTGAATCTCTGCCCCATGTCTGCCTTTCCACATGGGCAATGTACCTCTACTTCAACTGTCCTCAACTCCAAGCCTGTTAAGTGTATGCAGGATACCAGCTTTAATGAAGGGACTATATCTGGTTTCTGGGTGCCGGCATTTTGGAATGAGGATAAATATGACTATGACCCTCCCCTCTCCCAGGGCAGTATACGGTCTTGCAGAACAGTGAAGTTTGAGTGTCTCAGTTGAGCATTTTCTTTCCTTTCAGTGGCATTTTTTCTTGATCCCTTGGGGTGTTCAGTGTGCTTGTACCTCTGAAAAGCCAGCAGAATCATTCAGAAAGGACAATGCCTCTTCCTCTTTCTAGGGCTAAATTTTATACTCTGGAGAATGTGAATTTCTAAAGGTCTTGACAAAGCCAAAACCCTATCAGCACCTTCCATCTTTCAGCATCTCTGACAAGTGGAAAATACTTTCCCCAATGTTCACCCTTCACCTCCCACAGTTTGATTATACAAAGTCTGTCTACTACCTTAGAAAGGTAGGAGAATGTTAGAATAATAATTCTGGTTTTTATGGCTGGTTCTGGGGAAAAGAGATTCTAGTTTCTATGACCCACCTTCAGGAACAGGAATTCAGGTGTCTATGACTTGCTTCAGGGGAGAATGAGGGGGAAGAGACAAGAGGGCAAGAGACAGTCAGAGAGATCTTTACATATTAACTATGCATTATATGGTGGTTAATCCGTTTTGCAGCTGATAAAATGCATTTGAAGAGGGAGCTCCTTACAGTCCTCCAAGTGCCTAGGATTGAAAAATAATCTTGGGTAGTTCCAGAACTAGCTGAGTACGTGAACACATAGAATGCTGGGAAATGCAAGCTGAGCACCATCAAATGATTTATTGAAAACAGCCCTAGAGACAAATTAAAAATTGTTCATATAAAATATGAGCAAGGAAAAGTGATTGGAATATAAACTATTACGAAAACTGGGAGAGGATCTAATTTGTATCTGATATGCAGCATTAAAATGTGATTTATAAATGGATTTTGTAAAGCCCTAAGTTTACTGCTACCGTAAATATATGGAGAAATAATCCATTTTTTTCTGCATAAGAAAGAGTGCTCATATGGAAGGGTCACTGTGGTGTTTGTTCAAAAAGCTGCTCTGTGCTTTTTGTTAACGAGTAACGGTTGGATTTTAAAAAATATTTTTACATCTTCTGTCAAAAATTCATGCATGTGTCGCAAACCTGATAAAAATCTTTAAGTGTCAAATGAAGTCTGTCACTGGGGTGCCACTTTCTTTGGAGGAGCCAATGCTGGTCTTGGCTGGTTCCTACTGCAGGTGATAGAGATTTGTGGGGTAAGATTCCGGGAACTGAGACCCTCTGGCTTTCCCTTTAGTAGTCAAAATCTGAGCACATTGGTTACGGGCTTTCCCTCTTCTGCTCTTTCATAAAAACAATCTCCAAGCATGTGGCTGGATGAAATGTGATCATTTTGTCATTGGCTGCTTTCTTTTCTTCTGTTACCTCAGGATTCAATGATTCTGGGGACCCTGGAAGATCATTTTCCCTGCAATGGTATATTGTCCCAGCACTTTTCAGGATTGTTTTCATCCTACTTTTCTCCACTCCCCCTCTTCCATACCCAAACTAGTAGTTAGTGTGGGCTTAATGAATGCAAATTCATTTCAGTATTTGCCTGAACTAAACAAAGCTAGGAAGACCTATATTTTAACTGACACTGTATTTATAGCAGCCATAAAGAATGACAGAGCAATACTGAATACTCTGGGAGATAAATTAGCATGGTATTTAAACAGATTTGAGAATCAGGCAGACCTGAGTTCTTATAGGAACCGCACTATTTTAATAGTCCAATTTAGCTTGTACAATTATGATGAAGATTAAGTAAGATAATGAATGTAAAATGTTCAGCACCTTCAGCACCATACCTTAAACAGTAATGATAGTGATTATTATTCTGAATAATGCCTTAAAGGTCAGCCTCAGAAATGTTTTGCAGCACTGAGCACCTACTGTGTGATTTAAAAACAAACAAACAAACAAAAAAAATACTCTCTTCTCAAGTTTGTCACAGACTACCAGTGGATATCACACTTATGTACACGATCTAGAGCACAAGATAGGTAGTGCCAAGTATTACACTATAGGGGTGGAAAGATATGATCATAAGGCTCATGGATGACATTCCTATAACAAAATACAAGTGAAAAATATAAAAGTATAACAATTATTTAGCCAGTTTTACGTGATATGGAAGTCTTCAGAATGAAGACCCAAAGATACAGGGAAAACTATCCATTTTTATGCTTAGGTTCAATGAAAAATGGACAGCTGTGTAGAAATATAATTGGGAAAAAATTATATGATCGAATGCTAGTAAACCAAGAGGTGAAACACAGCAAGGTCCATTTGTTCAGCTTCTTCTCGGTCTCTGGATTGAAACATTTCTTTCTCCTGTGTATGTGGCAAGACCTTTATGGAATAAGGGTCTTACAACCTATAATCAGACAAGGGTAGGTCAGAGAATTTCTTTATGGCCAGCTCTTAGAAAGGTAGGAGAATGTTAGAATAATAATTCTAGTTTTTTTTTTTTTTTTTTTTTTTTTATTTTGTTTTTGCTATTTTAATTATCTTTTCTTTTTTTTTTTTTTATTTTTTATTATACTTTAAGTTCTAGGGTACATGTGCATAACGTGCAGGTTTGTTACATATGTATACTTATGCCATGTTGGTGTGCTGCACCCATCAACTCGTCAGCACCCATCAATTCATCATTTATATCATGTATAACTCCCCAATGCAATCCCTCCCTCCTCCCCCCTCCCCCCTCCCCATGATAGACCCCAGTGTGTGATGTTCCCCTTCCCGAGTCCAAGTGATCTCATTGTTCAGTTCCCACCTATGAGTGAGAACATGCGGTGTTTGGTTTTCTCTTCTTGTGATAGTTTGCTAAGAATGATGGTTTCCAGCTGCATCCATGTCCCTACAAAGGACGCAAACTCATCCTTTTTTATGGCTGCATAGTATTCCATGGTGTATATGTGCCACATTTTCTTAATCCAGTCTGTCACAGATGGACATTTGGGTTGATTCCAAGTCTTTGCTATTGTGAATAGTGCCGCAATAAACATACGTGTACATGTGTCTTTGTAGTAGACTAATTTATAATCCTTTGGGTATATACCCAGTAGTGGGATGGCTGGGTCATATGGTACATCTAGTTCTAGATCCTTGAGGAATTGCCATACTCTTTTCCATAATGGTTGAACTAGTTTACAATCCCACCAACAGTGTAAAAGTGTTCCTATTTCTCCACATCCTCTCCAACACCTGTTGTTTCCTGACTTCTTAATGATTGCCATTCTAACTGGTGTGAGATGGTATCTCATTGTGGTTTTGATTTGCATTTCTCTGATGGCCAGTGATGATGAGCATTTTTTCATGTGTCTGTTGGCTGTATGAATATCTTCTTTTGAGAAATGTCTGTTCATATCCTTTCCCCACTTTTTGATGGGGTTGTTTGTTTTTTTCTCGTATATTTGTTTGAGTTCTTTGTAGATTCTGGATATTAGCCCTTTGTCAGATGAGTAGGTTGCAAAAATTTTCTCCCATTCTGTAGGTTGCCTGTTCACTCTGATGGTAGTTTCTTTTGCTGTGCAAAAGCTCTTTAGTTTAATTAGATCCCATTTGTCAATTATGGCTTTTGCTGCCGTTGCTTTTGGTGTTTTAGACATGAAGTCCTTGCCCATGCCTATGTCCTGAATGGTACTACCTAGATTTTCTTCTAGGGTTTTTATGGTATTAGGTCTAACATTTAAGTCTCTAATCCATCTTGAATTAATCTTCGTATAAGGGGTAAGGAAAGGATCCAGTTTCAGCTTTCTACTTATGGCTAGCCAATTTTCCCAGCACCATTTATTAAATAGGGAATCCTTTCCCCATTTCTTGTTTCTCTCAGGTTTGTCAAAGATCAGATGGCTGTAGATGTGCGGTATTATTTCTGAGGACTCTGTTCTGTTCCATTGGTCTATATCTCTGTTTTGGTACCAGTACCATGCTGTTTTGGTTACTGTAGCCTTGTAGTATAGTTTGAAGTCAGGTAGCGTGGCGCCTCCAGCTTTGTCCTTTTGACTTAGGATTGTCTTGGCAATGCGGGCTCTTTTTTGGTTCCATATGAACTTTAAAGCAGTTTTTTCCAATTCTGTGAAGAAACTCATTGGTAGCTTGATGGGGATGGCATTGAATCTATAAATAACCTTGGGCAGTATGGCCATTTTCACGATATTGATTCTTCCTATCCATGAGCATGGTATGTTCTTCCATTTGTTTGTGTCCTCTTTGATTTCACTGAGCAGTGGTTTGTAGTTCTCCTTGAAGAGGTCCTTGACATCCCTTGTAAGCTGGATTCCTAGGTATTTTATTCTCTTTGAAGCAATTGTGAATGGAAGTTCATTCCTGATTTGGCTCTCTGCTTGTCTGTTGCTGGTGTATAAGAATGCTTGTGATTTTTGCACATTAATTTTGTATCCTGAGACTTTGCTGAAGTTGCTTATCAGCTTAAGGAGATTTTGGGCTGAGACGATGGGGTTTTCTAAATATACAATCATGTCATCTGCAAACAGGGACAATTTGACTTCTTCTTTTCCTAACTGGATACCCTTGATTTCTTTCTCTTGCCTGATTGCCCTAGCCAGAACTTCCAACACTATGTTGAATAGGAGTGGTGAGAGAGGGCATCCCTGTCTTGTGCCAGTTTTCAAAGGGAATTTTTCCAGTTTTTGCCCATTCAGTATGATATTAGCTGTGGGTTTGTCATAAATAGCTCTTATTATTTTGAGGTACGTTCCATCAATACCGAATTTATTGAGCGTTTTTAGCATGAAGGGCTGTTGAATTTTGTCAAAAGCCTTTTCTGCATCTATTGAGACAATCATGTGGTTCTTGTCTTTGGTTCTGTTTATATGCTGGATTACGTTTATTGATTTGCGAATGTTGAACCAGCCTTGCATCCCAGGGATGAAGCCCACTTGATCATGGTGGATAAGCTTTTTGATGTGCTGCTGAATCCGGTTTGCCAGTATTTTATTGAGGATTTTTGCATCAATGTTCATCAGGGATATTGGTCTAAAATTCTCTTTTTTTGTTGTGTCTCTGCCAGGCTTTGGTATCAGGATGATGTTGGCCTCATAAAATGAGTTAGGGAGGATTCCCTCTTTTTCTATTGATTGGAATAGTTTCAGAAGGAATGGTACCAGCTCCTCCTTGTACCTCTGGTAGAATTCAGCTGTGAATCCATCTGGTCCTGGAGTTTTTTTGGTGGGTAGGCTATTAATTGTTGCCTCAATTTCAGAGCCTGCTATTGGTCTATTCAGGGATTCAACTTCTTCCTGGTTTAGCCTTGGGAGAGTGTAAGTGTCCAGGAAATTATCCATTTCTTCTAGATTTTCTAGTTGATTTGCGTAGAGGCGTTTATAGTATTCTCTGATGGTAGTTTGTATTTCTGTGGGGTCAGTGGTGATATCCCCTTTATCATTTTTTATTGCATCTATTTGATTCCTCTCTCTTTTTTTCTTTATTAGCCTTGCTAGCGGTCTGTCAATTTTGTTGATCTTTTCAAAAAACCAACTCCTGGATTCATTGATTTTTTGGAGGGTTTTTTGTGTCTCTATCTCCTTCAGTTCTGCTCTGATCTTAGTTATTTCTTGCCTTCTGCTAGCTTTTGAATGTGATTGCTCTTGCCTCTCTAGTTCTTTTAATTGTGATGTTAGAGTGTCAATTTTAGATCTTTCCTGCTTTCTCTTGTGGGCATTTAGTGCTATAAATTTCCCTCTACACACTGCTTTAAATGTGTCCCAGAGATTCTGGTATGTTGTATCTTTGTTCTCATTGGTTTCAAAGAACATCTTTATTTCCGCTTTCATTTCGTTATGTACCCAGTAGTCATTCAGGAGCAGGTTGTTCAGTTTCCATGTAGTTGAGCGGTTTTGATTGAGTTTCTTAGTCCTGAGTTCTAGTTTGATTGCACTGTGGTCTGAGAGACAGTTTGTTATAATTTCTGTTCTTTTACATTTGCTGAGGAGTGCTTTACTTCCAATTATGTGGTCAATTTTGGAATAAGTGCGATGTGGTGCTGAGAAGAATGTATATTCTGTTGATTTGGGGTGGAGAGTTCTATAGATGTCTATTAGGTCCGCTTGGTGCAGAGATGAGTTCAATTCCTGGATATCCTTGTTAACTTTCTGTCTCGTTGATCTGTCTAATGTTGACAGCGGAGTGTTGAAGTCCCCCATTATTATTGTATGGGAGTCTAAGTCTCTTTGTAAGTCTCTAAGGACTTGCTTTATGAATCTGGGTGCTCCTGTATTGGGTGCATATATATTTAGGAGAGTTAGCTCTTCCTGTTGAATTGATCCCTTTACCATTATGTAATGGCCTTCTTTGTCTCTTTTGATCTTTGATGGTTTAAAGTCTGTTTTATCAGAGACTAGGATTGCAACCCCTGCTTTTTTTTGTTCTCCATTTGCTTGGTAGATCTTCCTCCATCCCTTTATTTTGAGCCTATGTATGTCTCTGCATGTGAGATGGGTCTCCTGAATACAGCAGACTGATGGGTCTTGACTCTTTATCCAGTTTGCCAGTCTGTGTCTTTTAATTGGAGCATTTAGTCCATTAACATTTAAGGTTAATATTGTTATGTGTGAACTTGATCCTGCCATTATGATATTAACTGGTGATTTTGCTCGTTAGTTGATGCAGTTTCTTCCTAGCCTCGATGGTCTTTACATTTTGCCAAGTTTTTGCGATGGCTGGTACCGGTTGTTCCTTTCCATGTTTAGGGCTTCCTTCAGGGTCTCTTGTAAGGCAGGCCTGGTGGTGACAAAATCTCTAAGCATTTGCTTATCTGTAAAGGATTTTATTTCTCCTTCACTTATGAAACTTAGTTTGGCTGGATATGAAATTCTGGGTTGAAAATTCTTTTCTTTAAGAACGTTGAATATTGGCCCCCACTCTCTTCTGGCTTGTAGAGTTTCTGCCGAGAGATCTGCTGTTAGTCTGATGGGCTTCCCTTTGTGGGTGACCCGACCTTTCTCTCTGGCTGCCCTTAAGATTTTTTCCTTCATTTCAACTTTGGTGAATCTGGCAATTATGTGTCTTGGAGTTGCTCTTCTCGAGGAGTATCTTTGTGGCGTTCTCTGTATTTCCTGAATTTGAATGTTGGCCTGCCCTACTAGGTTGGGGAAGTTCTCCTGGATGATATCCTGAAGAGTGTTTTCCAACTTGGTTCCATTTTCCCCCTCACTTTCAGGCACCCCAATCAGACGTAGATTTGGTCTTTTTACGTAATCCCATACTTCTTGCAGGCTTTGCTCATTTCTTTTTCTTCTTTTTTCTTTTGGTTTCTCTTCTCGCTTCATTTCATTCATTTGATCTTCAATCGCTGATACTCTTTCTTCCAGTTGATCGAGTCGGTTACTGAAGCTTGTGCATTTGTCACGTATTTCTCGTGTCATGGTTTTCATCTCTGTCATTTCGTTTATGATCTTCTCTGCATTAATGAGTCTAGCTGTCAATTCTTCCACTCTTTTTTCAAGGTTTTTAGTTTCTTTGCGCTGGGTACGTAATTCCTCCTTTAGCTCTGATAAGTTTGATGGACTGAAGCCTTCTTCTCTCCTCTCGTCCAAGTCATTCTCTGACCAGCTTTGATCCGTTGCTGGTGATGGGCTGCGCTCCTTTGCAGGGGGAGATGCGCTCTTATTTTTTGAATTTCCAGCTTTTCTGCCCTGCTTCTTCCCCATCTTTGTGGTTTTATCTGTCTCTGGTCTTTGATGGTGGTGACGAACTGATGGGGTTTTGGTATAGGTGTCCTTCCTGTTTGATAGTTTTCCTTCTGACAGTCAGAAGGACTCTCTGTTGGTCTGTTGGAGATTGCTTGAGGTCCACTCCAGACCCTGTTTGCCTGGGTATCAGCAGCAGAGGTTGCCGAAGATAGAATATTGCTGAACAGCGAGTGTACCTGTCTGATTCTTCCTTTGGAAGTGTCCTCTCAGGGGTGTACTCCACCCTGTGAGGTGTGGGGTGTCAGACTGCCCCTGGTGGGGGATTTCTCCCAGCTAGGCTACTCAGGGGTCAGGGACACACCTGAGCAGGCAGTCTGTCCGTTCTCAGATCTCAACCTCTGCGTTGGGAGATCCGCGGCTCTCCCCAAAGCTGTCAGACAGAGTCGTTCGCGTCTGCACCGGCTCCCGCTACTTCCCCTGTTGGTCTTCAGCTGTGCGCTGTCCCCAGAGGTGGAGACTACAGAGACAGGCAGGCTTCCTTGAGCTGCTGTGAGCTCCACCCAGTTCGAGCTTCCCAGCGGCTTTGTTTACCTACTTAAGCCTCAGCAATGGCGGGCGCCCCTCCCCCAGCCTCGCTGCTGCCTTGCGGATAGATCGCGGCAGACTGCTGTGTTAGCAGTGAGGGAGGCTTCGTGGGCGTGGGACCCTCCCGGCCAGGTGTGGGATATATTCTCCTGGAATGCCTGTATGCTTACAGCGCAGTATTGGGGTGGGAGTTACCCGATTTTCCAGGTGTTGTGTGTCTCAGTTCCCCTGGCTAGGAAAACGGATCCCCTTCCCCCTTGCGCTTCCAGGTGAGGCGATGCCTCGCCCTGCTTCAGCTCTCGCTGGTCAAGCTGCAGCAGCTGACCAGCACCGATTGTCCGGCACTCCCTAGTGAGATGACCCCAGTACCTCAGTTGAAAATGCAGAAATCACCGGTCTTCTGTGTCGCTCGCGCTGGGAGTTGGAGACTGGAGTTGTTCCTATTCGGCCATCTTAATAATTCTAGTTTTTATGGCTGGCTTTGGGGAAAATTGATTCTAGTTTCTATGACCCACCTTCGGAAACAGAAATTCAGGTGTCTATGACTTGCTTCAGGGCAGAATGAGGGGCAAGAGACAAGAGGACAAGAGACAGTCAGAGAGATCTTTGTTCTGAGACTGCTTTTGAGGCCTTCCAACGTCCTTTAATGCAAAATATTCAGCATGCCAAAGTGCCATACTTTGGGGTATGGTTTTCTAGGTCCCAAAATACAGTAGTCTCCTCCATCTGCAGTTTCACTCTAAGTGGGTTAGTCACCCACAGTTGCCTGCAGTCTGGAAATATTAAATGGAGAATTCTAGAAATAAACAATTCATGAGTTTTGAGTTGTACAACATTCTGAGTAACATTATGAAATCTCACACTGTTCTGCTCTGTCCTGCCTGGGATGTGAAGCGTCCCATCATCCAGCAGATGCTTGCTGTAGATGCTACCTGCCCATCAGTCACTTAATAGGTTTCGTGATTATCACACTGAGTGTGCAGGTATCACAGTACTTGTGTTGAAGTAACCCTTATTGTACTTCATAAGGGCCCTGAAGTGCAAAAGGAGTGATGCTAGCCATTTGGGTATGCCAAAGAGAAGCCATAAAGTCTTTCCTTTAAGTGAAAAGGTGAAATTTCTCAACTTAATAAATAAAGAAAAAATATATACACTGAGGTTGCTCAGATTTATGGTAAGAACAAATATTCTGTCCATGAAATTATGAAGAAGGAAAAATAAATTTGTGTTAGTTTTGCTGTGTCACCCTAAACTTGGAAAGTTACTGCCATAGCGCATGATAAGTGCTTAGTTCAGGTGGAAAAGACATTTGTAGGTGGAAGGCATGAACAGAAGCATGTTCTGATTGACAGCAACGTGTTGCACCAGAAAGCATTGAGCTTATATGAAGACTCCAGCAAGGGATTTCCCAAAACTAGTGACACCAAGCCATTTACTGCAAGTAAGGGATGGTTACACAAATTCAGGAATAGATTTGGCCCGAAAAAGACATAATTTACTGGAGAGGCTGCATCTGCCAACAAAGAAACTGCTGCCACATTTGGCTGAGTTGAAGAAGATGATTAAGGAGAAAGGATACCATGCAAAGCAAGGTTTCAATTGCGATGAAGATGCCCAACAGCACTTACATTCATAAAAGTGCAAAGGAGGCACCAGGGCATAAAACATAGAAAGGTAAATTAACTCTGGTACTGAATGGCAACACATATATAGAGATCAGTATTATCCATGGATTCAGACAACCACTGGAGGTATTAGAACGTATCCCTTGTGGATAAGCGGGGACTACTCTATATGAAGAAGTCACAGAAAGAGCTGAAAAGAGAGGGTAAAGGAGGGGAAGGAAAGGGCAGGAAGGGAAGAGTAAAGGCAGCCAGCACCACTTACCAGAGAAAAAAATTCACGGAAGAGGCAACAATAGACCTCAACCTTGAAGGACGAATAATTGTCTTAGATACTTTTTGGAACATCAAATAACTGATGTCATAAATAATTTGGCTCTAGACTATATCTTATCTATTGTTATATGCTCTCATAGTACCCAGCACAAAGAAGTTGTATTATCTTATTTGTGGAATGAATGAAAACAGGTTTTAGAGATTTGTGAGTAGAGAGAAGGGAATTGCATGATGTGAATGGTTATTTTGGATAGGTATAGTGATGAGAGGGAGGAATTTCTTCCAATTTTACCTAGCATTCAGATGCACACAACTCCCTCTCATCTGCCCAGGCATTCAGGACCCCTGGTAGTTCTCAACCTGATTACTCCAAGATATATCCACTTCCCATGGAGATTCACTCATTTTGCTCACCACTCCTCATGACCCTGTTTTTCAGAAATACAGTGACCTGAATAATGATCATTAATGGCTCAAGTATCACTTTTGTTCCTCAAAGGTATTGGGATTTTCCCTTGCAATGTTTTGTAGGATTCCATCACATATTCTGAAGTCAAAGCTATGGTTGTCCATATGCTTAAGCATATTCTGTTGAAGAACAATGTCATGGAATTCAAATAGCCATGTCTCTCTTCTCTATCAAATGCCAAATCATGACATTTATCAGCATTGTTGGTTGCTCCTCTTGTTAGAATTACAGGCTTTGGAAAGTGACCTAGAGATCATCTAGCATTCAAACGTATCTTCCTCATTTTACGTAAAAAGAAACTGAGGCTCAAAAAGAAAAATGCTTTTTGCCCAGTCATAAGAAGTCATGACAGGACTGAAGCCAGCACTCATCTATTTCTCATCCCCTTTTTTTCTTCTTGTCTCATGTAATTGGGGTTACTTACATTTTTTCATTCCTCTTGTTAATTCATACTTTTGCCCTAAAGCATTTTTTCATTCCTCTTGTTAATTCATACTTTTGCCCTAAAGCAATGCTCACCTGTACCACTGGAATACATCCAGACAAAATAATCAATTCTAACATGTTAGTAATGCTATCTGATACTTAGCTCTCCAGTGTGAGAATCTTAATGGCCTCCAAAGCTTGGCTACTGTGGATGTGAATGATCATTGAAGGCCCCCTACTTGCCAAGAGGGCTTCAGAAAATTATTCTCTGGAGATCAGTATAGTTAGCAAACTTGCAAGTACCTGGGTTCAAGATTTAGCTATGAAACTTAATCTCTAAATGACTGTAGGCAAGTTAGTTAACTTCTCAATGCTCCAGTTTCCTTATCTATAAGGTGAAGATGATAAAAATTTATTCAGAGGATTGTCTTGAGAATTAAATATAATAATGTGTGTAAAGAACTCAACAGATGGAGAGGAAGCCTCATCTGTACCTAATATAGATAATTTAGATGATGAGATTTTGATCTTTCAACTGATGAGATTTAGATGAGATTTTGGATTTTGAGCTGATGAGTTGATAAAATTTAGATTTAGATGATGAGACACCAGGATGATGCTATGATGGGATGAAACTCGTAGGAACATGGTGAATGCATTTTGCACTTAGAAGGGATGTAAGTCATTGGTGGCCAGAGGGAGGACTGTGGTTGGCAAAATTCGAAGATGGTCTCCAATATTTCTACGACTTGCTATATAATCCCTCTCCTTGAGTGTGGGCAGAATCTGTGAATATGATGGATGTCACAACTGTGATTAGGTTATGTTATATGGTAAAGATGAAAAAAAAATCTTTGTAGATATGTTAAAGTCACCAATCAGTTTGACTTTGAGTTACTCAAAAGAGAAATTATTGTGGGTGGGTCTGATCTAATCAGACGAGCCTTTTACAAGAGAGTATAGAAATCAGAGACAGAAGAAATTTCTCTCTTGCCTCCCATGCTTCCCAGCAGACTTGACCTTTCATGACTTTTTAAAAGTGTCTCTGGTGTCCAAGTATCCAGCCCTGCTCTGTCTGAACTCTACTTGGAGGTTGTAGCTTTCTCCAAGCAGCTCTGTCCCTGTAGCCACAGCTACTCAAAGGGTTGATGCTAAATATTTTATTTTGGAAGACTGTTCTTTACCTTTCCTACAGTAAGGCGTTAGAGTCCCTCTAGCTATCCTAGCATTAAGCAGCTCTAATTAAGTACCTTGGAGACAAGATGTCATCCTCTACTCAGCGACTTTCAGTGCCATTGTTGACAATTTCATAACAGGTATGTCATGGAGGAGTGAGAACTCCTAAGGGTGCTGTCCTATTATTTCAGTACCTACTCCCTAGTGTCTCAAAGTAAGTATGACACAGTATGGGCCATATCTTACTCTTAGTGTTTTCAGGAGCCTGTATGGCCTTAGGCTGAAGCTAGTGGTTGGATCTTCTCCATCCGATTCAGAAGACACAGACTGAAGGCATGATATAGGCAGCACTGCAGACTATATAGAGTTCTGACTTCTCAATGGGCCTCAGAGCTCAACAAGCAGGCTTATTACTGAAAATAAAGAAATTCAGGCTTACTCAATTAGGATAACTAACTTAATCAAGTGGCAGAGCCAGGTCAGTCAGACTCTAAACCCCATGTGTTTAACTATATAATCATCATAGTGTGCAACCTGCTTTTTGGGGTTATAGAAACTTTGGCTCAGGAATTTGGACATTTAATTCCTGCTAGTAACTACATCATTAATTTACTATGCATTTATGCACATTTTGGGGAAGTTTTGTCACTCTGAATCTCAATTTTCCCATAAGTAAAAATATGGGGAAGGAGGGGACTGCTATGTAAGATGACCTTCAAGGGGAAATTCCAGCTCTGCTATTCAAATATTTTATCATATATACATTGGGTCTTCTAGTTTTCCTGCCTATATTGGAGTATTGTGCTTTGTTATTGTAACTGCTCAAGGACTCAAGGTTATTAC
Organism: Rhinopithecus roxellana; assembly: GCF_007565055.1. Classification (NCBI taxonomy): domain Eukaryota; kingdom Metazoa; phylum Chordata; class Mammalia; order Primates; family Cercopithecidae; genus Rhinopithecus; species Rhinopithecus roxellana. Next base: position 111,280,214 of record NC_044555.1, on the reverse strand, counting down.
TAATTTTGCTCTGTAGAATATGCTAATGAGACGGTGGAAATTGATGGTTTATCTCAGGTTATGATGTATTATTTCTTGTTCAATCAATACGTATTTGCTTAGTGACTATTCTGTCCAAAACAATAGATTTAGTGTTGTGAGCAATTCAGAGTAGAGGAAATATCACCTGCCCTCCTAAAACTCAGTACCAATCAGGATATGAGAGTCAACTTTATATCTACATTCTAAGGCAGCAACATACAAGAACCATAGGATAAATAATAAGGAAATCAGCTGGGGCAGTGGCCAATGCCTTGGTGGCTTAAGATGCTTAAGGTCTGGATTCTAGACACACCTTAAGTTATCAATTTACTGTATTGTTATTGCAGGACACTTCTCAGTGGACTTCATTTTCTTTCTTTCTTTCTTTCTTTCTTTCTTTCTTTCTTTCTTTCTTTCTTTCTTTCTTTCTTTCTTTCTTTCTTTCTTTCTTTTTTCTTTCTTTCTTTTTGAGAGATAAGGTCCTTCTCTGTCACTGAGACTAGAGTGCAGTAGCTGGATCATATCCAACTGCAGCCTCAAACTCCTGGGTTTGAGTGATTTTCCCACCTCAACCTCCCAAGTAGCTGGGACTACAGACACACATCACCACATCCAGCTAATTTTTGTATTTTTGTAAGGATGATGTCTCGCTGTGTTGCCCAGGCTGGTCTTGAACACCTGGCCTTAAGTGATTCTCTTGCCTTGAACTCAAAATTGTTGGGATTACAAGAGTCAGCCACCACCCCCAGCCCAAGGGCCTGATTTTCTAAACAGTGAGAAGCTTGGGCCAGATAATATTTGAAGGAATTTTCAGTGTTGCCATTATGGGATTCTAGAAGATGAGATAAATCATTGTCTTAGTCAGTTCAGGCTGCTAAAACAAAGTACCATAAACTGGGGAGCTTATAAATAACATAAATTTATTTCTCACAGTTCTGGAGGTTGAAAGTCTGAGATCAGGGTGCCAACACTGTCAGATTCTGGGGTGGGCTCTCTTCCAGGATGCAGAGAGGCAACTTTTCCTTGTATCCTCCTCACATGGCAGAAAGAGAGCAAGCTAGTTCTCTGGCCTCTTATTATGAGGGCACTAATCTCATTCATAAGGGACCCACCCCACCCTCATGAACTAAATACCTCTCATTTGGCCTTACCTTCAAAGATGATCAAATTGGAATTAGGGTTAGACACATGAATTTTAGGGGTACACAAACATTCAGCTTATTGCAAAAGTTTTTGGCGAAGAATGGAAAAAATTTATTGAATCCAGCATTGTATTCTCAACATTGTTACTGCGCATAAGGGTAGATGGAGCAAGTGGGAGTTATATTAGGCTATAACAGATGGAAAGAATATCAATAAATGGTAATAATGAGTGAAAGAACTGCATTTCAATTTAGATGACAGCATGAGTACAGAGATGGTAAATGGAGCATTTGGCCATTTTAAATTCGTTGGAGTGAAGGAGTTCCTTTGGAGATGAACACTATACAAAGTTTTAAAGGAAGTCAGGGACAAGATTGTGAAGGACCTTGACTGCCAAAATAAGTAATTGACTTTTACTTTACTAAAGGTACTGAGAACCACAGTAGGTGTTGGTTGGATGGTTGGTTGGTTGGTTGGTTGGTTGGATGGTTGGTTTTAAGTAGGGCAGTGGTATGATGAAAGTGGTATTTAGGAAAGAAGGCACTGATAGTTGTGTGGAGGATAAAATAAATGAAGATAAGGCTAGAGGCAGAGGTACCAATAGTCAATATGAGCAATTATGAGATGCTGTTATACGGCAGGGGCAGTGAAGATGAAGATAAAAGAATGGAGTACTTTTTAGAGTCACTGTGAAGGGAGACTTCACAAGATCTGAAGAATGACTGGGTAAGGAGAATGAGGAAAATAAATAAAGCAAAAAAAAATGCAGAATTTATCTTAGTGGCACCTGGAAAATGAATATTTCACAGAAAGAAAGAGAAGTCTAGGGAAATAACAGACCTGAAGGCACAGGGAAGTATATTTTGAGACTCACTAACTTTGAGGGCTAGCAATACATCCATACCCAACAAGCAATCCAGAATGTTGAACAGAGGCTTGTGAGTGAGGTATAAGCTAGAACTGAAGATGGAGGGTTTACTAATGGATAGATAGTGATTAAAAGCATGATGATAGCTGAAACACTTGACAGAGAGTGTGTAGGTATAAAAAAGAAGACTAAAGATAGAAATGTGGGTAAATGACCAAATTTAAGGGCAGAAAAAGACTGGTTTCCTCTTCTTTGGTCTTCCACATACACCCTGGCCCTCTCTTTACTGGCTTTTTATTCTCTGCCGACAGACATGTTCCAATCATCCACATTTTAGAGGTAACCTCCTTCTTGACTCTTGCCTTCTCCCATTTCCTTTCTCTTTCATCTAGATACATCTCAGGCTTTCTACATGACTTTTAATTCTCAGCCTCCTGCATTATGGACTTCTGATCTAAAAATCTTCTAGAAACAATTCTCACTGAGATCCCCAATGATCTCATGTTACCAATTGATGCTATTTTGTCTCAGTTCTATCCTCCTCAACCTCTGAATAGTTTGATGCTGTTGATCCTCTACCGTTTCTTGAAACATGCTCTTGCCTTACATTTTGATTTCTTCTATTCTGCTCAGCATTATTTCAAATAATCTACGAACATTGAGTGAGAAAGAGAGGTGGTAATGAGGAGATATGTCAAGTGTAACCATGTGAGAAAATTGCAGCTGTAAGATAGAAGACCAAAACTAAAGTAAAAGAAAGATCCTTATTTTCAATATATTTTTAATTGTAGGCTTGGAAGTGTGACAGTAAACTTTGCGCTTGACTGCACCTAAAAATATATAGATACATCATTCATGGACGCAATTGACTCCTTTCTGTATTTTACCCCAGTGAATACTAAGTGACTGCCTACCTTTTCTCCTATCATTCAAATTGGCAGGTGGAAAGATTTGAAATCACAGGCAAGAGACATGAACAGTCTCTCCAAGAAGAGCAGAGTGAATTTACCGTTGTTTTCCGCAGCTTATTTTGTCTGTTTTCTGAGAAGATATGTTAAAGGAGCGAGTCACCAACTACTAATTTTCTTATGACCAAAAGTATAAGGGCATGGAGGTAGAGGATTATTTCTGGACAAATAAGAGGCGTCTGTTCTTCCGAGAAAAAGAGGTGAGTACGGGTGTGGAAGCAAATTTATAAGAGACAGAAGTTGAGAGTAGCTAGTCAGAAAAGGCTTTATTTTCTCAGGGAAAGAAAAGGCAAGGTCACATGTTAAGAGGGATTGAGGGCAGACAGGGGGCATCTGGTTCAACATGGTAGGCTGGGCATCTGGAAAGCCCATGAAAATGAGAGTAAAATATTAAATAGGTATGAATATTCAACACCAACAAGACTAGAAAAAGGACCATCAGTGGATAAGAAATAACAACAAATTTCTGGAAGAAAGCAGATAAAAAAAAAGTGGCAGCTGTTGTAGTACAGAGGAAAACACAGCTTAGAATTTATGCAGAGGCAGCTGCAGCTTAGGTAGGAACTTATCTGTTTGCCAATATCATAGAAATGGTCTGGACTGGGAGATGTCAAGGGACCCCTGCCTAATGGCAGCTCTCTGCTCACTTACCAAAGGCAAAGCTAGCCAGGCGATAAGCCCCAAATCCCATATGCCTAGAGTTTCCAGTCAGTTTTTCTATTACTTTTTTAATATTAATGCAAAACCAAAGGTCAATGGGTGTTGAGAAAAGCATGCAATATAAATAAGAACGACTAAATATGCACATTTTTAAAGACTAACAATCAGATAATTCAAGAAACAGAAGATTTACAGGCTGTTATGGAAAAGGAATGGTCAGACAGCAAAAAAGCACTCTAAAAAATAAAGTAATTGTCAAAATATTGCATTTAATAAGAAGATTAGAAGAGAAACTTGATACAGTTTCCCAGAAAGTTGAATACAAAAGAACAAAAATGATAATAGCAATGTCCACCATTTAATATAATGCTTGCTCTGAGGCAGGCAGTTCTCAGGACCCATCTGGGTTCACTGCTCAGGGTCTCTCAAAGCTGAAATCAAGTTGCTGGTCAGTTGGAATATAGTTAGGAAGCTCTAGGAATAATCTGCTTCCAATCTCATTCAGATAATGGGCAGAATTTCGTCCCTTGAGACTGTAGGACAGAAGTCTCCATTTTCTTTTTAGTTGTCAGCCTGGGATTATTATCACCTTCTAAGGATTGATCACATTTCTTGATCCATGCTCCCCTCAATCTCCAAAGCCAGAAAAGGCACATTGAATCCTTTTCATACTTTAAATTCTCCCTGACTTTCCTTTCTGCCACATCATTCTGTTTTTCTTTTTCTCTGCTTTTAAAAGTGCATGTGGTTATATTTGTCCCACCCACCAAATAATCCTGAATACGTATTTTTATCTTAACGTCAGCTGATTAGTAATCCGAATGACATCTTCAAAATCCCATTTGCCAAGTAACATAACACAATCACAAGTGTGATACCAGAGGGTAAAGATCAGGAGCTCTAGAGCACATACTCTGAGCTACTAAACTCTGAGATTTTAAAAAGTCAATCCACGTAAATAAATTCTGGTACATCCATAAAACAGACTATTACTCAGCAATAACAATGCATTTTTGATATGTGTAACAACATGGATCAATTTTTTTAAAAATTAGGCTAAACAAAAGTAGCCAGACACACGTTATGTAATCCCATTTATATGACTTTCTCAAGTCAAAGCGATCTATAGTAACATAAAGCAGATCAGTTGTTGACTGGAGCTGGAGGTGGGGAGAATAACTGCAAAGATGCATGAAAAAATTATGATCATAAAAATACATTATAGTTTGATTGTGCTGGTGGTTACCTGGGCATATACATTTTGTCAAAACTCATTAAAATGCACACAAAATAAGTGTATATTTTTGTAGCTGAATAATATTTCAACAAAATTGATTTTTAAAAATTACCACCAGGAGGTCCAACAGCTGACTAAATAGAATTCCACAATAAGAGAGTAGAGAAAATGGAAGAAAAGAAATTCTTCCTGAATAAAATAAATAATAATTTTCCAGAGTGGAAAGGACATAAGTCTTCAGATGAAAAGGGCCCATTTAGTGCTCAAAAATGAATGAAAAATGACTCCCCCTCACACAGACATTACTGAGAGATTTCAGAACTGCAAAGATAGAGAGAAAATCCTAAAGGCTTTCAGAGATAGAAAACTGGTCACCTATAAAAGAAGAAGAATCAGAATGCCATCAAACCTCCCGTCAACAACATTGAAAACTAAAATACAATGAAGACATATATACAAAATTCTATGGATAACTTGAATTTTATCTTATTGACACTATTAGTCAAACCTCACGGTAGAATAAATATTTTTTCAGATACATAACAACTCAGAAAGTATGCATTTCTGAAACTCATTTTAGAACATTCCTTGTAGATATAATTCATCAAAATAAGATAATAAATCATAAAAGAAGAAGACATTAGATCAACCCTAGAAAAATAGTAAAGGAGATTCCTAGGATAGCACTGTAGGCCTGAAACAAGACCAATTTATAAAGTCTGAGTTAGACTGAGTGGGCAGAAGTCTCCCTAGAAACAGAGGAAAACAAATGACCTACATAGGTGAGATCATATAACTGAAAAGTTGAATGTACTACTGTATTAGTCTGTTTCCACACTGCTATAAAGAACTAGAGAAGACTGGGTAATTTATAAAGAAAAGAGGTTTAATTGACTCAGAGGTCTGCATGGCTGAGGAGGAAACCTACAATCATGGTGGAAGGTGAAGGGGAAGAAAGGTACGTCTTACATGGTGGCAGGAAAGAAAGAGTGAGGGGGGAATTCCCAAATACTTTTAAATCATCAGATCTCGTGACAAGTCACTCACTACCATGAAAACAGCATGGGGAAAACCAGCCCCATGATCCAATCGCCTCCCACCAGGTCCCTCCCCCAACATGTGGGAATTACAGTTTGACATGAGATTTGGGTGTGGACACAGAGCCAAACCATATCAACTACTAAAGAGACTGAGGCAGTATAACTCCTAGGAACTCTCCACATTATTGGCCAGGGCTTTAAAATCGATGGTAGGGGAATCAAAATTGACCGGAAGAGGGACAACAGAGACAAAGGTAAAAGGTTTCAGATCAAAATAAGAGAGAAGAGAAAGCCAGGGATTCTCAGAAAGTCAGCCACTATATTTATGACTACTTCACCAAACAACATAAAATTAATCTAACACAGAAATGAGCAAAGCAAAGTTTATCAGAGCCAAATCTCATACAAAGTTATTATACGAAAAAAAGAAGCATAACATCCCAGAGATGATGAAAGCATGCCAGAAAGACATGCCCATAAAACAGATCAAAATCGTAACTTATTATTTTAAACAAGCTACAATATATTAAAAAATGAAACAATATGTGAAAGAACAATATATATCAGGATTTAAAATGCTCAGAAAGAAAGTGACAGAACTTATGAAAGAATTACAAATAAAAGAAAATAATCATTTGAAAAGCAAAGACTAACTAGGGGGAATAGAAGAATGACTAAACATGACAGTGCCTTTAAAAATAGAAGATAAAAAGAAACTTTTAATAAATAAAAAGGATTTTTTCCTTTTTTCCTTCTTTTTTCTTCTCTGCATGATTACAAGACAAAGCATAAACCTTAACTGCCTTGACAATATCAAAAGTGAAGAAACAAGCTGACACAGCTGGAGGAAGGGAGTGAGGAGGTAAGGGAAGGTTCAGGCCCCTCATCTTAGACAACAAAGTAGAAAGCCAAGAGATTTTGTTTTTGTTAATAGCTCAATAAATTGAATAGCTTAATCAAGCTATTTAAAGTTGCAGAGGTGATCAGGGAAGCCTTCCTTCTCACTGGAAGTCAAAAAGCTGCCTGAAGGTTCCTTCTGTCCTGCCTTTGCTCCAAATGCTCCAGTCTATCCAGGTGACGTAAATGCAGACAGCTAGGCTCTCCATCCTAGCACCTTTTTTTTTTTTTTTTGAGATGGAGTCTCACACTGTCGCTCAGGCTGGAGTGCAGTGGCCAGATCTCAGCTCACTGCAACCTTCACCTCCCAGGTTCAAGTGATTCTCCTGCCTCAGCGTCCTGAGTAGCTGGGACTACAGGTGCATGCCACCACACCCGGCTAATTTTTGTATTTTTAGTAGATATGAGGTTTCACCGTGTTGGCCAGGATGGTCTCAATCTCCTGACCTTGTGATCCACCCGCCTCGGCCTCCCAAAGTTCTGGGATTACAGGTGTGAGCCCCCACACCTGGTCACACTTTCCTTTAATTTGTTTATCTATTTTTTTATTGTTTAAATTTTTTCTGTAAGTTTTTGGGGTACAGGTGGTATTTGGTTACATGCGTAAATTCTTTAATGGTGATTTGTGAGATTTTGGTGCACCCATCACCCGAGCAGTATACACTGCACCATATTTGTAGTCTTTTATCTCTTGTCCACCTCCCACTCTTCCCCCCAAGTCCCCACAGTTCATTGTATCATTCTTATGCCTTTGTGTCCTCATAGCTGAGCTTCCACATATCGGTGAGAACACATGACATTTGGTTTTCCATTCCTGAGTTACTTCACTTAGAAAAATAGTCTCTAGTCTCATCCAGGTCACTGCAAATGCTGTTAATTAGTTCCTTTTTATGGCTGAGTAGTAGTCCCATTGTGTGTGTGTGTATATATCATATGTGTATATATATCATATATATGTATATAGATATATGTATATGATATATATCATATATTTATGTATATCATATATATATCTCACAGTTTCTTTATTCACTCATTGATTGATGGGCGTTTGGGTTGGTTTCACGATTTTACAATTATGAATTGTGAGGCTATAAACATGCACGTGCAAGGATCTTTTTCGAATAATAACTTCTTTTCCTCTAGGTAGATACCCAGTAGTGGGATTGCTGGATCAAATGGTAGTTCTACTTTTAGTTCTTTAAAAAATCTCCACACTGTTTTCCATAGTGGCTGTTCTAGTTTCCATTCCCACCTGCGGTGTGGAAGTGTTCCCTGATCAACGCATCCATGCCAACATCTACTGGTGTTTTTTTTTTATTTTTTTGATTATAGTTATTCTTGCAGGAGTAAGGTGGTATCACATTGTGGTTTTGATTTGCATTTCCCTGATCATTAGTGATGTTGAGCATTTTTTCATATGTTTGTTGGACATTTGTATATTTTCTTTTGAGAATTGTCTATTCATGTCCTTAACCCACTTTTTGACGGAATTGTTTGTTTTTTCTTACTGATTTGTTTGAGTTCATTGTAGATTCTGGATATTAGTCCTTTGTCAGATACATAGATTGTGAAGATTTTCTCTCATTCTGTGGGTTGTCTGTTTGCTCTGTTGACTGTTCCTTCTGCCATGCAAAAGCTCTTTAGTTTAATTAGGTCCCAGCTATTTATCTTTGTTTTTATTGCATTTGCTTTTGCATCCCAGCACTTTAGTCTTACAAAGAGTGATCCAAAGACAAAATATATATGATTGAGATTGATCCATGCAAGCAGCAGCATCCTAAGCCCAAATAACTTCTGACCAGGTTTCAGTCTGTTTCCTAACATAGGTCTACAGCCTCCCATTCAATCTGCAAGCACCCTGATATCCTGCCAATAAAGACCTGTATTGCTGCCGTTTAAGTTACCTAGAGAGATTTTTTATGTTAGTGGTGAGTGGAGATGAGGACAATGAAATAATCCAAATCTAGTACATTCCAGATTTCTTCTGGCCCTTCTCCAGGTTATTCAATTAAGAGAAGTTTGGCACTAAGAGAAGGGAAGAGAGTTTCCCAAGTCACACAGTAGATTAGCAACAGACATGCCAGTTTAATAGGTGAACCAAGGAAGGTTGACTGGGAGAGAGATGGTGACTGGAAAATGTTTTTGAGCTTTCTGCACAGAGGATGGCAAATGTTAGGCCACTCCCACGGTATGACATGAGAAGTGCTGAAAGTTCTCCTCCTTCCTAAATTACTTCCTTTCAACCTACTGAAAGGCCTGAACTCCTAACAGACTGAGGCTTTGGAGTGCTGCCAATCCCTGACCTAAGCCATTCAGCCAACCTGCCGGAACACAGTGATGACAAGAGGATGCTAATTACCAGAGATTTGTTTTCATATGCAGCATGAAACTTTCACATTATTGGAGGATTTGCATCAGTTAAATTATACAGATTCTCAATGATGACAGATCGTGCTTATTTTGATTGGGTTGTACTAATTACTTACTTCTTAATTAGCAGCAAAAATGGAAACCAGAATGAAGCAGGAAATACCTGAAGGAAGGTCAGGAGGAATTCCCTAGTTACATGAAGAATTGAGAAGAGGTAAGAAAGTACAGGTCAAAACAAGGGTGTAAGCCTCGAGAAGGGGTCTGCTCTCTGGCTGTCTTCAGGGATGGGACACAGGATGGACATCTGTCAGTTGAGTGTCCACTGTGTATCAAATCTTTTATATATGTGATCTTATTTAATTATTGTTATAATCCTATGGGGAGAAGGAGAAGGATTATTATTCCCAGTATCAAGATAAGGAAATTGAGGCTCAGAGAGGTCAAGTGACTTCCCAAGGTCAACAACAGGTCAGTGGTATGCCCAACTCCAAAGCCAATGCTACTTCTTATTTGCTATTGGTCGGGAAAGGGGTGGTGGGGGGTGGGGTATCTGGAAGGGGAATCCCAGTGTGAACCTAAAAGCCCTGAGGCTTGTTCTCATCCTAGTCTCTGACATGCAGAGAAAAAGAAGTGCTGAGTAAGGCTGAGTTTTTTATATTCATTTTAATATAAAATGTTTGACAAATATTAGATGCTGTGGAGAACAAAAAGCCATGGCAGGCCCTTTGAGAAATGTGGCTGTATTATCTACTTAGAAGAAGCCTCTCTCTGCACGTCAGAATTGCATTTCACTGAATAGGGTAGGGGAGAGAAAGCAAGTGCAGACTTTCCCTGTAAATTGTTCTTAGGCCTTTAAGATTCAGAGAAGATTGCTTGTTCTTGGGTTGGGCTAGGGAAGATGGATGGCCGTCACTGCACTCTGGCTGCCTTGCGTCCTGGCTGAGAGAGATTGCATGTCTTAGTATAGTGTCTGTCCATCTTATTTTTTTCCCAAAAGTGTTAGGCTTTGTATAGCTGAAAATACAGTAATCTCTCCACAGTCACAGCGTTATGTTCCCGACAGAGGAAGTGAATTCAGAATCTAATAGAGAAACACAATACATTGTTGCAGAAGAGCCCAACTCAAGGAGATTGGGAAGAGTGTGGCAGCAGGGCTCTAGGGCTTTCTCCCCATTCTGGTGATTTGAGGGCAGATATAGTGGTAGACTGTGAGCCTCATTAGTGCTGGGAGCCTACAGTACATGAATTTACTCACCTTTCCATGTCCAACAGTTAGCACATGGCCTTGACACATCACTGGCGATTAGTAAGTTTGTTGTATAGATGAAGGAATTCCTAGTCATCTTGTGCTACATACTAGATTATTAATTACTCAAAAACAGTGACACATCTTATTTGTCTTTGGATTTCCCATGCCTAGCATAGCATAGGTTGTGTTTTTAAGAAAATTATTTGTATAAATTTAAAGGGTACAAGTGCAATTTTGTTACATGGATCTATTTTGTAATCCTGAAGTCTGGGTGTTTAGGGTAACCATCACCAGCATAGGTTCTTGACAAATGCTAGATGAAAAAACATTCCGCCAGAAAATCTGAGGCCGTTCCACTCCTCAACTAAATCCATCCATGTCTATCACCTGAACCTTTCTGCCTGTGCTCTGGGACTCCACTTTGCTGTCCAGCGTTCTCTGATATGCTTTTCATTTAGTAGCTTCATAGAAGGCCAGACTTAACCCAGGACTGCCAGCCGTTGACAAGAAATAGAAAAGAGTTTTCCAAACCCAGAGTTTCATCAGTGAAGAAAAACTGAATTTGCTGAAAGTCTGTCTTTGCTATGCAAAGCAGACTTTCCAATTAGAGAAATGCATACTGGATAAGGAGGTACCTTTTGTCAACACTGAAGTGTACTCCCAACTTGATGCCTCTATTTGCATTTGATAGCCTGATTTACATGTTTGTGTGTGCTGTGCCATGTCCTTCAAAGGATGTTAGGGCTTCGGCTGGATGCTGTTACAACCTAAAAGCACTGGTAACATTTTTTAGCCACTGGTAACATTTTGCTGTGTGCAAACTAGGATTTTAAACAGGTATGTAGAATCAGTCTGGCCATGGGAAAATGTGTGGTTAACTCTGGTTTTTGGAAAGTTAGTCTCTGTACACCTCACTGTTTTGTCTGTTAAACATGATTAATAATATTTAAATCTTACATAACTTTTAAAATAATTTAATAAAATAGAAGATGTGACCATATTACTGAGCATTTTCCAAAGAAACAGAACACCACACACACACAGGTTAACTGTGGTTTTTGGTAAGTTAGTCTCTCTATACCTCACTGTTTTGTCTGTTAAACATGATTAATAATATTTAAATCTTACATAACTATTAAAATAATTTAATAAAATAGAAGATGTGACCGTATTACTGAGCATTTTCCAAAGAAACAGAACACCACACACACACAGGTTAACTGTGGTTTTTGGTAAGTTAGTCTCTCTATACCTCACTGTTTTGTCTGTTAAACATGATTAATAATATTTAAATCTTACATAACTATTAAAATAATTTAATAAAATAGAAGATGTGACCGTATTACTGAGCATTTTCCAAAGAAACAGAACACCACACACACACACACACACACACACACACACACACACACACACACACACACACACATTTATTTATTAAAAAGAACGGGCTCATACAATTATGGAGGTTGGCAAGGCCAAATATGTGGCTTAGACTGGCAGACTTGAGACCCAGGAAATTCAGTGATATAGATGAAGTCTGAAGACAGTCTGCTGGAGAATTCTCTCTTAGGGGGGATAAGGTTGGTCTATTTGTTCTATTTGGGACTTCATCTGATTGGATAAGACCCACTCACATTATGGTATGGAGGGCAATTTGTTTTACTGATTAAAATGTCAATCTAATCCAAAAACAGCCTCACAGAAACACCTAGAATAATGTTTGACCAAATATCTGGCCACCCCATGGCCCAGTCAAGTTGACACACAAAATTAACCAGTACAACAAGTTAGTCAATCTCTCTGAGCCTCCTATTCTTCATCTGTAAATGGGGAGAGCAACAATTTCCTCTCAAGTTTGGAGTGAAGATTTAATAAGAGAAAATATGTGAAAGAACTTAACACAAGGCCCAGGAGAAGGTAGATGTGTGTGTGCGTGCCATGTGCATATGTGTGCGTGCACATGAATGTGCGTTTAATGACCAGCTTCCTCTAAGGCTCAGGTGTAGGAGCCAGCTTTAGTAAAACAAAGAGTAGCAGGTGTCAGTAGCAGTTGTGGAACTGGTTTTCCAGAGCTGGCTGAGCAAGTTCAGTGCAAGACTTCTAAAAAAAAATCATTCCCTTTTTATCTCGCTGTGGAAAAAATAATTCCCTTTTAATCACCTTATGGAAATAAACTTGTGCATTAGCAGAACATCTCCTTACTGTCTATAGAACTCATTGCTTTAAAAAGAAGAGAATGAATAAATACATTCTCTTTTGTTTTCTAAGCAGTTTTTGGAGGACGGAAACGTTTTTGAGTGCTTTTCATGGGATGTTCATTTAATCTGCACATGCCTATGAGGTAGGTCCTATTGTTCTCATTTTGGAAATGAGTTAACCAAGGCTTGTATAAATCAGTGAGTTGCTCAAAGTCACACATAACTAGCAATTGTCAAAACCTGGATGTGAACTCCGGGCTATCTGACTTCAGAGCCTGGTTCAAAGTTGTGACATAATTCTGCCTTTCTCTACGAAAGCTTCCTGGATTCTCCTCCAGAAAAATTGGGCTTGGTGCCTCTGCTCTTTGGTCCAACAACACTTGCACCTCCTTCAGTCACAGCACTTGTTGCATGGTACTGTAATTTTCCACATATGTATCTCTGTCTTATTTACTCTTCTCTGAGCTCCTTGTGGGCAAGGACAGTATTCTGTTCACCAGTGACTCTCCAGGATTCTTGGTAAGTGTTCGTGCTTAGTTAATAAATTGATCCAGGTAAAATAAAAGCTGTAGCTGGGTATCTCTAACCTGGAGGATTCCTCCATTACATTAGTGCTTTTGTGCCTATAGCTGTGTAGGATTCTGATTCATAGTTCAATCTTTTAGCCCCAAATTGCATGCTATCCATAAAGAGCTCTAACTGAATGCTTACTCAGTTCTTGCCTGCATTTTATTCTGTCTGTCATAACAGGTCCCGTTCATATCCCAGGTCATTTTTATTAGAGAAAAGTTCATTTGAACCAAGCCAAGTCCATTTTCCTTTTATCACCGCTATCTCACTCTTATCTTCCCTCTCGTAATTTTAATTTGCCCCCCGGAACTCATTTAGTCTACATGTTGGTTGTTATGCGATGTGTTTGGTATGCCAGCTAGATCTGGATTTGCCATGAAAAACATTCCATACTGATTTTAAAATGTAGGGCCAATGTTTGCACATTTATCAAGTCTGTCAGGTACAAAACTACTTTCTTCCTGTCAGGGCAGATTAATGACTTTCCAACAGGTGTAAAATGGGCCTTACCTTACTGACAATGCATTGTCTTTTGGCCTTTGTTTTGACTTATCTTTTACTCTTTTTTTTTTTTTTTTTTTTTTTTTTTTTTTTTTTTTTCGGCTCACAAACCATAGTTTACTAATCCTGGATATAAAACAGTGTCAGATTATGCTTTTACTTAACACCTGTATCCAAACCAGTTCACAGCAAGAATGATCATATTGCGAATTTTCCTTGGATCAGAACGTGGTTGCCACCAGCAGCTCCTCAACCATAAGAGGCTCAGGGATGCTCAGAGGTCATAACCACTTAGTTTCTGATGGGATGGCCAGAAGGGCTGGGTGATGATAGGTTTTATGCACTAGCCATCAGGGTCTAATGCACAAACAGAATCTGTGCACCACTGATGTTAGTCCTTAAACTTGAAAATGCAGTAAACAAAGAGATTTGGAAATAGTCTTTTAAATTTGATACCTAACTTTTTTTTTTTTTTTTTTTTTTCAGATTTAAGTCTTTTTTTTTTTTTTTTTTTTTTTTTTTTTTTTTTTTTATTATACTTTAAGTTCTAGGGTACATGTGCATAACGTGCAGGTTTGTTACATATGTATACTTATGCCATGTTGGTGTGCTGCACCCATCAACTCGTCAGCACCCATCAATTCATCATTTATATCATGTATAACTCCCCAATGCAATCCCTCCCTCCTCCCCCCTCCCCCCTCCCCATGATAGACCCCAGTGTGTGATGTTCCCCTTCCCGAGTCCAAGTGATCTCATTGTTCAGTTCCCACCTATGAGTGAGAACATGCGGTGTTTGGTTTTCTCTTCTTGTGATAGTTTGCTAAGAATGATGGTTTCCAGCTGCATCCATGTCCCTACAAAGGACGCAAACTCATCCTTTTTTATGGCTGCATAGTATTCCATGGTGTATATGTGCCACATTTTCTTAATCCAGTCTGTCACAGATGGACATTTGGGTTGATTCCAAGTCTTTGCTATTGTGAATAGTGCCGCAATAAACATACGTGTACATGTGTCTTTGTAGTAGACTAATTTATAATCCTTTGGGTATATACCCAGTAGTGGGATGGCTGGGTCATATGGTACATCTAGTTCTAGATCCTTGAGGAATTGCCATACTGTTTTCCATAATGGTTGAACTAGTTTACAATCCCACCAACAGTGTAAAAGTGTTCCTATTTCTCCACATCCTCTCCAACACCTGTTGTTTCCTGACTTCTTAATGATTGCCATTCTAACTGGTGTGAGATGGTATCTCATTGTGGTTTTGATTTGCATTTCTCTGATGGCCAGTGATGATGAGCATTTTTTCATGTGTCTGTTGGCTGTATGAATATCTTCTTTTGAGAAATGTCTGTTCATATCCTTTCCCCACTTTTTGATGGGGTTGTTTGTTTTTTTCTTGTATATTTGTTTGAGTTCTTTGTAGATTCTGGAAATTAGCCCTTTGTCAGATGAGTAGGTTGCAAAAATTTTCTCCCATTCTGTAGGTTGCCTGTTCACTCTGATGGTAGTTTCTTTTGCTGTGCAAAAGCTCTTTAGTTTAATTAGATCCCATTTGTCAATTATGGCTTTTGCTGCCGTTGCTTTTGGTGTTTTAGACATGAAGTCCTTGCCCATGCCTATGTCCTGAATGGTACTACCTAGATTTTCTTCTAGGGTTTTGATGGTATTAGGTCTAACATTTAAGTCTCTAATCCATCTTGAATTAATCTTCGTATAAGGGGTAAGGAAAGGATCCAGTTTCAGCTTTCTACTTATGGCTAGCCAATTTTCCCAGCACCATTTATTAAATAGGGAATCCTTTCCCCATTTCTTGTTTCTCTCAGGTTTGTCAAAGATCAGATGGCTGTAGACGTGCGGTATTATTTCTGAGGACTCTGTTCTGTTCCATTGGTCTATATCTCTGTTTTGGTACCAGTACCATGCTGTTTTGGTTACTGTAGCCTTGTAGTATAGTTTGAAGTCAGGTAGCGTGACGCCTCCAGCTTTGTCCTTTTGACTTAGGATTGTCTTGGCAATGCGGGCTCTTTTTTGGTTCCATATGAACTTTAAAGCAGTTTTTTCCAATTCTGTGAAGAAAGTCATTGGTAGCTTGATGGGGATGGCATTGAATCTATAAATAACCTTGGGGAGTATGGCCATTTTCACGATATTGATTCTTCCTATCCATGAGCATGGTATGTTCTTCCATTTGTTTGTGTCCTCTTTGATTTCACTGAGCAGTGGTTTGTAGTTCTCCTTGAAGAGGTCCTTTACATCCCTTGTAAGCTGGATTCCTAGGTATTTTATTCTCTTTGAAGCAATTGTGAATGGAAGTTCATTCCTGATTTGGCTCTCTGCTTGTCTGTTGCTGGTGTATAAGAATGCTTGTGATTTTTGCACATTAATTTTGTATCCTGAGACTTTGCTGAAGTTGCTTATCAGCTTAAGGAGATTTTGGGCTGAGACGATGGGGTTTTCTAAATATACAATCATGTCATCTGCAAACAGGGACAATTTGACTTCTTCTTTTCCTAACTGGATACCCTTGATTTCTTTCTCTTGCCTGATTGCCCTAGCCAGAACTTCCAACACTATGTTGAATAGGAGTGGTGAGAGAGGGCATCCCTGTCTTGTGCCAGTTTTCAAAGGGAATTTTTCCAGTTTTTGCCCATTCAGTATGATATTAGCTGTGGGTTTGTCATAAATAGCTCTTATTATTTTGAGGTACGTTCCATCAATACCGAATTTATTGAGCGTTTTTAGCATGAAGGGCTGTTGAATTTTGTCAAAAGCCTTTTCTGCATCTATTGAGACAATCATGTGGTTCTTGTCTTTGGTTCTGTTTATATGCTGGATTACGTTTATTGATTTGCGAATGTTGAACCAGCCTTGCATCCCAGGGATGAAGCCCACTTGATCATGGTGGATAAGCTTTTTGATGTGCTGCTGAATCCGGTTTGCCAGTATTTTATTGAGGATTTTTGCATCAATGTTCATCAGGGATATTGGTCTAAAATTCTCTTTTTTTGTTGTGTCTCTGCCAGGCTTTGGTATCAGGATGATGTTGGCCTCATAAAATGAGTTAGGGAGGATTCCCTCTTTTTCTATTGATTGGAATAGTTTCAGAAGGAATGGTACCAGCTCCTCCTTGTACCTCTGGTAGAATTCAGCTGTGAATCCATCTGGTCCTGGAGTTTTTTTGGTGGGTAGGCTATTAATTGTTGCCTCAATTTCAGAGCCTGCTATTGGTCTATTCAGGGATTCAACTTCTTCCTGGTTTAGCCTTGGGAGAGTGTAAGTGTCCAGGAAATTATCCATTTCTTCTAGATTTTCTAGTTGATTTGCGTAGAGGTGTTTATAGTATTCTCTGATGGTAGTTTGTATTTCTGTGGGGTCAGTGGTGATATCCCCTTTATCATTTTTTATTGCATCTATTTGATTCCTCTCTCTTTTTTTCTTTATTAGCCTTGCTAGCGGTCTGTCAATTTTGTTGATCTTTTCAAAAAACCAACTCCTGGATTCATTGATTTTTTGGAGGGTTTTTTGTGTCTCTATCTCCTTCAGTTCGGCTCTGATCTTAGTTATTTCTTGCCTTCTGCTAGCTTTTGAATGTGATTGCTCTTGCCTCTCTAGTTCTTTTAATTGTGATGTTAGAGTGTCAATTTTAGATCTTTCCTGCTTTCTCTTGTGGGCATTTAGTGCTATAAATTTCCCTCTACACACTGCTTTAAATGTGTCCCAGAGATTCTGGTATGTTGTATCTTTGTTCTCATTGGTATCAAAGAACATCTTTATTTCCGCTTTCATTTCGTTATGTACCCAATAGTCATTCAGGAGCAGGTTGTTCAGTTTCCATGTAGTTGAGCGGTTTTGATTGAGTTTCTTAGTCCTGAGTTCTAGTTTGATTGCACTGTGGTCTGAGAGACAGTTTGTTATAATTTCTGTTCTTTTACATTTGCTGAGGAGTGCTTTACTTCCAATTATGTGGTCAATTTTGGAATAAGTGCGATGTGGTGCTGAGAAGAATGTATATTCTGTTGATTTGGGGTGGAGAGTTCTATAGATGTCTATTAGGTCCGCTTGGTGCAGAGATGAGTTCAATTCCTGGATATCCTTGTTAACTTTCTGTCTCGTTGATCTGTCTAATGTTGACAGCGGAGTGTTGAAGTCCCCCATTATTATTGTATGGGAGTCTAAGTCTCTTTGTAAGTCTCTAAGGACTTGCTTTATGAATCTGGGTGCTCCTGTATTGGGTGCATATATATTTAGGAGAGTTAGCTCTTCCTGTTGAATTGATCCCTTTACCATTATGTAATGGCCTTCTTTGTCTCTTTTGATCTTTGATGGTTTAAAGTCTGTTTTATCAGAGACTAGGATTGCAACCCCTGCTTTTTTTTGTTCTCCATTTGCTTGGTAGATCTTCCTCCATCCCTTTATTTTGAGCCTATGTATGTCTCTGCATGTGAGATGGGTCTCCTGAATACAGCAGACTGATGGGTCTTGACTCTTTATCCAGTTTGCCAGTCTGTGTCTTTTAATTGGAGCATTTAGTCCATTTACATTTAAGGTTAATATTGTTATGTGTGAACTTGATCCTGCCATTATGATATTAACTGGTTATTTTGCTCGTTAGTCGATGCAGTTTCTTCCTAGCCTCGATGGTCTTTACATTTTGGCATGTTTTTGTGATGGCTGGTACCGGTTGTTCCTTTCCATGTTTAGGGCTTCCTTCAGGGTCTCTTGTAAGGCAGGCCTGGTGGTGACAAAATCTCTAAGCATTTGCTTATCTGTAAAGGATTTTATTTCTCCTTCACTGATGAAACTTAGTTTGGCTGGATATGAAATTCTGGGTTTAAAATTCTTTTCTTTAAGAACGTTGAATATTGGCCCCCACTCTCTTCTGGCTTGTAGAGTTTCTGCCGAGAGATCTGCTGTTAGTCTGATGGGCTTCCCTTTGTGGGTAACCCGACCTTTCTCTCTGGCTGCCCTTAAGATTTTTTCCTTCATTTCAACTTTGGTGAATCTGGCAATGATGTGTCTTGGAGTTGCTCTTCTGGAGGAGTATCTTTGTGGTGTTCTCTGTATTTCCTGAATTTGAATGTTGGCCTGCCCTACTAGGTTGGGGAAGTTCTCCTGGATGATATCCTGAAGAGTGTTTTCCAACTTGGTTCCATTTTCCCCCTCACTTTCAGGCACCCCAATCAGACGTAGATTTGGTCTTTTTACGTAATCCCATACTTCTTGCAGGCTTTGCTCATTTCTTTTTCTTCTTTTTTCTTTTGGTTTCTCTTCTCGCTTCATTTCATTCATTTGATCTTCAATCGCTGATACTCTTTCTTCCAGTTGATCGAGTCGGTTACTGAAGCTTGTGCATTTGTCACGTATTTCTCGTGTCATGGTTTTCATCTCTGTCATTTCGTTTATGATCTTCTCTGCATTAATTAGTCTAGCTGTCAATTCTTCCACTCTTTTTTCAAGATTTTTAGTTTCTTTGCGCTGGGTACGTAATTCCTCCTTTAGCTCTGATAAGTTTGATGGAATGAAGCCTTCTTCTCTCCTCTCATCCAAGTCATTCTCTGACCAGCTTTGATCCGTTGCTGGCGATGGGCTGCGCTCCTTCGCAGGGGGAGATGCGCTCTTATTTTTTGAATTTCCAGCTTTTCTGCCCTGCTTCTTCCCCATCTTTGTGGTTTTATCTGTCTCTGGTCTTTGATGGTGGTGACGTACTGATGGGGTTTTGGTATAGGTGTCCTTCCTGTTTGATAGTTTTCCTTCTGACAGTCAGAAGGACTGTCTGTTGGTCTGTTGGAGATTGCTTGAGGTCCACTTCAGACCCTGTTTGCCTGGGTATCAGCAGCAGAGGTTGCCGAAGATAGAATATTGCTGAACAGCGAGTGTACCTGTCTGATTCTTCCTTTGGAAGTTTCCTCTCAGGGGTGTACTCCACCCTGTGAGGTGTGGGGTGTCAGACTGCCCCTAGTGGGGGATTTCTCCCAGCTAGGCTACTCAGGGGTCAGAGACACACCTGAGCAGGCAGTCTGTCCGTTCTCAGATCTCAACCTCCGCGTTGGGAGATCCACGGCTCTCCCCAAAGCTGTCAGACAGAGTCGTTGGCCTCTGCACCGGCTCCCGCTACTTCCCCTGTTGGTCTTCAGCTGTGCGCTGTCCCCAGAGGTGGAGACTACAGAGACAGGCAGGCTTCCTTGAGCTGCTGTGAGCTCCACCCAGTTCGAGCTTCCCAGCAGCTTTGTTTACCTACTTAAGCCTCAGCAATGGCGGGCGCCCCTCCCCCAGCCTCGCTGCTGCCTTGCGGATAGATCGCGGCAGCCTGCTGTGTTAGCAGTGAGGGAGGCTTCGTGGGCGTGGGACCCTCCCGGCCAGGATTGGGATATATTCTCCTGGTGTGCCTGTATGCTTACAGCGCAGTATTGGGGTGGGAGTTACCTGATTTTCCAGGTGTTGTGTGTCTCAGTTCCCCTGGCTAGGAAAACGGATCCCCTTCCCCCTTGCGCTTCCAGGTGAGGCGATGCCTCGCCCTGCTTCAGCTCTCGCTGGTCAGGCTGCAGCAGCTGACCAGCACCGATTGTCCGGCACTCCCTAGTGAGATGACCCCAGTACCTCAGTTGAAAATGCAGAAATCACCGGTCTTCTGTGTCGCTCGCGCTGGGAGTTGGAGACTGGAGCTGTTCCTATTCGGCCATCTATGTGCTACATTTTCTTAATCCAGTCTGTCATTGATGGACATTTGGGTTGGTTCCAAGTCTTTGCCATTGTGAATAGTGCCGCAATAAACATACCTGTGCATGTGTCTTCACAGTAGCATCATTTATAATCCTTTGGGTATATACCCAGTAATAGGATTGCTGGGTCAAACGGTATTTCTAGTTCTAGATCCTTGAGGAATCGCCACACTGTCTTCTACAATGGTTGAACTAGTTTACACTCCCAACAACAGTGTAAAAGCATTCCTGTTTCTCCACATCCTCTCCAGCACCTGCTGTTTCCTGGCTTTTTAATGATTGCCATTATACCTGGTGGAGATGGTATCTCACTGTGGTTTGATTTGCATTTCTCTGATGGGCAGTGATGGTGAACATTTTTTCATGTGTCTATTGGCTGCATAAATGTCTTCTTTTGAGAAGTGTCCGTTCATATACTTTGCCTACTTTTTGATGGGGTTGTTTCATTTTTTCTTGTCAATTTGTTTAAATACTTTGTAGATTCTGGATATTAGTCCTTTGTCAGATGAATAGATTGCAAAAATTTTCTCCCAATCTGTAGGTTGCCTGTTCACTCTGATGGTGGTTTCTTTTACTGTTCAGAAGCTCTTTAGTTTAATTAGATCCCATTTGTCAATTTTGGCTTTTGTTGTCATTGCTTTTGGTGTTTTAGTCATGAAGTCTTTACCCATGCCTATGTCCTGAATGGAATTGCCTAAGTTTTCTTCTAGGGTTTTTATGGTGTTAGGTCTAACATTCAAGTGTTAATCCATCTTGAATTAATTTTTGTATAAGTTGTAAGGAACAGATCCAGTTTCAGCTTTCTACATTTGGCTAGCCAGTTTTCCCAGCAACATTTATTAAGTAGGGAATCCTTTCCGCATTTCTTGTTTTTGTCAGGTTTGTCAAAGATCAGATGGTTGTAGATGTGTGGTATTATTTCTGAGGGCTCTGTTCTGTTTCATTGGTCTATATCTCTGTTTTGGTACCAGTGCTATGCTGTTTTGGTTACTGTAACCATGTAGTATATGTTGAAGTCAGGTAGCGTGATGCCTCCAGCTTTGTTCTTTTGGCTTAGGGCTGTCTTGGCAATGCAGATTGTTTTTTGGTTCCATATGAACTTTAAAGTAGTTTTCTAATTCTGTGAAGAAAGTCATTGTTAGCTTAATGGGGATGGCATTGAATCTATAAATTACCTTGGGCAGTATGGCCATTTTCATGATATTGATTCTTCCTGTCCATGAGCATGGAATGTTCTTCCATTTGTTTATGTCCTCTTTTATTTCATTGAGCAGTGGTTTGTAGTTCTCCTTGAAGAGGTCCTTGACATCCCTTGTAAGTTGGATTCCTAGGTATTTTATTCTCTTTGAAGCAATTGTGAATGGGAGTTCACTCATGATTTGGCTCTCTGTTTGTCTGTTATTGGTGTATAAGAATGCTAGTGAGTTTTGCACATTGATTTTGTATCCTGAGAATTGCTGAAGTTGCTTATCCGCTTAAGGAGATTTGGGGCTGAGACGATGGAGATTTCTAAATGTACAATCATGTCATCTGCAAACAGAGGCAATTTGACTTCCTCTTTTCCTAATTGAATACCATTTATTTCTTTCTCATGCCTGATTGCCCTGGCCAGAACATCCAACACTATGTTGAATAGGAGTGGTAAGAGAGGGCATCCCTGTTTGTGCCAGTTTTTAAGGGGAACGCTTCCAGTTTTTGCCCATCAGTATGATATTGGCTGTGGGTTAGTCATAAATAGCTCTTATTATTTTGAGATATGTTTCATCAATATGGAATTTATTGAGAGTTTATATCATGAAATGCTGTTGAATTTTGTCAAAGACCTTTTCTGCATCTATTGAGATAATCATGTGGTTTTTGTCTTTGGTTCTGTTTACATGATGGATTACGTTTATTGATCTGCATATGTTGAACCAACCTTCCATCCCAGGGATGAAGCCCAATTGATCATGGTAGATAAGCTTTTTGATTTGCTGCTGGATTCGGTTTGCCAGTATTTTATTGAAAATCTCTGCATTGATGTTCTTCAGGTCTAAAATTCTCTTTTTTTGTTGTGTCTCTGCCAGGTTTTGGTATCAGGATGATACAGTCCTCATAAAATGAGTCAGGGAGGATTCCCTCTTTTTCTATTGATTGGAATAGTTTCAGAAGGAATGGTACCAGCTCCTCCTTGTACCTCTGGTAGAATTTGGCTGTGAATCCTTCTGGTCCTAGACTTTTTTTGGTTGGTAGGTTGTTAATTATTGCCTCAATTTCAGAGCCTGTTATTGATCTATTCAGGGATTCATCTTCTTCCTGGTTTAGTATTGGGAGAGTGTATGTGTCCAGGAATTTATCCATTTCATCTAGGTTTTCTACCTTATTTGCATAGAAGTATTTATAGTATTCTCTGATGGTAGTTTGTATTTCTGTGGGGTCAGTGGTGATATCCTCTTTATCATTTTTTATTGTGACTATTTGATTCTTCTCTCTTTTCTTCTTTATTAGTCTTGCTAGCAGTCTATCAATTTTGTTGATCTTTTCAAAAAACCAGCTCCTGTATTCATTGATTTTTTGAAGGGTTTTTTGTTTCTCTATCTCCTTCAGTTCTGCTCTGATCTTAGTTATTTCTTGCCTTCTGCTACCTTTTGAATTTGTTTGCTCTTGCTTCTCTAGTTCTTTTAATTGTGATGATAGGGTGTCAATGTTAGATCTTTCTTGCTTTCTCTTGTGGGCATTTAGTGCTATAAATGTCCCTCTACACACTGCTTTAAATGTGTCCCAGAGATTCTGGTATGTTGTATCTTTGTTCTCATTGGTTTCAAAGAACATCTTTATTTCTGCTTTCATTTCGTTATGTGCCCAGTAGTCATTCAGGAGCAAGTTGTTCAGTTTCCATGTAGTTTGATTGAGTTTGTTAATACTGAGTTCTAGTTTGATTGCACTGTGGTCTGAGAGACACTTTGTTATAATTTCTGTTCTTTTGCATTTGCTGAGAAGTGCTTTACTTCCAACTATGTGGTCCATTTTGGACTAAGTGCAATGTGGTGCTGAGAAGAATGTATATTCTGTTGATTTGGTGTGGAGAGTTCTGTAGATGTCTATTAGGTCTGCTTGGTGCAGAGCTGAGTTCAATTCCTGGATATCCTTGTTAACTTTCTGTCTCGTTGATCTGTCTAATGTTGGCAGTGGGGTATTAATCTCTCCCATTATAATTGTGTGGGAGTCTAAGTCTCTTGTAAGTCTCTAAGGACTTGCTTTATGAATCTAGGTGCTCCTGTATTGGGTGCATATATATTTAGGATGGTTAGCTCTTCTTGTTGAATTGATCCCTTTACCATTATGTAATGGCCTTTTTTGTCTCCTTTGATCTTTGTTGGTTTAAAGTCTGTTTTATCCGAGACTAGGATTGCAATCCCTGCCCTTTTTTGTTTTCCATTTTCTTGGTAGATCTTCCTCCATCCTTTTATTTTGAGCCTTTGTGTGTCTCTGCACGTGAGATATGTCTCCTGGATACAGCACACTGATGGGTCTTGACTCTTTATCCAATTTGCCATTCTGTATCTTTCAATTGGAGCATTTAGCCCATTTACATTTAAGGTTAATATTTTTATGTGTGAACTTGAGCCTGTCATTATGCTTATTAGTTGATGCAGTTTCTTCCTGGCATCAATTGTCTTTACAATTTGGCATGTTTTTGCAGTGGCTGGTACTAGTTGTTCCTTTCCATGTTTAGTGCTTCCTTCAGGAGCTCATGTAGGGCAGGCCCGGTGGTGACAAAATCTCTCAGCATTTGCTTGTCTATAAAGGATTTTATTTTTCCTTCACTTATGAAACTTAGTTTGACTTTATATGAAATTCTGGGTTGAAAATTCTTTTCCTTAAGTATGTTGAATATTGGCCCCCACTCTCTTCTGGCTTATAGAGTGTCTGCTGAGAGATCCGCTGTTTG
This sequence comes from Rhinopithecus roxellana, assembly GCF_007565055.1. NCBI lineage: Eukaryota > Metazoa > Chordata > Mammalia > Primates > Cercopithecidae > Rhinopithecus > Rhinopithecus roxellana. Next base: position 111,255,827 of record NC_044555.1, on the reverse strand, counting down.
TCTGATGGCCTTCCCTTTGTGGGTAACCCAACCTTTCTCTCTGGCTGCCCTTAACATTTTTTCCTTTGTTTCAACTTTGGTGAATCTGACAAATATGTGTCTTGGCGTTGCTCTTCTCAAGGAGTATCTTTGTGGTGTTCTATGTATTTCCTGAATTTGAATGTTGGCCTGCCTTGCTAGATTGGGGAAGTGCTCCTGAATAATATCCTAAAGAGTGTTTTCCAACTTGGTTCCATTCTGTCTGTCACTTTCAGGTACACCAATCAGACATAGATTTTGTCTTTTCACATCGTCTCATATTTCTTGGAGGCTTTGTTCATTTCTTTTCACTCATTTTTTCTCTAAACTTCTCTACTCGCTTCATTTCATTCATTTAATCTTCAATCACTGATACCCTTTCTTCCAGTTGATTGAGTAGGTTACTGAAACTTGTGAATTTGTCACATAGTTCTCGTGTCATGGTTTTCATCTCTATCAGGTCATTTATGGACTTCTCTGCATTGGTTATTCTTGCCAGCCATTCATCAAATCGTTTTTCAAGGTTTTTAGTTTCTTTGCACTGGGTTCGTAATTCCTCCTTTAGCTCGGAGAAGTTTGATTATCTGAAGCCTTCTTCTCTCAACTTGTCAAAGTCATTCTCTGTCTAGCTTTGTTCCTTTGCTGGCGAGGAGCTGCATTCCTTTGGAGGGGAGAGGCACTCTGATTTTTAGAATTTCCAGCTTTTCTGCACTGCTTTTTCCCCATCTTTGTGGTTTTTTTATCTACCTTTGGTCTGTGATGATGGTGACGTACAGATGGGGTTTTGGTGTGGATGTCCTTTCTGTTTGTCATTTTTCCTTCTAACAGTCAGGACCCTCAGCTGCAGGTCTGTTGGAGTTTGCTCGAGGTCCACTCCAGACCTGTTTGCCTGGATATCTGCAGCGGAGGCTGCAGAAGAGCGAATATTGCTGAACAGTAAATGTTGCTGTCTGATTGTTCCTCTGGAAGCTTTGTCTCAGAGGTGTACCCGGCCATGTGAGGTGTGAGGTGTCAGTCTGCCCCTAGTGGGGGATATCTCCCAGTTAGGCTACTCGGGGGTCAGGGACCCACTTGAGCAGACAATCTGTCTGTTCTCAGATCTCAAACTCCATGCTGGGAGAACCACTGCTCTCTTCAAAGCTGTCAGACAGAGACATTTACATCTGTGGAGGTTGCTGCTGCCTTTTGTTTGGCTATGCCCTGTCCCCAGAGGTGGAGTCTAAAGAGGCAGGCAGGCCTCCTTGAGCTGCGGTGGTCTCCACCCAGTTCAAGCTTCCAGGCCACTTTGTTCACCTACTTAAACCTCAGCAATGGTGGGTGCCCCTCCCCCAGTCTTGCAGTTAGATCTCAGACCGCTGTGCTAGCAAGGACAGAGGGTCCTTGATCATGGGACCCTCCAAGCCAGGCATGGGATATAATCTCCTGGTGTGCTGTTTGCTAAGACCCTTGGAAAAGCACAGTATTACAGTGGGAGTGACCCGATTTTCCAGGTGTTGTGTGTCACGGTTTCCCGTGGCTAGGAAAGGGAATTCCCTTCCCCCTTGCACTTCATGGCATTGCCTCACCCTGCTTTGGCTCTCACTCGTTGGGCTGCACCCACTGTCCTGCCCCCACAGTCCAACATGCCCCAGTGAGATGAACCCGGTACCTCAGTTGGAAATGCAGAAATCACCTGTCTTCTGTGTTGCTCATGCTGGGAGCTAGAGGCTGGGGCTGTTTCTATTTGGCCATCTTGGCACAGATCCCTGTAGACTGTATTTCTGTGGGATCAGTGGTGATATCCCCTTTGTCATTTTTTATTGCGTCTATTTGATTCTTCTCTCTTGTCTTCTTTATTAGTCTTGCTAGCAGTCTATCAGTTTTGTTGATCTTTTCAAAAATCCAGGTCCTGGATTCATTGATTTTTTGAAGGGTTTTTTGTGTCTCTGTCTCCTTCAGTTCTTCTCTGATCTTAATTATTTCTTGCCTTCTGCTAACTTTTGAATGTGTTTGCTCTTGCTTCTCTAGTTCTTTCAATTGTGATGTTTAGGTGTCAATGTTAGATCTTTCCTGCTTTGTCTTGTGGGCATTTAGTGCTATAAATTTCCCTCTACACACTGCTTTAAATGTGTCCCGCAGATTCTGGGATGTTGTGTCTTTGTTCTCATTGGTTTCAAAGAACATCTTTATTTCTGCCTTCATTTCGTTATTTACTCAATAGTCATTCAGGAAGAGGTTGTTCAGTTCCCATGTAGTTGTGCAGTTTTCAGTGAGTTTCTTAATCCTGAGTTCTAATTTGACTGCACTGTGGTCTGAGAGACAGTTTGTTGTGATTTCTGTTCTTTTACAATTTGCTGAGGAGTGCTTTACTTCCAGCTATGTGGTCCATTTTGGAATAAGTGTGATGTGGTGCTGAGAAGAATGTATGTTCTGTTGTTTTGTGGTGGAGAGTTCTGTAGATGTCTATTAGGTCTGCTTGGTGCAGAGCTGAGTTCAATTCCTGGATATCCTTATTAACTTTCTATCTCATTGATCTGTCCAATATTGACAGTGGGGTGTTAAATTCTCCCATTATTTTTGTGTAGGAGTCTAAGTCTCTTTTTTAGGTCCCTCGGGACTTGCTTTCTGAATCTGTGTGCTCCTGTATTGGGTGAATATATATTTAGGATAGTTAGCTCTTCTTGTTGAATTGATTCCTTTACCATTATGTAATGCCCTTATTTCTTTTGATCTTTTTTGGTTTAAAGTCTGTTTTATCAGAGACTAGGATTGCAACCCCTGCTTTTTTTTTCTTTCCAATTGCTTGGTAGATCTTCCTCCATCCCTTTATTTTGAGCCTATGTGTGTCTCTGCATGTGAGATGAGTCTCCTGAATACAGCACATTGATGGGTCTTGACTCTATCCAATTTGCCAGTCTGTGCCTTTTAATTGGGACATTTAGCCAATTTACATTTAAGGTTAATATTGTTATGTGTGAATTTGATCCTGTCATTATGATGTTAGCTGGTTATTTTGACCATTAGCTGATACAGTTTCTTCCTGGCATCAATGGTCTTTACAATTTTGCATGTTTTTGCAGTGGCTGCTACCGGTTGTTCCTTTCCTACAGGAGCTCTTGTTAGGGAGGCCTGGTGGTGACAAAATCTCTCACCATTTACTTGTCTGTAAAGGATTTTATTTCTCCTTCACGTATGAAGCCTACTTTGGCTGGATATGGAATTCTGGGTTGAAAATTCTTTTCTTTAAGAATGTTGAATATTGGCCCCCACTCCCTTCTGATTTGTAGGGTTTCTGCCCAGAGATCTGCTGTTAGTCTGATAGGCTTCCCTTTGTGGGTAATCTGACCTTTCTCTCTGGCTGCCCTTAGCATTTTTTCCTTTATTTCATCTTTGGTGAATCTGACAATTATGTGTCTCGGGGTTGCTCTTCTCAAGGAGTATCTTTGTGGTGTTCTCTGTATTTCCTGAATTTGAATGTTGGCCTGCCTTGCTAGGTTGGGGAAGTTCTCCTGGACTGTATACTGAAGAGTGTTTTCCAACTTGGTTCTATTCTCCCCATCACTTTCAGGTACACCAATCAAATGTAGATTTGGTCTTTTTACATAATCCCATATTTCTTGGAGGCTTCGTTCATTTCTTTTTACTCTTTTTTCTCTAAACTTCTCTTTTCACTTCATTTCATTCATTTGATCTTCAATAACTGATGCCCTTTCTTCCACTTGATCGAATCAGCTACTGAAGCTTGTGCATGCATCACGTAGTTCTCCTGCCATGGTTTTCAGCTCCATCAGGTCATTTAAGGTATTCTCTACACTGTTTATTCTAGTTAGCCATTCATCTAATCTTTTTTCAAGGTTTTTAGCTTCATTGTGATGGGTTCAAACATCCTGCTTTAGCTCAGAGAAGTTTGTTATTACCAAGTTTCTGAAGCCTACTTCTGTCAACTCGTCAAAGTTATTCTCCCCACTACTTTGTTCCGTTGCTGGCAAGGAGCTGTGATCCTTTGGAGGAGAAGGGGCACTCTGGTTTTTAGAATTTTCAGCTTTTCTGCTCTGGTTTCTCCCCATCTTTGTGGTTTTATCTACCATTGGTCTTTGATGATGGTGACCTACAGATGGGGTTTTGGTGTGGATGTCCTTTTTGTTGATGTTGATGTTATTCTTTTCTGTTTGTTAGTCTTCCTTCTAACAGTCAGGTTCCTCAGCTGCCAACCTGTTGGAGTTTGCTGGAGGTCCACTCCAGACCTGGTTTGCCTGGGTTTCACCAGCGGAGGCTGCAGAACAGCAAATATTGCAGAATAGCAAATATTGCTGCCTTATCCTTCCTCTGGAAGCTTCATCTCAGAGGGGCACCCAGCTGTATGAGTAGTCAGTTGGCCCCTACTTGGAGGCGTCTCCAAGTTACATTACATGGGGGTCAGGGACCCACTTGAGGAGGTGGTTTGTCCATTCTCAGAGCTCAAACACCATGCTGGGAGAACCACTGCTCTCTTCAGAGCTGTCAGACAGGGAATTTTAAGTCTGCAGAAGTTTCTGCTGCCTTTTGTTCAGCTATGCCCTGCCCCTAGAGGTGGAGTCTACAGAGGCAGGCAGAGCTCATTAAGCTGCGGTGGGTTCCACCCAGTTCGAGCTTCCTGGCTGCTTTGTTTACTTACTCAAGCCTCAACAATGGCAGACGCCTCTCCCCCAGCCAGGCTTGCTGCCTCGCAGTTCAATCTCAAACTAGCAGTGAGCAAGAAAGGCTCCATGGGCGTGGGACCCGCTGAGCCAAGGGCAGGATATAATCTCCTGGTGTGCTGTTTGCTACAACCTTTGGGAAAGCACAGTGTTTAGGTGGCAGTGTCCTGATTTTCCCGGTACAGTCTATCACAGCTTCCCTTGGCTAGGAAAGAGAAATCCCCTGACCCCATTTCCCGAGTGAGGTGATGCCCCGCCATGCTTCGGCTCACCCTCCATTGGCTGCGCCCACTTTCCAACCAGTCCCCATGAGATGAACCAGGTACCTCAGTTGGAAATGCAGAAATCACCTGTCTTCTGCATCGGTCACACTGGGAGCTGCAGACCGGAACTGTTCCTATTTGGCCATCTTGGAACCAACTGTCTCTCATATTATATTTCATTACTTTTAGCAAATTAAACTCAGAAATATTGTTGTCTATAAAAGAGAGAGTACACCCTAAATTGGGACACTAGTTTGACAATTAACTTCTACCCTTCCCTCATTCTCTTGTGGTGACTTAAGATCCCTGAGACTCACTGAGAAAACTGAGTTTTAATAAATAAATGTGTGCGTGTGTGTGTGTGTGTGTGTGTCTGTGTTCTGTTTCTTTGTGCCAACATGTTTTGCATTATTTAGAAGGGTGATTACCAATGGTCTGTCAGCCTGAAGGTCATCTAGTATGCCAGATAATAAATCTTCAAAGCTTCCCTGGAACACAACACCTGCATCTTCCTCACAATAAGTAAAAGCAATGTCTGCCACTTTTCTTATCCATTTGTTTCCAAACTCAAACACCCTCCACCAAACTAGCCAGACTGAATTCCATGTATTTGCCTTTTGGTTTTGAACATTGTTGGAGGTCTTCAACTTTGGGTTGTTAAATGGAAGAGCAAAGCACTCTGTGACTCATCAATGTACTCTGGGTGTGTTGTACACGATATGTTTGCTGCTGACTCTATTCACTGTACTGGAATAGAACAAAAAGCCACTGGAGTTGTGTGAGGAGACAGGCTACAGACGAAGTGCTTAGACTAAGTGCAAAAGTTCTTTAGTTAGCAGCAATAGGAACATGTAGCTTGAGCTTACAGCTTCGACAGAGGCAGTTGCTTGAGAAGGCAGGTGCTGGGTGGGCAGCTGTAATAGGACTGGGCTGTCTCCTCTCTGTTGTCAGAGCAGTAAACCTTGAAGTCTTAAAAGCCAGGCTGTGCCCTTGGAGACCCTCTGCCTCTACCAGTTCCAACCCCTGAGCTGACTCTGTCTTCTTGCCCATATGCCTCAGCAATCTGGCAAGGAGCCTGCAAAGGGCACTGAATGCAGTGCTGAAGCTTTGGTGGGGACAGGCCTGCCATCACACAAATGCTGCTGCACCTCTGAATGGGAGGTGGAAATCATCTCTTTATGCTCTATTTGCTAGCTGATCAGGTACAGTTCTAACATTTAGAATACTAGAATCCTGGTTCTCAAACATTTTGTACTTCAGAATCACCAGGGACGGGAGTGAGTGGTGAATACAGATCTCAGTGGCCTACCTTCATAAATTCTGATTTAGCAAGTCTGTTATAGGGTTCAGGAATCTCAATTCTTAACAAACTGCTTCTCAGGTGGTCCCTGGACCGTACTCTTAAAGAAAAAGGAGCAAAACGTCTAATTGGAAGAGCTCTTGCTGACCATCTTGACTAAACCACTATTTTACGGACTAGGTAACTGAGGTCTGGATAGGAAGTCTTGTCTAAGGTCACACAATGATGTAATTCCAGAGCTAGGACTGGAACCAAGGTCTCTAATCACCCTCCTCCTCAATTCTCCATGGTTTATTCTGAGGCAAAGAGGGAGACAGGATACAGCCATAACCCTGTATTTTTTCTAAGTGGACACAACCTGGTATAGACCTAGACATAACCCTCTCTTTTTTCTAAATGGACACAACCTGGTATAGACCTGTAGTGATTATTAATGGGACACTGTTGGCATTTTGTAATGCAGGAGTGGCTAGTGCATTGCAGACCTCTGGGTATTAATGCCAGTAACATCTTTACTCTTAGTCATTGTAACAACCCCAAATGTCTGCACACATTTCCAAATGTCCACTGTGGGTGTGGAGGTGAAGAGGTGGGGGAAATGGTGCTGCCTCCAGTTCAGAACCACTAGCAAGGAAAGTGGCCACGGTTGATTATTCAGCAAAAATAGTCTGATTTTGAGTTTTAACTTTGCCATTAACTTACTGTGATCTGAGGCATGGCATGGCCCAGGCCCAAGTCCTGAGGCTCTGCATCCCTGTTCTGGGGAGAGGGTAAGAAAATCTCTTGTGGTACTCACAGAAGACTTCTTGAGTCTAAGAAAAGGAGTTGTCTCATCGTTTCTGGGGCACTGCTAGAGTACACAGACAGGGTGTGACAATTCATGTTCTTTTTCTTACACTGCCACAGTCAATACAAGCTATGAATAATACTGTCATGAAAAATTGTCCATTTTGAAAGGGAAGCCAACAAGTAGGCACTTCAGGGGCTTAAGCCCAACGTAGGGAGCCACTCTTCAGGTACCTTAAATTCTCCCACCCCACACAGTTGACTTCATATCTTCTACTCTTTGCCTCTAAGAAAACATGACTTGGTTATGTTTATTCTGTCAATTCTGGGTTGGCAGTGACAGAAAGACTCAGTGTCCCAAAGTGATGTGGACCCCCATCACAATTCTAGTAGAGATGATTAGCTCCTACAGTCTCTACCCAAACTGCAGAGGTGTTAGCTACCATAGCTTCTTTCTTTTTGAGATTGGAAAGGCTATGTTTGTTGTTTGAGAAGCAGCTCAGATCCCCAGTGCATTATGAGGCACTCCTTTTTATTTGGGCATAGGAAAAAATCACTTTAGGATGGTAGGGATGGGGTTCTCCATAGCCCTCACTTAACTGTCAGTATTGGAACCTTTGATTACCTTTATCCTAGCCACCTTCTGTATTTAGCAGAAGTATTAGTCTGCTTTCACATTGCTGATAAAGACACACCAGAGACTGTACAATTTACAAAACAAAGAGGTTTGATGAACCTACAGTTCCATGTGGCTGGGGAGTCCTCATAGTCATGGCAAAAGGTGAAAGGCACATCTCACACAGCAGCAGACAAGAGACAAGAACTTGTGCAGGGAAACTCCCCTTTATAAAATCATCAGATCTCATGAGACTTATTCACTATCACAAGAACAGCATGGGAAAGACCCACTCCCATAATTCAATCACCTCCCACTAGTTTCACCCATGACATGTGGAAATTGTGGGAGCTACAACTCAAGATGAGATTTGCGTGGGGACACAGTCAAACCATATCAGCAGAAATCCCCAAGTGAGCACTTGGGTTAACCTAAAGCCAATTGATGTTCTCTCAAAAAACGTAGAGCTCTTTACTTCTCAGAACTGCAATTTGGCTCCTTAGTCCAGCTCTGTAAGGAGAAAATGCATCAGATTAATTTCTAGGATAGGGACATAATTAATTAAAATTATAAACTGTTTTAATTATCTTTTCATCTACCAGTTACTGCCTTTTCAAGGAGGTCTGCAGTGAAGCTATTGACCAGAGTAGTTATTATCAGGAGAATCCACTCCCGATGTTTAACGTGGGTTCTTTTCTATTTCCTAAGTGTCTCAGCTGGTTTTAAAAATAAAGGGAAAGAGCACAAGAGAGAGAAGTTTAAAGCTGGGTGTCCGGGGGAGACATCACATGTCAGCAAGATCCATGATGTTCCCCGAGCGATAAAACAAACCTGTTTCCTGATAAGCCTCCTCCTAATAAGCCTGGGAGTGCTACGGGAGACAGGGGGTTAATTTCATCCCTTTGGCTTTGACCATAAAAGGCGGCACGCCTTAAAGGGACCGTCTATAAGCCTACCTTCAGGGTGCATTCTCTTTCTCAGGGATGTTCCTTGCTGAGAAAAAGAATTCAGCGATATTTCTCCTATTTGCTTTTGAAAGAGGAGAAATATGGCTCTGTTCCGTCTGGCTCACCGGCGGCCAGAAGTCTTATCTCTTTTGTTTCCTGAACATTGCTGTTATCCTTTTCTTTTTTCAAGATGCCCCAATTTCACATTGTTCAAACACACATGCTCTACAAACAATTTGTGCAGTTAACACAATCATCACAGGGTCCTGAGGCGACATTCATCCTCCTCAGCTTAAGAAGAAGATGACCGGATTAAGAGATTAAAGTAAAGACAGGCATAGGAAATTATAAAAGTATTAATTTGGGGAACTAATAAATGTCCATGAAATCTTCACAATTTATGTTCTTCTGCTGCAGCTTCAGCCGGTCCCTCCGTTCGGGGTCCCTGACTTCCTGCAACAGTTATTTACTCTTGATTTATCTCACAGTAGTTCATAGTAGTTATGTCATAGTAGTTTTCTTCTCAGTTTGCTTTTCTAGATAGAACCTCAGAGCTGAAAAAAACAAAGCCCATTTAGTCCAACTTCCGTATTTTATAGCTGGGGAAACTGAGATATACAGAAAGAGATTTGCTTAGGGTCACATAGCTAGTTAGAAATAAGGATAAAACTAAAATAAAGGGCTCCTGACTCCTAGTGCAGTGTTCCTTCTACACTTGACTCCCTCATGATGGTTGCCTTTGTACAAAATTTTCAATTTAAATTATGCTACTTAAACTTCTATGCCAAAATATGCCAGCAAAACTCTTCCACCCCACATACAAACAAATACATACTGAGTATTGTGCTATAGCCAACAGTTTCAAATAACAAAATCACAAAAATACATTCTTAAGGAACCCATCAAGAAGAAATTCCAGACAGAAGCACTTTTCACCAGTAATATGCTAATTTTTCGTCCTTCTACCTAGCATAATGTTTGGGCATGTGGCTCCATTCTGCCTGAACTTAATTGCCATAATGGTTCTATAAAGGAGCCTTTAAGAGAGGGAGAATCTCAAAATTTCATGGAGTCACAAATAAGGTAGGGCTTTATAGATGAAAGGCAAACCCTATCCATATCTGTGAGCTGAACTATGGAACTGACAGGTGAAATATTCCCAAGTAGATTTTCTTTCTTATCCTTTTAAATATCTCAGGGCATTACTTAAGCATTGGAATCTCTGAAGAAGAAGGAAGTAGACTTGACTTACTGCACACCTCCCTGATTTAACTCTCACTGTGTCAGACTGCAGATCGTTCCCAGTTTCTACTTACTCTTCAAAAAGAATAGTTATCTTTTCCTCAAGATATGATACACAAACAGATATCCTGTGGTAGAAACAAAGCTGGAAACAGAAAGAACAGTATCACAATCAGCTCCTTTGAGAATTCTAGAGCTTCACAGCAAGTTGTGCCTTACTGGGCTCCCATCCCTTACTCCGCAGTTTCTGTACTTGGTTCAAACTCCTGAGATTTTCCCCTCAGTGAATGGCATCACTATCCACTTAGTTGCCTGCTTGAAGGCTGAAGGTTTTCCCTAACACTTCTCCCTGAGTTTACTTCCAATCCATTACCAAGTGTGGTCTAGTCTCCCTTCTTAATATCTCACTGATCCTTCCTCTTCCATTTTTCTCTTGCTCAGCCATCATCACTAATTAGCCGTTTATTCATCTGTTGTATTCACTGGACCATAAGCTTGTGGAGGGCACAGGTCAAGTCCAACTCACCTCTGTATCTCCAGGATGTAGCAAAGTATGTCGTGCAAATTAGGCACTCAACAAGCAAATATCGATGAGTTAATTTTCAACTTTCCCAACTATGTAGTAGCCCCAGCATGGCTGTTCTTGTCTATTATGAGCCCAGACAACTGTCCCTGATCTTTGTTCTTTCCATTCCCTACCTACTTTCCTAGCCATTGCAAACTTGTGGACACTTCTATGCTATTGTAGCCATTTATTTCCTGTCCTATGCTTTGTGGAGCTCTGGGCTGTGGCCCTTTCTCTGGAGAGTCTGCTGAAACCTCTCCCTTCTCTCTCCAGGCAAATTGGCTAGGAGTCCCACCCCTCCTGACCCAGGCTATAGTTAGAGACAGTTGGACTCAGGCTTCTGGTGAGGTTTCAAGGTTACTTACAATCCCTGAGTCATCAAGATCTGAAAGCTTGGCAACTCTTGCCCTCAAACTGGAAACCCTAGCCTCTAGTAATATTCTTTAAATCAAAAACATCTTCCACATGCACACTCAAACATTATGTTCATTACCACAATAGAGTCTGATTTTAGATCAGGTCAATATTGTCTTATGACTCAGGTAAAATTTGTACTGTTCAAAAGAATGAACTGAAATAACAATTGAAGAATGATGGTATAGAAGCCCTTCTGCTTCTCTGATTCAAGGGAAGAAAGAGAGTGATTGTCTCTATGCTATGAGATGCAAGAAGTTAAGGACCTGAGGCTCTTTGTCTACCATTGTATTCTCAATGCCTAGCTCATATAGTAGCATCTCAATAAATATTTCCTGAATGAATGAATGATGAGATTTGTAGTAGGAACTATTGGTTTATGTGTCATGTGACTGAATTCTTATCTTGTAGAAAATGAGTGGAGAAAGAGCTTAGGAACACATCAAATTACATCCCTTCATAATACAAGTCAGAAGACAAAGGCCAAGAGTGACTAACTTAGCTTTTATCACATAGCAAGTTAGTGGCAGATCCTGGACTCAAAGTCGGCTTCCTGACCCCACTGCTCTTTCTCTTGCACCAAATCTCCCACCCTTATCTTAGGCCTAAACTTAAACAAGAGTTTTCTGTAAGGATTTCTGGAACTCTGGTCTCTTAGTCCATGTTCAGACTCTATATATTTTTGTGTATTTTTAAAAAAGCATTGACATTTAGACTTGTCAGCCAGAGAGTTGCTCCCCTTTACTCCCATCCACATCCTCCTACATAGCTTATTTTGTCACTTTTCTTTTTGCAGCAAAATTAAACTTTTAAAGGACTATATGTTTTTAACATAGAAATGAAGCCTATCAAGCAAGATGCAATAGAGAACTACGGATAAATAAATCACTTGCTTTAGTGTTAGAGAATTCTGACTGCTTGGTACTGATTTAATAGATCTGCGGGAAAATAAACAAGGAAATTCAATAATGAGCACCTGTTCTTTCCAATAAACTTGCCGGGAAGCAACTAAAAGTGAAAGGAATCAATTTAGGTATAAATGACACAACAACCAGCCAGTCCAATGGGAAGGCTTGAAACTGCCCCTGCTTCATCTGCAGCCCTTTGCCCTCTCCTGTCCTGGTCCCCTTACATTGTGAGGATTCAGTGCCATGTTTCAGTTGTAACATTTCTATCTATGCAGAAAAACATTCCTCTCATCTTTCTGGCTTCTTTGGAGAAATATATCTGTGACAATAATCTCTCTCTAATAAAGCTGAATTTAGCTTCAATTTAACTTTGAATGAAATGCCTTTACATTTCTTATCTTGGTCCTTTTAGTTTACTCTCATGACAATCACATGAAGTAGGTAAGGAAGGAGTTGTCGCATCAGAGAAATGAAATGACTGTAAGGGGTTATTGGGCTTGTCAGGGCCAGAGACAGAGACAAGAAGCCAGGGCTTCAGACACAGAGTCTAGTCCTCTTTTATCAATGCCATTTCATCACTGAGGGAAACACTCTGTAAGGCAATTTCTTCTTTGTTCTTTATCACAAGATTTATAAGCCAACATACTCTAGGGAAAATAATTAAAGGGTCATAGGTTGGCATAGTTTTAGTTTAGTGTTGGTAATATGGAACCCTGAAAAAAGAGTAACAACACAGATCAATTCATTTCTCTTGTCTGTTTGAATATACAGAGCAATAATAATAATGATAATGTGATCCCTGACATGACATTTCCAAGAAAAGATCTGGACACCAAAGCTTTGGAAACAAGAACATTATTTCCATGAGCAGCATATGTTACACACCAGAGGTCCACAAATTATGGCCCATGGGTCAAATCTGAACACTGTCTATTTTTGTAAGTAAAATTTTATTGGTCCACAGTCCCACCCATTCATTGATTTATGGTTCATGGCCATTGTTGCACAATGGCTTAAGTGAGTAGTTGTAACAAAGACTGTATAACCCTCAAAATCCACAATATTTACCATCTGGCTCATTACAGAAAAGTTTGCTGACCCTTGTGTTAGAGAAATCAAACACTAACCCCAGTCATGAGGAAAGCTTCCTGTTGTCATGACAAGGGAGTTATGTCTAGAACACAAATTGTTTTCTGAAGTTTATTCACGTACAAAGATTTGGGAGAGCTTAGGGCAACATTGACCTTGGCAAGACCACATAATCTGTGAAGTCTCAGCAGGTTTCCTTGTAAGGGACAAAGGTCTTTGAGGGAGAGAGAACACAATTCAGCCTATAACACCTACTCACCAACTCTCTCACCTTCCTCCACCACTACCTTTTCAAGGGTCTATTTCTGTGCCTCAAATTCTGGGCATGTCCCCAAACCACTAGAAGTCAGTGTAAGATATAAAGCCAGAGAACATAGGGTATGTAGTCAATCTTTATTATAAGTCACTCATTTCTTAACTATGTGAACCTGAACAAGTTATACAACACCTTGGGGCCTCAGTTGCTGCATTGGTAAGATGGGAATAATAACATTATCTGCTTCACGAGATGGTTGTGTGCACCACATTATACAGCCTGGCATATAGTAAGGCTCAATCACCAATAACTATTATTTTCTGTGGCAGCTAACTGTGGCTTCAGTATTGGGGTAGCCTTGGCCTTAAAACAAAAAAGAAAGCTGAAGAGAGCATTATGGTGAGAAGTTCATTCCTTTGCCCAGAAAATATTTATTGAGCATCTGTAGGTTCTAGGCACTCTTGTGGGGGCTGGGATTGAGGAATGAAGGCAAGAAAATTCCTGCTATAAAAAATCTGACAATCCAATGGTAGAAATAGACAAGACACAAAACTAGTAAATATATGATTAAGTCAGGTAGTGATAAGTACTACAAAGAAAACACAGAGTAAGGGGATGCATGGTGAGAGCGGCTGGATAGAAAACAGTCATGAGAGGGAATGAGGGATTGCTAAGGAACATGGGGGACTAGCTAGGTGACATCTGTCCTAATGCCTATCAGACCAGGCCAGCTCCAGGTTTGGTTAGCACTCAAGCAGTCAATTTTGCTGCATGTTTTAGGAGTGAATACTGTCATCAATTGGCTCTGATGTGAATATTGATTCCAATTCACCTCTTTCCTGCCTATTGAACTTTCATGTCCCTTCAAATAAGTATCATACCACTTGGCAGTTAATTATGTGTCATCCAGCATTCCTCATTGTTATTTCCTCCATGCTAGTCTCTCTGGCTGGACTATTGCCTTCATGAAGGCAGGGCAACTATCCCATACTTCGTATGTAATACTCTCACTCTTAGTACAGTGCTGAAACAGGTAGGATTTTCTCCATAATACTTGTCAATTAAATAATTTACAAAGAAAAACAAAATTCCTCTAGTTTCATAGCAGACCACCTATGACTGGAGTAGAATTTCTAAATTTATTATGCTAACATTGAGAGCAAAACTAATGTCTGCATAATGGGATAATGAGAGTCTGACGGACTGTCATTGTCTGGGTACTATTTCAGAGGACACAATATTTCCCATGGCACACTCAAATTTAGGTAATAGTAATAGCATCATGTATTCAGTACTTACTATGTGCCTGGTGTTGTTCTAAATGCTTAACATACATAAATTCATTTCACCTCAATACCCCTTATGAGAGAGGCAATGCTATTATCACTATTTTTACAGGTGAGTTCATTGAGGCTTAGAAACTTGAAGTAACTTGCCCAAGGTCTCACTAGCAGATGACAGTCTGACTTGAAAGTCCAAGCTAGACTGAGATGTTTGGATATGTATGTTATTTTTAGTTTATAAGATAAAATGGCCTGGAAGACAGTATAGCAAAGAGGTGGAGAACTCGGCTTTGGTGTTTGGGTTTGAATCCCAGCTTTGCAACTTAAGAGATGTGTGACCTTGAGCACTTTCCTTCTTCAAATTTCAGCATTCCTATATCTAAAATTAAAAACAAAACTAGTACCCACCTAATAGGATTTTATGACAATCAAATGAACTAATACATGTAAAGCATATAGCATGATGCCTGGCACACAGTAAGGGCACACACACACACACACAAATGTTATTGTAAATTATTCAAAGTGCTTAACAGGCAACTGACTGAGGGATTTAATCACTGGCTCTCGAAATACTAGGAAATACTGGACAAGGTAGCATGCCTCTTGGGCTTTGGGCTTCTTAGAAAGATGCTGCCACAGTTTAGGTGGCAGGTATTAGTGGTGGTAGTGGCAGTGGTAGCAGCATTGGCAGTGATTGAGGTGTGGGGTGAGAATAGATGATGTTCTAAATTTTATATCCATTGTGACAGGTTTTTAAATATGGACAATCCCTAGCCATGCTGAAAGAGGAATTAGCTTACTGAAACCTTACCTAAAGTCTGTGATCCCTGTGCATCTCAACTATTGATTCAGAGCTTGTTTGTGATTATGCTGAGGTAAAAAGGGATGGCAAGAGGGTGGCGCAAAGATGGCCAAATAGAAACAGCTCCAGTCTGCAGCTCCCAGTGTGAATGACAAAGAAGACAAGTGATTTCTGCATTTCCAACTGAGGTACCAGGTTCATCTCACTGGGGCTTGCCAGACAAGCAGGTACAGGCCACGGAGCAGGCCAGGGCATCACCTCATCCAGGAAGCATAAGGGGTCAGGGAATTCTGTTTCCTAGCAAAGAGAAGCCATGACAGATGGCATCTGGAAAATCAGGACCCTCTCACCCTAATACTGCACTATTCCAATGACCTTAGCAAAAGCTACACCAGGAGATTATATCTCGCACCTGGCTCAGAGGGTCCCATGCCCACGGAGCCTTGCTCACTGTTAGCACAGCAGTCTGAGATCAAACTGCAAGGTGGCAACGAGGCTGGGGGAAGGGCGTCCACCATTGCTGAGGCTTGAGTAGGTAAGCAAACCTGCCAGGAAGCTCAAACTGGGTGGAGCACACTGCAGCTCAAGGAGGCCTGCCTGCCTCTGTAGACTCGACCTCTAGGGGCAGGGCATAGCCGAACAAAATGCAGCAGAAACTTCTGCAGACGTAAACGTCCCTGTCTGACAGCTTTGAAGAGAGTAGTCCTTCTCCCAGCACAGAGTTTGAGATCTGAGAACGGACAGACTGCCTCCTCAAGTGGGTCCCTGACTCCCAAGTAGCCTAACTGGGAGGTACGTCCCAGTAGGGACCTACTGACACCTCATATGGCCAGGTGCCCCTCTGAGAGGAAGCTTCCAGAGGAAGGATCAGGAAGCAACATTTTCCTTTCTGCAATATTTACTGTTCTGCAGCCTCTGCTGGTGATACCCAGGCAAACAGGGTCTGGAGTGGACTTTGAGCAAACTCCAACAGACCTTCAGCTGAGGGTCCTGGCTCTTAGAAGGAAAACTAACAAACAAAAAGGACATCCACACCAAAACCCCATCTGTACGTCACAATCATCAAAGACCAAAGGTAGATAAAACCACAAAGATGGGGAGAAACCAGAGCAGAAAAGCTGAAAATTCTAAATATCAGAGCGCCTCTTCTCCTCCAAAGGAATGAAGCTCCTCACCAGCAACGGAACACAGCTGGACAGTGAATGACTTTCACAAGTTGAGAGAAAAAGGTTTCAGATGATCAGTGGTAACAAACTTCTCAAAGCTAAAGGAGGATGTTCGAATCCATTGTGAAGAAGCTAAAAACCTTGAAAACAGAGTAGATGAGTGGCTAACTAGAATAAACAGTGTAGAGAAGTCCTTAAATGACCTGATGGAGTTGAAAACCATTGCACGAGAACTACATGATGCATGCACAAGCTTCAGTAGCAGATTTGAGCAAATGGAAGAAAGGGTATCAGTGACTGAAGATCAAATGAATGAAACCAAGCAAGAAGAGAAGTTTAGAGAAAAAAGAGTAACAAGAAATGAACAAAGCCTCCAAGAAATATGGGACTACATGAAAAGACCAAATTTCCGTCTGATTGGTGTACCTGAAAGTGACGGGGAGAATGGAACCAAGTGGGAAAACACTCTGCAGGATATAATCCAGGAGAACTTCCCCAACCTAGCAAGGCAGGCCAACATTCAAATTCAGGAAATACAGAGAATGCCACGAAGATACTCCTTGAGAAGAGCAACTCCAAGACACATAATTGTCAGAATCACCAAAGTTGAAACAAAGGAAAAAATGTTAAGGGCAGCCAGAAAGAAAGGTCGGGTTACCCACAAAGGGAAGCCTGTCAGACTAACAGCAGATCTCTCGGGAGAAACTCTGCAAGTCAGAAGAGGGTGGGGGCCAATATTCAACATTCTTAAAAGAAAGAATTTTCAACCCAGAATTTCATATCCAGCCAAACTAACTTTCATAAGTGATGGAGAAATAGAATACTTTACAGACAAACAGATGCTGAGAGATTTTGTCACCACCAAGCCTGCCTCACAAGAGTTCCTGAAGGAAGCACTAAACATGGAAAGGAACAACCGGTACCAGCCACTGCAAAAACATGCCAAATTGTAAAGACCATCGATGCTAGGAAGAAACTTCATCAACTAATAAGCAAAATAACCGGCTAACAATCATAATGACAGGATCAAATTCACAAATAACAATATCAACAAAATGGATAGACCACTAGCAAAACTAATAAAAAGAAAAGAGAGAAGAATCAAATAGACGCAATAAAAAATGGTAAATGGGATATCACCACCAATCCCACAGAAATACAAACTACCATCAGAGAATACTATAAACACCTCTACGCAAATAAACTAGGAAACCTAGAAGAAATTGATAAATTCCTGGACACATACACTCTACCAAGACTAAACCAGGAAGAAGTTGAATCTCTGAATAGACCAATAACAGGCTCTGAAATTGAGGCAATAATTAATAGCCTACCAACCAAAAAAAGTCCAGGACCAGAAGGATTCAGAGCCGAATTCTATCATAGGTACAAGGAGAAGCTGGTACCATTCCTTCTGAAATTATTCCAATCAATACAAAAAGAGGAAATCCTCCCTAACTCATTTTGTGAGGCCAACAACATCCTGATACCAAAACCTGGCAGAGACACAACAAGAGAATTTTTGACCAATATTTCTGATGAACATCAATGCAAAAATTCTCAATAAAATACTGGCAAACTGAATCCAGCAGCACATCAAAAAGCTTATCCACCATGATCAAGTGGGCTTCATCCCTGGGATGCAAGGCTGGTTCAATATATGCAAATCAATAAATGTAATCCATCATATAAACAGAACCAAAGACAAAAACCACACGATTATCTCAATAGATGCAGAAAGGGTTTTTTACAAAATTCAACAGCCCTTCATGCTAAAAACTCTCAATAAGTTAGCTATTGATGGGATATATCTCAAAATAATAAGAGCTATTTATGACAAACCCACAGCCAATATCATACTGAATGGGCAAAAACTGGAAGCATTCCCTTTGAAAACTGGCACAAGACAGGGATGCCCTCTCTCACCACTCCTATTCAACATAGTGTTGGAAGTTCTGCCCAGTGCAATTAGGCAAGAGAAAGAAATAAAGTGCATTCAACTAGGAAAAGAAGTCAAATTGTCCCTGTTTGCCGATGACATAATGTATATTTAGAAATTCCCATTGTCTCTGCCCAAAATCTCCTTAAGCTGATAAGCAACTTCAGCAAAGTCTCAGGATGCAAAATCAATGTGCAAAAATCACAAGCATTCTCATACAGCAAGAACAGACAAACAGAGAGCCAAATCATGAGTGAACTCCCACTCACAAGTGCTTTGAAGAGAATAAAATACCTAGGAATCCAACTTACAAGGGATGTGAAGGACCTCTTCAAGCAGAACTACAAACCACTGCTCAACAAAATAAAGGAGGACACAAACAAATGGAAGAACATTCCAAGCTCATGGATAGGAAGAATCAATATCGTGAAAATGGCCATACTGCCCAAGGTAATTTATAGATCCAATGCCATCTCCATCAAGCTACCAATGACTTTCTTCACAGAATTGGAAAAAAGTATTTTAAATTTCATATGAAACCAGAAAAAGAGCCTGCATTGCCAAGACAATACTAAGCCCAAAGAACAAAGCTGGAGGCATCATTCTACCTGACTTCAAACTATACTACAAGGCTACAGTAACCAAAACAGCATGGTACTGGTACCAAAACAGAGATATAGACCAATGAAACAGAACAGAGCCCTCAGAAGTAATATCACACATCTACAACCATCTGCTCTTTGACAAACCTGACAAAAACAAGAAATGGGGAAAGGATTCCCTATTTAATAAATGGTGCTGGGAAAATTGGCTAGTCAGAAGTAGAAAGCTGAAACTGGATTCCTTCCTTACACCTTATACAAAAATTAATTCAAGATGGATTAAAGACTTAAATGTTAGACCTAAAACCATAAAAACTCTAGAAGAAAACCTAGGCAATACCATTCAGGACATAGGCATGGGCAAGGACTTCATGTCTAAAACACCAAAAGCAACGGCAACAAAAGCCAAAATTGACAAATGAGATCTAAGTGAACTAAAGAGGTTCTGTGCAGCAAAGGAAACTTCCATCAGAGTGAACAGGCAACCTACAGAATGGGAGAAAATTTTTGCAATCTACTCATCTGACAAAGGGCTAATATCCAGGACCTATAAAGAACTCAATCAAATTTACAAGCAAAAAAAAAACAACCCCATCAAAAAGTGGGCTAAGTATATGAACAGATACTTCTCAAAAGAAGACATTTATGCAGCCAACAGACACATGAAAAAATGCTCATCATCACTGGCCATCAGAGAAATGCAAATCAAAGCCATAGTGAGATACTATCTCACACTAGTTAGAATGGCAATTATTAAAAAGTCAGGAAACAACAGGTGCTGGAGAGGATGTGGAGAAATAGGAACGCTTCTACACTGTTGGTGGGACTGTCATTGTGGAAGACAGTGTGGCAATTCCTCAAGGATCTAGAACTAGAAATACCATTTGACCCAGTCATCCCATTACTGAGCATATACCCAAAGGATTATAAATCATGTTGCTATAAAGGCACATGCACACATATGTTTATTGCAGCACTATTCACAATGGCAAAGACTTGGAACCAACACAAATTTCCATCAATGACAGACTGGATTAAGAAAATGTAGCACATATACACCATGGAATACTATGCAGCCATAAACATGGATGAGCTCATGTCCTTTACAGGGACATGGATGAAGCTGGAAACCATCATTCTGAGCAAACTATTGCAAGCACAGAAAAACAAACACCACATGTTCTCACTCATAGGTGGGAATTGAACAATGAGAACACACGGGCACAGGGTGGGGAACATCACACACTGGGGCCTGTTTTGGGGTGGGAGGAGGGGGGAGAGACAGCATTAGGAGATATACCTAATGTAATCGACGAGTTAATGGGTGTAGCACACCAACGTGGCAGATGTATACATATGTAAAAAACCTGCATGTTGTGCACATGTACCCCAGAACTTAGAGTAAAATAATTTAAAAAAAGAAAAATAAAAAAAGAGGGGTGGCAAGATAAACTATTGTCTAGGTTCCCATAGGGCAATCAAAACATATAAGGTAGATTTTAAATCCACCTGCTAATGTTTCTTACAAGCAGAGGAAGAGTAGCCCATGTGTCGATTAGCATATTGTTACTGGGTCACATTCTTATTTCTTTCTGCACTCTATGTCTTACAGCAAGATGAGGGAAGGAAAGTTTACAATATATAACTGAAGTTCCAAAGCAGAAGAGAATTCCTGATACTGCTTCTTTGTGTATAGTCCCTCGAAGGGCAAAGCATTCCAAATCTTCTCTTGTTCACAGACAAGCAAATTTTAGTGTCACTCATCGCAATCAGTTTTTGAATCAGTTTCATCACCAGTTGTGAAAAAACACCACATCCAGTTGCTTCTAATGCTGGGCTCAGGATATACAAAGTGATCTTGACAGGTACTTGTAATACCTCTACGCTAAAATCTACTGGAAGCCTGGTCTTAGACTACCTTTGTAACTTCCCCTTTTATGATACCTGTAGGAACACCACAGCAATTTGCCTTCCCTCCAAATGCCCAGAAATACTTTCTCACCTCTCTGCCTTTGCCCATGTCATTTCCTTGACCTTCATAGCCACTCCATTCTTGCCCATCTCTCATGTCAAATCCTGATTTGTCCCTTAGAGACCATTTCAAATGCCACATTTTCTATTAAGTTTTCCCCAGTCCCCCATCCCTAACTTGGAATTTCACCTTTGTTGTAGCATATTTTGCTTTTTAAATGTTAATTGTCATAATATGTCTTATATTAAAATTAGATAATAAATTGCAAGCTCCTTGTTGGTAGTAGTTTTACAGTATCCAACTCTGTTGTGTCTCTAATCCTATCATATCTAAACTGCTACGAACATAAACCAATCATTTAATCTAATGCTATGTGGATAAGAATAATAGCTAATATTATTGACTGCTAATTTAAAAAAAAATACACATCCACTGAAGGAAAGAATTGCTGTGTGAACTCAGAAAATATTTTTTAAAATTTATTATACTGTGATGTCCTCAGGGCCCTCTAGCCCCTGACCTTGAAGGCGCTATTTCTAGTTAGAAGGTAAGATTCACTATTGGGTAGGAAAACCATAGCCAAACCATCGGAATATGGAAGTCAGAGGTCAAGGAAGTTTACTTGGAAATAGAGAAAAAAAAGCAAGTTGTAAGTAGAAACCAAAAACCAAAAAGATAGCTGAGGTTGTAACAAATGGAGGCAAGTGTCTCAGACCCATAGACAGACCCAGAGCACATAAGACTAGCTCAGCAAGGACCTGTATGTCAACAAGGAAAAGCGAACAGGTCCTTAGGACCCACTGGCTTCTTAGTTGCCACAGGAGCAGCACCTCCAAGGGCTACTAGGAATATAGAAATTGTAACAACCAATGGTCTATATGTCCAGGCTTGTAAGAGTTGGCCTTCTTAGTGTACTCAGGCCAGACTACTGTAATAAGGGGTGGCAAAAATTAACCTTACCTGTTTAAGCCCCAATTTTCTTACCAATAAAATGGTATTAATACCCACACTGCCTATCTCAAAGTGACAGTACAAGCACATATCATTGTTAAACTAGGTTGAACCATTGCAAATATCTGTTCATTTTTAACCTATACAAAAAGCAATTTTATATGGTTCAATCAAACTTGGTGCAGACCATGAGGTATTATTCATCATTGCACTTCCAGCATCAAACACAGTGACTGACACAGGGGAAGCACCTGATAAACATTTTAACAGCTTTATTGAGTTCTAATTCACTTATATCAAACTGCTCATATTTCAAGTATGCAATATGATGAGCCTTGACATGTTTATACACTTGTAAAATTGTCATCACAAACAAGATATAGTGAACACATCTATCACCTAAAAAAGTTTCCTCATCAATAAAAATTTGTTGGAGAAATAGGAGGGGGAAACATGGGTGCCATACTGCCCTGGAGACTACAAAACACCAACAGCAAGGGTTTATGGCCAAAGCCCAGCCAGGTGGCTCTTATTCCTTACCCCTTTACCCAGGATGCAGGGCCCAGAGATGATGGAGAAGACAGAAGCATCTAGGGCTATTATACAGTTTGAAGGTCACAAAGACAATGGTGCCTCTGATGGCATAGTGGTCTCACTTCTTGGAAGAATTAATACATCTATTCTGCTCCAGGTCACGTTCCCAGCTTTGGTGCAAACTCTAACTTGTAATGTTGTGTGGTTTTGTCTGTCTAATTTCTTTTTTTTTTAAGCCGTATTGTAAAGTGTTCCTATTTCTCCACATCCTCTCCAGCATCTGTTGTTTCCTGACTTTTTAAAGATCACCATTCTAACAGGCATGAGACGATATCTCGTTGTGGTTTTGATTTGCACTTTTCTAATGACCAGTGACAATGAGCTTTTGTTCATATGTTTGTTGTCTGCACAAATGTCTTCTTTTGCAAAGTGTCTGTTCATATCCTTTGCCCAGTTTTTGATGGGGTTGTTTGTTTTGTTTTTTTTCTTGTAAATTTGTTTGGGTTCTTTGTAGATTCTGGATATTAGCCCTTTG
Organism: Rhinopithecus roxellana; assembly: GCF_007565055.1. Lineage (NCBI taxonomy): Eukaryota > Metazoa > Chordata > Mammalia > Primates > Cercopithecidae > Rhinopithecus > Rhinopithecus roxellana. The sequence goes on along the minus strand of NC_044555.1, from coordinate 111,232,981 downwards.
TCAGATGGATAGATTTCAAAAATGTTCTCCCATTAGGTAGGTTGTCTGTTCACTCTGATGATAGTTTCTTTTGCTGTGCAGAAGTGTAAATTAGTTCAACCATTGTAGAAAACAATGTGGCAATTCCTCAAGGATAAAAGAAACAGAAATACCATTTGACCCAGGAATCCTATTACTGGGCATATACCCAAAGGATTATAAATCATTCTACAATAAAGACACATGCACACGTATGTTTATTGCAGCACTATTCACAATAGCAAAGACTTGGAACCAACCCAAATGCCCATCAATGATACACTGGATAAAGAAAATGTGGCATATATACACCATGGAATACTGTGCAGCCATAAAAAAGGATGAGTTCATCTCCTTTGCAGGGATATGGATGAAGCTGGAAACCATCATTCTCAGCAAACTAACACAGGAACAGAAAAACAAACACCACATGTTCTCACTCGTAAGTGGGAGTTGAACAATGAGAACGCATGGACACAGGGAGGGGAACATCACACACCAGGGCCTGTCGAGGGGTGGGGTCTAGGGGAGGGACAGCATCAGGAGAAATACCTAATGTAGATGACGGGTTGATGGGTGCGGCAAACCACCATGGCACGTGTATACCTATGTAACAAACATGCACATTCTGCACATGTATCCCAGAACTGAAAGTATAATTAAAAAAAAAAAAGAATCTTCTTAGAGGGCTGCTGAGAGCCATTTAGTCCTTTGGTCCTTACCAACGTACCTTGAACATACCTGGATAATTACCTTCATCTCGCTGTCTCATTCTTACTCGTGCATGTGTGTCTCTTACAAGACTGTGAGCCTCTTAAGGGCAGGAACCATGTGTTTACTGTTCATCTTTTCATTTTCAGCATTTAGTTCACTGCCTGCACATCGTAGAAAATAAATGAATAAATGAATGAATGAATGAATGGAAAAAAAGCCTTATTGATCAGGAAAGCATTTTAGTGCAGATTGGGTGGCTTTAAATCTCATTCTTTTATGAGATTTTATTATTACATTGTCTTTAGGAATAAACTTGGACAGAGATGGATGGCAAAGAGTGCTAAAATGAAACCAAACTGTAATTTTGACTGATTTCTCAGCCAAGATAGGGTGCTTTACTCATATTTATGACAGTATGCAGTATTGGAAACTTCCACAGGGCAATAGGGGCTGCCTAATTAGCTGGGAAATTGGAGATTGTCCAAGCCTCATCTAAGTGGGGCAAGCCTAATAGCTCATCTCTGCTTGAAATGACAGAGAATTGAGGACAGTCCTGATTTCACCCTGAACTTTTGCTTTGCCCAGGATAACCAGGTCTAAGAAACAAACTCTTCCAGCCATTTCCTATGAGCATTTTACCCAGGCCAGGTCAACCTGGCTTTCTGTGTAGAATTCAAAACAGCATAAGATATGGAAAGCTCACATTGTCGGTTTCCATACTAGGAGCAAGAAAAACATGGATGATTTCAAATTCATGTGAGAAGTTTATGATCTCTAATGAGAAAGCCTAGCAGATGTCTACCTTTTAGTATTTTCTTGTGGTGAATGGATGTTGAATGTTATATTGATGGCAGACAAGGTCTTTGAGATTACTAAAAAAATTTAAATATCTTTCTAGCATCAGAATATAAAGTGCAAACAAAAACATACATGGAAACCCAACATATATAATGTGTAAAAACACAATAGGTTTGATTGAAATTGGTGGTCAAGGCATCTACCCTCTTACTACCTTGAGGGGTACAGAGGCACCTTTAAGGGCTCCTAGGGCTCCGCTGAGGACTATTTAAAATGTCTAGTTTCTGTAAGCCTCAGTTTTCTCCTCTGTAAAACAGAAAGAACTGTAGTATCTAGGTTTTAGGGTAGTTGTAAAGACCAAATACAGTAATATGTTAAAGGATTTTTGTAGTGTCCAGTAGTACATAGAAAACTCTCAGTAAAATGGAACTTCCTTCCTTCCCCATATCCCTGAACCTTTCATTTTGCAATTAAGAGAATTGCCTACTAGAAAGAAAAGTGATTGACCTTAGTTAAAGATGTTAGTAGTACAGGCAAAGCAGCTCTCTCATTTCCCACTCCAGTGTGCATTCCAGGATACCACAATTGTCACCCCTCCCTCTGTCGAAATTCTGACATAATAAAAACAAAAATGGTGCCTGGTCTTTAATGCCTTTGAGGTTCTGTCTAGTTGAATCTGATAATGAAATAAAGAAGGTCACCCTCCCTCGAACGTCACATAAATCAGTAAAGAAGGGACCTGGATGTTTTGCAAGCACAGAGAATCATAGTTCTATTAGCTGTAACTCACCCTAGATCTATAGATTACTAAATTCATAGGTTTCAAATGACAGTGATGGTCTCCCAGGAAGCTAAAGCACCTAGACAGGAAGGAACTTAACAGAAGTGCTGCTTATAAAGTCACCAAGGGTATTCTACACCACCTTTGCATAGGAGCAAAACCATTAACAGGCAAGGCATTAATGTCCAGTGACTTCCAAAATGGCAGAGCTCTGCATATGTGATCTGACTCCACTGGTCTTTGAACATGGCCTTGGATGCATTTGTAAACTGAATAATCCTTGCTCATTAGCATTTAAAGAAGACAGGTAAACAAGAATTACAGAAATGTAAAATGTGCTGTATTTTAATATTATGCATGTTTTATTGCTTTAGAAGAGTGTTTAAAGTAGTCAAAGAAACTCTTTTGCAGTCCCTCAGTACCCCAAGTCATTCTTCAAAAGATAATAATTAATGTGTCCTCTCATTATTTCAACATGTAATGTGTCCTCTCATTATTTCAACACTCTTCCTACACCAAAGAGGAATGTTACTTAAATCAAATATGATTTTAATTTTCACACTGACTGAGATTTGTAGCGTGGAGCTAGGCAGCTTAAAGGGAGGCTTTGGCTTTTCTCTTAGCCAGTCCTCCCTGCTACTGCTTGATAAAGCCATCTTGTCCATAAACGGAGATACTTTGCTTATTGGTTAGGAATTCTTCCTGCTGCCAGTAAATTTTACCAGTCCTGCCAATAAGCACAGATGATCTATCTCATCACTTTCCAGTTAGAGCAAGGCCAAATATTTTTCATGTCTGTACAAAATGTATGTTGACCCTGATGGATGATAGATGACATTCCTTTGTTCATTTGTAAATAGAAACCTATGAAATCAAATGAACTTGCAGATAAAATTCAGATGGCTGATTTACTTGTACATGCAATGAATTAGCTTTGTTAGCAGGATTCACCCGTTGGAATTTGTTAGTTATATTTCTCGAATAATGGATCCTAGGTTTCTGGGGCACTGTGGATTTACCACGTGAGTTATGACAAGAGGTAGAGGTCTTTGTGATTTCTTTGATACCACCTATCTTGTAGTTTGTCATAATAAACTTCTGATTCTCACCTCTGATTAGACCATTTTTAAGATTATACCGAAGTGTTCTATATAACCAATTGAAAAGGAAATTACTTCTTAGATTTATAAGGGTTCAGAATCCAGTGAAACTCTTTATGATTGAACAAAAATGCATTAAAATGATTGCTAAAAGGAGAGGTGAAGAAATGTCATAAAACATAAAATGTTAGACTTGAGAGGTACTCTCAAGGTAAAATAGCCTAGTGATTTCCAACCTGAAGTTCTAAGGTTTCTGTAGGTTTTCTAAGCCTTATATTAAGGCATTTGGAACTGTTTTAAATTGGAAGTCCTAGTTTCTCCAAATAAAGCTACACAGGCTAAGTAGAATATTAAGTGTCATTGCATTGGGCTGGAGTTTTTATGAGATTAGTGTGCTTTATCTGGCTATCTCACATTCATCAGAAGCTCTGATTGACAGACACATGTATGTTTAGCCACTCAAATGTAAAAAATATTACTTATTGTTTAGTAAAAAGAAGTTTGCAGAATGGGTTTAATATTTTTAATTGTGAAGTCCATAGTATTGCAGGGGTGGGGATAGGAAATTTTTTAAAAAGAGACCTTGGTTATGAGAAGGTTGAACTTGTCAAAAGCCTTGTATTAAAAATGATCAAACTGAGGCACAAAGCATTCCTATCCCTTATTGGCCATTGCAGATCACTTGAAAGTGCAAGGGTAATAACTTATGTATTAATCAATAATGCATATCTTAGTACTTCCACTAATACATTTCTTTTCTCTGTATATCAGCTTTTTATTTTATAACCCACTCTACTGAAAAAAAGAAATTTCAGATTTATGCATCACATAAGTCTTTACTCATTGTTCTTAAATTCCCCAGTCTGATTTTATTAACTTTTCTTGGGCTGTTATCTATACAGTTGAGTGAGTTTACCATCTTAACTGAATTAAATAGTCAATTCAGTTAAAATATCAGAGGGTATTTTATTTATCCCAATGGAGTCATATTAAATGTGGCAAAATATAAATAGATCAGAAGTTCACTCTGTACTGATAAACTCAGCAATTCCTGGACTGAAAGTGGTATGCCAGCAGTATGGTATTTTGTCGCTAACCCAGAAAAAAGAAGAAACATCCAGCTCCTTGGAGCTGTTCCTATACTGCTAGATAACAACATCTCTACTTTTCCGTGTCTTACACCAAGTTCCTGAAGAAACAGACTTTGAAATGGGAAGTTGTGTGCGGGAGTTTTCTTGAGCAATGCTGTCAGGAATAACATGGTAAAGGAATGGGAGAAGTGAGTTTTGGCAGAGAGGTTCTACTGATATGCAGCTGCAACAAAGGCCTTAGCTGGTCCTATGGGGGAGTTCTGGAGGTGAGATGGCCCTTTTGAGTTGTACTGAACCAACATAAGGGATCCAGGCTTTGTACTCCCATATTTCCAGGCATTGGATGTGGGCTACCCCTGGCGAGAAGGCTTAATGTTGAACATAGCAGTTTCCTTTGGCTGATGGAGTGATTCCCAGGTAAAAACTCAACTTGGCAGCCAACACTCTGCGGTTAGTGGAATGAGTGCCTCATTCCTGATGTGAGAATCTGGGAGCACACCAAACAGCTATTACAGCCTCCTTTTCTTAACTTCTCTTGTGGGTCCCCTCTACAAACAGTGACACCTCTGCATTTTTTCCATGTAAGTAGAAACCTAGAGAGTAGACCTAGACATTTTTCCTTTCTCACAAATCTTCCTTATAAAAGGTAAAGCATTTTTGAGAGCTGGCCAGCTAGGGTTAATGTGAAGTTTATAGCTGATAGAGAAAAATGAACCGGGCTTATGTGTGTTTGAAGTTCCTTTTATTATTTGAGGAGCTTTCTTCTGCTCTTCAGGTATATAAAGATTAGAAGACAAAGTGAAGTCAACAAAAGAAATGAATCATTTAAATAGCATGATTGCCATTCTGCAGTGATCTGAAAAATCCAATATTCCCATTTAAATCAGATTCACTTTCATCTAGAGAAAAATACTTGACCTTTTCCAGTGACCACCTAAGTAGAAGGTCAGACAGACCAGGAAAATGCCTCAACCTTCTCTGTTTCCTTTTATTCTTCTAGTCTTCCTTTATTTCCATCTCTTCTGTGTCTTCAACTTTCCTTGTACTGAAAATCTATTTATCATATTGTGTCTACATGAAACAGAAGTATCAGAAAATAAGAATTTTATTATTTTAGTTCGTTGAAATAGTGCACATTCCCTTCACCCCTGCAAAGGTATTGACTGGGTTCAAATAGGTTTACGTGTAGGGGTACAGCCATTAAAATTATGCAGAAATGTTTACATATCATATTTTATAAATGTTTTTAAGTAATGTATCACTTCTCAACCTACAAGTTATAGCTTATCAAGCTAAAGAAGTAAATTTGGGAGATAATATTCTCATTCTGTCTTTCTGTATTTTAGGTATGTGACATCAAAGATCATTGGTTTAAGAAGCCTGGTTCGTGATAAGTTAGGAATTGCTTACTAAAACTTCATAGTCCCTCAAAAGTCCAAATACCACATCAACCATTTGGAAAAGAATGAAGGCTGGTATGGTTTGGCTGTGAACCCATCCAAATCTCATCTTGAATTGTAGCTCCCATAATCTCCATGTGTCATGGGAGGGACCCGGTGGGTGGTAATTGAATCATAGGGATGGATTTTTTTCCCATGCTGTTCTCGTGATCATGAAAAAGTCTCATAAGATCTGAAGGTTTTATAGAGGGGAGTTCCCCATACACTCTCTCTTGCCCACTGCCATGCAAGATGTGTCTTTGCTTCTCCTTCACCTTCCATGATTCTGAGGCCTCCCCAGCTATGTGAAACTGTGAGTCCATTAAACCTCTTTTTCTTCATAAATTACCCAGTCTTGGGTATTTCTTTATAGCAGTATGAAAATGGACTCATATCAGTATGAAAATACATTAACTTGGTACCAGTAAAGTGGGGTAGTGCTATTAAGATACCCCAAAATGTGGAAGCAACTTTGGAACTGGGTAACATGTAGAGGTTGGAACAGTTTGGAGGACTCAGAGGATGACAGGAAGATGTGGGAAAGTTTAGAGCTTCCCACAAGAGACTTGTTGAATGCTTTTTGACCAAAATGCTGATAGTGATATGGACAATGAAGTCCGGGCTGAGGTGGTCTCAGATGGAGATGTGGAGCTTATTGGGAATTGGAGCAAAGGTGATTCTTACTATGCTTTAGCAAAGAGACTTGTGGCATTTTTCCCCTGCCCTAGAGATCTGTGGAACTTCGAACTTGAGAGAGGTGATTTAGGGTTATCTGGCCGAAGAAATTTCTAAGCAGCGAAACTTTCAAGAGGTGAGTTGGTTGCTCTTAAAAAACATTCAGCTTTATTCATTCACAAAGATATAGTTTGGAATTAGAAGTTATGTTTAAAAAAGGAATGCAGAATGGGTAGTAGAAGAAGGTAGTCATCATTACCAGCTACTACCACATGACCAGTTGCAGAAATGAGGACTGTAATTGTCATGAGTATTTCCTCCTTATTTTGTTAAGAACATGTTTGTGCATTTATACACCTGTAGTAAGAAAATATCTTTTTGGCCGGGGGTGGGGTGGGTGGCTCACACCTGTAATCCCAGCACTTTGGGAGGCCGGCGGGGGGTGGATCACCTGAGGTCAGGTGTGCGAGACCAGCCTGAACAACATGGTGAAATCCTGTCTCCAATAAAAATGCAAAAATTAGCCAGGCTGTAATCTCAGCTACTCAGGAGGCTGAGGCACTAGAATTGCCTGAACCCGGGAGAGGGAGGTTGCAGTGAGCCGAGATCGCACCACTGTACTCCAGCCTGGGCAACAAGAGCAAAACTCCATCTTGGGGGAAAAAAAAAAAAAACTTTTTATTTCATCTTTTTCCTTATCATGTGACATAAGATTTATTTACTTTATATCAGCATTTAGGTGCTGTTAACTTGATGTAATAGCATTTAGGTTAAGGATTAGTGCACTTTCAGTTATATGAAGGGTAGCTGTATTATATTAGGCAAAATTAAGACCTTATTATTTCTTTATTTGAAGATTATATATGATTTCAGGAGATATGTATGGGTTCAAGTTGGCAAAGGGTGGACTTGTAATGGTTAATATTGAGTGTTAACTTGATTGCATTGAAGAATGCAAAATATTGCTTCTGGGTGTGTCTGTGAGGGTGATGCCAAAGGAGATTAACATTTAAGTCAGTGGACTGGGGAAGACAGACACAACCTCGATCTGGGTGGGCATCAGCTAATCAGCTGCCAGCATGGCTAGAATAAAGCAGGCAGGAGAAGATGGAAGAGCAGACTTGCTGAGTCTTCTGGCCTTCATCTTTCTCCCTTGCTGGATGCTTCCAGCCCTCGAACATCAGACTCCAAGTTCTTCAGCTTTTGGATTCTTGGACTTACACCAGTGGCTTGCAAGGGGCTCTCAGGCCTTTGGCCTGACTGAAGGCTGCACTGTCACTTCCCTACTTTTGACGTTTTGGGACTTGGACTGATCCACCACTGGCTTCCTTGCTCCTCAACTTGCAGCAGGCAGTCTATCATGGGACTTTACCTTGTGATCATGTCAGTCAATTCTCCTTAATAAACTCCCTTTTATATATACATCTATCCTATTAGTTCTGTCCCTCTAGAGAACCCTGACTAATACAAAGGCCAGGATTCATTCAGCTCAATGGTTAATTCCTTCTTAATTTGGTTTATATTAAGAGACACCCAAGAAGAAAAAGTACAGTTTAGAACTATGGATACCTGGGTTCTAATCTTAACAGAAGCACTTATCAAGTAGTCACACATTTGGCTTTAATTGAAGCATTTCATGAATCTTAATCTTATGCCATTGGGCTAGAGGTTTTGTAATAAAGAGAAGTTCTTCTTGAGGAGGATGAAGGCATTGTTAGAGCAGAAGACTCTTCTTTCCCCTTATGAAATAAACTGATAATCTTATTTTTAAAACATCAAGTACTTTTGCAAAGAAGTGATCTGGTGATGCACCGAAAAATCTTCTGGCTATGAAAATGTTGACACACCTTTAGGATTTAACTACATCAAAAATGTGTCTTCAATTCCTGTCAACGCATCATGTTTCTGCATCTCAGCTTTCAGTATTAGCAAGAAAACTACCACCATTTGCTTTGTTTCATAGTATATTTAGAAGAAAAAGTAAAACTGTGTTGTTAGAGGTCACAGTAACTTCCTCCTTCAGTTTTAGTTGACACAATCCTTCACACATTCTGTGAAACTCATCCCTTCTAGATTCCAGGAACCCATCAAGCTCTGTCTGTTTCGATTTTTCTTGTTCTATCTGTGTAGCATTCCTTCCTCCCAGGTGTGGGGCAAGACCCCTCTGGAATGAGGGTCCTCAAGGGAGAAGGCAGAAGGGAAAAGGGAGATACTGACCTTTCTGAGTTTTAAGGCTTGCTTTGGAAGAGAAGAGTTCTAGTTTCTACAGCCTGCCTTGGGGAAGAAAATTTCTGGTTCCTTTGACTTGCTTCAGGGAGAAGACAAGAATTTCCTTCTTGGTCTCATTTGATGATTTCTCCTTTTCACTCTAATAGACCATGAGCATCTTCTAAGTTTCTATCATCGGTATCTGCCCCTCTTCACGCTCAGCCTCTCTTTTAGGGGCAGTGTCTATCTAAGCCCATAGTTGCTGATGAAAAAATCTAATTCTGACCTCTCCTTTGCAATCATTTCCTGTGTCTCAAGGTCTTCTGTCTTTTTGAGAGCTCGAGTCCTATGATCCTTTCTTCTTATGAATGTCCATGCTACATACTGCTTACATTTTTCTCCCATTTATTCAATTGTATTTTCATATGCAAAATGAGGATAAGATAACAATAGTATCCATTTCATAGAGTTAAATACTCAATAAATATGTACTATAATAATTAATAAAAGATCTGACTCCCAGAGTGCCTAGTGCAGAGTTTCATATATGATGAATACTAATGAATAGAGTGCCGTTGAAATAGACCTATATGCGTTTTGATGCTAACGTCCTAACTCTCTTCTTCAGAATAATAGCCAGCCCTCAGAGCTTTATCATTCCTTACTTTACATGTCACGCTCCATCTATGCATGACTTCTCTCCTTAATTGAATGGATCTTTCTTTCATGATTTTTACTCTCTGAATCTGTTTACAGATGCCATCCTCACTACTGAGCACAAACTCTGTCCTCCTTCACTTCTCACCTTCTTTGGGTCTTAACTTAGATATCACTTCCTCTAAGAAGTCTTTCATTGCTCCCAAATCCATGTTAGATTCCCTTTCTAGGCAGTCCAATAGAATCCATCTCTGTATAGTGTATAATTATTATACATGTATCTGTTTCTATTTCCCATTAGATCATAACTTCTCTGAAGTCAAGGACCTTTTTCTGTCTTATTTAGTATTATAATCTCATTGTCTGGCCCAGTATGTGATACACAGTGTGTGCTTAATAAATGAATGAACATTGCTTTGGTAATGCCTTACCACTACAAATATGCAAACACAGTCTCCCCTTGTGAGATATCCTTGAAAGTCATTTAAACCTGATTCTGCTATAAGAAAGTTTAAGACAGGGACAGGTACCACCCTATACTTCCTCAGGAACAGGCATTTACCCATAAAAATTGGATGTAGAAATAAAATGTCTAGAGTTTTTCCAGCATTTTATAACCCTGATTAGCTATAGCCATTACCAATCTCTGCCTATCTCACCCTGCTGAGGTGTCTGAGTCCCACCAGTTCAAGGTAGTGCCAATCTCAAACCAAAGGACCATCCTCAGAGACAACAATCAAAAGAGGATGACAAGAGAACAGATGAGTCAAGCTAAATCCTTACATTTGTCATAGGATTTGCTGCAGCCAGAATTGGTCAATAGCTTGGCACTTCACAAAGCCTTGTATTCCCTGATACCCTGTAGGAACATGAGTTAAATAATGACTAAGGGAAAAATGCCAGCCACTGAGTTGCCAAAAGATACAATTATAATTAAACCTGGCGCTTTGGAAAAAGCAGATCCAACTGCACCCGATTCTATTGCACCTGGTATATTTTTTTTCTATAGAAACAACTTAATAAGTTTGCTGTCCTTTTAGGAGCTGATCTATATTATTAGAAATTAACATTAAAGCCAGAAAGCCTGACTATGAAACATTTTGGAAAATTCAAAGTAAATAACTATTTTCAAACATCTAGAGTTTAAGGTTTTAATAAAATCAGAAAATACTAGGAAAAGAAGTCACCAGTACCTTTTGTATTGAAAATTGTTGGGGAGTTTCAATATGATGAAATGAGCATGTCACACCCATAAATGAACCTCTAAGATTAATTTGATTACTTGCCTACAGCAGCAAAATTCCATAATCAGATAATGTTGCTTGAGGCCTTCTCTTGCTTTGGAGTTGGATAATCTAAATTATGTAACATCTAGTTGATTTTCACTTCATCATGTATCAAGGATCATCTCTGCAGATAAAAAGAAAATTTTCTGTTGAGCTGCATGTTAGCTCATTGAGAGTGGCAAAGAATTACAGATGGATGTGCTTTGTTGGATTAAGCTTCTTGACGACAGAAATACTCTAGAATCATTGACACATCCAGTATGGTTACCACAAAAATAGAAAGGGGGAGCTCTGTGAAATCAGGAGGACTTTGATTTCAACCACAGCTTGGCAACTAGCTTTTTGTGTGACCATGAGAAAGACATTTGCTGTCTTTGAGCAAATTGGTTTAAGCAAATTGGTGGAGGTTGTCAGATAAATGTGTTCTTTATAGCTGAGTGACAGGTTCTTTCTTGAAGGGAGATCCAGAAAACACACCCCCATAGTAGCCATAAGTGCAATTTTTATTGTATTATAAAAAGAATTATATTATAAAACTTAAAGTTTGCAGTAACCTGCTATTGCCTACATAGTAAGCCTAGACTTCTGTCTAGCCTGTGAGATTTTACTAGACTTCTGTCTAGCCTGTGAGATCTCCGTAATGTTGGCCTGTCGTTCTTAGTCAATCTTATTTATATTACGTTCCAACACGAACCCTGTTTTGGAGGAATGGATACATTAGAAAAGTCTCATGTTGGAAGGAAATGATCAGGTCCTGGTCATGATCAGTCATAGTCTGGGGGCTGCCAGAAGAATAGTAAGTCTTTATTTAAGGGAAATCTAAATGAACTTTATGGCTAAAGTAGACTCTGTTTAGGCTAGGTCAGTTTACATGGGAAAGACTCCATGGGAAGATATTTGAACTAGTTCCAAGTAAGATGTGACTCTAACGTCTTGCATCAATTATAGTATGAAAAATTAAAAAGTGTGATACCAGTGAAAATGTAGGGAAAAGGAACTCCAAAGTTCATTCCACTACAAAAATTATTTAACAACTGGGTGAACTTGGCAGAGTAAAGCCTTTAAGAACTCTGGAACCTAACCAAAAGCCTGCAGCAACCCAGAGAGCACTTACTCAACAAAAAACTCTGAATCTCAATAAGAACAGTGAGATTCGGGGCATTTTAATACCACATGTCATGATCCCCAGCTCAGTCTTGAAACTAAAAGTTGACATTCCCCTGGTGACATTCCCAGCACTAGTATAAGAAGGAGCAGCATGGTTTTTATTCACAACTGTCCTTAGTTCATCTGTGTAACTGATCCTTGGAAGAGTAGCTCAGACTGAAAACTTTACTTCTTAAATTAAAAATAAGACAAGGGTGCTCACTCTCACCACTTTTATTAGAAGTCCTAGCCAAAGCAATCAGGCAAGGAAAATAAGTGAATAAAACACATCCAAATCAGAAGGAAAGAAATAATTTTGTCCCTTTTTGAAGACTACATGATCTTATACATAGAAAATTCTACACTCCATTAAAAAATCTGTTAAAACTAATAAAAAAATTCAGTAAAGTTGCAGGATACAAAATCAACATACAAAAATCAGTTGTGTTTTTATACACTAACAACACACTCTCTAACAAGGAAATTAGAAAGGCAATCCCATTTACAATAGCACCAAAAAAAAAAAAATAACATATTTAGGAATAAACTGATGAAATGAAAGGCTTGTACACATAAAACTACAAAACTTTCATGAAAGAAATTTAAAAAGACAGAAATAAATGGAAAGACATCTTTTTTATTTATTTTATTTTTATTTATTTATTTTAATTATACTTTAAGTTCTAGGGTACATGTGCACAACATGCAGGTTTGTTACATATGTATAAATGTGCGGTGTTGGTGTGCTGCACCCATTAACTCGTCATTTACGTTAGGTATATCTCCTAATGCTATCCCTCCTCCCTGCCCCCACTCCACGACAGGCCCTAGTGTGTGATGTTCCCCACCCTGTGTCCGAGTGCTCTCATTGTTCAATTCCCACCTATGAATGAGAACATGCAGTGTTTGGTTTCTGTCCTTGTGAAAGTTTGCTCAGAATGATGGTTTCCAGCTTCACCCAGGTCCTATAAAGGACATGAACTCATCCTTTTTTATGGTTGCATAGTATTCTATGGTGTATGTGTGCCACATTTTCTTAATGCAGTCTATCATTGATGGACATTTGGGTTGGTTCCAAGTCTTTGCTATTGCGAATAGTGCCAAAATAAACATACGTGTGTATGTGTCTTTATAGCAGCATAATTTATAATCCTTTGGGTATATACCCAGTAATGGGATGGCTGGGTCAAATGGTATTTCTAGTTCTAGATCCTTGAGGAATCGCCCCACTGTCTTCCACAATGGTTGAACTAGTTAACAGACCCACCAACAGTGTAAAAGTGTTCCTATTTCTCCACAACCTCTCCAGCACCTGTTGTTTCCTGACTTTTTAATGATCACCATTCTAACTGGTGTGAGATGGTATCTCATTTTGGTTTTGATTTGCATTTCTCTAATGGCCAGTGATGATGAGCATTTTTTCATGTGTCTGTTGGCTGCATAAATGTCTTCTTTTGAGAAGTGTCTGTTCATATCCTTTGCCCACTTTTTGATGGGGTTGTTTGATTTTTTTCTTGTAAATTTGTTTAAATTCTTTGTAGATTCTGGATATTAGCCCTTTGTCAGATGGGTAGATTGCAAAACTTTTCTCCCATTCTGTAGGTTGCCTGTTCACTCTGATGGTAGTTTCTTTTGCTGTGCAGAAGCTCTTTAGTTTAATTAGATCCCATTTGTCAATTTTGGTTTTTGTTGCCATTGCTTTTGGTGTTTTAGACATGAAGTCCTTGCCCATGCCTATGTCCTGAATGGTATTGCCTAGGTTTTCTTCTATGGTTTTTATGGTTTTAGGTCTAACATTTAAGTTTTTAATCCATCTTGAATTAATTTTTGTATAAGGTGAAGGGCAGGGATCCAGTTTCAGCTTTCTACGTATGGCTAGCCAGTTTTCCCAGTACCATTTATTAAATGGGGAATCCTTTCCCCATTTCCTGTTTTTGTCAGGTTTGTCAAAGATCAGATGGTTGTAGATGTGTGATATTACTTCTGAGGGCTCTGTTCTGTTTCATTGGTCTATATCTCTGTTTTGGTACCAGTACCATGCTGTTTTGGTTACTGTAGCCTTGTAGTATAGTTTGAAGTCAGGTACCATTATGCCTCCAGCTTTGTTCTTTGGGTGTAGGATTCTCTTGGCAATGCAGGCTCTTTTTCTGGTTTCATATGAACTTTAAAGTAGTTTTTTCCAATTCTGTGAAGAAAGTCATTGGTAGCTTGATGGGGATGGCATTGAATCTATAAATTACCTTGGGCAGTATGGCCATTTTCACAATATTGATTCTTCCTATCCATGAGCTTGGAATGTTCTTCCATTTGTTTGTGTCCTCTTTTATTTTGTTGAGCAGTGGTTTGTAGTTCTGCTTGAAGAGGTCCTTCACATCCCTTGTAAGTTGGATTCCTAGGTATTTTATTCTCTTTGAAGCAATTGTGAATGGGAGTTTACTCATGATTTGGCTCTCTGTTTGTCTGTTCTTGCTGTATGAGAATGCTTGTGATTTTTGCACATTGATCTTGCATCCTGAGACTTTGCTGAAGTTGCTTATCAGCTTAAGGAGATTTTGGGCTGAGACAATGGGAATTTCTAAATATACAATCATGTCATCAGCAAACAGGGACAATTTGACTTCTTCTTTTCCTAGTTGAATACCCTTTATTTATTTTTCTTGCCTGACTGCCCTGGGCAGAACTTTCAACACTATGTTGAATAGGAGTGGTGAGAGAGGGCATCCTTCTCTTGTGCCAGTTTTCAAAGGGAATGCTTCCAGTTTTTGCTCATTCAGTATGATATTGACTGTGAGTTTGTTATAAATAGATCTTATTATTTTGAGATACGTCCCATCAATACCTAGTTTATTGAGAGTTTTTATCATGAAGGACTGTTGAATTTTGTTGAAGGCCTTTTCCGCACCTATTGAGATAATCATGTGGTTTTTGTCTTTGGTTCTTTGTATACGATGGATTATGTTTATTGATTTGCATATGCTGAACCAGCCTTGCATCCCAGGATTGAAGCCAACCTGATCTTGGTGGATAAGCTTTTTGATGTGCTTCTAGACTCGGTTTGCTAGTATTTTATTGAGGATTTTTGCATCCATGCTTATCAGGGATACTGGTCTAAAATTCTCTTTTTTTGTTTTGTCTCTGCCAGGTTTTGGTATCAGGATGATACAGTCCTCATAAAATGAGTTAGGGAGGATTCCTTCTTTTTCTATTTATTGGAATGGTTTCAGAAGTAATGGTACCAGCTCCTCTTTGTACCTCTGGTAGAATTCAGCTGTGAATCGTGTGGTCCTGAACTTTTTCTGGTTGGTAGGCTATTAATTATAGCCTCAATTTAGGAGCCTGTTATTGGTCTATTCATGGATTCAACTTCTTCCTGGTTCAGTCTTGGGAGAGTTTGTGTGTCCAGGAATTTATCCATTTCTTCTAGATTTTCTAGTTTATTTGCATAGAGATGTTTATAGTATTCTCTGATGGTAGTTTGTGTTTCTGTGGGATCGGTGGTGATATCCCCTTTATCAGTTTTTATTGCGTTTATTTGATTCTTCTCTCTTTTCTTCTTTCTTAGTCTTGCTAGTGGTCTATCCATTTTGTTGATCTCTTCAAAAAACCAGCTCCTGGATTCATTGATTTTTTGAAGGGTCTTTTGTGTCTCTATCTCCTTCAGTTCTGCTCTAATCTTAGTTATTTCTTGCCTTCTGCTAGCCTTTGAATGTGTTTGCTCTTGCTTCTCTAGTTCTTTTAATTGTGATATTAGGGTGTGAATTTTAGATCTTTCCTGCTTTCTCTTGTGGGCATTTAGTGCTATAAATTTCCCTCTACACTCTGTTTTAAATGTGTCCCAGAGATTCTGAGTTGTTGTGTCTTTGTTCTCATTGGTTTTAAAGAACATCTTTATTTCTGCTTTCATTTTGTTATGTACCCACTGGTCATTCAGGAGCAGGTTGTTCAGTGTCCAGGTAGTTGAGCGGTTGTGAGTGAGTTTCTTAATCTTGAATTCTAGTTTGATTGCACTGTGATCTGAGAGACCGTTTGTTATATTTCTGTTCTTTTACATTTGCTGAGGAGTGCTTTACTTCCAACTATGTGGTCAATTTTGGAATAAGTATGATGTGGCACTGAGAAGAAAGTATATTCTGTTGATTAGAGGTGGAGAGTTCTATAGATGTCTATTAGGTCCCCTTGGTGCAGAGCTGAGTTCAATTCCTGGATATCCTTATTAACTTTCTATCTCGTTGACCTGTCTAATGTTGACAGTGGGCTGTTAAAGTCTCCCATTATTATTGTATGGGAGTCTAAGTCTCTTTGTAGGTCTCTCAGGGCTTTCTTTATGAATCTGGGTGCTCCTGTATTGGGTGCATATATATTTAGGTTAGTTAGCTCTTCTTGTTGAATTGATCCCTTTACCATTATGTAATGGCCTTCTTTGTCTCTTTTGATCTTTGTTAGTTTAAAGTCCGTTTTATCAGAGACTAGGATTGCAACCCCTGCTTTTTTTGCTTTCCATTTGCTTGGTAGATCTTCCTCCATCCCTTTATTTTGAGTCTATGAGTGTCTCTGCACATGAGATGGGTCTCCTGAATACAGCACACTGATGGGTCTTGACTCTTTATCTGATTTGCCAGTCTGTATCTTTTAATTGGAGCATTTAGCCCATTTACATTTAAGATTAATACTGTTATTTGTGAATTTGATCCTGTAATTATGATTGTTAGCTGGTTATTTTGCTTATTAGTTGGTGAGGTTTCTTCCTAGCATCGATGGTCTTTACAATTTGGCATGTTTTTGCAGTGGCTGGTACCTCTTGTTCCTTTCCATGTCTAGTGCTTCCTTCAGGAGCTCTTGTGAGGCAGGCCTGGTGGTGACCAAATCTCTCAGCATTTGCTAGTCTGTAAAGAATTTTATTTCTCCTTCACTTATGAAACTTAGTTTGACTCGATATGAAATTCTGGGTTGAAAATTCTTTTCTTTAAGAATGTTGAATATTGGCCCCCACTCTCTTCTGGCTTGTAGAGTTTCTGCCGAGAGATCTGCTGTTAGCCTGATGGGCTTCCCTTTGTGGGTAACCCGACCTTTTTCTCTGGCTGCCCTTAATATTTTTTCTTTCATTTCAACTTTAGTGAATCTGACAATTTTGTGTCTTGGAGTTGCTCTTCTCGAGGAATATCTTTGTGGCATTCTCTGTTTTTCCTGAGTTTCAACATTGGCCGGCATTGCTAGGTTGGGGAAGTACTCCTGGATAATATCCTAAAGAGTGTTTTCCAACTTGGTTCCATTTTCTCCATCACTTTCAGGAACACCAATCAGATGTAGATTTGGTGTTTTCACATAGTCCCATATTTCTTGGAGGCTTTGTTTCTACTCGTTTTCTCTAAACTTCTCTTCTGGCTTCATTTCATTCACTTGATCTTCAGTCACTGATACCCTTTCTTCCCTTGATTGAATCAGCTACTGAAGCTTGTGCATGCATCACGTAGTACTCATGACGTGGTTTTCAGCTCCATCACATCATGTAAGGACTTCTCTACACTGTTTATTCTAGTTAGCCATTCATCTAATCTTTTTTCAAGGTTTTTAGCTTCTTCACAGTGGGTTCAAACATCCTCCTTTAGCTTGGAGAAGTTTGTTATTACCAATCATCTAAAACCTTTTTCTCTCAACTCGTCAAAGTCATTCTCCATCCAGCTTTATTCCATTGTTGGTGTGGAGCTGCATTCCTTTGGAGGAGACAAGGCCCTCTGGTTTTTAGAATTTTCAGCTTTTCTGCTCTGGTTTCTCCCCATTTTTGTGGTTTTATCTACCTTTGGTCTTTGATGATTGTGACATACAGATGGGGTTTTGGTGTGGATGTCTTTTCTGTTTGTTAATTTTCCCTCTAACAGTCAGGACCCTCAGCTGCAGGTCTGTTGGAGTTTGCTGGAAGTCCATTCCAGACCCTGTTTGCCTGGGTATCACCAGCAGATGCTGCAGAACAACAAATATTGCAGAACGGAAAATGTTGCTTCGTTATCCTTCCTCTGGAAGCTTCCTCTCAGAGGGGCACCCAGCCATATGAGGTGTCAGTTGGTCCCTACTGCGAGGTACCTCCCAGTTAGGCTACTCGGGGGTCAGGGACCCACATGAGGAGGCAGTCTGTCCATTCTCAGATCTCAGACTCCGTGCTGGGAGAAGCACTACTCTTCAAAGCTGTCAGACAGAGAAGTTTAAGTCTGCAGAAATTTCTGCTGCCTTTTGTTCAGCTATGCCCTGCCCTTAGAGGTGGAGTCTACAGAGACAGGCAGTCCTCCTTGAGCTGTGGTGTGCTCCACCCAGTTCGAACTTCCTGGCCACTTTGTTTACCTCCTCAAGCCTCAGTGATGGCAGATGCCCCTCCCCCAGCCTCGCTGCCACCTTGCAATTTGATCTCAGACTGCTGTGGTAACAGTGAGCAAGGCTCTGTGGGCATGGGTCCCTCCCAGCCCAGCGCAGGATATAATCTCCTGGTGTGCCATTCACTAAGACCATTGGTAAAGCACAGTATTAGGGTGAGAGTGTCCCGATTTTCCAGGTACCACCTGTCATGGCTTCCCTTGGCTAGGAAAGGGAATTCTGTGATCTCTTGTACTTCCCGAATGAGGCGATACCCTGCCCTGCTTCAGCTCATGCTCCATGGGCTGCACCCACTGTCTGACAAGCCCCAGTGAGATGAATCCATTACCTCAGTTGTAAATGCAGAAATCACCCATCTTCTGCATCGCTCATGCTGAGAGCTGTAGATTAGAGGTCTTCCTTTTTGGCCATCTTGGAACCTCCAGTTGGAAAGACATCTTATGTTCATGAATTGGAAAACTTAATATTGTTAAAATGTCCATACTACCCAAAGTAATCTACAGATTCAATATAATCCCTAATAAATCCCAAATGAATTTTTTCACAGAAATTGAAACAATTTGACAATTCATATTTAATCATAAATGACTATGAATAGCTAAACAAATTTGTAAAGGAACAAAGCTAGAGGCATCATACTTCCTGATTTCAAAATAAATTTCAAAGCTACATTAATCAAACCAGTACATTCCTGGCATAAAGAAATATATATAGGTTGGACACTGTGACTCACACCTATAATCCCAGCCCTTTGAAAGACCAAGGTGGACAGATCACTTGACCCCAGGAGTTTGAGACCAGCCTGCCAACATGGCAAAACACAGTTTCTACAAAAATACAAAAATTAGCTGGGCATGATAATGCTAATTGGGAGGCTGATGTGGAAGGATCACTTAAACCCAGGGGTTCAGGCTTCAGTGAGCTGTGATCATGCCACTGCACTCCAGTCTGGATGACAGAGTGAAACCCTGTCTAAAAAAAAAGAAGAAGAAAGAGAGAAAGAAAGAAAAAGAAAGATGAAAGAAAGAAAGAAAGAAAGAAAGAAAGAAAGAAAGAAAGAAAGAAAGAAAGAAAGAAAAGAGAAAAAGAAAAACAGATGACAGATGTATAGACCAATAGAACACAATAGAGAGGCCAGAAATAAATCCATGTATATATGATCAACTGATCTTTGACAAGGGTGTCAAGAATACACAACGGGGAATTGATAGTCTCTTCAACAAATGTTGTTGGAAAAATGGGATATCCACATGCAAAAAAAAACAAAAAACAAAAAACAAAAAACAAAATAAGAATGAACCCTTATTTCATACCATACACAAAAATCAAATCAAAGTGGATTAACTACTTAGATATTAAGACTTGAAACTATAAAACTAGAAGAAAACTCAAGGAAAAGCTTCATGACATTAGTCTTGACAATAATTTCATGGATGTGACAGCAAAAACAACTGGCAACAAAATAAACAAATGGGACTACAACAAACTAAAAAGCTTCTGCACAGCAAAGAAAACAATCAACATGGTGACAAGGCACCCTACGGAACGGAATAAAATATTTGTATGTCATATATCTAATAAGGTGTCAATCTTCAAAATATATAAAGAACTCATACAACTCAATAGTAAAAAAGTCTAATAACCTGATTTAAAAATAGGCTAAGGAATATAAGATGTACCAGTGACTTCTTTTCCTAGTATGTTCTGGTTTTATTAAAGCCTTAAACTCTAGATGTTCAAAAACACTTATTTACCTTCATTTTTCCAAAATGTTTCATAGCCCATACAAATGGGCAACAGGTGTATAAGAAAATTCTCAACATCAATAATCATAAGGGAAATGCAAATCAAAACCACAATGAGCTATCACTTTACACCTGTCAGAATGGCTATTATCCAAGAAATAAAGAAAACAGTTGATTAGGAGATGAAGAAATTGAAACCCTTGCACACTGTTGGTGGGAATGCAAAATGTACTAACTGATTCTAAAATTCCCGGGGAAATTCAAGGGAGACACTGAATAAGCAAAACAATTTTGAACAAGAAGAATAAAGTCAGAAGGTTCACATTTCCTGATGTCAAAACTTACTACAAAGCTAGAGCTACAGCTCATTGCAATGATCAAAATACTGTGGCACTGGCATAAGTATAGACATGTAGATCAATGGAGTAGAATTGAAAGCCCAGAAATAAACTCATTCATCTATAATCAATTGATTATGACTAGGGTCTGGAGACCACTTAGTGAGGGAAATAATACTCTTTTCAACAAATGGCTCTGGGACAACTGAGTACCCATATGCAAAAGAATGAATTTGGACACCTACCTTACACCATATGTAAAATTAACTCGAAATATATCAAAGACTCAAATGTAAGAGCTGAAACTATAAATCTTTTAGAAGGAGACATATTAGTAAATCTTTTGATCTAAAATTTGGCAACAGTTTCTTAGATATGACAACAAAAGGGCAAGTAACAAAAGAAAAAACAGGTAAAATGGACTTTCTCAAATTTTTCAAAAATTGCACTTCAAAAGGACACTATTAAGAAAGTAAAAATGCAGCCTACAAAATGGGAGAAAACAGTTCAGATGCGGTGGCTCACGCCTGTAATCCCAGCACTTTGGGAGGCTGAGGCAGGCAGATCACCTGAGGTCGGGAGCTCAAGACCAGCCTGACCAACATGGAGAAACCCCGTCTCTACTAAAAATACAAAATTAGCTGGGCATGGTGGTGTATGCTTGTAATCCTAGCTACTCGGGAGGCTGAGGCAGGAGAATTGCTTGAACCCGGGAGGCGGAGCTTGTGGTGAGCCAAGATCGCACCATTGCACTCCAGCCTGGGCAACAAGAGCAAAACTCCATCTCAAAAAATATAAAAAAAGGGAGAAAATATTTGCAAAATATATACCTAACAAGGGTCTAGTATCCAGAATACATAAAGAACTCTTACAACTCAACAAGAAAAATATAAACAACCCTATTAAAATGTACCAAAAAATTTGAATAGAGATTTTTAAGAAGATATACAAATAGTCAATAAGCACATGAATCGATGCTCAACATCAGTAGTCATCAGGAAATATAAATGAAAACCATAAAATCAAAAGGTTCTCTGGACTGTCACTAGGGCAGATGCTCCTCTGACCATTTCACACTCATTAGGATGGGATTCATCATCATCATTACCATAAATGGAAAAATAAGAAGTGTCGATTAGAACGTGGAGAAATTGGGATCCCCATACATTGATGACAGGAATGTCCATTGCTACATCCTCTCTGGAAAACAGTTTGGCAGTTCCTCAAGCAGTTAAACATAAGGTTACCATATTACTCAGCAATTCCACTCTTACTATTATATCCCACAGAACCACAAGCATGTGTTCACAGAAAAACTGATACATGAACGTTCAAAGCAATCTTGTGTGAATAGAAAAGTCCAAAATACTTAAATCATTATTAGATTTTTTCCCTTCATAAACATAACTTTTGCAAACAACTGTCTATTTCTCTGTTTCATCTAGTTTATTATTTCTTTTGAGCACTAGACAGCTTTCTTTTCCCAGACACAGTGATTCCATTTAATATGGAGGCAAAGGCAAGTGTCAATTGGCAGAACCTCACAGCAAGAGTAAAGACACTGAGACTGGAATTCTCAGAGACAACCATGGCTCTTCATTGCTAAGAGCATCTTTCCTGATGCCAGGAAAATAACAGGTCTGTCTTACTTTTTGTGTCTCTTCATACATCCAGAATAGTGTTCCTTTCTTGCCAAGGATCTCTCTGATGCCTGCTGTGGATCTCCGATTCCCTTTTTTCATTTCTTCAAGAAACTGAAGCATCAAATAGTCCAGCGCTTTGGACTCACCATTTTGGAAATCACCGTTGGTGTTATTTCATTTTACGTTAGAATTGGTACTGGAAAACTGAGAAGCAAACTGGATAAGATGGGGCCAGAACAGAAGTAAACAGCACTGGGAATACTCTAACTAAAGAACTGCTCCTTGTCGTTGTGGTAAAAATGTGAAAACAATTAGGATATTTAGACCATCATAGGTTGAGTATACAACACAGCCTCCAAAGTGTTCAAACTAATACATTTTTTTAAAGTAGAGTGATCATTTGGTGCTTAGATACACTATACATTTTTCCCACTTAAGAAGAACACCAACAGGTTTTGTCTGGTTTCAGCTTCCCTGCTTGCTACCTTCTTGGCTGGTCGCTGAAACTGACTGACCACTATTGATTATTGGCTACTCTCTCATCTTGGGACATTTCTCCATTTAATTCCAGTAGGGGTACACTCTCCTATCTTCCTCATAGCCAATGAGGAAAAACAGTTTCCTTTGATGCTTCTTCTCTGTTCAAACTCTAAATATTGAGGACCTCAAGACTTGGTACCCATCTTCATTTATCTCCTCTGTCCAATACACTGTCCCTAGGTGAGCACATTTAACTAAATGGTTTTGATATTATCTGTTAACTAATGACTTGAAAAGTTATATGTTTAGACTTGATATTTTTTATTAATAAATGGCCCCTAAAGTTATATTGCTAGAATTGCCGTATGCTCCATGCTCCAGTCTCATATCTCCAGTTGCCTCCTTGAATATCTAATAGGCAACTGTAACTTTCTTATGTCCAAAAGAGTACTTATGGTTTCTGTCTTGCCCCCAAATACTGCTTCTCTTTTAATCTCTCCCAACTCAGTAAATGGTATCACCATTTACCTAGAGGCTCAAGTTAAAAACTGGATTTCCCTCTTTATCTTTCTTGTCCATCAGTGACTCCTATTGATTATACCTCCAACACACACACTGAGTCCATCCACTGCTATCTCTACTCCTATCTCTACTTTGATTATTATCCTAATCAAATCTGCCATCACCTCTCATTAGAACCAACTAGTAACTACTCTTTGACTTCTACTCTTCCTCCCTAAAATCTACTTTCCACACAACAGTCAGAGTTCAACTTTTAAAATGCACATCAGATTATGTTAATAATTATGTTAATAATAACCTGCTTAATATTCTCCAAAAGTTTCCTTTTATACTTAGAATAAAGTTCAAACAACTTACCACAAACTACAAGCTGGCCTGCCCAGTATTTATCTCTCTGACATATGCTAGTCTCATTCTTTCCTTGCTTAATATTCTCCAGTCATACCAGACTTTTTGTTCCTATAAAATGCCAAGCTTATTCCTGATTTTGGACTTTTAAATTTCTATTCCCTTTGCCTGAAAGATGTTTCCCCTTTCATGGATCTATTTTTGTGAATAAAGTTTTATTGTAGCATAGTTATGCTCATTCATTTACTACTGACTGCGGCTGCTTTTGTGGCAGAGTTGAGAAGTTGAGACAAATATCATATGACTCACAAGTCCTTTGAGAAAAAGCTTGCCAAACACAGCTAGATCCTTGTATGGCCTTCTCCTTATTTAGATCTCTGGTTTAATATTATCATCTCTGAGAGATATGCCCCCTCTCCCATCCAGTCACTCTTTCATATTATCCTCATAATTTCTTCATGCCATTTCTCTGAAATTATATTATTTGTTGGATCAGTTATTGCCTGTTAACCCAGTAGACTGTAAGTTTCTTTGTCATATTCCCTAGTGGGTCCATTGATCTCATCATTGCAACTAGTATATCACAGGCATTCAATAAATATATGTTGGATAAATTGATACATGAATGTAGGTGGGACACTGTCTTAGTCCTTTGGGGCTACGATAATAAAATGCTTTGGACTGGGTCATTTATAAACAAAAATATAGTGCTCACAGTTCTGGAGGCTGGAAAGTCCAACATCAAGGCTTCAGGAGATTTGATATCTGGTGAGGACTCATTCCTTATAGATGGTACCTTCCACGCGGCGTCCTCACATGGCAGTAAAGCAAACAGCCTCCTTCTGGCCTCTTTTATAAAGGCACTAATCCAATTCAGGAGGGCTCTGCCTTGATGACCTAATTACCTTCCAAAGGTTAGATATCTTAATACTACTGCCTTGGGAATTAAGTATCAGCATATGAATTTTGGGAGGCACAAACATTCAGATTATAGTAGACACCAAACTGTTCACAAAACAATGGCTCAAATTAGATCTCTGTGTACATATTGTCACACAGTTTGTTTGAATAAGCTCGAGCAAATGTATATGCAGGGAAAAAAGCCTCTTAACATAAAGAGGATTATTAAACATGACCATTAAAAGATGGATGGCAAATCTCTGTGTGATAAAATCAACTTTAACCTAATTTTAAAATATTTAATTGGATTCTCTAAGTGCAGATATTTTAAGATTGTTTTGAGCAATGGTTAGAAGAATAAACTAGAAAGTTTCCAAAACTGCTTAGGTACTCCTTCCATTTGTTAAGAAAAGGATGTAATGATTAACTTGTTAAATTCATTTTTAATCAGTAGATGAAGTAGGAGGGGTAAATGTGGGTGTTGAAAAATGACCCTTTTCTTAATCCAGTCTGTCACAGATGGACATTTGGGTTGATTCCAAGTCTTTGCTATTGTGAATAGTGCCGCAATAAACATATGTGTGCATGTGTCTTTGTAGTAGAATAATTTATAATCCTTTGGGTATATACCCAGTAGTGGGATGGCTGGGTCATATGGTACATGTAGTTCTAGATCCTTGAGGAATTGCCATACTGTTTTCCATAATGGTTGAACTAGTTTACAATCCCACCAACAGTGTAAAAGTGTTCCTATTTCTCCACATCCTCTCCAACACCTGTTGTTTCCTGACTTCTTAATGATTGCCATTCTAACTGGTATGAGATGGTATCTCATTGTGGTTTTGATTTTCATTTCTCTGATGGCGAGTGATGATGAGCATTTTTTCATGTGTCTGTTGGCTGTAAGAAAATGTGGCACATATACACCATGGAATACTATGCAGCCATAAAAAAGGATGAGTTTGTGTCCTTTGTAGGGACATGGATGCAGCTGGAAACCATCATTCTTAGCAAACTATCACAAGAACAGAAAACCAAACACCGCATGTTCTCACTCATAGGTGGGAACTGAACAATGAGATCACTTGGACTCGGGAAGGGGAACATCACACACTGGGGCCTATCATGGGGAGGGGGGAGGAGGGAGGGATTGCAGTGGGGAGTTATACATGATATAAATGATGAATTGATGGGTGCTGACGAGTTGATGGGTGCAGCACACCAACATGGCATAAGTATACATATGTAACAAACCTGCACGTTATGCACATGTACCCTAGAACTTAAAGTATAATAAAATAAATAAATAAATAAATGAAAAGAAAAATGACCCTTTTAATAGATTCCCAAACTTGACTTCATTTATGTCATCTATGCACTTTTTGGCAATTATTTTTGTGGCTTTTTTTCGAGTGATGTACATTCTTGAACAATCTCATACCTGTAGCCCCTACCCCACACCCATCAAAAGGCCGCCATTCTCCTGCATGTTACTTCAGCTTGGCAACTTGTCTTTGAGCTCCCTCTGCTGGTAGCAAGTAGGCTTCAGGGTTGGTTAATAATATAAACTAGAATAGACAAAATGAAAATAATCATATTAAACAGCCAGCCTTTTCTTCCATTCAGTTCAAAAAAAGTGAAATGCTCTCTTGATTTATATAGTTTAGTGAAATCATCTATTGTGGCACTTAGCAAGCACAGGCTTAATGAATGGTTCTACTAAAATTTATCTTCACAAACCTCCTTTCTGTACACCTAGAGCAATGTGGTTACCTTTACTCTTTCTTCCTAAATATTGGATCTGTACAAAAGTCCATGTAGCCTGTGCAGATGATCTTTATTTATTGTTTGCACATAATTAGATGTGTGCACATGTGTTTCCAATGCAACAAGAAGATATATAATTCATATGTTAACCCATCTTCCCCTTTCACCTGCTTTCTTTAAGATTTCTTCAAAAGTAAGATTAAATGTGTTAAGAATTGCCACATCAGACGTAAATGATAGTATGATTCTTTTTCTAATAACTATATGTTCACTAGCAAACATTGATCAAGCATTAAATTTCCAGATAAATTTAGATAGCCCTGATTTGAGGAGATGTGGAAGTTACAAGTGCCCCCACATATCTTAACTGTCCTAGATGCTCTCTTGTTTACCCTGAATCACAACTGACCTCACTGGAAAATCTTGGAAAAGAAGCATAACATTTATTGATTTGTTCTATACAGCACAGAATGAAGGAATTTTATGAGGCTATCTCTAATGATATGATGATTTGGTGTTAATTGCTATGCAATCCACAAAATATTGTCTCCAGGAAAGTTGTCTAGTAAAGATTCACTGGAACATTTCGACTTGTATATTTTACATGTTATAACTTGTATATTTTATGTTTTTGCATATGAAAGAAAAGTGTAAACAATTACCTTTATGGAAAATTGCATATCATGAGCAGTAGACATCCTGGTTGTATATATTTGGTTTATGAATAATCTCCAGAAGGATGAAAGTAGCTAAGATGATGTGGAACCAAGGTGGACATGAAAGAATAAAAAGGATGAAAAAGAAAAGCATTCGAAATGGGATCTTTTCAGATTAAAACTTGCCTGTGAATGAAAGCAGCTGGCTACTGGAAGCCTTCCCTGAAGTTACCCATCCAGCAGGGTGACCTATTACTAACAAGAGTAAAGGGGGGGCGGAGCAAGATGGCCGAATAGGAACAGCTCCAGTCTCCAACTCCCAGCGCGAGCGACACAGAAGACCGGTGATTTCTGCATTTTCAACTGAGGTACTGGGGTCATCTCACTAGGGAGTGCCGGACAATCGGTGCTGGTCAGCTGCTGCAGCCTGACCAGCGAGAGCTGAAGCAGGGCAAGGCATCGCCTCACCTGGAAGCGCAAGGGGGAAGGGGATCCGTTTTCCTAGCCAGGGGAACTGAGACACACAACACCTGGAAAATCGGGTAACTCCCACCCCAATACTGCGCTGTAAGCATACAGGCACACCAGAATATATCCCACACCTGGCCGGGAGGGTCCCACGCCCACGAAGCCTCCCTCACTGCTAACACAACAGTCTGCCGCGATCTATCCACAAGGCAGCAGCGAGGCTGGGGGAGGGGCGCCCGCCATTGCTGAGGCTTAAGTAGGTAAACAAAGCCACTGGGAAGCTCGAACTGGGTGGAGCTCACAGCAGCTCAAGGAAGCCTGCCTGTCTCTGTAGTCTCCACCTCTGGGGACAGCGCACAGCTGAAGACCAACAGGGGAAGTAGCAGGAGCCGGTGCAGACGCGAACGACTCTGTCTGACAGCTTTGGGGAGAGCCGTGGATCTCCCAACGCGGAGGTTGAGATCCGAGAACGGACAGACTGCCTGCTCAGGTGTGTCCCTGACCCCTGAGTAGCCTAGCTGGGAGAAATCCCCCACTAGGGGCAGTCTGACACCCTACACCTCACAGGGTGGAGTACACCCCTGAGAGGAAACTTCCAAAGGAAGAATCAGACAGGTACACTCGCTGTTCAGCAATATTCTATCTTCTGCAACCTCTGCTGTTGATACCCAGGCAAACAGGGTCTGGAGTGGACCTCAAGCAATCTCCAACAGACCAACAGACAGTCCTTCTGACTGTCAGAAGGAAAACTATCAAACAGGAAGGACACCTATACCAAAACCCCATCAGTACGTCACCACCATCAAAGACCAGAGACAGATAAAACCACAAAGATGGGGAAGAAGCAGGGCAGAAAAGCTGGAAATTCAAAAAATAAGAGCGCATCTCCCCCTGCAAAGGAGCGCAGCCCATCGCCAGCAACGGATCAAAGCTGGTCAGAGAATGACTTGGACGAGAGGAGAGAAGAAGGCTTCAGTCCATCAAACTTATCAGAGCTAAAGGAGGAATTACGTACCCAGCGCAAAGAAACTAAAAATCTTGAAAAAAGAGTGGAAGAATTGACAGCTAGACTAATTAATGCAGAGAAGATCATAAACGAAATGACAGAGATGAAAACCATGACACGAGAAATACGTGACAAATGCACAAGCTTCAGTAACCGACTCGATCAACTGGAAGAAAGAGTATCAGCGATTGAAGATCAAATGAATGAAATGAAGCGAGAAGAGAAACCAAAAGAAAAAAGAAGAAAAAGAAATGAGCAAAGCCTGCAAGAAGTATAGGATTATGTAAAAAGACCAAATCTACGCCTGATTGGGGTGCCTGAAAGTGAGGGGGAAAATGGAACCAAGTTGGAAAACACTCTTCAGGAAATCATCCAGGAGAACTTCCCCAACCTAGTAGGGCAGGCCAACATTCAAATTCAGGAAATACAGAGAACGCCACAAAGATACTCCTCCAGAAGAGCAACTCCAAGACACATAATTGCCAGATTCACCAAAGTTGAAATGAAGGAAAAAATCTTAAGGGCAGCCAGAGAGAAAGGTCGGGTTACCCACAAAGGGAAGCCCATCAGACTAACAGCAGATCTCTCGGCAGAAACTCTACAAGCCAGAAGAGAGTGGGGGCCAATATTCAACGTTCTTAAAGAAAAGAATTTTCAACCCAGAATTTCATATCCAGCCAAACTAAGTTTCATCAGTGAAGGAGAAATAAAATCCTTTACAGATAAGCAAATGCTTAGAGATTTTGTCACCACCAGGCCTGCCTTACAAGAGACCCTGAAGGAAGCCCTGAACATGGAAAGGAACAACCGGTACCAGCCATCGCAAAAACATGCCAAAATGTAAAGACCATCGAGGCTAGGAAGAAACTGCATCAACTAACTAGCAAAATAACCAGTTAATATCATAATGGCAGGATCAAGTTCACACATAACAATATTAACCTTAAATGTTAATGGACTAAATGCTCCAATTAAAAGACACAGACTGGCAAACTGGATAAAGAGTCAAGACCCATCAGTCTGCTGTATTCAGGAGACCCATCTCACATGCAGAGACATACATAGGCTCAAAATAAAGGGATGGAGGAAGATCTACCAAGCAAATGGAGACCAAAAAAAAGCAGGGGTTGCAATCCTTGTCTCTGATAAAACAGACTTTAAACCATCAAAGATCAAAAGAGACAAAGAAGGCCATTACATAATGGTAAAGGGATCAATTCAACAGGAAGAGCTAACTCTCCTAAATATATATGCACCCAATACAGGAGCACCCAGATTCATAAAGCAAGTCCTTAGGGACTTACAAAGAGACTTAGACTCCCATACAATAATAATGGGAGACTTCAACACTCCGCTGTCAACATTAGACAGATCAACGAGACAGAAAGTTAACAAGGATATCCAGGAACTGAACTCATCTCTGCACCAAGCAGACCTAATAGACATCTATAGAACTCTCCACCCCAAATCAACAGAATATACATTCTTCTCAGCACCACATCGCACTTATTCCAAAATTGACCACATAATTGGAAGTAAAGCACTCCTCAGCAAATGTACAAGAACAGAAATTATAACAAACTGTCTCTCAGACCACAGTGCAATCAAACTAGAACTCAGGACTAAGAAACTCAATCAAAACCGCTCAACTACATGGAAACTGAACAACCTGCTCCTGAATGACTACTGGGTACATAACGAAATGAAGGCAGAAATAAAGATGTTCTTTGAAACCAATGAGAACAAAGATACAACATACCAGAATCTCTGGGACACATTTAAAGCAGTGTGTAGAGGGAAATTTATAGCACTAAATGCCCACAAGAGAAAGCAGGAAAGATCTAAAATTGACACTCTAACATCACAATTAAAAGAACTAGAGAGGCAAGAGCAAACACATTCAAAAGCTAGCAGAAGGCAAGAAATAACTAAGATCAGAGCCGAACTGAAGGAGATAGAGACACAAAAAACCCTCCAAAAAATCAATGAATCCAGGAGTTGGTTTTTTGAAAAGATCAACAAAATTGACAGACCGCTAGCAAGGCTAATAAAGAAGAAAAGAGAGAGGAATCAAATAGATGCAATAAAAAATGATAAAGGGGATATCACCACTGACCCCACAGAAATACAAACTACCATCAGAGAATACTATAAACGCCTCTACGCAAATCAACTAGAAAATCTAGAAGAAATGGATAATTTCCTGGACACTTACACTCTCCCAAGGCTAAACCAGGAAGAAGTTGAATCCCTGAATAGACCAATAGCAGGCTCTGAAATTGAGGCAACAATTAATAGCCTACCCACCAAAAAAAGTCCAGGACCAGATGGATTCACAGCTGAATTCTACCAGAGGTACAAGGAGGAGCTGGTACCATTCCGTCTGAAACTATTCCAATCAATTGAAAAAGAGGGAATCCTCCCTAACTCATTTTATGAGGCCAACATCATCCTGATACCAAAGCCTGGCAGAGACACAACGAAAAAAGAGAATTTTAGACCAATATCCCTGATGAACATTGATGCAAAAATTCTCAATAAAATACTGGCAAACCGGATTCAGCAGCACATCAAAAAGCTTATCCACCATGATCAAGTGGGCTTCATCCCTGGGATGCAAGGCTGGTTCAACATTCGCAAATCAATAAACGTAATCCAGCATATAAACAGAACCAAAGACAAGAACCACATGATTGTCTCAATAGATGCAGAAAAGGCTTTTGACAAAATTCAACAGCCCTTCATGCTAAAAACGCTCAATAAATTCGGTATTGATGGAACGTATCTCAAAATAATAAGAGCCATTTATGACAAACCCACAGCTAATATCATACTGAATGGGCAAAAACTGGAAAAATTCCCTCTGAAAACTGGCACAAGACAGGGATGCCCTCTCTCACCACTCCTATTCAACATAGTGTTGGAAGTTCTGGCTAGGGCAATCAGGCAACAGAAAGAAATCAAGGGTATCCAGTTAGGAAAAGAAGAAGTCAAATTGTCCCTGTTTGCAGATGACACGATTGTATATTTAGAAAACCCCATCGTCTCAGCCCAAAATCTCCTTAAGCTGATAAGCAACTTCAGCAAAGTCTCAGGATACAAAATTAATGTGCAAAAATCACAAGCATTCTTATACACCAGTAACAGACAAGCAGAGAGCCAAATCAGGAATGAACTTCCATTCACAATTGCTTCAAAGAGAATAAAATACCTAGGAATCCAGCTTACAAGGGATGTAAAGGACCTCTTCAAGGAGAACTACAAACCACTGCTCAGTGAAATAAAAGAGGACACAATCAAATGGAAGAACATACCATGCTCATGGATAGGAAGAATCAATATTGTGAAAATGGCCATACTCCCCAAGGTTATATATAGATTCAATGCCATCCCCATCAAGCTACCAATGAGTTTCTTCACAGAATTGGAAAAAACTGCTTTAAAGTTCATATGGAACCAAAAAAGAGCCCGCATTGCCAAGACAATCCTAAGTCAAAAGGACAAAGCTGGAGGCGTCACGCTACCTGACTTCAAACTATACTACAAGGCTACAGTAACCAAAACAGCATGGTACTGGTACCAAAACAGAGCTATAGACCAATGGAACAGAACAGAGTCCTCAGAAATAATACCACACATCTACAGCCATCTGATCTTTGACAAACCTGAGAGAAACAAGAAATGGGGAAAGGATTCCCTATTTAATAAATGGTGCTGGGAAAATTGGCTAGCCATAAGTAGAAAGCTGAAACTGGATCCTTTCCTTACCCCTTATACGAAGATTAATTCAAGATGGATTAGAGACTTAAATGTTAGACCTAATACCATAAAAACCCTAGAAGAAAATCTAGGTAGTACCATTCAGGACATAGGCATGGGCAAGGACTTCATGTCTAAAACACCAAAAGCAACGGCAGCAAAAGCCAAAATTGACAAATGGGATCTAATTAAACTAAAGAGCTTTTGCACAGCAAAAGAAACTACCATCAGAGTGAACAGGCAACCTACAGAATGGGAGAAAATTTTTGCAACCTACTCATCTGACAAAGGGCTAATATCCAGAATCTACAAAGAACTCAAACAAATATACGAGAAAAAAACAAACAACCCCATCAAAAAGTGGGGAAAGGATATGAACAGACATTTCTCAAAAGAAGATATTCATACAGCCAACAGACACATGAAAAAATGCTCATCGTCACTCGCCATCAGAGAAATGCAAATCAAAACCACAATGAGATACCATCTCACACCAGTTAGAATGGCAATCATTAAGAAGTCAGGAAACAACAGGTGTTGGAGAGGATGTGGAGAAATAGGAACACTTTTACACTGTTGGTGGGATTGTAAACTAGTTCAACCATTATGGAAAACAGTATGGCAATTCCTCAAGGATCTAGAACTAGATGTACCATATGACCCAGCCATCCCACTACTGGGTATATACCCAAAGGATTATAAATTATTCTACTACAAAGACACATGCACACGTATGTTTATTGCGGCACTATTCACAATAGCAAAGACTTGGAATCAACCCAAATGTCCATCTGTGACAGACTGGATTAAGAAAATGTGGCACATATACACCATGGAATACTATGCAGCCATAAAAAAGGATGAGTTTGCGTCCTTTGTAGGGACATGGATGCAGCTGGAAACTATCATTCTTAGCAAACTATCACAAGAACAGAAAACCAAACACCGCATGTTCTCACTCATAGGTGGGAACTGAACAATGAGATCACTTGGACTCGGGAAGGGGAACATCATGCACTGGGGCCTATCATGGGGAGGGGGGAGGGGGGAGGAGGGAGGGATTGCATTGGGGAGTTATACATGATATAAATGATGAATTGATGGGTGCTGACGAGTTGATGGGTGCAGCACACCAACATGGCATAAGTATACATATGTAACAAACCTGCACGTTATGCACATGTACCCTAGAACTTAAAGTATAATAAAAAAAAAAAAAAAAAAAAAAAGAGTAAAGCGTCTTCCTAGGAAGCCGCCAACCTTCAATGCAATCAGCATAAAATAAATTATCAACTTGGAAGTTATAAAAGGTTCTGCAAATCTATTAAAGTAGGAAGGATAATGTAATGACAAGACAAATTGAAGGGCAGTCGTGTCAGAGTCCAGAAAAAGGAGAACTGGAATTGGCCCTTGCCAACTTCTTCAGGTATGTCCAGAGAGATAGTGACTCGACCACTTAATACTTGATTTGGTGCACGTAGAGTGGATGGGACATTCCTTTGTTAACAGAGTTTATGACCTTTCCATGCCCTCCCTCAACCAGGCCACCATTCTCATCAAGCCACATTTAGATCTTGTGATCTCCCTTCTGGGAGGAGATGGGATTTATTGGACAGTAGGGACATTTCAGATTTCCTTGTGACTTTTACTTATCATTTTTAAATTAATAGATTCAATGTCTGATTCATCAACAAGTCTAGTGAGAATTTAGGTAACACTGGAACATTCCTTCATTAGATGATTATTCATCACTCCAGAAAAATAGAACTCAAGGTGATAGAACAAACTCTGGTGACCTTCCACAAAAGGGGCAATATCCCCTAAAGTTCAGTTTAATCTACCTATCAAATTCTAACTTCAGGACCAAATAAGGAGGGTGTACACCTTGGTTCCAGGGGACTGAAGTTGGACTGAGATAGTAGCCCCAACCTCAGCCTCTCTTTTCTTGCTCCCTTTACTCCCTAGTTGATCTACCCCCTACCCTTGACCACAGCATTCTCACAGGCCACATTTGTTCATCCCTTCATTATTTAGCTGACAAATAACAAAATAATGTGAAAATATTTTAAGTACTCTTAGACAAGATAGCTGGATCCATTGAACCCAGGAATCAATTAGAATTGCCACAGATATATGTAATAGGTTTTTTATTAATGACCTCCCATGAATACGCAGTTTAATATTACCACTATTCTTAAGTATATTGTCCCCAGTAATGAAAGCTAGAAAGTATTTGCAAAAGTAAAAAGTTCTTGCATCATCAAAACAGAGATTAACGTTATGTTTGAACTCTACTAACTGTAACATGTGTCCATAGGATCTGAGAGATGAAATGTAGTTAGACATTTAGCCATCAGTGTTTTAACTGTCAAATCACTGCCTGTTGTGGGTTGAATGTTGGCCCCCAAAAATATATGTCCATGTCTCAACCCCTGGAACCTCTGAATGTGACTTTATTTGGGAAAAGAGTCTGTGCAGATGTAATTAAGAATCTCTGTATGAGATCATCCTTGATTATCCACATGGACTCTAAATCCAATTACAATGCCTTTATATGAGACACACAAAGGAGACACAGAAGGAAAAGAAGAAAAAGGCCATGTGAAAATAGAGACAGAGATTAGAGTTAAGCAGTCACAAGAAAAAGAATACCTGGAGCCACCAGAAGCTTAAAGAGGCAAGAAAGTGTTTTCTTCTAGAGTCTTCATTGGAAGTGCAGCCCTGGAGAAACCTTGATTACAGACTTCTGAACTCTGAACCAAGATAGATAAAATTTCTTTTATTTTAAGCTACCAATTTGTGAGAATTTGTTACACCAGTCACTGGAAATTAATACACAGTCTGTAGCCATTGAAGGCTTTGGCATCTCTCCACCTTTATTCTCCCATCAGTTTTGGGCAATTTCAACACCCAACCTCAAACTTTTGCATCCTAGCCAGGTGTGATAGCTTATGACTGTATTCCCAGCACTTTGGGAAGCCAAGGCAGGCAGATTGCTTGAGCTCAGGAATTCGAGATCAGCCTGGGCAAACATGGTGAAACCTCCTCTCTACAAAAAATACAAAAATTAGCCGGCTGTGGTGGCATGCACTTGTAGTCCCAGCTACTCGGGAAGTTGAGATGGGAGGATCACCTGAGCCCAGGAGGTTGAGACTACAGTGAGCCATGATCTTGCCACTGCACTCCAGCCTGGGCAGCAAAGTGAGACCCTGTCTCAAAAAAGGAAAACAAATATAAAACAACTTTTGCATCTTCTTATGTTAGTACCTTTCAACTTCTTTTTCCTTCAGGCAATCCCCTGTAGGACCTTACCCTAGACTTGTAACTACTAATAAACGTTTAATTTTTTAAAATTGGAAATGTCAATACTAGTCTCAAAGAGTTATCTACTGTATAGTTCTCTCACTCCCTTTACAACTGTTCTTCAGCCTCAATAACATACTCCATATCCATGACTCCTTCATTTGCCTCTAATTTACAACCCCCCCCACACACACACCCCAGAGTCTCATTTTGTTCCCAATGCTGCCTGGAGCCCATGGTCAAGAAGGTGGATTTCTGTCTCACCAGCTCTTTCAACTTCTTCCTATCCTTTTTTTTTTTTTTTTTCTTCTGTGTTTGGATAACATTTATTGAAGGTTCACTAAGTATCAGGCAATTTGCATTGATTCTTTCATCTAATTTTTCTAACCCCATGAAATAGCTACTATTATCACTTCTATTTTAAGGTTGAGGAACTTAAGTGTTTAGGAGGATATGTAAGTTATACACTTAGCAGGGCCAGAACTCAAAGCCCTGTCTGTGACTAAAACCTTTACAATTAACCACAAGGCAATACTGCCCCTGCTGCTGCACCTGCCTCACAAATTCTCAGCACACAGTCTGCCTTCCTCAATTTTATAACCAGAAAGCTGAGCACTGCTAAAGAAAACCTTGTACAAATGATTTTACAAATCTATGATTTCTTACTTCAGTTGGATCCTTCATAGCACTTATCAATACCTTTACTTATTTTTAGTTCATCCCTATTTCTCAAAATAACTATTCCAAATCTTGGCTTCTCTACTCAAGTTATCTACCTAATTCCAAATTCCCTCACTTTCAAAATCTCCTATAACATTAATATTGAATCAATTAGGATGAAATCCTTTATCTTGCCAATATTCTACCTACAGATTTCTCTCTGTACCCATCCATTCTTGTTTCCCATTGTATAGACATGATTGTCTTTCTTCCTATTGAGACCGTCACTTGGGCCATCTCTGTTGTTTCTTCCTAAAGCTTGTTTCTTCATATATTTTCTCTTAGTATTTGATTTTCAATTTATTTCTCTCTATTGTGTTATCAACCTCAGCATTAAAATATGTTCAAATGTCTTCTAATTGTAAAGAAAAGTCACTCCTTTAGCACTGTATCCAGCCCCTCTGCCCAAGTTACTTTTTCCTTTCCTTCTCAGCAAAACTTATTTTAAAAAGTATCCTAAATTGAATATTTATTTCTGTATCTCTTATTCTTTCCTGAAACCAAGGATCCAACACCCCAATTCACCTTTCTCCCATTTGCCTTCATATGACAACAAATGTCTTCATATGTCTTTATTTTACATGGCCAATGCTAGGACATTTGGTATCTGATACCCTTTTAAAAATTATTATATTTCTTAGTTTGCATAATACCTAGATTATCCTGGCTGTCTTCCCTTTTTCTAATCACATTTTCTTGTTTTTTAAATGTCCTCCTCTTGGTCTTTTTGCCCCTTAAATATTCCTTTTCTCAGGGGACTTTCTGTCTTTTTCACTTTTCTTCACTTAGGGAAGTACATAGAATGAGAAGACATGAACTTCCATGATTTTAATTTTTATCTTTGCTCCATTTTTAGTTGATGACATTACTCCCTTCTTCAATGAACATAAATAGATACTACTGAGGCAAAATTATTTATCTTCTCATCACAAAATCTAAAACCACAACTTCTCCAAGTTAAATAGAGAACAAGACATTTCCACTAAAGGAAAGAAAGGACATACAGATTTAAAGGAAGAAATAAAACTATAAGTTCTCAAACTGAGCATGCCCTAAACTCAACTTAGCCTTTCCACCAAAACACCTTTACTTACTAACTTCATTCAAAAAAAGATTTATTTCATCACTACCCATGCCATAGCAGAAAGCAATAACAATAATAATAATAATAAAACAAGTAAGCTTTTGCTAATATTTAACTTACATTCAAGTGTCTGCTGGCATGGGGAGGGGAGAGGCAAACAATGAAAATACAAATATTATATGTCAGGTAGTGATAAATGTTAAGAAGAAAAATAAAACAAGGTAAAGGCACAGAAATAGTGGATGGAAGGGGTGATATTTTTCAAAGGATGATCCAGAAAGGCTTCACTAATGAGGGAAATAGAAGTCTGAATAACGTGAAACTATGAGTTATGTGGATATCCGAGACAAAAATAATCCAGGCAGCTAGAAAAACAGGTGCAAAGGCCCAGAGGAAGGGAAGTACTTGGCAAGGATATCTGTCTTCCTGAAACAGTGAATGAGGGAGAGAGTGGTAGAAGATGAAATCAAAGAGATAGAGAGGTTCAGATCATTGTAAAAGGATTGAATTGTATTCTTAGTGGTATGGGAAGCCATTGGAGGAATTTTGAGAAGAGGAGTATCCAGATATGGTCTACTTTTATTGACATAAAAAAATTTAAAATATAAAGAAAAGTTTAAATAACAGCATAATAAACATCCTTTATGCTAGAAGTAACATGTTAACGTTATGCCAGAGTGTATTCCTTCACGTATATTTTGTTGAAGTATTTTAAAGTGTAGATATCGTGACAATTAATCCCAAAATACTTCTGTATATATCTCTTATAAGTAAAATATTTTTCTGCACAATTATCATAACTACCAAAGCTAACAACTCTAATTCCTATTTGATATTTATATTTCCCTAATCATCCCCATAATTTCTTTTATAGTGGCTTTGTTTAAACCAGAATCAAATCAAGGACCATGTATCTATTTGATTGCTTTGCTTCTCACATACCTTTTAATGTAGAACAGTACTCCAACTTGCATTTTTTCTCCCTATGGCATTAACTTATTGAAGAGCCTGAACCAGTTATCCTGGAAAGCTTCGTCTGATTGTTTCCTTGTGTCATTTGTTGTGTCTCTTCACGTATTTTTGTAACCTGGTAATTAGAAATAATGGTCTGATTAGATTGACTTATATTTAAATGAATCCGTCTGGATAATTTATCTGAGAATATGCTCTGAGGTGGGAGTGAGTACAAGGAAACTAGACAGAGGGCTGTTGTAATAGTCCAGATGAGAGATGATGATGGATTGAAACAGGGTAGCGGCAGTGCAGTTGGTGAGAAGTGGTCATATTCTGTATGTGTTTTAAAGGTGGAACCAAATTTATTGTCAGATGGGCTGTGGAACATGAGAGAATGAGAAAAGTCAAGGATGAGTTCATGTTTTGGGGCTGACTAACTGAAAAGATAGAATTGTCATTTACTGAGGCAGGGTAGACTGAAGTAGGAACAAGTTTGGGGGTAAGATGAAGAGCTGATAGTTGGATATTTAGATCACCTTGATACTCTGACATCTCCTTTTCCCTCAGCCCTCACATTCAATCATCAATGTTTTCTGATTTTACCTGTCAAGGTCATCAAATCTATCCTTTCCTTTTCATCTTCATTTCTATTGTCAAAGCCCAAGTCTTCATCTCTTGAGTGGATTATTACCATAACCTCCAATCTTGGGTTCACTCTAATCCATCAACCATAAGTCACTTGAGTGATTTTTCTGCAAAAGAAATCAATTCATGTCACCCTCTATATTAACTATTAACATCCCTTAGTGATGCTCATTCTTCTTTAGGCTTCAGGTCTGTGTGCCTTAGCATAGCCCATAAGCCTCTCTATCGTGTGGTCCTATCTTCATCTTCTGTTACTTCCTCACTCCCTTCACCCCCCTTTTACTCAATGATCTGCCCATAACAAACTCTTGTATTTCCCCAGACAAACCATGATTGTTTGTATCTCTGGGCCTCTACATCTGCTATTCCTTCTACCAGAAATCTCCTTCCTTTCTCAAAGGCATGGCCAATGTCTTACTCGATTTTGAATCTTCAGAGTTTAGCATATGTGACAATCAACCAGAAGGTAATCAGTTACTGCTTGCTTTTGAACTGATACATCACTGACAAGCACACAGGTTACTTTTAACCTGCTATAACATAATTCACAGAATGAAAGCATCACTTTTTTGAGCCAGCACTATATCAAACAACCCATAAAAAATTCCGGATTCTGATAAATGTTATCCACACTGGTTCCTAACATAATCACCCTATGCTAGGCACTATATAATTGGAGCTTTAGTATCCCTTTGAATTTCCTTTGAATTGTCATTTTGCATCAGTTATAAAAAGTCATATTTTTCCCCTCCGAATTTAGAGAAATTAGAATTATGAGCAGTAGACAGAAAAGCACTTAGCAAAGTAAAATTATAAGGTGCCATTATTACTATTATTATAGCAATTGCCTTCAAATGAAAAAGTCTATCAAAAGCAGAGTGTGAAAATTAATGATTGATTTTTTATTTGTCTTCAGGGCCAATTTGCCATAAACAGAACAGGCTTTGTGATTCATATCTCTGATTCATGTGGGTTCTCAGCTTGTGGATCCTGTCTTTAATTTAACACTAAATATGATACATTTTATTTTCCCTTGGCCAAGACCCACTTGGCCTTGTATTGCTAAATGAGTGCCGACTCACCTTCCAGGAAGCCAATTACCTACAGAAAGAGCACTTAGCTGATGCTCATCAGAGTGAGTTGTTTTATTTTTTCTCTTTTGCTGAAAAACTTTGGTTGGAAAGTTGAAGGACTTGTTCTCCTGATATCCAGAAGAGCACAAAGACTGTTACTGGTTCTTGGGTAATCTGGAGGAATGTCTAGAAATTTAGGATCGGATTTTCCTTGTGAACAACTGTGACAGAAGAGACTGAGAGTAGAAGATTTCTCAAGTGTTTACTTCCTCCTGTTGATAAATTCTGAAGGAATTTATGCCATAACTCAAAAGAATACAAGAGGTTTCTCTTTCAAAGATTGAGATTGTTCCTTTTTCATCATTTTCTAGCATTTTTTCATTCCAATAACTTCCTGACCTAGCACACAGCAAGTCAGTCATTCTAAATGTAAAAATGTGTGCTATTCGAGGAGTTCTTTTTTAATTGACAAGTAAAAACTATACATGTTTATGGTGTACAACATGACTTCATGAAATATGTATATATTATGGCATGGCTGCATTAGACTAATTAACATATGAGAGTTCTTAAAAAACAAATAATTTATAGAGGTGATAAATCAAAGATACATAATCTCATTTCTTCAAAAAGTCAGAAGAGTTCAGCACACTGGTCAGACATATCTGGATTTTACCAGCATGGGTATTGTATGTTGGGTGAAAAAGTGCTGAACTAGGGATTAGAGACTCGAATTTTAGCCCGACTCTCCTAACTGATCAACTAACTGACTGGATGATATCATACACATTTTATTTTCTCCTTGGACCTCAATTTTCCTAACTGTGAAATGAATTAAGGAAGACAAGTTTTAAATGCCCTTTGACAAACTAATGTTCTGTACTCTTATCTAGTATGGATGGATCCCAGGTCCTCTTTGACACTCAACTCCAGGATTCACTCCAATGAGCTCTTCCCAGTAAGATATATGACAGATATCTGTTAGGATCATTACCTGTCAACACTTAATCCTTCATTCTCAAAAAGGAACTAAAAACCGTTAAAAGGAAAAAAAAAAAAACTACTTTCAAGTTTAATTACCTATCTTTTCCCTATTAAATGAAATGGTGATCATTCTCTCCTTCTCTCTCTTTCTCTCTCTTTCTCTCTTCATTATCTGAAAAACATTATAATAAATATAAGCCTAGATAGTTCACTTAACCCGTCATTGCAGAGTACCAACAAAGAAAATTAACCCTGGCCGAGCGCAGTGGCTCATGCCTGTAATCCCAGCACTTTGGTAGGCCAAAACAGGCGGATCACTTGAGGTCGGGAGTTCGAGACCAGCCTGGCCAACATGGCAAAACCCAATGTCTACTAAAAACACAAAAACAAAAAATTAGCCGGACATGGTGGCGCATGACTGTAGTCCCAGCTACTTGGGAGGCTGAGGCAAGAGAATCGCTTGAACCCAGGAGGTGGAGGTTGCAGTGAGCCAAGATCACGCCACTTTTTTTTTTTTTTTTTTTTTTTTTTTTTTTTTTTTTATTTTACTTTAAGTTCTAGGGTACATGTGCATAACGTGCAGGTTTGTTACATATGTATACTTATGCCATGTTGGTGTGCTGCACCCATCAACTCGTCAGCACCCATCAATTCATCATTTATATCATGTATAACTCCCCAATGCAATCCCTCCCTCCTCCCCCCTCCCCCCTCCCCATGATAGGCCCCAGTGTGTGATGTTCCCCTTCCCGAGTCCAAGTGATCTCATTGTTCAGTTCCCACCTATGAGTGAGAACATGCGGTGTTTGGTTTTCTCTTCTTGTGATAGTTTGCTAAGAATGATGGTTTCCAGCTGCATCCATGTCCCTACAAAGGACGCAAACTCATCCTTTTTTATGGCTGCATAGTATTCCATGGTGTATATGTGCCACATTTTCTTTTTTTTTTTTTTTTTCTTTCTTTTTTTTTTTTTTTTAATTATACTTTAAGTTCTAGGGTACATGTGCATAACGTGCAGGTTTGTTACATATGTATACTTATGCCATGTTGGTGTGCTGCACCCATCAACTCGTCAGCACCCATCAATTCATCATTTATATCATGTATAACTCCCCAATGCAATCCCTCCCTCCTCCCCCCTCCCCATGATAGACCCCAGTGTGTGATGTTCCCCTTCCCGAGTCCAAGTGATCTCATTGTTCAGTTCCCACCTATGAGTGAGAACATGCGGTGTTTGGTTTTCTCTTCTTGTGATAGTTTGCTAAGAATGATGGTTTCCAGCTGCATCCATGTCCCTACAAAGGACGCAAACTCATCCTTTTTTATGGCTGCATAGTATTCCATGGTGTCTATGTGCCACATTTTCTTAATCCAGTCTGTCACAGATGGACATTTGGGTTGATTCCAAGTCTTTGCTATTGTGAATAGTGCCGCAATAAACATACGTGTGCATGTGTCTTTGTAGTAGAATAATTTATAATCCTTTGGGTATATACCCAGTAGTGGGATGGCTGGGTCATATGGTACATGTAGTTCTAGATCCTTGAGGAATTGCCATACTGTTTTCCATAATGGTTGAACTAGTTTACAATCCCACCAACAGTGTAAAAGTGTTCCTATTTCTCCACATCCTCTCCAACACCTGTTGTTTCCTGACTTCTTACTGATTGCCATTCTAACTGGTGTGAGATGGTATCTCATTGTGGTTTTGATTTGCATTTCTCTGATGGCGAGTGATGATGAGCATTTTTTCATGTGTCTGTTGGCTGTATGAATATCTTCTTTTGAGAAATGTCTGTTCATATCCTTTCCCCACTTTTTGATGGGGTTGTTTGTTTTTTTCTCGTATATTTGTTTGAGTTCTTTGTAGATTCTGGATATTAGCCCTTTGTCAGATGAGTAGGTTGCAAAAATTTTCTCCCATTCTGTAGGTTGCCTGTTCACTCTGATGGTAGTTTCTTTTGCTGTGCAAAAGCTCTTTAGTTTAATTAGATCCCATTTGTCAATTTTGGCTTTTGCTGCCGTTGCTTTTGGTGTTTTAGACATGAAGTCCTTGCCCATGCCTATGTCCTGAATGGTACTACCTAGATTTTCTTCTAGGGTTTTTATGGTATTAGGTCTAATATTTAAGTCTCTAATCCATCTTGAATTAATCTTCATATAAGGGGTAAGGAAAGGATCCAGTTTCAGCTTTCTACTTATGGCTAGCCAATTTTCCCAGCACCATTTATTAAATAGGGAATCCTTTCCCCATTTCTTGTTTCTCTCAGGTTTGTCAAAGATCAGATGGCTGTAGATGTGTGGTATTATTTCTGAGGACTCTGTTCTGTTCCATTGGTCTATAGCTCTGTTTTGGTACCAGTACCATGCTGTTTTGGTTACTGTAGCCTTGTAGTATAGTTTGAAGTCAGGTAGCGTGACGCCTCCAGCTTTGTCCTTTTGACTTAGGATTGTCTTGGCAATGCGGGCTCTTTTTTGGTTCCATATGAACTTTAAAGCAGTTTTTTCCAATTCTGTGAAGAAACTCATTGGTAGCTTGATGGGGATGGCATTGAATCTATAAATAACCTTGGGCAGTATGGCCATTTTCACGATATTGATTCTTCCTATCCATGAGCATGGCATGTTCTTCCATTTGTTTGTGTCCTCTTTTATTTCACTGAGCAGTGGTTTGTAGTTCTCCTTGAAGAGGTCCTTTACATCCCTTGTAAGCTGGATTCCTAGGTATTTTATTCTCTTTGAAGCAATTGTGAATGGAAGTTCATTCCTGATTTGGCTCTCTGCTTGTCTGTTACTGGTGTATAAGAATGCTTGTGATTTTTGCACATTAATTTTGTATCCTGAGACTTTGCTGAAGTTACTTATCAGCTTAAGGAGATTTTGG
This sequence comes from Rhinopithecus roxellana, assembly GCF_007565055.1. Taxonomy (NCBI): domain Eukaryota; kingdom Metazoa; phylum Chordata; class Mammalia; order Primates; family Cercopithecidae; genus Rhinopithecus; species Rhinopithecus roxellana. The sequence continues at coordinate 111,189,426 of NC_044555.1, read as the reverse complement.
GCTGAGACGATGGGGTTTTCTAAATATACAATCATGTCATCTGCAAACAGGGACAATTTGACTTCTTCTTTTCCTAACTGGATACCCTTGATTTCTTTCTGTTACCTGATTGCCCTAGCCAGAACTTCCAACACTATGTTGAATAGGAGTGGTGAGAGAGGGCATCCCTGTCTTGTGCCAGTTTTCAAAGGGAATTTTTCCAGTTTTTGCCCATTCAGTATGATATTAGCTGTGGGTTTGTCATAAATAGCTCTTATTATTTTGAGGTACGTTCCATCAATACCGAATTTATTGAGCGTTTTTAGCATGAAGGGCTGTTGAATTTTGTCAAAAGCCTTTTCTGCATCTATTGAGACAATCATGTGGTTCTTGTCTTTGGTTCTGTTTATATGCTGGATTATGTTTATTGATTTGCGAATGTTGAACCAGCCTTGCATCCCAGGGATGAAGCCCACTTGATCATGGTGGATAAGCTTTTTGATGGAGATCACGCCACTTTAATCCAGCCTGGGTGACTGTCAGTGGGAGTTTCTGTCAAAAAAAAAAAAAAAAAAAAAAAAAAAAAGGCCGGGCGCAGTGGCTCACGCCTGTAATCCCAGCACTTTGGGAGGCCGAGGCGGGCGGATCACAAGGTCAGGAGATCGAGACCACAGTGAAACCCCATCTCTACTAAAAATACAAAAAATTAGCCGGGCGCCCTGGCGGGTGGCTGTAGTCCCAGCTACTCAGGAGGCTGAGGCAGGAGAATGGCGTGAACCCGGAGGCGGAGCTTGCAGTGAGCCAAGATCGCGCCACTGCACTCCAGCCTGAGGGACAGAGGGAGACTCCCTCTCAAAAAAAAAAAAAAAAAAAAAAAAAAAAAAAGAAAGAAAAGAAAAGAAAGGAAAACTCTCCAGTGTACAGTGCCTAGCAGAGTGTTAAGCTCAAAAGTAGGACCTAAATCTGTAATTGTTAGGTTACTTGGGGAAATATTCTCATTTCTACATACGTACTTCAGTATTTCAACAGAAAAATAATACTTTTAAAATAAGCAAGATCAAATGTAGTGAAGCATTTAAGCTTCATTACAAATTCCTTATTAAGATAAAATACTTATGTATTGTATACGTTTTCTAGAAATCATCAGAAACTTTATTTTACACTTAGGAATGTTTGCTTTTTAATCAGTGAGTCTTAAAAACCACTTTTCCACTTTGCATACTAACCCTAATTTTATATGATGTAATCTGGTCAAAACGTTTTTTTCTTGTTCTGTTTGGACTGTAAGAGAACAATGGAAAGAAAGAAAATAGGCTATATTTATACCAATCAGTTGACCTTTAGTCAGAGTGTTAGTGATTTTTAAATCAGTTGGTTGCATTCAGTCATTTTGAAAATAGTCAAGTAACAGCTGACTGACTGGATGCAACTGGTGATTCACAAATCGCCTTGCTTTTTGACAGAATTCATCTTCCTTGCTCTTCTTTCACATAGTTTGTTTAACTGAATTCAAGCAGATAATTTTTATTCTTCCTCTCATTCCCAATCTTGTATGTATAGAGACAGTCAGGGCAGTGCCTGACACATAGTAGGTGCTCAATAAAACAGAGTTACCAGTGAACTTAGTCTTTAAAGTCAGATAAACATCTATATCTAATTGTGATGTCTGCATATTCTGTTCTTGACGATTTCAAAGTTATTCACATTGCCATTAAGCTAAGACAATTTTAATTAACTGCTTACTGCCAAACTTGGTTTCAAATTCTCAACTTCATGAGGATCAATAAATTACAGAATTAAAAGGTGTCATGTAAGATAATTGGTTTCTACAGTAAGACTTACCCCATTGTTTCCACAATTAACACAGAAGAAAGTATAATGGAAACTAAGTAGTTTTGTGAAGTTTAGTCATTAACAATGAATTAAGAATAGAATCCAATTTCCTCCTCTATTCATGACATATTGGGCATCACTATTATCCTTTCAATAATCAGAAAAGGAATATTATATTTTGTTTCCTTCCTTGATAACATCCTGTTTACTAAATGGGTGTTTCAATATAGGACTGAGGACAAATTTTAAGCTAGGAATTCATTTAAAGAATATGCCTTTCCAAGGAAACTGAGGCCTATTTATCCACCACCAGAGTCAGTCAAGACTACTATTCACTATACAGCTAAGATAGGAATTTAAGAGTGCTTTTTGCCCCTCCCCATCGTGATATTAATGGGAAGATATTGATCAAAGATTATGAAATTTCACTTGGATAGCAGCAATAAGTTCAAGCAATGTATTGTACCACATTGTGACTACAGTTAACAAAAATATATAGTATTCTTGAAAATGCTAACACATTAGATTTTTAAGTGTTCTCACCATTAAAATGACAACTGCATGAAAAATTGCACGTTAATTACTTGATTTATCCATCCTGCAATGTACATATATTTTGAAACATAATGTTGTATATACGATTTTATCTGACAAATGAATACATAAAGTTACAAATCGGAATCCGGTGTTTGGTTAGTACCATACTCAATATCATTACCTCACACTCCACAATGTCCTTCTTCTACATTTCACCTATCCCAATCAACTACCATTAATGTTTATTAATTCTGTAGCAGCTCTTAACTATCCTATCCCTATCCCCACTGACTGGAAACAAAATAACAAGTGAAACTTTCCCTCTCTATCCAGAGGTTAGCCTTAAGTCAGTGGATAATGACTCAGAGAGTTCTAAACGTTTATGTACCAGCTTCTAAGAAACTGTCTCTTTCCTGGCAGTGACAGATGATGTTCTGAAACTCTGTGAACCAGAGACTCACTACCATGAGCTGGAATCCTTACTTACTAGCTTTTAACACTCCAGTGGGAATTCATATTGAAATGCAAATATAAAAAGAATTTTCAAGGCAAAAATTAGCTCTTTGGAAAAATTCCATCATTTCTTCAAGAGAATTTTATGTTAATTTTTTATTTCCTTAAAACCCTGCTACTTGAAATAAAAAAAAAAAATTGCTCTGGAAGAACACCCATTCCATTGGTGAAGCTGCTTTTCACTCTTTCTAAAGAGTCATAAATGACATTAAAATATGAGAAACAGGTGCATTCCTTAGATAAGTTATTTCAATTCCTGCATCATTTTTGCTTCCAATTATTCTGAAGATAGCAGAGTGAGAAAAAATGATGAACTTTTCATTTTGAATGGCATTCAGCAACTGGCTTGATATTTCATAATGAAGCAAAAGCCTGAAAAATATATTCCAGAAAGGAATTAGCAAAGAGGCTAGCAAATGCTTTGCCTGTGATGTATTGAGTTTTGTGAATTTTTTTGGAAATGGCTTTCTGATGGGAAAGGAAGTCTTTAAAATAACAGGAAAAAAATAAGATGTAATTAACCAACAACAAAATGTCAAATGGAGTGCAAGTCAGAATGTATGTATTAAAAGTACTTTTTTAAAATCCTGGGATGCGAGTCAGTGTGGCATCACGGGGAAAACAACTAGGAAGCAAACAACTGGATCGTTGTCTGGAATCTGCCACCCAATAGCTGTATAACCAACAACAAGTGGTTTAACTTCTTCATCTGTGCATCCGTGCTATGCTTACCCAATTGAACTATTGTGGAAACCAAATGAGATACTGAACCCCATGTGAAAAGGCTTTGTGAACTGTCAGATACTACACAAATGAAGAGTTACATCTAAGACTTTTGCAAACCATCGAATATTATGCACACAAGGACTTAGAAATCACATTTAATCTTTCTTCATTACCAGTAAGCAGGTCATTAAGAAGATGAAGGGAGTTTAGCGACATTTCTTTTTTTCTGCTTCCATTTATAGAGGTTCCATGTATGTTAAAAATTAAGAAGTGCCTAAGAATATTTACAAAATTTGGGATACTATAAAAATGTATAACAAACACAGACAGAAGTTTCTTACAGAGACTAGAAATGTGGAGGGAGCTGAAGAGAATGAAAGCATGTTGAGTATCTAAGCAAATATCAGAACACTGTCTTTCTTCCTCTACCATGATTCTGCAAAGAAAAAACAAAAAGGTTATCCCACAAACCACTTTGAGAAAGCCCAACTCTGGAGAGGCAAAAAACAAGCAAAATAAACTGCACACATTCAGAATTCTCATTCCATTTTAGAGTGGTATTATATTCAAAGTGAAGGTTCAACAACCAAAATCACTTCAAAAAGTAATTCTAAATTTTACTTGACTATTTAAAAAAACACTAAAAGAGCTACAATTCCTCACCCCAAAACACCTTTAAATCTCCTGTCTTCATTTCTCCCAGGCCTTTCATTTCCTACAGGCACTTTCGACTCTGCAAGAAACCATGGCCTCATGAGCTCTTCTAGTTATTTCTTCCCCTGTGCTAAATCCACTCTGCCACCTCTCCTAGGTTTGTGAGATAAAACATAGATTGTACAGTTAAATTAGAATTTCAGATAAGTAATTACATTTTTAGACTTTTTAGTATACATACGTCTTATGCAATATTTGTGACAAATGTGTACTAAAATATCATTTGCTGTTTATCTGAAATTCCAACTTGACTGGGCATCTTTTTTAAAATTTGCTAAATCTGCAAGCCTAAGCTGTACTCCAGAATGACCAGCAGGGCTATGCTCAATGTCACTGGCCCAACTGTATCGAGAGATATACAGAGATCCTGGGGACTCGGTGTCCTGCAGTTTGCTTGTGCTGTCAGTGGAAGCAAAGGCACAAAACTTCTTGGGAGTCATTTCCTCTCTGCTTTTTGCAAAGACGTTAGCTTTTTTAAAGAAGTTTAGCTTCACAGCAAAATTGAGTAGAAGTTACAGAAATATCCCATATGCTTCCTGCTCTACCATATGCATAGCCTCTCCCATTATCAACATCCCTGACAAATTTGTACATTTAATACAACTGATGAATCTACAGTGTTGCAACATTATCCATAGTTATATTAAACTTACTCGGTGTAGATTCTATGAGTTAGGACAAATGTATAAGAACATGTATCCACCATTTTAGTATCATACAGGGTATTTTCACTGCCATAAAAATGCTCTGTGTTCGTGTGTGTGTGTGTGTGTGTTGCCACAGGGAATTCATGTGAAGAACTTCTGGAGAATGAAATTATCTGCCTCATTATACATTATTGGACCTAGACTTTGTCAGAGAAAATCCCCAAAGGGATCTGCAAGACAAATGAGGTCAAGGAAAAACCTCTATCAAATTCAGACAGATATGGACATTACTTGGATATGTGGTGATATGAAAGAATTGTTATTACATTTTTAGTTGTGATAATGGTCTCTTTATTATGTTTTACAAAAGGAATCCTTATCTTTTAGAGGTACCGATTGAAGTAGTTATGGATAAAATGGCTTGATGTCCAATATTTGCTTTAAACTAATCCATTGGAGGAATGGAGGAGAGTGAGTGAGTATCTGTTATGGTATTTTTTCTATTTTAGTATATGGTTAAATATTCCATAATAAAATGCTTTTAAAGATTAACCCAATTTATCACCTATCTAAGATCTTTCTTAGGAGGAAACGCTAGAAACAAACCTTTTTCATTCCAGTACACCCGAGAGAAGGGACTACTTTGAGGAAAACTCCAGAACAATGGCTGATGTAAAACTAATCAGGGCCGAAATCAGCACCTACATTTGGCCATTTCAGTTGAATAGACTCCAATTTACTTGATATTTGAATCTTCAAAACAGACTTTGCAGTAGGCAATCAGAGGCTTGTGTAAAGAAACCTCCTACCAGTGCTCAGATATGGAGAGCAAGATTTGGATAAAAGGCTTAGCAGGTATATAACCTGTTAATGCTGGAGCCCCTGGGCACCATTGTATTTCTCCCAAAGTGTCTGTGTAGTGTTATGTAGAAACAGTTTCTCATCAAAAGTGATATTGGGATTGGGATCCTAAACTACATGGCTACCACCTTAGTCCTCTATTTTTAGGGAAGAAACTCTTTTTCCCATGATGAACATCCAGAGGAAGAGCCAAATCCTGATAACCACAGAGACAGTTATTGTCCTGAATAAAATGTACCTAGAAATGTTATATGAGCTGCATATGGAAACTTCCCTCCTCAACTGTGTAGGCAAACTTTATTTTATCTGGCTGTACCCTTCCTTCTCCAATTTGCTTAGCCAGCCTCCACCAACACATGCACAATTTTGGCAGTATTTACAGAATGAAAGAAGTACCAACTAAAGGAGGAAAAATCAATCCAATCGAATCCAATCCAAATCCAATGAACCAGTATTTTTTCATTAAATGTAGAATTTTTAAAAATGCAAATAAATTCAAAATACTGCTGTGTATAAACATGGTGCTAAGTAAGCAGGGATTTGTCTTCATTCAATTTAATTATAACATTTATTGAATAACACTGATATGCCATACACTGAGTTCTGGAATATTTTTGAAATGGGTCTTCTATATAATAAGATAGTCAATGGTTACTTGCAAATGACCAGGAGTCTTCTATAGACTGTATGAAAAGTAAGGGTCACTGGACTTCACCTATTTTGTTGAGTATCACCTGATTAAAATGAATTTGGAAGCCTTGTTATTGGCCTTGGTACATTTGTCAGATTCCTGAAAACTTGTCCTTGTTCATGGCCACACACTATCAAAATCAAAAAATGAAATGTTGACGTATTTGATTATTGGGTCCATCTACTAGATATTATTTCTGAAAGGCAAACACTGTGGTGATGAGAGCACAGTCCTTGGAGTCTCACATATTGGAGCTGGAAGTCCTGTCCTACCAGCTCACTAGATGTTTAACCTCAGAAAAAGTGAATTAGCCTTGATGAGTCTGTTCTCTCATCAGCACAAGAGAGACATTAATGTACATGCTGTGAGATTGTTAGGAGGATCAAATGTTTTTGAAAATGTCTTCATAAATATTACTTCTTCTGCTTATAATTCCTTTTTTATCTCTTCTAGCTCTTAGTAACAGCTATGCCTAGGGTCAAATGTTTTTTATAACATATAAAATATATAACAATATTATAGAAATTTGGAAAATGGAGAAAATAAAATGGTATGTAACTCCAACTCTGCCATGCAATCACTGTCAAATTTTACCATTTGATAAAATATTGATGCATATTTTATATGCATATTTACAGGCTTTTTAATAATTGTGCATGTATTATCTTGTATCCCACAACACTTTTTTTTCCTTGTGTTTTTTTTTTAATATTTATTCAAATTGGCCAATTTAAAAAATAGAAACAGGGAAAACTGAGCATGACCTAGTTATTAAATAATATTAAAAATCTAGTTAATTTTTTGGTTATACTATTGCCATTGTGGTCTCATTTTTTTTTTTTTTTATTATACTTTAAGTTCTAGGGTACATGTGCATAACGTGCAGGTTTGTTACATATGTATATTTGTGCCATGTTGGTGTGCTGCCCCCATCAACTTGTCAGCACCCATCAATTCATCATTTATATCATGTATAACTCCCCAGTGCAATCCCTCCCTCCTCCCCCCTCCCCATGATAGGCCCCAGTGTGTGATGTTCCCCTTCCCGAGTCCAAGTGATCTCATTGTTCAGTTCCCACCTATGAGTGAGAACATGCGGTGTTTGGTTTTCTCTTCTTGTGATAGTTTGCTAAGAATGATGGTTTCCAGCTGCATCCATGTCCCTACAAAGGACGCAAACTCATCCTTTTTTATGGCTGCATAGTATTCCATGGTGTATATGTGCCACATTTTCTTAATCCAGTCTGTCACAGATGGACATTTGGGTTGATTCCAAGTCTTTGCTATTGTGAATAGTGCCGCAATAAACATACGTGTGCATGTGTCTTTGTAGTAGAATAATTTGTAATCCTTTGGGTATATACCCAGTAGTGGGATGGCCGGGTCATATGGTACATCTAGTTCTAGATCCTTGAGGAATTGCCATACTGTTTTCCATAATGGTTGAACTAGTTTACAATCCCACCAACAGTGTAAAAGTGTTCCTATTTCTCCACATCCTCTCCAACAACTGTTGTTTCCTGACTTCTTAATGATTGCCATTCTAACTGGTGTGAGATGGTATCTCATTGTGGTTTTGAGTTGCATTTCTCTGATGGCGAGTGATGATGAGCATTTTTTCATGTGTCTGTTGGCTGTATGAATGTCTTCTTTTGAGAAATGTCTGTTCATATCCTTTGCCCACTTTTTGATGGGGTTGTTTGTTTTTTTCTTGTATATTTGTTTGAGTTCTTTGTAGATTCTGGATATTAGCCCTTTGTCAGATGAGTAGGTTGCAAAAATTTTCTCCCATTCTGTAGGTTGCCTGTTCACTCTGATGGTAGTTTCTTTTGCTGTGCAAAAGCTCTTTAGTTTAATTAGATCCCATTTGTCAATTTTGGCTTTTGCTGCTGTTGCTTTTGGTGTTTTAGACATGAAGTCCTTGCCCATGCCTATGTCCTGAATGGTACTACCTATATTTTCTTCTAGGGTTTTTATGGTATTAGGTCTAATATTTAAGTCTCTAATCCATCTTGAATTAATCTTCATATAAGGGGTAAGGAAAGGATCCAGTTTCAGCTTTCTACTTATGGCTAGCCAATTTTCCCAGCACCATTTATTAAATAGGGAATCCTTTCCCCATTTCTTGTTTCTCTCAGATTTGTCAAAGATCAGATGGTTGTAGATGTGTGGTATTATTTCTGAGGACTCTGTTCTGTTCCATTGGTCTATAGCTCTGTTTTGGTACCAGTACCATGCTGTTTTGGTTACTGTAGCCTTGTAGTATAGTTTGAAGTCAGGTAGCGTGACGCCTCCAGCTTTGTCCTTTTGACTTAGGATTGTCTTGGCAATGCGGGCTCTTTTTTGGTTCCATATGAACTTTAAAGCAGTTTTTTCCAATTCTGTGAAGAAACTCATTAGTAGCTTGATGGGGATGGCATTGAATCTATAAATAACCTTGGGCAGTATGGCCATTTTCACGATGTTGATTTTTCCTATCCATGAGCATGGTATGTTCTTCCATTTGTTTGTGTCCTCTTTGATTTCACTGAGCAGTGGTTTGTAGTTCTCCTTGAAGAGGTCCTTTACATCCCTTGTAAGCTGGATTCCTAGGTATTTTATTCTCTTTGAAGCAATTGTGAATGGAAGTTCATTCCTGATTTGGCTCTCTGCTTGTCTGTTACTGGTGTATAAGAATGCTTGTGATTTTTGCACATTAATTTTGTATCCTGAGACTTTGCTGAAGTTGCTTATCAGCTTAAGGAGATTTTGGGCTGAGACAATGGGGTTTTCTAAATATACAATCATGTCATCTGCAAACAGGGACAATTTGACTTCTTCTTTTCCTAACTGGATACCCTTGATTTCTTTCTCTTGCCTGATTGCCCTAGCCAGAACTTCCAACACTATGTTGAATAGGAGTGGTGAGAGAGGGCATCCCTGTCTTGTGCCAGTTTTCAAAGGGAATTTTTCCAGTTTTTGCCCATTCAGAATGATATTAGCTGTGGGTTTGTCATAAATAGCTCTTATCATTTTGAGGTACGTTCCATCAATACCGAATTTATTGAGCGTTTTTAGCATGAAGGGCTGTTGAATTTTGTCAAAAGCCTTTTCTGCATCTATTGAGATAATCATGTGGTTCTTGTCTTTGGTTCTGTTTATATGCTGGATTACGTTTATTGATTTGCGAATGTTGAACCAGCCTTGCATCCCAGGGATGAAGCCCACTTGATCATGGTGGATAAGCTTTTTGATGTGCTGCTGAATCCGGTTTGCCAGTATTTTATTGAGAATTTTTGCATCGATGTTCATCAAGGATATTGGTCTAAAATTCTCTTTTTTGGTTGTGTCTCTGCCAGGCTTTGGTATCAGGATGATGTTGGCCTCATAAAATGAGTTCGGGAGGATTCCCTCTTTTTCTATTGATTGGAATAGTTTCAGAAGGAATGGTACCAGTTCCTCCTTGTACTTCTGGTAGAATTCAGCTGTGAATCCATCTGGTCCTGGACTTTTTTTGGTGGGTAGGCTATTAATCGTTGCCTCAATTTCAGAGCCTGCTATTGGTCTATTCAGGGATTCAACTTCTTCCTGGTTTAGTCTTGGAAGAGTGTAAGTGTCCAGGAAATTATCCATTTCTTCTAGATTTTCTAGTTGATTTGCGTAGAGGCGTTTATAGTATTCTCTGATGGTTGTTTGTATTTCTGTGGGGTCGGTGGTGATATCCCCTTTATCATTTTTTATTGCGTCTATTTGATTCCTCTCTCTTTTCTTCTTTATTAGTCTTGCTAGCGGTCTGTCAATTTTGTTGATCTTTTCAAAAAACCAACTCCTGGATTCATTGATTTTTTGGAGGGTTTTTTGTGTCTCTATCTCCTTCAGTTCTGCTCTGATCTTAGTTATTTCTTGCCTTCTGCTAGCTTTTGAATGTGTTTGCTCTTGCCTCTCTAGTTCTTTTAATTGTGATGTTAGAGTGTCAATTTTAGATCTTTCCTGCTTTCTCTTGTGGGCATTTAGTGCTATAAATTTCCCTCTACACACTGCTTTAAATGTGTCCCAGAGATTCTGGTATGTTGTATCTTTGTTCTCATTGGTTTCAAAGAACATCTTTATTTCTGCTTTCATTTCATTATGTACCCAGTAGTCATTCAGGAGCAGGTTGTTCAGTTTCCATGTAGTTGAGTGGTTTTGATTGAGTTTCTTAGTCCTGAGTTCTAGTTTGATTGCACTGTGGTCTGAGAGACAGTTTGTTATAATTTCTGTTCTTGTACATTTGCTGAGGAGTGCTTTACTTCCAATTATGTGGTCAATTTTGGAATAAGTGCGATGTGGTGCTGAGAAGAATGTATATTCTGTTGATTTGGGGTGGAGAGTTCTATAGATGTCTATTAGGTCCGCTTGGTGCAGAGATGAGTTCAATTCCTGGATATCCTTGTTAACTTTCTGTCTCGTTGATCTGTCTAATGTTGACAGTGGAGTGTTGAAGTCTCCCATTATTATTGTATGGGAGTCTAAGTCTCTTTGTAAGTCTCTAAGGACTTGCTTTATGAATCTGGGTGCTCCTGTATTGGGTGCATATATATTTTGGAGGGTTAGCTCTTCCTGTTGAATTGATCCCTTTACCATTATGTAATGGCCTTCTTTGTCTCTTTTGATCTTTGATGGTTTAAAGTCTGTTTTATCAGAGACTAGGATTGCAACCCCTGCTTTTTTTTATTCTCCATTTGCTTGGTAGATCTTCCTCCATCCCTTTATTTTGAGCCTATGTATGTCTCTGCATGTGAGATGGGTCTCCTGAATACAGCAGACTGATGGGTCTTGACTCTTTCTTCAGTTTGCCAGTCTGTGTCTTTTAATTGGAGCATTTAGTCCATTAACATTTAAGGTTAATATTGTTATGTGTGAACTTGATCCTGTCATTATGATATTAACTGGTTATTTTGCTCGTTAGTTGATGCAGTTTCTTCCTAGCCTCGATGGTCTTTACATTTTGGCATGTTTTTGCAATGGCTGGTACCGGTTGTTCCTTTCCATGTTTAGGGCTTCCTTCAGGGTCTCTTGTAAGGCAGGCCTGGTGGTGACAAAATCTCTAAGCATTTGCTTATCTGTAAAGGATTTTATTTCTCCTTCACTGATGAAACTTAGTTTGGCTGGATATGAAATTCTGGGTTGAAAATTCTTTTCTTTAAGAACGTTGAATATTGGCCCCCACTCTCTTCTGGCTTGTAGAGTTTCTGCCGAGAGATCTGCTGTTAGTCTGATGGGCTTCCCTTTGTGGGTAACCCGACCTTTCTCTCTGGCTGCCCTTAAGATTTTTTCCTTCATTTCAACTTTGTTGAATCTGGCAATTATGTGTCTTGGAGTTGCTCTTCTGGAGGAGTATCTTTGTGGCGTTCTCTGTATTTCCTGAATTTGAATGTTGGCCTGCCCTACTAGGTTGGGGAAGTTCTCCTGGATGATATCCTGAAGAGTGTTTTCCAACTTGGTTCCATTTTCCCCCTCACTTTCAGGCACCCCAATCAGACGTAGATTTGGTCTTTTTACATAATCCCATACTTCTTGCAGGCTTTGTTCATTTCTTTTTCTTCTTTTTTCTTTTGGTTTCTCTTCTCGCTTCATTTCATTCATTTGATCCTCAATCGCTGATACTCTTTCTTCCAGTTGATCGAGTCGGTTACTGAAGCTTGTGCATTTGTCACGTATTTCTCGTGTCATGGTTTTCATCTCTGCCATTTCGTTTATGATCTTCTCTGCATTAATTAGTCTAGCTGTCAATTCTTCCACTCTTTTTTCAAGATTTTTAGTTTCTTTGCGCTGGGTACGTAATTCCTCCTTTAGCTCTGAGAAGTTTGATGGACTGAAGCCTTCTTCTCTCATCTCGTCAAAGTCATTCTCTGACCAGCTTTGATCCGTTGCTGGCGATGGGCTGCGCTCCTTTGCAGGGGGAGATGCGCTCTTATTTTTTGAATTTCCAGCTTTTCTGCCCTGCTTCTTCCCCATCTTTGTGGTTTTATCTGTCTCTGGTCTTTGATGATGGTGACGTACTGATGGGGTTTTGGTATAGGTGTCCTTCCTGTTTGATAGTTTTCCTTCTGACAGTCAGAAGGACTGTCTGTTGGTCTGTTGGAGATTGCTTGAGCTCCACTGCAGACCCTGTTTGCCTGGGTATCAGCAGCAGAGGTTACCGAAGATAGAATATTGCTGAACAGCGAGTGTACCTGTCTGATTCTTCCTTTGGAAGTTTCCTCTCAGGGGTGTACTCCACCCTGTGAGGTGTGGGGTGTCAGACTGCCCCTAGTGGGGGATGTCTCCCAGCTAGGCTACTCAGGGGTCAGGGACCCACCTGAGAGGCAGTCTGTCCGTTCTCAGATCTCAGCCTCCGCGTTGGGAGATCCACGGCTCTCCCCAAAGCTGTCAGACAGAGTCGTTCGCGTCTGCACCGGCCCCCGCTGCTTCCCCTGTTGGTCTTCAGCTGTGCGCTGTCCCCAGAGGTGGAGACTACAGAGACAGGCAGGCTTCCTTGAGCTGCTGTGAGCTCCACCCAGTTCGAGCTTCCCAGCAGCTTTGTTTACCTACTTAAGCCTCAGCAATGGCGGGCGCCCCTCCCCCAGCCTCGCTGCTGCCTTGCGGATAGATCGCCGCAGACTGCTGTGTTAGCAGTGAGGGAGGCTCCGTGGGCGTGGGACCCTCCCGGCCAGGTGTGGGATATATTCTCCTGGTGTGCTTGTCTGCTTAAAGCGCAGTATTGGGGTGGGAGTTACCCGATTTTCCAGGTCCCACAACACTTTTAACTTTAAAATTCAAAATGACTATCAGTACCCCTTTTGGCACCTTCAAAATCTCCTTCTCTCCACCCCAGAGTCATTTCTACTGAGATAATCCCTCTTCTCATTTCTAGTAGCTCCCACCTGGCCTCTTAATCTGAAAATATGGTATGCCCCATTGACACTGGAGAATGCTTCCATTGCCACCAGAAGATACTTGCTTTAGGAAGGATTGCTATACCATGCCATCATGCCAAGGACTACAATTTAAGACTCAGGAATTCCAAAGAGACTTGTTACCACCACTACCATCAAAATATGAGCATTGCTACCAACAAAATGCTTTCTGCCGGACCAACCCTTGTTCTTCCAAGCACCTTAAAGAATAAGCAAATGTACTGTCATACACACATTGTTGAAAGAAAGCCATTCTACATATCAATTTTTTTCCTATTCATCACTACAATGACTTCACTGCTACTCTTGCAGTAATTCTCCATGCTTTGGAGAAAGTAAGAAAAATTAAATCTCTCCCTTAGAGTTAAGATCAGAGATGATTTTCAATACCACATCCATGGTCTGGACTTTTCATTTTTATACTCACACATTCTCATATAACCATTAATCCAAAAGCATAACTACAGTGTGTGGGAGCAAGTCCAGGAGCAGCTTTTAACCTCCCAACACATTGTGCTTTAAGCAGCCTCTCCTCTCAAGGGGAAATGTAGGCTCAAATGCTGAACCTATGTGGATGGCTGGTCCATGTTCCACATTCCCCTAGAATGAATTTTCCTTTAAAGGATCTTTGGTGTTTGTCTCTGCCCACTGATCTCGATTGAGACCATCTTATCTAAAATGTCAAAGATGTCCTAATAAAATTGCATCTCAAAAGGGAAAGACATTGAAGTCTCCATATCTTTTCTGTGGTAACAAATATGTAACATATAGTTTACCATTTTAACTATTTTTTAATAATTCAGTGGCCATAAGTACAGTCCCATTGTTTTACAACAATTACCACTATCCATCTCCAGAGCTTCTTTTTCTTTCCAAACTGAAACTCTGCACCCATTAAACAACTCCCTGAAATGACACGTTTTATTTGTCCATTCATCCACTCATGGCTGTATGTGTTCTTTCCAACTTTTGGCTATTGTGAATGATGCTGCTATGAACATGGGTATACAAATAGCTATTCGAGTCATGGCTTTCAATTTTTTGAAGTATATACCAAGAAGTAGAATTGCTAGATCATATGGTCATTCTATGTTTAGATTTTGGCTATCCATCCCATTTTTGCCAAGAGTTTTCTTACTCCCAATGCAAATGTGCCTATGCCTTTCCTAGCAAACATAGATTTTTGTATACCAAAGGCTGTTGGGGTGACATGGCTTTTGTTACTCAAAAAGTTGGCATACTACACCTAGATAACAGATTTCTCCTTTAACATTTACTTCACAGGATGCATTCTCCAAAAAGCCTTCCTTTGCCGTCCCCTAGCCTTGTTTGGTGCCCCTCCTTTGTGTGCTCCTATAGGACCCTGGGCAGTCTCTGCCCTATTACTCACCAAATTGAACTATAGAATTGCTTACTTGCCAGTTGATACGGTTTGGCTCTGTGTCTCCACCCAAATCTCATGTAATAATCCCCATGTGTCATGGAAGGGATGCAGTGGGAGGTAATTGAATCGGGCAGGTGGGTTTTTCCCATGCTGTTTTCATGATAGTGAATAAATCTCCCAAGATCTGATGGCTTTATAAAGGGAAGTTCCCCTGCACATGCCCTCTTGCCTGCCACTATGTAGGATGTGACTTTGCTCTCCATTCTCCTTCCACCGTGATTGTGAGGCCTCCCTTGCCCTGTGTAGCTGTGAGCCCGTTAAACCTCTTTCCTTTATAAATTACCCAGTCTTTGGCCTATACTTACTAGCAGCATGAAAACAGACTAATACACCTGTCTTCTCCTCCATTAAACCATGAGCTCTGTCAAGCCAATAATTTTGCCTATTTAGCATTGCATTATCAACTTCTGATATATCACCTAACACACAGTGAGTCCTCAGAAAATAACAAGCTCTACTCTGCAACCTCAAACATTTGTCTGGTTTGTTTTTATACTCACCCACTTGCAATAAATTATCTGGCCATTTAATCCAAGTGCTTTCTAAAAGTGTTCTCTTCAAGAGATTTCTGTGCTATCAACATCTTTCCTATCCTCACATCCTTCCTAGAATGTCTAGAAATATTCTGGGAACAATTTGTCCCAATCTTTAAAGGCTATGTCTAGACATTTCTAAAAACTGATCAATTTGTGACTTACTTAGTCAAATGGAAAACGTACTCATGTTAATACTATATATTTTGAGTTTCCAATTAAAAAAAACTATAATATACTCTATTTTAATGAGATCCCAATTATATCTCATCTGCTTTTCAAACTGTTAGCCTCACAGATACAAGGTTAGGCTTGTTTTATTGTTTAGTGAAAATGAAAGTTGACAGCTCTATCCATATTAATCACATTAATGAGAAATGTTGAAACAAGCAGTAACAAGGTAACTCACTCCCTACATTATGCTGGCATAAAGGGCCCAAGGGGGCCTTGCCTGTTCACCTTGTGTTCCTTAAGCAGTGTATAAAAAAAAAAAAAAAAAAAAAAAAAACAAAAAAAACAGCACCAGAAAAAGAATGGAATTGGTCTGCATCATTCCTAGTTAGAGTCCAGAATTCTAGGTGAGCTCTGTCATTGGGCAATTTTTTTTCAAAACAATAGCAACAAGTTTTCAGTCAGTCCACCTTAACAGATACAAAGAACTTCTTCCCAAGCAGCTCCAAAGGGAAATGCAGATGTATTAGAGCCACAAAGCCCCTCCAGCAAGGCAGAAATCACACAGATACCGGAGTCAGAGTACCTGTGACAAGATAGAAATGACAGACAGCAGAGCAGGGCACAGAACTTCTCCAACTTTCCCAGCCAATTTTCCCCAAGGAGCAGGGAAGACTTTAATATATCACTTTGAGATCTTATATTTTATCTTCCAAATTCATGCAGACCATACGTTCTTGTCAATAACATGTTCACATTTGTTTTAAATTTCTAAAAGTCTTTTTCTTCCAAATCTTCAAGTAAAATTGGGACTAATAATAATGATGATAATGATCATACTCTGGACTACTACTAATAATGATAGCTAATGTTTAATGAATGTTTACTATGTGCCAGGCACTATTTTAAGCACTTCACCTAGATTAACTCATACTTACAGCAGCCTATTTTACAGATAATAAATTAAGACACAGAGAGGTCAAGCAAGTTGCCTGAGGTCACAAAGCTAAGATATTGTGGAACTGGGGAGAAGAATCAAATTTATTTTGCTGTAGGTAATGCAGTTTGAGATGCGCTATGCAATTGAAATGGAAATGTACTAAGTAAAAACCAGCAAGTTGAATGTCATTACTGTCTTTCTTTTAGGACACTTTTGAGCATTAATTTCCACTTCTGAAAATGAAGGCATGAGAATTAAATATCTCTCAGGCTTTTCCAGAATGAATCTGTTCTAACACTTCAGACAGAAGACATTGATAATGGAAGCTAGAAATAAATCAAGTCTACTCTTATGTTTCACCATTAAATTTTCAATAAAGAAAGCTGGTAGCTTTTACTGCTTTTATGATAATAATCAAGATATTTTCTTAAACATAACTCTAGACCAGAAATCAGCAAACCTTTTATTTAAAGGGCCACAAAGTAAATATTTTAGACTTTGTGACTATCATAGCAGCTCAACTCTGTCATTTTAGCACAAAAAGAGTCATATATGATATATGAAAGAGTGGGTATATCTTTGATCGAGTAAAAACTCAGAAAAACATGTGTTGGTCTTGACTTAGCCAATGGGCTATAATTTGTGGACCCCTGCTGCAGACAAAGAATTCTGCCAAGCTGAGCCATGTTTTCAGCCAGTTTAGATAAACCAAGTCATTGTGATATTCCATACGCTATCAAGCATAACGTTAAACAACAGGCTGGATATGATGATTTATTTTAAAATGTTTTAGTATAAACAGGTTGATGCATATGAGTATATAAGTTGGCATTAAATTTATATGTAGGGACAGTTAGCTATCTACCATATAAAGTTTCATGATCAGGCATCCTTATCCCACGACTGCTTAGTGAGCATTTAGCATTTGCAGGACCCTAAATTTGGGGTCTACACTACAAAGTGGGCTACAGCAAGTACATTAAATAGTGTTATCTAAACCTGTACTGGAGACTGTTAATAGTCAGGAAAGTTATTAGAGAGACATTACTGGCAAAAAATAGTGTTATTCAAAATATGTGGCTGAAAAGAAAACTTGTATAAGTTTACTTTTCCTTGAAGGAACAAAGTATAATAACTCTTAAAGGGTATAATCTGAAATTCTGAATGAACCTCGTTGGTTCCAGAGTCTGGCTACAAAAGAAGAACTCTGATGTATGATCTGACTAGTAGCTTGTAGTTCTTGTCAGGATGTCATTGTGTTGGTCTTAGGAAAACTCTTTTATTCAAGGAAATTGATAGACTGCTTGGAGGTTAACTCAAGAGAGACAATTTATACTAGTAATTTGGACGTGGAAAATTTAATATAAAGAATGATTAATTAGGTAGAAGGTGGTTAACTATTAAAAGGGGTAAAAAAGAATTCCACAATATATGAAGGTAGCAAATATTAAAAGTAACTGCTAGGCCTAGGGCTAAGGAAAGACTGAACAAGGAAAGAACTTAGAAACTTAGAGGGAGACCCCCTCTTGAAAACCTGAGATTCTGATTTCTGAGAAGAGATAGTGGCTGCCACAGAGACATGCTGCACTTCTGTGATAATGAAGAAACTTAGTGGAGGCACTTGCTGGGGAACTGTGAGAGCTGCAGCCACTGTAGTGACAATGAAGCTTGCCAGAGTGTGCCTGCCTCTCACGTGCAAGAACAGCCTGCTGCTCTAGAGATGAAGAAATTTGCCAGAAGGAGCCCATTGCTGAACTGCAAAAGCTGATGGGACTTCACATACACTGATATGCTTGCTGCCACACAGAAAATAGCATGTCTCTTCTTCCATTTCCCACCTTGCAGTCTCCCTCCTGTTCACCGTATTGGCAGAGCTTAACAACGAAGCTAGGTTGGAAATAAGAAATGTAATCTACAGTGTTAAACTTCAGTATCACAATAGGCACAGAAAGGTGGGTTTGGAGCTGAGGGGCAATAAATTACTAACTGGAAGAGTGCCCAAAGACAAAATGGGATTTCACCAAGTCCTCAAGAACAGGACCATTAGGGTCTACTTACTAATTAAATTTTGTACATGCCTCAGACTTGCCTTCTATGTTACATATCACTGGGTAGAAGAGTCATGAGGCGTCTAATATTTTCCAAAACGACCTGACAGTTGTTGAATCACTGAATTGCTTTATGTCAGTTTGCAGCACCTTGGCTCAGATCTCAGCAACCACCTTTGAATTTGGGTAAGACGTTTAACCACTCTGAGCCACAGTGTTCGCATGTGTGTAATGAAGATTAAAAATAGTTCCTATCACACAGATTTAATATGAAAATTTAATGATTTAAGTTCCTGGTAGTTAGCAAGCACTCAGTGAAGGTAGTTGTCATTAAATAAACATATTCTTATCAAGATCAAACTAGTTTATTCTAAAATTTCTTTGGAAGGGTAAAGGTACAAGAATAGTTCAGTTTTGAAACAAAAAAAAAAGAATAAAGCTGAAGAAATTACAGTACCTGTTTGCAAACTTGTTACGAAGTTTCATTAATCAAGACAGCGTGATACTGGTAAAGGGATAGACACACAAATAAATGGAAGAGAACTTAGAGATGAAGGGGTGGCCTGCCCCTCCACACCTGTGGGCGTTTCTTGTCAGGTGGAACGAGAGACTTGGGAAAAGAAAGAGACACAGAGACAAAGTATAGAGAAAGAAAAGTGGGCCCAGGGGACCCGCGCTCAGCATAGGGAGGACCCGCACCGGCCAATGCAAGAGGCTTCTGCTCCTGGATTTCTGCCTCAGACTTCAGGCTTAGACTGGAATCTACACTGTCAGCTCTCTGGTTCTCCCGTCTTCAGACTACAGCACTGGCTTTCCTGGGTGTCCAGCTCGCAGACAGCAGATGCATAGCTCCCTGTGACTGACACGTTCCTCAGAGTCCGCTGTGCTCTGAGTGAGATACATTCAGAAGAAGGACTCCCAGGCAGGCGGATAAGAATGAACTGAATGTTAAAATTTAAATCGTCTCTTGGCATCCCTTCCAAGGGCTGGCAATGAGCCTACGGTGTAATTCAGAACCCACTGCAACCTTCCATGATGTGTGAACTGTCGGAGAAAGTGCCTCCTCCTTCCTTATCCAATGAAAGATTATGTCTGATTAGGGAGGTGAAAGAAGACTGTGCATGGAAGACCTGTCTGCCCTGAGTTTATAGCAACTGTCAATTATATAAAAACTGTCAGGTTTTCCTACCCCAGCATGACCTTCCAAAGAGGCCTTCCTCTTTTACTAATCCTCCTCAACACAGACCCTTCACTGGTGTCAGGCTGGGGGACGATCAGGTCTTTCCCTTCCCAGGAGGCCATATTTCAGACTATCCAGGAGAAATCTTGGACAATACCTAGCTTTCCTAGGCAGAGGTCCCAATACTGAGGAAACTCAGAGACAGGTGCCGGCGCGGGTCCTCCCTATGCTGAGCGCAGGTCCCCTGGGCCCACTTTTCTCTCAAAAAAAAAAAAAAAAAAAAAAGGAAGAAGAAACCCTGGGCCCACTTTAGTATGGAAAATACTAATAAAGAAAAAGGAAAAATGAACTGGTTGTCTTTAAAGATGTTGTGAAAGACCTTGGTATGTTTGGGAAGTGGTAAGAACTTTTATTTGCCTGGATTAGATATGGCATGGTGGGAAGAGGTGGCAGCAAAATGGGACTAAATAGTAATGCCGGGTGTATTTCTGTTTGTTACTGTGGAGATCTAGCTTACAAAAGCACAAGTGTATTACTACCTTATGAGGCAAAGATATTTCAAGTATATTATTCTCTGAGACATGTCCATTTCATTTATTACTTCTTTGTGGCTTAAACATCTGGTTTCTTTCTCCTTTGATCCAGGCGACAGACTTACCCTTAGAATTTTCAGTTGTCTTCCTTTCATGATTCATAATTTGTTTTCCCTCCAAGAATTCCGACGCATTTCTTTTTATCTTGCATGTGTGGCAGAATGAAGACAAGAGTCTGAGCCTCCAGCCATTTTGTGGCTAACATTGCTCAGGCAGTGGAAAATCATATGGTTGGGTATGTGGGGATATGTATATGTGTGAAAGGCTATGGGTGAGGTACTAATAGGTGTTCAATGAAAATGACAGTCTACAATGAATCCACTAGAAAAAAATTGGCTATTGGTTTACATAGCTCTCAGATTAACTGCTAATTTACTTTTCAAATTCTGAGGAGCTCTCTGATGTATATTCACTCTAATTAAAACTCATTATTAGCAAACATGGTCAACCATGCCATTATCTACAATTAAAGGATGATTGTTCATTCAAATCCTGAAATGAGAATATTCAGGTAACATTCTCTCATAAAAGAACAAAAGTATTCATTTTAGCCAAAAATATGCAGTTTCTATGCATATGATTTTGAACTCAAATTACTTTTAAAAAAGAAGATCATTTCCATGCTTCATCATTTCCAGGGATAATGCATTTTACTGCCAAGGCTTTGAAACATTTTAACAATTCAATGATTTATTGTTCATCTCAAGTTGTTGAAGTATGAATAGACTGCTAATAGTCATCTTTCTTTCTATTGAATGTTGATGCAATCTAAATTTTTTGTTATTTTCATCCATTTCCTTGTTCAACCATATTTAGTTTTATCTTGCCAAGAATTTTTTACATGAAAATTTTAAAAACGTTTTATATTTATAGGGAAGTTTAAAATATATTAGTGTTTTCCTTAGTGTCCTCTAATGTGGACATCATACATTAGCATGGTATATATACCAAAACTAAGAAACTAACATCAGTAAGATACTATTACCTAAATGACAGACTTTATTTTAATTTCACCAGTTTTTCTACTAATGTCCTTTTTTCTGTTCCAGGATCAAATCACCTATCCCGCATTGCATTTACCCATCTTGTCTTCTTAGCAGCCTGTAATCTGTTACAGATATTTCTTCCTGCTTTGATGAGTTTTACATCTTTGAAGAGTAGTACTCAGAAATTTTAGTGAAAATCTCGATTCATGTTTGGCTGTTTTCTTTTTTTTTTTTTTTTTTTTTTATTATTATACTTTAAGTTCTAGGGTACATGTGCATAACGTGCAGGTTTGTTACATATGTAAACTTATGCCATGTTGGTGTGCTGCACCCATCAACTCGTCAGCACCCATCAATTCATCATTTATATCATGTATAACTCCCCAATGCAATCCCTCCCTCCTCCCCCCTCCCCCCTCCCCATGATAGACCCCAGTGTGTGATGTTCCCCTTCCCGAGTCCAAGTGATCTCATTGTTCAGTTCCCACCTATGAGTGAGAACATGCGGTGTTTGGTTTTCTCTTCTTGTGATAGTTTGCTAAGAATGATGGTTTCCAGCTGCATCCATGTCCCTACAAAGGACGCAAACTCATCCTTTTTTATGGCTGCATAGTATTCCATGGTGTATATGTGCCACATTTTCTTAATCCAGTCTGTCACAGATGGACATTTGGGTTGATTCCAAGTCTTTGCTATTGTGAATAGTGCCGCAATAAACATACGTGTGCATGTGTCTTTGTAGTAGACTAATTTATAATCCTTTGGGTATATACCCAGTAGTGGGATGGCTGGGTCATATGGTACATCTAGTTCTAGATCCTTGAGGAATTGCCATACTGTTTTCCATAATGGTTGAACTAGTTTACAATCCCACCAACAGTGTAAAAGTGTTCCTATTTCTCCACATCCTCTCCAACACCTGTTGTTTCCTGACTTCTTAATGATTGCCATTCTAACTGGTGTGAGATGGTATCTCATTGTGGTTTTGATTTGCATTTCTCTGATGGCCAGTGATGATGAGCATTTTTTCATGTGTCTGTTGGCTGTATGAATATCTTCTTTTGAGAAATGTCTGTTCATATCCTTTCCCCACTTTTTGATGGGGTTGTTTGTTTTTTTCTCGTATATTTGTTTGAGTTCTTTGTAGATTCTGGATATTAGCCCTTTGTCAGATGAGTAGGTTGCAAAAATTTTCTCCCATTCTGTAGGTTGCCTGTTCACTCTGATGGTAGTTTCTTTTGCTGTGCAAAAGCTCTTTAGTTTAATTAGATCCCATTTGTCAATTTTGGCTTTTGCTGCCGTTGCTTTTGGTGTTTTAGACATGAAGTCCTTGCCCATGCCTATGTCCTGAATGGTACTACCTAGATTTTCTTCTAGGGTTTTTATGGTATTAGGTCTAACATTTAAGTCTCTAATCCATCTTGAATTAATCTTCGTATAAGGGGTAAGGAAAGGATCCAGTTTCAGCTTTCTACTTATGGCTAGCCAATTTTCCCAGCACCATTTATTAAATAGGGAATCCTTTCCCCATTTCTTGTTTCTCTCAGGTTTGTCAAAGATCAGATGGCTGTAGATGTGCGGTATTATTTCTGAGGACTCTGTTCTGTTCCATTGGTCTATATCTCTGTTTTGGTACCAGTACCATGCTGTTTTGGTTACTGTAGCCTTGTAGTATAGTTTGAAGTCAGGTAGCGTGACGCCTCCAGCTTTGTCCTTTTGACTTAGGATTGTCTTGGCAATGCGGGCTCTTTTTTGGTTCCATATGAACTTTAAAGCAGTTTTTTCCAATTCTGTGAAGAAAGTCATTGGTAGCTTGATGGGGATGGCATTGAATCTATAAATAACCTTGGGGAGTATGGCCATTTTCACGATATTGATTCTTCCTATCCATGAGCATGGTATGTTCTTCCATTTGTTTGTGTCCTCTTTGATTTCACTGAGCAGTGGTTTGTAGTTCTCCTTGAAGAGGTCCTTTACATCCCTTGTAAGCTGGATTCCTAGGTATTTTATTCTCTTTGAAGCAATTGTGAATGGAAGTTCATTCCTGATTTGGCTCTCTGCTTGTCTGTTGCTGGTGTATAAGAATGCTTGTGATTTTTGCACATTAATTTTGTATCCTGAGACTTTGCTGAAGTTGCTTATCAGCTTAAGGAGATTTTGGGCTGAGACGATGGGGTTTTCTAAATATACAATCATGTCATCTGCAAACAGGGACAATTTGACTTCTTCTTTTCCTAACTGGATACCCTTGATTTCTTTCTCTTGCCTGATTGCCCTAGCCAGAACTTCCAACACTATGTTGAATAGGAGTGGTGAGAGAGGGCATCCCTGTCTTGTGCCAGTTTTCAAAGGGAATTTTTCCAGTTTTTGCCCATTCAGTATGATATTAGCTGTGGGTTTGTCATAAATAGCTCTTATTATTTTGAGGTACGTTCCATCAATACCGAATTTATTGAGCGTTTTTAGCATGAAGGGCTGTTGAATTTTGTCAAAAGCCTTTTCTGCATCTATTGAGACAATCATGTGGTTCTTGTCTTTGGTTCTGTTTATATGCTGGATTACGTTTATTGATTTGCGAATGTTGAACCAGCCTTGCATCCCAGGGATGAAGCCCACTTGATCATGGTGGATAAGCTTTTTGATGTGCTGCTGAATCCGGTTTGCCAGTATTTTATTGAGGATTTTTGCATCAATGTTCATCAGGGATATTGGTCTAAAATTCTCTTTTTTTGTTGTGTCTCTGCCAGGCTTTGGTATCAGGATGATGTTGGCCTCATAAAATGAGTTAGGGAGGATTCCCTCTTTTTCTATTGATTGGAATAGTTTCAGAAGGAATGGTACCAGCTCCTCCTTGTACCTCTGGTAGAATTCAGCTGTGAATCCATCTGGTCCTGGACTTTTTTTGGTGGGTAGGCTATTAATTGTTGCCTCAATTTCAGAGCCTGCTATTGGTCTATTCAGGGATTCAACTTCTTCCTGGTTTAGCCTTGGGAGAGTGTAAGTGTCCAGGAAATTATCCATTTCTTCTAGATTTTCTAGTTGATTTGCGTAGAGGCGTTTATAGTATTCTCTGATGGTAGTTTGTATTTCTGTGGGGTCAGTGGTGATATCCCCTTTATCATTTTTTATTGCATCTATTTGATTCCTCTCTCTTTTTTTCTTTATTAGCCTTGCTAGCGGTCTGTCAATTTTGTTGATCTTTTCAAAAAACCAACTCCTGGATTCATTGATTTTTTGGAGGGTTTTTTGTGTCTCTATCTCCTTCAGTTCTGCTCTGATCTTAGTTATTTCTTGCCTTCTGCTAGCTTTTGAATGTGATTGCTCTTGCCTCTCTAGTTCTTTTAATTGTGATGTTAGAGTGTCAATTTTAGATCTTTCCTGCTTTCTCTTGTGGGCATTTAGTGCTATAAATTTCCCTCTACACACTGCTTTAAATGTGTCCCAGAGATTCTGGTATGTTGTATCTTTGTTCTCATTGGTTTCAAAGAACATCTTTATTTCCGCTTTCATTTCGTTATGTACCCAGTAGTCATTCAGGAGCAGGTTGTTCAGTTTCCATGTAGTTGAGCGGTTTTGATTGAGTTTCTTAGTCCTGAGTTCTAGTTTGATTGCACTGTGGTCTGAGAGACAGTTTGTTATAATTTCTGTTCTTTTACATTTGCTGAGGAGTACTTTACTTCCAATTATGTGGTCAATTTTGGAATAAGTGCGATGTGGTGCTGAGAAGAATGTATATTCTGTTGATTTGGGGTGGAGAGTTCTATAGATGTCTATTAGGTCCGCTTGGTGCAGAGATGAGTTCAATTCCTGGATATCCTTGTTAACTTTCTGTCTCGTTGATCTGTCTAATGTTGACAGCGGAGTGTTGAAGTCTCCCATTATTATTGTATGGGAGTCTAAGTCTCTTTGTAAGTCTCTAAGGACTTGCTTTATGAATCTGGGTGCTCCTGTATTGGGTGCATATATATTTAGGAGAGTTAGCTCTTCCTGTTGAATTGATCCCTTTACCATTATGTAATGGCCTTCTTTGTCTCTTTTGATCTTTGATGGTTTAAAGTCTGTTTTATCAGAGACTAGGATTGCAACCCCTGCTTTTTTTTGTTCTCCATTTGCTTGGTAGATCTTCCTCCATCCCTTTATTTTGAGCCTATGTATGTCTCTGCATGTGAGATGGGTCTCCTGAATACAGCAGACTGATGGGTCTTGACTCTTTATCCAGTTTGCCAGTCTGTGTCTTTTAATTGGAGCATTTAGTCCATTAACATTTAAGGTTAATATTGTTATGTGTGAACTTGATCCTGCCATTATGATATTAACTGGTTATTTTGCTCGTTAGTTGATGCAGTTTCTTCCTAGCCTCGATGGTCTTTACATTTTGCCAAGTTTTTGCGATGGCTGGTACCGGTTGTTCCTTTCCATGTTTAGGGCTTCCTTCAGGGTCTCTTGTAAGGCAGGCCTGGTGGTGACAAAATCTCTAAGCATTTGCTTATCTGTAAAGGATTTTATTTCTCCTTCACTTATGAAACTTAGTTTGGCTGGATATGAAATTCTGGGTTTAAAATTCTTTTCTTTAAGAACGTTGAATATTGGCCCCCACTCTCTTCTGGCTTGTAGAGTTTCTGCCGAGAGATCTGCTGTTAGTCTGATGGGCTTCCCTTTGTGGGTGACCCGACCTTTCTCTCTGGCTGCCCTTAAGATTTTTTCCTTCATTTCAACTTTGGTGAATCTGGCAATTATGTGTCTTGGAGTTGCTCTTCTGGAGGAGTATCTTTGTGGCGTTCTCTGTATTTCCTGAATTTGAATGTTGGCCTGCCCTACTAGGTTGGGGAAGTTCTCCTGGATGATATCCTGAAGAGTGTTTTCCAACTTGGTTCCATTTTCCCCCTCACTTTCAGGCACCCCAATCAGACGTAGATTTGGTCTTTTTACGTAATCCCATACTTCTTGCAGGCTTTGCTCATTTCTTTTTCTTCTTTTTTCTTTTGGTTTCTCTTCTCGCTTCATTTCATTCATTTGATCTTCAATCGCTGATACTGTTTCTTCCAGTTGATCGAGTCGGTTACTGAAGCTTGTGCATTTGTCACGTATTTCTCGTGTCATGGTTTTCATCTCTGTCATTTCGTTTATGATCTTCTCTGCATTAATGAGTCTAGCTGTCAATTCTTCCACTCTTTTTTCAAGATTTTTAGTTTCTTTGCGCTGGGTACGTAATTCCTCCTTTAGCTCTGATAAGTTTGATGGACTGAAGCCTTCTTCTCTCCTCTCGTCCAAGTCATTCTCTGACCAGCTTTGATCCGTTGCTGGTGATGGGCTGCGCTCCTTTGCAGGGGGAGATGCGCTCTTATTTTTTGAATTTCCAGCTTTTCTGCCCTGCTTCTTCCCCATCTTTGTGGTTTTATCTGTCTCTGGTCTTTGATGGTGGTGACGAACTGATGGGGTTTTGGTATAGGTGTCCTTCCTGTTTGATAGTTTTCCTTCTGACAGTCAGAAGGACTCTGTTGGTCTGTTGGAGATTGCTTGAGGTCCACTCCAGACCCTGTTTGCCTGGGTATCAGCAGCAGAGGTTGCCGAAGATAGAATATTGCTGAACAGCGAGTGTACCTGTCTGATTCTTCCTTTGGAAGTGTCCTCTCAGGGGTGTACTCCACCCTGTGAGGTGTGGGGTGTCAGACTGCCCCTAGTGGGGGATTTCTCCCAGCTAGGCTACTCAGGGGTCAGGGACACACCTGAGCAGGCAGTCTGTCCGTTCTCAGATCTCAACCTCCGCGTTGGGAGATCCGCGGCTCTCCCCAAAGCTGTCAGACAGAGTCGTTCGCGTCTGCACCGGCTCCCGCTACTTCCCCTGTTGGTCTTCAGCTGTGCGCTGTCCCCAGAGGTGGAGACTACAGAGACAGGCAGGCTTCCTTGAGCTGCTGTGAGCTCCACCCAGTTCGAGCTTCCCAGCGGCTTTGTTTACCTACTTAAGCCTCAGCAATGGCGGGCGCCCCTCCCCCAGCCTCGCTGCTGCCTTGCGGATAGATCGCGGCAGACTGCTGTGTTAGCAGTGAGGGAGGCTTCGTGGGCGTGGGACCCTCCCGGCCAGGTGTGGGATATATTCTCCTGGAATGCCTGTATGCTTACAGCGCAGTATTGGGGTGGGAGTTACCCGATTTTCCAGGTGTTGTGTGTCTCAGTTCCCCTGGCTAGGAAAACGGATCCCCTTCCCCCTTGCGCTTCCAGGTGAGGCGATGCCTCGCCCTGCTTCAGCTCTCGCTGGTCAGGCTGCAGCAGCTGACCAGCACCGATTGTCCGGCACTCCCTAGTGAGATGACCCCAGTACCTCAGTTGAAAATGCAGAAATCACCGGTCTTCTGTGTCGCTCGCGCTGGGAGTTGGAGACTGGAGTTGTTCCTATTCGGCCATCTTGCTCCGCCCCGGCTGTTTTCTAATGATTACACTAAGGCTATGAATTTTTAGAAACAATACTACAGAGATGTGGTACCCTTCTCATCACTTCATATCTGGGACACATGATATAAATTTGCCTTATTATTGGTAATGTTACATCGATTATTTGGTTAAGATAGTGTCAACCAGGCTTCTTCATTGTAAAGTGAGTATTTTACAGTTAGTACACTTTATTCACTGGTGATGAGTAACCAAAGTCCAGCCTGTATTCAGAGGAGAAAAATTAAGCTCCACCTCCAGGAAGGAAAAGTGTCAAAGAATTTGTGTACACATGTAAAAACCATTGCAGTAATGAGTGAATTTGAGGAAGATACTTTAAGGCTGTCCAAATATTCTATTTCCTCTGTGTTTTTACCCATTAATTTTGTAATTGATCGTTGGTTTTGCTTGTACAAATTATTCCTGTAGTGTTCTAATGATAGATTTTCATTTTTATTATTCCTTCTATATGTATTAATTTGTTTTTTTGTTTTTGTTTTTTTTTTTTTTATACTTTAAGTTCTAGGGTACATGTGCATAATGTGCAGGTTTGTTACATATGTATACTTATGCCATGTTGGTGTGCTGCACCCACCAACTCGTCAGCACCCATCAATTCATCATTTATATCATGTATAACTCCCCAATGCAATCCCTCCCTCCTCCCCCCTCCCCATGATAGGCCCCAGTGTGTGATGATCCCCTTCCCGAGTCCAAGTGATCTCATTGTTCAGTTCCCACCTATGAGTGAGAACATGCAGTGTTTGGTTTTCTCTTCTTGTGATAGTTTGCTAAGAATGATGGTTTCCAGCTGCATCCATGTCCCTGCAAAGGACGCAAACTCATCCTTTTTGATGGCTGCATAGTATTCCATGGTGTATATGTGCCACATTTTCTTAATCCAGTCTGTCACAGATGGACATTTGGGTTGATTCCAAGTCTTTGCTATTGTGAATAGTGCCGCAATAAACATACGTGTGCATGTGTCTTTGTAGTAGAATAATTTATAATCCTTTGGGTATATACCCAGTAGTGGGATGGCCGGGTCATATGGTACATCTAGTTCTAGATCCTTGAGGAATTGCCATACTGTTTTCCATAATGGTTGAACTAGTTTACAATCCCACCAACAGTGTAAAAGCGTTCCTATTTCTCCACATCCTCTCCAACACCTGTTGTTTCCTGACTTCTTAATGATTGCCATTCTAACTGGTGTGAGATGGTATCTCATTGTGGTTTTGATTTGCATTTCTCTGATGGCGAGTGATGATGAGCATTTTTTCATGTGTCTGTTGGCTGTATGAATGTCTTCTTTTGAGAAATGTCTGTTCATATCCTTTGCCCACTTTTTGATGGGGTTGTTTGCTTTTTTCTTGTATATTTGTTTGAGTTCTTTGTAGATTCTGGATATTAGCCCTTTGTCAGATGAGTAGGTTGCAAAAATTTTCTCCCATTCTGTAGGTTGCCTGTTCACTCTGATGGTAGTTTCTTTTGCTGTGCAAAAGCTCTTTAGTTTAATTAGATCCCATTTGTCAATTTTGGCTTTTGCTGCTGTTGCTTTTGGTGTTTTAGACATGAAGTCCTTGCCCATGCCTATGTCCTGCATGGTGCTACCTAGATTTTCTTCTAGGGTTTTTATGGTATTAGGTCTAACATTTAAGTCTCTAATCCATCTTGAATTAATCTTCGTATAAGGGGTAAGGAAAGGATCCAGTTTCAGCTTTCTACTTATGGCTAGCCAATTTTCCCAGCACCATTTATTAAATAGGGAATCCTTTCCCCATTTCTTGTTTCTCTCAGGTTTGTCAAAGATCAGATGGCTGTAGATGTGTGGTATTATTTCTGAGGACTCTGTTCTGTTCCATTGGTCTATAGCTCTGTTTTGGTACCAGTACCATGCTGTTTTGGTTACTGTAGCCTTGTAGTATAGTTTGAAGTCAGGTAGCGTGACGCCTCCAGCTTTGTCCTATTGACTTAGGATTGTCTTGGCAATGCGGGCTCTTTTTTGGTTCCATATGAACTTTAAAGCAGTTTTTTCCAATTCTGTGAAGAAAGTCATTGGTAGCTTGATGGGGATGGCATTGAATCTATAAATAACCTTGGGCAGTATGGCCATTTTCACGATATTGATTCTTCCTATCCATGAGCATGGTATGTTTTTCCATTTGTTTGTGTCCTCTTTGATTTCACTGAGCAGTGGTTTGTAGTTCTCCTTGAAGAGGTCCTTTACATCCCTTGTAAGCTGGATTCCTAGGCATTTTATTCTCTTTGAAGCAATTGTGAATGGAAGTTCATTCCTGATTTGGCTCTCTGCTTGTCTGTTACTGGTGTATAAGAATGCTTGTGATTTTTGCACATTAATTTTGTATCCTGAGACTTTGCTGAAGTTGCTTATCAGCTTAAGGAGATTTTGGGCTGAGACGATGGGGTTTTCTAAATATACAATCATGTCATCTGCAAACAGGGACAATTTGACTTCTTCTTTTCCTAACTGGATACCCTTGATTTCTTTCTCTTGCCTGATTGCCCCAGCCAGAACTTCCAACACTATGTTGAATAGGAGTGGTGAGAGAGGGCATCCCTGTCTTGTGCCAGTTTTCAAAGGGAATTTTTCCAGTTTTTGCCCATTCAGTATGATATTAGCTGTGGGTTTGTCATAAATAGCTCTTATCATTTTGAGGTACGTTCCATCAATACCGAATTTATTGAGCGTTTTTAGCATGAAGGGCTGTTGAATTTTGTCAAAAGCCTTTTCTGCATCTATTGAGATAATCATGTGGTTCTTGTCTTTGGTTCTGTTTATATGCTGGATTACGTTTATTGATTTGCGAATGTTGAACCAGCCTTGCATCCCGGGGATGAAGCCCACTTGATCATGGTGGATAAGCTTTTTGATGTGCTGCTGAATCCAGTTTGCCAGTATTTTATTGAGAATTTTTGCATCGATGTTCATCAGGGATATTGGTCTAAAATTCTCTTTTTTTGTTGTGTCTCTGCCAGGCTTTGGTATCAGGATGATGTTGGCCTCATAAAATGAGTTCGGGAGGATTCCCTCTTTTTCTATTGATTGGAATAGTTTCAGAAGGAATGGTACCAGCTCCTCCTTGTACCTCTGGTAGAATTCAGCTGTGAATCCATCTGGTCCTGGACTTTTTTTGGTGGGTAGGCTATTAATTGTTGCCTCAATTTCAGAGCCTGCTATTGGTCTATTCAGGGATTCAACTTCTTCCTGGTTTAGCCTTGGGAGAGTGTAAGTGTCCAGGAAATTATCCATTTCTTCTAGATTTTCTAGTTGATTTGCGTAGAGGCGTTTATAGTATTCTCTGATGGTAGTTTGTATTTCTGTGGGGTCAGTGGTGATATCCCCTTTATCATTTTTTATTGCATCTATTTGATTCCTCTCTCTTTTCTTCTTTATTAGCCTTGCTAGCGGTCTGTCAATTTTGTTGATCTTTTCAAAAAACCAACTCCTGGATTCATTGATTTTTTGGAGGGTTTTTTGTGTCTCTATCTCCTTCAGTTCTGCTCTGATCTTAGTTATTTCTTGCCTTCTGCTAGCTTTTGAATGTGTTTGCTCTTGCTTCTCTAGTTCTTTTAATTGTGATGTTAGAGTGTCAATTTTAGATCTTTCCTGCTTTCTCTTGTGGGCATTTAGTGCTATAAATTTCCCTCTACACACTGCTTTAAATGTGTCCCAGAGATTCTGGTATGTTGTATCCTTGTTCTCATTGGTTTCAAAGAACATCTTTATTTCTGCTTTCATTTCAGTATGTACCCAGTAGTCATTCAGGAGCAGGTTATTCAGTTTCCATGTAGTTGAGCGGTTTTGATTGAGTTTCTTAGTCCTGAGTTCTAGTTTGATTGCACTGTGGTCTGAGAGACAGTTTGTTATAATTTCTGTTCTTCTACATTTGCTGAGGAGTGCTTTACTTCCAATTATGTGGTCAATTTTGGAATAAGTGTGATGTGGTGCTGAGAAGAATGTATATTCTGTTGATTTGGGGTGGAGAGTTCTATAGATGTCTATTAGGTCCGCTTGGTGCAGAGATGAGTTCAATTCCTGGATATCCTTATTAACTTTCTGTCTCGTTGATCTGTCTAATGTTGACAGTGGAGTGTTGAAGTCTCCCATTATTATTGTATGGGAGTCTAAGTCTCTTTGTAAGTCTCTAAGGACTTGCTTTATGAATCTGGGTGCTCCTGTATTGGGTGCATATATATTTAGGAGGGTTAGCTCTTCCTGTTGAATTGATCCCTTTACCATTATGTAATGGCCTTCTTTGTCTCTTTTGATCTTTGATGGTTTAAAGTCTGTTTTATCAGAGACTAGGATTGCAACCCCTGCTTTTTTTTGTTCTCCA
The DNA here is from genome assembly GCF_007565055.1 of Rhinopithecus roxellana. NCBI lineage: Eukaryota > Metazoa > Chordata > Mammalia > Primates > Cercopithecidae > Rhinopithecus > Rhinopithecus roxellana. Next base: position 111,157,326 of record NC_044555.1, on the reverse strand, counting down.
TTTGCTTGGTAGATCTTCCTCCATCCCTTTATTTTGAGCCTATGTATGTCTCTGCATGTGAGATGGGTCTCCTGAATACAGCAGACTGATGGGTCTTGACTCTTTCTCCAGTTTGCCAGTCTGTGTCTTTTAATTGGAGCATTTAGTCCATTTACATTTAAGGGTAATATTGTTATGTGTGAACTTGATCCTGTCATTATGATATTAACTGGTTATTTTGCTCGTTAGTTGATGCAGTTTCTTCCTAGCCTCGATGGTCTTTACATTTTGGCATGTTTTTGCAATGGCTGGTACCGGTTGTTCCTTTCCATGTTTAGGGCTTCCTTCAGGGTCTCTTGTAAGGCAGGCCTGGTGGTGACAAAATCTCTAAGCATTTGCTTATCTGTAAAGGATTTTATTTCTCCTTCACTGATGAAACTTAGTTTGGCTGGATATGAAATTCTGGGTTGAAAATTCTTTTCTTTAAGAACGTTGAATATTGGCCCCCACTCTCTTCTGGCTTGTAGAGTTTCTGCCGAGAGATCTGCTGTTAGTCTGATGGGCTTCCCTTTGTGGGTAACCCGACCTTTCTCTCTGGCTGCCCTTAAGATTTTTTCCTTCATTTCAACTTTGTTGAATCTGGCAATTATGTGTCTTGGAGTTGCTCTTCTGGAGGAGTATCTTTGTGGCGTTCTCTGTATTTCCTGAATTTGAATGTTGGCCTGCCCTACTAGGTTAGGGAAGTTCTCCTGGATGATATCCTGAAGAGTGTTTTCCAACTTGGTTCCATTTTCCCCCTCACTTTCAGGCACCCCAATCAGACGTAGATTTGGTCTTTTTACATAATCCCATACTTCTTGCAGGCTTTGTTCATTTCTTTTTCTTCTTTTTTCTTTTGGTTTCTCTTCTCGCTTCATTTCATTCATTTGATCCTCAATCGCTGATACTCTTTCTTCCAGTCGATCGAGTCGGTTACTGAAGCTTGTGCATTTGTCACGTATTTCTCGTGTCATGGTTTTCATCTCTGCCATTTCGTTTATGATCTTCTCTGCATTAATTAGTCTAGCTGTCAATTCTTCCACTCTTTTTTCAAGATTTTTAGTTTCTTTGCGCTGGGTACGTAATTCCTCCTTTAGCTCTGAGAAGTTTGATGGACTGAAGCCTTCTTCTCTCATCTCGTCAAAGTCATTCTCTGACCAGCTTTGATCCGTTGCTGGCGATGGGCTGCGCTCCTTTGCAGGGGGAGATGCGCTCTTATTTTTTGAATTTCCAGCTTTTCTTCCCTGCTTCTTCCCCATCTTTGTGGTTTTATCTGTCTCCGGTCTTTGATGATGGTGACGTACTGATGGGGTTTTGGTATAGGTGTCCTTCCTGTTTGATAGTTTTCCTTCTGACAGTCAGAAGGACTGTCTGTTGGTCTGTTGGAGATTGCTTGAGGTCCACTCCAGACCCTGTTTGCCTGGGTATCAGCAGCAGAGGTTGCAGAAGATAGAATATTGCTGAACAGCGAGTGTACCTGTCTGATTCTTCCTTTGGAAGTTTCCTCTCAGGCGTGTACTCCACCCTGTGAGGTGTGGGGTGTCAGATTGCCCCTAGTGGGGGATGTCTCCCAGCTAGGCTACTCAGGGGTCAGGGACCCACCTGAGCAGGCAGTCTGTCCGTTTTCAGATCTCAACCTCCGCGTTGGGAGATCCACGGCTCTCCCCAAAGCTGTCAGACAGAGTCGTTCGCGTCTGCACCGGCCCCCGCTGCTTCCCCTGTTGGTCTTCAGCTGTGCGCTGTCCCCAGAGGTGGAGACTACAGAGACAGGCAGGCTTCCTTGAGCTGCTGTGAGCTCCACCCAGTTCGAGCTTCCCAGCAGCTTTGTTTACCTACTTAAGCCTCAGCAATTGTGGGCGCCCCTCCCCCAGCCTCGCTGCTGCCTTGCGGATAGATCGCCGCAGACTGCTGTGTTAGCAGTGAGGGAGGCTCCGTGGGCGTAGGACCCTCCCGGCCAGGTGTGGGATATATTCTCCTGGTGTGCCTGTCTGCTTAAAGCGGAGTATTGGGGTGGGAGTTACCCGATTTTCCAGGTGTTGTGTGTCTCAGTTCCCCTTGCTAGGAAAACGGATTCCCTTCCCCCTTGCACTTCCAGGTGAGGCGATGCCTCGCCCTGCTTCAGCTCTCGCTGGTCAGGCTGCAGCAGCTGACCAGCACCGATTGTCCAGCACTCCCTAGTGATATGACCCCAGTACCTCAGTTGAAAATGCAGAAATCACCGGTCTTCTGTGTCGCTCGCGCTGGGAGTTGGAGACTGGAGCTGTTCCTATTCGGCCATCTTGCTCCGCCCCCTGTATTAATTTGAATTTTTGTAAGTATGTGTCCCTTCTCCTGTTTATTTATGTATTGAAAACCAATTGCTTATATCCTTGTCAATTCAGTGACATTTATTTTATTCTTTGGGTGATAATATAATTATATATTATGTTATTATTGATAAATTTGAGCAACAAATTTATTGATCATTGGGAGCTCTTTCAGATGGGCATCTGTGTCCTTTTAACACACTCCCATCTGTTTTTATTTTTAAAGCACTTCCTTACTTTCTGATATTATAAAATGCTCTATGTTTATATTTTATTTTTCATATTTCAGCCCTAGATTCAGCAATTTCTCCAAACAGCATTGGTTCCCTTCAGGTAGGAAAGGTATTTGGAAACCGATAGATAGATGCTTATTGTGCTGGTTGCTGCTGGGCTATTATTGTATCTATGCTATCTCAGTGGACAGAGGTAGGAAATGCATGCATATATACTAACTTATGTATATATAAACATGTATATTTATTTCTGTATGTATCTATCTCAGTGGTTCTCAACTGATGATGTATTTACATCCATCCCACATTGCCAAGGCATATTTAACAATGTATGAAGATATGTTTGTCATAGTTGGAAGGGTGTATTAGTGGCATCTAGTGGGTAGAGGCCACAGATACTGCTAAACATTCTACAGTGCACAGGACATCTCCCCACAACAAAGAAGCATCTGGCACAAAATGTCAATAGTGCTGAAGTTGAGGACACTTCCATATATATATTTTTTAAATGGGAAAACTACCTCAATAGACATTTCTCTAAAGAATAAATAAAAACAACATATATTTACACACTCAACATTGCTAATCATTAGGGAAAAACAAATCAAAACCACAATAGATAACACCTCACACCTGTTCGAATAGCAGTTATTAAATAGTCAACAGATGACGAGTGTTTGTGAGGGTGTGGAGAAAGTGAATGCTTGTACACTGTTGATGGGAAGGTAAATTGATGCAGCCATTGTGGAAAACAGTATGGAGGTTTCTGAAGAAATTAAAAATAGGATTTCCAGTGACTGAGTAAGCCCGCTTCTGGGTGTATACCCAAAGGAGAGAAACTTATCACTTAGAAAGAAAATTCACAATAGCCATGACATGGAAACAATCCATGTGTCTGTCAATGAATGAATTTTAAAAATGTGATATGCATACACACACATATACACACACAACGATATATTATTCAGACTTTTAAAAGGAGATCTTGACATTTGTGACAACATATATCAACCTAGCAGACATTATGTGAAATAAGCTAGATACAGAAGGAAAAATATGGCATGATCTCACTAATATATGGAATCTAAAAAACAAACAAAACAAGGAAACTCAAATACATAGAAACAGAGAGTTAAAAAGAAATGGTTAGCGGGAGTGGGGTAAATAGGGAGATGGAAATCAAAGGGAACAAAATTTTAACTATGTAGAATAAATAAACCTAGAGATCTAATGTACAGCATGAGGACTATACTTAATAATATTGTATTGTATAGAAGTAATTTGCTAAGAGAATTGATTTTAGGTATATTTACCATAAAAAAGTAACTATCTGAGATGATGGACATGTTAACTTGATCAACTGTAGTAATCATCTTACTATCCATATGTATATCAAAACATCATATTGTACACTTTAAATATATACAATGAAATAATGATAAAATAAACATGAGTTCATGTTGATATCTCCAACTATAATCCTTCACTGCAGGGTTCCTTTTAGCCTTCCTTCTTTACTTATTTGGAAGTTCTTTCTCTGTTGACCAGAAATCTGGTTTCCATCATATATAACATACCTATAAGGAGGTTTAAGAATTGCTAACCCATATCCCTGTGAGAAAAAAATACCAACTAGAGTAGGATGTGTATGTACAGCTCTTTTTCCTTTATCCTTATAATATCCAATCAGCTCTATATTTTTTCCAACCCCTTTTAGTGAGATTATGTTGTACATTTACATTAAAGTTAAATTTTTCTGTCACAGTTTGCATTTAACCCTGGGGTTTCCAACATACTGGTTGTTTCCTATTAAAAAATTTAGAATATAAGTTTATTCTTTATAGTATGGAGTTCTATGGGTTTTTACAAATGCATAGAGTTATGCATACATCACTACAGTACCATATAGAACAGTTCCATCATGCTAAGTATTAGTTTATGTGGTCCCTTTGTAGTCAATCCCTTTGCCTTCTCATAACCCCTGGCAACCCTGCTTTGTTTTCCTTCCCTATAATTTAATCTTTTCTGGAATTACATTTTAGTCCAACCACTTTCACTTAGATAAATATATTTAAAATTCATCCATGTTGTCTGAATCAATAGTATATAAATTGCTGCATAGTATCCCATTTTATGTGTGTCCCACATAGTTTGTGTATCCATTCAGTTTGAGGAACATCTAGGTTATTTCCAGCTTTTTTGGTAATAGTTAATAAAGCTGCTATATACATTTGCATGCATGTTTTTATATGAACATACATTTTCAATTCACTTGGGTAAATAAAGAGTAAGATTGCTGAGTCATATGGTAAGTGCGTATTTAACTTTATAAGAAACTACCAAATTGCTTTCCAAAATGGATGTACCATTTTTCATTCCCACCAACAATGAATGAAAATTCCTACTGCTCTACATTCTTAGGAACATTTGATATTATCAGGTTTATTTACTTTGGCTATTTTAGTAGATGTGTATGTACTCTCACTGTGGTTTTAATTCTGGCTTCCTTAATGACTAATGATTTTGAACATCTTCTCATATGCTTATTTGCCATTAATTTACCTTCTTTGGTGAATTGTCTGCTTGCATCTTTTGTCTATTTTTAATTGTGTTGTTTCTTTCCTTTTTGTTGAGTTTTAACAATTGTTGATACATTTTAGGCACAGGTGCTTTATTTAATAAGCAATTTCCATCTAGTCTGTGACTTATCTTGTCATTCTTTTAATATTGTCTTTCACAGAGCAAAATATTTTTTAAAATGAGACCTTTTATGTTCAATTAATTGTATGCTTACATGCAGTTGTAACACATTATATGGAGAAATCTTGTGTAATCTTTACCCAGTTTTCCCCAATGCTATCATCTTGCAAAACCATAATACGATATATCAACCAGGATATTGACATTGATGCAGTCAAGATAGAGAACATTTTAATCACCACAATGATCTTTCATGTTGCCCTTTTATAGCCACACCCACTTACCTCCAGACCTCAGTCTGGCAACCACTAATTTGTTTTCCATTATCTATAGTTTTGCCATTGCAAGAATGTTATATAAATGGGATCATACAATATAAAGATTTTGGGTATGCCTTTTTTCCTAAAGCACAATTCTCTAAAGAGTTATCCATGTCGCTGTGTATATCAATCGTTCATTCATTTTTATTGCTGAATAATACTGCATGGTATGGATATAACAGAGTTTTTTCTTTTTTTAACATTTTACTCACTGAAGGACATCTGGGTTCCCATTTGTGGCTACTACAAAGAAAGCTGTTGTAAAGTTTTGTGTATGACCTTATGTGTGAACGTGTTTTCTTTTATTTGGGGATAAAGAATATAATAAAGAGTGCTTCAGAGTGTAATTGCTAGGTCATAATGTAGTTGCATTTTATTTTTTTTTAAGAAAATGCCAGACTGTTGTCCACAGTGACTGTACCATTTTCCACTCCCACCAGTGATGTATGCATCTTCTAATTTCTCTGCATCTTTGCCAGCATTTGGTGTTGTCACTATTTTTTAGTTTAACTATTCTGATGAGTGTGCAGTGATATTGAATTTGCCTTCCCCTAATGTCTAATGATATTGAGCATCTTTTTGTATGCTTATTTGCCATCTGTATATATTTTTAGTAAAATGTCTATTGATGTATTTTTCCAGTTATCTAATTGAATTATTTGGATTTGTTTTTAACTGTTGGGTTTGAGGTTTCTTTATATGTTCTAGATATACTCCTTTGGAGGATATGTGGTGTGCACATTGTTTCTCACACTATGTGGCTTTTCTTTTCATCTTCTTAGCAAGGTCTTTCACAGAGAAAATCTTTTTATTTAGGTGAGGTCCAATTTATCAATTTTTCTTCTTATGGATTGTACTTTTGTTGTCAAGACTAAGAAATGTTTCACTAGCTTTAGATCCTGAGCACATTCTACTATGTTTTTTCTAAAAGTGTAATATTTTTATGTTTTACATTTAAGACCTTGATATAATTTGAGTTACTTTTTTACAACGTGTGACCCTTATGTCGAGGCTTTTTTTTTTTTTTTTTTTTTTTTTGCATGTGGATTCTAGTTGCTCTAGCACAATTTATTGGAAAGACTCATTCCACCACTGAATTACTACTGCCCCTTTGTCAAAAATCAGCTGGACATATTTGCATGGTTAGGTTTGTAGGTTCTACATGTGTTTATTCCTCTGTAACACCATGGAGTCTTAATTACCACGGCCATATAACAAGTCTTGACATTGGGTACACTGTGTCTTCCCACTTTATTTTTATTTACAAAATTATCTTATTTGGTATAACTCCTATGTCTTTTATATAAATTTTGGGATAATATTACATATTTACATATGTAATTACACATTTACATATTACATATTTACAAAAAGTCTTGCTCAGATTTTGATAGAAATTGCATTAAATCTGTATATCAATTTGGGGAGAATTTGTATTTTTCATATGTTAAATCTTTCAATTCATGAACACAATATGTCTTTCCAGATATTTAGATTGATATTAATATTTGTATGTTGTATCCTGCAATCTTACTGAAATTACTTATTCATTCTAGGAAATTTTTTTTGGATACTTAAGATTTTCTACATAGACAATCATGTTATCTGGAAATAGGGACAGTTTTATTTCTTTCTTTAAATCTGTATGCCCTTTCTTTCCTTTACTTGTCTTATTGCACTGGCTAGCAGCTCCTACATTATGTCAACTGAAACTGGTAAGAACAGATATTCTTGTCTTGTTCTTGACTTGGGGTAGGATGGGGAAAGCAATTAGTCTTTTATTATTAGGTATAAAATTAGCTCTGTTTTTCTCTAGATGCTCTTTATGAAGTTAAGGCAGTTCTCTATTCCTATTTGTCTAAATGATTTTTGTAAGAATGGGTTCTGAATTTTATCAGATTATTTTTCTGCAATTATTGATTTGATCATGCAGCTTTCTTCTTTAGCCTGTTAAGATGTTGGGTTACAGCTATTGACTTTCATTATTGAGTCAGTCTTGTAGCCTGGGAGAACAAAAGTTTTTTTTTTGATGTTGGAATTTAATTGAAATTTTTAATTTAAAAAAAGTTTTTCATAAATTGTTCTTTTGTTTAATTTACTGTCTCTCATACTACACCATGAGCTCATTGATATCACGGACACTATGTTTTGATTACTTTTTATCCTCAACACCTGACACAGCCCTAGTGTAGAGCACGCTTTGATACATATTTTTCTAATGGTTAGATCATAGCCAAAAAAGAGATATAACCTGTGTGTGTCCTATTGGTTCCAGTATAATACAAAGTTCCAATTAAAAAACGAGAAATTTTGAATGGTCACAGATTGCACAGAAAAGAATTTGCAATACGAATGAAACCATGAGTACATTTTCCTAATATAAAACAAGATGGCCACAAAATACCTGTACTGCACCATTTTTATTCATTCAACATATAGATATGCACTATAGATGAAGCACTGCCTCCTGGATTGATATGCTTCATTATGCTGGAGTATGTTCCCCAGATGTGCTTTCAAATAGGATCTGAAACTGTTCAGGCTAAGTTTTTTTTTTTTTTTTTTTTTTTTTTTTTTTTTTTTTTTTTTTTGACAGAGGTTCGCTCTTGTTGCCCAGGCTGGAGTGCAATGGCGCGACCTCAGCTTACTGCAACCTCTGCCTCCTAGGTTCAAGCAATTCTCCTGCCTCAGCCTCCAGAGTAGCTGGGATAGCAGGAGCCCGCCACTATGCCCAGCTAATCATTTTTTTTTTTTTAGTAGAAACGGAGTTTCCCCATGTGGGCCAGGCTGGCCTTGAACTCCTGACCTCAGGTGATCCACCCGCCTTGGCCCCACAAAGTGCTGGGATACAGGCGTGAGCCACTGTGCCCAGCCTAAGAATCTTTTTTTTTAAACCTCACATTTAAATGATAGTTTAGTTAAAAATACAGTTCTTGTTTCAAAAGTTATTTCTGTCAATTCTTTAAAATATTGTTTTATTGTCTTCTTGCATATACGATTTTTATAGTCTGATGTCAATATACTTCATGTTCCTTTGTAGATAGTCTATGTTTTCCCTGTAGATATTTTAAAATTTTCTCTTTGTCACTAATATTCTAAATTTTCTCCATAACATATCTAGATAAGGTTGGTGGTGGTTTTTTCCCTTCTCTGACGTGTTTGGTACTCTACAAACCATTTCTTTCAGAGGTCTTATATTTTTCTTAGGAAAATTCTAAGGCATTAGTTCTACAAATATTCCTCCATATTTGTTTTTTCTTCTTATTCTGGCTCTTATTTTATGGATTTTGTAACTTCTACTCCTGTGCTATATATCTCTTAATTTCCTTTATATTTCTCTTTTGCTTTTTCTTCCTAATGTTTTTATGCCTTCTCAATGAGTTCCTTGCCCTGTCTTTCACTTCATTAATTCTTTATTTATATTCATTCTTCTATCCAATCCATTCATCCTGTGCTATGTTTCAACTATAATTTTCCTATACAATTTCTTCAGTTGATTCTTCTTCATGACTACTTGTCCTTGCTTCGTGTTTTCAATATTCTCTATTATCTTTTGAGGATGTTCATTATACTTATTATACATTCTTGTTTCATCAGGACTACTAGGTCTTTCTCTGATATAAAGTCTCTAATTTTACAGCACGTGTGCTCTTTAGAAGTCATGTTTTTTCTGAGGTTATGTTTTCTCAAGTCTGTCAACTTACTTGGCCAGTAGTATGTACCTAAGGGAAAGGAAAGAGCTTAGATCCCATAATATGCCTTCAAGTAAATGAGATTATCTGGTATTATAATCTTGTTTCAATCATTCACCATTTGCCTCTTCCCACTTGGCAATCATTATGTTCAGGGATCCTCTCGATGCTTGAATCATAAGCACTGACTTTTCCAAGAGCTATCTTTTTGAGTTTTAATAATCTAGCCCACAAATTAAAGGGTGGAGAGTAAATGATGGGGATGGGAGGAAATGCTTAAAGGCTTGCTAGTTGAAATACACCTGTGATTTCTTCCTTAACTCAGCTGGGCTTCTACATATCACTAACAGTGCCTAGCTACCCCTTAAACTGGCCTTGCTTTAACGCCCTGAAGAGATAGACAATGATATGTCCAAGGCAACATGTGGGGGGACAAGAGAACAACAAAATATGCTTCCTGCATTCCCCATACATAACATGTGGTTCTCTTGCCCCTGAATCTGCTGTTAACCTTACACATACCAGGATGTGTAAGAGCCACTTGTTAGGTTCTGAAATTAATCAACTTCCCTCTTACTTGTAAAATACTTCCAACACTGGATTCTGGAGAGGAGCTAACCACCCTGGCTTGTTCACCATCTTCCTCATTCCACTATCAAAGTGATTCATATACACATTAAAATAAAAAATATTTTTTTAATCAACACAAAAATATCAGCTGGCTGCTTGCCATTTTCTCCAATTGTCACTTCCTGAATAGCAATTATTGTTAGAATCTCTACAACCTCCAAGCAGTACTATGGAGTCTCTGGCAGTTAAAAATCAATTATAAGGGGGAAGCTGTGATACGGTGATCAGAACCTGCTGTCTGAATCCCACTAAACACTGTGACTGTAGCCAGTGATGGCTGCAAGTTGGGGGAGTAGAAGTTAGGTGAGCAGTTTCTTCTGAATAACCTAGCAAATCAAAGTCTTGATAGCCAGGTGAAGTGAAAGTTCTATTTATTAGAGGAATACCTTGGATAAACTAAAAACTGTATGCCAAGTTTGTAAATGCTTCTCATCCCCTTAGCTATGTAAGGCACAGTGGCAAGGCATACTGTCAATGAAAGTATGGGATGAAGAAAGCAAAGCAGATGATCAAATAGGGAAATAAAAGGTAAATTTGCAAATTCCTAGATTTAAAGCCCTGTTCTCCTCTCTACAAACTAGCTATCTATTTCTGCTATCTTCTCTAACTCCATAAAAGTATATTTTTGATTTCGAGGAGAAAATTGAATCAGTAGCTGATATAGAAGTATGTTGCTAGCTTGTTCAATTTCATCCCTGTTTCTTTAAATTGTTACTACTTTAACATGTATGTTCCAGTAGCCACACTAGGTGGTTTGAAAAAATAGATATATATATGTTTGTTTTCAGAATCACTTTGGTGTGGTTTTTATATAGTATTTTTTAAATTAAACTTTGCATTTGAAGTGTATTCTTTTGGCTATCTAACACTTTTTCATGACCTTCTAGAGCTTTCTGCTTTTAACTGTAAAATGTAGGGGGAATATTTTCATTTTTCCATTGTGTTTATTTAATCTGGCTAGACAAAGTCAGTAAAGTTTAATTGTATATCTTTATGACTCTCAAAGGAGTATGTACACAACTATTGATTACTTGTTAGATTTAAGTTGTTTGGTTAACAAAATGCTACAGTTCTAGATATCTATACATCTAAAACAGATACACTACTCCTTTCCCAGTTAACTCAGATATCAAAATCCTATTGTTCTAGGCAGTTTCACTACAAAAATCACTAGCCTTTATTTAACCAGAAAACTCAGTTAAATAGATGGTTCCATTCACTCCTACTGAGCAACCTCATAACTTAGGGATGGTTATAAATATCTTATGGAGTTCTAGTAGATATTTAAGTTAATGTCAAACTGCGCTGGGTTACAGTGGTAAGTGAATAAGATGGAAGTGCTAAGATGAGAGCTCAAGGAGCTCACAATCTGATAAGAAGACTAGATGACTCTATCAGGTGTGAGAAGTGCTGTGGTGGAGGTAACCACAGGAACTTGCAGAAGAGAGGCTCCTTACCTGCCTGGATGGTGGAGGTGTCAGTGAAATTGCCATAATAAGCAAGCACCTAAGCTGAGTCTCATACACACACACACACAAATTATTTACATCAATGTAAAGCAAATGCATCTCCAATAAGGGAGATTTACCTTTTCTTCCTTCCACAGTTATGAACAAAATAACCCTCTGTTTGCAATCAATCTGTTTATCTTATTTTGCATTTAGGGATGAAAGTGAACATTCATTGACTTCATAGTATATGCCAGGCACTCTGCTTAAACAGACTGTTAAGGGATCTTTTCTAACATATGCAGCAATTTGCGTCTGAGAATTTTCAGCTCCACTACTGAACCCAAAGCACTTCTACAAACAAATGTTGCCAAATTAAATTCCATAATCTAATTAATCCAACCCTAATTTGTACTTGATGAGTATGATTGACTCAACATGTTATTTAACATGTATACACCAATTTTATGTTCTTGTACTTCATTTTTCTCTTGATTCTTCTTCTCATCTGGAACTGTGGGAAGCAATGCACATAGGTAGGGAGTTTTTGGTTTGTGAGAACGCCCTGCTGTTCTTCAAATCTTCCAAACTGGAATTCACACAAGCTGCTGATCCTTAGTGTTTTTACTTTCTGCCTTCAAGAGAAGCTGACAGGGTTCTTAAATATTCTTCAAACAGAGTCCTGTTGGTCTTTTGTCCACCCAGGTACTCATAGGCAGAGTCTATGGTTTTATTATCAGGTATGACACTGAGTGAAGGTCATTCATACTAATGTCCCACAAATCTCAAAATGCTTTCTTATTTGAGTTGTCTGAAATTCTGCCACTGAGTGCAATGGACAAAATGTTTGTGTCCCCCAAAAATTAATATGCTGAAATCCTAATCCCCAATGTCCTGGTATTAGAAGGTGGAGCCTTTGGGAGGTGATTAGGTCATGAGAGTGGAGCCCTTGTGAATGGGATTAGTGCCCTTATAAAAGGGACACCAGGAAGTTCTCTCACCCTCTTTCTGCCATGTGAGAGTACAATGATAAGTTGGCAGTCTGCAATCCAGAAGAAAGCTCTCACCAGACCCTGACCATGCTGACACACTGATCTCCGACTTTCAGTCTCTAGAATTTTGAGAAACAATTTTCTGTTGCTTATAAGCCACCCAGATTATGGTACTTTGTTGTAGCAACCCGAACTGACTAAGACATGGAGAGTTGATGATACCATCATAACTAGTTGCTTAACACTTTAGTTAATTCATAAAAATCAATACATCCATCATACCTGTGAACTGAATTGATCCAGATGTTTTGGTCAATTTGGTCAAAAGGGTAACAATGGTAGCTTCCTTGAATGCTTAACATATACCAGGCACTGTGCTAAGTGTTTTACGTGGATTATCTATTTTCATTCTCACAGAAACACTAGAAAGTAGGAACTACTATTATCCTCATATTGCGAATTTGAAAAGAGGTACAAAGAGGTATGAAAACCAATATTGAAACCTATGTCTCTCTAATCTGCAAAAGTCATAATCTGAACCAATACGGTGTCTTAAGTATGCAATCAGTTGCCTTTTTTATCAATTAATATATGTGAAAAATTAACACTTAGAGTGGATTCCCACATGTAAGTTCAATGATCAGAGCCTGATCATGATTCAAGGTTATACAAAATCTTATAGGCTAGATAGCTTCTTTTAGTTCTATAACTCTGATTTATGACTACCATTTTGCAAATGTGACATCTGACTGATAAAGTACTTGAGAAAGTACAGGTAGATGCTGTAATCCAATTTAAATCACATGTTCTACCATGGATACCTCAGTAAGGGCTAGAACAGAGATTTTTTAAAAGGAGACAGTGCTTAATTTGGGCCTTAAAGAACAGATAGAACTTGCCCAAAGACAATATGTGGCTCAGAGGAGACATTTTAAGTCATGGGAATGGTACGAGCAAAATGTAGATGTAAAAATATTAAAATTAAAGAGAGAGGGAGAGAAAGAGTAGGAATAGACTAGTTCAGGTAGAATGTTTGCATCCACTCCTACAGTAGAGGGTTATATTGTACAGTAGTGTAAACAAGGCTGACAAAATAGCAGAAGTCAAGATTATGGAGATCTTAAAAGATAGAAGGAAATTTTGACATAAGTAAGTTATTGAAGGTTCTGAGTAGAATTATAATAAAAACGAAAAAGGGGTGTTTTGAGCAGCCACAGAGGTGTGCTGCCCAGATCTTCCTTCAAGAAGAAGTTTGCCAATTCTACTGTTGGGTAGTGTGGTTAGCACTCCTGCTGTTAGCACTTTTAAGAACTTCTTCAACTTTTGAACTAAGGTTATATTTTCTCTAGGCATCTCCATTCAATGACTTAGCATGAGGTGCTTGGGCCTAGCCATTTCTGCCCAATGTATGACTCCTCTAATGAGTACTATTTGCTTTATAGCTCCATTTTTGTTTGGCCAAGACTTTGTCAGATCCGCATTGTGGTATGGGATTTCCTCTGGCCAATTCTGCTTCCCCTCTCTCCTTTTTTTCACAGGTATAAAGTCTGAACCACCGTCTACATGCCCTCCATGCTGAATCTTGCCATCTCCCCCTTTTTATCTCTCATGGGTATTACTCTATCCCACGCCTGATAAAACTCCTACACTCCCAACTCCAACTAGTGTCTATTTCAGAGAGGATCCAACTAACAGGATATTTAAGGCAGATTATCTGACAGCTATATCTGAAATAGATTAGAGAAAGTAGACACCGGGCTCAGAGATAAAAACTAAAGGATTTCACAGCAATGTTGGTATGGTATAAGTGACTGAAAATAAATCAGAAGGGAAAAATAATCAAGGATGACATAATTTTGAACCATATATCTGGAAGGATAGTGTCAGGAATAAGTTAGAGGCAGGTTCTGATTAGAGCTAGAGGTTGATGTCAGGTTTTGACAATGCTATGTGTGATATCCAGTAGGCAGTTGAAGACATGGAGTCAGTTCTAAATGAGTAGGAAGAACTATTGAGTCATATTTATAGACTATTGTGATGGGCTTATAGCAGTTAAAAGGATTAGGTTTTTGAGGGTGGCAGTGGAGAGTAAAGCACCTATTGTTGGGAGATGTCATTGAGTTAAAACTTCTTCCTCTAAGGCTCTGGTTGCCCACTGAGTTAGATGCTCCTTTAGCATCTCGCCAACAAAATACATTGAGCTAATGACTAATGAATCAGTATTTTGTTACTGTTCTTAGATCTATTGAGATTTAAAAAGTAATGTGGAATGCAAAGAATGAAAAACTTCTCAATTGTGTGTGAACAGACAATTGGCATTCTGAATGCAGGTAAGAATAACTAAATGTAAATATCAATGCCAGTATATTTACTGTGTACATCAGTGGTAATAGAGTTTGAAATGGAAGCAGAAGTAACTCCAAAAAGGTGTGTTCCCTTCATAAAAATGTTTTGGAATCAAAGTAGCAGGACTTTTAGTTTTTTGGGTTTTGTTTTGTTCTTTTTTTTTTTTTTTTTCAAAGACGCGTCTGGCCAGGTACCAGGTTAACACTCAAATCCAAATGGAAGCAGTGCCCAGATACTCTCTGATCCCTACTCTCATGGAGTTGGCTCTGGACTTATTTCAAAATTGCAGTGTCTCTGTTGGCTAGTACTATAGGTGTCTTGCCAAACTGGAGTAACAATCTGCCAAGGCTGAGAATGGAGTAAGGAAGCCCTCTTTTCTTGTACTCTCCCTTGACACAGTACTGAAGGATCATTCTAGCTCTGGAGTTTTCCATGGTATCAGCTCAAGTTCTTGGGTCTCATCACAGTGTGACTTCTCCCTCTGAACATCCCCATTTCCTTCCCCTCCATTCCACAGGTGTTGATCCCCAAAGTACTCTTTAATAAGTACCTTACATGCCAAGCTCCGCAGATTTGTTTTCTGTGTTATAAATGAAAGGATAATGTAATATTTCCGTTTGGAAATATTCCATTTGGAAACCTGTTTAGGGTTTATTCTAAAAGAAATTCATTATTTCATGGTCCTGGAGACCAGAAGTATAAAATCAATGTCATGGAGCCAAAAGATGTCAGCAGTGTTACACTCTCTCTGGAAGTTCTCAAGGGGAATTCATTCCTTGATTCTTCCAGCCTTTGGTGGCTGCTGGCATTTCTTGGTTTGTGACCACATGACTCCAGTCTTCAAGGCCAGAACCTTCCAATTTCTCTCTACTCTCTCGTCGCATTGCCTTCTCTTCTTTATGTGTTTCTTCTCCTCTTTCTGTCTGTATCTGAACTCTTTCTCTGCCTCTCTCTTCTAGGGATACATGATAGTGTTTAGGATCCACCTTGATAATCCAAGATAATCTCAAGATTCTTAATCAAAACTGTGAAGACACTTTTTTTGGCACAACATAAGACACCATTCACAAGTTCCAGGGATTAGAAGTTGGATACGATTTGGGGAACCATATTTTTAGCCTACCACATGGTCTTATATCCATAGTATAAGGATATCTTATAACTCAATGATAAAAATACAAATAACCATATTTTAAATGAGCAAAATATTTGAATAGATATTTTTCCAAAGAAGATACACAAATAGACAATGAATGCATGAAAAGATGCTCAACATCATTAGTCATTAGAAAAACATGAGTTCAAACCACAATAAGCTATTACTTCACAGTTATTAAAATGGCTATAGACAGACAATAACAAATGTTAGCAATAATGTGGAGAAATCGAAATTCTCATATCACTCGTACATCGAGAGTGAAAATGTAGATGGTACAGCCACTATGGAAAATAGTTTGACAGCAATTGTCATAAAATTTTAAAACATAAAATTTAAAGTATATCTATTTATTTAAAATTTAATACATATATGGTTAACGTTTAATATATGTGTATAAAACTTAAATTTAATATATATATACATGTATATATATAGAGAGAGAGTTTGGCAGCATATATAACAGCTGTGGCAATAACATAGAATTACCATATAACCCAATTATTCCACTGCTAGGTATCCACCCAAGAGAAGTGAGAACATATATACACAAATATTTATAGCAGCATTATACATAATATCCATCAACTCATGAATGGATCAACATAATGTGCTATATCTATATGATTAATTATTGATTTTACATATAAAGGAATTTAGTACTGATACATGCTACAACATGGATGTACCTTAAAAACATTAATCTAATTGAAAAAAAAGCCAAGCATAAAGAACCATACATTATAAGATTTCACTTATAAAATGTCCAGTATGTATGATTTCTTAGAGACAAAATGTAAATTAATGGTTTCCAGGAACACTTAAGGAGGAAATGAGGAGGATTTCCATATGTGTGTGTGTGTATATATATATATATATATATATATATGGAAATATGTATATGTCCATCACTCTCTCAAACACATATATATATATATATATGAGAGGGTGATGGAAATGTTGGTTGCACAACTTTGTAAATATAGTAAGTACCATTGGATTGTACACATTAAAATGATGAATTTCGTGTTATGTAATATGTGTAATATACATTTTAATATGTAATGTATAATATGTTAATTATAACTCAACTTTTCAAATTGCAAAAATAGTCTTCTGGGAAATGAATGAATTACTTAACATGGGTGTTGAAAAATTATCTCATTCTATAAACACATAACATTTAATCACTACACCAAATTGTATAAAAAATAAAGATAGATTAAAGATCTAATTGAAAAGGGTAAAATTATAAAACTGATATTAAAAAAGGAGAAAAAATGTCTTTGTGACCTTGGGGTGGGGCAAAACGTCTTAAACAATACTCAAAATGCACAGAACAAAGAAGAAAAATGGATAAAATACACATCTTATTCAAAATTTCTTCAATGAAAGACAATATGGCAAAAGATATGTGACAGAATGGGAAATGTTTTTAATATCTAAAACCCACAGGAATTTTAATATGTGATATATACAAGACACTCCTGCAAATCAGCAAGAAAAAGGCAGGAAATCCAATATTAAATCAGTGAATATGTAATTTAATGAAGAAATATAGATAACTACCATATATATTCAGAGATACTCAACCTCACTATTATTTAGAGAAATGTAAATTAAAACAACAATAAAATGACACTTTTTACCTACCAAATTGACAAACGTTGGAAAATCAGATAATGTCACCTGCTGGAGAATGTGGCAATAAAGGAACCATTATGTGTTGCTAATAAGAATGCAAACAGGAGGCCCAGTCTGACAGACTGTGTTATAACACGGCAGAAGGCATTACAGGGCAAGAGTGGCTCATGGAGATGGCCAAACTGGCTTTTATAACCGACCCACTCTCCTGATAACTAAACCACTTCCTCAATAACCCATTAATCCTTTACTCCATTAACACATTAATGGATTACTCCATTCATGAGGGCAGAGCCCTTATGACCTAATCACCTCACAAATGTCCCACCTGCTACATTGGGGACCCCAACGCTGCTACATTGGGGACCAAGTTTCCAACATATAAACTTTTAGAGGACACATACAAACCACAGAATTCTACCCCTGGCCCCCCAAATTAATGTCCTCACTTGTAAAATGCATCATTCCATCCTGATACCCCCCAAAACCTTAACTTGTTCCAACACCAACTCAAATGTCTAAAGTCTCATTTGTAAGCCTGTGAAATCAAAGCAAGTTTTCTACTGCCAAAATACAATAGTGAGACAGGCATAGGGTATACATTCCCATTCCCAAGTGGATAAATAAGCCAGAAGGAAAGAGTAACAGTCCCAAGCAATTCTGAAACCTGGCAGAGGAAAAAAAAATCTTAAAGCTGGAGAATAATCTTGTTTGACTCCATGTTCAGCATCCAGTGCACACTTGGAAAAAAGGTGGGCCTTCAAGGCATTATGCAAACCTACCCCTAAGGCTTTGGTGGGCACAGCCAATGTGGCTGCTCTCACCGGTCAAAGTTGCACACTGGTGCCTGCAGTTTTTCCAAGCAGGTGTTGCATGCTGCCCATGGCTTTACAGTTCTGAGGTCTTGGGGTGGCTCTGGCTTTGACCCCACACCTCTGCTCAGTGTTGTCCTAGTAGGGGCTTCACCCTTGCCTCTCTGCCTGGGCCCCCAGTCTTCTCCATATACCCTCTGAAATATTGGTGAAGAGCACCATGGCCCCATAGCTGTTGCATTCTGCATGCCTGCAGAATTAGCACACCTGGACCCCACCAAATCTTACTGCTTGCTTTCTTGGGAGCATCAGCACAAACCACATTTGGAGCCACAAGAACCATAGCTTGTGTGGTAGGGAAGCACTGCACTGGAATGCAAAGAGCAGAGACCCAAGGTGGCCCTGGGAAGTAGCCCATCCCCCAAAACCATTCTATTCTCCCACAGCTCTGGATTTATAATGGGAAGAGAAGCCTTGAATATCTCTGAAATGCCTTTAAAGTTTTTCCCCCACTTTCCTGATGAACAGCACCTGGCTCTCTTTCATCCATGCTAATCTCTTTAGCAAGGGGTCCCTGGGCCACACCTTCAACACTCTCTCCTGAACATGTCTTTTTGCAGTTTACGTGGTCAGGCTGTGAATTTTCCAAAATTTTCTGCTCTACTTCTTGTTCAATTATAAATTCCATCTTTACATTATTCACTTGTTCTCAAATATTAGTGTAAGCAACCAAAAGTTACCACATAGATACTTCTATATTTTGCTTAGAAATTTCTTCTGCCAGACATTCTAGTTCATTAAAATTCTGTATTCCATAAAGCGCTAGGGCATGGACAGAATGCAGCCAAGTTCTTTGCAACTGTATTATAAGGGTGCCTTTTACTCCAATTTCCAATAAGGAATTTCTCATTTTCATCTGAGATCTCATCAGAATGGCCATTACTGCCCATATTTCTATCAGCATTTTGGTTATGACCGCTTAACCAATTTTTAACAAGTTCTGAAATTTCCCTAGTCATCTTGTCTTCTAAACCTTCACCAGAATCTAGACTTTTTCTAATCTGTTCCTCCAAACTCTTCCAACCTATGCCCATTACCCAGCTCCAAACTCCTAATGGAATGATATTAGGAGGTGGGGTCTTTGAGAAGTAATTAGGTCATAAGGATGGAGCCTTCATAAATGGGATTAGTGCCCTTACAAAAGGACAGGAGAGGGCTTGCTTGCTTTCTCAATGTTCTGTGCCATGTGAAGTTGCAATTCGAAGATAACCTGCAAACCAGGAAGAGTGACCCCACCAGACACTGGATCTGTTGGCATCTTGATTTTGAACTTCCCATCTTCCAGAACTGTGAAAAATAAATGTTATTTGTTTAAACTACCCATCTATAGTAATTTGTTATAGCAGCCCAAACTAACTAAGACACTAAAGGATATTACAAGAAATATCAAGTAACATTATATACTTCTGTTCATTGGCTAGAGAATGACATTCCTAGGATTAGTATGCCAAATTCATAATTAGAATACTGTGAATTGAATCAAATAGGAAGTGTTGGATAAGAAGGATTATGCCCATATAATTCTGGCAGCCTGGTGGGTCACCATGCTTCACCAAAGGGCCATTCTTACCACAAATCCTGGACTTTTTAAATTATTTGCCAAAGTATCTTCACTGCTTGTTATGTGAGAGTGGTACTGACAACATGTTTTTCCTTGTTGACTTGTAGTTTTCCTTGTAGGATCTTATCGCACTTTGTAGATCCTTGTAGGATCTTATCGCACTTTGGTATATGATGACGTATTGGCCAGGGGCTGTGGCTCACACCTGTAATCCCAGCACTTTGGGAGGCTGAGGCGAGTGGATCACTTGAGGTCAGGAGTTTGAGACCAGCTTGGCCAATATGGCAAAACCCCATCTCTACTAAAAAAAAAATTAAAAATCAGTCAGGCATGGTGGTGTGTGCCTGTAATCCCAGCTACTTGGGAGGCAGAGACAGGAGAATCGCTTGAACCCAGGAGGCAGAGATTTCAGTGAGCCAAGATCACGCCACTGCACTCCAGCTTAGATGACAGAGTGAGAACCTGTCTAAAAAAAAAAAAAAAAAAAAAAAGGTATGTTCATGTGCAGGTGGATTGGATTTTAGATTTTTTATTTCCTAAGTAATTGTTAAGGGTGCTTTTGAATCTAACTAAAATTGATCCTTCCCTGAATAAATTTATTATCTATATAAATTTTAGAGCCCAGTTTTATTTCACTGCTTACAGTCCCCTCTAAAAGATATTAGGGGTTATTAATGTAAATGAGTTCACAGAGACCTCCTAAGACACTCTGTAAATATTCCTTAATATTGCTTGTTGACTTCACAAATCTTTGTCCTGAAGTAATTTATGAATGTGTTTCCTGGCATCAGGGCTGTTATGTATGGCTACTTGGGCTGTGCACCAAGCACCTATGGGTGTACCATTCTCATAGACTATACTTTCAATGGTGACACCTGGAAATGAACAGTATAGTAGTCTTATCTGTGCTCTGTAAGTCATACAATGATTGCCCAGAGTGGAGCTAAAGTAATAATTATGGTGTTGGCCTGCCAAATTTGGAAAAAACAAATTGATAGATGTACATATTAAGAGACAATGTATCTAAATACTCCATCTGGGAGATGTGAGACAGTATATTTAAGGAAACGATGTATCTTTTTCCAAATATGTCAAACAGGACAAGACCCAACATCAAATTTTAAAAGTCTTCATAAAATATTATTCTTCTTGCAGCAAACATGTTACAATAGTTAAAAAATAATACAGCTGAAAACAAAAATAAGGTGTATTTTCTATTAAATAGTTGTGCCAAAATATCTTTAGGAATAATAAATGGTGATAGAGTAGGTATCTAGGAAGCAAAAAGTTCTCTTTTTATAGACTTGGGAACAATTTAATAATAAAATTGTTTCTGAGGAGTACCTATGTTTGGGGAGAGACGTGGTAAGGGGCTTGCTAACTATTGTTTAGATTTTTGCTTACACTCCCTAAATAAAATACCCTACTTATTAACACAGATGCATCTGGCTTTATCCAATAGATAGATGCCTTCTCAAATAGTTACATGAAAATAAAATATATCATATTTCAAATACATTAAGGACCTTATTGTGTTAAAGGAATCCTGTGAAGAAACCATTAGTAAAGCAAAAAACATTTTCTCAATAATAATCACCTTTTTTAGGGTACTCCCCAGGTTTCAATGTCCTAGAGGTTCTTTGAAAATAACTTTGGCCCTGCCTGTAGGCTGCACCTCCCCTCTGCCCTAACCCAACTCTTTACCTTGTTTTGAAGGCTTTCCTTTTCCCAGAACATGGATTCTCTCTCAATTCAGCACCTCTCCCATTTTCCTTATAAAAGCTTCATATACTTCTGATCAAAGGGCAACCATATATCCATTAAATGAAGAAAGGGGAGCAGAATAAGTAGAGGAAGAGAGAAGGAAGTATTTGGGGCAGTAACCCAGGCATACCCAGCTCTCTGTTATTGAGAGCTTTCCACTTGCAGAGATTCTTCTGCCTGTCAAAAATCAGGGCCATCATAATGTACCCAGTGTAGTCTAGGATGCTGAACACATTTGTTCTGTTATTCTTATTGGGTTATTTTTTAAGTACAAAGCTGTGAAAATCCAACTACATATTCCTATGCTCTTTCCTCCTAGAAATCATCATATTCTTGTGGCTATGTGCACGCACACTTTCTGCCTAATCATTCTGGACTTCATGGTTTTCCCCATTCTAATTTCACACACTGAAAAGTCTTCATTCATGTATTTCACCTTGTTCTATAAGATTATCAATTTTACCTGTGAATTTCTGTCCAGACTAATCCCTTCATACCATTTCTATAAGCTGTGCTCTACTCCATTAAACTAAAGAAAAGCTACATTTTGCCTTTCCAGGAATATGAGCTTCATGCATTTTCTGGTTCATGCAATCCTATGAAAATGGATGAGGGGAGAATCTGGAACATTATTTTGGTATTGGGGGTGTCTAGAATCCCTGAAATGTCACCAATTTATAACACTGTTCTCACAAAACTTTCCAGGGCTAAATCCAAGGAGTATTTTATGGTCTTCATGTGAAGCATTTGATACAAAGGACTACTCTTTCCTTCTTGAAATTCTTTTTCTTTCATATCTGGAATG
Source organism: Rhinopithecus roxellana (assembly GCF_007565055.1). NCBI lineage: Eukaryota > Metazoa > Chordata > Mammalia > Primates > Cercopithecidae > Rhinopithecus > Rhinopithecus roxellana. The sequence goes on along the minus strand of NC_044555.1, from coordinate 111,134,839 downwards.
TTGTTTTTCTTATTTTCCCATATCTTTCTTGCTACACCCCTCATTGTACCTATTTCTTTTTCTTTTTCCTTTTTTTTTTTTTTTTTTTTTTTTTTTTTTTTTTTTTTTTTTTTTTTTTTTTTGAGATGGAGTCTCGCTCTGTGCCCCAGGCTGGAGTGCAGTGGCGCAATCTCGGATCACTACAACCTCCGCCTCCTGGGTTCAAGCGATTCATCTGCCTCAGCCTTCTTCTACCTATTTCTTAAATGTTCACCTCCAGATTTCTACCTCTACTCCTCTTTTCATCCAGAAGTTTGTATCATCCACTCCTATGGTTTTAACTCTCACAAACACACCAATCATCCTAAAAACTGTAATTTCAGTCCAGACTTTCTCCTGAGTCTTAGTCCCATATCCACAGCAGTTTATAACGTGCATAAATAGGGGAGCCATAGGAATCTCTAACGTCATATGAACACCAACTCTGCCTCATCCCGACTTTAAATCTGGCCTTCTTCTTATGTTGCTCATCTCATTCCCAATTCTACCCCTTCAATGTCTCTTGAAGTAATTACTGCTTTTCCATTCCCGCTGCATTATTTCAAGCCCTTATTTCTTTAATGGACCAAACAATTGTCTCTTTTCCTGGTCTCACTTTCTAATCCAGTTTCCTAAACTGTAGTACAGTTTTGATCACATTGCTCCCTTGCTTAAAATCCTAAAATGATATTTCGGTGCTTACAAGATGAAATCTAAATTCCCTAACATGACACTAAAATCCTTCATTATTTGATCTGACTACCTCTTTACTTCTTCTACCCTCCTAATGCTCTACTTGTTTCCTAAACATGTTATGCCATTTTATTACCATGCTTTTCCTCTCTTTACAATTCCTTTGTCCTTTCTTCACCTGGTTAACTTCAACTCAGTCTTCAAGAGTTGATTAAGAAATTACTTCCTCCAGTATGCATTTTCTTTGATACTTCTAGAATGCCTTTGTCTGCATGTTCATAACATCTGTGTGTACTTCTATCATAGTTTTAAAATTATTTAGTTTTAAAAATACTTATTTTAAAAAATATTTATTGTGGCTGGGCGCGGTGGCTCAAGCCTGTAATCCCAGCACTTTGGGAGGCCGAGACGGGCGGATCACGAGGACAGGAGATCGAGACCATCCTGGCTAACACGGTGAAACCCCGTCTCTACTAAAAAATACAAAAAACTAGCCGGGCGAGGTGGCGGCGCCTGTAGTCCCAGCTACCCCAGAGGCTGAGGCAGGAGAATGGCGTGAACCCGGGAGGCGGAGCTTGCAGTGAGCTGAGATCCGGCCACTGCACTCCAGCCTGGGCAATAGAGCGAGACTCCGTCTCAAAAAAAAAAAAAATATTTATTGAGCATCTTCTGTGAATTCTAGGTGACAATATTTGTCAGAGCACATAGTATGCTACATTATAATTGGCAGATGATGTAACTGCCTCCCCATGCCCTTAACCTGGGAACTTTCTTGAGGTCAGGGCTTAGACCACATACTCTATCCCCCAGAACCTAGCACAGAGCCTGGTCATAGGAAGAGCATGATAAATATTTGTTGGATTGATGTATAATATGCTGATACTGTGTGAACCTAGCTAAAGGTTGAAGCACTTTTCCAGTAATTCCTCTTCCTGTATAGTTCAGGGTTAGGCTTCTCCAAAAGAGAAATCTACATGAGATAGAAAAGGCAGAAATAAAACAGCAACCATTCTTATGTTTGGAAGTTTGGTGTAAGAACTAGGTACTTTTGCAACTCAGCCATACTTTCATTGATGTGGTTTACCTTGTTGGTGTGGGGAAGCAGCAAAGACTGCATTTCTTTCAGCTCCTGATGAATTTTGTCTTCATCTTCTCTAAGTCCTGAGCCAGGAGCATCTGTACCTATAGTAAAAGGCACTAGTTCATCCTGCAGGTGTCCCTCATCATCAAGATTGAAGTAGATGACAGAAAATATAGGTTTTAGTTTGTCCTCACAGGCTCCAGTGTAGATATGTTACCCCCTACTCCACATCCAATTTCCCTTTCCGACTACTGGCTCTGCTGACTTTACACTCTCACTATATTCATAAGCAACAGCCTTACATAAACTGTTTACTGAATCCTGTAAGGAAGAAAACATTTTTCCTTCAATTCTCCTAAGTTTTCCAGCTGGGACCCTGCAAATTAGACTGACAGAAGACATACTAACAAGAGAAAAACAGTTCATTAGTGCAAGCAGCACACATCATGCAGGAGAAATCTCAGAGATGAATAACTCAAAGAGATGGTTAGAAGTTGCCCTTATATAGCATCTCAGCAAAAAACAGTAAATTTGTAAAGAAGTGACAAGGGAAAGGAAAAGAGTTTTAGAGTTCCAATGGCAACAAACTCTTAGAAGGTAAATATATGGGGAACATCAAAAAGTGTGCAAAGAATATGAACAGACACTTTTCAAAAGAAGGCATTTATGTAGCCAACAGGCACATGAAAAAATGCTCATCATCACTGGCCATCAGAGAAATGCAAATCAAAACCACAATGAGATACCATCCCACACCAGTTAAAATGGCCATCATTAAACAGTCAGGAAACAACAGGTGCTGGAGAGAATGTGGAGAAACAGGAACACTTTTACACTGTTGTTGGGACTGTAAACTAGTTCAACCATTGTGGAAGACAGTGTGGCAATTCCTCAAGGATCTAGAGCTAGAAATACCATTTGAACCAGCCATCCCATTACTGGGTATATACCCAAAGGATTATAAATCATGCTGCTATAAAGACACATGCACATGTATGTTTATTGTGGCACTATTCACGATGGCAAAGACTTGGAACCAATCTGAACGTCCATAATAATAGACTGAATTAAGAAAATGTGGCACATATACACCATGGAATACTATGCAGCCATAAAAAAGGATGAGTTCATGTCCTTTGTAGCGACATGGATGAAGCTGGAAACCATCATTCTCAGCAAACTATCGCAAAGACAGAAAACAAACACTGCACGTTCTCACTCATAGGTGAGAACTGAACAATGAGAACACTTGGACACAGGGCAGGGAATATCACACACCGGGGCCTGTCGTGGGATAGGAGGATGGAGGAGGGATAGCATTAGGAGAAATACCTAATGTAAATGGCAAGTTAATGGGTGCAGCAAACCAACATGGCACATGTATACATATGTAACAAACCCACAGGTTGTGCACATGTACCCTGGAACTTAAAGTATAATAAAAAAAATTTTTAAAAGAAGGTAAATATATGGGGAAAACTAATGAAGTAAGGCTTGTTTGCATACGTCCATCAAGTTTTCCATCTTTTTATGGCCGTAAAACTTCTCTGAGAGAGGGGATTTAAGGCAATCTTCATTTCTCAGAAGTTTCCACTTTTAGTCAGATAAGGGAAGTTCTAGAAAAGTTTCTTTCTGCATGTGTTGATTCCCTTTTGCCTCTATTTCAAAATAATTCTTATGCCAAAGTGACATATTTTGGGGTGGCATATTTTGGTTCACCACAGTACTACAGTTGCATAACATCAAATTTCTATGATAAGTTTCTTATGCTATATTTTCCGTAACAGTTCTCCTTCTCAGATCAAATACTAATTGATACAGAATATGACACCAGATGTAGTTCTAGGGTACCCACAGAGCCTTAATTATAGATTCTTCTATTGATTCTAAATTATTTGTAACTGATTGTCTGAATCAATTAGATCTAAAGGTACAAATTGCCCTTTTCCCAGTGGTAACACAAATATGTTAGTACATGCTGTGTAGTGGCAAAAGAGTTACTTAATCGTCACCTGTAGACACTTGTGATAAAGGACACCATTTGGAGGGACCGAGAATTTGCTCTCATAAAACACTTTAGTGGAAAATAAAGTATTCTAATGGGTTGATTTGTTATATCTAAGTCCATTGGAGAAGGCAGAGAAAGAGACCTGTGGCCACTTATCGGGGTAACTGTGTATCTAGAAAAGGGGAATAATCAAACTTTGGGGGTGATAACTGGACACTGTCTGTGAGTTGACATTAATTACTGGAGACCCAAAATGCCAATATGGTCCACCAATAGGAGTCATGTAGGTCAGATAGTAGTAGAGTACCTCAGGTCTGTCTCACAGTGGACCTGCAAGTCCTCAAACCCCCACTGTAGCTATTTCCCCAGTTCCAAATAGATAGTCGGAATATACATACTCAGCAACTGGAAGAATACCCATCTTGGTTTTCCGATCTATGAAGTGAGGACTATTAGGGTAAGGAAGAAACGCAGAAGCCATTAAAACTGCTTTTACCTACCATTTCCCATCCAAGTCAACTGTTTAACCTGTACAGAAGGCAGATCAAGCATGGAAAATGAATGACAGCCGATTATCATAAATTGAAGCCAAATTTCAATTGCAGCTGCTCTTCCAGATATGGTTTCATTGCTGGAGCAAATTGACATATTTGTTGATGGCAGAGGCACAGTGCACAATGGGCTTCTGGATTTTGGAAGCATTTGAGTCTTTATTTTGATCCTCATTTGGGTTCAATCCATGTAATGAGTATCTCAAATGGATGCCAGTTTTGAGTGGGCTCAGAACAAGAGAAGGCTCTGCACAAGGTCCGGACTCATGCAAGCCACTTAGCCACATAGGCTTCATTGATCTAGCAGATCTAAAGTGCTTGACATACAGCAGATCTGGGAGCCTGAAGTGTCAGGAACGGATAAAGATGGGGTCTGGAACTTTGACCAGGCCCCTATTGGTGAATCACAGCACAGACATTTATGCAGGGGATAAATGAGATATGCAGGTATTCTCCATTTGATAAACAGTTTCTGACTATCTGTTGCACCTCAGGGAAAATCTCCAAGTTACCATGTGACCTAAGCTGCCCCTCATAAATTGGCTGTTGTCTGACCAACTGAGACACAAATTTGGACCTGCATAGCAGCACTCAGTCATCAGCTAGAGACTATAGATCAACTTAGTCTCAATTAGGTCCTGGAGACAACAAGTAAGTTGCATGAGCAAATGGTCCAGGTGCACATTACCCTTATTCCTGCTGCATTATCTTCTCTCTCCCAGCCTGCATGTATGGTCTCATGAGGAATTCCTTATGAGCTGATCTGAAAAAGAAAAAACTCAGGATCAGTTTACAATATTGCAGTCACCACCCAAAAGTTGACAGATGTACTATTCCTGTCTCACTCTGGATGTCCCTGGAAGAAAGTTGTGAAGGGAAGTCCTCTTTATAGGCACAACATTGATCAGTGCATCTGGTTGCTCATTGTGCCTAAAAGGAGAGATGGCTAGAGGCGCACAGATCTACACTGATTCGTGAGCTTAGATAGCGGTTTGGCTTGATGTTTGGGGACTTGGAAAAATATAATACTGGAAAAGTGTTGACAAGGAGATCTGAGGAAGCACTATATGGACAGACCTTTGTCAATGGGCATAGTGTGTGACGATATTTGTGTACCATATAAATGTCCATCAAAGAATTACCTCAGCAGAGAAGTAGCTTAGTAATCAGATCGACAAGTTGGCCTGTTCTATGTAAGTCAGACTGCTAGCTTATTTCTCCAACTCCTGTCACTGCCCAATATATTCACAGCCATAGTAGCTATGGTAACAAGGTTGAAGATCATGCATGGGCTGAGCAACAGTGGCTTTTTCCTACCATGGTTTATCTGGCTACAGCCACTGCGGAGTGCCTAACCTGCCAAAAGCAGAAATCAACAATGAGTTCCTAATACGGCAGCATTCTCTAGAGGTATCATTTGGCTTCCAGGTAGTAGATTTATTGTCTTGGACTCCATGTAATAAATAGAAAGGGTGGGGTCTACATTGGAATAGACACTTACTCTGGATACAGGTTTACCATTCCTGTCTATAATACTTCTACTATAACCACTATATATGTCTTCTTACCCCTCATGGTATTCTACAGAGTATTGCTTCTGACCAAGGAATTAATTTTATAGACAACAAAGTATGGCAACAGGCTCATGCTGTGAAGACCGTGTGGGTCATCCACATAACTGAAGTTAGTAGTGATGAGAGAAAGATGTACATTCCCACCTATCTTCATGGATTCCAGCTTGTATTCACAAGTTCATTTGCTCTTGTGGTTTCCACTTTGTCCTTGATGATTTCACTTCATTCTCATACATTCCAGCTTAACCTCATGGGTTCCAGTTTGTTCTTGCTCACCCCACTTTATGCCCATCTTTCTTTCCTGGTTGCCAGCCCTGATTACTTCAAGCCTGTTAAATCAAGTTTAGCCTAAAGCTGCCTCCTTACATATTTAAGTTCAGCCTAAAGGTTTGTTTTTTTGTTTTGTTTTGTTTTGTTTTTTGTTTGTTTGTTTGTTTGTTTTTCAGACGGAGTCTTGCTCTGTCTGTCAGGCTGGAGTACAGTGGCATAATCTCGGCTCACTGCAACCTGCAACTCCCAGGTTCAAGCGATTCTCCTGCCTCAGCTTCCCAAGTAACTGGGATTACAGGCACAGGCCACCACGCCAGGCTAATTTCCGTATTTTTAGTAGAGATGGGATTTCACCATATTGGCCAGGCTGGTCTCGAACTCCTGACCTCAGGTGATCCACCTAACTTGGCCTCCCAAAGTGCTGGGATTACAGGCATGAGCCACTGTGCCCAGCCATACCTAAAGTTTTTTCTGTACATCGTGAACTATGACAAATGAAGATGTAAACCAACCATAGCCCACAGCCGTGCCAATCACTGAGTTTTGGCTAATCAAATGTAACCAACTGTTCAAACTGTGTTGAAATAAGGCAAACGCCGAGCTGTAACCAATCTAGTTGTTTCTGTACCTCACTTCCGCTTTCTGTACTTCACTTTCCTTTTGCTGTCCATAAATCTTCCACTATGTGGCTACGCTGGAGTCTCTCTGAATCTGCTATGATTCTGGGGACTGCCTGACTCACAAATCATTCATTGCCCAATTAAACTCCTTTAAATTTAATTTGGCTGAAGTTTTCCTTTTAACATGACCAACACTAGACACAGAAGCAACAGCCTTACAGGGACCACTTAACCATATCCCACAATAGTATGACATCAAAGTCCTATAATAAATTCCTTATTTTATATTAATTACAGTAGCTCTGCTTCTCTGCCCAAACCCTGCAGTGTATGACAATGATATATGCAAGCTGTATAAGTTTCTGCTGTAGCTTACAGTATTGTATTTCTGATGTAGTGGTTAATTCATATGATAGGGTTTGTCCTTGTTGCTTTGTTTTGTTTACCTTTAAAAAGCAAAGAAAAAATCATTTTTGCTTGAAGCAATCTTCTTTCATCTTTGCTCCTGTAATGTGCTGCTTCTGAGCATAATTTAGCATTTCAAGGTCTAATTAAAATGGCATTGCATGTCAAAATGCTGAAACTAACAGTGAAACTAAAAAGTGGGGTGTTCCTTTGGCCTAAGACTTCATATGAATCAAATAATTTCATAGTTCTGTTCTTACTTAACCTGCAATTTCTCTATCTCTGTGCTGATTTAGAAAAGACCATTTTATGTTTAAAGACTATGAAAATGACTATCAAAATGGGCACATTGCACTCTGCTTAATTATGGGTGGCAGAATGTACAATATACTCAAAGCAAAATACATTTGATTAAAGACTTTCTAAATAGGTCCTGTCTTCATCTTGAGCTTAGCTAAAGTATCCCCGGGAGATTGCAGTCAGCAGGAGCAGCTATAGCGATTCCACAGATCATTTGGCCAGATGCTTTCTTCTAACATTATTTTTTCATTTGAAGAGGAGAAAAATGAAAGCTTGGAGTCTCAGGGGATGATAATATTACTATTCTCTCCCGTCAGAATGGAGAAGGGTCTCAGGGGATCCATTAGATCCCTGGTTCTGGAAGGCTATAACTGTGAAACTAACTGAATCTCATATATTATTCCACCTGTACTTCCTGAGCAAGCACATAGGTTGCTGGCCTGGGTATTCTGTTCAGCAATTTCTGCTGCATACTGTTTATGAGATGCTTCAGAGTCAGGCCCAAGGAATGTCAGGACAAACTGCCCAGAATTAGCAACCTTCAGGAAAACGAAGGGGACCTTTTAATTTTTCTCTCCCTAATCATAGTTTATCCTCATGTACCCATGCTGCATTGGGTAGGTCAGCTGTGTTGGGTAGAATAATGTGCCTCCTCCCCAGAGATGTTCATATCTTAATCCCTTAAACTTGTGACTATGTTAGGTTACATGGCAAAAGAGACTGAAGGTTGCAGATGGAATTAAAGTTGCTAATTAGCTGCCAAGATTGCCTCAGACTATCTGGGTTCAACATAATCACATGGGTTCTTACAAGTGGAGGGCAGTAGAAGAAAGAGAACTAGTGAGATGGCAGCATGAGAAAGACTTGACTCAATGTTGCAACCTTTCAAAATGGAGGAAGAGGGCCACTAGCCAAGGAATGTGGACAGTCTCTAGAAGCTGAAACAGGCAAGAAAATGGATTCTCCCCTAGAGCTCCAAAAGGAATGCAGCCCTGCCAATATCTTGATTTTAGCTCAGCAAGATGTATTTTGGATTTCTAACACCCCAAACTGTAAGAATAATACATTTATGATATTTTAAGGACAACTCAGTTTGTGGTAATTTGTTACAAACTTTCAGCAATAGAAAATAAATACATGAGGCAACAGGTTTCAACATTCAACTATTTCTGTGCTAACCATCAAAATGGCCATGTGAAGGCGTCTTTTCTGACCTTCTATCTTTTTCCTTTTGTCTGCTCTCTTTTGCTGGAATTCTAATAGCCCTTTCATTTCCCCTGTGAACTCTGTGTGTTCATACCGTCTTAGACCCAGGTTCATAAGTCTGTTTATAGTTTATTTTCATGCAGACTCATCTCCGTATTAGCCTTGTCTCTCTTTACCCAATCCATTTTGTGCTTTCATATGCCTTCTTGCTCGCGTCAAAGACCACTGAGATTTGTCGTACTCTCCTACTGTATTAAAAATCCTATTTCCTCAGTGCAGCTTGCTTATTAAAGGTTAGAAAAGCAAGTTGATTAATCTAATTCACACTGAGTCCTTTTCCTTCAGCCATCTCAGGAGCACTTGTCACAGAAGAAGGGAATGAGCTATGTGTTTAGCAGGATGAGGAAGTGTGGCATTAAAATAGAAAAGTTCGTTCCTTTCAACCCACCAGCATGTTATGACTGCTAAAAACAGATCATTTGTCTGATTTCAGGACTATATCTTCAACTTTGTTCCTTCTTTGAACTTTGAGACCAGGGGAATTATTTATTCTGGTATCATACACTTCTTAAACTCCATGTTCATTATCCCCTAAAATTCTTTCTCCTTTTGTCTTTATATGGTACCTAAACTGGGTTATTACCTTTATTTATTCATACAATTATTCATTCAACAACAATCAATAAGCACCTACTCCATACCAGGCACTGTTCTGGATGCTGAGACCACAGTATTTAACCAATCTTGAATCTCTCAAAAAAGTAAATATTTTTCCCAAAAGGACAAGGAGTGAGGGAAAGGGTTTTTTGCATTTTGTTTTTTGTTTTTTGTTTTTGTTTTTGTTTTTGTTTTTTTTTTTGTATTTTTTTAATGTATTTTAAGTTCTGGGATACATGTATCCCAGAATGAAAGAGGAAAAGTATTTTAACCAGAAAGCCATGGTAGCATGGAGCAGGTACAGGTGACTAGAGAACTTTAAAATTTTGGTACAAATAGAGCATAAAGGTATGGGGGGGGAATGGCAAGATATAAAGCTGGAGAAATAAGAAACTGATATTACTGAAAGCCAGACTAAGGTGTTTGGTTTTTGCCCTATGAGAGTCTATCAAAAGTATTAAGCAAAGGCGAGACATGGTTAAATTTGTAAGAGTGGTTACATTGGCTGAGGTGTGAAGAATAAATTGGAGGGAAATACTCATGAGTAAATTATTCTAATTACATGGGCAAGAGAATATGAAGTCTAGAAGTAAGGCAGTAACAGTAGGAATGGAGGGAAGAAGACAGGTTAAAGATATATTCTAAATGTTGGTGAATAATTAGATGTGGAAAGATGAATGAAAAAGAGCTTTCTAAGAATCCAACAGGCCTGTCTTGAGTGGTTAATATGATTAAATATTTTATTAATACTTACTGAATGCCTATAATATACAAAACACAAAACTACAAAGATAAATAAGATACAAACCCAACTCTCATGGAGTATATTGCCCATTAGAGAAAATTGACACATACACAGATAATTTCAGAAAAATATAGCATAGATTATGCAAAAAGTCTATACAGATGCCATGAGAAGTCTGAAGCAGGGCACATAGCCTGGCTCAAAATCTCCAGGAGGAAATTATTGCTGAGAGTATGTTGGAATTTTCTATATGGAGACATGTGGGAAGGAAAAGTACAACAAATCGAAGTCAGCACACTATTTACAGAGAAGGATGTATAATTTGCTAGTAGTAGACTATACAGAAGGAGTGAGAAATGACCAAAAAATATGATGCTTTAGAATCACATCGGGGCCAAATCATGAAGTATCCTGTAAATTATGATAAAGGAATCAACCTTTATTCTCTAGAAAATGGGGATCCATTAAAAGTTTTAAATATGGGTGTATAATTGTCAGATTATTTTAGAATGATCAACCTGGCCACTAAATGCAAGAAGATGATTGACAAAAAGTGGAAAATGGAAAGGCAGAGAGGAAAAGTAAAGATGCTAGGATCATTCTCAGGTTGCATTATTAGATGCCTAGGTAGATGATGCGGTTTACTAAAACATGTAGTAGATGATGAATTCAGATAGGGTCACATTTAGACTAAGGTACAGGAGGCATGCAACAAGTAGTCAGGAGTTCAGGACCAGCCTGGGCAACATGGTGAAACACCGTCGCTACTAAAGATACAAAAAATTAGCCCGGTAAGGTGGCACATGCCTGTAATTACAGCTATTCGGGAGGCTGAGACAGGAGAATCGCTTGAACTCAGGAGGCGGAGGTTGCAGTGAGCCGTGATCACACCATTGCACTCCAGCCTGGGAAAGAGGGCGAGACTCTGTCTCAAAAAATAAATAAATAAAATAAAATAAAAATAAAGAGAAATATAAGTCCAGAGCTCAGGAGAAAGGCCTAAGCTGAAAATCCTATTTTAAATGTCAGTGGCCATATAGGTTGTAGTTGAAACCTTGGAAGATGATAATATGGCCCAAGAAAAGCATGTAAAGAGAGAACAACATTGGGCCAAGGAGGGACTCATGAGAGGCATAAATGTTTAAGAGGCAGAAATAGTTCTAGATCCTTGAGGAATCGCCATACTGTTTTCCATAATGGTTGAACTAGTTTACAATCCCACCAACAGTGTAAAAGTGTTCCTATTTCTCCACATCCTCTCCAGCACCTGTTGTTTCCTGACTTTTTAATGAAGTACCATATGACCCAGCCATCCCATTACTGGGTATATACCCAAAGGATTATAAATCATGCTGCTATAGGATTATAAACATGCACATGTATGCTTGTTGCGGCACTATTCACAATAGCAAAGACTTGGAATCAACCCAAATGTCCATCAGTGACAGACTGGATTAAGCAAATGTGGCACATATACACCATGGAATACTATGCAGCCATAAAAAAGGATGAGTTTGTGTCCTTTGTAGGGACATGGATGCAGCTGGAAACCATCATTCTCAGCAAACTATTGCAAGAACAGAAAACCAAACACCGCATGTTCTCACTCACAGGTGGGAACTGAACAATGAGATCACTTGGACTCGGGAAGGGGAACATCACACACCTAGGCCTATCACGGGGAGGGGGGAGGGGGGAGGGATTGCATTGGGAGTTATACCTGATATAAATGACGAGTTGATGGGTGCTGACGAGTTGATGGGTGCAGCACACCAACATGGCACAAGTATACATATGTAACAAACCTGCACGTTGTGCACACGTACCCTAGAACTTAAAGTAAAAAAAAAAAAAAGCCATATCCATACTCTGCTTGAAGCAACTATAAAAATGTTTGCATATATCAACTGAAAGACATTGCACAAAGCAAAAATCAATCTGTGAAAGGGAGGAATAAGTAACATTTTCCTTTTATCTCGAGATTGTATTTAGTGTGGATGTTACTGTACTGTTTTATAACAGAGAAGACTGTTTCTTAAAATATATTAAATCAAAAAGACTTTAAAAACTAAAGTTACTGGGCTCGGTGGTTCACCCTGTAATCCCAGCAGTTTGGTAGGCTGAGGTGGGTGGATCACGAGGTCAGGAGTTTAAGACCAGTGTGACCAACATGGTAAAACCCCATCTCTATTAAAAATACAAAAATTATCCAGGCATGGTGGCACACACCTGTAAACCCAGCTACTCAGGAGGCTGAAGCAGGAAAGTCGCTTGAACCCAGGAGGCAGAGGTTGCAGTGAGCTGAGATCATGCCACTGCACTCCAGCCTGAGTGACAGAGTGAGACTCCATCCAAAAATAAAAATAAAATAAAAAGTTTATGACTTGAAGAAATCCATTGTAATCTTTCTGGTTAAGTTATTCTTATCTGTTTCTATAGTACTAAAATCCACCTGATATCCAGAGGAACAAGAAAGAACCACTCTGATATGTATTGCATCTCTTTAGGACCGGGAAAAGAGACACCAAAACCCAAACTTTCAAAAGTTGTTTTTATTTTTTCCTTAAGATAATTTTGCTCTCAGTTTTCATGGAAAAGCACCAGGACTGGTAACTGGTTTTTCTCACCAAGAGAGAAGCAGATTAGGCTATTGGGAATGTTGCCTGACTAGAGCATTCTGGGTCTGGAGTGACTAGAAAAATCTAGAAGTTTTTGAGCAAACACATTCCAGGCCCATATTCTTTTGGTTAAATTTGGCTGATGATCATAATACTAAATAAGGCTCTCTCTTCCCTGGCCTGTTCTCTAGTAAAATATGAAGGATATCTTAGAGTGATACGTGGAATTCACATAGTCATGAATTGTCAAGGAGGCCTTGAATTTGGCACTTCATTGGTTCCTCCATATATAACAGTAGGTTCCCTCACCCAAGGGCTTACTCTCTGGGAAAACTGCCTCTTCCCAAACAACTTCAGCAATGGCTGGATTTTTGTTCCATCTCTAAGAAGTATATAGCTTCCTCCAAACCGTGTGATTATTCATCAGGAAAACAGGGTGTTGCTTTCTTTTCCTCCTCTCTCAAGAGAGAAATAAAATTACTTGAAGATGGGCCTTTATAAAATGAATAGTGGCAAGGCAAGTGTATTTAAAATAAGTCTCTAGTAGCAGAAGAGTGAAAAATAATGGAGTTGAGACTGGGCGCAGTGGCTCAAGCCTGTAATCCCAGCACTTTGGGAGGCCGAGACGGGCGGATCGCGAGGTCAGGAGATCGAGACCATCCTGGCTAACAGGGTGAAACCCTGTCTCTACTAAAACATACAAAAAACTAGCCGGGCGAGGTGGCGGGCACCTGTGGTCCCAGCTACTCGGGAGGCTGAGGCAGGAGAATGGCGTAAACCCGGGAGGCAGAGCTTGCAATGAGCTGAGATCCGGCCACTGCACTCCAGCCTGGGCGACAGAGCGGGACTCCGTCTCAAAAAAAAAAAAAAGAAAAAAAAAAAAAAAGAAAAATAATGGAGTTGAAAATGAAAGGAAATATCGTAGAATCTCAGCTCACTTTTGTAGCCCAGGGCTCAGCAATCAAATTTTCAAGAATCATAGACCCAGCCAGGCACAGTGGCTCACGCTTGTAATCCCAGCACTTTGAGGGGCCAAGGCTGGTCGATCACTTGAGTTTAGGAGTTTGAGACCAGCCTGGCCAACATGGTGAAACCTTGTCTCTACTAAAAATACAAAAATTAGCTAGAGATGCTGGTGCACGCCTGTAATCCCAGCTACTCGGGAGACTGAGGCACAAGAATTGCTTGAACCTAAGAGGCCGAGGTTCCAGTGAGCCAAGACTGAGCCACTGCACTCCAGCCTGGGTGATAGAGCCAGAGAAGGAAGGGAAGAGAAGGAAAGGGAAGGGAAGGGAAGGGGAGGGGAGGGGAGGGGAGGGGAGGGGAGGGGAGGGGAGGGGAGGGGAGGGGAGGGGAGGGGAAAGAAAGAATCATAGACTCCCAGAGTTGGGAAGATTTTAGACATCATTTAATCAAATGGCTTTCAAAATAAGCCTTTGTTAACATAAGATATATCTTGGAGCCCCACTATCTAAAAGACACACACAAAAAAAATGCCTTGATTTAAGACAGGCTAGCAAGCTCAGAAAACTGCCACCTTAGTCCTTTTCCCAGTTGTAACTCCAACAGCTTCTTCCCTTTGACTCATAAAAGGGCTCTACAAGGCACAGCTTTTTACACGTTGAAATTCAGCTCCATAGAGAGAAAGAGACTTACCCAACATCACTAAGCCAGTGAGTGGCAGAACTGTGACTAGAACTCAGGTCTTTTGGCACAGTGTGTTTTCTGCCATAACATATCTATGAAAAGTTTGCAAACTTTTCAGAAAGTAATAATAAATTTTTATCTCTTGTCTGTTTTAATTAGGGGATGGGTTCTGTATTAATGTTCTCATTCTTAAGTCTTGGGTTTTCCTCTCATTTCCCTTGCTCATCTTGTAGTTGAGTTTCTTAACTTGTATGGGTAGTAACCAGGGATTGGAGCAGCCACATGATTTCAAGGAATTATGCATCCTAGTTAAAAGGCTCCTAAGCAGCTAAGAATTTATCATTGTGAGGTTGTACTTAATTTGATGAAACATGTCTACCAGGATAGTGCCTGGCGCAGAGCGGATGTTAAATAAATGTTAGTGCTCTTTCTTTCTCCTCTCCACTTGACAAATAATAGATTGGAAGCCATTTTCCCAAGTGCCAGGATAAGCAAAACACTTGCAAAACAATAGGATTCTGATTGTGTAGGTGAACACCTTAGATGGGTGCCTTGAGGACCCAGGAGGTCTTGAACATTTTACTTAAAGAAATACAATAAAAGATTCTTCTATTTTTCTATTCCTATCTGGCATCTAAGTGGCTATCTCCTGCTGCAAATATTCTGTCAGTGATGTGTAGTCTGGATCACAAAAGAAAGGAGATGAAAGTTAGTCTTTCTTAAGTGCATCATTGTGCTAATGAAATTAATCAGTTGCAGTGACAGTCTTAGAGCAGCAGGGAAGCTTACAAAATGGTAGCAGTTAAGAAGTGGCTGCTGGAGAGAGAAAGAGAATGTAATCAAAGATGAAATAAAGCAAAGCAAGACTGGGTTAAAAAACACTCAGCAATCAACTCTTCTTAGGGCCTTGGACTAAAGGAAAAAGGGTTTCTTTTATAAAGAAAGGGTTTAAAGATTGGTCTCTTTCCTGTTTAAATGTTTGTTTTTTTCACAATAGCTTCAGTTGTTCTAAATCTAACAAATAGGAAGAAAATGTTCTCATTAAATTGAACTAATATGTGCCCATGTGGACATGGCCTAATTTAATAAGTCAGCACATAGAGGAAAGGAGATTGAAGTGCAGGCCACTGGGTTTGGTTCCACCAGTTGTCTGTGCTCCTTTGAGAAAATCCCTTCGTTTTTCTAGGCTTCAGTTTCCCATCTAGAAAATGAGAGGTTAGATTAGACACTTTAAGGTAGATCTTTCTAATTCTAACATTACAAAACTCTGAGGCTCCTGGGAGAAGTTTTATTACAAAGCAGATATTTTGAGTACCTAGTGAATCAGACACTCTTTGTAAGGTGGGCAACTTGAGTCCAAAGTACTAAACTCAATTTTCCTGATGATATTATAGAATATTTATACATTTGAGATCAAAAGATCCTGTGAAGCAAATGGGTTAATGGCTATCTAAATGGGTTTGTTTTGAATAGTACTTACATCTCCTTTTTCATCCCTAGACCTTAGCCACTATCTCTAGGGATAGTACTTCCAACATTTTCCAATCCCATAGCTAATAGAGTTCTGCCAGGAAGCTTTGTGTGATGCTTATCGTAAATTTTCTCTCCTTCAATTTCATCCATTTTCTCTTTCCAATGGCTTCAACCCCTCCCTGCCAGGCACTGGAAAAAGAATGATTTATTTCTTTTTCTTCTTTAAACCAGGAAGATAGAGTGGAAAATGTTGGAAATGCAGGAAACACAAAATTTTGCAAAGTTAAAAAGGTGGGAAAAGGTCATAGCAAATCATAAAACTTTCTCTGAGTTCTATTAAGCTGGAAAAATTGTTGTTTGGGTTTAGTCACCGTAAAACCAGGTGGAATAATTTGGTTCTGAGAGTAGCAGAGAAGATGGGGTTTGTGAGGCTCTTATATCTACTCATAGGCATGGCCAAGTGATCATATAACAAACCACAGGTTTGGCTGGGGTCTCTAAAGGCTGTTGGTTCCCATGGTGCTTCCAGACTATGTGTGGAGGTTCAATTAGGTGAAAATTGATTAAAGAACTCTGAAATGAAATTTCATCTCGGGAAGCTCAGAATAACTTTTTGCTATTTGTTTACTAGAAAATCAAGAAATAAAGTGGTGTCTGCAAGATGCATAGTCATATAAGCTAATTTTTGAAGTGGTCTGGGGAGCTCATGAGGGTTTGCCAGAGGGGATGCTTTCATCACTTAGAAGAATGCTTCCAGTTTTGACTTCAGTTCAGAGTGAACATAGAGAAACCACATAGAATGCATTCAGGATGACTATTTATTTCAATAGTTCCTTCTTTCATTTGTGTATTCATTCATTGAACAAATATCTATAATTTTTATTTAGTAATACAATAAAGATGTATTGACTGAACAGCTACTACACCCCAGGCGTTGTGCTAAGCACTAAACAATCACTGGTAAACAAAAGTTCCCATGAAGGTTATAATCTTGTGGAGAAGACAGATTTTAATTTAAAAATTAGGCCAGGCACTGTGGCTCATGCCTGTAATCCCAGCACTTTGATAGACTGAGGCAGGTGGATCACCTGAGGTCAAGAGTTGGAGACCAGCCTGACCAACATGGTGAAACCCCGTCTCTACTGAAAAAATACAAAACATTAGCCAGTGTGGTAGCGGGTGCCTGTAATCCCAGCTATTCTGGAGGCTGAGGCAGGAGAATCTCTTGAACCTGGGAAGCGAAGGTTGCAGTGAGTTGAGATAGCATCATTGCACTCCAGCCTGGGCAACAGATAGAGACTCCTTTTCAAAAAATAAAAATAAATAAATAAATCAGTTATTACTAAATTACAATTGTTTTAAGTGCTACAAGTTCAAGATGCTAACAGAGAATATAACAGGGGGATTTGACATAGTACTTACAGGAAATAGAAATTTCCCCTGAGGAAGTGACATTTGTAGTTAGATCTCAAAGGTAAATAAGAAATAACCCGGTAAAGAGAAAGAAGCTTTTATGAATACCTCGAAGAATGTTTAGGTTGCCAAGAGCTGGAGAGTGGAGCAACACTCTTTATGTGGAGCAACACTCTTTATGTGGCTGTTAACACATAAAGAGGTTCTTTTTGGGTTAATGAAAATATTCTAAAAGTAGATTGTGGTGATGATTGCACAACTTTGTGAATATATTAACATATTTTATTATATCTCAATAAAACTGTTGCAAAACATCAATATTACTCGAT
This sequence comes from Rhinopithecus roxellana, assembly GCF_007565055.1. NCBI lineage: Eukaryota > Metazoa > Chordata > Mammalia > Primates > Cercopithecidae > Rhinopithecus > Rhinopithecus roxellana. Next base: position 111,117,231 of record NC_044555.1, on the reverse strand, counting down.
CACAGAAATGTAAAAGTAGGAGCAAAATGATTGTGCTGAGGTTCCCTGGGACAATCACCCGGGAATGGGAAGGATTTTGATCTTTGCCTTAAAAATATTCTGGATTGTTGCTTACAAGGTAGATTTTAGGTGATCTTACCACATAAATAAACTGATTAATTACGTGAGATGACAGATATGTTAATTTGTTTGACTATAGTAACCATTTCACTAAGTATATACTAAATATCATGTATGTATATATAATAAAATATCATGTTGTACACCTTAAATATATAAAAAATATATAAAATTTAAAACAAAAGAGAATAATCATCAATACAGACAAAGGTTACACAGAAATTCATCTTACTATTTTTGCAACTTGTCTGGGATTTTATGATATTTTTAAAAATTCTCCAAAATAAAATTTCTCCAAAATAAAATTTAAATTCTCCAATTTAAAAAGAAAAGTAACTAGAAAAGCAGTGAAAAATTTAAGCTGGGAAATTTATGATCCAATTTACATTTACTTTTATCTTTATTTAATTTTTTTCAGTATACATTTAGGGGATATAAGGGCAGATTTCTTACATGCATATATTATGTAGTGGCTAAGTTCACCAAAATGGTAAACATTGGAACCCAGTGTACCCAACTGGTCATTTTTAAACCCCCACTCCCTCCCAGCCTCCGACCTTTTGTAATCTCCAATGCTTATCAGTCTACTCTGTATGCCTATGTGTGCCCATTGTTTAGCTCCCACTTACAGGTGAGAATATGCAATATTTGACTTTCTGTTTCTCTTATTTCACTGAGGATAATGGCCTCCAGTTCCATCCATGATGCTACAAAAGATATGGTTTCATTCATTTTTATTGCTGAGTAGCATTCTGTGGTGTACATATGCCACATTTTCCTTATCCATTCGTCCACTGATGGACATTTAGGTTGATTCCATATCTTTGCTATGGTGAATAGTGCTGCAATACACATGTTAGTGCAGGTCTCTTTAACATACTGATTTATTTTCCTTTGTATAAATACTCAGTAGTGGGACTGATGGGTTGAATGGTAGTTCTCTTTGTAATTATGTGAGAAATCTCCATACTGTTTTCCATAAAGGTTGTACTAATTTACATTCCCACCAACAGTGTATAACTGCCCCTCTTTTCTTTGCATCTTCACCAAAATCTCTTGTTTTTAGACATTTTTTATCATGTAAAACTAATATTTTTTAAAACGTTAAATGGTGGCATTTTCATTCCCCTTAACTTTTTTTTTCTTTTTTATTATACTTTAAGTTCTAGGGTACATGTACACAATGGGCAGGTTTGTTACATATATATACATGTGCCATGTTGGTGTGCTGCACCCATTAACTTGTCATTTACCCTAGATATATCTCCTAATGCTATTCTCCCCCCATCCCCCCACCCCATGACAGGCCCCGGTGTGTGATGTTCCCTGCCCTGTGTCCGAGCATTCTCATTGTTCAGTTCTCACCTATGAGTGAGAACATGCGGTGTTTGGTTTTCTGTCCTTGTGATAGTTTGCTCAGAATGATGGTTTCTAGCTTCATCCATGTCCCTACAAAGGACATGAACTCATCCTTTTTTATGGCTGCATAGTATTCCATGGTGTATATGTGCCACATTTTCTTAATCTGGTCTATCATTGATGGACATTTGGGTTGGTTCCAAGTCTTTACTATTGTGAATAGTACTGCGATAAACATATGTGTGCATGTGCCTTTATAGCAGCATGATTTATAATCCTTTGGGTATATGTCCAGTAATGGGACAGCTGGGTCAAATGGTATTTCTAGTTCTAGATCCTTGAGGAATTGCCACACTGTCTTCCACAATGGTTGAACTAGTTTACAGTCCCACCAACAGTGTAAAAGTGCTCCTATTTCTCCACATCCTCTCCAGCACCTGTTGTTTCCTGAGTTTTTAGTGATCGCCATTCTAACTGGTGTGAGATGATATTTTATTGTGGGTTTGATTAGCATTTCTCTGATGGCCAGTGATGATGAGCATTTTTTCATGTGTCTGTTGGCTGCATAAATGTCTTCTTTTGAGAAGTGTCTGTTCATATCCTTTGCCCACTTTTTGATGGGGTTGTTTGATTTTTTCTTGTAAATTTGTTTAAGTTCCTTGTAGATTCTGGATATTAGCCCTTTGTCAGATGGGTAGATTGCAAACATTTTCTCCCATTCTGTAGGTTCCCTGTTCACTCTGATGGTAGTTTCTTTTGCTGTGCAGGAGCTCTTTAGTTTAATTAGATCTCATTTGTCAATTTTGGCTTTTGTTGCGATTGCTTTTGGTGTTTTAGTCATGAAGTCCTTGCCCATACCTATGGCCTGAATGGCATTGCCTAGGTTTTCTTCTAGGGTTTTTTTATGGTTTTAGGTCTAACATTTAAGTCTTTAATCCATTTTGAATTAATTTTTGTAAAAGGTGTAAGGAAGGGATCCAGTTTCAGCTTTCTACATATGGCTAGCCAGTTTTCCTAGTACCATTTATTAAATAGGGAATCCTTTCTCCATTTCTCGTTTTTGTCAGGTTTGTCAAAGATCAGATGGTTGTAGATGTGTGGTATTATTTCCAGGGACTGTATTCTGTTCCATTGGTCTGTATCTCTGTTTTGGTACCAGTACCATGCTGTTTTGGTTACTGTAGCCTTGTAGTATTGTTTGAAGTCAGGTAGCGTGATGCCTCCAGCTTTGATCTTTTAGCTTAGGATTGTCTTGGCAATGCGGGCTCTTTGTTGGTTCCATATGAACTTTAAAGCAGATTTTTCCAAATCTGTGAAGAAAGTCATTGGTCACTTGATGGGGATGGCATTGAATCTATAAATTACCTTGGGCAGCATGGCCATTTTCACAATATTGATTCTTCCTCTCCGCAAGCATGGAATGTTCTTCCATTTGTTTGTGTCCTCTTTTATTTCGTTGAGCAGTGGTTTGTAGATCTCCTTGAAGAGGTCCTTCACACCCCTTGTAAGCTGGATTCCTAGGTATTTTATTTTATTCTCTTTGAGGCAACTGCGAATGGGAGTTCACTCATATTTGGCTGTTTGTCTGTTATTGGTGTACAGCAATGCTTGTGATTTTTGCACATAGATTTTGTATCCTGAGACTTTGCTGAAGTTGCTTATCAGCTTAAGGAGATTTGGGGATTAGACAATGGGGTTTTCTAAATGTACAATCATGTCATCTGCAAACAGGGACAATTTAACTTCCTCTTTTCCTAATTGATTACCCTTTATTTCTTTCTCTTGCCTGATTGCCCTAGCCAGAACTTCCAACACTATGTTGAATAGGAGTGGTGAGAGAGGGCATCCCTGTCTTGTGCCAGTTTTCAAAGTGAATGCTTCCAGTTTTTGTCCATTCAGTATGATATTGGCTGTGGGTTTGTCATAAATAGCTCTTAGTATTTTTAGATATGTCCCATCAATACCTAGTTTATTGAGAGTTTTTAGCATGAAGGGCTGTTGAATTGTTTTGAAGGCCTTTTCTGTATCTATTGAGATAATCATGTGGCTTTTGTCTTTGGTTCTGTTTATATGCTGGATTATGTTTATTGATTTGCGTATGTTGAACCAGCCTTGCAACCCAGGGATGAAGCCCACTTGATCATGGTGGATAAGCTTTTTGATGTGCTGCTGGATTCAGTTTGCCAGTATTTTATTGAGGATTTTTGCATCAATGCTCATCAGGGATATTGGTCTAAAATTCTCTGTTCTATGTTGTGTCTCTGCCAGGCTTTGGTATCAGGATGATGTTGGCCTCATAAAATGAATTAGGGAGGATTCCCTCTTTTTCTATTGACTGGAATCGTTTCAGAAGGAATGGTACCAGCTCCTCTTTGTACCTCTGGTAGAATTCAGCTGTGAGTCTGTTTGAACCTGGACTTTTTTTCATTGGTAGACTATTAATTATTGCCTCAATTTCAGAGCCTGTTATTGGTCTTTTCAGGGATGCACCTTCTTCCTGGTTTAGTCTTGGGTGAGTGTGTGTGTCCAGAAATTTATCCATTTCTTCTAGATTTTCTAGTTTATTTGCATAGAGGTGTTTATAGTATTCTCTGATGGTAGTTTGTATTTCTGTGGGATTGGTGGTGATATCCCCTTTATCATTTTTGCACCACCACCCCCAGCTAATTTTGTACTTTTAGTAGAGATGGGGTTTCTCCATGTTGGCCACACTGGTCTCGAACTCCCGACCTCAGGTGATCCACCTGCCTCAGTCTCCCAAAGTGTTGGGATTACAGGCATGAACCATCACGCATGGCCAATTTCTAGTTTTATTCCACTGTGGTCTGAGGAAATACTTGATATAATTTCAGCTTTTAAAAATTTGTTGAGACTTGTTTTGTAACCTAAAATCTATCCTGGAAAATGTTCCATGTGCTGATGAAAAGAATATATAATCTGCAATGTTGGATAAAATGTTTTATAAATGTTTGTTAGGTTCATTTGGTCTGAAGTCCAGCATAAACTAATGTCTCCTTGTTGGTTTTCTGTCTAGATTATCTGTCTAATGCTGCATTTGGGGTGATGAAGTTCCCTACTATCATTGTATTAGAGTCTCTCTCTCTCTCCCTCTGTCTCTCTGTCTCTCTGTCTCTCTCTCTCTCTCTCTCTCTCTCTGTCTCTTTATATGTAGTAATATTTGCTTGATGAATCTGGGTGCTCCAGTTTTAGATGCAAATATATTCAGAAATGTATCTTCTTGCTGGATTGATCTCATTATTATTATATAGTGATCTTTGTCTTTTTTTTTTTTTTTACTAGTTTTGATTTAAAGTTTGTTTTATCTAAGTGTAGTTATTTATGTTCACTTTTGGTTTCATTTATGTGGAATATCTGTTTTCTATTCATTTTCTTTCCATTTATATGTGTATTTACAGGTACAGTGCATATCTTGTACACAGCATATCATTGGATCATGTTTTTTTTCAATCCACTCAGCCAGTATATATCTTTTAAGTGGAGAACTTAATCAGTTTACATTCAAAGTTATTATTGATATGCAAGATTTTGTTTCTGTCATTTTGTTGATTGTCTTTTTGGTTACTTTATATATTCCTTGTTCCTTTCTTTTTTTCTTATTGTTTGTCATTGCAATTTGATGATCTTCTGTACTGGTACCATTTGAATCATTTTTCTTCCTCACTTGTGTGTCTGCTTTACCAGTGAGTTTTATACTTTCATGTGTTTTCATGATGATAAATGTCCTTTTGCTTCCTTGTTTAACATCCTCTTGAGCATTTTTTGTAGGGTCAGTATAGTAGTAATGAATTCCTTCAACTTCTGCTTGTTTGGGAAAGACTTTATTTCTCCTTCATTTATGAAGAATAATTTCACTGGGTGTAGTATCCTTGACTGGCAGAGTTCTTTTTCTTTCATCACTTAGAACATATTATCTCATTTTCTTCTAGTCTGTAAGGTTTCTGATGAAAAACCTGCTGCTGTTAGTCTGATGGGGGTTCTCTACGAATACATGATTTTCTCTTGATATTTTTAGAACTCTCTCCTTGTGTTTGACTTTAGACAGTTTTACAATTATGTGCCATTGAGAGCACCTTTTTACATTGTATCTGTTAGGGAGTCTCAGAAACTCCTGTATCTGGATGTCTAAATCTCTTGCTCAACTTGGTAAGTTTTCATCTCTGACTTTGTTAAATAGGTTTTCTAATACTTTCATGCTCTCTTTGTATTCTGTGTCCTTGATAATACAAGCATTTGGTCACTTTACAGGGTTCTATATTTCAAAAAGGCTTTGCTCATTCTTTTTAATTTTTTTTTGTCTGCCTGTATTATTTCCAAGACCTTTCTTCAAGTTCTGAGACTTTTCTACTTGTTCTAGACTATTGTTGAAGCTTTCAAATGTCTTTTGTATTTCAGTCAATGAATTATTTATTCCAGAATATATGTTTGATTCTTTTTATTATGTATATTATATATTATATGTAATATTTATATATAATATATTTTATTATGAGAACAGCATAGAGGTAACCACCCCCATGATTCAATTACTGGGTAATTATACATATATATAAAAATTATATAACATATATATAATAAATGATATATTATATATTATATATAAATATTATATATTAGATGTAATATATCATATATAACATATATCATATATGATATATACATTGATATATTAATATAATATATAATATAATACATTATTTATTATATATAATATAATAATATGTTATATATAATATAATATATATCTTTGGTAAATTTGTGATTTATATTCTTGTTTTTTCTGACTTTTTGGTTTTTTTCCAGAATTTTCTTGTATCTCACTGAGTTAAGTAAGAATAAATAATAATTAAAATTCCTTTTTAAAGATTTCATAAATTTATTTTTGATTAGGATCTGTTGCTGATGCATTGTTGTATTCCTTGGGAGGTGGCATATTTCCTTACTTTTTCATGTTTCTTGTGTCCGTACATTGATATATGTGCATCTAATATAATGGTCACTTAAATGGTAGCTTCTAAAAAATAATGAAAAAATAATAATAGTCACTTGTTCCAATTTTTTGAACTTCCTTTTTTAGGGGAGGACTTTTTCCTGAAAATGTACCTATGGTGTTGGTTGGGTAGGGCGCTTTCACTGTAATCCTGAATGCATACAATAGTGTAGTTTAGTCTATGCATGATTTCTTCAGCTGTAAACTGCATCAGTGGTATTTCTTATTTCCTCCATGGCTTAAGGTGTAGTTATTAGTAGAGGCTGGGATATAGTTTTCTGTGGCCCACCCAAATCTCATCTTGAATCGTAGCTCCCATATCCCCACATGTTCTGGGAGGGACCCAGTAATTGAATCATGGGTGCAGTTACCTCCATGCTGTTCTCATAATAGTGAGTGCATTCTCACAAAATCTGATGGTTTTAAAAGGAGATTTTCCCGCCCTTCACTCTGCACATCTCCTTGCTGCCGCCATGTGAAGAACGATGTGTTTGCTTCCACTTCTGCCTTCATTGTGTGTTTCCTGAGACCTCTCCAGCCATGCTGAACTGTGAGTACATTAAACCTTTTTTTTTTTTTTAATAAATTACCCAGTCTCGGGTATGTCTTTATTAGCAGCATATGAACAGACTAATACAGGCTGTGATAAAGTTTTGCTGGAGACTGGGATGCCAAGTGAGCCAGTCTTCAAGTCTCAGTGGTAGTAGTGGTGGGTTGAATGTGCCTGTCCCTAGGCCCCAGGACAGCATATGCTGGTATTGTTATTAGTGGGTCCAAGCAGGCCAATTATTGGGCCTCCAAGGGGCTTACTCAAATGCCGGTAGTGACTATGGTGGGCTAGGTAGATGGATGGGTTAGTGGATCTCTTGACAGCTGATGTAATTTGGGCAATGGCAATGGCAGTGGGAGGTCAACCCTCTGGTTCCCAAGTGGTGCATGCTGGTGATGGTGGTGGCTGCAATTGGCTAAGCAGGCCAATCTCCAGGCCCATAGATGGTGTGTGCAAGTAGATGCCAGCTGAAGTAGTAACAACTGAGTGAGTAGGCCCACCTTCAGATCCTGGAAGGAGTGTTCATGTGCCAATGATGATGGACTGGGTTGGACAATTCCCTGATCCCCAGACTGTGTGCTTGGACCCAGGGGTGGTGAAGCCAGGCCAGGAAGGTTTGTCCTTAGGCCCCTCAATGGTATTTGCAGGTACTAGCCATGGTTGGCAGGGGCAGGGTGATCCCCAGGCTAAATACTGGAATGCTTAGATGGGGTCCAGGGAGGCCGGGGCTGCCAGTGGGTGGGGAATGTTAGCACAACTCATGCCTCAGTCCTGGCAATACTTGCACCTCAGCCCCTGCTGTGATAGCTGATGCCACATTCATGGTTCAGCCCTTAGTCTGTGCCTCAGTCACACCTCAGTCCTAGGGACAACAATCTGTGTGTCTCTTATGCCTAAGCCCTAGTGCTGCTGAGCTCCAGGACAGAGCAGTCTGTTGGGGGTGGAGCTATAAAATGGCACCCTTCTCTACGTGCTTAGGTCTCAAGGAATATGTGAGCTCCTTTCTGGAGTAGTGCTGTTGCACAATCCACCTGCAGCTCTTTATGTTAGTTTCAGGGCCTGTGAGGGTCAATGTGCTGTCTCCTGGCTAGGTTTGCTGGAGTCCATGGTGGGAATGTGGACCACTGAGGTTCTCTCACTTACCCTTTCCCCATATTAAGGAGTCTTTCGCAGCTCCCAGCCAATCCTAACCAAGCAGGCTGCTTCAGTTGCTTCTTCTTTAGTTTAGGTATTTCCTGTCACTTTTCTGTTGAGTTCCAGTGTTCTCTCTTGGATGATCTATTCGAAGTGTGATTATCTATTATTTTGTTTCTTACAGGAAGAAGTGGGTACAAAATACCTCTAGTCAGCCATCTTGAAGCCCCTCCATCTGATTTTCTTTTTCATAAAACTTGAGCAGTTTATGAGCTCCAGAGACCCAATTTAGTAGCTTCAGGGATTTTATAAACACTTAATCAGATTGAAATTTCTAGGAAATGCCACAGTTTTGCAAACTGAGTAAGGCAATGTCAGTCTAATCCTGCTTTATCATGGAAACACCTGGTGGAATCACGCTATCCTTCCACTCAGAATCTTCTGGTAGAGCCTAGTTTCTGAGAATTATGACCAAACTCAGCCTGTCAGAACGATCTTCATCATCAAACCTCAACATTCCTTTCTTCCTCCTAACAAGGCCTTCTCCTATTGCTATGTTCTAGCCCCATGGAACTTCTCATAACTTTCTTAAAGCAATGCTCTTTCATGACTGAATGTCTTTGCATATGCTATTTTCTACCCCTAAAATGGTCTTTACTTCCTTTGTCATGTAATAAACTCCTTATTTCTTCTCTGACTCAAAAAAGTCACCCACTCTGGGAATATCTGCCTAACCCCCCATTCAGGAAGACTTAGTTGTGTGGACTCCACTGCTTTTTGTAAATCTCTCCAATAGAACACTGATCACAAAACTGTAATTTGTAATTTTCACTTTATGTGTCAATTTCTCATACACTGGATTCCTCAAGGAAACAAGTACTCACATTTATAGCCATATTATCTAGAAGAAAACTTGACATTTTGAAATTAATTGTACAATACCTGTCTTCCTTTTTAAACCATAGATTCTATGAGAAGAATGTTGCTTGCCATCCTTTTCATTGTTGTATTCCTAGTGCCTAGCACAGAAAGTATGAGTTAATGTCGTTTTAGAAGGAAGAAGATAGTACCAGGAATGCATAATTAACAATAATTGGCAACCAATTCAAGGTAAGAGATGAGAGAGGAGAGGTCAAGAATAATATTTAGTTTTCTGATATAGGCTCTTGGGTACATGATGGCTTCATTCACTGAAATGGTGATCACTGGAGGAAGGCAAGAGTGAAGGGGAATGGAAGGGTGAAGATTTGTATTTTATTCATTTAATGTAGGTATTATTTACTAGGCATCAGCTACTGTTTCAAGTGCTTTACAAATATTAACCCATTTGACCATCCTAGAAATCCCCTGTGGTAGGCACTTGTGTAATCCTCCTTTAACAGATATGATGGAATCATAGATACTTTCAGAAATATTCCCAAGGCCACTCAGATATTAAGTGATGAGGATAAAATTCGAACTCAGTGAGTTCATTTCTAGAATTTATGTTCTTCACCACTATATATACCATTGAGTTTGTTTTTCCATATGTTAAATTTTGGACAAATTCGATTTTGAACACATTGTATCTAAGATGCCCATGGAGAAACTCATTGACTGTTAGATATCTGCATGTTTAATCATAATAGATCTTGATAAGGGAAGGCATGTGGCTCAGCCTCTGCAGGAATTGGGATTTAAAGAATCATTACATAATAGCCAAAACTAATGTATTCACATTCCTTGAAACATTTCAGAGGATATCCCAGTATACAATCTACAGCATTTAAATCCTTATTTAAACCCTCTTTTCTCTCTAATCAATTATCTTTACCCCACAAGGCCCCTAAGGCTCTAATCTCTTGCAAACCTAAGGTAAAGGAACAGTTCTTCTTACCCCAGCTTTCTCAGCTTTCTGTCTCTTTTCTCTTCTCCAACCCCTAAATTTTGTTACATATAAATAGCCTCTCTTCCAGCAATAAATGATTGCTTCTTTTCAGGATATGAGGAGGGAAAATAAATTAGATGGCAATTATAAGATTATTTTTGGAGGACTGATGAATGAGAGGAGTCTGTAAATACTATCACATTCAAACATTTTATTCTGCCATACGTGGATCTGGAACTCAAGAAAGAAGTCTGTACAATTGATGTTGGGAATCATTTGCATACAGGTAAAAATGAAACTGCATAAATAAGATCAGTCAGAGAGAGTATGTACATGTAGAAGAAAAACGAGCTAAAGATTAACCTCAGACAAACCAGTATAACCAGACAGTAAAGACTCTATGAAGTAGGTATCAAATAAGCAGTCTGAAACTTTAAACCAGTGGAAGTGGGAGAGAGTGGTATTTTAGAAATCAAGGAAGCACTGTTTTTAAAAAGGAGTAGTGTGGCCAGTAGCCTTGAACACTGCAGAAAGATCAAGTAAAATAAGGTCTCAAGAATGTCCTGTTGGTGTTTGCAATATAAAGTTCAGTTGGTTCTTGGCCAAATTATGTTCAGTGTAGTGGTAAGCTCCAAAATTATAGTGGATTGATGAATATCTGAAAATGACAAAGGTAGAAAGAGTGAGTACAGGCTTACTTCATTTTATTGGGCTTCGCTTTATTGTGCTTTGCATAGTTTATCTTTTTTTAAAAATCTGAGATATAATCCACATACCATAAACTCACTATTTTAAGTATACAGTTCAAATGGTCGTTCTATTTTCAGTTATAAAGACTTGAAGAAATCTTTATACTGTTTCTATACATCATTTGGATGGCGGATACACTAAATCCCCAGACTTCTCCACCGCACAATATATCCATGTAACAAATTTACATTTACATCCCTTGCATTTATACAAATAACAAAATAAAATATATGGTTCAGTAGCTTTTAGTGTATTCACAAGGTTATATCAACATCAACACTATCTAATTGCAGAATATTTATTACCACAGAAAGAAACCCTATATATATTAGCTGTTTTTCACCATTTCCCATTCCCTTCTTCCTCTGATTCTAGCAGCCACTAATATACTTTTTTCCTTTCCTTCATAACTGTTCCTATATAGGACAATTCATATGAGTGAAATAACATAAAATGTGTTTTTTTGTGTCTGACTTATTTCACTTAGCATAATGTTTTCAAAATTCATTCATGTTGTAGTACATATCAGCACTACATTTCATTGTGGCTAAATAGTACTCCATTGAACAGATATAGCACACTTTATTTGATCATTCATCAGTTCATGAACATTTGTACGTTTTTCACTTTTTGTCTATTATGAATAAAGGCTGCTACTGTAAAAGTTTTTGTGCAAACATATGTTTTCAAATTTCTTGTGTATATACCTAGGAGTGAAATGTTTGGGTTGTATAACTAACATTTTGAAGAAAAACAAGACTATTTGCCAAAGTGGCAGCACCATTTTATTTTATTACTTTATTTTCATAGGTTATTGAGGAATGGATGGTATTTGGTTACCTGAGTACGTTCTTTAGTGGTGATTTGTGAGATTTGGGTGCACACATCACCCGAGCAGTATACACTGCACCCAATCTGTGGTATTTTATCCTCCACCCCCTTCCCACCCTTTCACCCTGAGTCCCCAGAGTTCATTGTGTCATTCTTACACCTTTGGATCCTCATAGCTTAGCTCCCAATTATGAGTAAGAACATACGAGATTTGCTTTTCCATTCCTGAGTTACTTCACTTAGAATAATAGTCTCCAATCTAATCCAGTCCACTTGTTGATTGATGGGCATTTGGGTTGGTTCCATGATCTTGCAATTGTGAATTGTGTTGCTATAAACATGAGTGTGCAAGTATTTTTTTCTAATAATGACTTTTTTTCCTCTGGGTAGATATACGGTAGTGAGATTGCTGGAAAAAAAATGGTAGTTCTATTTTTAGTTTTTTGAAGAATCTCCACACTGTTTTCCATAGTGGCTGCACTAGTTTACATTCCCATTAACAGTGTAGAAGTGCTGCCTGTTCACCGCATCCGTGCCAACTTTTATTAGTTTTTGATTTTTTGATTATAGCCATTCTAGCAGAAGTAAGGTGGTATTGCATTGTGGTTTTGATTTGCATTTCCCTAATAATTAGTGATGTTGAACATTTTGTCGTATGTTTATTGGACATTTGTATATCTTCTTTTGAGAATTGTCTATTCATGTCCTAAGCCCAATTTTTGATGGTGTTTTCTTTTTTTTTTTTTTTTTTTTTTTTTTTTTTTTTTATTATACTTTAAGTTCTAGGGTACATGTGCATAACGTGCAGGTTTGTTACATATGTATACTTATGCCATGTTGGTGTGCTGCACCCATCAACTCGTCAGCACCCATCAATTCATCATTTATATCATGTATAACTTCCCAATGCAATCCCTCCCTCCTCCCCCCTCCCCATGATAGACCCCAGTGTGTGATGTTCCCCTTCCCGAGTCCAAGTGATCTCATTGTTCAGTTCCCACCTATGAGTGAGAACATGCGGTGTTTGGTTTTCTCTTCTTGTGATAGTTTGCTAAGAATGATGGTTTCCAGCTGCATCCATGTCCCTACAAAGGACGCAAACTCATCCTTTTTTATGGCTGCATAGTATTCCATGGTGTATATGTGCCACATTTTCTTAATCCAGTCTGTCACAGATGGACATTTGGGTTGATTCCAAGTCTTTGCTATTGTGAATAGTGCCGCAATAAACATACGTGTGCATGTGTCTTTGTAGTAGACTAATTTATAATCCTTTGGGTATATACCCAGTAGTGGGATGGCTGGGTCATATGGTACATCTAGTTCTAGATCCTTGAGGAATTGCCATACTGTTTTCCATAATGGTTGAACTAGTTTACAATCCCACCAACAGTGTAAAAGTGTTCCTATTTCTCCACATCCTCTCCAACACCTGTTGTTTCCTGACTTCTTAATGATTGCCATTCTAACTGGTGTGAGATGGTATCTCATTGTGGTTTTGATTTGCATTTCTCTGATGGCCAGTGATGATGAGCATTTTTTCATGTGTCTGTTGGCTGTATGAATATCTTCTTTTGAGAAATGTCTGTTCATATCCTTTCCCCACTTTTTGATGGGGTTGTTTGTTTTTTTCTCGTATATTTGTTTGAGTTCTTTGTAGATTCTGGATATTAGCCCTTTGTCAGATGAGTAGGTTGCAAAAATTTTCTCCCATTCTGTAGGTTGCCTGTTCACTCTGATGGTAGTTTCTTTTGCTGTGCAAAAGCTCTTTAGTTTAATTAGATCCCATTTGTCAATTTTTGCTTTTGCTGCCGTTGCTTTTGGTGTTTTAGACATGAAGTCCTTGCCCATGCCTATGTCCTGAATGGTACTACCTAGATTTTCTTCTAGGGTTTTGATGGTATTAGGTCTAACATTTAAGTCTCTAATCCATCTTGAATTAATCTTCGTATAAGGGGTAAGGAAAGGATCCAGTTTCAGCTTTCTACTTATGGCTAGCCAATTTTCCCAGCACCATTTATTAAATAGGGAATCCTTTCCCCATTTCTTGTTTCTCTCAGGTTTGTCAAAGATCAGATGGCTGTAGATGTGCGGTATTATTTCTGAGGACTCTGTTCTGTTCCATTGGTCTATATCTCTGTTTTGGTACCAGTACCATGCTGTTTTGGTTACTGTAGCCTTGTAGTATAGTTTGAAGTCAGGTAGCGTGACGCCTCCAGCTTTGTCCTTTTGACTTAGGATTGTCTTGGCGATGCGGGCTCTTTTTTGGTTCCATATGAACTTTAAAGCAGTTTTTCCAATTCTGTGAAGAAAGTCATTGGTAGCTTGATGGGGATGGCATTGAATCTATAAATAACCTTGGGGAGTATGGCCATTTTCACGATATTGATTCTTCCTATCCATGAGCATGGTATGTTCTTCCATTTGTTTGTGTCCTCTTTGATTTCACTGAGCAGTGGTTTGTAGTTCTCCTTGAAGAGGTCCTTTACATCCCTTGTAAGCTGGATTCCTAGGTATTTTATTCTCTTTGAGGCAATTGTGAATGGAAGTTCATTCCTGATTTGGCTCTCTGCTTGTCTGTTGCTGGTGTATAAGAATGCTTGTGATTTTTGCACATTAATTTTGTATCCTGAGACTTTGCTGAAGTTGCTTATCAGCTTAAGGAGATTTTGGGCTGAGACGATGGGGTTTTCTAAATATACAATCATGTCATCTGCAAACAGGGACAATTTGACTTCTTCTTTTCCTAACTGGATACCCTTGATTTCTTTCTCTTGCCTGATTGCCCTAGCCAGAACTTCCAACACTATGTTGAATAGGAGTGGTGAGAGAGGGCATCCCTGTCTTGTGCCAGTTTTCAAAGGGAATTTTTCCAGTTTTTGCCCATTCAGTATGATATTAGCTGTGGGTTTGTCATAAATAGCTCTTATTATTTTGAGGTACGTTCCATCAATACCGAATTTATTGAGCGTTTTTAGCATGAAGGGCTGTTGAATTTTGTCAAAAGCCTTTTCTGCATCTATTGAGACAATCATGTGGTTCTTGTCTTTGGTTCTGTTTATATGCTGGATTACGTTTATTGATTTGCGAATGTTGAACCAGCCTTGCATCCCAGGGATGAAGCCCACTTGATCATGGTGGATAAGCTTTTTGATGTGCTGCTGAATCTGGTTTGCCAGTATTTTATTGAGGATTTTTGCATCAATGTTCATCAGGGATATTGGTCTAAAATTCTCTTTTTTTGTTGTGTCTCTGCCAGGCTTTGGTATCAGGATGATGTTGGCCTCATAAAATGAGTTAGGGAGGATTCCCTCTTTTTCTATTGATTGGAATAGTTTCAGAAGGAATGGTACCAGCTCCTCCTTGTACCTCTGGTAGAATTCAGCTGTGAATCCATCTGGTCCTGGACTTTTTTTGGTGGGTAGGCTATTAATTGTTGCCTCAATTTCAGAGCCTGCTATTGGTCTATTCAGGGATTCAACTTCTTCCTGGTTTAGCCTTGGGAGAGTGTAAGTGTCCAGGAAATTATCCATTTCTTCTAGATTTTCTAGTTGATTTGCGTAGAGGCGTTTATAGTATTCTCTGATGGTAGTTTGTATTTCTGTGGGGTCAGTGGTGATATCCCCTTTATCATTTTTTATTGCATCTATTTGATTCCTCTCTCTTTTCTTCTTTATTAGCCTTGCTAGCGGTCTGTCAATTTTGTTGATCTTTTCAAAAAACCAACTCCTGGATTCATTGATTTTTTGGAGGGTTTTTTGTGTCTCTATCTCCTTCAGTTCTGCTCTGATCTTAGTTATTTCTTGCCTTCTGCTAGCTTTTGAATGTGATTGCTCTTGCCTCTCTAGTTCTTTTAATTGTGATGTTAGAGTGTCAATTTTAGATCTTTCCTGCTTTCTCTTGTGGGCATTTAGTGCTATAAATTTCCCTCTACACACTGCTTTAAATGTGTCCCAGAGATTCTGGTATGTTGTATCTTTGTTCTCATTGGTTTCAAAGAACATCTTTATTTCCGCTTTCATTTCGTTATGTACCCAGTAGTCATTCAGGAGCAGGTTGTTCAGTTTCCATGTAGTTGAGCGGTTTTGATTGAGTTTCTTAGTCCTGAGTTCTAGTTTGATTGCACTGTGGTCTGAGAGACAGTTTGTTATAATTTCTGTTCTTTTACATTTGCTGAGGAGTACTTTACTTCCAATTATGTGGTCAATTTTGGAATAAGTGCGATGTGGTGCTGAGAAGAATGTATATTCTGTTGATTTGGGGTGGAGAGTTCTATAGATGTCTATTAGGTCCGCTTGGTGCAGAGATGAGTTCAATTCCTGGATATCCTTGTTAACTTTCTGTCTCGTTGATCTGTCTAATGTTGACAGCGGAGTGTTGAAGTCTCCCATTATTATTGTATGGGAGTCTAAGTCTCTTTGTAAGTCTCTAAGGACTTGCTTTATGAATCTGGGTGCTCCTGTATTGGGTGCATATATATTTAGGAGAGTTAGCTCTTCCTGTTGAATTGATCCCTTTACCATTATGTAATGGCCTTCTTTGTCTCTTTTGATCTTTGATGGTTTAAAGTCTGTTTTATCAGAGACTAGGATTGCAACCCCTGCTTTTTTTTGTTCTCCATTTGCTTGGTATATCTTCCTCCATCCCTTTATTTTGAGCCTATGTATGTCTCTGCATGTGAGATGGGTCTCCTGAATACAGCAGACTGATGGGTCTTGACTCTTTATCCAGTTTGCCAGTCTGTGTCTTTTAATTGGAGCATTTAGTCCATTAACATTTAAGGTTAATATTGTTATGTGTGAACTTGATCCTGCCATTATGATATTAACTGGTTACTTTGCTCGTTAGTTGATGCAGTTTCTTCCTAGCCTCGATGGTCTTTACATTTTGCCAAGTTTTTGCGATGGCTGGTACCGGTTGTTCCTTTCCATGTTTAGGGCTTCCTTCAGGGTCTCTTGTAAGGCAGGCCTGGTGGTGACAAAATCTCTAAGCATTTGCTTATCTGTAAAGGATTTTATTTCTCCTTCACTTATGAAACTTAGTTTGGCTGGATATGAAATTCTGGGTTTAAAATTCTTTTCTTTAAGAACGTTGAATATTGGCCCCCACTCTCTTCTGGCTTGTAGAGTTTCTGCCGAGAGATCTGCTGTTAGTCTGATGGGCTTCCCTTTGTGGGTGACCCGACCTTTCTCTCTGGCTGCCCTTAAGATTTTTTCCTTCATTTCAACTTTGGTGAATCTGGCAATTATGTGTCTTGGAGTTGCTCTTCTGGAGGAGTATCTTTGTGGCGTTCTCTGTATTTCCTGAATTTGAATGTTGGCCTGCCCTACTAGGTTGGGGAAGTTCTCCTGGATGATATCCTGAAGAGTGTTTTCCAACTTGGTTCCATTTTCCCCCTCACTTTCAGGCACCCCAATCAGACGTAGATTTGGTCTTTTTACGTAATCCCATACTTCTTGCAGGCTTTGCTCATTTCTTTTTCTTCTTTTTTCTTTTGGTTTCTCTTCTCGCTTCATTTCATTCATTTGATCTTCAATCGCTGATACTCTTTCTTCCAGTTGATCGAGTCGGTTACTGAAGCTTGTGCATTTGTCACGTATTTCTCGTGTCATGGTTTTCACCTCTGTCATTTCGTTTATGATCTTCTCTGCATTAATGAGTCTAGCTGTCAATTCTTCCACTCTTTTTTCAAGATTTTTAGTTTCTTTGCGCTGGGTACGTAATTCCTCCTTTAGCTCTGATAAGTTTGATGGACTGAAGCCTTCTTCTCTCCTCTCGTCCAAGTCATTCTCTGACCAGCTTTGATCCGTTGCTGGTGATGGGCTGCGCTCCTTTGCAGGGGGAGATGCGCTCTTATTTTTTGAATTTCCAGCTTTTCTGCCCTGCTTCTTCCCCATCTTTGTGGTTTTATCTGTCTCTGGTCTTTGATGGTGGTGACGAACTGATGGGGTTTTGGTATAGGTGTCCTTCCTGTTTGATAGTTTTCCTTCTGACAGTCAGAAGGACTCTCTGTTGGTCTGTTGGAGATTGCTTAAGGTCCACTCCAGACCCTGTTTGCCTGGGTATCAGCAGCAGAGGTTGCCGAAGATAGAATATTGCTGAACAGCGAGTGTACCTGTCTGATTCTTCCTTTGGAAGTGTCCTCTCAGGGGTGTACTCCACCCTGTGAGGTGTGGGGTGTTAGACTGCCCCTAGTAGGGGATTTCTCCCAGCTAGGCTACTCAGGGGTCAGGGACACACCTGAGCAGGCAGTCTGTCCGTTCTCAGATCTCAACCTCCGCGTTGGGAGATCCGCGGCTCTCCCCAAAGCTGTCAGACAGAGTCGTTCGCGTCTGCACCGGCTCCCGCTACTTCCCCTGTTGGTCTTCAGCTGTGCGCTGTCCCCAGAGGTGGAGACTACAGAGACAGGCAGGCTTCCTTGAGCTGCTGTGAGCTCCACCCAGTTCGAGCTTCCCAGCGGCTTTGTTTACCTACTTAAGCCTCAGCAATGGCGGGCGCCCCTCCCCCAGCCTCGCTGCTGCCTTGCGGATAGATCGCGGCAGACTGCTGTGTTAGCAGTGAGGGAGGCTTCGTGGGCGTGGGACCCTCCCGGCCAGGTGTGGGATATATTCTCCTGGAATGCCTGTATGCTTACAGCGCAGTATTGGGGTGGGAGTTACCCGATTTTCCAGGTGTTGTGTGTCTCAGTTCCCCTGGCTAGGAAAACGGATCCCCTTCCCCCTTGCGCTTCCAGGTGAGGCGATGCCTCGCCCTGCTTCAGCTCTCGCTGGTCAGGCTGCAGCAGCTGACCAGCACCGATTGTCCGGCACTCCCTAGTGAGATGACCCCAGTACCTCAGTTGAAAATGCAGAAATCACCGGTCTTCTGTGTCGCTCGCGCTGGGAGTTGGAGACTGGAGTTGTTCCTATTCGGCCATCTTGCTCCGCCCCCCGGTGTTTTCTTTTTCTTGATAATTTGTTTGAGTTCATTGTAGATTCTGGATATTAGTCCTTTGTCATATGTATAGATTGTGAAGATTTTCTCCCACTTTGTGAGTTGTCTGTTTACTCTGTTGACTGTTCCTTTTGCCATGCTAAAGCTCTTTAGTTTCATTAAGTCCCAGCTATTTATCTTTGTTTTTATTGCATTTGCTTTTGGCTTCTTGATCATGAAATCCTTGCCTAAGCCAATGTCTAGAAGGGTTTTTCCAATATTATCTTCCAGAATTTTTATAGTTTCAGGTCTTAGATTTAAGTCCTTGATCCATCTTGAGTTGATTTTCATATAAGATGAGAGACAAGGATCCAGTTTCACTTTCCTGCATGTGGCTTGCCAATTATCCCAACACCATTTGTTGAATAGGGTGTCCTTTCTCTATTTTATGTTTCTGTTTGCTTTGTCAAAGATAAGTTAGCTGGAAGTATTTGGGTTTATTACTGGGTTCTCTATTCCATTCCATTGGTCTATGTGCCTATTTTTATACCAGTGCCATGCTGTTTTGATGACTATGGCCTTATAGTATAGTTTGAAATCAGGTAATGTGATGCCTCCAGATTTGTTCTTCTTAATCTTGCTTTGGCTGTATAGGCTCTTTTTTGGATTGACTTTTAGGATTGTTATTTCTAGTTCTGTGAAAAATGATGGTGGTATTTTGATGGGAATTGCATTGAATTTGTAGATTGCTTTTGGCAGTATGGTCATTTTCACAATATTGATTGATTCTACCCTTCCATGAGCACAGATGTGCTTCTATTCCTTTGTGCCATCTGTGATTTCTTTCAGCTATGTTTTGTAGTTTTCCTTGTAGCGGTCTGTCACATCCTTGGTTAGGTATACTCCTACATACTTAATTTTTTTGCAGCTATTGAAAAAGGGGTTGAGTTCTTGACTTGACTCTCAGCTTGATCACTGTTGTTTATAGCAGAACTACTGATTTATGTATATTAATTTCGTATCCTGAAACTTTGCTGAATTCATGTACTAGTTCTAGGAGCTTTTTGGAAGAGTCATTAGGATTTTCTAGGTATATGATCATATCATCAGCAAATAGTGACAGTATGACTTCCTCTTTATCAATTTGGATGCCCTTCATTTCTTTCTCTTGTCTGATTGTTCTGGCTAGGGCTTCCAGTACTATGTTGAATAGAAGTGGTGAGATTGAGCATGCTTGTCTTGTTCCAGTTCTGAAGGTGAACTCTTTCAACTTTTCCCCATTCAGTATAATATTGGTCACAGGTTTGTCATAGACAGGTTTTATAACCTTAAGGTATGGCCCTTGTATGCTGATTTTGCTGAGGGTTTTAATCATAAAGGGATGCTGGATTTTGTTAAATGCTTTTTCTGTGTCTATTGAGATGATCATGTGATTTTTTAAAATTCTGTTTATGTGGTGTATCACATTTATTGACTTACCTATGTTAAACCATCCCTGCATCCCTGGTATGAAACCCACTTGATCATGGTGGATTATCTTTTTGATATGCTGTTGGATTTGGTTTACTAGTATTTTGTTAAGAATTTTAGCATCTATGTTCATCAGGGATATTGGTCTGTAGTTTTCCTTTTTTTAAATGTCCTTTCCTGGTTTGGGTATCAGGGTGATGCTGGCTTCATAGAACGATTTAGGGAGGGTTTCTTCTTTCTCTGTCTTGTGGAATAGTGTCAACAGGATTGGAACCAAATCTTCTTTTAATGTCTGGTAGAATTCTGCTGTGAATCTGTCTGTCCTGCAATTTTTTTTGTTGGTGATTTTTGATTACCATTTCAATCTCACTGCTTGTTATTGGTCTGTTCAGGGTATCTAATTCTTTCTGATTTAAGCTAGGAGGATTGTATCTTTTCAGGAATTTATCCATCTCCTCTAGGTTTTCTAGTTTATATGCCCACAAAGGTGTTCATCATAGCCTTGAATGATCCTTTGTGTTTCTGTGGTGTCAGTTGCAATATCTCCTGTTTCGTATCTAATTGAGCTTATTTGGATATCCTCTCTTCTTTTTTTGGTTAACCTTGCTAATGACCTATCAATTTTATTTATCATTTCAAAGAACCAGATTTTTGTTTTATTTATCTTTTGTGTCGTTTTTTGTTTGTTTGTTTCAATTTCACTTAGTTCTGCTCTGATCTTGGTTATTTCATTTCTTCTGCCGGGTTTGGGTTTGGTTTCTTTTTGTTTCTCTAGTTTTTTCAGGTGTGACCTTAGATTGTCTGTTTGTGCTGTTTCAGACTTTTTGATGTAGGCATTTAGGGTTATGAACTTTCCTCTTAGCAGCACCTTTGCTGTATCCCACAGGTTTTGTTCGGTTGTGTCACTGTTGTTGTTCATTTCAAAGAATTTTTTAATTTCTATCTTGAATGCATTTTTGACCCAATGATTATTCAGGAGCAAGTTGTTTAATTTCCATGTATTTGCATGGTTTTGAAGGTTCCTTTTGGAATGATTTCCAGTTTCATTTCACTGTGGTCTGAGACAGTGCTTGATAAAATTTCAGTTTATTTTAAATTTACTGAGGCTTGTTTTGTGGCCTATTATACGGTCTATCTTGAAGAAAGTTACACACACTGTTGAATAGAATGTATATTCTGCAGTTGTTGGGTAGAATGTTCTGTATATATCCGTTAAGCCCATTTGTTCCAGGATATAATTTAAATCCATTGTTTTGTTGTTGTTGTTGTTGTTGACTTTCTGTCTTGATGACCTGTCTAGTGCTGTCAGCGGAGTATTGAAGTCCCCACTATTATTGAGTTGCCATCTATCTCATTTCTTAGGTCTATTAGTAATTTTTTTATTAATTTGGGAGCTCCAGTGTTAGGTGCATATACATTTAGGATTGTGTTATTTTCCTGTTGGACTAGTCCTTTTATCGTTATATAATGTCCCTCTTTGTCTTTTTAAACTGCTGTTGCTTTAAAGTTTGTTTTGTCTGATACAAGAATAGCTACTCCTGATTGCTTTTTTGTGTTCATTTGCATGGAATGCCTTTTTCTACCCCTTTACCTTAAGTTTATGTCAGTCCTTATGCGTTAGGTGAGTCTCTTGTGGCAGCAGATAGTTGGTTGGTGACTTCTTATTCATTCAGCAATTCTGTATCTTTTAAGTGGAGCATTTAGACCATTTACATCCAACATTAGTATTGAGGTGTAAGGTACCATACAATTCATCATGCTATTTGTTGCCTGTATATCTTGGTTTTTTGTGTGTTTTTTTTATTGTATTTTTGTTTTATAGATCTTGTGATATTTATCCTTTAAGGAGGTTCTGTTTTGATGTGTTTCCAGGATTTGTTTCAATATTTAGAGCTCCTTTTAGCAGTTCTTGTAGTGCTGGCTTGGTAGTGGCAAATTCTCTCAGCATTCGTTTATCTGAAAAAGACTGTATCTTTCCTTCATTTATGAAGCTTAGTTTCTCTGGATACAAAATTCTTGGCTGATAGTTGTTTTGTTTGAAGAGGCTGAAGATAGGGCCCCAATCCCTTCTAGCTTGTAGGGTTTCTGCTCAGAAATCTGCGTTAATCTGGTAGGTTTTCCTTTATAGGTTACCTCGTGCTTTTGCCTCACAGCTCTTAAGATTCTTTCCTTCGTCTTAACTTCAAATAACCTGATGACAATGTTCCTAGGTAATGATCCTTTTGTGATGACTTTTCCAGGTGTTCTTTGAGCTTCCTGTACTTGGATGTCTAGGTCTCTAGCAAGGCCAAGGAAGTTTTCCTTGATTATTCCCCTAAATATATTTTCCAAACTTTTAAATTTCTCTTCTTCCTCAGGAATGCCAATTATTCTTAGGTTTGGCCTTTTAGTGTAATCTCAGACTTCTTGGAGACATTGTTCATATTTTCTTATTTGTGTATGTGTGTGTTTGTTGGATTGGGTTAGTTCAAAGACCTTGTCTTCAAGCTCTGAAGTTCTTTCTTCTGCTTGTTCGAGTCTATTGTTGAGAGTTTCCAGAGCATTTTGCATTTCTATAAGCGCATCTGTTGTTTCCTGAACTTCTGATTATTTTTTTATTTATGCTATCTATGTCATTGAATATTTCTCCCTTCATTTATTGTATCTTTTTTTTTTTTTTTAATTTCCTTAGATTGGGCTTCGCCTTTCTCTGGTATCTCCCTGATTAGCTTAATAACTAACCTTCCCAATTCTTTTTCAGGTAAATCAGGAATTTCTTCTTGGTTTGGATCCATTGCTGGTAAGCTAGTGTGATTTTTGAGGGGATGTTAAAGGACCTTGTTTTGTCATATTACCAGAGTTGGTTTTCTGGTTCCTTCTCATTTGAGTAGGCTCTGTCAGAGGGAAGGTCTAGGGCTCAAGGGTGTTGTTCAGATTTTTTTGTCCCATGGGATATTCCCTCGATGTAGTACTCTCCCTGTTTTCCTAGGAATGTGGTGAGCTGTAGTGATTGTTACCTCTCTTCTGGATCTAGCCACCCAGCAAGTCCACCAGGGTCCAGGCTGGTACTGGGGGTTGCCTGCACAGAGTCCTGTGATGTGAACCATCTGTGGGTCTCTCAGTCATGGATACCAGCACAGTATTTGTGGTGTCTCTCAGGTTCTGCAGGAGCAATCTGCTTCCTTCAGAGGGTCTGTGGGTTCTCTCGGCTTTCCTAATGTATTCCTGCAGTTTTTCTGGAGCAAAAGTTCATGATGCGAGCCTCCACATGCTGCTCTGTCTGTCCGAGGGGGAGCTGCAATCTAGTCCTGGATCCCATCTGCCATGATCCCCCTGACAGCAGCACCATTTTATATTCTGCCAGGAATGTATATTTCTCTACATCCTGTCCAACACTTGTTATTATCTATCTTTTTATTATGCCCATCCTAGTGTGGGAGAAGAGGTATCCAATTATGATTTTGATTTGCATTTACTTCATATGGCTAATGATGTTGAGCATTTTTGCTGTGCTTAGCTTCCATTTGTATATTTTCTTTGGAGAAATGTTTATTCAAATTGTTTGCCCATTTTTAAGCTGGGTTTTCTCTTATTGTGCAGTTATCAAGAGTTCTTTATATATTCCTGATAAAAGATACTTGTCAGATATATAATTTGGAAATAATTGCTAACATTCTGCAAGATATCTTATCACTTTGTTTATAGTATCCTTGGGTCCACAAAAAAATGTAATTTTGATGAAATTCAGTTGATCTATTTTTTCCTTTAGTTTCTTTTGCTTTAGGCATCATGCCTGTGAAACTGTTGCCAAATTCTATGTCATAAATATTTACACTTATGTTTTATCCTAAGAGTTTTATAGCATTAGTTCTTGCATTTGAAACTTTGATTTAATTTGTGTTGATTTTGGTAGCGGGTGTGAGGTAGAGGGCTAAGTTCATTCTTTTAAATATGCTTATGTAGTTGTCCCAGCACCTTTCTTTTTTTCTTTCTTTCTCTCTCTCTCTTTTTTCTTTCTTTATTCTTTCTTTCTTTCTTTCTTTCTTTCTTTCTTTCTTTCTTTCTTTCTTTCTTTCTTTCTTTCTTTCTTTCTTTCTTTTTCTTTCTTTTTCTCTCTTTTCTTTCTCTTTCTTTCTTTCTTTTTTTTCTATATTCTTGACCGGGCGCAGTGGCTCATGCCTATAATCCCAGCGCTTTGGGATGCTGAAGTGGGTGGATCACGAGGTCAGGAGATCAAGAACATCCTGGTCAACATGGTGAAACCCCGTTTCTACTAAAAATACAAAAATTAGCAGGGCGTGGTGGCGTATGCATGTAATCCCAGCTACTTGGGAGGCTGAGGCAGGAGAATTTTTTGACGAGGGAGTCAGAGGTTGCAGTGAGCCGAGATGACACCACTGCACTCTAGCCCGGAGACAGAGTGAGACTCCATCTAAAAAAATACTATATTCTCTCATTATTAAATTTTCTTGGTACCTTTGTCAAGAATGAATTGACCATAGGGTTTATGTCTGAACTATCTATTCTATTATATATTTATATCCTTAGGCCAATACCACACTATTTTGATTTTTGGTTTTTGTAGTAAGTTTTGAAATTGGAAAGTGTAATCTTCAAATTATTTTGAAGATTATTTTGTTATTCTAATTTCCTTGAATTTTCATATAAATTTTTTAATCAGCTTGCTCATTTCTGCAAGCTAACACTTTTCAAAGTCCCCTAAGGTCATCTAATTCCTCAGCTTTTCCTTTTTAAGTTTTTAATTAGCTTATTATTTACTCCAGCTGTATCCACCACCTCAAGTTGCTATGATGCTAAACAATTGCTGCTGATTATTTTTGACAAATACTTTTGGTAAAAGTCAATTTGCACTAGGCAAGTGCAGGCATGTAAAAACAAACAGTGTGAGTTGGGTCTTCCAGAGAACCACTAAACAAATCGAATAAAGACAATTCTCTAAGAAAGGGTCGCAACTCCATTCTCCCTCCCACCGCCACAATCTCCCAGTTGCTGACAAGCTGTTATTTACCTGCAGAGCTGGGAAAAGGGAAATGGAAAAAGGCAAGTTAAAATGCCATGAAACTCATTGATCTTACTGTGTTTCAGCCATTTTTCTTGAGTGTATACTTCCTGGATTGATGCAAATCTTTGGTTAACTTTCAGAGTTATGAAAAAGAAGATTCTGACAATTTTTTCCAGTATCTGCATTGTTTTTATAAAGGGGAGGATTTTCGCTGGTCCTTACTCTGCCATTCCCAGTATTTTACTAGATGCTGAGATTGCAATTTCTTCACCCTACTGCATCTTCACATCATTTCTTTGATGTCAATCCAGCATCAAACAAGGTTGACTTGCCTGATTAGTGTAGTTAATCAGCTTTTTAGCATCTTGGAGATGCTAAAAAGTTTTAAGAAATAAAAGTCAAAGGAATGATGACAACCTTGGAATGATCTTAACTCCTGAATAAAGTTGGAAATAAGCTAAAAACTGCTGAAATTTATGTGTCCCGACTTTTAAGAAAGTTAAGAAGCCAAGGATAGATGTTCTAAGCACAGAAAAAAAGTGGGTGCTTCAATATTTCATGAATTTAACAGAGAGCAGAAAAAAAGTCACAGATTTTCACATTCCACCAATATTTCTATCTTAAAGAAATTAAACTAACTGTAACAACCATCATCATACTTCATACTCTGCTTTCTACTACACTGTACTGAAGTCGCAGTGCTGTCCCTCACTCAAAATTTTTCAGATTGATACTGTTAGTTACATTCACTTATAATTTATTTACAAATAATTACCAATAATGAGTTTCTCATTGAAATTATTTTTATCAAAATGGAATAACTTCATCACAAAGAGGCTTCTGGCCATGTCCAAGTCAAATATATGTGATCGTTCTGTTGTCTGTCATTATCGTTAACCACTTTCTCTTTTCAGAGATTTCCTACTCCTTTGTCTTCTTTACAGTATCCTCTTTTAATTAACCATCTATCTCCCAAACCTTCCTTTCTCTACCTCATTGTGAAGCTTCTCTTCCTCCTTCTTAAACCTCAGTATTTCCCAGGGCTGCATTCTCAACCCTATTATTCTCACCCTATATGTTGTCATAATTGATGTTATCTTCTTCCACACTTCAGTTACCATCTATGAAATTATGAAACTCAGATCTGTATTTTCAGCTATAGTCTCTCTCCTAAACTATACATGCAGAATATCCAGCTATTCACTGGTTAGTTGTTTCTAATTTTTCTACAGGTACCTAAATTGCAACGTGTCAAGAACTGAACTGATCATTTCCCTTACCCCAAACATTGGACACAATCTGATGGATTAATAGGTCCATACTATCAGAACATTCCATGGAATAACCCCAAGTAAACAAATTCTAATGACCAAAAACAATAAGGGGAAAAAACTCTTTCAAAAGTCATATGCAGATGATCAACCAACATCCTAAGGCTGAAATAATGGTTAACACTACTGTGTGTTTGAGTAAGACCAAGCACATGGTTTGGAGTCTTTAGTGACAGAATAAATAAACCTTTTGGAAATTATGAAGACATAAATCCTCAGGCAGAAGACTTGAGAGAACAAGTTCTATGTGACCAGGTCAGCACAATGATAGTTTAAAGAAATTTTGGAATAGTTCTCAGGGACATGGCTCACTTGGGGTTTACTTTGGATTACTCTTAAGGAAACAGTCATACTTTAAGCAAGGAATAAAAAAAAAATCTAGGACCTAGAATTCAAAGACTTTGCTTCTTCTGTGATAACAGGATTGGAAAAAAAAATTGAAAAGACTGGATGACTCAATAGGTTAAACTATGAGTGTTAGCTAATCTATAAGTGAAAGAAAGAGGACTTGGGTGGGACCAGCAATGCTTTAAGGCAAGCCAAGCTCAATAGAAGAATGTGTGATTATGTACTTGCAATTTACCAGGATTGTAGTCAATACTATATTGTGGGAAAACTGTAAAGATCTCATAATAATGTCATTTGAACATGAGACACAGAGAGGACAAGAAACACATTCAGA
This sequence comes from Rhinopithecus roxellana, assembly GCF_007565055.1. Lineage (NCBI taxonomy): Eukaryota > Metazoa > Chordata > Mammalia > Primates > Cercopithecidae > Rhinopithecus > Rhinopithecus roxellana. Next base: position 111,090,215 of record NC_044555.1, on the reverse strand, counting down.
GTCACAGTTATGGAATGATGACGATAGACAAACTTCATTGGTAGAAAAGAATCTCTAAGATTCCTAATTTTGGTGTGATGCTACTTCTACTACATCATATTTGTTTACTCTGTGATAAAATTGTTATTTTACGCAATGACTGTGTATGAGTCACACTGCAGTGAACACTGCAGGGGCAGTATACCACAAGAAATGTAAAAGGGGCATTTACCTACTATCCCAAGGGGTCAGTCTTTGAAGAAAAAATTGCCCCAATCCTTTGGTAGACAGAAGCAGAAAAATGTGTAAGCTAAGCAGAACCCAGCCAAGAAGTGCTGGGGTGGAGATGTTTACTTACTCATTTGGTTGTAAATATATTTTTATTGCAAGCTATTTCATAAAAATCTTTAAACTAATTTGGGCAGCAAATGGGTTAAAGCTCTTTAAAAATCTAGAAAAATATATGCCATTAAAAGTCAGCCTGTGCATCATTTGCCTTGTCAGCTGCTGTGTTTGTGCAGACACCAGCAACCTCAGGCTGCGTCGTCCCTGCAGAGAGAAGGAGCTGCTATGCAGAGAATTACTTGTTTTTAGCTAAGGCCATTTCATCATTTTGAGTTCTTCAGGGCAGAAAAATGCTTACAAAGCAAAAGGCAGTGAAATAATTAGGTGCAAGATTATGGCTGAGCAGTTCATTTAATCTATTTATGTAATTCCTAATGTGTGCACTTTGGGGTTTCCCTGAAATAAGACACAGCAACAATGTGTCCCAGAATTACTAGGGCCTGATGCACCCACCAGCTGACAGCATGCCAAGGGAGAGGGCAGCAAGCAAAGGGAGTCTATGGGGCTTAAACTTATCAATGCTGAATTCTCCCTGAAGCCATCTGCATACTGGGCCTGCTACTCATAGGGTGCAGCATTTTTCTAGGAGCTGCACACAAATCTAGGTGAAAAAGGAAATAGTGGAGATTCCCAAGATTCCTCTCTGAGATTCTGAAAAGGAAAGACCTCTTCAAAAACATCATTTCACCCCCTCATCTCCCCTTCCCAACCCCTACACCTCCTGCAAAGAGTCTATTGCCACCACCTGCAGAGCAATGCACTGAGCAGAGGACGAAAGCTAAATTAGCAAGGAACAGCACATGTGCCTTTTTGAGCCAAGTACTTACAGGCATTTCTCATCTAATCCTCAAAACAATCCTAATAAGTAGGAAATGAGTATCTCTATTTTGCAGAAGAGGAAAAGAAGGCTCCAAGAAATGCACTGACCTACCCATAGTCATGCAGCTGGATCAAGCAAAGGTAGGATTTTAACCCACGTAGTCTAGCTTCAATGCCCATGTTCTTTCTGTTAAACTATGTCAATCTGTTTCTCAAATAAGGTAGCTCCGATGTTACCTCTTCTATGCACCCCTTCCCATCACCATCCAGTGCTTTTTCCTATGTCCTCAAAGTTTTCTAATGGCATCATTAATCTGCCTCATAATATATTAGAGGTGTGCGTGTGTGAAAGTGTGTGCATCTCTGTGTGTGTGTGTTTGCGTGTGTTTCCTTGGGACCCCTTGGAAAGCAGGGTCTGTTTCCAATACAAATCATAGGTTCGCAGTTGTCTATCACAGGGCTCCTACAGAAAAGGTTCTTATTAATATTGATTGGACTGAGGTGAAATTTTACTTTTAAAAAATGTTTTATTAGAGTAAAATTCATGTAACATAAAACTAATTATTTTAAACTGTACAATTCAGTGGCAGTTAGTATCTTCATAATATTGTGCAATCATCACCTCTATCTAATTCAGAAGCATTTTTTGTCATACTAAAAGATAACTTCCTGCCCATTAAGTAGTCACTCCCCCTTCCCCACTCACAGAGCCCCTGACAAGGAGCATTCTGCTCTCTATCTCTATGGATTTACCTATTCTAGATATTTCATATAAATGGACTAATACAATATGTGACCTTTGGTGTCTGGCTTCTTTGACTTACGTTTTTGAGATTCATCCATGTTGTAGCATGTATCAGTACTTTGATCACTTTTATAACTAAACAATATTTCATTGTATGGATACAACCAATTTTATTTATTCATTTATCATTTGATGGACACTTGGGTTATTCCCATCTTTTGGCTTTTCCAAATAATGCTGCTATGAACTTTTCTGTACAAGGATATATTTAAATTTCTGAGTGCTTTTAAGAAAAGGAGCTTCTGAGTTGTATGTTAGCTCTATCTTTAACATTTAATGAAGCATAAAACTGTTTTCCAAAGTGGCTGCACTATTTTACATCCATACCAGGAAAGTATAAGGGTTCTACTTTCTCTATGTGCTTGCCAACATGATATTTTCCTTTGTTAAAAAAAATCATAGTCATCTTATTGGGCATGAAGCGATATTTCATTGTGGTTTTGATTTTCATTTCCCTAATGACTGATGATGTTGAGCATCTTTCATGTGTTTATCGGTCACTTATATATCTTCTTGGGAGAAATATGTTCTATTCAAGTCATTTGCCCTTTCTTTGTCTTTTTGTTATTATGTTGTAGGAGTTTTTCTATATTCTGGATGTTAAGCTTTTATCAAAATCATTATTTGCAAATATTTCCTCCCATTTTTTAAGTTGTCTTTTCACTTCATCGATAATGTCTTTTGAGGCCCAAAGTTTTTAGTTTTGATAAAATACAATCTATTTTTCCTTTTGTTACTCATGCTTTTGATATCATATCTACACAATCTATTGCCAAATCCAAGAGCATGAAGATTTGTAAAATGCTCTTACCTTGTTGAGGAAGCTTCCTCTATTTCTAATTTAAGTGTTTTTATATTGTAAGCATGCTGGATTTGGTCCAGTGTTTTTTTTTTTTCTGTGTCAACTGAGAAGATTGTGTGTGCTTTTTAAGTTTTATTTACATGATTTATTGCATGACTTGATTATTTTTATGTTGAACCTTGAATTCCTAGGAGGAAACCCACTTGACCATGGTGTACAGTTCTTTTAATATGTTGCTAAATTCTTTTTCCAAGTATATTGTTGAGGATTTTTGCATTATTTGCATAAGGAATATTGGTCTGTACTCCTGTTGGTCCTTTATTGTGATGTGTTTGTCTGGCTTGGTTATCTTAGTAAATGTGAACTCATAGAATGAGTTAGAAAGTGCTTCTTCTGTATTTCTTGGAAGAACTTGAGAGGATTTGAGTTAATTATTCTTTAAATTATTGGTAGAATTAACTAGTGAAGCCATCTGATCCAAAACTTTTCTTTGGTGGGAGGCTTTCAGTTGACTGATTTAATCTCTTTACTTCCTATACATTTGTTGAGATTTTCTATTTCATCTTGAGTCAGTTTTGTTCATTTTGGTGTTTCTAGGGATTTGCCCATTTTATTTAGGTTATCTAGTTTGTTGGCAAACAATTGGTCATAGCATTCTTTTATAATACTTCTTAATTCTGTGAAGTCAGTGGGAATGCTCCTACTTTCATTTCTGATTTTAGTTATTTGCATTTCTTTATTCTTTATCAGTCTAGCTAAAGGTTTAGCAATTTTGTTGATTTTTTTAAACAACCAAACTTAGATTTTATTGATTCTCTCTGGTTATTTCTTCTCTATTTCATTTATCTCTGCTCTAATATTTATTATTTAATTCCTACCAAGGCTTTGTGCTTAATGTGTTCTTCTTTCTCTAATTTCAATTTTTTTATTATTATTTTACTTTAAGTTCTAGGGTACATGTGCACAACATGCAGGTTTGTTACATATGTATACATGTGTCATGTTGGTGTGCTGCACCCGTTACCTCATCACTTACATTAGGTATATCTCCTAATGCGATCCCTACCCCCTCCTCCAACCCCACAACAGGCCCCGGTGTGTGATGTTCCCCATTCTGTGTCCAAGGGTTCTCATCATTCAATTCCCACCTATGAGTAAGAACATGCGGTGTTTGGTTTTCTGTCCTTGCGATAATTAGCTCAGAATGATGGTTTCCAGCTTCATCCATGTCCCTACAAAGGACATGAACTCAATCTTTTTTATGGCTGCATAGTATTCCATGGTGTATATGTGCCACATTTTCTTAATCCAGTCTGTCATTGATAGACATTTGGGTTGGTTCCAAGTCTTTGCTATTGTGAATAGTGCCGCAGTAAACATACATGTGGGTGTCTCTTTATAGCAGCATGATTTATAATCCTTTGGATATATGCCCAGTAATGGGATGGCTGGGTCAAAAGGTATTTCTAGTTCTAGATCCTTGAGGAATCGCCACACTGTCTTCCACAATGGTTGAACTAGTTTACACTCCCACCAACAGTGTAGAAGCGTTCCCATTTCTCCACATCCTCTCCAGCACCAGTTGTTTTCCTGACTTTTTAATGATCGCCATTCTAACTGGTGTGAGATGATATCTCATTGTGGTTTTGATTCGCATTTCTCTGATGACCAGTGATGATGAGCATTTTTTCATGTGTCTGTTGGCTGCATAAATGTCTTCTTTTGAGAAGTGTCTGTTCATATCCTTCGCCCACTTTTTGATGGGGTTGTTTGATTTTTTTCTTGTAAATTTGTTTAAGTTCTTTGTAATTTCTGAATATTAACCCTTTGTCAGATGAGTAGATTGCAAAAATTTTCTCCCATTCTGTAGGTTGCCTGTTCATGCTGATGGTAGTTTCTTTTGCTGTGCAGAAGCTCTTTAGTTTAATTAGATCCCATTTGTCAATTTTGGCTTTTGTTGCCATTGCTTTTGGTGTTTTAGTCATGAAGTCCTTGCCCATGCCTATGGCCTGAATGGTATTTTCTAGGTTTTCTTCTAGGGTTTTTGTGGCTTTAGGTCTAACATTTAAGTCTTTAATCCATCTTGAATTAATTTTTGTATAAGGTGTAAGGAAGGGATCCAGTTTCAGCTTTCTATGTTTGGCTAGCCAGTTTTCCCAGTACCATTTATTAAATAGGGAATCCTTTCTCCATTTCTCGTTTTTGTCAGGTTTGTCGAAGATCAGATGGTTGCAGATGTGTGGTATTATTTCCAGGGGCTGTATTCTGTTCCATTGGTCTATATCTCTGTTTTGGTACTAGTAACATACTGTTTTGGTTACAGTAGCCTTGTAGTATAGTTTGAAGTCAGGTAGTGTGATGCCTCCAGCTTTGTTTCTTTGGCTTAGGATTGTCTTGGCAATGCGGGCTCTTTTTTGGTTCCATATGGGCTTTAAAGTAGTTTTTTCCAATTCTGTGAAGAAACTCATTGGTAGCTTGATGGGGATGGCAATAAATCTATAAATTACCTTGGGAAATATGGCCGTTTTCACAATATTGATTCTTCCTATCCATGAGCATGGAATGTTCTTCCATTTGTTTGTGTCCTCTTTTATTTCGATGAGCAGTGGTTTGTAGTTCTCCTTGAAGAGGTCCTTCACACCCCTTGTAAATTGGATTCCTAGGTATTTTATTCTCTTTGAAGAAATCGTGAATGGGAGTTCACTCATGATTTGGCTCTCTGTTTGTCTGTTATTGGTGTATAGGAATTCTTGTGATTTTTGCACATTGATTTTGTATCCTGAGACTTTGCTGAAGTTGCTTATCAGCTTAAGGAGATTTTGGGCTAAGACAATGGGGTTTTCTAAATATGCAATCATGTCATCTGCAAACAGGGACAATTTGACTTCCTCTTTTCCGAACTGAATACCCTTTATTTCTTTCTCTTGCCTGATTGCCCTGGCCAGAACTTCCAACACTATGTTGAATAGGAGTGGTGAGAGAGGGCACCCCTGTCTTGTGCCAGGTTTCAAAGGGAATGCTTCCAGTTTTTATCCATTCAGTATGGTATTGGCTGTGGGTTTGTCATAAATAGCTCTTAGTATTTTGAGATATATCCCATTGATACCCAGTTTATTGAGAGTTTTTAGCATGAAGCGCTGTTGAATTTTGTCGAAGGCCTTTTCTGCATCTATTGAGATAATCATGTGGTTTTTGTCTTTTGTTCTGTTTATACAATGGATTACGTTTATTGATTTGTGTATGTTGAACCAGCCTTGCATCCTAGGGATGAAGGTATCTTGATTGTGGTGGATAAACTTTTTGATGTGCTGCTGGATTCGGTTTGCCAGTATTTTACTGAGGATTTTTGCATCGATGTTCATCGGGGATACTGGTCTAAAATTCTGTGTTCTTTGTTGTGTCTCTGCCAGGCTTTGGTATCAGTATGATTTTGGCCTCATAAAATGAATTAAGGAGGATTCCCTCTTTTTCTATTGATTGGAATAGTTTCAGAAGGAATGGTACCAGCTCCTCTTTGTACCTCTAGTAGAATTCAGCTGTGAATCCATCTGGTCCTGGATTTTTTTGGCTGGTAGGTTATTAATTATTGCCTCAATTTCAGAACTTGTTATTGGTCTATTCAGGGATTCAACTTCTTCCTGGTTTAGTCTTGGGAGTGTGTATGTGTCCAGGAATTTATCCATTTCTTCTAGATTTTCTAGTTTATTTGCATAGAGATGTTTATAGTATTCTCTGATAGTAGTTTGTATTTCTGTGGGATCGGTGCTGCTATCCCCTTTATCATTTTTTATTGCATCTATTTGATTCTTCTCCATTTTCTTCTTTATTAGTCTTGTTAGTGGTCTATCGATTTTGTTGATCTTTTCAAAAAACGAGCTCCTGAATTCATTAATTTTTTGAAGAATTTTTTGTGTCTCTGTCTCCTTCAGTTCTGCTCTAACCTTAGTTATTTCTTGCCTTCTGCTAGCTTTTGAATGTGTTTGCTCTTGCTTCTCTAGTTCTTTTAATTGTGAGGTTAGGGTGTCAATTTTATATCTTTCCTGCTTTCTCTTGTGGTCATTTAGTGCTATAAATTTCCCTCCACACTCTGCTTTAAATGTGTCCCCGAGATTCTGAGATGTTGTGTCTTTGTTCTCATTGGTTTCGAAGAACATCTTTATTTCTGCCTTCATTTTGTTATGTACCCAGTAGTCATTTAGGAGCAGGTTGTTCAGTTTCCAGGTAGTTGAGCAGTTTTGAGTGAGATTCTTAATCCTGAGTTCTAGTTTGATTGCACTGTGGTCTGAGAGTCAGTTTGTTAAAATTTCTGTTATTTTACATTCACTGAGGAGTGTTTTACTTCCAACTGTGTGATCAATTTTGGAATAAGTGTGATGTGGTGTTGAGACGAATGTATATTCTGTTGATTTGGGGTGGGGAGTTCTATAGATGTCTGTTAGGTCCACTTGGTGCAGAGCTGAGTTCATTTCCTGGATATCCTTGTTAACTGTCTGTCTCGTTGATCTGTCTAATGTTGACAGTGGGGTGTTAAAGTCTCCCATTATTATTGTGTGGGAGTCTAAGTCTCTTTGTAGGTCTTTAAGGACTTCCTTTATGAATCTAGGTGCTCCTGTATTGGGTTCATATATATTTAGTATAGTTAGCTCTTCTTGTTGAATTGATCCCTTTACCATTATGTAATGGCCTTCTTTGTCTCTTTTGATCTTTGTTTGTTTAAAGTCTGCTTTACCAGAGACTAGGATTGCAACCCCTGCTTTTTTTTGTTTTCCATTTGCTTGGTAGATCTTCCTCCATCCCCTTATTTTGAGCCTATGTGCGTCTCTGCACGTGAGATGGGTCTCCTGAATACAGCACACCGATAGGTCTTGACTCTTTATCCAATTTGCCAGTCTGTATCTTTCAATTGGAGCATTGAGCCCATTTACATTTAAGGTTAATATTGTTATGTGTGAATTTGATCCTGTCATTATGATGATAGCTGGTTATTTTGCTTATTAGTTGATGTAGTTTCTTCCTAGCATTGATGGTCTTTACAATTTGGCATGTTTTTGCAATGGCTGGTACCTGTTGTTCCTTTCCATGTTTGGTGCTTCCTTCAAGAGCTCTTGTAAGGCAGGCCTGATGGTGACAAAATCTCTCAGTATGTGTTTGTAAAGGAATTTATTTCTCCTACACTTATGAATCTTAGTTTGGTTGAATATAAAATTCTGAGTTGAAAATTCTTTTCTTTAAGAATGTTGAATATTGGCCCCCACTCTCTTCTGGCTTATAGACTTTCTGCCAAGAGATCCACTGTTAGTCTAACGGACTTCCCTTTGTGGGTAACCCGACCTTTCTCTCTGGCTGCCCTTAACATTTTTTTCCTTCATTTCAACTTTGGTGAATCTGACAATTATGTGTCTTGGAGTTGCTCTTATCGAAGAGTATCTTTGTGGCATCCTCCCTATATCCTGAATTTGAATGTTGGCCTGCCTTGCTAGGTTGGGGAAGTTTTCCTGGATGATATCCTGCAGAGTGTTTTCCAGCTTGGTTCCATTCTCCCCGTCACTTTCAGGTACACCAATCAGACATAGATTTGGTCTTTTCACATAGTCCCATATTTCTTGGAGGCTTTGTTCATTTCTTGTTACTCTTTTTTCTCTAAACTTCTCTTCTGACTTCATTTCATTCATTTGCTCTTCTATCACTGATATCCTTTCTTCCACCTGATCAAATCTGCTACTGAAGCTTGTGCATGCATCACGTAGTTCTTACGCCATGGTTTTCGGCCCCATCAGGTCATTTAAGGACTTCTCTACACTGTTTATTCTAGTTAGCCACTTGTCTAGTCTTTTTTCAAAGTTTTTAGCTTCTTCACGATGGATTCAAACATCCTCCTTTAGCTTGGAAAAGTTTGTTATTACCGATCATCTGAAGCCTTCTTCTCTCAACTCATCAAAGTCATTCTCTGTGCAGCTTTGTTCCATTGCTGGCAAGGAGCTGCATTCCTTTGGAGGAGAAGAGATGCTCTGATTTTTAGAATTTTCAGCTTTTCTGCTCTGGTTTCTCCCCATCTTTGTGTTTTATCTGCCTTTGCTCTTTGATGATGGTGACATACAGATGGGGTTTTGGTGTGGATGTCCTTTCTATTTTCTTAGTTTTCCTTCTAACAGTCAGGACCCTCGGCTGCAGGTCTGTTGGGGTTTTCTGGAGATCCACTCCAGACCCTGTTTACCTGGGTATCACCAGTGGAGGCTGCAGAACAGCAAATATTGCAGAACGGCAAATGTTGCTGTCTGATCATTCTTCTGGAAGCTTCGTCTCAGAGGGGCACCTGGCTGTATGAGGTGTCAGTCGGCCCCTACTGGAAGGTTTCTTCAAGTTAGTCTACTCAGGGGTCAGGCACCCACTTGAGGAGGCAATCTGTCTGTTATCGGATCTCAAACTCTGTGCTGGGAGAACCACTACTCTCTTCAAAGCTGTCAGACAGGGACGTTTAAGTCTGTGGAAGTTTCTCTGCCTTTTGTTCAGCTATGCCCTGCCCCCAGAGGTTGAGTCTACAGAGGCAGGCAGCCCTCCTTGAGCTGCAGTTGACTCCCCCTAGTTCGAGCTTCTTGGCCACTTTGTTTACTTCCTCAAGCCTCAGCAATGGCGGACGCCACTCCCCCAGCCTTGCTGCCGTCTTGAAGTTCGATATCAGACTGCTGTGCTAGCAGTGAGTGAGGGTCCATGGGCGTGGGACCCTCCAACCCAGGCATGGGATATAATCTCCTAGTGTGCCATTTGCTAAGGCCATTGAAAAAGTGCAGTATTAGGGTGGGAGTTTCCCGATTTTGCAGGTACCATCTGTCACGGCTTCCCTTTGCTGGGAAAGGGAATTCTGTGACCCCTTTCATTTCCCAGGTGAGGTGATGCCCCACCCTGCTCTGTGGGCTGCACCTACTGTCTGACAAGCCCCAGTGAGATGAACCCGGTACCTCAGTTGGAAATGCAGAAAGTACCCATCTTCTGCATCACTCACACTGGTAGCTGCAGACTAGAGCTGTTCCTATTCAACCATCTTGGAACCTTCAGACTCTTTCTTTAATTTCTTGAAGTATAAATTTTGATTATTGATTTGAGACCTTTCTTCTCTTTCAATGTAGATTTTTACAGTTTTTAACTGATCTTGGCAAAATCTGCCTGGGAAGCCACCCTATCCCTGAGAATGCCCCAAGTCAGATGAAATAAAGGCAAGGCCTTTCACAGGTCCATAAGGAAGCCACTGGACAAATCAAAATCCACAACAACAATTCTTTGAGAACAAAATCTGTGTTGCTCTCTCTTGCACTAGGAACCTGTACCAGGAATGCAACGTATTGTCCTACTAGCTGCCGTAGATCTGGGATCTGGGTGATGGCTGTTGGGCAGTTTAAAATGTCACAGCATTTTCTTACTGTAGCAACTTGTTTCTTCACCAAACTTTCACCTGATTGCTGTATTTTTAACTAGACTCCAGAGTTCTGTAAAAGTTTATTTTGACAGGTTTTACTAGCTCATTAGTTGTTTTTATGAAAGGAAAGCACCCTGGAATTTTCTTTTCTACTATTTTTAGTGACATCACCCTAAAATTTTATTTCTTTTTGTTTGTTTGTTTGTTTACCAACTCTATTTCTCTTCCTGATCAACAAAAGCCTTGATTTTGTTCAGGGAACTATCCATCCACCAGCACCAACCCTTCATAGTCTGCACATACCAGGAAAGCTCCATGCTAAAATCCTTTCTCTTTCTTTCACTGAATACAACTTTTCTGTCCTCTATTTTATGTTCTCAGTACCTAGCTAGATGGCAGGGTCTATTCTAATGACCTCATTTGATTCTCTTTTTTCTTAAATTTGAATAATTTTCACCAATCTTTCTTTAAGTTCACTATTTCTGTGTTATCTCTAATCCTTTCTTAATATCATTCAGTTAAATTTTTACTTCAGAAATTGAATTTTCTATTTGTAGAATTTCCAGTGGGTTATTCTAGTTTTAGTTTTTCTGCCTGGATTTCGTATTTGTTTGTTCATTATGAGGATATTTCCCTTTGGTGTATTTAGCATCATTAAAATAACTGCTTTAACATTTTTGTCTTCTAATGCCAACATCTGGGTAAACTCAAGGTTACTGTGCATTGCCTGGCCTTTCTCCTGAGTAGTAATAAAATTATCTTGCTTATTCATATGTCTAATAATTTTATATTTTTCTATACATTATTAATGATATATTAGACATATTCTCAATTTTGCTCCTCTTAAAAATATTTTTATTTTAGCAGATAGTTAGCTTGACTGGACTCAAACTAAAGACTCCTGGTTTCTTGCAAAGGAATGGGGCTAAAAACCCTTTTCAATTGCTTTAGCTTTACTGCGACTATTTGGAGTCTGCACTGCACATATGTGTTTCAGATAGTCAGAGATTTGGGCAGGGTTTATACTCTGAGTTTATACTCAGATTCCTCTTTGCTGGCTTAATTGTTTTTGGGATTCCCTCCCCTCACCTTTCAGTTTCTCCAGATATTCCATACTCTAATCTCCAGTTCAGGGGTTGTCAAAATAAGGTCCCTGGGCCAAATCCAATCCATTACCTATTTTTGTAAAGCTTATTCACTAAGAATGTTTTTATTTTTTGTGGGTTTTTTTTTTTAAACATTTTAAAGGGTTGTAAAACAAACAAAAAAAAACTATGCAACAGAGACAATATGTGGCTCAAAAGCCTAAAATATCTACTCTGTGGTCCTTTACCAAAAGAATATTAGGACCACAGTTTTAGGTGTTCAATATGGTAAGATGGTGTGTTTCTATCTATATGAACTTTAGCTTCTTTGTGTGCCCAACTGGTTCTTGTCCTCAAGTGAAGGGACATAATACTGGGAAACCCATTTAGGGCCACTACCTTTTTCTGAGGATATAACTCTCCATTCCAGCTACTGTCTATTTTTAGTCACTCTTCAGTGTTTTTAAGTAATATATGTTAGTATTTTCATCTAGAATATATCATTGTTTTGTGGGAAGGTTGTTCTGCCAAAAGTTACTCCATCATTATCCATTTCAACCCATTCTAATCCATTAAATTCAAGTAAAATAATACTTCCTAGAGCCTTTTCTGGGCTATGTGCTGTGCTAGTCGTCTGGAGGATGCAAAGGTGAATTACTAGACCACTACTTGTCATGTTACAGTACAGTGGAATATGAAAAGTATAAAAATAACTCAGAAGGAAATGACCTGGTGCCACAGACATAAGTGAGAAAAAAGCAAAAGTGGATGAGTAGATAACAATGGAAAAGCTAATGAATGAGATGTCCATAGGGGACTTTGAAAAATTCCAGAAAACTTTAAAATCTAGGAGGCTATGCACATGTCTAGGTTTGTATGTATTCTCAGGAATGATCTTAGATAGATGGCTGTAGGTTCTCATGCCAGGCAAACCTTGAAGTTCTATACAGTCGGAATGGTAAGAATAAGGCAGATTTGTAAACCCTCTGAATGAGTGTTCAAAACATGCTCCAGTACATGCACAGAGCCTCTCAGCAAAGAAGGGGAGAATATTGGTTCCATGCAGTTAAAGAAATCTCTGTAGAAGCATGAGATGACTGCTAGATTAAACATGGATTAAGTCAAACATGACAAAGAATACAGACTTCAAGGAACTAGACCAAGAATGTCACTAAACAGCAACAAACAGCAGCAAATCCCAGGAATGGGTAAAATTGAACATTCGAAGTTCCCTAATTTATTACTTAAAATGTACAATTTTCAACAAAAAAATTAGGAGACATGCAAATAAATAAGGAGGTGCACCTCATACACAGAAAAAAAAGCAAACAATAAAAACTGACCCTTAGAAAGCCCAGATGTTGAATTTACTTGATGAAAAATTTAAATCAGTTATTTTAATATATTTTAAAAACTAAAGATCACATTTTTTTTTTTTTTTTTTGAGACGAAGTCTCGCTCTGTAGCCCAGGCTGGAGTGCAGTGGTGCCATCTCCACTCACTGCAAGCTCCGCCTCCCAGGTTCACGCCATTCTCCTGCCTCAGCCTCCCAAGTAGATGGGACTACAGGCGCCCGCCAACACGCCCGGCTAATTTTTTGTATTTTTAGTAGAGATGGGGTTTCACTGTGTTAGCCAGGATGGTCTCAATCTCCTGATCTCGTGATCTGCCCACCTCAGCCTCCCAAAGTGCCGGGATTACAGGCGTGAGCCACCACGCCCGGCCAGATCACATTTTTTAAAAACTAAAGAAAAATATGAAAATGATGCTTCACCAAATTCAGAATATTAATAAGACATAGAATTTATTTTAGAAAGAACTGAATAGAAATTCTTTAGTAGAACAGTATAAAGACTGAAATAAAAAATTCACCAACGAAGCTCAACAGCAGATTTGAACAGACAAAAGAAAGAATGAGTGACATTGAAGATAAGCCAACTGAGATTATGTAGTCTAAGAAACAGAAAAAATAATTAAGAAAAAGAAACAGTTCCTTGGAGATCTGTACAAACTGTACCAGTGTGTCCATACTGGAAGTTCCAGAATGAAAGGAGGGGGGAGAGAAGCAAAATAAAAAAGTGAAAAAGTAATGGTCAAAACCTTTCCACATTTGATAAAAAATAATAATAATCTACACATCCAAGAACCTCAAAAAACTCCAAGTGAGATCAACTCGAAGAGATCTGTATCTAGACACATCATAATCAAACTGTCCATTCTCAAAGACAAAGTGAAAACCTTGGAAACAGCAAGAGAGAAGTGACTCACGACATACAAGTGCTTTTCAGTAAAATTAAAAACTGATTGTCCAACATAAACCATGGAGACCAGAAGACAGTGGGATGACATATTTGAAGGACTGGGAAAAAAGCCTGCTATCCAAAAATTCTATATAGGGTAAAACTGTCCTTCAAAAATGAAGGATAAATTGAGAAATTCCCAGATAAACAAAAATAGAGAATTCACTTCTAGCAGACCTGCCCTATTAGAAGTACTAAAGAGAGTCTTCTGGTTAAAATGAAAGAGCCCTGCACAGTAACTTGAATCTACATGAAAAGTTAAAGAGCACCAGTTAAGGTAACTATGCAATTATAATAAAAGATAGTACACATGTATATTTTATTTGTAACTATTTCTCCTATATCATTGAAACAACAATTGCATAGGGCAATAATGAAAATTTTTTCTACTATAGCGAGATATCATCTCATCCTAGTTAAAATGGCTTTTATCCAAAACACAGGCAATAATGAATTCCGGCAAGGATATGGCAAAAGGGGAACCCTCATACCCTGTTGGTGAGAATGTAAATTTGTACCATCACTATAGAGAACAAAGCTAAAGTTCCTCAAAAAACTAAAAATATAACCACGATATGATTCAGCAATCCCACAGCTGGGTATATATCCAAAAGAAAGAAAATCCGTGTATCAAAGAGCTATCTGCACTCCCATGTTTTTTGCTGCATTATTCACCGTAGCCGAGATATGGAATCAACCTAAGTGTCCATCATCCATCCACAGATGAATGGATAAAGAAAATGTGGTGCATATGCACAAGGGAGTATTGTTCAGCCATAAAGAAAGAATGAGATCCTCTCATGTGCAACAACATGGATGGAACTGAAAGACATTATGTTAAGTGAAATAAACCAAGCACAGGAAGACAAACATTGTGTGTTCTCACTTATTCGTGTCATCTAAAAGACAAAATTGATCTCATGAAGATAGACAGTGGAATAATGGTTACCAGAAGCAGGGAAAGGTATTGAAGAAGGAGAGATAAAATGGAGTTGGTTAATGGGTACAAAAATGCACACTATTGAGTATTTTTGGATAGCAGGCTTTTTTTCCCCAGTACTTTAGTTGGGTAATTAGATAGAATAAATAAGATCTAGTATTTTGTAGCATAATAGAGTGACTACAGTTTAAAATAATTTATTATATATTTTTAAATAACTAAAAGTGTGAAAATGGCATGTTCCTAACATAAAGAAATGATAAATTCTTAAAATGATGGATACCTCAATTACCCTGTTTTGATCATTACCAATTGTATGCTTATATAAAACATAATATGTAACCCATAGATTCATACAACTATTATATACTCATAATAAAAAATGAAAATTTTTAAAAGTCGTGGCACACAATGTGTAAAGTGGTGATCTATATAACAATAACAGCAGAAAGAATGGGGAGCGAATAGAGCTATATTAACAAAATTTTTATACGGTACTAAAATTAAGCTGGTAGTAATCCAAATAAGATTGTTATAAATTAGCATGTTAATTATAGTACCAAGAATAACTCTTTTTCATTTTTATTTTTATTTTTTTGTTGTTGTTGTTGAGACGGAGTCTCGCTCTGTCGCCCAGGCTGCAGTGCAGTGGCCGGATCTCAGCTCACTGCAAGCTCCGCTTCCCGGGTTTACGCCATTCTCCTGCCTCAGCCTCCCAAGTAGCTGGGACTACAGGCGCCCGCCACCTCACCCAGCTAGGTTTTTTGTATTTTTTTTTAGTAGAGACGGGGTTTCACTGTGTTAGCCAGGATGGTCTCGATCTCCTGACCTCGTGATCCGCCTGTCTCAGCCTCCCAAAGTGCTGGGATTACAGGCTTGAGCCACCGCGCCTGGCAAATAACTCTTAAGAAAATAACTTTAAAATGTATAGTATAATTGCAAACAGGCCTTCAAACAGATACTCATACAACATTGTTTATAGCAGAATTCTTCACAATAGCCAAAAGGTAGAAACAACTACTTTAGCTTCAACTGGATCCTCCCTGATGTGTCTATTTCATATAGTGCAGTTTGAGTTAAGATTTCGATTTAAAAACTAGAAGATGTACGATTTTTAAAAATTATCCCTCCCTGGTCACTTACACGTGTTACTCTCTTGGCCTAGAGACCTCTTCTCCCCAGTAACTTGTTTGGCTGACACCTTCTTAATGTCTCCACTGAATTACCACTTCCTCAAAGATACTCAGCCTAGTTCAGATTCTCTTGCATGCAATTGCCCTCTTTTCAGTTCTTTGCCTCTTGGAAATTGTGTAGTTATTTATCATAATCCCTTAGTCAATATCCACCTTTCCCACTAGATTGTAAGTACCCAAAGGGCAGCAATTATGCCTGTGTGGCTTGCTATGCTGTACATAGCACATTTCCTGGCCCAATATCTAGAGTAAAATACTCCAGAGCCTAGCAGTCTCAGACTAATTCAAAATCATGCACCAGGCAAAGCCAGCTGTGGGTACACAACATGCCACTTTATGCCAGCAACTCCTAGGAGGCTATCCTTTGTGGCAGCAAGGAAAAAGGGAGGACTAGTCTAAAGGATAATAGCCATGCGTGTGACTCTGTTAAGTACTCATTACAAGGACCCTTTTGAAGATTCTTCTCCACCCTGCTCTTTTCATCTGTAACTGAGGGAGACACTAAGGGCACCCTGAGAAACCTGTCACTTGGTCCAAGCTCAGCCTGGAGCTTAAAGAAATCAGAGAGCTTTCCAAGAAAGTGACTAAGAGATTCCTGACATTTTCTTCCTTTCCTGACTTTGCTCAGCAGTTCCTAAAGGGAGCCCGTAAGTAGGGATGAAGAAGAAGTGCAGTGCTGAGCGGAGAGCACTGATGTGGAGTCAGAGAGGCTCGGATTGCATTTCCAACTCTGCTCTTTACAGGGAAATGTTGGGTATGTCAACTCCATGCCCAACAACTCCAAAACTCCAAAATTAAAAGTGAGTTTTAATTTTCTCATCCACAACATGGAGTTGACTCTGTTTCTTAGCATTTTTGTGTGTATTTGAAGTGTCTAACAAGGTGCATGGGTACATGCAAACTACTCAACAAATGTTTATTGCTATCCTGTTCCACAGATCCAGCTTTTTAAGCAAGTAAAAGCCTCAACAGAGATGAAGGCAGCACCTATAACTCCTTCCCTTAAATGTAGTTGCTCAAACGCTGCAGCTATACTGGGGATTCATTTTACATTTCTGCCATTCTTTTTTACTTTCTCACCATCCCCTGCTTTCTCCATGCTCTGTCAAGCAACCACTTCCTTATGCATGTCCCCCAAAGGGCAAAATCCTGAAGAAAAAAAAAACACTGGAAGTGATTTTCACATTCTCTAAGTTGAATTTTACTTCAAATATAGAAATCACCTCTTGCCTCTGCTTCAATGCCTCTGGTGAGGGGCAGCTCACTTCCCACTGAAGCACTTCTTCCCATCTTGGAGTAGCTTCAGCTTTGCACAGTCCCGCTAAATAAGAAACTCAGATATTAGCAGATTTGGTCTAACTGCTGACAATCGGGTGGCCTCACGTGGACTGACAATGGAACTGAATCTTTGAAATTGGCAGAGTCAGGGAAAATTCAGAAAATCTGGTTAACAAGGAATTGGAAGTTCCATGCAAAAGGGAGACAGAATAGAGGACACAACCTCATATAAAAATGGAAAATGACAGAAAAACCTGCTGGAGCTCTGTGGACCTCAGCTGAAAGAGAATGGGAGTGGAAGAGAAGTATGTGTGTACACACATACACATTGTTACCCTATAACAGTGTTGTAGAAAAGGCAATAGAAGTTTCCCACAGATGGTTCAGAGTTTTACCTTTGAGCTGCCTTATTAGATCCTGTACTACGCCTTGCAGGACTACTAGCTTCCCAGTACTGACCTTGCTCAAATGCTCCGCCTCCTGACCCCAAGGTCCATGTGATTTCTGCTCCACACCCAGTGGCATGACTATGACACTTGGAACACACCAAGATGATATGTGCTGGAAAGCTCAGCCATCTCCAGTCTTGTAGATTGCTTAAAGACCACATCTGTCCTATACATGATCTGTGGCTTTAGCTATATCTACAATATACTTCATTCTGTCTGAAGGGGGAGCTGCCCAGAATGATGGAGCTGGGATTAGGAACTATTATCGTTGGTGTTCTTCAATCTGACCTTCTCTCTTCTCCTGGTTAATGTCCTTAGGAGCCATCCGTAACCACTACTGCCCTAAAGATAACTGATTCCATCTTTATTTGGTGACAGCCTTGCCAATATTGGAATTTGGTTTCCCACACATTCTTTTGCTGTATCAAAACTATCCCCAAAGAAGTGCTTGTTGGAGCAGCCTGAACTTTTCTCTGGAAACACTGCGAGCATAAACACTATATGAACCACATGTGGTTTAAAAGTGCTTATGATAGCATTCTCCAGTTTTAAAAAAGTCAATAAACTTGCATTAAACATTGATTTCAAACTGTTTCCTGCTACTCTGCGTGTAACCAAGCTTCTGAAAAGACTATATATTATCTGCTGTTGTTGTTTAAAGTCAAGGTAACAACCGAACACTATAAATATGCTCATATAAGCACTTGAGTCTAATGCAGGTATGTTTGTGCTTTGTATACTTGCATAGGGTGAGCTCTCAACTGCTTCACCAAAATGGACATAATCTCCTGAAAAGCAATTACCACTTGGCTATGGGCATTGCTTTCTAAGGTTCAGAGCTTAAAGGAACTGCATTGGAATTCTATCCCAATTATAGCTCTTTATCACAAATTCTGAAACTTTAAGATCAGTTTTGTAAGTTCTGATAAAATAAAATACTGATTCGGTTGTCACTTTAAAAAACAACACCCTTTTTCTTTTTTCTTCTTTTAGGGTTATTATTCTAGCAGAAATCACATCTCTGTGGATCATTTTCCATTCTCCTTTGTAAAAGAGTTTCTGTCCCAGATATTAACACTTAAGTCCCAGCTCTGTTCTTATTAGCTGTGTGACACTAACAAAGCCATTCTACCTTTCCGTAAGAACTCAGTTTCTTTTGTAAGAAATGTAAGAAATGGTGGAAATACCACCTATACTTTAGAGTTATCAAAAAAAAAACAAAGCAAATGGGATGTAATTTGCAAAGCATCTAGCATAGAGCACCTGGAACACATAGTAGGTGATCAATACAGTAATATTAGTTATTTTTATTTCTACGCAGCTTACAAGTTGTGATTTATTAAATGTCAAGTTACAATTCAGTATGGCCACTACCTTAAAGCACTGATATAAACTGAAACAGGTCATTGTGGTTTCTATATATTTTGTTTTCTTCTTCTAAAGGATCTATTTTTAGTTGAATAATATCCACATGGACCTAGAAATTCCTTTGATTGAGAGTTGTTTGTTTTCTACTGATCTATATCTGATGCAGTTTGTTTTTGGAACTTATTCTTAAACATCATATCATTCTATTTTGTTTCTTTTTGTTTCAGCTTTCAAGACAAAGGAATAAGATTCTTGTATATTTAAGGAGCTGGGTTTTTAAATGTTACTGAGATGTACTATGAGCCTTTTATATATTTTCGGTGAATTTAGAGCCTAATATTAAAGCCACAAAATAAAATGAGGGAAAGTTTTGTACAGAAAATTTGTCATCCTGTTAGAAGCAAGAAAACCTGCTGACCTCAAGATGGCTAGGACATGTCCTATGGACTCACATCTAACTTTTCCTTCACATGCATAGAAGAGAAGGGAACCAAGGCAAAGGTGAAGGTGATGGTAGCAGTGCTATTTAGATAACAAGGCGATCAAGGAGAGAGAACTGAACTACATCCCGCCAGGGAGGAGAAATTCAGTGTGGGTGAAGAGTGTGAGATGCCCTTCAGTAGAACCTGGAAGCCTAGAAAGGAGGGAGATTGATAAAGTAGACCATTGTTAAGAAACTTCAGTCCCAATATTCTTCTGGAAGTGTAATCAACACCATTTCCACCCACATCACTGGAGGATGCTAAAAGGAAGCAGTGGACACTAGCTAGCCAAGGGCTTGGTTTTCATCCATATGCTATATACAGACAACTCAAAGAGAACCCAAGATGAGAAGTCAGAAGGTCTGGGTTCTGTTCTTAATTCTGTCACTCACTAGCTTTGGGACATAAGGAAGTCCTTTGTCTTCTGTGGTTTCTGTTGGCTTAACCACAAAATGAGAAGTTTGAATGAAATCATCTTTTGGGAAACTTCCAACTTTATCACCATCCTGTATTTTTCAATATCAGAAGTTAAAAACACTAAGATGTGAAAGCAGACTTTTTGTTGTTATTATTTGTTTCTAGCCACCTTTTCAGGGTAAACATCAAGTCCTTTCTATATAAGAAACTTGGTCAAACACTGCTCATGGAGAATTTAGTAAACAACTAAATTTAAATCCTTCCCACCACTACTTTGGTTTCTTTGTAAACTATGACCTTGATATGATATCATAGGCCTGAATAACTTTGGGTTCCTTAGGCCTGGCCAAAACAAGTTTAAGTCCTTGAGCTTGAAATGTTTTAGTCTTTACGTAACCCTAAAGAAAGAGAGGTGTTTTAACTGCATTTTGTTTTGAAAGATTTGTCTTGGGCAGTATTTTGTGCTGCACAACTGCAGCGCCTGAGCTTGGCCATGATTGCAATCACAGAGGTGCTGAAGACTCTCCCACTGATTTCAGCACTTCCCTGAAGAGCTGGGCAAATGTTCAAGTGTGAATGTTCCCATCGAATCCTGATCTTTTTAGCGACATCGTGTTTTCAAAGCAAGCTCAAGACCACAGGGGTTGCTGGGCTTAGTGTGAACAATCAAATTCTAAGTAAACAGCCTCATCTTCCACCCTTCATCTCTCCTTCTTCCTCTGAATTTTGCTATCCGTTTGGAAACTTCTCTTTCATTTGGCTTGGGGGACCCCCTTTTGAGCCAGAGCCCTTTGTGTTAGTCAGAGCGTGCTCTGGAGTTGCCAGAGCCTGCATTAACTTCACTGTTTGTCATTGTCAAGGTGCTGTTTGAAGTTGCTAACTTGCCCTTTGGTGGCTATGCTAAATGTAGATGGAATGAAAAGACGATCATTCCCTCCTAATTCTCCCACTAGGCCAATCCAAAGCTACATACTTCCTTTGGAGTAACAGAAGGTGACAAGCGGCAGCTGCAGCAGCATTCATGTAACTAAACTCTTATCTGGCCTTGGGCCTGGTTGTCCAGTTTATACCCTACCATGAAAATTCTGAAATTCTATCATTTACTGAGGGAAGACCATGAATCCTGTAAATTTTAGAAGAATCCTCTTTTCAAGTGTCTGCCCACTCATACTTGTGTGTTGATTTGGGATTTGAAAAAGTGGTTTCTGTATTCACTTTGTCAGAGGTGGGACTGAGGTTCTCGATGAGAACACTGTTTAAACTTTGGGCAATCCGAAAAAATTGGGTCATAAATACTTTAAATTGAAATAATTATTTTTTCCTTTTGTGGTACACATTCGTAAACTTGGGTACAGATAAGTAGAAGGTCAGTAGACGAGTTTATTTCTCTGTAGCCAAATCACCTTTCTAGGCAGTCAAATGAAGATGGGAAAAATTTTCACACTGTCTTCATACAGTATTGTCCTTTGACATTGAAGCTTGAGACATAGAATGTCAGAGGTACAAGGAACCTTGGGCATCTTCCCACTGTCACCTTTTACATATAAAGACACTGAGGCCTAAAAGAGGAAGTAACTTGCCCAAGGTCAAAAACCAAGTCAGAGGTTGATCTGGGGCCCAAATGCACTCCTCCTAAATATTAAATAGAACCTGTTAATATTTACTAGACCAAAGAGACAAAGTCAAAAAGATAAAGGAAATGTAGGAACATGAGCTAAGAAAAAACTTGAGGTTTAGAAATCATCTAAGGCAGAAAGACTGCCCTGTCTTAAAGAACTGTTACCATTAGTAGCAGCTAAAGAAAGCTGAGCACAGAGCTATGTGCCCAGAGAAGATGAGGCAAATTCAGTACGTGGGCAGCACAGTAATTCTGTTCCAGGAAACTGATGAGAAGCCTGAGAAAGAGATTTGTTTTCCTAGACACTAACGATGCTGAAAGAAATTATTCTGCCTCTGGACTGAACCATGGCAAGAAAGCTCAGACTGACCCTGAAGGTGAGGTTAAAAGAGGGGTCAACCAGTCCAAAGGGAAAGTGGGGAGGGCTTGGAGGAGCATAGGTAAAGTTTGAGACTGAGTCACTAACATGGGACATTTCTGTTTAGAAGACCTGAGAATCTACTAAGGATATACAATCCCTTCAGGCAGCAGCTCCTAGACTGCCCACTGCATTACAAGAGGAGGTTATGTAGTATAGTGATTGGGTGGCAGGTCTGGAGTCCAACAGACTTGAATCTGTATCCTGGCCCTGCCTTACCTCTTTTGTGACCACGGACTAGCTGTTTACCTTCTCTGGGCCTAATATTTCTTTAAATTCAAGAAACCCCAAAGGATTATTTGTAGGATTCAGTAAAATAATACTTATTAGAATGTTTGGAATATAGCATGCATTCATATATGCCAGATATTATTAATAACAACCAGCTGAAAGTGAAAAGATCCACAGAATTCAAACACAAAGTGACTGGCTCATTAATATGTTTGCTTTTCCTTGATGAATGTGTCAGAGCACTTCTGGTCTCTGAGCTACAATTTCCTAGTTTATCAAAATGAATATTGTATTTATAATAATGTCTTAGGGTTGTTATGACAGTTCATTGAGATATGGTGTGTACAGCATCTGTTCCACTGGGGTGGTTATAATTATTGAATTGGGGTCAGATATTCCACGGATGAAGAGAAAAAGGGCCAAATCCAAGAGGTCTGATTGTCTAGAGATGGTGGTAGTGCAATGATACCAATGCAAGTAAGTACAGAAACAAGGCAGGGGCTTTCCCGTTGGGAGCTTATCTTAGCTGACTTATGCCAGAAACTTCAAAAAAATAATTGCAAATGTCCCCTCTCTCTTTGATTCACTTAGAATTGACAGCATGTCAGCAGAATCACTGGCTTGTCTTGGATGCCTCCCTGGAAATCCAAGGCTTCTCACGACAAAGTCACATCTAGGGTGGTCCCAACAACACTTAGCCTGTGGTCCTATTCATCATGTTAATGGTGGTGACATTAATCACTTCCTGAGGTTTTGATTCAGAGAACCCACTTCCACTTCTAGGGATTGTGCTTTGAAAGTATACAAACATCAATAGGAGCCCCTACTGTGTGCAGGATGTTGTGCCTGGCTCAGAGTAGGCACTCAAATATTTGTTGATGGATTGATTGATTAGAGAGGTGACTGAGATTAGTAAAACATTCTCTACCTTTAAGACACTGGCACCCAGTGGGGAATATTGACTCATACAAAGCTAGTTTGCACCCAGAATAAACTGATTAAAGATAAGTAAAAAGTAAAAGACAGCAATTGGGAATCATTCCAATGGGAGGTGTCTACGGTGTCTAGGAGAGCTACTAGGAGAAGAAAGTACTTGATGTGTACCTTTGCAGCTAATTGAGATTTTTGACATTGAAGAGAAAGGGCCCTTCAATTACAGAGAGTAGAGTAACCATAGGAAGCAATAAAGAGCAGGCCTTCTTATTAGAAAATAATAATAAACAAATAATAAACAGTGATTTGTGTGTCTGTGTTCTCATGCAAACATGTGTGCATGTGTGCTGGGGTCAGAGCATGGAGAGTCATGATGCCACACAAATAATTTGGATCTTTGTTTCTGTAGGTGATGGGTATCTGGGGGAGATTTTGAGCAAGGGGATGATGGAGTTAACTAGATAGCTTGGGTTTTATTACTAGACATAGACACTTCAAAATTACTAAGAAACGACTTTTCCACCATCACTTAGGCTGCTGGGGTCAGGAGAACAAAGAGAAAGCCATAAAAGTTTATTCAGATGAACAACAAACTGATGAAAACAACTTTAAGGAGAACGGGACAACTTCAGTGAGCTGAGCTCTTGGGCTGGTGACCGACAGCTACCCTTGCAACATCACCATCATCCCTGCTTTAAAAAAAAAAGTATTTGACACCAGCTATCGACAGCAGGATCAATACTTGCTGCAGCAGAGGTCACTGCTGGCAGGTGTCCACCAAACATTGGGATTCCATTTTATTTCAACTGTGTTTGAAAGAAGGGACTGCACTCTATAGTCCACCAGAGGTAATGCATTGCAGATGAAGAGAATAACATTAATATGAATTTCACAAAACACAATCTTTGCAGGTCTTACTAGGTTTCAACATTTTAAAGAGTTCTAGGTTTAAATAAGTTTAGGAAATGATTAGCTAACGAGATTCAACTAGTATCTTTGCTGAAGGAATTCTCAGAGCCTTCCCTAGGTGAATGTGTGTTGTGACCCTTTAAGAAGGGGCTTGAATATACAGTGTTTTCCACACTTATTTAACCTCAGAACCCTCTGTTTGTGTTTGGTTGGGTTTTTAAATATTTCTAACTAACAAACAAAACATATGTGTTGTATAATATGATGTTTTGATATATATGTTGTAAAATGATTAAATCAAGCTAATTAACAGATCTATCACCTCATACTTAGCACCTTTTTGTGGTGAGACAGTCAAAATCTACTCACCGAGGGCCAGGCATGGTGGCTTATGCTGTAATACCAACACTTTCAGAGGCTGAGGCAGGAGGATCACTTGATCACTTGATCACTTGAGGATGGGAGCTTGAGACCAGCCTGGTAAACATAGAGAAACCTCTTCTTTTTCAGATTTTTTATCTGTATATTAAAAAGAAGTATATATACAGTGTATACATATGTATACACTCACTTAGCAATTTTCAAATATTTATTATTATTACCTCATCACTATGCTATCCAGTAGATGTCCAGAACTTATTCCTCCCATGTAACTGAAACTTTGTTTCAACATCTCCTCATCCTCCTCCCTCCATCCCAGCCCCTTGTAACCACCATTTTACTCTCTGCTTCTATGAGTTCTACTTTTTCATATTCCACATATATGTAAAATCATGCAATATTAGACTTTCCGCGCCTGACTTATTTCACTTAACATAATGACCTCCAGTTCCATCCATGTTGCTGCAAATGATAGGATTTCACTTTTTTAAAAGGTTGAATAGTATTCCATTGTGTATATATGCCACATTTTCTTTATCCAATCATCTACTGATGAGCACTTAGGTTAAGTCCATAACTGGCTGTTGTGAATAGTGCTGTAATGAATATGGCAGTGTAAATATCTCTTCAATACACTGACTTTATTTCCTTTAGATATATAACCAGAAGTGGAAGTACTGAAACATACGAAAAAAAAATTATTTGTTTTTGGAAGAGTATGTCGAATGAATCCACATTGGAAATGCTTTTGCAGAGAATAGGATTCAATGTAAAATAGTATTTTGGACTTGAGTCTTATAGATCACTGATAATGGTGCTCTGTTATAAGGCAATTTCTATTTACTAAGCTGCTCTCTGCTTTATAATGCCCATCAATCAGAACAACTCTCATTTGTACTCATTTCAGTGCACATGTCATGCAGGCTATTTATATTTTTTTCATGTATTTAATACATTGTCTTCCCTAATACCCTACTTCCAGTCCTCTTGTTTGAACTGTAGCGATGGCCTCTTAACAGGTTCTCATTCCTATCTATGTTGTCTTCTCTGTCGGATTCATCCTGTATGTTTCCTAAAGCATAGGTTCACTCATGTTACTACACTGCTCAGAGTGACAATAGCTTTCTTTAAAATGTACATAAAAAAATTCTCACTATGGCATTCAATGCCCATCCCACTCAGGCCCTAACCTAATTTTCTTTTGAGTCTCTCCTTCCCCCAATTTACATGATTGTCATGCTGGAATGAAATGAGTCCACTTGCTAATCTCCATTGCTTGAACCTTAGTGCCTCCATGGTTGTGCTAAATCTGTTCTTTGCTCAGGAAAACACAGCTGAAATACTTCGTCCTCCATGAAGCACTTGCCTAATAACACCTGATGAAAGGGATTACTTTCCCATTTGATCTGAAGCACATTGTAATATTACTAAGAAAACACTTACACTAGTACATCCTATTATTTATATAAGTGTATGGATGCCACTGGCTAGCTGTGTGAGCTTGGACAAATCACTTAGCCTCTTTTAGCCTCAGTGTTCTCATTTGAAAAATGGGACAATCATAATATCTACCAACAGGATTGCTGTGAAGATTACATGAAATAATACATGTACGGCAGCCGCTAGCTTAATCGATGCCACTTTCTCACATAATATTGTAAACTTCCTGATGAAAGTTACTGAGCCTGATTCTCCTATGCATCCCACATACCCAGTTCAAATGCCTGGCCTTGGCAGGCACTTATATTTATTGAGTGAATTACACATGATTGGCCAGGCTTCCTCTCCTTTCCCACTCTGCCCTATTGTGAAGCCAGGATGAAGTTACCCTGCAGGGTCAAGCACACAGTTCTTCTACTAATGGCTCACCATTATCCTACAGTTTTAAGTACAACTGCTTGGAAGTTCAAGAATAAATTTGGTTCTAAGTTTTAAAATAACTCAGAAAAGGGAAAGAAACTCATTAAAACACAAATGAATCTCACTATAGTACTATGTTTCAATCCTGAATCATATCAAAATTAATCAAAATGTCTTCTATAATATTCAGCTATCTACATTTTTTCCTACACTGTCACTGTTTTATTTTCAAAGAGTAAATGTTATTCCCTTTGATAAATTGATGAAGACTGCCACCTATTCGCTATTTGACTGAAATGCCATGCATGTGGCATCCTACTCGTACCCACTGAAATCTAGCAAGTTACTTCTGAGAGGCTGCCATTCACCTCAATTGATCCAGTGAGCTTATCTGGGAATGGGATGCGGATAGGGGTCAGAGATCATTTCTTCTGATACACAGAAAAATATAATTCCATTCTTGCTGAGATACACGCAGAAGTGTTTAAAGTAATAAAGTCATGGTCTAGTTACAAGCCCAAATAGTAGAAACACCTCTGTGCTGATTATTCTCTAGCTGAGTTGCCAGATAAAATACAGCATACTGAATGAAATTTGGATATCAGATAAACAATGAAAACTGCTTAGTGTAAGCATGTTCCATGGAATATTTCATACACACTTATACTAAAAATTTATTCTCGTTTATCTGAAATTCAAACTCAACTGCATGCCCTGTATTTGTATTTGCTAAATCTGTCTACTCTACTTCAGTGCTCCCTTCCCTATATACTCTCCATTCTTAGGACATCCAGCTCTATGCCCTGGAGGCTGATCACAGTTGCAAATCTTGGGCTCCCTTTTCCCCTGGCTTGTGTTTTAGTTTGTTCAATGGGAAGTAGTAAAATAGGATCTAAGAGTGGAAGGAAAAAGAAATCAGTCACTTATCCCTTACCCTCATGGTTCTGGCAGTGACTATATTCATCACTGGCCACAAATCCTGCCTGGTAGCCTCTCTTCTGTGGCTCCAAGCTCTCTCAAGATTCCCATAATTCCATTTCCTTCACCTTCAGGCTTAGGGAAGGAAAGGTTTCTCACGGTTACAGATTCCTAGTGCTTTGGCATCCTGTGATGTTTCCTTAACCTTGACCATAAATTTGTAACTAGTCTCTTCAATGATTTTCAACTAAATTCTGATTGTGTCCTTTGTTTCCCAGATGATACAACATTTTAAAAAATTAATTTACTTTTTAAAACTTTTAGGTTCAGGGGTACATGTACAAGTTTGTTACATAGGTAAATTTGTGTCATGGGGTTTGTCGTGCAGATTATTTCATCATGCAGGTAATACGCATAGTGCCCAATAGGCAGTTTTTTTGTTGTTTGTTTTTTTGTTTTTTGTTGTTTGTTTGTTTGTTTGTTTTTTTTTGGCTGTTCTCACCCTCCTTCCACCTTCCACCCACAAGTAGGCTGTAGTATCTATTTTTCCCTTCTTTGTGTCCATGTGTACTCAATGTTTAACTCCTCCTTATGAGTGAGAACTTGTATTTGGTTTTCTGCTTCTGTGTTTGCTTGCTTAGGATAATGGCCTCCAGCTCCATCCATATTGCTACAAAGGACATGATCTAATTCTTTTTATGGCTGTATAGTATTCCATTGAGTATATGTACCACATTATCTTAATGCAGTCTATCATTTGTGGGCATTTAGGTTGATTCCATGTCTTTCCTATTGTGAATAGTGCTGTGATGAACATACACATGCATGTGTCTTTGTGGTAGAACAATTTATATTCCTTTGAGTATATACCTAATAATGAAATTGCTGGTTAGAATGGTAGTTCTATTTCAAGTTCTTTGAGAAATTATCAAACTGCTTTATACAGTGGCTGAACTAATTAACATTCATGCCAGCAGTGTACAAGCATTCCCTTTTCTCCACAACTTTGCCAGCTCTGTTATTTTTTGCCAGCTCAATGGTAGCCATTGTGACTGGTGTGAGGCAGTAAGTGTCTCATTGTTGTTTTGATTTGCATTTCTCTAATGTTTAGTGATGTGGAGCATATTTTCATATGCTTGTTGACCGACTGTATGTCTTCTCTCAAAAAGTGTCTGTTAATGTCCTTTCCCCACTTTGTTATGGTGTTGTTTATTTTTTGCTTGTTCATTCATTTGAATTCCTTATAGATGCTGCCTATTAGACCTTTGTCAGACGGATAGTCTGCAAATATTTTCTCCCATTCTGTAGGTTATCTGTTTACTCTGTTAATAGTTTCTTTTGCTGTGCAGAAGCTCTTTAGTTTAATTAGGTACCATTTGTTAATTTTTGGTTTGGTTGTAACTGCTTTTGGCATCTTTGTCATGAAATCTTTGCCAGGGGCTATGTTCAGAATGGTATTTCATAGGTTTTAGTCAAGGGTTTTTATAGTTTTATGTTTTGCATTCAAGTCCTTATCTTGAGTTGATTTTTGTATATGGTGAAAGGAAAGGGTTCAGTTTCAATTTTCTGCATATGGCTAACCAGTTATCCCAGCACCATATATTAAACATGGAGTCCTTTTCCCATTGCTTGTTTTCTTCAGCTTTGTTGAAGGTCAGATGATTGTAGGTGTGTAGTTTTATTTCTGAGTCCTCCATTCTGTTTCATTGATCTATGTGTCTGTTTTTGTAGCAGTGCCATGCTGTTTTGGATACTGTAGCCTTATAGTATAAGTTTGAAGTCCAATAACGTGAGGTCTCCAGCTTTGATCTTTTTGCTTAGAATTGTGTTGGCTATTTGGGCTCTATTTTTGTTCCATATGAATTGTAGAAAGTTTTTTTCTAATTCTGTGAAAAACTTTGTTGCTAGTTTGATAAGAATAGCATTGATTCTGTAAATTGCTTTGGGCAGAATGTACATTTTAACAGTATTGATTCTTCCTATCCATGAGCATGGAAATTTTTTTTTATTTGTTTGTGTCATCTCTGACTTATTTCAGCAGTGTTTTCTAATTCTGTTTGTAGATATTTTACATGTCTCTGGTTAGTTGTATTCCTAGGTATTTGAATTGTTTGTGGATATTGTGAATGGAATTGCATTTTTGATTTGGCTCTCAGCTTGGACATTGTTGGTGTATAGAAATATTACTAATTTTTGTACATAAACTTTGTTGAAGTTGTTTATCAGATCTAGGAACTTTTGGTCAGAGACCATACCATTCTCCAGGTATGGAATCATATCATCTGCAAACAGAGATAGTTGGACTTTGTCTCTTCCTTTTTGGATGCCTTTTATTTCTTTCTCTTGCCTGATTGCTCTGGCAAGGACTTCCAGTACTATGTTGAATAGGAGTGGTGAGAGTGGGCATCCTTGTCTTTTTCCAGTTCTCAAGGGGAATGCTTCCAGCTTTTGTCCATTCAGTATGATGTTGGCTGTTAATTTGTCAGTGATGGCTCTTACTATTTTGAGGTATATCCTTTCAATGCCTAATTTGTTGAAGTTTGTTAATATGAAAGGCTGTTAAAATTTTTTTCAAAAAGCTTCTACATTTATTGAGATGGTCATGTGGTTTTTGTTTTTTCTTCTGTTTATGTGATGGATCACATATATTGATTTGCATATGTTGAACTAACCTTGCATCCCAGCGATAAAGCCTACTTGATCGTGGTGAATTAGGGTTTCTTTGTTTTTTTTTTGTTTTGTTTTTTGTTTTTGTTTGTTTGTTTGTTAGACGGAGTTTCATTCTTGTCACCCAGGCTGGAGTGCAATGGCATGATCTCGACTCACTGCAACCTCTGCCTCCTGGGTTCAGGAGATATTCCTGCCCCAGCCTACTGAGTAGCTGGGATTACAGGCACCTGCCACCATGCCCAGCGAATTTTGGTGGTTTTAGTAGAGACAGGGTTTCACCATATTGGCCAGACTGGTCTTGAAGTCCTGACCTCAGGTGATCCACCTGTCTCAGCCTCCCAAAGTACTGGGATTACAGGCATGAGCCACTGCGCCTGGCTGGTGGATTAGCTTTTTGTCGTGCTGCTGGATTTCGCTTTTCTAGAATTTCGTGAGGAATTTTGCATCTACATTCATCAAGATATTGGCCTGAAGTTTTAAAATTTTTTGTTGTGTCTCTGCCAGGTTTTGGTATCAGAATGATGCTGGCCTCATAGAATGCGTTAAGGAGGAATGTTTCCTCCTCAATTTTTTCGAATACTTTCAGTAGAAATGGTACCCACTCTTCTTTATGTATGTGTCATTTGGCTGTGAATCCATCTGGTTCAGGAGTTTTTCTGGTTGGTAAGACCTTCATTACTGGATCTATTTTGGAACTCGTTATTGGTCTGTTCAGGATTTCAGTTTCTTCCTGGTTCAATCTTGGGAGTTTGTATGTTTCCAGGAATGTATCCATTTCTTCTAGGTTTTCGAGTTTCTGTGCATAGAGGTGTTTGTAATAGTCTCTGAGAGTTTTTTGTATTACTGTGGAGACCGTGGTAAATCCTCTTTGTCATTTCTGATTGTGTTTATTTGGATCTTCTCTCTCTCTCTCTCTCTTTTTTTTTTTCTTTTGAGACAGAGTCTCGCTCTGTTGCCTAGGATGGAGTGCAATGGCGTGACCTCAGCTCACTATAAACTTCATCTCCTGGGTTCAAGTGATTCTCCTGCCTCAGGCTTCTGAGTAGCTGGGATTACAGGCATGCGCTACCACACCCAGCTAATTTTTGTACTTTTAGTAGAGATGGGGTTTCACCATGTTGGCCAGACTGGTCTCAAACTCCTGACCTCAAGAGATCTACCCACCTCAGCCTCCCAAAGTGTTGGGATTACAGGCGTGAGCCACCATGCCTGGCCTCTTTTTTCTTTATTACTCTAGCTAGTGGTTTATCAATCTTATTTATTCTTTCAGTGAACCAAGTTATGGTTTCATTGATCTTTTGTATGGTTTTTCTCATCTCGGTTTCATTCCATTCAACTCTGATTTTGTTTATTTTTTATCTTCTGCTAGCTTTGGGGTTGGTTTGCTCTTGTTTTTCTAGTTCCTCTATGTGTGATGTTAGATTGTTAACGAGATTTTTTTTTAACTTTTGAGTGGGAGTTTAGCACTATCATCTTTCCTCTTAACACTGCTTTAGCTGTGTCCCAGAGATTCTGGTAAGTTGTCTCTTTGTTTTCATTAGTTTCAAACACTTTCTTGATTGCTGCCTTAATGTCATTGTTTACCCAAAAGTCATTCAGGAGCAAATTGTTTAATTTCTGTGTAAATGTATGGTTTTGGGTGATCTTCTTAGTATTGATTTCTGTTTTTATTGCACTGTGGTCCAAGAGTATGGTTGGTATAATTCTTTTTTTCTTTTCTTTGAATTTGCTGAGAATTGCTTTATGGATGATTGTGTGGTTGATTTTAGAGTATGTTCCATGTGCAGATGGGAAGAATGTATATTCTGTTGTTTTTGAGTGGAGAGTTCTGTAGATGTCTATTAGGTCGATTTGATCGTGTCAAGTTTAGGTCCCAAATATCTTTGTGTGTTTTTTCCCTTGATGATCTTTCTAATGCTTCAGTGGTGTGTTGAAGTCTCTCACTATTATTGTGTGGTTATCTAAATCTCTTCATAGGTCTCTAAGAACTTGTTTTATGAATCTGGTTGCTCCTTTGTTGGGTACATATATATTTAGGGTAGTTAGGTCTTCTCGTTGAACTCTTTGCCATTATGTAATGCCCTTCTTTGTCCTTAATTGTTATTTGTTTAAAGTCTGTTTTTTTTCTGATATAAGAATAGCGAGTTGTGCTATTTTTTGTTTTCTTTTTGCTTGGCAGATTTTTCCCTATCCCTTTGCTTTGGGCAGATGAGTGTCATTGCATGTGATATGGGTATCTTGAAGATAACAAACACTTGGGCCTTGCTTCTTTATCAAACTTACCACTCTGTGCCTTTTAAGTGGGGGCATTTAGCCTGTTTATATTCAAGATTAATATTGATATGTGCAGATTTGATCCTGTCATTGTGCTGTTAGCTTGTTATTACGAAGACTTGATTGTGTCATTGCTTTACAGTGTCAATTGTCTATGCACTTAAATGTGGTTTTTGTGTTAGCCAGTAATAGTCTTTCCTTTCCATAGTTAGCACTCCCTTCAGGAGCTCTTGTAAGGCAGGTCTGGTGATAATGAAATCCCTTTGAATTTGCTTGTCTGAAAAGGATCTTATTCTTGGTTGGAATTTCTCTTAAGAATGCTGAATATAGCCCCCCAATCTCTTCTGGCTTGTAGAGTTTCTGCTGAAAGGACCACTGTTAGCCTGATGGGCTTCCCTTTGTAGGTGGTTTTAACATTTTTTCTTTCATTTCAACCTTGGAGAGTCCGGTGACTATTTAACTCAGGGATTGTCATCTTGTATGGTATCTCACAGGGGTTCTATGCATTTCCTGAATCTGAATGTTGTCCTCTCTAATGAGCTTGGAGAAATGTTTGGGTCAATATCCTCAAATATGTTTTCCACGTTGCTTGCTTTCTCTCCCTGTCTTCAGGGACACCAATGAGTCACAGGTTTCATCTCTTCATATAATTTCACATTTCTTGGAGGTTTTCCATTCATTTTTATTATTTTTTCTTTATTTTTGTCTGACTGCATTGATTTGAAAAACCTATCTTTGAGCTCTGAGATTCTTTCCTCAGCTCGGTCTATTCTGCTATTAATACTTGTGATTGTATTATTAAATTCTTGTAGTGAGTTTTTTTTTTTTTTAACCTCTATCAGATCAATTTGGTTCTTCCTTAAAATGACTATCTCGTCTTTCAGCTCTTGTATTATCTAATTGGATTCCTTAGATTCCTGAATAGGGACTGGGTTTCAACTTTCTCTTGAATCTCAATTATCTTTGTTCCTATACAGATGCTGAATTCTATGTCTGTCATTTCAGCCCTTTCAGCCTGGTTCAGAACCATTGCACGGGGAACTAGCATGGTCATTAGGAGGTAAGAAGACACTCTAGACTTTTGAGTTGCCAGAGTTCTTTCCCTGGATCTTTTTCATCTGTATGGAATGATGTTCCTTTCATCATTGAAGTTGCTGCCCTTTAGATAGAGTATTTTACTTTTATATTATTTGATGCCCTTGAGAGTTTATTGTGGTATAACATGAGTTCAGTTCACTGGCTTTGTTTCTGTAAAATTTCAGGAAGCCAAGCCTGAGTTCATCACTGCTAGAATATGTGTTGTAACCTTAGGGGAGTAGCAATAGGCCCTGGGCTTTGATCTCTGGCCCCTTGAGGTTAGGAACCTGCTGCACTGCAGGGACTGAGGTGTTCCCAATCCACTGGTAGCAATACTCTGATGGTGGTGATGGGGAGGTGCCAGCCAAAGCTCTTTGTAGGGTCAGTGACAGAAGGATCCATGCTCCTACGTGTGTGCCAATAGCAGTAATGGTGCAGCAGGGTGCACATGCATTGGCGGGGACGGGACAGCAGCAGGGGTGAGGCAGCAGCATCCATGCATTCATGTTCACGCCAGTTATGGGACAGATGTGGTTGTGGGTGCCAGTAAAGCAGTGGGGAGGTGCACCATGGATGAGTGTGCACCAGCAAGTGGCAGGGGAAGGCTACAGTTGGGGGAAGATGTGGGTCAGTGGGTGTGCACCAATGGGGGCCATTCTGCTGGAGCTCTCCAACAATTATGTGCAGTCTGCTGCTGAAGCAGTTATAATGATGACCCCTAGGAAGTACTCTGGTTGGGCATCTGAGGCTGCACTACAAGTGGGCATGGCTAGGCTGGGGCTCCAGGAGAGATTGGCAGAGAGGGGTTTGCTCAGAATGGACTGGCTCCATCCCATGGGCAAGACAACCACGTTCTATCTAGGTCTAACAGTCACCAAAGACCAAAGCCACCTAGAGGAGCATGGCAAGCCTTGGGGGAATGGGTGTCCATGACTATGCACCAATGCAACCATTCCCATGCCAAACCCTCTGAGCTCTGCACAGGCTGGAATCCTTTCTCTGTCACCTCTCCAAACAGCTCTCCCTGCCAGCTCATCTGTCCTTAGGGGTTGTGGGGTCTCTTGCAGCTAGGATTCTGGAGGTCTGTGATGAAAGCAGGCTACTCCTCATCTGTTTAACTCACCTTTTCCCTAGAAGCTGGTGGGTCCAGGAATGTGTCCCAGTGCTCAACAACCCTGTGTAGGATTCTCAGCTTCCCATCCATTTAGCCTAGGGTCCACGTCTTCCCTCAGTCCACTCTCAAGGCCTACCCTCAGAAGATCTGCGCAGTGTGTGCCAGTCTTCCAGATGGCCTAGTCTCTCGGTGGGAGATGTTCTTCCTGGCTGTGTCTAGGTGAACATCTTGGCTTGCAATCTAATACAATCTTCAAATGACACAGAATACAAATCTGACAATATGAATGTACCTGTCACGTTGGGTCCACCCATTAAGGAATAGGCCCAAATCAGATTATTATCTAGTTTACATAAAATTTCATCTTGGTAAGGCAAGGAAATGGGTGAAATATAGATTGCCTCCCCAATGGGAGAGGTAGGGTTTTCTTAGCTTGTGTGACACAAATAGCAAAATCTGGTACTCCCCTTCTTCTTTCTGGATTGTTCCAGTATAGCTGTGGATCAGACTTTTCTCTTTGTTGTTACTTACTCCCTTTGATTGAATATTTTCTCCTGCATCCATGGCAGGATCCCCAGCCAGTGTAGAGACTTGGTTGGCATCTTTCTTTTTATTTATTTATTTATTTATTATTATTATACTTTAAGTTCTAGGGTACATGTGCATAACGTGCAGGTTTGTAACATATGTATACTTGTGCCATGTTGGTGTGCTGCACCCATCAACTCGTCAGCACCCATCATTCATCATTTATATCAGGTATAACTCCCCAATGCAATCCCTCCCCCCTCCCCCCTCTCCATGATAGGCCCCGGTGTGTGATGTTCCCCTTCCCAAGTCCAAGTGATGTCATTGTTCAGTTCCCACCAATGAGTGAGAACATGCAGTGTTTGGTTTTCTGTTCTTGTGATAGTTTGCTAAGAATGATGGTTTCCAGCTGCATCCATGTCCCTACAAAGGATGCAAACTCATCCTTTTTTATGGCTGCATAGTATTCCATGGTGTATATGTGCCACATTTTCTTAATCCAGTCTGTCACTGATGGACATGTGGGTTGATTCCAAGTCTTTCCTATTGTGAATAGTGCCGCAATAAACATACGTGTGCATGTGTCTTTATACCAGCATGATTTATAATCCTTTGGGTATATACCCAGTAGTGGGATGGCTGGGTCATATGGTACATCTAGTTCTAGATCCTTGAGGAATTGCCATACTGTTTTCCATAATGGTTGAACTAGTTTACAATCCCACCAACAGTGTAAAAGTGTTCCTATTTCTCCACATCCTCTCCAGCACCTGTTGTTTCCTGACTTTTGAATGACTGCCATTCTAACTGATGTGAGATGGTATCTCATTGTGGTTTTCATTTGCATTTCTCTGATGGCCAGTGATGATGAGCATTTTTTCATGTGTCTGTTGGCTGTATGAATGTCTTCTTTTGAGAAATGTCTGTTCATATCCTTTGCCCACTTTTTGATGGGGTTGTTTTTTTCTTGTAAATTTGTTTGAGTTTTTTGTAGGTTCTGGATATTAGCCCTTTGTCAGATGAGTAGATTGCAAAACTTTTCTCCCATTCTGTAGGTTGCCTGTTCACTCTGATGGTAGTTTCTTTTGCTGTGCAGAAGCTCTTTAGTTTAATGAGATCCCATTTGTCAATTTTGGCTTTTGCTGCCGTTGCTTTTGGTGTTTTAGACATGAAGTCTTTGCCCATGCCTATGTCCTGAATGGTACTACCCAGGTTTTCTTCTAGGGTTTTTATGGTATTAGGTCTAACATTTAAGTCTCTAATCCATCTTGAATTAATCTTCGTATAAGGAGTAAGGAAAGGATCCAGTTTCAGCTTTCTGCTTATGGCTAGCCAATTTTCCCAGCACCATTTATTAAATAGGGAATCCTTTCCCCATTTCTTGTTTCTCTCAGGTTTGTCAAAGATCAGATGGCTGTAGATGTGTGGTATTATTTCTGAGGGCTCTACTCTGTTCCATTGGTCTATAGCTCTGTTTTGGTACCAGTACCATGCTGTTTTGGTTAGTGTAGCCTTGTAGTATAGTTTGAAGTCAGGTAGTGTGACGCCTCCAGCTTTGTTCTTTTGACTTAGGATTGTCTTGGCAATGCAGGCTCTTTTTTTGGTACCATATGAACTCTAAAGCAGTTTTTTCCAATTCTGTGAAGAAAGTCATTGGTAGCTTGATGGGGATGGCATTGAATCTATAAATAACCTTGGGCAGTATGGCCATTTTCACGATATTGATTCTTCCTATCCATGAGCATGGTATGTTCTTCCATTTGTTTGTGTCCTCTTTTATTTCACTGAGCAGTGGTTTGTAGTTCTCCTTGAAGAGGTCCTTTACATCCCTTGTAAGTTCGATTCCTAGGTATTTTATTCTCTTTGAAGAAATTGTGAATGGAAGTTCATTCATGATTTGGCTTTCTGTTTGTCTGTTACTGGTGTACAAGAATGCTTGTGATTTTTGCACATTAATTTTGTATCCTGAGACTTTGCTGACTTCTCCTTATCAGCTTAAGGAGATTTTGGGCTGAGACAATGGGGTTTTCTAAATATACAATCATGTCATCTGCAAACAGGGACAATTTGACTTCTTCTTTCCCTAACTGAATACCCTTTATTTCTTTCTCTTGCCTGATTGCCGTAGCCAGAACTTCCAACACTATGTTGAATAGGAGCGGTGAGAGAGGGCATCCCTGTCTTGTGCCAGTTTTCAAAGGGAATTTTTCCAGTTTTTGCCCATTCAGTATGATATTGGCTGTGGGTTTGTCATAAATAGCTCTTATTAGTTTGAGGTACGTTCCATCAATACCGAATTTATTGAGCGTTTTTAGCATGAAGGGCTGTTGAATTTTGTCAAAAGCCTTTTCTGCATCTATTGAGATAATCATGTGGTTCTTGACTTTGGTTCTGTTTCTATGCTGGATTACGTTTATTGATTTGCGAATGTTGAACCAGCCTTGCATCCCAGGGATGAAGCCCACTTGATCATGGTGGATAAGCTTTTTGATGTGCTGCTGAATCCGGTTTGCCAGTATTTTATTGAGGATTTTTGCATCGATGTTCATCAGGGATATTGGTCTAAAATTCTCTTTTTTTGTTGTGTCTCTGCCAGGCTTTGGTATCAGGATGATGTTGGCCTCATAAAATGAGTTAGGGAGGATTCCCTCTTTTTCTATTGATTGGAATAGTTTCAGAAGGAATGGTACCAGCTCCTCCTTGTACCTCTGGTAGAATTCAGCTGTGAATCCATCTGGTCCTGGACTTTTTTTGGTTGGTAGGCTATTAATTATTGCCTCAATTTCAGAGCCTGCTATTGGTCTATTTAGGGATTCAACTTCTTCCTGGTTTAGTCTTGGAAGAGTGTAAGTGTCCAGGAAATTATCCATTTCTTCTAGATTTTCTAGTTGATTTGCGTAGAGGTGTTTATAGTATTCTCTGATGGTAGTTTGTATTTCTGTTGGGTCGGTGGTGATATCCCCTTTATCATTTTTTATTGTGTCTATTTGATTCTTCTCTCTTTTCTTCTTTATTAGTCTTGCTAGCGGTCTGTCAATTTTGTTGATCTTTTCAAAAAACCAACTCCTGGATTCATTGATTTTTTGGAGGGTTTTTTGTGTCTCTATCTCCTTCAGTTCTGCTCTGATCTTAGTTATTTCTTGCCTTCTGCTAGCTTTTGGATGTGTTTGCTCTTGCTTCTCTAGTTCTTTTAATTGTGATGTTAGAGTGTCAATTTTAGATCTTTCCTGCTTTCTCTTGTGGGCATTTAGTGCTATAAATTTCCCTCTACACACTGCTTTA
Organism: Rhinopithecus roxellana; assembly: GCF_007565055.1. Lineage (NCBI taxonomy): Eukaryota > Metazoa > Chordata > Mammalia > Primates > Cercopithecidae > Rhinopithecus > Rhinopithecus roxellana. The sequence continues at coordinate 111,052,329 of NC_044555.1, read as the reverse complement.
AATGTGTCCCAGAGATTCTGGTATGTTGTATCTTTGTTCTCATTGGTTTCAAAGAACATCTTTATTTCTGCTTTCATTTCAGTATGTACCCAGTAGTCATTCAGGAGCAGGTTATTCAGTTTCCATGTAGTTGAGCGGTTTTGATTGAGTTTCTTAGTCCTGAGTTCTCGTTTGATTGCACTGTGGTCTGAGAGACAGTTGGTTATAATTTCTGTTCTTTTACATTTGCTGAGGAGTGCTTTACTTCCAATTATGTGGTCAATTTTGGAATAAGTGCGATGTGGTGCTGAGAAGAATGTATATTCTGTTGATTTGGGGTGGAGAGTTCTATAGATGTCTATTAGGTCTGCTTGGTGCAGAGATGAGTTCAATTCCTGGATATCCTTGTTAACTTTCTGTCTCGTTGATCTGTCTAATGTTGACAGTGGAGTGTTGAAGTCTCCCATTATTATTGTATGGGAGTCTAAGTCTCTTTGTAAGTTTCTAAGGACTTGCTTTATGAATCTGGGTGCTCCTGTATTGGGTGCATATATATTTAGGATAGTTAGCTCTTCCTGTTGAATTGATCCCTTTACCATTATGTAATGGCCTTTTTTGTCTCTTTTGATCTTTGATGGTTTAAAGTCTGTTTTATCAGAGACTAGGATTGCAACCCCTGCTTTTTTTTGTTCTCCATTTGCTTGGTAGATCTTCCTCCATCCCTTTATTTTGAGCCTATGTACGTCTCTGCATGTGAGATGGGTCTCCTGAATACAGCAGACTGATGGGTCTTGACTCTTTATCCAGTTTGCCAGTCTGTGTCTTTTAATTGGAGCATTTAGTCCATTTACATTTAAGGTTAATATTGTTATGTGTGAACTTGATCCTGCCATTATGATATTAACTGGTTATTTTGCTCGTTAGTTGATGCACTTTCTTCCTAGCCTCGATGGTCTTTACATTTTGGCATGTTTTTGCAATGGCTGCTACCAGTTGTTCCTTTCCATGCTTAGGGCTTCCTTCAGGGTCTCTTGTAAGGCAGGCCTGGTGGTGACAAAATCTCTAAGCATTTGCTTATCTGTAAAGGATTTTATTTCTCCTTCACTTATGAAACTTAGTTTGGCTGGCTATGAAATTCTGGGTTGAAAATTCTTTTCTTTAAGAATGTTGAATATTGGCCCCCACTCTCTTCTGGCTTGTAGAGTTTCTCCCGAGAGATCTGCTGTTAGTCTGATGGGCTTCCCTTTGTGGGTAACCCGACCTTTCTCTCTGGCTGCCCTTAACATTTTTTCCTTCATTTCAACTTTGGTGAATCTGGCAACTTTGTGTCTTGGAGTTGCTCTTCTCGAGGGGTATCTTTGTGGTGTTCTTTGTATTTCCTGAATTTGAATGTTGGCCTGCCCTACTAGGTTGGGGAAGTTTTCCTCAGTGATTTCCTGCAGAGTGTTTTCTAGCTTGGTTCCATTTTCCCCCTCACTTTCAGGCACCCCAATCAGATGTAGATTTGGTCTTTTTACATAATCCCATACTTCTTGCAGGCTTTGTTCATTTCTTTTTCTTCTTTTTTCTTTTGGTTTCTCTTCTCGCTTCATTTCATTCATTTGATCCTCAATCGCTGATACTCTTTCTTCCAGTTGATCGAGTCGGTTACTGAAGCTTGTGCATTTGTCACGCATTTCTCGTGTCATGGTTTTTATCTCTGTCTTTTCGTTTATGACCTTCTCTGCATTAATTATTCTAGCTGTCAATTCTTCCACTTTTTTTTCAAGATTTTTAGTTTCTTTGCGCTGGGTAGGTAATTCTTTCTTTAGCTCTGAGAAGTTTGATGGACTGAAGCCTTCTTCTCTCATCTCGTCAAAGTCATTCTCTGACCAGTTTCGATCCGTTGCTGGCGATGAGCTGCCCTCCTTTGCAGGGGGAGATGCGCTCTTATTTTTTGAATTTCCAGCTTTTCTGCCCTGCTTCTTCCCCATCTTTGTGGTTTTATCTGCCTCTGGTCTTTGATGATGGTGACGTACTGATGGGGTTTTGGTATAGGTGTCCTTCCTGTTTGATAGTTTTCCTTCTAACAGTCAGGACCCTCAGCTGCAGGTCTGTTGGAGATTGCTTGAGGTCCACTCCAGACCCTGTTTGCCTGGGTATCAGCAGCAGAGGTTGCAGAAGATAGAATATTGCTGAACAGCGAGTGTACCTGTCTGATTCTTACTTTGGAAGCTTCCTCTCAGGGGTGTACTCCACTGTGAGGTGTGGGGTGTCAGACTGCCCCTAGTGGGGGATGTCTCCCAGTTAGGCTACCCAGGGGTCAGGGACCTACTTGAGCACGCAGTCTGTCCGTTCTCAGATCTCAACCTCCGTGTGGGGAGATCCACTGCTCTCTTCAAAGCTGTCAGACAGAGTTGTTTTCATCTGCAGAGGTTCCTGCTGCTTTTTTGTTGTTGTTGTTGTTTAGCTGTGCCCTGTCCCCAGAGGTGGAGTCTACAGAGACAGGCAGGTTTCCTTGAGCTGCTGTGAGCTCCACCCAGTTCGAGCTTCCCAGCGGCTTTGTTTACCTACTTAAGCCTCAGCAGTGGCGGGCGCCCCTCCCCCAGCCTCGCTGCTGCCTTGCGGTTAGATCACAGACTGCTGTGCTAGCAATGAGGGAGGCTCTGTGGCCATGGGACCCTCCCGGCCAGGTGTGGGATACAATCTCCTGGTGTGCCCATTTGCTCAAAGCACAGTATTGGGGTGGGAGTCACCCAATTTTCTGGGTGTTGTGTGTCTCAGTTCCCCTGGCTAGGAAAAGGGACTCCCTTCCCCCTTGCGCTTCCCAGGTGAGGCGATGCCTCGCCCTGCTTCAGCTCTCGCTGGTCGGGCTGCAGCAGCTGACCAGCACTGATTGTCCGGCACTCTCTAGTGAGATGACCCCAGTACCTGAGTTGAAAATGCAGAAATCACCGGTGTTCTGTGTCGCTCAAGCTGGGAGTTGGAGACTGGAGCTGTTCCTATTTGGCCATCTTGCTCCGCCCCCCGGCATCTTTCTTATACTGCAGGGACTAAAAGTATTTGAGTGGGACACATGTGACTGATGTCATTCTTTCTGCATCCCACTGTTCCCCTCCAACTTATGTGTTATTTTCTACCCTACTTTTCAGTTCCAACTCTGCTGTGTCCTATAGCTTTATAAAGCCAGAGTGAGTGGTGCTGAGGTCAGGAGTATAAGTACCTGCCTTAGGCACTGTTCCTTATACAACAAAAGTACTAAATATTTTTTTCTTCCTCAGTAAAAGGATGAAAAAAATTTTCACCTTGAATTTATTAAAAAGCTCATCCAAGAAAAGTACTGCCACTGAGCAAGGTTAATGATGACAAGAGCCCCATGATATTCAGTCACTTAATATATCTCATGATGTCCAGGAATATTGGTGGCAGTCAGTGCGTTGGTAGCTGCTGGCTGCTGCATGTGGCACTCTGACAGTGAGATGAGATGTTTACAAGCCTGTCCAGACACTACAAACTCTAGAAGTCTGAAGATCTCTCAGCTCCTCTAGGCATCATCAAGAAGAAGTCTGAGGAGCTCTCTCCTTATCTCAATAGAGGCAAGCCGTTTCTGCAGAAAAGAAAATCTTTCTGTGGAAGACCATGTTCACTAAGGTTCTCTATTAAAGGAATAGAGTTTTCATTCAGTCATCTCAGCACTATCTTAGCCACATCCATGATATATATTCATTCCCTCATTCATTTATTCACTCAGTCATTCATTTATTTAATACACATGCATTGAGTATCTAATATGTGCCAAGTACCATGCTAAGTACTGCAATGCAGAGACAAATTTTGACCTTGTTCCTAAATGACTCATATTTTAGTAAATAGATGGATATGTGCACAAAGACAGGCAAAGGAATGTCTTATGTATGTTGACAGCTGTCCATGCAGGGAATAGCAACACAAAAGAGCCAGCACATTTTAGATGAAATTTTAGAGACAGGACTTTTTGGAAGCAAGTTTTGGAAGTTGAGTAAAAGTTCACATGACAGACTCTGTTGGCAGAGGCAGCAGAGTGAGCAGAGGCAGGAGTCTTAAAGCAGCCAGGTGGGCTGTAGGATCTGTATGTATCACAGTATGTATAGGGAGAGTGTGCATTTAGGAAAGGGTGTGAGCTGGGAAGGTAGGCAAGAGGACCTCATCTGAAAGTCCCTGTGTGTCATACTAAAGAATTTGAACTTGAAAATAATAATTAAAATAATAAAAGAAAACACTTTTATGGTTCTTAATATATAATAGGCACTGTTCTAAGTGCTTTGCATGTAATAACCTCAAAATAACCCTGTGAGATAAATAATATTTTTATTCTCATATTACAGATGAGGAAACTGAAACACAGAAAAGTTAAATGACTTGTGCGAGTTCACACAGCTCTTAAGTGGCACAGCTGGAATTCTAGTCCCTTTGTTCCTGTTGACTGATTGTCAACAGTCCCCTGCTTGCTGACAGTCCTAACAGCTTCCTCCTCTGTTTACAATTTGACACCTGCCACTTTGGACAGGAGAATTTGTATCTGTTTTCTGGTGTGCCTGGCCAAGAGATACTCTTTGCATGTTTTTGCAGTGGTTATTACACCACTGACTTTCCCTGTTCCAGACCCTAATCAGGCACTCGGGCTTTCATCTTGGCCCAAAACCACTGGCTGGTCAACTGGCCTTATCCCTTGTGAGAAAGAAATTTGGACATTTTTCTATGAATGAGATTCCCCAGGAATTCTTGTCATCATAGCAACAAGGATAAATTGGCAGCTGCCTTCTAATCCTTGGCCTGATGAACATGGCAGTGACCAAGAAAAACAGACTCTGAAACTTGTGCTGACCCTCTTTCCTCAATTGAGGGAAGAGAGGTAAAGCTGTTTACCCTGTGCTGGCCGGGGCTGAAGCATTCTCCGCTCTGCCCTCCTACTTTTCTGTAGAAAGGAAAATAGGGGCAGCATAGTTAAACCGACTCTATTATTTTAAACAACCTCAACTCATTATGGATACCTACAAGACATGATTTGGTGTGGAGCAAGGAACTGGAAAGAAAGCAATTTGTGTGTTACCTAGGTCAAAAATTGACACTGTTAATAATAATGATTGCTAACAATTGCTCACCATGTACCAAGCACTATGCTAAGCACTTTACAGATATTATTATTTTTATTTAATCCCTACAAAAATTATGCAAGGTAGATATTATGATTATGTCCAACCTCAGTTTTCTCACTATATATTAATAATAATACAGCTCAGTAATCTGTCAGGAAGCAGAAGGCACAATTGGTACAAGTCAACTGTGAAGAGTAGAAGTGCTACGAAGGCCCATTCTTATGTGGTAGTAATTAGAGTAGGCAAGAAAGAGTTTGGGTAGGCCTATTAAAACAAACGAGGTACACCAAGTGTAACAATAACAATAGCTACTTTCTATATCTGCTGTTACTGGGGGTGGGGGAGGGAAGACCTTCACTGAGGAAAAAAATGTTGAACAAAATTTAGCTTAGACTTTCAAAATAGATATTTTTTTAAATTTTGGATTGATCGATTGAATATCATAAGAACATTTAACATTAGATCTTCTCTCTTAGCAAATTTTTAAAACTTGTACCTAAAAAGTAGTTTGAAAGGTTCTCAATTTCTATTCCCATCTATAGGTGGGAAGAGAAGGAGCTAAACCCTTAGAGAAGCTTTAGGGAAGTTCTTATTTTTTCATACAGGAAATAATAATTACTTGGATTTCTGTAACAATACAAGTCTTCATGTAGTAAGGCCTAATATTTCATGTGTTTCCTTCCTCCATATCTTCAAGCCTCACAGGACACCAGTGTCCTAGCCATGAATTCTACTGCTTTCAACAGTGACCCCCACCCAGTGGCAAAGGCTTACTATCTGGACGATTTTCCTAAAAGTCTCAAACTAATGGATTTCACCTCTCTTCCGCATGGGAAATTATTCAAATAAGTCAATCATATATTCCCAGGGGAGCCAGAAGTCATCCCATAGCTCCTGCTTGTTCATTCTATTCCCAAGTACAACCCGATGGGGCCAAGAATAGCATACACTATCGTCCTTAGGCCTATCTGATTAATAAAGTTCTGCTTGATTTCTTCTTTTTTAACATTTATTTTAGATTCTGGGGTACATGTGAAGGTTTGTTACATAGATTAACTTGTGTCCTGTGGATTTGATGTACAGATTATTTCATCACCCAGGTATTAAGCCCATTACCCAATAGTTATCTTATCTGACCCTCTCCTTTCTCCCTCCCTCCATCCTCAAGTAGATCCCAGTGTTTGTTGTTTCCTTCTTTGTGTTCATAAGTTCTCACCATTAGGTCCAACTTATAAGTGAGAACATGCAGTATTTGGTTTTATGTTCCTGTTTAGTTTGCTAGGGATAAAAGCCTCCAGCTCCATTCATGTTCCTGCAAAAGACATAATCTTGTTCTTTTTTATGGCTGAATAGTATTCCATGGTATATATGTACCACATTTTCTTCATCCAATCTGCCATTGATGGAAATTTAGGTGTATTCCATGTCTTTGCTATTGTGAATAGTGCTGCAATGAACCTTTACATGCATGTGTACTTATGGTAGGATGATTTATATTCTTCTTGGTATTATGTACAGTCATAGGATTGCTGGGTCAAATGATAGTTCTGCTTTTAGCTCTTTGAGGAATTGCCCTACTGCTTTCCACAATGGTTAAATTAATTTACATTCCCACCAACAGTGTATAAGTGCTCTCTTTTCTCCACAACTTTCCAACATGTGTTATTTTTTAACTTTTTAGTAGTAGCCATTTTGAGTGATGTGAGATGGTATCTCATTGTGGTTTTGCTTTGCATTTCTCTTTTGTTTATTGATGTGGAGTATATTTTCATATTCTTTTGGTCACATGTATGTCTTCTTTTGAAAAAGTATCTGTTCATGTCTTTTGCCCACTTTTTAATAAGATTATTTTTTCTTATAAAATTTTTAAGTTCCTTATAGATACTGGATATTAGACCTTTGTTAGATGCATAGTGTGCAAAAATTTTCTCCCATTCTGTAGGTTGTTTGTTGACTCTGTTGATAGTTTATTTTGCTGTGCAGAAGCTCTTAAGTTTAATTAGATCCCACTTGTCAATTTTTGCTTTTGTCATGATTCTTTTCATGTCTTTCCTCATAAAATCTTTGCCTGTTTCTATGTCCAAGATGGTATTACCTAGGTTGTCTTCCAGGAATTTTATTGTTTTGGGTTTTATATTTCAGTCTTTAATCCATCTTGAGTTGATTTTTTTATATGCTGTAAGGAAGGAGTCCAGTATCGATCTTCTGCATATAGTCAGTTATCCCAGCACCATTTATTGAATATGGAGTCTTTTTCCTACTGCTTATTTTTGTCAGCTTTGCTGAAGATCAGATGGTCATAGGTGTGTGGCCTTATTTCTAGGCTCTCTAGTCTGTTCCATTGGTCTATGTGCTTGTTTTTTGCTTGTTTGTTTGTTGCCAGTACCATGCTGTTTTAGTTACTATAACCCTGTAGTATTGTTTGAAGTCAGGTAATGTGATGCCTTCAGTTTTGTTCTTTTGGCTTAGGATTGCCTTGGCTATTTGGGCTCTTTTTTGAATTTTTAAAAGCTTTGAGAAATAGTTCTGCGAAAAAATGTCATTGGTAGTTTCATAGAAATAGCATTGAATCTGTAAATTACTTTGAGCAGTATGGCCATTTTCATGATACTGATTCTCCCAATCCATGAGCATGGAATGTTATTCATTTGCTTGTGTCGTCTGATTTATTTGGGCAGTGCTTGTAGTTCTGCTTGAAGGGGTCCTTCACTTCCCTTGTTAGCTGTCTTCCTAAGTATTTTGTTCTTTTTGTAGCAATTGTGAATGGGAGTTCATTCATGATTTGGCTTTCTGCTTGCCTATTTTTGGTGTATAGGAATGCTTGTGATTTTGCACATTGATTTTGTATCCTGAGATTTTGCTGATGTTGCTTATCAGCTTAAGAAGCTTTTGGGCTGAGATGACAGGGTTTTCTAGATATAGGTTCATGTCATCTGCAAACAAAATTAATTTAACTTCCTCTCTTCATATTTAAATACCCTTTATTTCTTCACCTTGCCCAATTGCCCTGGATAGGATTTCCAATATTGTGTTGAATAGGAATGGTGAGAGTGGGCATCGTTGTCTTGTTCTGATTTTCAAAGGGAATGCTTCCAGCTTTTGCCCATTCAGTATGATATTGGCTGTGGGTTTGTCATATATGGTTCTTATCATTTTGAGGTAGATTTCTTCAATACCTAGTTTATTGAGAGTTTTTAACATAAAGTGATGTTGAATTTCATCAAAGGTCTTTTCTGCATCTATTGAGATATGTCATTTTTGTCTTTGGTTTTGTTTATGTGATAAATCATATTTATCAATTTCTATATGTTGAACCAGCCTTGCATCTCAGGGATAAAGCCTTGGATCAATCAATACTTGATTGCGGTGGATAAGCTTTTGGATGTGCTGCAGGATTCAGTTTGCCAGTATTTTGTTGAGGATTTTTGCATTGATGTTCATCAAAGGTATTGGCCTGAAGTTTTCTTTTCTTTTCTGCTCTTTTCCTTCCTTCCTTCCTTCCTTCCTTCCTTCCTTCCTTCCTTCCTTCCTTCCTTCCTTCCTTCCTCCATTGCTCCTTCCCTCCCTCTCTCTCTCTCTTTCTCTCTTTCTCTCTCTCTCTCTTTCTTTCTTTCTTTCGTTCTTTTTTTTTTTTTTTTTTTTTTTTTTTTTTTTTTTTTTTTTGAGATTTACTCTTGTTGCCCAGGCTGGAGTGCAATGGCACAATCTCAGCTCATCACAACCTCTGCCTCCTGGGTTCAAGCGATTCTCCTGTCTCAGCCTCCCAAGTAGCTGGGATTACAGGCATGCACCACCACGTCCAGCTAATTTTGTATTTTTAGTAGAGATGGGGTTTCTCCATGTTGGTCATGCTGGTCTCGAACTCCTGACCTCAGGTGATCCACCTGCCACGGCCTCCAAAAGTGCTGGGATTACAGGCATGAGCCACCACGCCCAGCAGTTTTTTGTTGTTGTTATTGTTGTATCTCTGCCAGGTTTTGATATTAGCATGATCTTGGCCTCATAGAACAAGTTAGGGAGGTGTCCCTCCTTTTTCATTTTTTGGAATAGTTTCAGTATAAATGGTACACCTTTTCTTTGTACCTCTGGTAGAATTCAGCTGTAAATCCATCTGGTCCTGAGCCTGTTCTGGTTAGTAGGCTATTTATTACTGTCTCAATTTCAGAACTCATTATTGGTCTGTTCAGGGATTCAATTTATTCCTGGTTCAGTCTTGGGAGGGTGTGTGTGTCCAGGAATTTATCAATTTCTTCTAGATTTTCCACTTAATGTGCATTGGGGTGTTTATAGTATTCTTTGATGGTTGTTTGTATTTCTGTGGGGACAGTGGTGATATCCCCCTTATTATTTCTGATTGTGTTTACTTGATTCTTTTCTCTTTTCTTTTTTATTGGTCTAGCCAGCAATCTATCTATTTTATTAATTTTTTCAAAATGACAGCTCCAGGATTCATTGATTTTTTGAAGGGATTTTCGCGTCTCTATCTCCTTCAGTTCTCCTTTGATCTTGGTTATTTCTTGTCTTCTGCTAGCTTTGGGGTTTTCTTGATTCTCTAGTTCTTTTAGTTGTGATGGTAGGTTGCTAACTTGAGATCTTTGTAGCTTTTTGATGTGGGCATTTTAGTGCTATAAATTTCCCTCTTAACACTGCTTTAGCTGCATCCCAGATATTCTGCTACATAATCTCTTTGTTCTCATTGGTTTCAAAAAACTTTTTTATTTCTGTCCTAATTTCATTATTTACCCAGGAGTCATTCAGGAGCAGATTGTTAAATTTCCATGTAGTTGTGTGGTTTTGAGTGAGTTTCTTAATCTTGATTTCTAATTTGATTGCTCTGTGGTCTGAAAAACTGTTTGTTATGATTTCAGTTATTTTGCATTTGTAGAGGAGTGTTTTACTTCCAATTATGTGATCAATTTTAGAGTAAGTGCCATGTGGCAATAAGAAGAATGTATATTCTGTTGTTTTTATGTGGAGAGTTCTGTAGATATCTATCAAGTCCACTTGATCCAGAGCTGAATTCTGGTTCTGAATATCTTTGTTAATTTTCTGTCTCAGTGATATAATATTGTCAGTGGGATGTTAGAGTCTCCCACTATTATTGTGTGTGAGTCTAAGTCTCTTTGTAGGTCTTTCAGAACTTGCTTTATGAATCTGGGTGCTCCTGTATTGGGTGCACAGATTTAGAATTGTTAGCTCTTCTTGTTGAATTGAACCCTTTACCATTATGTAATATCCTTCTTTGTCTTTTTGATCTTTGTTGGTTTAAAGTCTGTTTTGTCAGAAACAAGGATTGTGACCCCTGCTTTTTTTCTGCCTTCCATTTGCTTGGTAAATTTTCCTCCATCCCTTTATTGAGCCTATGTGTGTCTTTGCACATGAGATGGGTCTCTTCAATACAGCACACCAATGGGTCTTGGCTCATTATCCAGCTTACCATTCTGTATATTTTAACTGGGGTATTTAGCCCATTTACATTTAAGGTTAATATTGTTATTTGTAAATTTGATCCTGTCATCATGATGCTGGATGGTTATTTTGTAGATTTGTTGATGTAGTTGCTTCATAGTGTCACTGGTCTCCGTACTTCAGTATGTTTTTGTTGTGGCTGGTAGCAGATTTTCCTTTCCATATTTAGCGCTTCCTTCAGAAGCTCTTGTAAGACAGGCCTGGTAGTGACAGATTCCCTCAGCATTTACTTTTCTGAAAAGGATCTGATTTATCCTTTCCTTATGAAGTTTAGTTTGGCCAGATATGGAATTCTGGGCTGGAAAATCTTTTCTTTAAACTTCCCTGTTGGTACTGATTTTGCTGTATCCCATGGGTTTTGGTATGTTGTGCTTCCATTACCATTTGTTTCAAGAAATTTTTCAATTTTCTTCCTAATTTTTTCATTGACTCACTGGTCATTCAGGAGCATATTGTTTAATTTTCATATGTTTATATAGTTTCCAACATTGCTTTTGTTACTGATTTCTAGGTTTATTTCATTGTGATCAAAGGAGATAGTTGATATTATTTCCATTTTTTGAATGTTTTATTAGTTGTTTTGTGACCTAACATATAGTCTATCCTTGTGAATGATTCATGTGCTGTGATGAAGAATATGTCTTTTGCAGCCATTGGATGAGATCTGTCCAATGCTGAAAATGGGTTGCTAAAGTCTCCAGCTATTATTTTATTGGAGCTTATCTCCCTGTTTCACTCTAATAACATTTGCTTTATATATCTGGATTCTCCAGTATTGGGTGCATTTATATTTACGATTGTTATATCCACTTGCGGAATGCCCCCTTTATCATTATATAATGATCTTCTTTGTCTCTTCTTAGAGTTTCTGTTTTAAAATCTATTTTGTCTGATATAAGCCCAGCCACTCCTGCCCTTTTTGATTTCCATTGGCTTGAAGTATCTTTTTCTATGCCTTTATATTCAGTTTATGTACATTTTTACAGGTGATGTGTGTTTCTTGCAGTTAACAGATTATTGGGTCTTGTTTTTTAAAATCCATTCAGCCACTCTATGACTTTTGATTGGAGAGTTTAGCCCATTTACATTCAATGTTTTTATTGATAAGTAAAGATTGCACCCCTGCCATTTTATTATTTGTTTTCTGGTTGTTTTGTGGTCTTCTCTTCATTCTTTCCTTACTTCCTGTCTTTCTTTTAGCAAAGGTGATTTTTTTCAGGTGGTATGATTTAATGTCTTGCTTTTTATTTTATTCTGTATCTGTTGTGTGATTTTTGGTTTGAGGTTTCCATGAGGCCTGCACATGCTATCTTATAACATATCATTTTAAGCTGAAAAAAAGTAAGATTGTTTGCATAAACAAAAAGCAACCAAGCAAAAACAAAGCCAATAAAAACTCTATACCTTAATTTCATCTCCTCACTTTTTATCTTTTTCTTCCAATTATATCTTACTGTACTGTTACAGAAATTCTTTCTAGTTATTTTTTTGTTGTTGTTGTTCATCATTTAGTCTTTCTACTTAAGAGCAGTTTACACAACACAGTTACAATGTTATAATATTCTGTGTTTTTCTGTGTACTTACTACTATTAGTGAGTTTTGTACCTTCAGACAATTACTTTTTGCTCATTAACGTCCTTTTTTTCTGAAGAACTCTCTTTAGCACTTCTTGAAAGACAGGGTCTGGTGTTTATGAAATTCCTCAGCTTTTGTTTGTCTCAGAAAATCTTTACTTCTCCTTTAGCATTGAAGGATATTTTCACCAGATATACTTTTCTAGGGTAGAAGGTTTTTTTCTTCAAAACTCTAAATATGTCTTGCTACTCTCTCCTGACCTGTAAGGTTGCCACCTAAAAAGTCTGCTGCCAACTGTATTGGAACTTCCTTATATGTTATTTGTTTCTTTTCTCTTGTTGCTTTTAGGATACTTTCTTTATACTTGACCTTTGGGAGTTTGATTATCAAATGCCTTGAAGTAGTCTTCTTTCTTGAAGTAGTCTTTCTTGAAGTAGTCTACTTCTTTCTTGAAGTTGTCTTCTTTCTCGAGGTTTGGAAAGTACTCTGTTATTATCCCTTTTAATAAACTTTCTACTCCTATCTCTTTCTCTACCTCTTCTTTAAGGCCAATAACTCTTAGATTTGCCCTTTGGAGGCTATTTTAGCATGCGTGCTTCATTTTTTTTTTTTTTTTAATCTCTTCTGACTGCGTATTTTCAAATAGCGTCTCTTCAAGAACACTAATTCTTTTGCTTGATCAATTCTACTATTGAAAAGACAGATGCATTATTCAGTGTGTCAGTTGACTTCTCAACTCCAGAATTTCTGCTTCATTTTTCTTAATTATTTTGATCTCTTTGTTGAATCTATCGGATAGAATTCTGGATTACTTCTCTAACAATTTTGAATTTCTTTTTAATTTCCTCAGCACAGCTATTTTGAATTCTCTGTCTGAGAAAAAACACATATCTCTGTTTCTCCAGGATTGGCCTCTGATGCCTTATGTAGTTCATTTGGTGAGTCCATGTTTTCCTGGATGGTATTGAAGCTTGTGGATATTTGTCTGTGTTTAGGCATCGAAGAGTTAGGTATTTATTGTAGTCATTGCAGTCTGGGCTTGTTTGTACTTATCACTCTTGGGAAGGCTTTCCAAGTATTGTAAAGAACTTTGGTAGTATGATACAACCTCTATCTGCATTAGAGGGCCCCTCAAGTCCATTAACACAATGGTTCTTGCAAATTTATAGGGGTACCATCTTGGTTGTCTTGAATAAGATCCAGATGAATTCTCTGGATTACCAGGAAGAGATTCCTGTTCTCTTTTCCTACTTTCTCTCAAACTAACCAAGTCTCTCTCTCTTGCTCGCTTGCTCACTCTCGCTCGCTCTCTCATGAGCCATCTGAAACTGGAAGTGGAGTGACACAAGCACCCCTGTGGTTACCACCACTGCAACTTCACTGGCTTAAATATGAAGCCAGCACAGCACTGGTTCTCACCCAAGGGTCACTCTAACCACTACCTGGCTATCACCTATGTTTGCTCAAGGCCCTGGAGCTCTACAATCAGCAGATCACCAAGTCACCCTGGTTTGTGTCAGTCCCTTCTGTGTGACAAGTTGCCCTAAGCCATGGACAGGTCCAGAGGTACCATCTGGAAGCCAGGGACTCAGTCAAAAACCTTAGAAGTCTACCTGTTGTTCTACTGTACTGTGACTGAGCTGACAAACCACAAGATGCAGTCCTTCCCACTCTTCCCTCTTCTTTCCATAGATGAAGGAGCTTCAGCTCATGGCCACTACCACCACAGTCCCACAGGGAGTACTGCCAGGCTATGACTGATGTTTCCTTAATTCTCAAGGGCTCTTCAGTCATGTTGTGGTAAATGCTGCCTGGCCTGAGACTCACCCTTTAGGGAAGTGGGCTTCCCTCTGGCCCAGGGAAAGTCCAGAAATGCCATCCAAGTGCCAAGGCCTAGAATCAGGGACCCCAAGAGCCCACTAGTTGCTCTACCTGACCCCATGGGCATGCTGGTACCTAAGGTTCAAGACAAAGTACCCTTTGCTTTTTCCTCTACTTTTCTCAACCAGAAGGAGTCTCTCCTCATAGCCACCACAACTTGGAATGTGCTGAGTGTCACGTGAAGCCAGCTAGCCTCACCCAAGACCTACGGCATACTACCTGGGTATCGCTACTGGTTATTCAGGGGCCGTTGGCTCCATAGTCATCAGGTGATAGATCCTGCTTGTATGGGGTCCTTGCCTTCATGGCAGTCAGTTTCCTTCTTGCCCAGGGTGTTACTATAAATGTCATCCAGGAGCTAGGTACTGGAAAGGAGGCCTCATGACTCTGACTGTTAGGTTATCCTGCTGTGGCTCAGCTTGTATCCAAGATGCAAGACAAAGTCCTCTTTACTCTTCCCTCTCCTCTCCTCAAAAAGAATGTAGGTGTCTCTTTTAGAGTTGTGAGCTGTGCAGGCTGGGGTTGGGGTGGGGGGTGGCACAAGCATTCCTCCCTTAGCATCCCTGGCTGGTGTCTCAGTAGGTCACATGTCCTCCAAGACCACTAGCTCTGAGCCCAGTTTAACACTAGGACTCACCTAATATTTACCATCCTTGTGGCCCAGACAACCTTTCAAGTTTAGTTTGGGCACCAAAGCACTTAGCCCGTAGCACTGAGGCTTACTGGAACTCAAATTCTGACCACTGGGAAGGGTGATTCCTCTCTGGCTAGGGCTGATTTAAATACTCCCTCCATGGTCAGGCATTAGCTGAGTTCAGCCTGGTTTTGCTTTCTGCTGTAACAGGGCAGCACTGAGTTCAATGTAATGTCTCACAATTCCTATGTTCTCCCTCTCCCAAGTGCACAAATACTCTCTCCTCAGCTTACAGCTTCTGCCAGGGGATAAGGGAGAGGTGGTGTTGGCTATTCAAGACTGTCTTTTCTAGCCTCTTTCAATGCCCCTTTCAGTAACATGACATTAAAACAAGGTACTGTGAGTACTCATCTGACTTTTGGTTCTTATGAAGGTGCTTAATTTTGTATGTAGATAGTTGTTAAATTTCTATAAGAGTTGGAATTTCAGGCGAAGATTGAGGACAATATGGACTTTCAAAAATATGGACACTTGATTTTTAACAATATTTAAATAGTGAAAAATCAAAAGATTTAAGAATTTTTAAACTGTCTAATATTGTTACTTGAATTCTACATTGAATTAGGGTTTCTTCATTACGCAAATGTGAAATGGAAAGTTTTTCCCCAAATCTTAATTTTTAATCTGTTATAAAATCTGGATATTACAGAGAAATGTTATTTTGATTTTATATATATATACTGTATGTATGTATATATATTTATATGTACTGTGTGTATATATATATTTTTATATATATACACACATATGCATACAGTAGTCTGGAGAAAGTCTACTATTTTAATCTAATAGGTTTTCCTTTGTAATCACATAGTTGTACTTTTGTTTGTCCACTAGTGGACACTGTTGAGCTTCCAAACTTAAAGCTATTCTGATGGGATGGTGAGGAGGCAAAAGAGGAGACATGAATGGAAATATAAAACCAAAATTAAGACAGCGACAATCTTTGTACAATCCTATTTGTTCACTATATAACAAGCTAATAAATGTTTATGTCAATCATATTTAGAATAACAAAGTTAGAAACAGCTAGACTTACATTGCTTAGGAAGAATATTTTTACAGCAGGGAAGCACTGCTTAATGGCTAATGGCATAACTAAACTACAAAACACTATTCTATTCCACAGGGAAATCAATGCTTTCATTTCAAGAAAAAAAAATTTTCTATTTTTCCAATTTCCTTTTCTTCAGACCTCTTTGAGAATATTGTTAACCTTTTCATCAAGATTCAACCAAAATACTGAAAAGTAGACAATAAAAAGCTATCATTTAAAGGTGAGCTTGTGATGAGAATTCGGGTCGGAAGACAATGAATAAATTTTACTAATGTATAATTTATTTCATTTTAATGAATAAAATTCTGAACTCATCAGATAGATTATAAGAATTTTTATAAAGAGAATCCAACATTATTTAATTATCTGAGCTATTGTGATGGTGTGCTAGCAATCATTTCATAACTTTGGAGGTAGCGGGATTTTTTTGTTTTGTTTTGTTTTGTTTTGTTTTTTTGTTTTTTTTTTTTGTTTTTTTGTTTTTTTGTTTTTTTGTTTTTTTTTTTTTTTTGAGACAGAGTCTTGCTCTATTGCCCGGGCTAGAGTGCAGTGGCCTGATCTCAGCTCACTGCAAGCTCCGCCTCCCGGGTTTACGCCATTCTCCTGCCTCAGCCTCCGGAGTAGCTGGGACTACAGGCGCCCGCCACCTCGCCCGGCTAGTTTTTTTGTATTTTTAGTAGAGACGGGGTTTCACCGTGTTAGCCAGGATGGTCTCGATCTCCTGACCTCGTGATCCACCCGTCTCGGCCTCCCAAAGTGCTGGGATTACAGGCTTGAGCCACCGCGCCCGGCCTTGTTTTGTTTTTTTAATAGAGGTACTATAAGAAGTACTGGAATGAAATCCAGAAATAAATTCCAATTCTGATTACTTGCTGCCTGACTTTGAGTAGGTTGCTAGACTTCTCTGATCCTCCATTTTCTCATCTATAAGAGTGGAAATCAATAATACTTTCCTAGTAAGTTTATTACAAGAAATAAATGAGATACTGTAGACAAGAGGCCTAGTATAGTGCCTGGTACAAAGAAGCTGTCAGTAAATCTAGTTTTATATCCATCTCCTAAAAGAAGCCACAAACAGAGGGTTCTGCCAGAGTCTTACGCTTTCAAATGAGCATGGGCAGCAGCAATCAATGATTAATTAATGATGCCTCTTTCTCTTTCTAGCACATAAGTTCCACGAAGAAAATGTTGAGCGTGTGTTTTTTGCTCATCATTAGATTCTCAGCCCCTAACAAAGTACATGGTATATGTTAGGGGAAGAATAACTCTCATATGTTCTGAGTTGAAAGACACCCTTGTAAGAAGACATAGATTAACAGGAGAAAAAGAAACATAGGTTTATTTACATGTATATTTCATATATACATGTGAGACACCCAGGGAATGAGTAATTCTCAAAGATGTGGTTTTGAAATTCAGCTTATATTCTATTGTATTAGTCTGTTCTCACAATGCTATAAGGACATACCTGAGACTGGGTAATTTATAAAGAAAAAGGAGATTAATGGACTCACAGTTCCACATGGCTAGGGAGGCCTGACAAGCATGGCAGAAGGTGAAAGAGGAGCAAAGGCATGTCTCACATGGTAACAGGCAAGAGAACCTGTGCAGGGAAACTGCCCTTTATAACCATCAGATCTCGTGAGACTCACTCACTATCACGAGAACAGCATGGAGATAATCGACCCCCTGATTCAATTACCTCCCACCGGGTCCCTGGCATGACATATTGGGATTATGGGAACTATAAATCAAACTGAGATTTGGCTGGGGACACAGCCAAACCATATTAATCGTTTTCAACAAAGAACAGTAAATGTTTTTGCAACTTTTGTTTTAGATTCAGGGGGTGCTTGTGCAGGTTTGTTGCACAGATATATTACGTGATGCTGAGGTTTGGGGTATGACTGAACCTGTCACCCAGGCACTGAGCATAGTACCTGGTAGGTAGTTTTTCAACTCTTGCCCCACTCCCTGCATCCCACATGTAGTAGTCCTCAGTATCTATCATTCCTATCTTTATGTCTACATATACCCAATATTCAGCTCCCACTTATAAGTAAGAAAATATGGTATTTGGGTTTCTGTTTTTGTGTCAGTTCACTTACAACAATGGCCTCCAGCTGCATCCATGTTGATGCAAAGGATATAATGCCATTCTCTTTTTTGCCTGCATAGTATTCCATAATATATATGTACCACATTTTCTTTATCTAATTCATCATTGATGGGAACCTAGATTGATTCCATGTCTCTGCCATTTTGAATAGTACTGCTGTGAATATATTGGTGCATATGTCTTTTTGGTAGAACAATTTGTTTTCCTTTCGGTATATACCCACTAATGAAATTGCTAGGTCAAATGTTATTTCTATTTTTAGTTGTTTGAGAAATCTCCAAAGTACTTTCCACAGTGGCTGAATGAATTTACATTCCCACCAACAGTGTATAAGCATTCCCTTTTCTCTGCAGCCCCACCAACATCTATTACTTCTTTACTTTTCATTAACAGCCATTCTGACTGGTATGTAATGGTATCTCATTGTGGCTTTTATTTGCATTTCTCTGATGATTCATCATGATGAGCATTTTTTGATGTTTATTGGCTGCTCATATGTCTTCTTTTGAGAAGTTTCCATGTCCTTTGCCCATTTTTTCATGGAGTTATTTGATTTTTGCTTATTGATTGGTTTAATTTTCTTATAGGTTCTGGATATTAGACCTTTGTCAGATGCACAGTTTGTAAATATTTCCTGCCATTCTGTAGGTTGTTTACTCCGTTGGGAATTTCTTTTGCTGTGCAGAAGCTCTTTAGTTTAATTAGGTCCAACTTGTCAATTTTTGTTTTTGTTGCAATTAATTTTGATATATATTATATATAATTATATTATATTACAAAATAAATTCTTTGCCAAACCCAATGCCAAGAAGTGTATTTCTTAAGTTTTCTTCTAGGATTTTTGTAGTTTGGGGTCTTTGATCTACATTGAGTTAATATTTGCATATGGTGAAAGGTAGGAGTCCAGTTTTATTCTTCTGCATATGGCTAGCCAGTTTATCCCAGCACCATTTATTGAATAGGGTGTCCTTTCCCCATTGCTTATTTTTGTCGACTTTGTCAAAGATCAAATGGTTGTAGTTGTGCAGCTTTATTTCTGGGTTCTCTATTCTGTTCCATTGGTCTATGTGTCTGTTTTTGTGCTAGTACCATGTTGTTTTGGTTAACTTTGCCTTCTAGTATACTTTGAAGTCAGTGTCTCCAGCTTTATTTATTTATTTTTTTTCCTTAGGATTGCCCTGGCTATGCTGGCTCTTTTTTGGTTCCATATAATTTTATAATAGCTTTTTCTAATTCTATCAAAAATGACCTTGGTAGTTTGATAGAAATAGCACTGAATCTGTAGATTGCTTTGGGCAGTATGGACATTTTAATAATATTGATTCTTCTAATCGATAAGCATAGAATGTTTTTTCAGTTTTTGTGTCATCTATGATTTCTTTCAGCAGTGTTTTGTGGTTCTCCTTGTAAAGATCTTTTACCTCCTTGGTTAGAGGTATTCCTAGGTATTTTATTACCCATTTTTAGTGTATAAAAATTTTCATGATTTTTGTACATTGATTATGTATCCTGAAACTTTTCTGAAGTTGTTTACCAGTTCTCAGAGCCTTTTGTCAGAGTCTTCTACGTATAGAATCTTACCATCAGTGAGTCTGACTTCTTTTCTTATTTGGATGCCTTGTATTTTCCTCTCTTGCCTGATCATTCTGGCTAGGCCTTCCAGTACTATGTTGAATAGGAGCGGTGAGAATGGGCATCCTTATCTTGTTCCAGCTTTCAAGAGGAATGCTTCCAACTTTTATTCACTCAGTATGATGTTGGCTGTGGATTTGTTATAGATGGCTCTTACTATTTTGAGGTTTTCCTTCAGTAGCTAATTTATTGAGCATTTTCAATAAAGAAGGGATCTTGGATTTTATTGAAAGCTTTTTCTGTGTTTATTCATATAGTCATATGTTTTTTGTTTATGTGATGAATCACATTTTTTGATTTGTGTATGTAGAACTGACTTTACATCCCCAGAATAAAGCCTACTAGATTTTGGTAAATTAATTTTTAATGTGTTGATGATTTGGTTTACTAATATTTTGTTGAAATTTTTGTGTCTCTGTTCATCAGGGATATTGTCCTGTAATTTCATTTTTCTGTTGTGTCTTTGCCAGATTTTGATATCAGAGTGATGTTGCTACATAGAAAGAGTTAAGCGGAGCCCCTCCTCTTCGATTTTTTGATTTTTTGGAATATTTCCAGTGGGGTTGCTACCAGCTCTTCTTTTTACATCTGGCAAAATTCGCTTTTGAATCCATCTGGTCCAGGGTTTTGTTTTGTTTTGTTTTGTTTGTCAGTAGGGGTTTTATTACTGATTCAATTTTGGAACTCATTACTGGTGGCCTGTTCACGGTTTCAATTTCTTCTTGATTCAGTCTTGGGAGGCTGTGCATTTCCAGTAATTTATCCATTCTCTCTAAATTTTCTAGTTTGTGTGTATAGAGGTGTTCATAATAGTCTCTGAGGATCTTTTGTATTTTGTGGAATTGCTTATAATGACACTTTTGTCATTTCTGATTTTTTATTCGGATCTTCTCTCTTATTTTTTGTTAATCTAGCTAGCTATTTATTATTCTTGTTCATCCTTTCAAATAACCAACTTTTGGTTTTGTTCATCCTTTTTATGGATTTTTGTGTCTCAGTTTCATTCAGTTCTGCTCTGATTTTACTTACTTGTTTTCTTCTGATAGCTTTGAGGTTATTTTGTTCTTGTTTTTCTAGTTCCTCTAGGTGCAATGTTAGATGGTTAATTTGAGATCTTTCTAACTTCTTGATGTAGGCATTTAGCAATATAATTTTTCCTCTTAACACTACTTTAACTGCACCCCAGAGATTTTGGTATGTTGTGTCTCTGTTTTAATTTGTTTCAGATAATTTTTAAATTTCACCCTTAATGTTATTGTTTACCCCAATTTATTACAGGAGGAAGCTGTTTAATTTTCATGTCATTGTGTGATTTTGAGAGATCTTCTTGGTATTGATTTCTATTTTTATTCCACTGTGGTCTGAGATTATGCTTGGTATAATTTTGAATTTTTTAATTTATTGATACATGCTTTGTGGACAAGAACGTGGTCAGTCTTAGAGGATTTTCTGTGTGCAAGTTAGAGGAATGCGTATTCTGTGGATGTTGAGTGGAGTATTCTATTAGGTTCAATTGTTCAAGTGTCAAATTTAAGTCCAGAATTACTTTGTTAGTTTTCTGCCTTGATAATCTGCCTAACCCTGTCACTGGGGTGTTGAAGTCCCCCACTATTATTGAGTGGCTGTCTAAGTCTTTTCACAGGTCTAGAATTATTTGTTTTATGAGTCTGCATGCTCCAATATTGGGTGCATATATATTTAGGAGAGTTAACTCTTCTTGTTGAATTCAAGCCTTTATCATTGTATAATGCCTTTCTTTGTCCGTTTTTGACTGTTACTGGTTTAAAGTCTGTTTTATCTGATATAAAAATAGAAATCTCTGCTCTTTCTTTTGTTTTCCATTAGCATGCTAGATTTTTCCATCCCTTTACTTTGAGCCCATGAATGTCGTTACATGTGAAATTGGTCTCTTGAAAACAGGAGACATTTGGGTCTTGTGTTTTTTTTTTGTTTTTTTTTTTCAATTTGCCACTCTGCCTTTTCAGTGGGGTGTTTAGACCATTTACATCCAAGGTAAATATTGATATGTGAGCTTTTAATACTGTCATGATGTTGTTAGCTGGTTCCTTTGTAGTCTTGATTGTTTAGTTGCTTTATAGGATCTGTGGGCTAGGTACTTAAGTGTGTTTCTGTTGAAGCAGGTATCATTCTTTCATTTCCCTGTGTAAAACTCCCTTAAAGGTTTCTTGTGAGGCTGGTCTAGGGTAATGATTTCCCTTAGTGTTTGCTATTCTGAAAAATATTTTATTTCTCCTTTGCTTATGAAGCTTATTTTGGTGGGATATAAAATTGTTGGTTGGAATTTCTTTTCTTTAAGGATGTTAAAAAGAGGCCCCCATCTCTCCTGGCTTGTAAGATTTCTGCTAAGAAGTCCACTGTTAGTCTGATGGACTGCCCTTTGTGAGTGACCTGACCCTTTTCTGTAGCTGTCTCTTTTATTTTTCTTTCACATTGACCTCAGAATGTCTGATTACTATGTGGTTTAGGGATGGTTGTCTGGTATAGTATCTCACAGGGGTTCTCTGAATTTCTTGAATTTGTATGTCAACCTCTACCTATATTGGGAAAATCAATGTGGACTATATCCTCAAATATGCTTTCCAAGTTGCTTGCTCTCTCTCTTTCTCTCTCAGGAATATCAGTAAGTCACAGGTTTTATCTCTTTACATAAACCCATATTTCTCAGAAGTTTTGTTTATTTTTATAAATTATTTTTCTTTATGTTTGTCTGACTGGGTTGATTCAGACTGATCTTAAAGCTCTGAAATTCTTTCCTCAGCTTGTTCTCGCCTATTGTTAAGTCTTCCAACTGTATTTGAAAATTCCCTGCAGTGAATTTTTCTATTCCAGAAGTTCAGTTTGTTTTTTCTTTAATTTATTTTATTTATTTTGAGACAGAGTCTTGCTCTGTCACCCAGGCTGGAGTGCAGTGATGCAATCTCGGCTCACTGCAACCTCCACCTTCTGGGTTCAAGCAATTCTCATGGCTCAGCCTCCCCAGTAGCTGGGATTACAGGCACGCGCCATCACGCCTGGCTAATTTTTGTATTTTTTAGTTGAGACGGGGTTTCCCCATGTTGGCCAGGCTGATCTTGAACTCCTGACCTCATGATCTGCTCGCCTCGGCCTCCCAAAGTGCTGGGATTATAGGCATGAAACACTGCGCCTGGCCTGTTTTTTTCTTGAAATGGCTATATCATCTTCCAACTGCTGGATCATTTTACTGGCTTCCTTGTATTGAACTTCAACTTTCTCTTGAATCTTGTTCAGTTTCCTTGCCATCCAGATTCTGAATTCTATGTCTTTTCAAACATTTCAATCTGTTTAGGATCCATTGCTAGGAGCTAGTTAAATCCTTTGGAGATAAAGAAACACTGACTTTTTGAATTTTAGAGTTCTTGTGTTACCAGAAAGTGGTCCCAATTCAGACCCCAAGAGAGGGTTTTTGGATCTTGCACAAGAAAGAACTCAGGTTGAGTCCATACAGTAAAGTGAAAGCAAGTCAATTAGAGAAGAAACAAAAGAATGACTACTCCATAGGCAGATCAACCCCGAGGGCTGCTGGTTGCCCATTTTTGTGGCTATCTCTTCATTATATGCTAAAAAAGGGGGGGGTGGATTATTCATGCCTCCTCTTTTTAGATCATACAGGGTAACTTCCTGATGTTGCCATGGCCTTTGTATACTGTCATGGCACTGGTGGAGGTGTAGCAGTGAGGATGACCAGAGGTCACTCTCATCGCCATCTTGGTTTTGGTGGGTTTTAGCCAGCTTCTTTACTGCAACCTATTTTATCAGCAACGTCTTTATGACCTGTATCTTGTGTGGGCCTCCTATCTCGTCCCGTGACTTAAAATGCCTAACCATCCAAGAATGTAACCCAAAAGGCCTTAGCCTTATTTTACCCAGCCCTTATTCAAGATGGAGTTGCTCTGGTTCAAATGCCTCTGGCACTTGCACTGGTTCCTTGTCTTCTGAAAGGGCTAGAGTTTCTTTATCTTTCTGAAGTTGCTTTCATTTGGATGAAGAGTTTTGCCTTTACATTCTTTTTTTTCCTTGAGGATTTCACTGTAGTGTATGTTGTCTATAGTCATTTGTCTTTGTTTCTGGGTGTTTTCAGAGGACCAAGGCTCTGTACAGGTTTCTTAGTTTCCTGCATTGGGTTTCACAGGCAATGTATACTGAATTAATTTGTTGGTAGTGTAATTTGGGCTGTAATCCAGTAGATGGCACTTAAGAGTAAGTGCCTTCAGATAGGCTACTACTCAGCTGTTGTCTCGCTCTGTCGCCCAGGCTGGAGTGCAGTGGCCGGATCTCAGCTCACTGCAAGCTCCACCTCCCGGGTTTACGCCATTCTCCTGCCTCAGCCTCCCGAGTAGCTGGGACTACAGGCGCCCGTCACCTCGCCCGGCTAGTTTTTTGTATTTTTTAGTAGAGACGGGGTTTCACCGTGTTAGCCAGGATGGTCTCGATCTCCTGACCTCGTGATCCGCCCGTCTCGGCCTCCCAAAGTGCTGGGATTACAGGCTTGAGCCACCGCGCCCGGCCTGCATCTCTTTTTTATTTCAGTGTGTCCGCAGCAGTAGTCTGGAGAGGGGGAGACTTGGGGAAAGGTGGCAAGAGATAAACTCTCACCAAGTCTGTTCCTGGGCATTAGGGGACACCCTACAATCACTGGTATTGTGCTCACATTTCCTTAGCCCCAAGGGGGACCCTGGTAGGTTGCACTATCCCCCCTTTAGGGGCAACCCAAGATGAAGGTTAGGTTACCAGGATACCTTCAACTCCCCAGGTACCCACTGATCCTCTGAGCTTGGCAGAGTCAAAGTGGGTTGTGTGGTATGTCTGTAGATGGTCTGGTGATGCAGAGGGTCAAGAGCAGAGGATCCCCAGGCAGACCACTGGTATCCATGGCCTGTTTTTGTTGTTGTTGTTGTTGTTTCCCCAGAAGATGACTGTGTAGACCACACAGCTTGCACTCACCCAACTGGATCTTCCTCTGGTGTCTGCTCCAGAAGCAGGCCCAACCAGCTAGGTTTTTTCCCTAGCCTTCCATGCCCAGATTGCTGGGCTTTTTCATCTGTCCCAGGCCATGGGCTTTCTAAAGCAGAAGCTGTGCCTGGCCAATAGGCTACACCCTTCCTGGACCTGTGTTGTGAAGGGAGGGATGCCCAGCACCCACATCGGCACACGAAATCACAGCGCACTCTTCTCAGTGTTCTGAGAGTGGGGACTCCTCCTGTGCTTGAACTCTCGCCACAATCTCAGCTCGATATTCATGAGTTTTGGGCTCTAACACTAGGAGATTAGAAATGGGCCTGTAGCTTTGTTCTCTGTCCCCACAGTTTTGAGCACCGGCTCTGCTGGGGGACAGGCAAAGTGCTTCCAGGCTGCTGGCCTCAGATGGTGCAGTGGAGGCTGTACTGTGTTCACTCTCTCAGAAGCAGCCAGGTACGGGCCTTGGGAGAGGCCAGCAGACAAGGGAGCATGCAGATCAGCTGTGCCTCAGTCCCACAGAAAAGGCAGTTCTACTGTCTCCTGGCCCAGCACTCAGCATGGGCTAGAGTCACTCAGAAAAAAAATGGAGAGCCTTGGGGGATGGATGCCTACTGTCATGTTTTGTTGCACCCGCCCCATGAGCAACCCACTCTGGGTTCCACAAAGGTTTGAGTGCTGCCTCTGTCTACTCTCCAGGTGGCTCCCCCTGCCAATTCAAATGTCAATGAGGGTCATAGGATCTCTTGTTGCTGGGATCCCAGAGGTCTGCAGCAGGAGTGTGATGCCCCAGAATTCCTTTACTCTTCCTTTTCTTAGGACCCATTCATGCTAGTCCTGGCACTTGACAACTCCATGCATGCTTTCCAGCTTCCTCCCTCTTCAACCTCACTGTCTGCATTGACTGTTTATTGGATTTCAGTGTTTTCTCTCAAAATATCTGTTTGAAGTGTCATGGTTTACTCAATATTTTGGTTTTTCTCAGTGGGAGAGGCATTTCCTGGCTGTGTCCATTTGGCCATCTTGCCCCTGCCCCCAGGAACAGCACATTTTTAGAAAAGTAACAAGACAAAGGTAAAAGACTGAGTCTCCACAGGTGGCAACTTCGAGGAAGGCAAATAAATGGCAGATAAAGACTATTTACTAATGTTTGTTAATGTAGATTCTTCTGGTACCATCTCCAGGCCAATATAGTTCCAAAGTTATCTTCATTGGTTAACTTTTGTTCTCCCTGGTAGATGGAATCTGTCTAGTCTTTCTGCACTTTTTTTAATTGAAGTGTTAGATGTACATAGTTTCCTCTCTTTCTGCATTCTGAATTCATTTATCCAGTCATTGAAAAGCTTAGCATATCATGTTCTTCTGCCTTGGTATGTTATACTAGTACTATCTTCTCTGCCTCTGACTTTTTCTGTATACACAGAAAGTCATATCACAGAAACCCTGTTAGAGAACTGCACAGCATTATGGGGTCCAAAGAAAATTGGACAAAGAGTCAGACAAATCTGATTCAGATTATAGTTCCTCCACTTCCAAGATGTGTCACTGTAGGCCTCAGTTTTCTTGTTTATAAAATTGGTTAATAATGCCTCCTCCCTTATCTACATGGCTTATAAAGGGCCATGGAACAAAATGTAGAGTGTACACTTTTTCCAACAGCTTCAGAAAAGACACTCCCCTGCCTTCAAAACCCGAGAGATCCTTCACTGACTTCTCTGCATTCCTCAGACTGCACCAAGGAGGGATACTATGTCATCCACACATTCTTGCTGGAAGCACTTGTGTTCAAGTACTCTCTGTCACCAAGTCTCTCTTGGTGGACATACAGTCTCTATAAAACCCTCTGCCAAATCTGTTAGGACTTCCAGAGGCCTAGCATTTGCCACCATGTAAACATATATCATAAAGCCTTGATCAAGGAGCCACCTGGGAAGACCCAAAGGTTCTCTTTTTCAGGGCCAATGCAGTCATTATAGACCCAACTAAACTCCAGAGCTATGGTACTATATCTATAGAAGCAGACACACTCAAACAAGGACTTTTTATCCATAGTAGGATTTCATCCTCTGCCAGTGATCTACTCCAAAATAATCCTCAACCATATGACTTTCAATTATTTTAGTAAACATATGTACCATACTTATCAGGTGTTAAGAACTCTTCTAGGTACTTTACATTCGTTGAATCCTCACTTTGACCCTATGATGTAGGTACTAATATTTTCTCCCATTTTATAGATTAGGAAACCCAAGCACAGCAGCATTATGCAACTTATCCAAGATCACACAGTTTTTAGGGGTACAGCCAAGATTACAATGTAAATCATCTGGTTTCAAGTTAATGCTTTTGGTCAATACATTATACTTCTTTATATCCATTTTTTTCCAGTTGACTTTGAAATATAAACTAATCATGACTTTGAACTGCAACTTGTCTCTCTTATACTTAGGTGTTCCTTGGTACTTACTCAGTACTCAGTGATGCTTATGGTAACTACTAACTGTTCCAACTCTTATTCCCTGACTCATATGAGACCTTAGCTCTTACTTCTACCATGATGATATCAGCCTTCATCCATTTCACCTTGAAAATGCCATGTAATGGCCACATTAACTGTTTTTGCTTTGAAAAGTACACCAAAAGAACAATTCATGAGCACCCATATGAACAGGCAGGGCTCCAATGGGAAAACAGATGGTATAGTCAAAAGGAGTAATTGAAGAGAGTTTAATCCAAGGGTTTCTGTGGGCTGTCGTGATATCAACCAGTAAAGCACTCAGTAAAGGAGAAAGCTAGAGATAAGGAAAAATGACTGCCTGACAGCAATTGTGGACTAAGGTAGAGGAACACAGTCACTGACAAACTGCACCCCAGTAGGGAGGAAAATGGAAAAATAAGTACCTTAAACACTCTCTCTCATTTCCCCCTCTGATTTCCTGATGGTGCCCACATTGGCCAAACCCAATCAGAAGCCAGAGGGCAAGGGAGCCAATTGATATAGTCCATGTGGGTGTTTTCCAGGACACAAAGAGGGTCAGAGAATGATGTAGAGTAGATCTAGAGAAAAAATAAGGAATGTCAAGCACAATTTGGTATGTGCCATCAACTTTCATATGCATTAACTCAATCTCTACTATAGCCTAATGAGGTAAGAATTTAGTTTTCACATTTTACGGATAAGGAAACTGAGGCTCAGAGAGATTAAGAATTAAGTGACTTGCCCAAAGTCATATGGTTGTTAAATAACAGTCAATATTCAATCCCATATCTTCTAATTCAAGACCGTGCTCTTAACCATCATGCAATAATGCCTTCCTTACGAATCACAACAATGGTATTGGAAAATAAGGCTGTACAAAAGACAGTTAAGTGAGTTTCATCTTCATATTTTCTAACAAGTTATCCTTTACCAAAAAGGCCTCAAATTTCGTTAGACTGAAGTCACCCACCCACTCATTTTTTTTTTTTTTTGGGTATGTTTTTAACCTTAAGAATTAAGAAAGAGATAAAAAGCATAGATCTAAATGGCATCTGGGAAAATAACAGAGTAGGTAGCTTCAAAGGCTCATTCCTCCACAGAAACTGAAAAATCAAGCAAAAACTGTCATGATCAACTTTGGAGAAATTCTGCAAAATAGTCAAAGGCACAGCAACCAAGCAAATGCTGAATCAAGAAAAGAGGCCACTTTAGAAGAGTAGAAAAGTTTTGTGACATTTTTGCTTTCTCCTTGCCCTATATGCCTCCTTGGATTTGTGGCAGTTTTGAAGACAGCAGCTCATTTTCCCAGTGTGGAACCCTGGGGCCTGGATACCGGAAAAGCAGAGCAGACCTTGTTCTCAAAGAACTGCGTTTATCTATTCTAACATGTCTGGGGGTTCCGCGAAATACTGACGCAGAGTGCTTGTCTTTCCTTCACCTAACATGGAACTCATTCAGGGCTAAAAACAGTGGGCATTGCTGGAAAACATTGTACGGCAAATGAGTAACCCACAGCTGCCTGAGGAAAAAGATTATGACAAAGGCAAACAATAAGCCACCAGAAGCCTGGGAGGAACAGCTGGGGAGAGAGGTGTTTTTTTTGGGGGGGGGGGGAATTAAGGTATTTAAAAGTCCCAGTGATAGTCCTGGGGAATTTAGAAAGTCACAAGCATGCCCAGGGCACAATGTATGCTCAGATGCTCAGGGAAGACTACATCTTAAGCTTTCAACTCTGGGTGATTTCTAGGCTTAATGCAAAGAAATGAAAGTAAGTCAGCCGGGCGCGGTGGCTCACGCCTGTAATCCCAGCACTTTGGGAGGCCGAGACGGGCGGATCACGAGGTCAGGAGATCGAGACCATCCTGGCCAACACGGTGAAACCCCGTCTCCACTAAAAATACAAAAAATTAGCCGAGCGTGGTGGCAGGCGCCTGTAGTCCCAGCTACTCGGGAGGCTGAGGCAGGAGAATGGCGTGAACCCGGGAGGCGGAGCTTGCAGTGAGTTGAGATCCGGCCACTGCACTCCAACCTGGGTGACAGGGCCAGACTCCGTCTCAAAAAAAAAAAAAAAAGAAAAGAAAAAGTAAGTCAGAGTTGTAAACAGCCTGGTTAAGTGTTGACAGAGTGGCCAACACAGAGCTAATCTGCAAAGACTGGTAGAGGTGTTGTAACTTTTTTCTTTCCTCCTTCTCTTTCTCCTCACCCTCCTCCTTCTCCTTCTCTTCCTCTTCTTTCTCTCTCTCTCTTTTGCATTCATTCTCTCTTAACTCCTGACAGTCAAGAAAATCTCTGTGGAGCAAAGGACATAATCAAGGTCAGGCATGGTGGTTTACGCCTGTAATGTCTGTGCTTTGGGAAGCTGAGGTAGAAGCATTGTTTAAGGCTAGGAGTTTGAGACCAGACTGGGCAATCATAGCAGATTCTGTCTCTACAAAAAAATTTAAAAGTTAGTTGGATGTGGCGGTATGTGCCTGTAGTCCTAGCTATTTGGGAGGCTGAGGTGGGAAGATTGCTCGACTCCAGGAATTCATGGCTGCAGTGAGCTATGATTGTCCCATGCATTCCAACCCAGGTGACAGAACAACACCTTGTCTCTAAAAGACAATGTACATAATCAAGAAAGTGAAGTAAAAATACAACCTACAGAATGGGAGAAAATATTTGGAAATTACACACCTGATAAAAATCTTGTATCCAGAATATATAAAGAACTCCTGCAATTCAACAACACAAAGACAAATACCCAATAAATGAATGAACAAAGGACTTAGACATTTCCCCAAAGAAGATTTACAAAAGACCACAGACACAAAAAAAGATCCTCCACATCATTAGTAATTAGGCAGATGCAAATAAAAACCACAATGAGTTACCACTTCACACCTACTAGGAAGGCTACAATTTAAAAAACGGAAATTAACACATATTGGTGAGGATGTGGAAAAAATGGAATATATGTACATTGTTGCTGGGAATGCAAAAATGGTTCAGCAACTATAGAAAACAATTTGACAGTTCCTTAGAAAGTTATCATGAGACCCAGAAATTCCACTCCAGTTTGTATATCCAAAAGAATTGAAGATAGATACTCAAATACATGTGCCCACATATCCATAGCAGCACTATTCACTCTAGCCAAAGTGTCAAAGTGTGAAAGCAACCAAATGCCCATCAACAGATGAATGGATAAACAAGTTGTGAGATATATATAGGAATATTATTCAGTCATAAAACGGAATGTATCTGTGAATGGTGCAATATAGAAAAGCCTTGAAAACATAATCCTAAGTGAAAGAAGGCAGACACAAAAGGTCATATATTGTATTACTCCATTTATGTGAAATATCCAAGTAAATACAAAGAATCAGAAAGCACATTTCTGGTTTCCAGGGAATGAAGGGTAGAGGGAACAAGGATTTACTGCTTAATGGGTACAGAGCTTCATTTTTGGGTGATGAAAATGTTTTGGAACTAGATAGAAATGGTGTTTGCACAGCACTTTGAATGTACTGGATGCCACTAATTTATTCATTTTTAAATGATTAATTTAATGTCAAATGAATTTCCCTCTCAACTTTTAAATATCTGGCATAAAAAAATAGGTTCATACCTCATAGTGTTTGTTTGTTTGTTTGTTTGTTTGTTTGTTTGTTTGTTTGTTTTGAGACAGAGTCTTGCTCTTGTTGCCCAGGTTGGAGTGCAATGGCATAATCTCGGCTCACTGCAACCTCTGCCTCCCGGGTTCAAGCAGTTCTCCTGCCTCAGCCTCCCGAGTAGCTGGGATTACAGGCGCCCACCATGCCTGGCTAATTTTTGTATATTTAGTAGAGATGGGGTTTCGCCATGTTGTCCAGGCTGATCTCAAACTCCTGACCTCATGATCCACCTGTTTCAGCCTCTCAAAGTGCTCGGATTGCAGGTGTGAGCCACTGCACCTGGCCTCACAGTTTCTTATGGTTATTAGCAGAGACACAGAGTAATATTCAAAAAGTTTAACCCATATTACACAGACGGTCTGAGGCCAAGAAAGGTGATCCTTGCAAACACATACAATCTGGCCAGCCTTCTCTGGATGGAGTCAAACGTCATTCTGTGGTGACATTAGTAGAAGGCATAATAAGTGGTACCACTTTTGCCTTTACTTGATTCTCCTAGTCCTCATTTTTCTCCTTCTTGATGACTTTTTCTCTGGAGGTCTCGCCACATCATCTATTAAAAACTTGTATATGGGCATAAACTGCAAAAAAGTCTATATTTAAGAGAGGATGGAATGATGGACTTGATTATTTGCATTGTGAGTTGGGCCTTTGCTTTATTACAAAATTAACGAGCTATTGGGATTCTCTCAAAAAGTAAACACTCCTGAATCATCTGGAAGATGACTACATAAACTTGCTTTTCACCCAGTCATTGTACAAAGTAAAGCCCACATGTATGAGAGTAATTGGCTCTGCTTACCAAATATTTCTAGTTGTTTTTCTAAGCACCTGATAGGATGACACTTCCCTCCAGATCTAAACTCAAATGCGGGAAAGAAACTTACTTTGGTCAGTAAAATGTAATCGAAGTACTATGTGGTACTTGCTAGCAGAAATGATCAATTCCCTTCTTTTTTCTGTGCTACAATAACTGGCAAAGTTCCAAATGGTTGCTGTTGCATCATTTTGTGTCCTGGAGTGAGATGACATGGAACAGAGACTCCAGCTGCCTTGTCACATGTACTGTCAGCAATAAATAGATCTTTGTTGTTTTAAATCAGAAAGATTTGGGGTATGTTTGTTACCCCAACATAACTCAGCATATCATAACTAATACATATTTTTTTCTATCATGGTGTCAACTCAGTGGTTACTCTTTGAATATGACTCTTTTGTAAAAAACATCACAAATAATAGTAGGTGTACTTAAAGTTTCCATTGATGAAGGTAATTCATCATAACACAAAGCTACTAGGAGCTCTAAGATGCTTTTAAATGAATTTGTATTTTATGAATAATAAGAGGATCTGCATATCTGTGAAAAAATTACGATATGTGTAATTAATACCCTATTTATTTCATCACCAGACAATGCTCAGTGCCTTTTCATAGGGTCACAGACTACTTACAATGACTCCATAGCTACCCAGTGGGTCTGTGCCCCAGGCCACTCATTCAACAAGTATTTGTTATGGACCTATTAGCACATACATTGTGCTATGTCCAGAGAGGAACCCAAAAGATATGTGAAGGTTAATCTGCATCTTTATGATCCAAGACATACTCATTGGAGACAGGTACCAATGAAACAGTATGTTCTAATGGCCAAGTGAATGAAGCAATACAATTTAATGGTTAAGAGCATGAGTCCTGGAGTCACACTGACTGCCTGGGATTGAATCCCAGTTATGGCATTTACCAACTGTGTGACCTTAATTAAATTGATAACTTCTCTGTGTTCCAGTTTCCTCTTCTGTAAAATGGGCAGAATAGTGATACCTACCTCATAAAATTGTTCTGACATTACATTTCTTAATAAAGATAAATATTTAAAGTAGTGTCTGAAACATACTATATGCTGCTATTTTTATTCCTTCACCTATCTTTTAACATTTGTGGTCCCCTGAAGATTCTTCTTTGGCTCTCTGCTCTTTTTCATCTATTGAGTGTCTCTAAGTCACCATTTCACATCCATAGCTTCAACTGACACCTATGTATTCCTGTCAGTATTGAGAGTAGTGGCCTCATTAAGATCTCAGAATCCCCAAATGCTAATATCCTTGACTTACTGTCTAGCCACATATCATTGCTATAATTTCTTAGGACATACAATGTATGGTTTCAAAATCTCTCCCCCAAAATTTCCACATCAAAAAGTGATCCAACTATGGTGAGCTGATCCGAACTACATGTGAGTCTTCTCCTTGGTCTTTTACTTTTTCTTTCTTTCTTTTTTTTTTTTTTTTTTTTTTTTTTGAGATGGAATGTCACTCTGTTGCCCAGGCTGGAGTGCAGTGGCGCCATCTTGGCTCACTACAAGCTCCACCTCCCAGGTTCACGCCAGTCTCCTGCCTCAGTCTCCCGAGTAGCTGGGACTACAGGCGCCCACCACCACGCCCGGCTAATTTTTTTTGTATTTTACAGTAGTAGTTTCTGACATTGAGGGAGCATAGATCCCTTGAAGAATCTAGTGAAATATATTAACGACCACCCCCAGGAAGATAGACATAAACACAGGCCAATACATACAATTTCACAAGGTTCCCAGGCCCCTTGAAGCCCATGCATAGACACCAAGGGGGTCTTGTAAATTGTTCCTAGGGTACAAACTGCTATTAGAATAATATTCTTGATTAAGTCTCTGAGTCTGATGCTTGTGATTGAGTAAGACAGTCTACAAGTGAAGGCAGAGCCAAGGAAAGTGAGAACCCTTATATATAAGGCTTAGATCTCAATTGGCCTATACCATCAATGCCAGGAATCCTTTCTTTTTCGGGCTCCTACTCTACCTTTTAGCAAAAAGAAAGATACGTATATGAGAGTAAGTCCATTTACCTGTTAAGAAAATATACCCAATAAGTCCTGCAACTCAGTTGACACCATCTATTTTCTGATATCTCATTGAATTTTAATACAACGTTCCTTTAAATAATCCTCATAGCTTTTACCCTTGCACATAATTGGCCTAGATTTTTTCAAAAATTAATTGAAGACTAAAAGAATCAAGGAAAGTAAAGTGTTTAGAATAATGTCTGGCACATAGTAAGTGCTATATAGCTGTTACAATTGTTGTCATTACATGACATTGTATGAATGTCATATAATGACAAAATGAATGAATATTGAATATTGAATGAATGCAGAGTGAATATTGAACACAGAATGAATATTGAAGTGATGTTGCCAAATATAACATATCAGGTAGTGGGGATATGAAGAGGAGGAGGAGGAGGAGGAGAATGGAGAGATTAAAAAGAGGAAGAAGAAAAGGAGAAAAAGAGAAATAGGACAAAGAGGAGGAAGAGAAGGAAGTGGAGAGGGAAAAGAAGAGCTTCCATTTATTGAGGGATTAGTATGTTCTAGGCACTATATTAAATACTTCATATCTCATTTAATTCTCATCGAAGTCTTCAGATATAAGAGATATTATTATGCCCATTTTACAGGTAAGTCAGTGTCTCAAACAATTTAAGTTACGTGCCCCAGATCACAAAGCTAATAAGTAATGGAGCTGGAATTTGAAGTCAGATCTGCTTGATTCCAAATCTATGTTCAATTCCACATTCATCATATATAGTCTGATAGGAAAAATATATTTTAGAAAGATTGCAGGAACATATTTGGTTTCCAATAAGGAATGGGTATGCTTCTGATTTAGTGATATCAAGAGTTACCCAATTGATTGCGTTTCCTTCTATGCCTTTTACCACTCAAAAGTTTAGAACTCAGTATGAAGCTAAAACGTAACAATTATACTGACCCTTATGATTGAAATATTTGAGGGATTTTTTCCTTTCTTAATCTGGATTTTCAATTTTTATCTTCTTAGTTATTAGTTCAGTGTGACTACTGTTTTGTTGTGAGCCACTTAAAGCATTTTGTGGCCAAAAAGCAAGGCACAAAACATGTATATAAATAAAATAAAATTATTATGTTCAGTTTCTGGGTAGAAAATTATTTCTAAATTGTTTTGTATGCCACTCAATTGGCTTTTCAAATCCCTTCTTCATACAATACAAAATATTTCTTTAGCCTAATCTCCACCCCACCCTCAACTTGATGCTCAGTCTCAAGATGGATAACAGGGTGTCCTCTCCAACTCTATTTTAGTTAACAAACGTTTACGTATATATGTCATATATCAGGTGTTAAGTGCTTTACAAGAATTTTCTTTTAATTTTCATTGCAACCCTATAAGGTAGGTTTCTCTTACTATGTATCATTTTATAGATGGGAAGCTGACACACAAAAAAGTTATCTAACTTGTTTAATGTCATGTGGTTAGTAAGTTGCTAAGCCAGAATTTACAGTCAGTTTGTCTTGCTTAAATCTACAATTTTAAATGAGGCTGATTATGTAAACAACTACCAATCAGGTCACATACACATTCCTGGTACATAATAGATGCTTAATAAATATTTGAGAAATAAATGATTGAATAAATAAATGAATCCCAAGACTTGCCCAGGCCCCTCCTTATTTCCCTGCCAGGTTGAATTTATTCTGCTTTTATTTTCACAAGGATTCTGATTCAGCTTGGTTTCTGGCTTACAGCCCTACTATTACCCCTGTAGACTTAGCATCTGGTACCTAGTTTTTCTGACTTGACCCCCTGTAGCCATTAAGGACTTTGGCTTTGACTCACCCTATGATTCTTTCCACTCCCAGAAACCTCAAATAGGGCCCTGCCCTGGCACCAGCCCTTCAAGAAACAAATGCTAAGCTTGTCCTACTTGGCTGTAATCCTGACTTAGCCCATCCCAGGTGCCCTCAAAACTAGCATTCAGAAATTCTAATCAAGGGTGCCTGCACTGCTCTGGGATTACCGCATATCACTGCCTTGCACATGCCCATATGTTCAGTTCACAACTGACAGAAAATCTAAATACATAACCAACTGAAGTGGGACGGCTCTGGTGTGACCATAGGAGGGAAGTTTATGGGAAGTAATGCTGTTTTGCAAGGAGAGACTTAGAGTATAAAAACAGGGTTGCCATTTGAAATGTAACAGGAGACTTCTTAAAACTTTTTTCAAGTCATTAAAACTGGAAATACACATATTAGAGAAGGCATAGTCCTATATTTCCTGAAGGAGATCTGTGATAAAACTGCTTATTTTTTATCACCTTTTATTTCTGGTTTATATTGGCTGTTCTATTTTGTTGACATTTCAATGAATGGGAGAGTGTTGAACTGATACTCTTTAAAAAATTGAAAGTGAAAACTTTTAGTTTTGTCAAAAAAAAAGTTAAAAATCATTATGCTACTTGATCTCTTATCCAGTTTTACCCCACTTCATGTGAGTAATCTCAACTTTATGGTTTTTCCTTTGCCTTCCGCTTTCTTCTTCCCATCCAGCATTGACCTGGTTTACAAAACTAGGATATAATTGGTGGAGAGACTCTCAATATCAACATGAAATTAAAAGTGACCCCAATAATATTCTTGTTGAAGAATACTCTGTTTAAGAAGACTCTGATTAAGACCCTTCTTCCTTAGACTTTTCCCAAGTAAGTTAGCATATCCCAGAGCATAAACCTAGCTTGATTGGTTGAGGAGGAACTTGGAATGACGGCACCCCCATACACATGGCAATGCCACTCCTTGGCCTTGAGAGAAACTCCCCCTCCTGCTGTGGGTACCCTGGAAGAACTCAGGTTTTGTGAAAGATCTCTCAAGAGTTGGTGGGTTTCTAACTTGCAGACAAAAGGGAAGAATGAAATCCGGGACCCAAGGTCCCAGAAGAGCCCAAGAAGTGAGAGACAGCATCATTTGCCCTATTCAGTTCTAATGACAAGGAACCTAGCCAATAGAACATGTTCCTTGCTCAGTAACATTCTTCTGCAGTCACTAACAATATGTCTTCCACTGACAGAGGGAAAGACGTGCTCGCCTCCAAAGGCACCTGTTTTAACTTATCTCATCAGTTGTGAAGAAGAGTAACTTATTCAGCCTAGCTTATGTAAGGGCTGTAGGGAAAGGAGATCTTATAGATATGGAGCAATACAGGAGACAGAGAGTTCAAGGGAATCCAAGAAGTCTGTGGTAGGGAAAATCAGCTGACAAGGATTGGCCTTCCTTTTCCATAGTGCAGAATATCGTGGAGTGTGGTTGTCAAGCCAGGAAATATATTTTCCATCCTACTTGACCCAGTAAAGCCCTGAAACAAATTTTCATAAATGGAATGTGGGAGAACTGCTGTGCGTCATTTACAGGAACAAAAGTGGCTAAAAAGCAGATGTCCAGCCAGGCACGGTGGCTCACGCCTGTAATCCCAGCACTTTGGGAGGCCGAGGCGGGCAGATTACCTGAGGTCAGGAGTTCGAGACCAGCCTGACCAACATGGAGAAACCCCCGTCTCTACTAAAAATACAAAATTAGCCGGGCATGGTGGCACATTCCTGTAATCCCAGCTACTCGGGAGGCTGAGGCAGGAGAATCACTTGAACCCGGGAGACGGAGGGTGCAGTGAGCTGAGATTACGCCATTGCACTTTAGCCTGGGCAACGAGAGCAAAACTCTGTCTCAAAAAAAAAAAAAAAAAAAAAAAAAGCAGATGTCCCTTTCTCATGATCTATTTTCCCATCCACCAGCTGAATAGAGAAGACTCCAAGGACCTAGAAGAGTGCAGAGCCACAAAAAGGAGAAAACCTGAGTCCCTGAATGACTACATGTGAAAGGGTACTTCTATGGAAGCAGCTGTACTAGACTGTGAGGTGTATGAGAAATATTGTGTTAAGCCACTAAGAATGCAGGTTGATTTATTACACCAGGCAGCCGTCACTTAACTAATACATCCAGAGACAAAAATAAGACTTTTTTTTTATAGTGCAATATAATATAACCTGCTCTTTCTTTGGGTTCTTTCTCACTTCTCTCTTCTTATCTGGCTTCCCTCCGCTTTCCTTTTTTTTTTTTTTTTTTTTTTTTGAAAGGGTTTTGTTGTGTCACCCAGGCTGGAGTACAATGGCACAATCATAGCACACTGCAGCCTCAAACTCAAGGGGCTCAGGTGATCCTCCCACTTCAGCCTTCTAAGTAGCTAGGACAATAGGCATGCACTACCATGCCTCTCTAATTTTTTTTTTCCAAATTTTTGTAGAGACAAGCCTCACTATGTTGCCCAGGCTAGTCTTGAACTCCCGGTCTCCAGTGATGCTCCCACCTCAGCCTCTCAAAATGTTGGGATTACAGGCATGAACAACTGGGCCCAGCTTAATTTCTTTTTCTGTGACATAGCTACAGCCTACTTTGAGTTTCTGCTTCCTTGTAACTTCAGCTTGCTCATGGGCCCTCATGATAGCTTCTACTTGCACCTCTCACACCTTAGATTCCCTCTGGCATCTAGTTGTCTTTATATTTTCCATAGCAAGAGCCTGACTGGTCAATCTTGTTCATGCTGAGTAGACAGTTCTATTGAATAGAACTGTCTATTCAACACGAATACATA
Organism: Rhinopithecus roxellana; assembly: GCF_007565055.1. Lineage (NCBI taxonomy): Eukaryota > Metazoa > Chordata > Mammalia > Primates > Cercopithecidae > Rhinopithecus > Rhinopithecus roxellana. The sequence goes on along the minus strand of NC_044555.1, from coordinate 111,014,186 downwards.
TGCCAGGCCACCTCATAGGCTATTGGTTGGTCTAATGAATGATGGTCCTTATCACAAAAAGAAAAAAGTATTTGAGGTGATTAATATATTAATTAGTTTGATTTAATCAGTTCACAATGTAAATATATATACACCATCACATTTTACCCCACAAATATATACAATCACTATACTATTTGGCAATTAAAAATAAAATTAAAAGTTTTCCTCCAGCTCTTGCAACTATAAGCACCACCCACACAGCCCCTGGACTTGGAAGGCCCCCAGAAGGCTTAGCCTTACCAGTTGACGGGGCTTAGTATTAGGCAGGGCTTGCTGCCCTAAGCTCAGACACTGCCATGCCTAAATACCACCCACTGCCACGTATTCCCAATCCATAAATCAATGTAACCATCTCAGTTATCAATTTTTACAGTCTTGCTGGGCAGTGTGGCCTATCTTGACCTGTAGCTCACTTGGCTAAAGCCAAAACATCTGGCCATGCCCTTGTTAGCCTTCATCCCAAGAGGGCGGACTCTATTCCAGGTTTTCCAGCTATAGTCTGGGGTCCTGCTCCAGCTAAAGTCTGGGGTCCTGCTCCAGCTAAATCAGACTCACCTGCACTACTTTACTGCCCTCTCTTCTCGTTTCAAGAGTCAGCAGTGACTGGAATTCCTACTGCTGTGCCCTACTGGGCCTCCTTGGGCAGTAACACTGGCCTGGATGGGCCCAAGTTTACTTTTGCTCTCTGTACCTGATGATTTAGATTACACTCAGTCAGAGCACAGACAAAAAAGGAGTGCCCTTTGCCAAAGGTCCAAGTAGATGTGCTAAACAACTTAGTCCTGGACAAGGAGGTAAACCAGCAAGAAAAACCAAGCGGCCAACAGATAAAACAATGGGAGAACTGAAAAGAATGCGTGATATTTTAGCCCACATTAAATAACCTGAGTTGAATGAGGTTATAAAATCATGTGTCATTTACCTAGAAGAAAGAGTGCTAGAAACTAGCATTTGTTAAGCACTGATTCTAAGTCGAGCAATGTACCAGTTTCTTTATGCATACATTTAATTTAATCCTCACAACAACCCAATGAGCATTACTATCACTCATTTTAAAGATGAGGAAATTGAGGTGCAGAGAGCATGTATGACTTGCCAGTGGTTATATGGCCAGAAAGTGGCAGTGCAGGGATATGAATCCTGTTCTGTCTAATTTAAAGATGCATACCGTCTACTTAGTATTACATCACATAATTTGTTCAAAGCACGTATCTCCTGTGGTAAAATGTTTTTGGATTGCTGCCTGTACCAGTTATGTGCTCTCCTAGTGAGAGGGTGATGGTGGTACCCTCAAAAAAGTGAGAGGCAAAAGGCCTTACTCATAGAAGCTGGGGACTTTATAGAATCATCTCTTCCTTTCTCTCCAGGCTCTTCTCTGTGAGGCAGCAGCAGAAAGGTACACTTGCAGGCCATGAGGACGTCTGCTCAGAAGGCTGTTTGAACATGGTCCTAGAGGTAGTGGGGAACAATGTCATTGTCGCCTCATCTTTCATCTCATAATCATATTTGCTCACATCGTTTGGCTCACAGCTTACACAGAAGTCTTACACTTCTTTTTCAGACCTTTATTTTTCAAGTACCACCACATATGGAACACTTACTCTGTGTCTGCACTATTCCAAAGGCTTTATGTGCAAAAGTTTCATTGGTCCTCCCAATAATCCTATAAGGCAGTGTATTAGTCAGGACCTGTGAGGAAACAGACAACATTCTAGGTATTTTGAAAAGAGAATTTAATGCAAGAAGTTGGTAGTATGACCAGTTAAAGATCTGAGAGGCCAAATAGAGGACAATTATGCAATTGGTGATTAACAAAAGCAAAGAGTTCCAACTTTCCCTAGATCAAGAGGGACAGTAACAAGAAATGGTAAGACACAATATGGAGCTAGGACCAGCCAGCAGGGTCCGTATCTACACTGTCCAATGTGGTGGCCACTAGCCACATGTGGCTATTGAGCATTTGAATGTGTCTAGTCCTCATTGAGATGTGCTGTAAGTGGACAACACACACCAGAATTCAAGTACTAGTAGAAAAATACATATCTCATTAATATTTATATTGATAACATATTGAAATCATAATATATTGGGTTAACTAAAACTATTAAACTGATTTTACTCATTTCTTATGTATTTCTAATATGGCTACTAGAAAATTTAAATTTATATATGTGACTCTCATTATATTTCTATTGGACCACACTGGGCTGGAATTATGGTAAGGGCTAGGACCATGAGGGAAGGCACACTCCAGTAGGAACCACAGCTGCTGCCAGTAACCTGTCTGAGCTACCAGGCACCTATTTGTGGTAGATAGGGGGAAATTCCCTGGTTTCTCCTTTCTTCCTCCTTTTGAATCTCCCACCCATACCTCTCATTGGCCAAACGCTGTGGGAAGCCTGCTGACACAGGTGACTGGGAACTATAGCCTACAGGGACAGTTCTCCTGCCATACAGGGAGAGCAGGGGGAAGGTGGAAAATCAATCTAAGACAAAACAAGTGAATTGGTGGTATATGTGGGTAACATTGCCCTTTTCCACCACATTTTTCAGATGAGGAAACAAACACAAATCAGTTAAGTAACTGACCAAGGTCACACAGCAAAGAAGTGGCAGAGTCAGGATTTACAACCACCCAGGTAGCCTGTCTCTGGAGGACATGATCTTAATCATTGTTTCTTCTGTCTCTTTGTCCCTGCATCCTCAACTGCTGACCTCTCGCCTCAACTCTTGGTCTGTGAGACCATAGTCACTGTGGTCTCACACTTGACTATGGCTCTGAAGATGGTTGTTGTCTTAGTGGTCATTGCCTGTGGTTCCTGCTGCTGTTCAGGTGTATGCTGCTGCTATAGGAAGTTCCCAGTCCAACTCAGCTGTTTTACCATCACACTCTGGCCACGGTCCATGTGGTTTTACCCAATGTAGGCACTCAGGACCAAAGCTCAAGTCATCCGTTTTAGAACTCTGAACTTCAGCTCCTTCTATTTCCCACCCATCAAATTGCTGCTCAGAAATTGCTGCAAGAACAAGTTAAAAGCAAAAAGTTCCACTAACCTACACAATAGGGCTTATTTTTCTTCCAAAAAAAGTTAACATAGTGGTATTTTGACTGATAAACAATTCCCTTGCAACTAGAAGTATTAGCACAACTCAATTTTAAATATTTTAATAAAAGAGACTCAAAACAAGTCAAAGTCGCAATCCCTTCTTAGTAGTCCTGTTGTAACCAGACAAGCCGCTAGGGTGGGAAGAAGTTAGTCCTTTAACAAGGGCAAGCTCTTAATTATGCTACTTCCAGGAATGCTGAGGCATGGTCTGCATTCAACAGTGTTCCGGAAGACTGGCAGTGGGCTCTTTGTCATCTAATCACCTGGTAAGAACCTCATCTTTGCTTAGTCTTTCCAGAGCCTCTGAATGCTCAACGTTTGGAGTAAGTATTGTAGAACAGAGAGGGGATTGTTAATTATTTCATGGGCCTTCTCTTCCCTGGGACAATAGATCAGCCTGGACGTTTATTGAGTGATGGGGAAGAGGGGGGAAACAGGTGCAGTGGTTTCAGGATGGCCTCTGGGTCACAAGGTCAGGCTTCTAAAAGTTATTGTACAGACTGCTGTTGGTAGCTCTGCTTATTAGAGAGAATTAGATCCTTTGTGTTGTTTGTAAAAGCGAGAAAGTCCCGGCCAGACTCTGGCTTAAGTGAAACTTTTATTGCTGTCAGTCACACGGTCCCTCCAGTCTGAGCCCTCTGTGGGAGTTCTTGAAAGGCCAACTACCTTTCCTCATTCACAGATCTGCCTGGGTAGACCCAAAACACTTCAGACAGCAGAGAATTCCTTGTCATGGCTATACAGGTGTTTTTCATGAGATTACATATTTAGACAGCTCTGAAAACTGTGGGTTGCAAGAATTTTTAGCTCTCATCATCCATTATTGTAATTACTTTCTTACTGCTTGTCTTCTCCACTGCAGATAAACTTTATGAGAGCAAGGATCACATCTATTTTGTTTCCAGCTCTACTTTCAGGGCCATCCATAGAGGTTGGCACAGAGTAGAAAATAAATATATGTTGAATAAAAGCAAACACTTATGTAGTACCTAATAGATATGCTTGCCTAATATTCTGATACTATCTTTCTCTCTCTCTCTCTCCCCCACCCCCCGCTCTCTCTCTCCATATATGTATCACAAAACTCTGTGGATTAATTGCTATTAATCCAGTTTACAAATGAGGATACTGAAGCCCATAGAAGTTAGGTAATAATACACCCAAAATGACAGAGCTGGTAAGTGGCAGAGCTGGGATTTGAATCCATGCATTTGGATTCCAGTGTCCTGTCCATGTTATTAACCACAATGCTCTACTCCAAGGATGGTGTAGACATCAACAGTGGAAACAGAGGGTCTTTCCTGATGTGGAGAGTGCTAAGAAGATCACCTCAAGACTTGTCAAAATCAAATTTATTTTTTAAAAAAGAAACAAGTGTCTTTATTCCCTCAAGTCACTGAGTGAAAAGAGGAGGATCCTAAGCACAATGAGCAAGTCAAAGCTTGGAGTGACTCATCTGGATCTCCAGCCTTGGAGATCACAGAACCAAAGAGAAAAGTAGCAGTGCTCTGGAGAGCAAAGGATGCAGGAGAGGGAGTTGAAACCAGGAATGGCAGCGTCTACAATTTCTTTAAGCGGGATTGACCATCTTGAGCAGCTAGATAGGCACATAGAGAAAGTATTAGAGCATTGCCAAGGGTGGCCTCTGTATAATCAGTTTCCCTGACTGTCCCCCATTGGAAAGGGTGAGACAGCCAATCCCCCAGGCCTATCCTCTAATATTTCCAGCACAAAACAAGAAGGGGAATTGTGGGAAACCTCAGAACCAGCCCTGTCTTCCCAGTCACCTCAACAACTAAAGCACTCATCTCCTCATTACCGAATTTATAGAATTTCATTCTGCTGTTGAGGAAAAGAAGAGAACAAATAAAGAGAAAACAAGAAGACACTAACATTTAGAGAAGACACAGAGATCTAATAAAATTGCCCATATTACTTACTCAGGTGATACTGCATATTACACTAACAGTGTTCACTTAGTTCCCAAGTGTCCCATAGGGTTTGTACTCAGAACTGTGTTAAAATATTTATTTACTTTAAATCCAGTTACCCATATTTCCATTTTCATGTGCCATATATTCAAGAATGCATTTAAATATTCTATTAAAATGGATTCATTGTCAAATAACATAGAATCCGCCGAAGTAATAGCTAACATTTTAGCACTAAGCCTTCATCACAGCTATGTCAAACCTCTGATACCCCCTTCATTTCTTTCCAATTCTGGCACCTGTAACCATAGCAACATACACTGAAACCTTTCAAGCAGAACAGGACTGACAATCACACTAACAGCACAAATACCTGAGCTGAGAAAAGAGAGGGGTGGCCCAAGTAGGTAGCTGTTGAAATTAAAAGCTAATGACAAGAAAACAGCTGGAAACACGCACCAGCTCACACTGCTGTCTCCTTCAAGCATATGAATTGTATGTAAAGCCCAATTGGATTTATGTTTTATTAGTGACACTACTGTCAATGAATACTTATTAACCATCATCTCAACAAACAAGTGAAGGAAAACTTAAAAAAATAAGTTGTTTGGAGGAAAATTTAAGGTGCATCTCTTTGCCAAGAATTTGAGCCATGTTTCCTGCCCATCCATGTTGTGAGAGACAGGAAAGTGCACTCCATTTACTGAATCTTTTTAACATGTACACACATGTCTGTAAACTGCAAAGAACTATCTGCTGCTGAGAAAAGACTCCTATTAGCCAATTAGAGTAATTACATGGATTAAGATTTCTTGCTTTTGGTGATTTTTTTTTTTTTAATCCCTAATTCTTTCTTGCCGAGGAAAGGAAGGGGTAAACAGCTGATATGGCCAGAGAATTAAGTGGGGGCAAAGTAGGGCATTCTCATTTTCAGGTTCCAAAATGTAATTGAAATTTTATGCTTACCTCAACATAACAACATGTGATGATTTCTGTGCAAGGGAAGGCATAAGGGGTGACATTTCACAAGACTTCAATTACAGTAGCTTCTATCTCCCCTAAAACAGCATTTGGTCTCGGAAAATTGCTTTTAATGGTGCAGGTGTTTGTTGAGAGTATCCATCATATTCACTCCCAAGTAATCCATATTAATTCACCAGCTTCATTAGCAGTAACCTTTTCTTCCAAATGACAATGCAAAGTAAATACAATTTCAAGCAGATGTGCTGGTTTTCCATGAATCAGAAAGAGGATAAAGAAGCTGTCACTGGCTGGAGAAGGGAAGATAGGATTCCGGCCCTTAAATGCATATGGTGTGGATTTCTGGAACACGTTCTAAGCTGGGTCCACATATATGTCTCCTTCTGTATCAAGAGGAAGTCTGCCCATGCCCAAGCAGTGTCTGACGAGCACCACTGATGCCTATGAAGCAGACTATTTCTGCAACGTAAGGCAATGATGGGCATTATTACAATAAAGAATAGTGACCTGCAATGCCACTGAAAACAGCTCGACCAGATTCAGTTTACACTATTTCAGATGGTAATGTTTCCTTAGCCCTTTGAAAAATCAAAAGAATAAATGGCTAAACGTCTTTCTAAATATATCTATGTGTATGCAGATTTAATGTATGCTGCATCCAGAGATCACATTTCTGGGAGCCTCATTTACCCATGATATAACCAAGAACTAGAGAGTCAGAAAATAAAGACCTGTCCCCTTACAATTATTTCAAGTATGATTTTAACAAGCAGTGTTCAATTCAATTCAACAAATATCCATGTTGGATTCCTGACCCATACTTGTAAGGGCAGGGAAGGGCCTGGGCCTAGTTTCCCACAGCTGCCAGTCTCTCTTTCCAGAGTAAGGAAAAACATTTCTGTTAGCTTTGGCCTGCAAGGCTTTGTCTGCTCATTAACAGGCCCTCCATTCCATCAGGGTCAATTCCTCCGTGAGGTAGAAGCTGGTTGTTAGCAGGCATCCCCTCTAAAAATCCCCTCAGAGAGCCTGCCCTCTAAAAGAAATACTATCTTCTGCAAAGGCCTATATTTAGGGAAAGATGTAAAGCCTCTGTTTATAGTAAGCATTCTACGTTAGAAATGATGACCCTGCCAATAATTTTCTGTTACATGAGAAGGGATATTGGAAGTCATCTAGTCCACTCACTGCACTTTATAGGTGACTAATGATACCCAGGTGTGGCTATCTTATTGGATGGTGAAAACATGGAATATTCCCATCATTGCAGAAGTCAAGAGTGGCCTATGGCCTTCTTCAAATTCTCAAAGAGATGCAGAGGATTAAAAGAAAGCCCCACGAAATGAAGGAACTTTAATTTCTTGAACACCAAACTGATTATGTTGCTTCCCAGGCAAAACCCCTTTTTGACTCTCATGGCCTCTAGGATAAAACCAAACTCTTTGGGATGGATTATAAGGCCTGCAAAGCTGAGCCTTACCAATATTTCTAGCCTCTTCTCCTTGCCACCACCCCTACCCCTCACCCTCTATGCTCCAGCCACACTGAACTTTTGGGGCAGTTACTATCAACTTTGGTTGCACCTCAAAATCACCTGGCACAGTTTGAAACACGCTGATGTACCTCAGACCAAGAGATTCTGATTAAATTGATTTCAACTCAGGCCTAGGCTTTAGTATTTTCTATAAAGTGCCTTGGGTGATTCAAACGTGTCAGTAAAGTTAAGAACCACAGAATTAGGTGAGCTCAGAACTCCTTTGTGGAGTTCTAACGTCTCTTTCCATGGTGGTGGTGGGGGCTGTTAGTGCAGATACATTTGATATAACTTTAAAAGATAGAATTTTAATAGGTTTAAATGAGGAGTAACAGGCATAGAAAGTCAGGTCTGTTTGTCCAGCTGAGCAGAAAGCAATGCAGATATTCTTTCCTCTCTTGCGTGGACTGGTTTGGATGGATGATAAGCATATGGTTCAGAGTTTATATTTTTATCCATTTCTATTTACATTTTCTCCATTGAAATTATAACTGCCCCCAATATTCACAAACACAGATATTTATAACAATTGGATGAGCAGATATTCCTTTAGATTTGGAAACAAGTTCAATGTGTCTTCATTCTAGAAATTCAGGAGTCAACTCCAAGACAACAAAGCTAATAGTAAATACAGCTTATCATCATATAAATACAAGCATCTTTACACTCATCAGAAAGCATGCAGTGGTAACAGTAGTGAAGTGAGGAATTTATTAATGTTCATACGCATTTGTTATATAGGGAGATGTGTTTACATAATACAAGACATTTAGTGGATAATTTCTATGATTTCCCTGGCAAATTAGTTGGAATCTAAGGTAGATATGCAACCATTTAGTATTATTAACATTTAAACAGAGGATACGTTTCAACCTTGAAGTACAAGGAATAAAAATCAAAATATTTGAACTATACATTCATGGTAATGCGATTAGAATATAAAGGCCCCAAAAGACCAGGATTCTGTAGGTATGATTTATAAAAGACTCAATTACACACATATGGGCTATTATCTAACAAAGCTTGTGATATTTGATGAGGCTGTGAAATGCCAGAATAAACAGTTGAAATGAAAATGTCCAATCAATTAGCTCATTTGTTCAACAAACAACTGTGGCACATTTTTACTAAGCATGAGTGGCACAACAGAAAGTTGAGTAAACCACATCCTTACTTTCAGAGTGCTTCTCAAATGGAAGAAACAATAAAGTGATTAATTACACAGTGTGGTAAGTGCTAAGTTTGGTAAAAGGACAGGGTACCCTGAGAGCACAGACCAGACTAGTTAACCAGGATTATGGGAAAGAAAGATTTCCTGGAGTGGCATTTAAGTTGAGACCTTAACTATAAGTATTCATGGAGTGTGCATGTGTATGTGCATGTGTGTGTGTCCCGAGTTGTTTAGAAAACATAACTTATTCTAGAAACCAAAAGTTCAGTCCACTTAGGGGATAGAGTGTGAGTATGGGGCACGGCTAGGGAGAAAGTGAAATGGTAGGCTAAGCTGAATCATGAGGCTGTTACAACCATTTGATCATGAGATCCTGGTTGTTGGCTGGAAGTAGTTTTGAAAAAAAATAGAAATAAAACTGAATTCATTCAGACGGGATATATACACAGGACACAGCTTTGGAATAACTGGTTTGAAACTAGTATCCTTCCAGAGCTGTTCTCACACAACCACTCAGTTGTTCATTTCACTATATGAACACCACTGTGTGGAAGGCATCTCCATGGGATGAATTGTGAAAGTAGGATAATATAATTCCCTTGGGGGCCCTCAGACCCTACCCAGTTCTTGTTTCATGTATGCCCTTTAAAAAGCCAAATAAAGGTTAGCTCACCCTGATTTTGGCAGATAGACAGAATCCTGCAGAAGAGTGCCATCAAATAGATTCCTAATGTACCATATCCTTTGCCTCAGACCTCATGGAAATTCCAACAACATCAAGTAGTGTTGGCAATAAAGAGATAAGTATGATTGGGATGGGATCCACTATGGCTAGTAGAATAAAGTGGCTAATTTAACTCATGGATGACATGGTGCTGGCTTCTTTGCAGAGAAATTGCTCAGAGATAGGGTGAGATTTCATGATGTCTGTAAAGAGTTTAGAGTTGCTTATATTCAAGGTGTAATAAAAATGCAAAGTAGTTTTGTAATGAGCACTGAAATGCTTCTGAGAATACCACAGGGTTAACAAGTTCACAGAAATTTTGAACAGTAATGACAAAATGCTTGATTTTTTTTTTTTTCATTTTCAACATCTATGCTAGAGAAAAAAGAAGCATAACTGAATAAACCCTGGAATTAAGATCTCTTTTGAATGACAATCTCTTTAGTTCTACACAGTTAAGAGAACCCCTATGGGGTTAATAGAAGACTTGGACTCCTCAGCAGTTACATATTCCATTTAAAACTCTGGGTAACAAATCATTACCAGATCTTCAGGGACATTTTTACTGCCTTTGGTACCTCTGTTTTGGAAGCACAGGAAGTAGGGTGCTTCTAGACCCTGCAGGACATCCAGTATGACTGTCATGCCCAGGAGCTCACAATGTCACTCCAACCAACAAGCCAAACATAGACTCTTAGCACTAAAAGAGACATTGAAAGTCATCTACTAAAACTGCCATTATTATGCAGACGAAAACATGAGCCCTAGCAGCTTACTCAAAGTCATGGGGCTAGCTAGCTCCATAGCCAGGACTGGAACCTAGACACTATTTTCATTTGTATATTTTCTTAAGCAAGGACACTGATGAATATAAGAGCTAATATATGCTGGGCACTTAGTATGCTAAACTCTCTACATACATTGGTTCATTTAAATCTCACAATATCCTTGGAAATTATGGACTATTATTATTTCTATTTTACTGAGTCAGAAACTGATGGACAAAGTAACTTGTTCAGAGCTACACAGTAGCAAGAATCAGAGTCAGAATTCTAACTCAGAGCTGTCTGACTATAAAGCCCCTTTGTCATCTTGCTTCTAGAATGAGGCAAAGAAGAAGAAAGTACCAAGTCAAGAGCGTGTTCTTAAGTATCCTGCCAGGCTGTATTTTAAACTTTAATAGAGAGCACCTTGCTGAGCCTGGGTTCTCCTTAGGACCAAAAAACCTCTGCATATGTAACAAACAGAATCCAATTTTGTAGTGCAGGATATTGTATCACTAAGCAGGCTAGTTGCATGGAGCGTGAGGATCTTTTTGTTACACAGATTTCTGTTGCCAAGACACAAGTTGTAAAGTGTTCTGACATGAAATTGCCTAAAATCAATGAAGATAAAAAGAACTAAAGGCAAAGAAAATAATTTGAGAGAAGACAGCCCTGTGTTGTTTGTTAATCACTCAGCTTTTCAGTTTTTCATTCTGTTTGAGTACTTACCATATTTCAGTGTTTAATTTTTTTGTTCACTAATATTTCCTCTTAGACAGAATACAATTTTCCTAAAGAATATGTATTTTCTCTTTGTATCCCTTGTGCCAAGCACAATGCTTGATGCATATGGGTGTTAGTAAAAAGGTCTGTGGAACAGAATATTTGTGTGCTGAAATAAATGCACTGTAGTCAAATCTATTGGATTTTATAACTATCCTAGAAATGAAACCACATAGGGCTGTTGGTAGAATCTGAAAGACCATGAAAGTTCAAATCTCTGGAACTATTTTACTACTATGAACAACTTTTGGAAATAAATAGCGAAATCCAGTTCAGGTTCTAGAGATCTCTCAGACAATTCTCCTGAAGAGACTGAATCAGAACCTGATTCATTCAGATTTGAAACGAGGTTCGGCTCTTGGAAGTGCAGTGAAGGATCTGGGGAGTGAAAGAGTATTATCTGATTAAAGGGTTTATTACACGCAATAGATTGACCTGAATTGGGGGCTGTACTGAAGATGGAAACAAAAAGCGGTAACATATTTTTTTCTAAAACTTTACATCTTGACAATACATGATGATCAATGAGACCAGGTAATTAAAAACAACAAAACCTGACTTGGATAACATGGCGGCATATGAGGCCACCTATCAGGCACAGCAAAGAAAACAAGGGTGACTTGCACTTTTCTTTGTCTCACCATTTGCTCATGGTTTCAAGGGCTGCTGCATCAAGTGAAACAGATGCAGTTATACAAAGGGGAAGTCAAGTTACTACCCTCACTGATTCTCCCCCTGTGTTTATCTCTAGCTCCAAAAGCCTCCTCTTAAAATGGAAACTTGAATCTGATTTTCTCATTTTGAAGGCTAAGGTACAGTATGGGAGAGAGGGGGCACAAAAGTGCTCAGGCATCACAGAGTGCTCAGTGTGCAGCCTGCAGTGTCTCTATGCAGTCCCATGGAGCTCATTTGAGAGAGGCAAGGACTGCATATCATTTATGAATGCACAATATCCCAGAAGAGAAAGTCTCAGTCAAAAACGTCTTTACCAACATGGTAAGAATCACATCCTATTCTTAAGTAGCTAAATCTACGATTTAGAAAAGTGTTCAAATAAATGGATAGTTTTCCCATTAGAAGATTTTTCAACTATATCCAGATGGAAAAACAAAAAGAAAATTAACTAGGATCATAGGGCTCCCTCCATCTTGGGTGCTAATGTTCTATTGACAAGTTATAATGAGGGCTTCTCTGCCCCAGAGTGAGGAATAGGCTCATTAAAACTTGAGGAACAGGATAGTAAGCTTTCAACTCCCTTGTTTTTTAGACTTCACTGGTTTTTAGAAATACTAAATGAATTGCCTGACAAAACGATGTTATTGATTTCAAAGTGTGTCTGCATTCTTGTGCTTGCATTTGCATTTGAATCTGAGCTACTTAGAGTGTCAGTTGTTGGATAGAAGAATGGAAATGAGAGTTCTGTGGTGGGCTCGAAAAGACTGATGTGTTGACTCTTCCACTTAGTCACTACGGAAATAAGCCTCACACTAACCTTGGTTTCTTCTTGATCAAAACACATCAATTAACATGGTTTGATCATTGCTTTCTTCTGGATTAAAAGAAAGGAGGATCCCACATTTTAAACCATTAAATAAAATGGCTGTTCCACAATATAACCCTATTAGGATGCCAAGCAATAACTCTGGAAGGGGCTGTTAATGTATACTCTCAATAATCTAAGCCTGAGCATGTATTATGCTATAATAGTAAATAACCACCAAATCACTTATATTTGGCTCTGAAAATGCACTACATGACTTGTGTGTATGTGTAGCAGGTGTGCCCTCCAATTACTTTTTCTTATGCTAATATTAGCATGGGTTTCTATACCTCAAGTACATAATTGGTGGCAGAAAGAGGAAGAAGTCAGAGGTGACTCTAAAGTTCAGAGTCATTTTTAAGAAGAGAAGTAGTTTAAGGGAGAACAATGTTTCACACATGTTGAGTTGGAGTTGATATAGAGGGAACAACTCCAGTGAAAATGTCCCTCGGGAAGACAGGTTCTATATCATCTACAGAGGGCCTAGAATGGAATCTCAGGAAATGGCCACGGTTAGGTGTATCTAAGAGCAGAGAAAAGGCAGCAAAGGAAGTACAGAAGGTGATGTCATTGACACAGAAGGAGAATCAGTCTTCTTCTAAGTCCCAGATCTGTAAGAAAAGGCAGAGTTTTCAGGTGAGGGCACTAGTGCTTGAGAAGCTGATGGCTTAAGGTGGTAAAGACTGCTGTAACTGGAGTTTGGGAGGTCATGGTAACTCAGATTGTACAAATAGAGGAGAGTGCTCAGGAATCATGTTGTAAGGGGGTATGGAGCAGGAGGGAATAAACAGGCAACATAGGCTAAAAGGGGTTGAGAGAGAACGAGAAAAATAAACCTATGGCTAACTTGGGGAGTGGGATCAAAGGAAAATGTGATTTGTTTGTCTTCTTCAAAAAAAGAGAAGACCTGGGTTTGGGGCAGGGGGCTGGAAAAAAAAAAAGAGGAGACCTGTTCTTTCTTTTTTCAGGAGGGACTGAAGATAGCTGACAAAGGAGGTCACTGGAGAAGCATGATTTTGAAAGTGGTGAAACACAAGGGCTTTAGGAGCACCAGGGGGATAGGGAACCTCTGAGAGCAGAATCACGTCTTCCTCTGAGATGAGTGGGAAGCAAAGAGAGGCCAGGGAGGTGGAGAGACATATTGAAGTGGTAAAAGAGGAAGGTCGTGTCATCATACAGAAGGAGATGAGGGGTGGAATTACAAGTGTGAGACAGCAGGAGAGTTTAAAAATGGTTACTGGCAGGAGTGTCCTAGGACACCCAATTCAATAAAGTAAAAGATTGTTGAGCGGCAACGGCAATAAAGTAATGAGTCTGCTCAGGTTGAGCAGTATTTTTAGGCCAAGAATAAGAATCGAGTTCAAGATCAGGGACCAATGTTCTAGAAAGGCAGGTTAGTGGACATAATCCAGCAAGAGGAGATGCATGGAATAATCTCAAAGTGCCTTTCACTTTAGGATCCACAAGATGCTGCTGCTGCTGCTGCTGCTGCTTTGTAGCTGCAGGATTCTGGTCTCAGGAAAACCCTCCATTCGTTTTCTGCATCAGTGCAGAATCTGAGGGCCACCAGATGAAGTTTGTTCTGAAAGAAAATATAGAGTTTTAACTAAAGACAGACAAGAAATGTGAAGAGGCAATCCATGCAACACAAAAGAAGAAAGAAAGAATTTGGGTGACTTGGTATAATTAATGAAATCACATTGAAGATTGAATTTTTCCATAATACCCTGTCAATGAAAGACCAATCTAAACTTTTCTATAGGAGATAGCATGGGCTATGAACACATGTTCTCAGCTTCCCCTGTTAGCCAATGACTCATATCCCATGGCTAAAAACAGTGACAGGCCTTAGAGTTACTATAAGAAAAAAACTCTGGAAGCCAAGTATATGTGTGCAAGTTGTTAAGTAAGGTAAGTTACTTATCCTCTCTATCAGGCTTAGTTTTTCTTATCTGAAAACAGGCTCAATAAGTGGCTATGTCTCATAGGCCTATTTTGAGGAGTAAATGCATGAGACCTTATTCATTTAATATATAAAATACCTACAGAACACTAACATAAATTTAACCATTGTTATTCTTAATTGCTTTTGCCCAGCATTTTTATCGCACATGCCTTATGCAAACATTAACATGTTTCTAAGAATTTTTTGTGTGTATTTTTCTCATGTCCCCCCTTAGATTATAAACTCTTAGGAGGCAAAGACCATATCTTATATATCTTATATTCAGCTATGTTCTAATTATTGATAGCTGTGTTGCTAACAATCTCATGATTTAGTGGCATTAAACAGCAACCGTTTTCTTATGGTCATGGATTCTACGCATCCAGAATTTGGGACGGACACAGCAGGGTCATCTCTTCTCTACTTCATGAGGCTGGAGGCTCAGCTCCTTGATTCAGCTGACTGGAGGGGTAACATGAACAGCTGGGGGCTACAACCCCTGAGGGCCAGAGGGTTCACTTCCAAGATGGCTTCATCACTCACATGTCTTAAGCCTGGGTTGAAATGGCTGTAGGACAGGTTTAGCTGGGGCTATCCCTAAGAAAGGCTACCTGAGTCCTCTTCAGCATATTGGTCTCAGGGTAGTCTGTCTTTTTACATGGCAGCACAGCACTCCAAGAGCAAGTGCTTCAGAGAACAAGATAGAGCGGTTTGGTCTTTGATGATCAAGTCTCAGAAGTTACCTAGTATCACTTCTGTCATACGGTATGGATCAAAGTAGCCACAAGCACGCCTAGATTTAAGGAGAGGATCCCACCTATCAATGAGAGAAGTGTCCAAGAATTGTGGCCATTTTGTTCAACTGCCACAGTCCTCTTTCATGGCACCTCTTGTTTATAACGCCTTAACACCTCTTGTAACTGTTCCCTCCTCTCCACATGCTCTGGCATTGCTCTAGTTCAGGGCCTTGTCTTTTCTCACTTGGAGCACTGCAACCATTATTTAAATCATCTATCTGCCTCCACTCCCGCCCTGTCTTATCCGCTTTTCGTATAGAAGCCAGGGTGAATCTGTAAAACCATAAATCCTTCCTTAAAACCTGTCAATACCTTCCCACTGTCCTTATAACAAAGTCTAAACTCATGACTGCTATTGCAATTTCCCCAGCCTCCTCTTTCATCACCCTGTGCTTCATGCTTCACACCCTGCTCACTCTCACTTTGTCTTGATTTTCTTCTCCCAGTGTTCCCCATCTAAGCAAATGGAACTACAGTGCCATACAGATGCCATCCATTTCTCTCCAACTCTACCCTACTAGTCCAGAGCCCACCATTTGTCATTATGAGCACAGTAGTGGCCTCCCAGCTAGTCTCCTTACTTCCGTCTTTGCTGTCTTACAACTTGTTCTCATCTTGCCCCTAAGAGCTCCTTCTAAAACTTATATTAATATCACATCTGCACTTCAAACTCAAATGTTTCAAAACTGAACCCCTTATTGGCCCGCAAAACTGCTATTTTTTTCTGAATTACCTCTTTCATTGAGTCTCTAATCCAAAACTGTGGACTTCATCTTTAATTTCTAGTCTCTCCTTCACAACTCACAATTAGGCACGAAGTTTTTTTTAAGCATACAGTATAATACATAGTACTTAGAAAAAGACAACCCGGGGTGCAAATCTAGGCTCTGCTATTTACCAGCCATGTAATTTAAAGAAAGAAACTTATCTGAGTACTGAAGTTTATGTCTGTGAAATGGAAAAGATATTAATATATATTTCTCAAGGTGGATACGTGTTTTCAAGGAGCTAGTTCTTGAAACCCATTTGCATCATGAGTCTCACATAAGAACATTAATAAAAGTTCTATATAAGTTTGCTTTCCTTCATGTATATCTATATACACACACATATATATTTTTCTATATGTGTGTGTGTGTATATATATGAAATATATATATATGGAGTTTTGCTCTGTTGCCCTGGCTGGAGTGCAGTGGTGCAATCTCGGCTCACTGCAACTGCCACCTGCCAGGTTCAAGCAATTCTCCTACCTCAGCCTCCAGAGTAGCTGATATGACAGGTGCGTGCCACCATGCTCGTCTAAATTTTTGTATTTTTTTTAGTAGAGAAAGGGTTTCATCGTGCTGGCCAAGCTGGTCTTGAACTCCTGACCTCGTGATCCATGCCCCCGGCCTCCCAAAGAGCTGGGATTACAGGTGTGAACCACTGCACTTGGCCTATTTTTCTTATTAAATTAGATTCTCAACCTGGTTTAAGCAAATAAGCTAGAAAAAGCATTTATGGAACTCGGAAAATTGAAAATTGGTGATTATTAAATGATATTAGGAAATTAATATTAATTTTATTAGATGTATAAAGTAGATTATTATTATATGAGTAAATACTCTTAAATATTTTTAGAGATTCATATGGAAGTATTTATGCGTTAAATATCTGTAATGTATATTATGTTCCTCAGGGAAAAATAGATATGCATGTATAGAAAAATATAAATGAATGATAAATTTAGATGATGGATACTCACTATACTATTCTCGCTCTTTTTCTGCATTTGAAAATTTTAATAAATAAGAAGTAAATAAATACAAGGAAAATAGTCCATCTGTTATATGCCTAGAATCATCTACTTCACTTTATTCCTAATAATTGCTCTGTTTTAGAGGTTGGCCGATTTTTCCTGTAAAGCCCCAAGTAGTAAATATTTTAGATTATGTGGGCCATATGGTCTCTGTGACAACTACTCAACTCTGCTATTGTAAAGCAAAAGCTACCATTGATAATGCATAGATGAATGGGAATGGCTGTGTTCCAATAAAACCTTATTTACAAAATCAGATGGTGGGCCAGATTTAGCCCACAGGCTGGAGTTTGCTGACCCCTGCTCTAATGGAAGCTTTCACTGGCTATCACCTGGATTACTCTTAAACAACCCTCTAACCCATCTCCTTACCTTCAGACTTCTCTTCTCTCTAATCCACCACCCACAAAGAAGCAGTAGCAAAGTTCCCTCTTCCCCCTGCTTATAACCCTGCTGTAGTTCCCTATCCCTTCACACCCTCGCAAACTTCTTCAGGTTTGACTCTTATCAGCAATCCCCAACAACCCCCTTCCAATGCACACACATATGCATGCACATGCACACACATACACTCTTTAGATTCTGTAAGGTCTTTCTGTTTTCAGATATATTCATCCCTTGGTATTTGTGGGCGATTGGTTCTAGGACCCCTCCTCAGATACCAAAATCCACAAATGCTCAAGTACCTTATATAAAATGGTGTAGTATTTGTATATAACCTATACATTACCTCCCATATACATAAATCATTTATAGATGACTTATGTCTAGTACAGGGTGAATGCTTTAGGCTATATTTTTATTTGTATTTTATTGTTGTATTGTTATTTTTAATATATATGTACATATGTAAATATACTTTTTTAGATACAGATCTCTCTCTATTGCCTTGGCTGGAGTACAGTGGCACAATCATAGGTCACTGCAGCCTCAAACTCAAGTGATCCTCTCTCTTCAGCCTCTAAGTAGTTGGGACTACAGGTGCAAGGCACCGCGTCAGCTTCAAGTATTTTTGATCCATGGTTGAAGTACTCATACCCATGGATATGGAAGGCCAATTGTAGATCTCTCCGGCTTGGAAGGCTCCTCTCCACCTTACTTTTATATTTGAAGGGTTACTTGAACTCTTCCTCCTCCTTCAAGACTCAACTCAATCCTCCCCTTCCATCAGGGAAGCCTCGCAGTCCTTTCCCCAGCATGCATATATGCATGCCATACACACCAGAAACAGACAGGGTTGGGGCTCTTCCTTGATGCTCTCAAAACCTCCATGTTAGCTCTTTGTCTTGGCACTTGTTACACTTCCTACTGTGGTGTGATTATTTCTCTGCTTTCTTCATTGGTTTAGAAGTTCCTTGAGAGCTGGGACTGCATCTTCCCCTCAATATTCAATACAGAGTCTGATATATAATTAAATGAACATTCTGATTCACTGCATATATGCTCTTTATTAGGAATTTCAAGATGCTATAAAAAAAGTATTTGAACTTCACACAACCTCTAGAGATATAAAAATTATGAATGAATAAATAAATAAATGAACACCAGAACCTAAATACTTCCTCTTGGAAGTGAGTTAGACCACCATTAGGTCTAAAGATATAGAGATCTAGACACAATGTAGAATAAACAGTATAGAGCATGGACTAAATTTCAGCCCCCATTCACCACCTTCATCTGAAGCCCTTGTGCAGTGAGTACCTGCACAAACATATGCAGCTCCCCTGTTTGTGGCCCAGATCATATGTATGGGTGGGCCAAAACAAACAACAGCCTAATCCTTGTAGAGTCTGGGTAAACAATCCATTGGTACAGCATTCACTCCTCAGCTTGTCTTAACAACAGTGGTCCTCAACAGGAAGCATGCAGTGAGGATGGTATCAGAATCCATGGGAAACTTTTTCAACCTTTTCATCTTGGCTATGAAACCCTAGCTCCTGCTCTCAAAATTCTGATATACTTCTCTAGGGCATTCTCATCCTGCAGTATGGCATGCTCTTAAGGAGTAGAACATATCTGGATGTGGGTTTAACTTGCAATGCTCCACAGGTCACTCTAATAGTCCTCCCATAACCCCACCTTTATCCCCGACATACTGACAGCTGCCTAAGAATCAATCAACCATTGACTCAATCAACAGATGAATGTATTGGTTTGACCATGTTCCATGTACTTGTAGTTAAACACAACCAGTCCTGACCATTCCTCTGGAAGACATTGCAATATATGACTTAAATGACTAGGCTAGACCTGACTCATGAATTCAAACACAAGTTGTTATTTTGGTTCATGCCTTGTTCCAGTTTCTTTTGTTTAGTTTGTTCGCATGTTTGTTTTTGAGATGGAGCCTTGCTCTGTCACCCAGGCTGGAGTGCAATGGCGTGATCTCAGCTCACTGCAACCTCCGCCTCCCAGGTTCAAGCTTTTCTCCTGCCTCACCCTCCAGAGTAGCTTCATTCAGTTTTTAACCTCAGTTATTTAAGCAAGTGTGAACATGTGGAGTTGTAAGTTTTGCCTCAGGGAAGTGTCAATGCATGCCACTGCAAATTTAAACCATTCTATTTATAGGAAATAATACATTAGGGATTTTTTGACACATCATCCTTAGATTTCCTGATGAGGAACTATAAAAATTATAGCTCCTCATCAGGAAATCTAAGGATGGTGTGTCAAATGTTCAACCAACATTTCTTCAACACTTATTATGTGCAAGACCCTATGTTGGTAACTGTAAGTGACATAAATGCTTAAAAAAGGGGGGGGCAATATTATTCTCTCAAGGAGCTCCAAGACTGATGATGAATAAATCAAGTGAAGAGATAATTCAAAGTTTACAGGGCTTATCAACCAGAAGATATCCTCCTCCCAAGAAAGGCTTTTAGGATATTTGGAATGAAGGAGTTCATTGCTGATGCCATTTGTTATTGTTACAAAGAAAAATATTTCAAGTTTATAATGTGCACTATTTGAAATAATCGAGCCACATGATAATGAGGGATATTTAGTTTAGGATAGGAACTTTGAAATGACACTGTTTACCCTTCCAGTGTCATTTATACATAACAATTTTAACATACTATTTAGAGGGGCACAGACCTTTCATCTTCACATCAGAATCACCAGGGGTGATGAAAGGTGTTATGGTAGGAATGTGTGGATAGAATGAAGGCAAGATTAAAAGGTTTAGATGCACAGATATGTTAAGTGTCTTATTCAGCTCAGGCTGCTATAACAAAAATACCATAGAATGGGTGGCTAAAACATCAATATTTATTTTTCACAGTTCTAGAGGCTGAGGAGTCCAAGATCAAGGTCCTGGCAGATTTGGTGTCTGGTGAGAGCCTTCCAAGTTCATATCTGACTATCTTCTTGCTGTGTCCTCACATGATGGAAAGCAAAGAGTGACAGCAAGCTCCCATATCTCTTCTTATAATCTCATTCATGAGGGCTTCATCCTCACTACCTAATATCTCTCAAAGGCCCCACTTCTAGATACCATCATGTTGTAGGATTTCAACATATGACTTTTAGGGAGACATGAACATTCAGTTCATAAAAGTAAGTGTCTTAAAAAGCATTATATGATATGAAGTGCTACGATAGCCTTCTGAGTTCAAAAGAGGGAAGGATCACATATGGTTGGGAATCCCAAGAGATAAATGAGGTTTGAAATAGGCTCCAAAGGATCCAAAAAGTTCACCAGTGGATGTTGAAAGGGTTCAAAATAGAAAGAACAGCAGAGGTAAAAACCTAGAGGTGTGCTGTGGTTTGAATGTATGCGTCCCTCCAAAATTTACATGTTGAACCTTAAACCCCAATGTCATAGTAATAAAAAGTGGAACCTTTATGAGGTAATTTAGTCATGATGGCAGAGCCCTCATGAATAGGTTTAGTGACCTTATAAAAGGGCTACAGGGAACTAACTAGTCCTATTTTGCCCTTCTGTTTTTCTGCTATGCGAAGTCACAGCATTTGTCCCCTCTTGCCTTTCTGTTCCTTCTATCATGTGAGAACACAGCGTTTGAGGATGCAGTGTTCAAGTCGTCATCTTAGAAGCAGAGATGGGGTCCTCATCAGACAACAAACCTGTTGGCCCCTTGATCTTGGACTTTCCAGACTCTAGATCTGGGAAAGAATACATTTCTCTTGTTCATAAATTGCCCAGTCTGGAGTATTTTGTTACAGCATCACAAATGGGCTAGGAAAAAATGGAAAAGTGCTGGTAAAAGTGTTCAGGGCAAGGCAATTATTATGTTTAGAATGACAACTTTGTGTAGTAGATAATGGGAGATCAATCAGGGAAGCAAAGTCAGTCTCACTCTTGACTCCCAGGTGATAATTTTCATCAGGTATTGTTCTAGGCATGACCATTGCCTTGTTTCAGTCTTACTTAAGTCACTTGTGGATTAAAAGGAAACATGTTTACATCATCAGACCTCACAGATTTCTCAAGATTTTTTTTCCACTTGGCATAAAACTGATATTGATATTGATGTCAAAACTGAGTGATGCTGTAAAGTACTAGTTTGGAGCAGACTGCCTGGTTTCGAATTGCAGCTTCTCCTCTTACTAGTGACTTTAGACCCATGACTCAGTGTTATGGGTTGAGTTGCACCCACTTCCCAATTCATATTTTGAAATCCTAACTCCCAGTACCTAGAAGTGTGACTTTATTTGGAGATGGGATATTTACAGAGATAATCAGGTTAAAGTTACAGTGAGCTCTAATCCAATATGACTGATATCCTCCTAAAAAGGAGAAATTTAGGGACAGAGATAGATAGGTATGGAAGGAAGACAATGTGAAGAGATATAGAAAAAAGATGGCTATCTACAAGCCAAGGATGCAGGCTTGAAACAGAGCCTTTCCTCACAATTTTGTGGAGAAACCTACTCTGCCAGTCCCTTGATCACAGACTTTTAGACTGAAAGACTGTGAGGCAATAAATTCCCATTGTGTAGCCCACCCAGTTTGTGGTACTTTGTTACAGCAGCCCTCCAAACTAAGAAGCCTAACCTCTCAGGCTTCAGCTTCCTCATCTGCAAAATTAGTATAATAGTAGCTGCCTTGGCCAGGCATGGTGGCTCATGCCTGTAATCCCAGCACTTTGGGAGGCTGAGGCGAGCAGATCACGAGGTCAGGAGATCGAGACCATCCTGGCTAACACTGAAACTCTGTCTCTACTAAAAATACAAAAAATTAGCTGAGCATGGTGGCACATGCCTGTAATCCCAGTTACTCAGGAGGCTGAGGCAGGAGAATCGCTTGAACCCGGGAGGCGGAGGTTGCAGTGAGCCGAGATTACGCCACTGCAGCACTCCAGCCTGTGCAACAGAGCAAGACTCCGTCTCGAGAAAAAAAAAAAAACGGTAGCTTCCTCATGCTGTAGTTGTGATGAATAAAAGACTTAAGACACATAAAGTGCTTAATGTTTACACTATAAGTAAGTGTGTGATATTAATGTTAATGACTTTTTTTTCCTGTCAAACCATTTATCTTTCTATGTTCCAGTAACTTCCTTATGTATATCTTTATAAGGAAGGCTAAGACATTTGCCCTTTACTTTCAACTAGCTCTTCTTAGCTTACAATTACAATCTCACTTTGTTAAGGTTGTTTCCTATATAAGTTTTTTATTCTTTGCCATCCAATCAGACTGCTTCTCAGTGTAAACCTACCTCTTTCGTTAACATAGTATTTTCTTTCATTTATGTTGCCTGAACTCCTGTGACCCTATCAAATAGATTTCCCACAAGTTTCTTATCTTGGTATTTGTCTTAAAGATGCACTCTCAAGAACATACCTACTTTCCATTTCTATCTGCAAATAGCAAAACAATATCAACTGACAGAGATAATTACCCACTTGAGAAGGAATCGTTATTTCTTTCTACTGCAGTACAGAGCAAGAGAAATGTCACTCTGGCTCAGGTTATATTAAGAAGCTTTATGTCACATGAAGCAGTGCAAACTGACACATGCTGTGCTTCTGGATTAGATCTGGGGTTACAAATCTAAAGAAACACTTTTGTATAGAAGCAAGTATTAGTGACTGTAAGTAACAAATCTGCTATGTATATTTTTTCCTTCTGTGTTCTTTATTTTTGCTGTGTTGGGACAATAAGAGTGTTGAAATTAATTGTGTAATTTTACCCATGTCTCTAGTGTTAATTTTTAGCTATATTTAGTACCTTGTTTCCTGCATTTTCATGACAGTAGGGGAAAGGCCCCTACATCCTTACAGTCCAGAGACTGATATCTGGGAATTACATCCTCCTTTTGCTACTGACTAACATATGACTTGAGGTGAGTTTTCTCTCTCCAGGCCTCAGTTTCTCCACTTGCAAAATTAGAATGTGAGACTATATGATCTCAGTTTCACCCAGCTCTAAAATGCGAAGATATTCTCAAGCTCTGTGATAACACAACATAGGATTCAGTAAGGGCACAGAGGCCAGTTAACTCTGGTTTTCCCCTTGGCTTTTTGCCTTTCTATCTGAGGTCTTTACTACTTGTGTTTTTAATTCTGTTTTAGCTCCCTATGAGGCTTTACTGGAAGCATCAGAATTAGAAAGCTAAATATTCTACACTGGTCTCAGTGATTACGTAATGAATACAAAAACATCACCCGAAAGTTATTTGACAAGGTAAGTGATGTTCACATTCAATGCAGGGCTTCAGCAAGGTGATGATGTGAGGACCAAAGACAAATTACAAATAATCGATTGAGGTTTTCATGTGTGTGATGAACAACCCCGATTTTCAATTATATGTGAGAAGTAATTATCCTCCATTTTTCTAGTAGACAACGAAAGTTGTCTTATAGATGTTATATGTAAATGTGGGCACATGGAAACATTCATCTTTAATGAGATAGAATTTGAGTGGCAGGAAAGAGAACAAAGGGGAAGCAGACATCAGAGGGTCAGAAAGATGGCTCTAGGGTAGAAGCATGAAGGCTTTTTCCTCTGCCTTATATTGCCCTCTCACCCTCATCCCATGGGGACTGAACAGAGATGTTTCCAGTACAGTGAGTGAGAGGCACTTTCTTTCTTCCTTTTTTTTTTTTTTTTTTTTTTTTGACAGAGTTTCACTCTTGTTGCCCAGGCTGGAGTACAGTGGTGCAATCTCAGATCACCGCAACCTCCACCTCCCAGGTTCAAGCGATTCTCCTGCCTCAGCCTCCCGAGTAGCTGGGATTACAAGCAGGTGCCACCACGCCCAGCTAATTTTGTATTTTTAGTAGAGATGGGTTTCTCCACGTTGGTCAGGCTGGTCTCGAACTCCCGACCTCAAGTGAACCACCCGCCTCAGCCTCCCAAAGTGCTGGGATTACAAGCGTGAGCCACCACACCCAGCCGAGAGGCACTTTTTAAGGTATCTGATTAAGAAAGAGGGGTGTCTGAAAGGATTAAGCTCTGTCTGGAAAGTCATGGGGCAAAAAAGGTCATGGAACTCGTCACAGGCTGGGCACAAGCTAAAGAGTGTGGGATTTAGGAAAGAAAGTTACCAGCATGGGTGCGGGATGCAGGGTACAGAGGGAGGTGGGTTAAGTAAGTAAAGCAGGTAGATGACTATGGAGAAAGTCAGTAGAAAGGATCTGACTTCTCCTTTCTCGTAGCTGAGGAAAATAGAAAACGATAAGTCAATTTTTTTTAAATCCAGCCATAGAAAATTGGACTCTAATATCACAGATTGGTAAATTACAAATGTATCCATCTATATTATATTTGGGTTTGACAACGGTCACCATGCCCTGAAGTACAGTTTTTTTTTCTGTAAACGGCTGGAGAGACACAAGGGATATTGACCACTAGAGGTGAGTGGCATTCAGGAGAACAAAAGGATAAGAGCGCCTCCCAGTTTTCTACTAAAGAGGAAAACTCCTTTAATCTAATGATCCTGAGCCTAAGGACCAGGGACTTTGGAAGAAATACTCATCATGCGTTATATGCAGACATATATATGATGTGTCTCACAGACATATGCATCGCTATTTGCCACTGTTTTTCATTTCTCAAATCAATGTCTATCCCTTTGCAAGTCATAAAACAAAATTCCAGCTAAAAACACTCTTGATTTATGGTTGTGTTTGGTTGTTTTGTACTTTATTGATCTCCAGATCACCTGGCATTTCTAAAAAGAGAACTTCATTCTGGAAACATTTGGGAACTCTGTTTTTATGTCTTAGGTAGCAGCAATGGACCTGTTTAGCAGAAAATGCCGTGGTAAATGATTGCCTTAATGCATTGGCTGCAATGTTTTTGACAAATTAAGAAACATTTAGAGATGCTGGTGGACAGAATTTCTTGGAGAACCTATTGTTTCTTTTTCTGGGGTGATGGATGTGATGAACTTTAGAAAGCCTGGTATCTCCAGAGTCAGGCAGAGAAGGTGAAAAGGACTGAGAGACTCGGGATCTGTCTGTATTGCCATGAGCAGCAGATTGGAGAGTAAACAGGAACAGATACCAAAAAGAAAGTCTCTCCCATTTAGAGAGCATTAGGATACACAAAGAGTCATGTCCCATCAGCTCCCATCTTTTGGAATTCATGGAGGCAACCTTGTCACAGAATCCTGGCCTTTCTCTCCTTTGAAAATTTTACACAATTCCCATGCTTGCTGAAGGAAAGTAATTATGTACATACTTTTAAAGATCCATATACACACAGCACTTGGGTCTCTGACATGAGTGAGGTTACTTGAAATATGTTACATAAACTTTCTCTTTCATCCTCCCTACTTCCACTTATCCTCTTGGTGAACAGATGAAGAACTTCTCTGTGCAAGTTCCTTATAAGGTAGCAGTGTACCAAATGAGTACTACTGTAATTACTTTTTTGAAGAATTTATTGAGAAGTGGTTGTGAGAGAGCCCAGAATGTAGGCATTATGTAGACTTGAGAAAATGCTTCGCAGTCCACTAACGGTAAAAGAGCACAGGTACATACTAATAATTAAGTGAATCTGTTACTGCTTCACACCAAAAAAAAAAAAAAAAAAAAAAAAAAAAAAAA
The DNA here is from genome assembly GCF_007565055.1 of Rhinopithecus roxellana. NCBI lineage: Eukaryota > Metazoa > Chordata > Mammalia > Primates > Cercopithecidae > Rhinopithecus > Rhinopithecus roxellana. Next base: position 110,988,054 of record NC_044555.1, on the reverse strand, counting down.
AAAAAAAAAAAAAAAAAAAAAAAAAAAACTGACCTGTTGTCAGAGCAATGAAAAAAGAATAGTGATTTTATTTTTGCAAAGATTTACTTTCAAGAGTAAAAGAAAAGTCAGGCTCTTTGGTAATGTAACTCCATCAATGGGCAGAGTAGAGAAACTCGAATAATCCAAGAATGACTTGATTAATAGGCAATGATGTAACTTGAAGGACATGTTCATTTAAGAGAAATATCAAAAAGAAGTAAAACCTTGCCTCCCAACCCGTGGTTCACAAGACAGCAGATCAGAAATAATGAGAACTACAAAGAAGGTAAAGAAAACTAAGCTGCAGGAAATTATTTTTCATACTTAAATCCTTCTGGAAGAAGGACAGATCTTAACTACATAACCTTTTCAGGTTCTCCAAACGCTTGGTCACTTTTGCCATTTTCACCACTCTCTCCACAATTATTAAATATTATTACTGCATTTGCCACAGACGCCTTGCTTTTAAGGATTTCATTTTAAAAGTTGAAGTACCCAAGTGTTTATTTTCTATAATACAGCATATTATAATAGTGCTCTTTAGCTAATGCTGTCGCCAACTCACGCCCAGTTTCCATTATAGTCATTATTTTAAGACGTCTAATTTGGCGAAAAAAATTGCTCTATAAAGACACCTAAACAGCAAGTTCTCATATGAGCAAGAAAATTTTAAGGTGATAAAATGTTTTTTAAAAGATAATAAATAATCGTTAATAGCTTAGACTACCTTTCTGAGCTCTTAAAAGTTGAAAATGAGTTGTTGAAGTTTTGCTGTTTTTTTTTCTCTTTTCTGGAGGAAATAAAAGACAACCTATTATGCCTCCATCTAGAGCAGGCTTCTTTCTAACTTATTTGCCCTTGTAAGTCAGGCTATAAAGAGGTGAGAATCAGCTCCAGATTTGTTGCACCTTTCTTTTATAGTCATGAATATTGCTGTTTTCACTGGCTTGAGGGAAAAAAAAAGTACGGTGCTTCTTGCAGTCATTAAAATAGCATTGTTTAAAGACAGTTTCATTAATGCTCGATTCTTAAAATCCTACCCTTGGGGCACGAGCACTAAGTGTGGTGAAAAAGAGCACAAGATTTGCAGTGAAATGGCACAACAATCGAATCCTGGCTCCGCCAAGCTTTCCAACCCTTACTAAGTTACTGAAGGACCTTGAACCTCAGTTTTCTCAGGCTTAAAATAAAAACTAAGAATTGTAAGGGTTAAATGAGATAAAGTACATAAAATCATTTAAACACAGTGTCAGGTGCCTAGTAGGTGCACAATAAGTAGTAGCAAAAGTGATAGTGGTGGCTGCGATTTCTTTCCATGGGAATGTAGGGGAAGAAAAAAGGATGAGTTTGCGTCCTTTGTAGGGACATGGATGCAGCTGGAAACCATCATTCTTAGCAAACTATCACAAGAACAGAAAACCAAACACCGCATGTTCTCACTCATAGGTGGGAACTGAATAATGAGATCACTTGGACTCGGGAAGGGGAACATCACGCACTGGGGCCTATCATGGGGAGGGGGGAGGGGGGAGGAGGGAGGGATTGCATTGGGGAGTTATACATGATATAAATGATGAATTGATGGGTGCTGACGAGTTGATGGGTGCAGCACACCAACATGGCATAAGTATACATATGTAACAAACCTGCACGTTATGCACATGTACCCTAGAACTTAAAGTATAATAAAAAAAAAAAAGAAAAATAAAAAAAAAAAAAAAGAAAAATCCAATCCCACTCTTTTTGGTTCTTGGCTGGGTCACTGTAACAAAAGGCTGAGTAGCAAGAGAAGGGCACACAAATATGTTTAATATAAGTTTTACCTAATTAAGAACTTTCATAAGGAAATGAAGACCTAAGGAAAAAGTTAAACTTGAGCATTTTTATGCTGGGTTTGATGAAGACTATAGAGTCATGGAAAAATGTGATCCGACAGAAAGACGTATGAGCTAAGAGTACTAAACTTAGGAAAACTTAACAAGGCCTGTTCATGCAAATTCTTCTGTTTCCCTCTGTCTTGGGAGAAAAATATGTTCCTTTCCTCCGGGTATAAGAAGGGCACTTATCATGTGAGGGTCTTCTGACCTACTTCAGGGGAAGGTCAGAGTCCTAATTGCACCTGCCATTTCTCAAATTCCTTCAGCTTAAAATATTCAAAATGCCAAGATGCCATATTTTGGGGAGAATGTTCTTAACCCCATCAGGAATAAAACTATAGCATCTCATCTGGGCCAAAGAAATATGTAGGATGTGTAAATCCATGCAAGTCAAGGCTCTTATTAATCTCATTCCATGAACGGCAGTTAAAGATTGGGAAATATACACACACACACCTACACCCAGTTAAACTTCCATCCTTCTGAGACCCAGAGAATACGCAGTGAAGAAGGGTTTCTGAAAGTAGGAAAGGAAAGAAAAAAATAACAGTCAATGTACGTACTTAACACAATCCATCCCATTTAGCCAGCAACACTAAAATAATGTATTCTTGACAGTGACTTGGGTTGGGGTGTTGCATTTGCAAGCAAAACACAACTCTACTTCCTCAATATTGGCTGCTTTAGTAGAGGCCCTTACAGCTGACAACACAACAGAGAACTTCATAAAGAAAGTCTCATGATAGCTGTTATTTATTATGCAAATGTTGCCTGCCATGGCAACATTGCATCTAGGAGTTTGCTTTATTTGCACTAGGACATGGCCTGAATATTCAAATGAAGGCAGCCGTACATTATGCCTACACATTACAAAGATTTTGTTTTCCTTGACACTTACAGGAGAACAAACTGCAATTAATATAGCCTGTTTAAGCAGACAGCACCCAATTAGTTATCATCCATTTTCAGATTGGGATGCTAGACAAAAAACATGGAGCTGGGCTCCTTATTCAAAAGGAAAATACATCCAAACTACAGGTTTTCAAAGACACATTTAACTCACAATGGCAAGGATACTCACTTAGTCTTTAATGTGAAATGGAGTGTTAATTTTTCTCTGTCACCTCTTAATTGCTTCCTTATTATACTGTTCAAGCAGTTAATTGCTAGACTGAGTGAAAGAGTGTTTTCAGGGAAAAGGAAATGCCACAGCATGAAAGAAAAAAAAAAATAGAAGCAGTTCACTAGCGTAATTGGGTCTGCTATAACATCAGCTATGGTATTCCTTTTAATGGTATCTACAAAAATAAATAGGCAAAGCCAAATTGTGATTGGGAAAGTAGAGAAAGATTAAGTCAGTTGGCATACCTGCATGCGACTTGTGTCACTGTCATTTACCAAGCAAGCAAGTGAACTCTTCTATGCCATCCACACTTTGCTGAGATGCAAGTTGCCTTCCCTATGTGTGGGGCAGACATGGATATCTCCACAAGTCAGATATTCCTAGTGCAGAAGCTGGTTCCAGGGAGCCATATAGATACTTGCTTGTCACCTTCCCTGAGTTAATGTTCGCAAAATAAATGAAGGGTATGTGAAGGCAGAAAGTCATTATGTACTATGCCTCTAACTACTTTGGAGCTCCCATTACAATCCCATTTGGCCCTTAGAGAGAAATGTGTCCTTCCTTTAAGTATCATCAAAAATGGGAGTTGACGCTGTCAGAGCTTTATTGTGCTTCTTCAGCAAAGAAATGGATTGTAAGAATAAAAGACAAGAATACAGACATTTATCCAAGCAACAAAACATAGATCACTGGCTTTAATGAGGATGTTTGCATGCCAGTGTTAAAGAATTCATAATAAGTATTATTTTCTACATCCTCTAATTTTATTAGAGCACAGCAATTGTTAATGGAAAAAGACAGTAAAGAAAACACTTGCTTTAACAGTGAGGTTGGAAGAAAGATTTTCTTTTGCATTGCATTTCAATTATGATCAAAGAAATAACTTTGTTGTATCTTAAGTTTAACTTTCCAAAGAAAAATAGAAAAAAATGTAAACCATTTACTGAATTGTGTTCATTAGTATCCACGCAATAATTAACTCATTAGTATCCATGCAATAATTAACTCACTCTATCTACTGTTCCTGTTTGTCAACTGTTTACTGATGTCTGCTGATCTTCCACCTAGTTTTCTCTCCTGAAAGAGAGGAGTGGGAGGTGGGGAAAGTGACTGAGGGTGGATTACTTCTATGACTGGAAAAATAATATGACGCTCTTCCAATGATCTACCTCCAAAGATGCAGAAGAGAAATTCAATTTTCAAGTGGAAAATACTCAGTGATAAGATATTGAACAATTAAGCAGGTAAATAAAATATTTAATACAAAACATCACAAAGGAAATTTTCTAGGCATTGCACTCTTCTGCATGTTACTGCAGGACAAACATTCTAGAGCAGTGGTTCTTAAACTAGGCACCATTCATGGAAACCAGGGGTCCATCAACATCCAAAAATATTGCATAAGATTTCTAGGTATGTGTGAGTCTCTACATTTTTCTTGGAGAGGATCCATCACTTTTGTGTTAGTTTTCTATGCTGTATAACAAATTAGCATGAATGTAATGGCTTAAAACAACACATACATTTATTATCTCACAGTTGATGTGGGTCAGTAAGTCTATGCATGGCTTAGCAATGTTCTCTGTGATGTTGCCATCAAGGTGTGAGCTAGGCCTCTGTTCTCATCTTCAGGCTCAACTGGGGTCTGTTTACAAGTTCACTCTGGGTGTTGGCAGAATTCATTTCCTTGTGGTTGTAAGATTCATGGCAGCTTGGTTCATCAAAACAAACCAGGAAAGCAAGACCCTAGAGTGAGTCTGCTAGCAAGAGAAAGTCTTAGATAAGCTAACATAATCACTGAAGTGACAGCTCAAAGCCTTTGCCATATTCTATTGGTTATAAACAAGCCAAATGTCCTGCCCACACCTAAGAGAAGGAGATTATACATGGGTATGAACACTGGAAGGTGGGGGTCATGGAGGTCACTTCAGTTTTCATCAAATTTTCTAATGAATCTATGATTTTAAAATATGTATATTACAAGTCACTGCTCTAGTCTACCAAGTACAAGTGTATTCATTACCTATCACTGAGTAACAAATTACTACAAAACATAGTGGCTTAAAGCAACAATAATCACTTATCTTTCACAACTTCTGTGACTCAGGAATCCAAACAGGCATGGTGAAGATGGCTTGTATCTCCTCTACCATATCTGGGGTCACAAGTGGAAGACTCAATGACAGACAGCAGGAATCATCGAAGGTTCATCCATTCATATGCTTGATGGCTAATGCTGGCTATCAGCTAGGGGCCTTGGTTCCTCTCTACATGTTTCTCCATGTGGTCTCTTCATTGGAAATGTTGGCTTTTTTCACAGCACAGTGACTGAGTTCAACAAATGATCCTTCTGAAAGAGAGGAAGAGAGAGAGAGAGAGAGAAGCCATATCGTCATCTTTTCTGACCTAGCCAGAATTCACATAGCTTCATTTCTACTGTATTTTACTGGTGAAGGCAGTTACAAAGATTCACTCAGTTTCAAGGTGAAAGAAGAGACTGTACCTCTCCAATGGCCAAAATGATACAATAAATAGGTGGATGGGACCATCCTGCAAAATACAATCTGCCACAATACATTAACATAGGCATTCAACAAATATTCACTGGTTCTACAAATATTTATGGGGCTCCTATACTTTGCATAGGTCACGATTGCATTGATGTACCATACTTCAAAGTTACATTAGTCCAATTGAATTGTCCCTTGTAACTTGCCAAAAAAATCTATCCTCAAAAAATAACTTCCTGAAAGACTGCAAATCTTGTTCTCATGACATCATCTCACCATCTTAGAGATAAACACATATCCACCAAAGTCCCCTCTGCCCACCCTGTGACTTAAAGAATCCCAGAGGGAGTTTGAGGCTACAGTGAGCCATGATTATGCCACTGCACTCCAGCCTGGGTGACAGACTAAGATTCTGTCTCAAAAGAAAAAAGGATCCTGGAGAAATCCTAACACTAAATACATAGAAATTCTTGACTTGTAACTAAATTCCCAGTACTGCACAGATGCACAGAAACCTGTACTTTCTCAGGACCTTTTATCTTTAACAGACACAGACTCCTCAATCTCATAAATAAATTCTCTCCATCTTACAGTAGAAATGTTCAATAAAGAGTCCCTCTGTATTTTGTAGATACATCAAACTAACCATATGACTCATTTACTTGTTCATTTATTTGTTTATTCAACATGTGTTTACTGAATACCTACTATTATACATGCCAGAGACTGTTCTGGGCACTGGAATTAAATGATGAACAGGGTAGATACTGTTCCAGCCCTCAGTAAGCTCTCAGCCCAGTGGAGAAAAGTAAAAACTAAACAAGCAATTACATTATGCTGTAATAAATGTTATGATAAGGAAAATATAGAGTGTTATGCACTTAGGGCAGGAAACCCTTGCTAAAGGAAATGACAGTTATCTGCAAATCCAAACTGTATTATATAAAGGGATGTCCTCCTTACAATACAATATAGGCACTTAACGGATGCTTAATAAAGCCTTGGTTAGTAGATTGAATCTTATCATTCTAAAACCTTCAATGGTCCACAATCATCTTAGTAGGACATTTGGAGCATTCTGTGATTTGCCATTGCTCCTCTTTTTGAGCCCCATCCATCACCACGCTCTTCTAATCACCCCGCACTCTCACCATTCCCAAAACATGGCATGCACCTTAACACTGCTACAACCTGTGTGATGTTACTACTATAGCCTGGAGTGCCCTCCCTACTCTGTGTGTGTGTGTGTGTTTGTGTGTGTGTGTGTGTGTGTTTACATTTGTGTTGCCTGTGCTATCTTACTAATTCAAAAGTTATCTTCTACCGGAAGCCTTTCTCGACCAATTTCACCTAAGGGGGAGTTAATTGCATCTTTCCCTTGGTGCTTACAATACGTAGATTATACCACTTGTTTTACTTTGTCTGGCATAATTACTTCTGTATGTATCTGTCCCCTCTCTTATTTGTTCATTCATTTGTCATCAAGAATCAATTAAGTATATGCTATATATTCTATATATTATGCTAAGGGAGGAGACCACCCCTCATATTGTCTTATGCCCAATTTCTGCTTCCAAAGAAAGAAGAAGTAAAAACTAAAAGGCAGAAATGAAATCCACAAGCAGACAGCCCAGCGCCACACCCTGGGCCTGATAGTTAAAGATCGACCCCTGACCTAATCAGTTATGTTATCTATAGATTACAGACATTGTATAGAAAAGCACTGTGAAAATCCCTATCTTGTTTTGTTCCCATCTAATTACCGGTGCATGCAGCCCCCAGGCACGTACCCCCTGCTTGCTCAATCAATCACAACCCTCTCACGCGCACCCCCTTAGAGTTGTGAGCCCTTAAAAGGGACAGGAATTGCTCACTCGGGGAGCTCTTGAGACAGGAGTCTTGCCAATGCCCCCCCCCCCCCCCCACCACCACCAATAAACCCCTTCCTTCTTTAACTCGGTGTCTGAGGAGTTTAGTCTGCCGCTCATCCTGCTACATTTCTTGGTTCCCTGACCGGGAAGCGAGGTGATTGGCCACGGTTGAGGCAGCTCCTTAGGCGGCTTAAGCCTGCCCTGTGGAATATCCCTGCTGGGAACTCCGACCAGCCCGAGTGGGGCGGATCCTGAGAGCACTCGGGGTAGGCATTTGCCCCAGTGGGACATCTCGCCAGAGCAGTGTGTGGCAGGCCCCGTAGAGGATCAGCATAGTGGCTGAACACCGGGAAGGAACGGGCACTTGGAGTCTGGACATCTAAAACTTGGTAAGACTAGTCTTTGAAACTTGCCCACTCCGTTTGAGTGGAAGTGTGGCCTGATCACCCATGGCGTGCGTTTATCGGCACTTTGGTTTTGGTTTTGGATTTGACTTGGTTTGAATTGCTTGACAGGACCGGTCTTGGGAACTTGCCCACTCCATTTGAGCGGAAGCGTGGCCTGATCACCCTCAGCGTGCCTTTATCAGCACTTTGGTTTTGGTTTTAACTTGGTTTGAATTGCTTGACAGGATTGGTCTTGGGAACTTGCCTACTCCATTTTAGTGGAAGCGTGGCCTGATCACCCACGGTGTGTCTGTACCAGCACTTTGGTGTTCGTTTTTTGACTTGATTTGGATTGCTTGATACTTTGGTTTTAGTTTTGACCTGGCTTGGATTTCTGAATACTCTGATTTTAGTTTTGATTTTAGTTTGGTGCAAACTGCAAAAGTGTGTGTGTGCCCTTTTTACCCGTTCTTTGTTTTGTGGTGTGTGTGGTGTGAGCGTGGTGTTTTGTCTCGAGTAAACATGGGTGAGGCACAAAGTAAGCCCACCCCACTAGGAACTATGTTGAAAATTTTCAAAAAAAGGATTTAAGGGAGACTATGGAGTACTATGACACCAGAAAAACTTAAAACTTTGTGTAAGATAGACTGGCAGCATTAGAGGTAGGTTGGCCATTAGAAAGAAGCCTGGACAGGTCCCCTGTTTCAAAGGTATGGCACAAGGTAACCTGTAAGTCAGGGCACCCAGACCAGATCCTGTACATAGACACTTGGTTACAGCTGGTTTTAGACCCCCCGCTCCCAACACACAGTGGTTGAGAGAACAGCAGCATAAGTGGCTGGCAGAGGCAAGGAAAGACCATCAGAGAGAAAAGAAAGAGACAGAGGGGAAAAGAGGCAAAAAGAGAGAGTAAGAGACAGAGAGGAAGAGACAGACAAAGAGGTAGTCAAGGAGAGAGAGAGAGAAAGAAAAAAGAGAGAGAGAAAGAAAGAGAGAGGTAGAGAGAGAGGGAAAGAGACCGAGGCAAAAGGAAAGTCAAAGAGAGAGAGACAAAGTCAAAGAGAGAGAGAAAGAAAGATGATTTAACATTAACCACTGAAAATTCCCTTAACCCAGCAGATTTCCTAACAGGAGATCTAAATCTTAATTACCATACGAAGGTCCGACCAGAGCTAAGAGGAACTCCCGTCAGGACAGAACAATCGATGGTTCCTCACAGGTAACTAAAAAAAAAAAAAAAAAAAGCCATCTATACCAATTCTAATTTGGACAAAACAAGGTGTTATTAATAGCAAAGGATAATTAAAATTCCAAACTTACAAGGTTTTCAACAAAAGTAAAGTTTGCTGAAAGTTAACAGTGTAACATGTATTATAATAACTTCTATTCTTGTGGCCTTAGACAGTCTAGTCCACAGACATAAAAAAGGGTTCACTTTGGAAAAGAACAGTCATCCTCTTCAAAAAAAAAAAAAAAAAAAAAAAAAAAAAAGGGAAAAAGAAAGGGGGGGCAGAATTTATATAAAAAAGTGTTATATGGTAAATTCTTGTCCTGAAATAAATTAACTAGTGGTTTAAAGAAAGAAATGTTTGTAATAAGTCAGAAAATTAAGGCATGTCGAAAAATTGCCTGCAAAAGTCGTGAAAAGAAAGAAAAGGTTATAAAAAAGTGTTAAAAAAAGAATTTGTGCAAAAAATGTATAATTTAAAAGTAAAACATACCTTTAGTAAGAGGATTATGAGGAGGCATAAAAATGTACATTTTTACCTACATTAAAAAGTTAAAAAAAATTATTGCTTTGAAGGTTTAAGCAAATTTTAAATTGTTAATTGTAAAGAAAATTACATGTATAAACATATTAGCTAAAGTTAAAGAAGTATCATCCAGTTTTTCTATGAACTGAACATTAAAGTAAAAGCATAACAGGTTTTTCTTAAAGCACCAACCTGCTCTTTAGCAAAAATTGTAAAAGGTTAAAAAGAGTCTGTAAAATCTTACCTTATAGTCAAATATTAAAAATTAGATAAATATGTCTACAAGGTTTTTTTAAAATTAGGTTTAACATTGATAACACACTAATATAAAGATAAAATTTAGCTTTTCTGGTAAAAAATCATGCAAAAAGCATTATTAAATATAAAATAGTGTTTAGCTTTCTTTGGTCTAAAAACTAATAAAAATAGGTGCTAAAGGAAATTTCTCAGTAAAAAGGCACTAAGGACTATAAAGTCCACTGCCAAGGTCCCCACATTTAAAACAAATGGTCAATTTCTTAGAAATTATATACTTAGTTTATCTTCCAATTCCTTTCTCTCAAAAACTAAAAGTCTTTTAGCACATGTACCACCCCTAGAATTTCCGGTAAACCAGCACCAGCCTGAAGATGACATTCTCATCGAAAGGTGGAAGAAAGAAAAACTCAAGCCAGCCTGGGAAGAACCCTACCTTGTGCTGCTAACCACCAAGACTGCTATTTGTACAGCAAAAAAGGATGGACTCATCACACCCGAGTCAAGAAAGCACCGCCCCCTCCAGAGTTGTGGGCCATAGTCCCAGAGGGAAACCCTATGAAACTAAAGCTAAGAAAAATTTAACTCTTTTCATCTATTCTATTACTCTTTCTTCTTTCCTCATTCTATTGCTGATCATCTAGTTAGTAACACGACCAAGTCAATTTTGCCTCAAACTATTGCTTTTAATGCTTGCCTTGTTATACCCTGTGAGGACTTGACAAGTCAAAGACAGCTTTCTACTTCAGAAAAGTATTTCTGTCCCTCCTGACTCTCCTCAGACTGGGCATTAGTAAACTAGGACCATTTAATTCAGGGAGATTCCAATAAAGATCCCAGTGCCAACCAGGAGTGTTGCCCCCCGATGTAGAGCTTTCATGCCATAGTTGGTCCAACGTTCTGTGGACCACTAAAGAGCAAGGATGGACTGACCCAAATGGTTTTTGTAATTTCCTAAAACCATACATTCATTTTACTAGGGGATAATAGAAGTTAAAGACTTAAAATAAACTTTAGCAATTAAGACAGGATACCAAGATGCAAATGCCTGGTTAAAATGGATCAAATATTCCATCTGCACATTAAACAAAAGCAATTGTTATGCTTGTTCACATGGCAGGCCAGAGGCCCAGACTGTCCCCTTTCCACTAAGGTGGTCCTCCAGTCGACCAGGCGTAGGCTGCATGGTAGCTCTTTTCCAGGATTCTACAGCCTGGAGTAATAAGTCATGCCAAGTTCTCTCTGTTATATCCCAAAATCTGGCACCCTGTGGGTCAGCCCCTGAGGGCCATCCAGCTTCCATCTCCCAACACTAAGTTCACTTCATGTCTCTCACGACAGGGAGGAAACTTAGCATTCCTTGGAGACCTGAAGGGATGCGATGAACTTAAGAATTTTCAAGAGCTTATCAATCAATCAGCCCTTGTTCATCCCCGAGCGGATGTGTGGTGGTATTGTGATGGACCTTTACTGGGCATTCTGCTGAATAACTGGAGTGGCACTTGTACTTTAATCCAATTGGCTATCCCTTTCACCCTGGCATTTCATCAACCAGAAGGAAAAAAAATAAGACATCGTAAAGCGAGAGAAGGCCCTTATGGGTCTTTTGATTCTCATGTCTATTTAGACCCAATTGGAGTCCCACGAGGAATACCAGATCAATTTAAAGCTTGAAATCAAATAACTGCAGGATTTAAGTCAATATTTGGGTGGGTGACAGTTAATAAAAATGTAGATTAGATAAACTACATCTATTACAACCAACAGCAACGAGGTTTTCATGAGTTAAAAGAAAACCTCAACCCTTTCGGCCTCAACCCTGAGGCTACCTGACCTGACAAAACTCTTTATACTCCATGTGTCAGAAAGAGAAAAAATGGCAGTTGGAGTTTTAACCCAGACTGTGGGGCCCTGGCCAAGGACAGTGGCCTATCTCTCAAAACAATAGACAAGGTTTCCAAAGGCTGGCCCGCAGGTCTAAGGGTCCTAGCAGCAATGGCCCTGTTAGCACAAGAAGCAGATAAACTAACCCTTAGGCAAAACCTGAATATAAAGGCCCCCCATGCTGCGGTAACTTTAATAAATACCAAAGGATGTCATTGGTTAACAAATACTAGATTAACCAAGTACCAAAGCTTGCTATATGAAAATCCCCACATAACCATTGAAGTTTGCAACACCCTAAACCCCACCACCTTGCTCCCGGTATCAGAGAGCCCAGTTGAACATAACTGTGTAGAGGTGTTGGACTCAGTTTATTCTAGCAGGCCCAACCTCCAAGACCATCCTTAAACATCAGTAGACTGTGAGCAGTACGTGGACGGGAGCAGCTTTGCCAACCCCTGCAGAGTGACTCTGAAGAAGACGACAAGCCTTGCTCCAGTCACACCCGGAAGCTGACTGGTCCACTCATGGCCAAAGCATGAGAAAACTCATCACGGGACTCATTTTCCTTAAAATTTAGACTTTTACAGTAAGGACTTCAACAGACCTTCCTCAGACTGAGGACTGTTCCCAGTGTATACATCAAGTCACTGAGGTAGGACAAAAAGCTGCTACAGTCCTATTATTTTATGGTTATTGTAAGTGTACTGGAACTCTAAAAAGAACTTGTTTGTATAATGTTATTCTACACAAGGTATGTAGCCCAGGAAATGACCAACCTGATGTGTGTGTTATGACCCATCTGAGCCTTCCATGACTACAGTTTTTAAAATAAGATTAAAGACTGAAGACTGGTGGGGGTTCATAAATGATACGAGTAAAGTATTAGCCAAAACAGAAGAAAAAGAGGTGCCCAAACAAGTCACCTTAAAATTTGATGCCTGTGCTGTCATTAATAGTAATAAGTTAGGAATAAGGTATGATTCTCTTCATTAGAAAAGAGGCTATATGGCAGAAAATAAATACATCTGTCATAAATTAGGACTGTGTGGAAATAAATGTAAATACTGGTCTTGTGTCATTTAGGCCACTTGGATAAAAAAAAAAAAAAATGAAAAGGATCCAGTCCACCTTCAGAAAAGAAAAAAATGGCCCTTCTTGTACTAAAGGACAATGTAACCCCTTAGAGTTAGTAATAACAAATTCCCTTGATCCTCACTGGAAAAAAGAGGAGCACATGACCTTAGGAATCGACAGGGCTGGACTAGATCCTCGAGTAAATATCTTGGTTCAAGGAAAAGTTTGCAAACACTCTCCTGAGCCAGTGTTTCAAACTTTCTATGATGAACTAAATGTGCTAGTACCAGAAGTTCCAGGAAAAACAAGAAATTTGTTTTTGCAATTAGCCAAGCATGTAGCCCAGACTCTCAATATCACTTCATGTTATGTATGTGGAGGAACTGTAATAAGAGATCAATGGCCATAGGAAGCCCGAGAATTAATACCTACAGACCCAGTTTCTGATGAATTCCCTGCTGAAAAGAATCACCCTGATAATTTCTGGGTCCTAATGGCCTCAATTATTAGACAATATTGTATAACTAGAGAAGGAAATAATTCACTCACCCCATAGGAAGACTTAGTTGTCTGAGACAGAAACTGTATAATGGTACCACAAAAACAGTCACTTGGTGGAGTTCAAATCACACAGAGAGAAATCCATTTAGTAAATTCCCAAAGTTGTAAACCGTGTGGACCCACCCAGAGTCCAACCAGGAGTGGACAGCCCCCACTGGATTATACTGGATATGTAGGCATAGAGCTTATGCCAAATTACCTGACCAGTAGGCAGGTAGTTGTGTTATTGGCACTATTAAACCATCTTTCTTCCTACTGCCCATAAAAACAGGTGAACTCCTAGGCTTCCCTGTCTATGCTTCCTGTGAAAAGAGAAGCATAGCTATAGGAAATTGAAAAAATGATAAATGGCCCCCTAAGAGAATCATGCAATATTATAGGCCTGCTACTTAGGCACAAGATGGCTCATGGGGATACCAGGCTCCCATTTATATGATCAACCAAATCATACAGTTACAAGCTGTCTTAAAAATAATCACTAATAAAACTGGAAACACCTTGACTATTCTGGCCCGGCAAGAAACTCAGATGAGAAATGCTATCTGTCAAAACAGATTAGCTCTCAACTACTTGCTAGCAGCTGAAGGAAAGGTCTGTAGAAAATTTAACCTTGCTAATTGCTGCCTACACATAGATAATCAAGGGCAAATAGTTGAAGACATAGTTAGAGATATGATAAAACTGGCACATGTGCCCATGCAAGTGTGGCATGGATTTAATCCTGGGGCCATGTTTAGAAAATGGTTCCCAGTGCTAAGAGGATTTAAAACTCTCATAATAAGAGTTATAATAGTAATAAGAACTTGCTTACTGCTTCCTTGTTTGCTACCTGTACTTCTTCAAATGATAAAAAGCTTCATTGCTACCTTAGTTCACCAAAATGCTTCAGCACAAGTGTACTATATGAATCACTATTGATCTGTCTTGCAAGAAGACATGGGTAGTAAAAAGGAAAGTGAGAACTCCCACTATTGAGTGAGAGTCTCAAAGGGGGGGAATAAGGGAGGAGAACACCCCTCATATTGTCTTATGCCCAATTTCTGCCTCCAAAGAAAGAAAAGGAAAAACTAAAAGGCAGAAATGAAATCCACAAGCAGACAGCCCAGTGCCACACCCTGGGCCTGGTAGTTAAAGATCGACACCTGACCTAATCAGTTATGTTATCTATAGATTACAGACATTGTATAGAAAAGCACTGTGAAAATCCTTATCCTGTTTTGTTCCAATCTAATTACCGGTGCATGCAGCCCCCAGTCATGTACCCTCTGCTTGCTCAATCAATCACGACCCTCTCATGCACACCCCCTTAGAGTTGTGAGCCCTTAAAAGGGACAGGAATTGCTCACTTGGGGAGCTCAGTTCTTGAGACAGGAGTCTTGCCGATGTCCCCGGCCAAATAAACCCCTTCCTTCTTTAACTCGGTGTCTGAGGATTTTTGTCTGCAGCTCGTCCTGCTACAATGCTGGATGTTAGGGATGCAATGTAGAAAAACTAAACAATGTTTCTGCCCTTAGGAAACTATTCCACTGCTCTTAGTACAATAACTCATCCGTTGTAGATGTCTAGTGTATGTTGAGTAAATGAATGGATGATTGAATTGATATGGTGATGAATTGGTTATATCTACCTTTATATATGACAGAAAGTCTATGATTTGAAACTAAGAATCTATGCTATTTTTTAAATGGATCAATTTCCCAAAACACAAATGAGTCCAAGATGGGTTATTTCAAAGGGTCTGGTGATTAACATTTTAATTAATAGGTCCAGTGTCCCACATGAGCCAAAAAACACTACGTTACTCATATGATCAGTTCCATTTACCCTAGCAGGTGATAGTTATAGGTACCATGCCTAGACTGCAGTTTTTCTAGACAAATAGTGCTGTTCTACATACCTATCTTAAAAACATATGAATGCAGGATGAGATACCATGGACTTCCCATTGATTTTCTTCATTTCAGATAAGTCCATAGACCATTTGTCTTATTGTACATTTCATACCACCTTCATTTTCTCAACAAAGTGTTCTTGAGTTCCTACTGTGTGGCATGCACTGTATTAAGCACAGCTTTAAATAAACTGCTTCCAGAGACTGACTAGGAAAACCAGCAAAAGTTACTCCTATCAAACTCACTGAAAGACAAGAGAAATAGAAAGAGTGCTTTTCTTACCCTTTCCCCCCAAAATTGAAGAATCACTCTTGTTAAGTAGTAAAATGCCTCTCTTAGTCCTCCCTCTTTCTAGATTAGCTTTGACATATGTGTGTGGTGTTCCTGCCAAATGGGTCAAACAGGATAGAAAAGTTAATTAGGAAGTATGTGCAAGGCAAGATCACTCTGGAACAAAAGACTTACTTCCATATGCCATACTGTTACGTCTTGCCACTGCTCCCACACCACAACCCCCCAACATACTCCTGAAATTAACACTTTAAAAAGGTTACCTGTTATTTCGTTGACAAATAGTTTCCTTCTGTTTTTTAAATATTGAAGTCACTATGCACTTCCAACACCAAAGGAAGTGTGACAATGGCAACTAATAGATAACTCATTATGTTAGGCAAGCACATTGCCCAAAAGCACACTGTCATTACAGATCTCTTCCAAGTCTTATCCTGACCCTTAATCAGGGTTTTTTAAATTAACAATTCCTTTAATTATTTCAGTTCTGATTATCATATCAAAACCAACCAGCTATCAAGGTTTGACACTTTGCTCATTAGGAAAAGTGTCCTCTGAACAGGTTCTGAGCCACTATGCAGAGTTTTAACAATGCAACAAGTCACCCATTCTATCACTTCTCCTTTCAGTTAGTTGGTTGATTGAGTCATTAATACTGCTCTTTTATAAACAAAGAGAATAATCAGTGATATTTACAGTGCCATTAGCTGAAAAGTTGAAATCCTGCCGTGCATTCTGTGGGTTCCCAAAGCTTGCAGGAGTTTCTTTTTATATTATTATTATTATACTTTAAGTTCTAGGGTACATGTGCACAACGTGCCAGTTTGTTACATATGTATACATGTGCCATGTTG
This sequence comes from Rhinopithecus roxellana, assembly GCF_007565055.1. Taxonomy (NCBI): domain Eukaryota; kingdom Metazoa; phylum Chordata; class Mammalia; order Primates; family Cercopithecidae; genus Rhinopithecus; species Rhinopithecus roxellana. The sequence continues at coordinate 110,971,698 of NC_044555.1, read as the reverse complement.
GTTTGCTGCACCCATCAACTCATCATTTAGGTATTTTGCTTAACACTATACCTCCCCCAGGCCCCCACTCCTCAACAGGTCCCAGTGTGTGATGTTCCCCTCCCTGTGTCCATGTGTTCTCAGTGTTCAACTCCCACTTATGAGTGAGAACATGTGGTGTTTGGTTTTCTGTCCTTGTGAAATTTTGCTGAGAATGATGGTTTCCAGCTTCATCCATGTCCCTACAACGGACATTAACTCATCCTTTTTTATAACTACATAATATTCCATGGTGTATATGTGCCACATTTTCTTTATCCAGTCTATTATTGATAGACATTTGGGTTGGCTCCAAGTCTTTGCTATTGTGAATAGTGCCACTATAAACATACGTGTGCATGTGCCTTTATAGTAGCATGATTTATAATCCTTTGGGTATATACCCAGTAGTGGGGTTGCTGGGTCAAATGGTGTTTCTAGTACTAGATTCCTGAGGAATCACCACACTGTCTTCCACAATGGTTGAACTAGTTTACAGTCCCACCAACAGTGTAAAAGCATTCCTATTTCCCCAAATCCTCTCCAGCATTTGTTGTTTCCTGACTTTTTAATGATCACCATTCTAACTGGTGTGAGATGGTATCTCATTGTGGTTTTGATTTGCATTTCTCTGATGACCAGTGATGATGAGCATTTTTTCATGTGTCTGCTGGCTACATAAATATCTTCTTTTGAGAAGTGTCTGTTCATATCCTTTGCCCACTTTTTGATGGGTTGGTTTTTTTCTTGTAAAGTTTTTTAAGTTCTTTGTAGATTCTGGATATTAGCCCTGTGTTAGATGGATACATTGCAAAAATTTTCTCCCATTCTGTAGGTTGCCTGTTCACTCTGATGAGAGTTTCTTTTGCTGTGCAGACGCTCTTTAGTTTAATTAAACCCATTTGTCTATTTTGGCTTTTGTTGCCATTGCTTTTGGTGTTTTAGTCATGAAGTCTTTGCCTATGCCTATGTCCTGAATGCTATTGCCTAGGTTTTCTTCTAGGGTTTTTATGGTTTCATGTCTAACATTTAAGTCTTTAATCCATCTTGAGTTAATTTTTGTATAAAGGAAGGGATCCAGTTTCTGCTTTCCACATATGTCCAGCCAATTTTCCCGGCACCATTTATTAAATAGGGGATCTTTTCCCCACTGCTTGTTTTTGTCAGGTTTGTCAAAGATCAGATGGTTGTAGACGTGTTGAGGCCTCTGTTCTGTTCCATTGGTCTATATCTCTGTTTTGGTACCAGTACCATGCTGTTTTGATTACTGTAGCCTTGTAGTATAGTTTGAAGTTAGGTAGCATGATGCCTCCAGCTTTATTGTTTTTAGTTAGGATTGTCTTGGCTATGCAGGCTCTTTTTTGGTTCCATATGAAATTTAAAGTAGATTTTTCCAATTCTGTGAAGAAAGTCAGTAGTACCTTGATGGGAATAGCATTGAATCTAGAAATTACCTTGGAGAGTATGGTCATTTTCACAATATTGATTCTTCCTATCCATGAGCATGGAATGTTCTTCCAGTTGTTTATGTCCTCTTTTATTTCATTGAGCAGTGGGTTGTAGTTTTCCTTGAAGAGGTCTTTCACATCCCTTGTAAGTTGGATTCCTAGGTATTTTATTACCTTTGTAGTAATTGTGAATGGGAGTTCACTCATGATTTGGCTCTCTGTTTGTCTGTTCTTGCTGTATAAGAATGCTTGTGATTTTTACACATTGATTTTGTATCCTGAGACTTTGCTGAAGTTGCTTATCAGCTTAATGAGATTTTGGGCTGAGACGATGGGGTTTTCTAAATATACAATCATGTCATCTGCAAACAGAGACACTTTGACTTCCTGTTTTCCTAATCGAATACCCTTTATTTCTTTCTCTTGCCTGTTTGCCCTGGCCAGAACTTCCAATACTATGTTGAATAGGAGTGATGACAGAGGGCATCCTTGTCTTGTGCTGGTTTTCAAAGGGAATACTTCCAGTTTTTGCCCATTCAGTATGATATTGGCTGTGGATTTGTCATAAATAGCTCTTATTATTTTAAGATACATTCCATCAATGCTTAGTTTATTGAGAGTTTTTAGCATGAAAGGCTGTTGAATTTTGTGGAATGCCTTTTCTGCAACTATTGAGCTAATCATGTGGTTTTTGGCTTTGGTTCTGTTTATGTAATGGATTACTTTTATTGATTTGCATATGTTGAACCAGCCTTGCATCCCATAGATGAAGCTGACTTGATCGTGGTGGATAAACTTTTTGATGTGCTGCTGGATTCGGTTTGCCAGTATTTTATTGAGGCTTTTTGCATCAATATTCATCAGGATATTGGTCTAAAATTCTCTTTTGTTGTTGTGTCTCTACCAGGCTTTGGTATCAGGATGATCCTGGCCTCATAAAATGAGTTAGGGAGGATTCCTTTTTTTTTTTTTTTTTTTTTTTTTTTTTGATTGGAATAGTTTCAGAAGGAATGGCACCAACTCCTCTTTGTAGCTCTGGTAGAATTCAACTGTGTATCCATCTAGTCCTGGACTGTTTTTGGTCAGTAGGCTATTAATTATTGCCTCAATTTGAGAACCTGTTATTGGTGTCTTCAGAGATTCAAATTCTTCCTGGTTTAGACTTGGGAGGGTGTATGTGTCCAAGAATTTCTCCATTTCTTCTAGATTTTCTAGTTTATTTTCATAGAGGTGTTTACAGTATTCTCTGATGGTAGTTTGTATTTCTGTGGAATCAGTGGTGATATCCTCTTTATCATTTTTATTGCACCTATTTGATTCTTCTCTCTTTTCTTCTTTATTAGTCTTGCTAGCGGTCTATCTATTTTGTTGATTTCAACAAACCAGCTCCTGGATTCATTGATTTTTTTAAAGGGATGTTTGTGTCTCTATCTCCTTCAGTTCTCCTCTGATGTTGAATTATTTCTTGTCTTCTGCTAGCTTTTGAATGTGTTTGCTCTTGCTTCTCTAGTTATTTTAATTGTGATGTTAGGATTTTGATTTTGCATCTTTCCTGCTTTCTCTTGTGGGCATTTAGTGCTATAGACTTCCCTCTTAACACTGCTTTACGTGTCTCCCAGAGATTCTGGCACATTGTGTCTTTGTTCTTGTTGGTTTCAAAGAACATCTTTATTTCCGCCTTCATTTCATTTTTTACCCAGTAGTCATTCAGGAGCAGGTTGTTCAGTTTCCATGTAGTTGTGAGGTTTTGAGAGAGTTTCTTAATCCTGAGTTCTAATTTGATTGCACTGTGATCTGAGAGACAGTTTGTTGTTATTTCTATACTTTTACATTTGCTGAGGAGTGCTTTACTTCCAACTATGTGGTCAGTTTTGGAATAAGTGTGATGTGGTGCTGAGAAGAATGTATATTCTGTTGATTTGGGGTGGAGAGTTCTGTAGATGTCTATTAGGTCTGCTTGGTGCAGAGTTCAAGTCCTGGATATCCTTGTTAACCTTATGTCTCACCAATCTGTCTAATATGGACAGTGGGGTGTTCAAATCTCCCATATTATTGTGTGGGAGTCTAAGTCTCTTTGTAGTTCTCTAAGAACTTGCTTTATGAATCTGGGTGCTCCTGCATTGGGTTCATATATATTTAGAATAGTTAGCTCTTCTTGTTGAATTGATCCCTTTACCATTATGTAATGACCTTCTTTGTCTCTTTTGATCTTTGTTGATTTAAAGTCTGTTCTATCAGTGACCAGGATTGTAACCCATGCTTTTATTTGCTTTCCATTTACTTGTTAGATCTTCCTCCATCCCTTTATTTTGAGCCTATGTGTGTCTCTGCTTGTGAGATGAGTCTCCTGAATACAGCACACTGATGGGTCTTGACTCTTTATCCAGTTTTCCAGTCTGTGTCTTTTAATTGGTGCATTTAGTCCATTTACATTTAAGGTTAATATTGTTATTTGTGAATTTGATCCTGTCATTATGATGTTAGCTGGTTATTTTTCTCATTAGTTGATGCGGTTTCTTCCTGGCATTGATGGTCTTTACAATTTGGCATGTTTTTGCAGTGGCTGGTACCTGTTGTTCCTTCCCATGTTTAGTGCTTCCTTCAGGAGCTCTTGTAAGGCAGGCCTGGTGGTGACAAAATCTCTCAGCAAGTGCTTGTCTGTAAAGGATTTTATTTCTCCTTCACTTGTGAAGCTTAGCTTGGCTGGATATGAAATTCTGGGTTGAAAATTCTTTTCTTTAAGAATGTTGAATATTGGCCCCCACTCTCTTCTGGCTTGTAGGGTTTCTGCCAAGAGATCCACTGTTAGTCTGATGGGCTTCCCTTTGTTGGTAACCTGACCTTTCTCTCTGGCTGCCCTAAACACTTTTTCCTTCATTTCAACCTTGGTGAATCTGGCAATTACATGTCTTGGGGTTGCTCTTCTCAAGGAGTATCTTTGTTGTGTTCTCTGTATCTTCTGAATTTGAATGTTGACCTGCCTTTCTAGGTTGGGGAAATTCTCCTGGATAATATCCTGAAGAGTGTTTTCTAACTTGGTTCCATTTTCTCGGTCACTTTCAGGAACACCAATCGGACGTACATTTGATCTTTTCACATAGTCCCATATTTCTTGCATGCTTTGTTCATTTCTTTTCACTTTTTTTCTCTAATCTTGTCATCTTACTTTATTAGTCTGATATTCAATCACTGATACCCTTTCTTCCACTTGATCAAATTGGCTATTGAAGCTTGTGTGTGCTTCATGAAGTTCTTGTACTGTAGTTTTCATCTCCATCAGGTCATTTAAGGTCTTCTCTAAACTGTTTATTCTAGTTAGCCATTCATCTAGCATTTTCTCAAGGTTTTTAGCTTCCTTGCGATGGGTTAGAACATACTTCTTTAGCTTGCAGAAGTTTGTTATTACCAACCTTCTTGAGACCACTTCTGCCAACTGGTCAAACTCATTCTCCGTCCAGTTTTGTTTCCTTGCTGGCAAGGAGTTATGTTCCTTTGGGGGAGAAGAGTTGGTCCAGTTTTGGGAATTTTCAGCCTTTCTGCTCTGGTTTCTCCCCATCTTTGTGGTTTTATCTACCTTTGGTCTTTGATGTTGGTGACCTACGGATGGGGTTTTGCTGTGGACTTTTTTGTTGTTGTTGTTGATGTTGATGCTATTCCTTTCTGTTTGTTAGTTTTCCTTTCAATAGGCAGGCCCCTCAGCAGCACGTCTGTTGGAATTTGCTGGAGGTCCACTCCAGACCCTGTTTGTCTGGGTATCACCAGCAGAGGCTGTGGAACAGCAAATATTGCCACCTGATCCTTACTCTGGAAGCTTCATCCCAGAGGGGCATCTGCCTGTATGAGGTGTCTGTTGGCCCCTACTGGGAGGTGTCTCCCAGTCAGGGTATGCGGGGTTCAGGGACCCACTTGGCGAGGTGATCTGTCCATTATTGGAGCTCAAAGACCATGCTGGGAGAACCTCTGCCCTCTTCAGAGCTGTCAGGCAGGGTCATTCAAGTCTGCAGAAGCTGTCTCCTGCCTTTGTTCAGCTATTTCCTGTCCCCAGAGGTGGGATCTAGAGAGGCAGTAGGCCTTCCTGAACTGTGGTGTGTTCCGCCCAGTTCGAGCTTCCCTGCCACTTTGTTTACACTGTGAGCATAGAACCGCCTACTCAAGCCTCAGCAATGGTGGACACCTGTCCCCCAGCCAAGGTTCAGCATCCCAGCTGGATCTCAGACTGCTGTGCTAGCAGTAAGCAAGGCTCCGTGGGTGTGGGACCTGCTGAGCTAGGCATGGTAGGGAATCTCCTGGTCTGCTGGTTGTGAAGACCATGGGGAGAGTGCTGTATTTGGGCAGAGTGTACCGTTCCTCTAGGTACAGTCACTCATGGCTTCCCTTGGCTAGGAAAGGGATATCCCCTGACCCCTTGTGCTTCGCAGGTGAGGCAACGCACTGTCCTGCTTTGGCTAGCCCTCCATAAGCTGCACCCACTGTCCAACCAGTCCCAATGAGATGGACCAGGTACCTCAGTTGGAAATGCAGAGATCACCCATCTTCTGCATTGATTTCACTGGGAGCTGTAGACTGGAACTGTTCTTATTCGGCCATCTTGGAATCAACTCCAGGAGTTTCTAAGTTCTTAGAAAATGTGCCTCTGTAGTCATATTGGCTTAATAAGCTAATAAATACATCTGAATCTCTTTGTGACATTTTCTGGCTACAATATGAAGATGGGGAGGCTAGTTGAATACAAAACCACAAGAAAAATCTGTGGGTGTGGAAGTTACTATTTGAAAGAAAAAAAAAAAACTTCTGGATTATTGGCTATTAACCTACACTTGAAATGGAGAAAGAAATCTCAGGGCTTCCTAATACATTTCCATTGTTCCAGAGAGGAACTTTACTATGACTCACTCCCAACCAAACACCAATTGTGTTTGTCTAGTTTGACAAAGAGACTCGACTATCAACATTACTAAGAGGCATCTGAGGATATCATTTTTTCACAGTATACAGCCAATTTACACTGGTATTGGGAGGAGTTAGAACAATCATGACACCAATGCTTAGAGCATACCACCCCACCAATATTTCACTTTGGGTATTGGAAGTTTAGTTCCATGATAAATTCATACTTCTCTTCCCTCCTCAAACTCAGCTCACTCCATCATAAAAGTCTGAAACATGTCTTCCTCTATATATTGCTGTTAACCCCTTTGAGGGCAGTTGTCTCATTCATTCCAGTGTCCTCTGCCTGTGTAGTGCCAGCTAGTGTAGTGCTTTTCATGTGATAATTGCTCATCATGATCATTGCTTCTGATGGTGCTACTGACTCCCATCAGGACATGAACTTTGGGTAATGTTTTCTAATGTAGGTTTCTTCCAAAACATATGTGTTCTCTTATGAGGAACTCTCCATTTGGCAAATGGCAAGCTGATGGGTTTGAGTTGGTTATGTAATCTGCTGCCAGGAGAAATAACTTGTCTTCAGCTTTCAGTTCAAATGATTACTCTCACATTCCAAAATGCTTCAAGTCTAGATCCCACATTGGGTTCCCATTTATAAATGAAAAGAGAGAGTACAAATGAACAAAATACCTCTTTCCAGAATGCTGATGATAGGGAGAAGGAAGAGAGAGGACAATTTGAAACTAAAGCCTCCAGATTCTAGATAAACTGATATTCACTGTCTTTCTAAGCCTTATCAGGACTCCCTGAAACTAATCACTCTTCTTTTTAATCCATGTTTTCACCTTCTGCCTTCAAATGAGACCTCTGACAAGTTTTTAAATGATACTTCTCTATCAGCATAATCTTAATAATTCTAACAGCACAGGATTGATTTGAATATGTAGAACTTTCAAATCAGTATATATACCCTCAGCAACACTGAATGTGCTCTTAATGTAATATGTATACCATGGAGTTCTGTTATACTTTATTCTGTATTACTATCACTCACACTGTCCCACATTTGAAATAGAGAATGATATTTTATATAGTTGGTGCAATTTGACAGTAAAAATTACTAAGGATAAGCAGATAATTAAATTGAATAATCTGATGTCTGAGTTCTACACAAATCCATTTTTATTAAGCTACATATCTATTCCCACTTCTCTGCATTAAGTTCTTTACTTAAATCTCTCTTCTTTTTGTTAACTTCCAGTTCTCTTTTGTCTAAGCATACAATGTCCCATATAGCCTTGAAATCAATTTAGCAGACAGTCCTTTTGTATAATTTTATGATCTGCAACATTTGCATTTATATACCTCCCTTTAATTCACAGAGAACAGCACATCTACTTCAGAGAAGACTGAAAACTGAAGCTGCAAAAATATTAAAATCTTCTCCAACTTGGAAAAATGATTTAAAACAGTTCATAAAACTATAAATGATCCATTTTTGTTGCTAGCTTCTAACAGTTTAATTTTAAAAATATGTAGAAGGTCCTCATTATACCACAAAAGAGTCAAGGGAGACAATTTTCCTTGCCAGTCCATGAATTTATGCACTTTTCCATAGAGTTGGAAATTGCTGCTAATATAATCTTTCTCTGAGATTCCATCCCTGTATACTTTATTTGAGGTCTGCTGTCACCAACTCAAATCTAGATTGTTGTAGGAACCAATATAAGAGCACACACAAATCATCAAAAAGGGGGACTTTGATTGTTTTCCCGCCACAAGTCAAAGTTACTTTCCTATTTAATATTTAGAACTAATGCAACAATAAACATTTCAAAAACGTCCTGTTAATAGGCTATCTTTTAAAAATCTTTAATAAGTTATTAGGGGAAAGAATATCTATAGAATAAATGCAAATTATCAGTAATAATAAGAAATTTAGAATAGCATAGGAGGCACAAATAGTGGAAAAGTGTAAATGGTAGAAGTTCAGGATCAATATTAGTACTTTAATATTTTTGTAAATGAGTATTGATGATACGACTCATTTACTAATTTGTTCCTGAAACTAATTACAGGGCCTACTATGTATCTTCTATAAGTGTATAGAAATGATAGACCCCAATCTCAAGGAGGTCAAGTGTGGAAAGCAGATACAGAAGTAATCCAGTACAGTGAGTGCCACAATAAAGGGTTGTGGAGATGGGTAGGATGGGAGCACAAAGATGGGGCACCAGATCCTGCCTTGGGAGTAGGGAGGACTCAGTCAAAGAAAGGGTGTCAGATATGAAGAAAGTGTTTATGCAAATACTCCGAGATAATGAGAGCATACCATATATACAGACTGCCAAGGCATTCTTGAGTTAAATTCTTGATACTGTCCTGAACTTTATAGTGTGTTTAGGAATCACCAGGGAAACTGCTTTAAAAAAAAAAAAAAAGAAAAAGAAAAAGAAAAAAAAAGATTTTGATGCAAGTGGCCAGGACCACACTTTGAGAAAGTCAGCAGGAATAGGTTCATTCATGAACACACAGGATGACCAACTGTCCTGGTTTGCCTAGGAATGAGGAGCTTCTCAGGAGGCAGTATTTTCAGTTCTAAATCTGGGACAGTGCAGAGGAATCCTGGATGAGTGGTCACCCTGAGTAGCACAGTAGAATTCCATTTCAAAATGTCTCTTTTGAGAACTTAAAAAATAACTACCACTCAATGCAGCAATCCTATTACTGGGTTTATATACAAAAGAAAATAAATCATTATATTGAAAGACTGATTGCAAAATGTGCAAAAAGAGAGAGAAGCACTTGTATGCTCACTGTAGCACTATTCACAATAGCAAAAACATGGAATCAACCCAGGAGCCCATCAATGATAGACTGGATAAAGAAAATGTAGTGCATACACACCATGGAATACTACAAAGCCATTGAAAAAGAATGAGATCAGCTGGGCATGGTGGCTCATGCCTGTGATCTCAGCACTTTGGGAGGCCAAGGTGAAGAAATCTTGAGGTCAGAAGTTCAAGACAAGCCTGGCCAACATGGTGAAACCCTGTCTCTACTAAAAATGCAAAAATTAGCCTGGCATGGTGGTCCACGCCTGTAATCCCAGCTACTCGGGAGACTGAGGCAGGAGAATTGCTTGAACCCGGGAGGTAGAGGTTGCAGTGAGCCAAGATCACACCACTGCACTCCAGCCTGAATGACAGAGAAAGACTCTGTCAAAAAAAAAAAAAGAAAAGAGGATGAGATCATGTCCTTTGCAGCAAAATGGATGCTGCTAGAGGCCATCATCCTAAGCGAATTAACACAGGAACAGAAAACCAAATACTGCATATTCTCACTTATAAGTGAAGGCTAAATATTAGGTATTTGCGGACATAGAGATGGTAACAGTAGACACTGGGGACTACTTGAAGGGTGGGAGTGAGGGTTGGAAAACTAACTGTTGGGTACTATGCTCACTACTTGGGTGATGGGATCATTCATATCTCAAACTTCAGCATCACACACTATATCCATGTAACAAACCTATACATGTGCTCCCTGAATGTAAAATACAAGTTGAAATTATAAAAAATAAAAGTTTCTTTTCGAGAATGTACACTGTGATGTCTTTTGATGAAGTTTTTAAATGTCATACTCATTCTGCTCAGAACTTTCCAGGGATAGTGATCAATTACAAATATTTGAAAATGCAGGGCATCTGAAGATTTTGCTTCTTGTATCAGAATGAAAAAGTGGCATATCAAAAACAGAAATCCCCTCTTCTGATTTCTCATCTGGAGCTTTATTGGCAGAGCATAATTCCACCACTGATCAAGGAACTTTCCTTTTTCTGGAAATAAACTCAGCCAAATTTCACCCAGCCTCCCAGATCTGGGAGGATGTGGTGGTAGAGGAAATGAATCTTTCGTACTGATTGGCCATTTACATCTGCAATCATCTGCTCATATTTATTTGCATGCACAATTAAACAACTTCACACAAGTGTCAAAAAAAAATATGGGACTCAATCTAGTTGAAATTTACATTACTAAACATCCAATCTTTTTAAAAATTTCAACTAAAAATATCACTTACTGATTTACATTGTCATCAATGGAAAGCCTTACCTTGAATGAGTACCGTTATCACAGGCACCCAAGATAGTTATAAAAATATCAGAAAGTTCTTTAGTTAAAGATTACTACTATATGCAAAAGTTCTAGTATCTTCTAATATTAGAAATGTGAAGAAGGTATTGACTTCCATTGTTTGAGAAAGATTAATGATGAGGTTCCCTGAAGTTGGCTCAGGGAATCTTAGTCTCAGTAGATTTTCAAGTTGAACAGTTCTCAAGGGTTAAACTGATGTAATTTGGATCTGTGTCCCTGCCCAAAACTCCTGTTGTATTGTAATCCCCAATGTCAGAGGTAGGACCTGGTGGGAGGTGACTGGATCATGGGGTTAAATTTCTTGTGAACGGTGTAGCACCATCCCCTTAGTGCTGCCCTCACAATAGTGAGTGAGTTCTCCTGAGATCTGGCTGTTTAAAAGTGTGTGGCACCTCCCACCTCACTCTCTCTTGCTCTGGTCATCTGATGTGCTTGCTCCCCCTTTGCTTTTTGCCATGATTGTAAGCTTCCTGAGGACTCCCCAGAAAGAGATGCCACTATGCTTCCTGTACACCCTACAGAACTATGAGCCAATTAAACCTCTTTTTTAAAATACATTACCCAGTCTCAGCTATTTGTTTTATTATTTTTTAAATTTTTATTATCATACTTTAAGTTCTAGGGTACATGTGCACAACGTGCAGGTTTCTGACATATATATACATGGGCCATGTTAGTGTGCTGCACCCATTAACTCATCATTTACATTAGGTATTTCTCTTAATGCTATCCCTCCCCACACCCCCCACCCCACAACAGGCCCTGGTGTGTGATGTTCCCTGCCCTGTGTCCAAATGTTCTCATTATTCAATTCCCACCTATGAGTCAGAATATGTGGTGTTGGGTTTTCTGTCCCTGTGATAGTTTGCTAAGAATGATGGTTTCCAGCTTCATCCATGTCCCTACAAAGGACATGAACTCATCCTTTTTTGTGGCTGCATAGTACTCCATGGTGTATATGTGGCACATTTTCTTAATCCAGTCTGTCATTGATGGACATTTGGGTTGGTTCCAAGTCTTTGCCATTGTGAATAGTGCTGCAATAAACATACATGTGCATGTGTCTTTATAGTAGCATGATTTATAATCCTTTGGGTATATACCCAGTAATGGGATCACTGGGTCAAATGATATTTCTAGTTCTAGATCCTTGAGGAATTGCCACATTGTCTTCCACAATAGTTGAACTAGTTTACACTCCCACCAACAGTGTAAAAGCATTCCTGTTCCTCCACATCCTCTCCAGCACCTGTTTTTTCCTGACTTTTTAATGATTGCCATTCTTACTGGTGTAAGATGGTATCTCATTGTGGTTTTGATCTGCATTTCTCTGATGACCAGTGATGATGAGCATTTTTTCATGTGTCTCTTGGCTGCATAAACGTCTTCTTTTGAAAAGTGTCTGTTCATATCCTTTGCCCACTTTTTGATGGGGTTGTTTGTTTTTTTCTTGTATATTTGTTTGAGTTCTTTGTAGATTCTGGATATTAGCCCTTTGTCAGATGAGTAGATTGCAAAAATTTTCTCCCATTCTGTAGGTTGCCTGTTTACTCTGATGGTGGTTTCTTTTGTTGTGCAGAAGCTCTTTAGGTTAATTAGATCCCATTTGTCTCTTTTAGATTTTGTTGCCATTGCTTTTGGTGTTTTAGTCATAAAGTCCTTGCCCATGCTTATCTCCTGAATGGTATTGCCTAGGTTTTCCTCTAGGGTTTTTATGGTTTCACATATAACATTTAAGTCTTTAACCGATCTTGAATTAATTTTTGTATAAGGTGGAAGGAAGGGATGCAGTTTCAGCTTTCTACATATAGTTAGCCAGTTTTTGCAGCACCGTTTATTAAATAGGGAATCCTTTCCCCATTGCTTGTTTTTGTCAGGTTTGTCAAGCATCAGATGGTTGTAGACGTGTGGTGTTATTTCTGAGGCCTCTCTGCTGTTCCATTTGTCTATATCTCTGTTTTCGTACCAGTAACATGCTGTTTTGGTTACTGTAGCCTTGTAGTATAGTTTGAAGTCAGGTGGTGTGATGCCTCCAGCTTTGTTCTTTTTGCTTAACGTTGTCTTGGCAATGCAGGCTCTTTTTGGGTTCCATATGAAATTCAAAGTAGTTTTTTCCAATTCTGTGAAGAAAGTCAGTGGTACCTTGATGGGGATAGCATTGAATCTATAAATTACCTTGGGCAGTATGGCCATTTTCACAATATTGATTCTTCCTATCCATGAGCATGGAATGTTCTTCCAGTAGTTTATGTCCTCTCTTATTTCGTTGAGCAGTGATTTGTAGTTCTCCTTGAAGAAGTCCTCCACATACCTTAAGAGTTGGATTCCTAGGTATTTTATTCTCTTTGAAGCAATTGTGAATGGGAGTTCATTCATGATTTGGCTCTCTATTTGCCTGTTCTTGCTGTATAAGAATGCTTGTGATTTTTGCACATTGATTTTGGATCCTGAGACTTTGCTGAAGTTTCTTATCAGCTTAAGGAGATTTTGGGCTGAAACGATGGGGTTTTCTAAACATACAATGATGTCATCTGCAAACAGGAACAATTTCACTTCCTCTTTTCCTAATTGAATACCCTTTATTTCTTTCTCCTGCCTGATTGCCCTGGCCAGCACTTCCAGTTCTATGTTGAATAGAAGTGGTGAGAGAGGGCATCACTGTCTTGTGCCAGTTTTCAAAGGGAATGCTTCCAGGTTTGCCCATTCAGTATGATATTGGCTGTGGATTTGTCATAAATACCTCTTATTATTTTGAGATACATCCCATTAATACCTAGTTTATTGAGAGTTTTTATCATGAAGGGCTGTTAAATTTTGTCAAAGGTCTTTTCTGCATCTATTGAGCTAATCATGTGGTTTTTGGCTTTGGTTCTGTTTATGTGATGGATTACGTTTGTTGATTTGCGTATGCTGAACCGGCCTTGCATCCCAGGGATGAAGCCAAATTGATTGTAGTGGAAAAGCTTTTTAATGTACTGCTGGATTCGGTTTGCCAGTATTTTATTGAGGATTTTTGCATCGATGTTCATCAGGGATATTGGTTTAAAATTCCCCTTTCTTGTTGTGTCTCTGCCAGCCTTTGGTATCAGGATGATGCTGGCCTCATAAAATGAGTTAGGGAGGATTCCCTCTTGTTCTGTTGATTGGAATAGTTTCAGAAGATTTGGAACCAACTCCTCTTTGTACCTCTGGTAGAATTTGGCTGTGAATCCATCTGGTCCTGGACCTTTTTTGATTGGTAGGCTATTAGTTATTGCCTCCATTTCAGAGCCTGTTATTCATCTATTCAGGGATTCAACTTCTTCCTGGTTTAGTCTTCGGAGGATGTAAGTGTCCAGGAATTTATCCATTTCTTCTAGATTTTCTAGTTTATTTGCATAGAGGTCTTTATAGTATTCTTTGATGGTAGTTTGTATTTCTGTGGAATTGGTGGTAATATCCCCTTTATCATTTTTTATTGCATCTAATTGATTCTTCTCTCTTTTCTTCTTTATTAGTCTTGCTAGCAGTCTATCTATTTTGTTGATCTTTTCAAAAAACCAGCTCCTGGATTCCTTGATTTTTGAAGGGATTTTTTGTGTCTCTATCTCCTTCAGTTCTGCTCTGATCTTAGTTATTTCTTGCCTTCTGCTAGCTTTTGAACTTGTTTGCTCTTGTTTCTCTAGTTCTTTTAATTGTGATGTTAGGGTTTTGATTTTACATCTTTCTTGCTTTCTCTTGTGGGCATTTAGTGCTATAAATTTCCCTGTACACACTGCTTTAAATGTGTCCCAGAGATTCTGATACGTTGTGTCTTTGTTCTCGTTGGTTTCAAAGAGCATCTTTATTTCTGCCTACATTTTGTTATCTACCCAGTAGTCATTCAGGAGCAGGTTGTTCAGTTTCCATGTAGTTGTGTGGTTTTTAGTGAGTTTTTTGATCCTGAGTGCTAATTTGATTGCACTGTGGTCTAAGAGACAGTTTGTTGTGATTTCTATTCTTTTACATTTGCTGAGGAGTGCTTTACTTCCAACTATGTGGTCAGTTTTGGAATAAGTGTGATGTGGTGCTGAGAAGAATGTATATTCTGTTGATTTGGGGTGGAGAGTTCTGTAGATATCTATTAGGTCTGCTTGGTGCAGCCCTGAGTTCAAGTCCTGGATGTCCTTGTTAACCTTCTGTCTCACCAATCTGTCTAATTTTGACAGTGGGGTGTTAAAGTCTCCCTTTATTATTGTGTGGGAGTCTAAGTCTCTTGTAGGTCTTAAGGACATGCCTTATGAATTTGGGTGCTCCTCTGTTTGGTGCATATATATTTAGGATAGTTTGCTCTTCTTGTTGAATTGATCCCTTTACCATTATGTAATGGCCTTCTTTGTCTCTTTTGATCTTTGTTGGTTTAAAGTCTGTTCTATCAGAGACTAGGATTGCAACCCCTGCTTTTTTTGTTTTCCATTTACTTGTTAGATCTTCCTCCATCCCTTTATTTTGAGCCTATGTGTGTCTCTGCACATGAGATGGGTCTCCTGCATACAGCATACCAATGGGTCTTAACTCTATCCAGTTTGCCAGTCTGTATCTTTTAATTGGAGCATTTAGCCCATCTATATTTAAGGTTAATATTATTATTTGTGAATTTGATCCTGTCATTATGATGTTAGCTGGTTATTTTTCTCATTAGTTGATGCAGTTTCTTCCTGGCATTGATGGTCTTTACAATTTGGCATGCTTTTGCAGTGGCTGGTACCGGTTGTTCCTTCCCATGTTTAGTGCTTCCTTCAAGAGCTCTTATAAGGCAGGCCTGGTGGTGACAAAATCTCTCAGCATTTACTTGTCTGTAAAGGATTTTATTTCTCCTTCACTTATGAAACTTAGTTTGGCTGGATATGAAATTCTGAGTTGAAAATTCTTTTCTTTAAGAATGTTGGATATTGGCCCCCACTCTCTTCTGGCTTGTAGGGTTTCTGCCGAGAGATCAGCTGTTAGTCTGATGGGCTTCCCTTTGTGGGTAACCTGACCTTTCTCTCTGGTTGCCCTTAACATTTTTTCCTTCATTTCAACTTTGGTGAATTTGACAATTATGTGTCTTGGAGTTGCTCTTCTCGAGGAGTATCTTTGTGGTGGTCTCTGTATTTCCTGAATTTGAATGTTGGCCTGCCTTTCTAGGTTGGGGAAGTTCTCCTGGATAATATCCTGAAGAGTGTTTTCCAACTTGGTTCCATTCTCCCTGTCACTTTCAGGTACACCAATCAAATGTAGATTTGGTCTTTTCACATAGTCCCATATTTCTTGTTGGCTTTGTTCACTTCTCTTTACTCTTTTTTCTCTAAACTTCTCCTCTCACTTCATTTCATTCATTTGATCTTCAATAACTGATACTCTTTCTTCCGCTTGATCAAATCGGCTACTGAAACTTGTGCATGCATCACATAGTTCTCATGCCATGGTTTTCAGCTCCATCAGGTCATTTAAGGTCTTCTCTATACTTTTTATTCTAGTTAGCCATTTGTCTCCTCTTTCTTCAAGGTTTTTAGCTTCCTTGTGATGGGTTCAAACATCCTTCTTTAGCTCGGAGAAGTTTGTTATTACTGACCTTCTGAAGCCTATTTCTGTCAACTTGTCAAAGTCATTCTCCATCTAACTTTGTTCCATTGCTGGTGAGGATCTGGGATTGTTTGGAGGAGAAGAGGCACTCGAGTTTTTAGAATTTTTAGCTTTTCCACTCTGGTTTCTCCCCATCTTTGTGGTTTTATCTACCTTTGGTCTTTGACGATGGTGACCTACAGATGGGGTTTTGGTGTCGATGTTCTTTTTGGTGATGATGAGGCTATTCCTTTCTGTCTGTTAGTTTTCCTTCTAACAGTCAGGACCTTCAGCTGCAGGTCTGTTGGAGTTTACTGGAGGTCCACTCCAGACCCTGTTGGCCTGAGTATCACCAAGGGAGGCTGCAGAACAGCAAATATTGCTTCCTGATCCTTCCTCTGAAAGCTTCATCTCAGAGGGGCACCCGGCTGTATGAGGTGTCAGTTGGCCCCTACTGGGAGGTGTCTCCCAGTTAGGCTACACAGGGGTCAGGGACCCACTTGAGGAGGCAGTCTGTCCATTCTCAGAGCTCAGACTCGATGCTGGGAGAACCACTGCTCTCTTCAGATCTGTCAGCCAGGGACGTTTAACTCTGCAGAAGCTTCTGCTGCCTTTTGTTCAGCTATGCCCTGCCCCCAGAGGTGAAGTCTACAGAGGCAGGTAGGCCTCATTCAGCTGCAGTGGGCTCCCTGCAGTTTGAACTTCCCAGCCACTTTGTTTACCTACTCAAAAGTCAGCAATGCCGGACGCCCCTCCCCCAGCCCAGGTTGCCACCTCGCAGTTTGATCTCGAACTGCTGCACTAGCAGTGAGCAAGGCTCTGTGGGCATGGGACCCATCAAGCCAGGTGCGAGATATAATCTCCTGGTGTGCTGTTTGCTAAGACCATTGGAAAAGTGCAGTATTAGGGTGGGAGTGTCCCAATTTTGCAGGTACCATCTGTCACAGCTTCCCTTGGCTAGGAAAGGGAAATCCTCCGACCCCTTGCACTTCCTGGGTGAGGCAATGCCTCTCCCTGCTTCGGCTCACCCTCTGTGGGCTGCACCCACTGCCCAACCAGTCCCAGTGAGATGAACCAGGTACCTCAGTTGGAAATGCAGAAATCACCTGTCTTCTGGGTGGATCCTGCTGGGAGCTGCAGACCGGAGCTATTCCTATTTAGTCATCTTGGAACGATCCCTCAGCTATTTCTTTACAGCAGTGCAAGAATGGCTTAACTGGATAGTCATTAAATTTTATTATTTGGAGATGAGTTGAGTAAGCTCTTACAGTATGTTTTCAGAGAGTTAAAAGCACAGCATGCAATGCCAGTGCTAAATCAGGGAAATCAATACAGGTATAATTGGCTTAAATTAAGAAATACTCAAAAATTCACAGAATGATAACTAGTATGTATCTGGCATCTAGTGTATACCAGGTACCATGCAAGATGCTTTAGAAAAATTTAGACAGGTTAATTAAAGAGTTATTATGAAAACAAATAACCATTTTATATCATATTAGCATGTCACTACTTAGAGACATCAATAATGCTGCCATTGACTTACATTTCCCTTACTTCATTCTAAGTGCCCTTCCAGAGATTCCTCTGAATGTCTTAGGCATTCAGAGGAAAGGGGCAGGGCATAGCTGAACAAAAGGCAGCAGAAGCTTCTGCAGAGTTAAACGTCCCTGGCTGACAGATCTGAAGAGAGCAGTGGTTCTCCCAGCATCGAATCTGAGCTCTGAGAATGGACAGACTGCCTCCTCAAGTGGGTCCCTGACCCCTGTGTAGCCTAACTGGGAGACACCTCCCAGTAGGGGCCAACTGACACCTCATACACCTCATAATTAATCGTACACTTCCTCACAACATTCTTATATTAACTTCACTTTGACAGAAAGAAGTCCAGATTTAAAAAAATAATAACCAATTAGGTAAATCCCTTCTCCCATTCCTTCACACAATGTATAGGTCATAAGGTACCTCATGTATGCCAGGATAGATTATTTATCAATGTGATGATTGCTATGATAGTGTTATGGCCAAAGCATGTCATTTAGCACTAAATGTTTTCTGCCAATCTGGCTTATCTACATGGCATGTGACCAAACTTAAGAAACAGTTTAAGCCAAATATGGAACATCTTGAAGAACAGGTCTGGACAATAGCTTCAGATAGAACTTCACAAGCAATGTGGAGAAGAGGTATTATAATTAGGCGGATGTGGGGAAATGAGATGAAAGGAAGGCAAGTAAGGAGTCAACACTGAATCTTCTAATGAATGTAGTCATTTCAGCTTTTTTCACATATTCTCCAGGAAGACTGCTTTTTATCCCTTTTTACCTTGATAGTCTCTCCAGTTTTACTACTTCCATATTTTATATGCAGACCAATGTGCTGAATGCCTGAGTGTATCTAATAAAGTCTACATTGATGCAGAATATAGAGTAGAAGAATTATGTCCTGGCTTTTGTACATTAATAGCCCTGTTCACAAAACCCAGGCCTATGCCAGCCTTTTAAACAATGGTTCTGTATTGTTTCCATTTACTCAAGGTGTGATTCAGAATGATGGTTTCACCAGCCATTCCTCAGCAGGTATTCATGTGGTTTGGATTTAGGGAGCACATGGATTGCCCAGCACTGTCCCTGTTGAACATCAAATGTCAGCCTTTTTTGACAGATCATTTTTCTAATTGGTCAGGGTCACCTTGGATTCTGCTCTTGTCTCACAAGAAATTTTCAGCTTTTAATTCCCCCACCCTCCAGCTCCATTTCCCAATGTGGTGTCATCCACAAATTTAGTAGGAATGTATACATTTCTCTCATTCTAGATCCTGTAGGAAAGAAAAATGAAAAGCTCTGGGACAAAACTATGTGATCTCTGGAACATGTTGTACCAGATTTCTCCCAAAGCATTGTTTAATGCCCTTGGAGTATAACTCATGTAATGGTACAGTCCAGGCCTGATCTTCTTGGCTCACTAATGAAAATGCCTTGCAGATCCACAAAACTTTAGTGAAGTCCAGATGTATCCTACATTGATTGCTCTCCTCTTTATTCAAGATCTGCAGTTCTGTCACAGAAGGAAATTAAATTGGTTTAACATGAGTTGCTCATCATAAAGAGAGTGCCTTGGAATCTTATGTTAGCAAATTGCTTACTTGATTGTTTTTCTATCATTTTCATGTGCATTAATGTGAAAATGACTCAATATAAGGAATAATTAATTCCCTGTTAGAGTTATCCAGAAATGGAGTGGGCTACTTTGAGGAAGTGGTAAAGATGGCACTACTGAAAGTAAACAAGCAGAATGCTAAGAGAAGATTCCTGCATGGGCTAAGACATTGAGTTGGCTGACTTCTAGGTTTACTTTCAATGCTAAGTTACTGAAATTCTGCAATTTTTTTTTGTATTTTCCAGTAATATTTTTTCCTTCATTGTTAAAAGATTGCTTTTTCAATTTGTTTTCAAAAGCATTCTCAGATTTCTACAAAACATCAGCTAATTTTTCCTTTTTTTCAACATTCCACACTGAAACAAGTACACTGTAGAATTAGAAATAAGCAGAAGTTACTGATTAGCTAAAAAAAATTTGATTGGTCATTTATCTTCAGCTTTGAAGTAAAGTGAAGAAAAGAGAGCAATGGTTTTCCTTTCTTTAATCCTTTCAGACTGGGTAAATTAAAGGAGTGGGAGTTGACTCATAAATGCAGAGTTCTAGATGCTCATAAAGCCTATGTAAATGACTGGTGAAATCTCTGAGTTTCCACATATTGTCTTCCCAGAAGGACATGAGACACTTTCTCTTCCAAAGCCCTTCCCAGCACTGAGAATTCCTGACTTTAATCAATGAAATCTACTCAAACATACCAGGGAATATGAATGGTAGCAAGTCACAAGCCTAATAAAAAGCAACCCAAATTTGGTAAGTTATTTCCTTCTCAGACCTATGAGCCCAAGATAAAATAGATCTGTACTTCCTTTCTTCCATATGACAGCCTTAGGAGAAACATAGCACCCCTTGATACACTGACACAGCTGAACCCCCTGACTCTATTAATACAAGGTAAGTTGCTACAGCTTCTAAATAGCTGAAAACTTCAGTAGATTTGTGAAGCTGCACAATGGAATAATTGTTAATCTCCCTTTCCTCATGCACTGGAATACATTTAGAATTGATTCTTTGAAAATGAGGGAACAAAAGTGAAAACCATGAATGTTGTGCTATGTTTTCAATACCTATGTCTTATGACAGAAAAAAATAACTTGTCAAGGGAGCCCAAGATTTAGGGACTGTACTTCTGTCATGTGAGCTGGGAAGAGCAGGACTGTGTGTATTTGGACTACATATGTAAATAATTACTAATGCCTACATCATTACAAAATGCTTCATTTTATTACCTAAATAACCTAGCATCAAAAATAACCCTCACTTAACTTGAGGGTCAACTTGAAGAAGCAACAAATCTTATGAAATTTAGGCCAAATCCCAAGGTGAGTTTTGTGCCAGAATCAGCTAAGTGTTTGAGGGAAAACTGTAAGTGTAATGGTGATGAAGTACCTGCTCACCAAAATATATCTGGATCTCAGTGTTCTTGTTTAGGAGAACTTCAAATGCACTTAAGCATAAACATGGGCTTGTGCATAATAATATTTGACCCAAGTAACATAATGAACTTTTCTGCATCTTCCACAAGGAAAATGGAAGTAGACATGAAAAACTAGAAGCCTGTCACCCAGAAAACTCTGCCTAGCTGCCTGGAATCTTGAAGTCTTGCCTTATTTGCTATTGAGGAATGAGAGAGCAAGAAACAGGGGAAAAGAACAATGAAAAAAACAATATATAGAGAGAGCTACATTCCAGTTGTATTTTACAGGAAGATAAAGAGTTTGGGGAGAGAAATCAATATTTTATTTTCACGTATCAGTTAAATAGTTTCTAAGTATTTTCTAGCACATGTTATTCTTTTTTTTTTTTTCATGTTTACTCATCTTTGCTTTATTTTTAATGTTTAGCACAGTGCCTGGAACAAAGATGCTGAATGAACTGAAAAAAAATTTACTAAGAACATAGACAAATTGGAAGTGCCCAGGGTATCTGCTTGTACAACCATTTTTAAGACTCTTGATACATGTTGACAGATTGCTTTCCAGAAATGTTCTACCCGTTCATATTCCCACAATCAGTAGTATATGAAGGTATACTCTTATTGCATACTTATTAGCATGATTACTCCCAACCATCCCAAAATCCACATAAATTGTTAATTTGTAAAAGGATAATATCTTATGTTTGAATTGGCATTTCTTTAATATTTAGTGAAGATGAACATTTTTAGTTTTTTTTTTTTTTACTTTTTAAACTTTTAATTTTTTAAATAATTATAGATTCAAAATAAATTGACAATATGTATAGGGAAGTCCTGTGTACCCTTCACCCAGCTTCCTTCGGTGGTAACATCTTGCACACACAGTTTGTGTTACTATTCACCCACTGAGGGACTTTTTTTCCCCAGTTTGTTACTATTATGAATAAAGCTGATATAAATATTCATATACTGATTTTTTCAGGAGCATAGGCTTTTATTTTTCTGTAATCAAAACCCAAGAATACATTGCTGCGTCATATATTAAATGCATGTTTGGTTTTAATAAGAAACTGCCAAACTGTTTTCTAGAGTGACTTGACCATTGTACATTCCCAACAAGCAATGGATGCATGATCCAGTTTCTCTGCGTCCTGCCAGCATTTGGTGTTGTCACTATTTTTTATTATTTTAACCATTTTTATAGGTAGGTAGTGGTTTAATTTTTTCATAAAGGTAAATGATGTTGACTGTCTTATGTGGTTGTTCACCATCTGTATATTTTCTTTGGGGAAATGTCTCTTTGTATCTTTTGCCCATTTTTCTAACTGGATTGTTTGTTTTACTGTCTAATTTGATAACAGGAAAATATCTCATTGGTGTTTGAATCGACATTTCTTTAGTATTTAGTGAGAATGAACTTTGTCATGTTTATTTCTTTTTAAAACAATTACTGAATTATTAACTGCATTAATTGCTTTTGTCATTTCGTAATTGTGGGTTTCTATTTCTAAATAGACTAAAAAAAGGTATCAGTGATTTCATTTGTGTTCATCACAGTACCTTAAACTATCAGACTCTTGATAAAGATTTATTGTTTAGTAGGTTGAAAATAATTGTAAGATTGGGGTGATAATCTAGGTTGGCCTTTGGGTAGTTGAGTATTTTAGGTTTATCCAGTTTTACCAGTTTCTGGCCTGCATTGACTTATTGGTTCACTTAACCAATGTTCATTCCTTTTATTTTTACTTGATGTTTTAGTGCAAATCTGATTAATTTGATGCCTAATAATATAGAGCTGTGACATTAGGGTTGTTTGGCTTATCATATTCCTGTCACTAGAGAAAGATTAATTTTGACTCAAAGCTTTCTAAGAAAATGTTTTAATACTTCTCTATTGCAATCTCCAATGGGTTTTTTTTCCCCCATTCTGCTTATTGATGTAAATTATAAATGATCCCTGAAATTTCTCTTGGGCTTGTTTTCTCCTTTATATCACCAGATTCACCAGAGGCTTAACCTCTGCAAAGCCTCAAATCTCAGCTTGCCTCTGAACTGACACTACAGAATAGAATCTGTATGTGTACTGAAAATCCAACATGTAAAATGACTGCAAAATTTATTTTCTTCCAGAAATCTGTCCCAAACTAGTTTTGGGTGAGAAAAATAAAGTATCGATTTTTATTTCTGGTTAGCCTTTTTTTTTTAAATTTAAATTAAAATTGTTTTTTTAGGAATGAGAGTCTTCCTATGTTGCTCAGACTGGTCTTGAACTGAACTCCTCGCCTCAAGCCATCCTCCCACCTCAGCCTCCTGAGTCACTGGGATTACAAGCATGAGCCATTGACCTCAGCTCTGTTTAACCTTTAAAATGGAGGAAGGAAGAACTCCAGGTCTAGCTGGCTTGGCTCCAGATTATTTCCACGGACAGCAGAGGTGAGTTTACTCCAGTGAGGAGGTCTCATTTTATCACCAGACTTTCTGCAGGAGACCATCTGTGCTGCTTCCATTTTCAAAGCTCTCCAAAGTCTACTGCTTCCACTCAACTGGGAGTGTTCTGCAAAGGTCACTGAGGGCCTCTGGACTGATATTTTCAGTCATTCTCCTACTTCGCCTTTCTGCAGAATTTGACCTGTGACTACACTCTGCTTTGTGAAATGTTTCTACTCTTTTTTTCTTTTTTTTTTTTTTATTATACTTCAAGTTCTAGGGTGCATGTGCATAACGTGCAGGTTTGTTACATATGTATACTTGTGCCATGTTGGTGTGCTGCACCCATCAACTCGTCAGCACCCATCAATTCATCATTTATATCATGTATAACTCCCCAATGCAATCCCTCCCCCCTCCCCCCTCCCCATGATAGGCCCCAGTGTGTGATGTTCCCCTTCCCGAGTCCAAGTGATCTCATTGTTCAGTTCCCACCTATGAGTGAGAACATGCGGTGTTTGGTTTTCTCTTCTTGTGATAGTTTGCTAAGAATGATGGTTTCCAGCTGCATCCATGTCCCTACAAAGGACACAAACTCATCCTTTTCTATGTGCCACATTTTCTTAATCCAGTCTGTCACTGATGGACATTTGGGTTGATTCCAAGTCTTTCCTATTGTGAATAGTGCCGCAATAAACATACGTGTGCATGTGTCTTTGTAGTAGACTAATTTATAATCCTTTGGGTATATACCCAGTAGTGGGACAGCTGGGTCATATGGTACATCTAGTTCTAGATCCTTGAGGAATTGCCATACTGTTTTCCATAATGGTTGAACTAGTTTACAATCCCACCAACAGTGTAAAAGTGCTCTATTTCTCCACATCCTCTCCAACACCTGTTGTTTCCTGATTTTTTAATGATTGCCATTCCAACTGGTGTGAGACGGTATCTCATTGTGGTTTTGATTTGCATTTCTCTGATGGTGAGTGATGATGAGCATTTTTTCATGTGTCTGTTGGCTGTATGAATGTCTTCTTTTGAGAAATGTCTGTTCATATCCTTTGCCCACTTTTTGATGGGGTTGTTTGTTTTTTTCTTGTATATTTGTTTGAGTTCTTTGTAGATTCTGGATATTAGCCCTTTGTCAGATGAGTAGATTGCAAAACTGTTCTCCCATTCTGTAGGTTGCCTGTTCACTCTGATGGTAGTTTCTTTTGCTGTGCAGAAGCTCTTTAGTTTAATGAGATCCCATTTGTCAATTTTGGCTTTTGCTGCCATTGCTTTTGGTGTTTTAGACATGAAGTCCTTGCCCATGCCTATGTCCTGAATGGTACTACCTAGGTTTTCTTCTAGGGTTTTTATGGTATTAGGTCTAACATTTAAGTCTCTAATCCATCTTGAATTAATTTTCGTATAACGAGTAAGGAAAGGATCCAGTTTCAGCTTTCTACTTATGGCTAGCCAATTTTCCCAGCACCATTTATTAAATAGGGAATCCTTTCCCCATTTCTTGTTTCTCTCAGGTTTGTCAAAGATCAGATGGCTGTAGATGTGTGGTATTATTTCTGAGGACTCTGTTCTGTTCCATTGGTCTATATCTCTGTTTTGGTACCAGTACCATGCTGTTTTGGTTACTGTAGCCTTGTAGTATAGTTTGAAGTCAGGTAGCGTGACGCCTCCAGCTTTGTCCTTTTGACTTAGGATTGTCTTGGCAATACGGGCTCTTTTTTGGTTCCATATGAACTTTAAAGCAGTTTTTTCCAATTCTGTGAAGAAACTCATTGGTAGCTTGATGGGGATGGCATTGAATCTATAAATAACCTTGGGCAGTATGGCCATTTTCACGATATTGATTATTCCTATCCATGAGCCTGGTATGTTCTTCCATTTGTTTGTGTCCTCTTTGATTTCACTGAGCAGTGGTTTGTAGTTCTCCTTGAAGAGGTCCTTGACATCCCTTGTAAGTTCGATTCCTAGGTATTTTATTCTCTTTGAAGAAATTGTGAATGGGAGTTCATTCATGATTTGGCTCTCTGTTTGTCTGTTACTGGTGTACAAGAATGCTTGTGATTTTTGCACATTAATTTTGTATCCTGAGACTTTGCTGAAGTTGCTTATCAGCTTAAGGAGATTTTGGGCTGAGACAATGGGGTTTTCTAAATATACAATCAGGCCATCTGCAAACAGGGACAATTTGACTTCTTCTTTTCCTAACTGAATACCCTTGATTTCTTTCTCTTGCCTGATTGCCCTAGCCAGAACTTCCAACACTATGTTGAATAGGAGTGGTGAGAGAGGGCATCCCTGTCTTGTGCCAGTTTTCAAAGGGAATTTTTCCAGTTTTTGCCCATTCAGTATGATATTGGCTGTGGATTTGTCATAAATACCTCTTATTATTTTGAGATACATCCCATTAATACCTAGTTTATTGAGAGTTTTTATCATGAAGGGCTGTTAAATTTTGTCAAAGGTCTTCTCTGCATCTATTGAGCTAATCATGTGGTTTTTGGCTTTGGTTCTGTTTATGTGATGGATTACGTTTGTTGATTTGCGTATGCTGAACCGGCCTTGCATCCCAGGGATGAAGCCAAATTGATTGTAGTGGAAAAGCTTTTTAATGTACTGCTGGATTCGGTTTGCCAGTATTTTATTGAGGATTTTTGCATCGATGTTCATCAGGGATATTGGTTTAAAATTCCCCTTTCTTGTTGTGTCTCTGCCAGCCTTTGGTATCAGGATGATGCTGGCCTCATAAAATGAGTTAGGGAGGATTCCCTCTTTTTCTATTGATTGGAATAGTTTCAGAAGGAATGGTACCAGCTCCTCCTTGTACCTCTGGTAGAATTCAGCTGTGAATCCATCTGGTCCTGGACTTTTTTTGGTGGGTAGGCTATTGATTGTTGCCTCAATTTCAGAGCCTGCTATTAGTCTATTCAGGGATTCAACTTCTTCCTGGTTTAGTCTTGGGAGAGTGTCCAGGAAATTATCCATTTCTTCTAGATTTTCTAGTTGATTTGCGTAGAGGTGTTTATAGTATTCTCTGATGGTAGTTTGTATTTCTGTGGGGTCCGTGGTGATATCCCCTTTATCATTTTTTATTGCGTCTATTTGATTCCTCTCTCTTTTCTTCTTTATTAGTCCTGCTAGCAGTCTGTCAATTTTGTTGATCTTTTCAAAAAACCAACTCCTGGATTCATTGATTTTTTGGAGGGTTTTTTGTGTCTCTATCTCCTTCAGTTCTGCTCTGATCTTAGTCATTTCTTGCCTTCTAGTCGCTTTTGAATGTGTTTGCTCTTGCCTCTCTAGTTCTTTTAATTGTGTTGTTAGAGTGTCAATTTTAGATCTTTCCAGCTTTCTCTTGTGGGCATTTAGTGCTATAAATTTCCCTCTACACACTGCTTTAAATGTGTCCCAGAGATTCTGGTATGTTGTAT
The DNA here is from genome assembly GCF_007565055.1 of Rhinopithecus roxellana. NCBI lineage: Eukaryota > Metazoa > Chordata > Mammalia > Primates > Cercopithecidae > Rhinopithecus > Rhinopithecus roxellana. The sequence goes on along the minus strand of NC_044555.1, from coordinate 110,945,189 downwards.
CTTTGTTCTCATTGATTTCAAAGAACATCTTTATTTCTGCTTTCATTTCGTTATGTACCCAGTAGTCATTCAGGAGCAGGTTGTTCAGTTTCCATGTAGTTGAGCGGTTTTGATTGAGTTTCTTAGTCCTGAGTTCTAGTTTGATTGCACTGTGGTCTGAGAGACAGTTGGTTATAATTTCTGTTCTTTTACATTTGCTGAGGAGTGCTTTACTTCCAATTATGTGGTCAATTTTGGAATAAGTGCGATGTGGTGCTGAGAAGAATGTATATTCTGTTGATTTGGGGTGGAGAGTTCTATAGATGTCTATTAGGTCCGCTTGGTGCAGAGATGAGTTCAATTCCTGGATATCCTTGTTAGCTTTCTGTCTCGTTGATCTGTCTAATGTTGACAGTGGAGTGTTGAAGTCTCCCATTATTATTGTATGGGAGTCTAAGTCTCTTTGTAAGTTTCTAAGGACTTGCTTTATGAATCTGGGTGCTCCTGTATTGGGTGCATATGTATTTAGGATAGTTAGCTCTTCCTGTTGAATTGATCCCTTTACCATTATGTAATGGCCTTCTTTGTCTCTTTTGATCTTTGATGGTTTAAAGTCTGTTTTATCAGAGACTAGGATTGCAACCCCTGCTTTTTTTTGTTCTCCATTTGCTTGGTAGATCTTCCTCCATCCCTTTATTTTGAGCCTATGTATGTCTCTGCATGTGAGATGGGTCTCCTGAATACAGCAGACTGATGGGTCTTGACTCTTTATCCAGTTTGCCAGTCTGTGTCTTTTAATTGGAGCATTTAGTCCATTAACATTTAAGGTTAATATTGTTATGTGTGAACTTGATCCTGCCATTATGATATTAACTGGTTATTTTGCTCGTTAGTTGATGCAGTTTCTTCCTAGCCTCGATGGTCTTTACATTTTGGCATGTTTTTGCAATGGCTGGTACCGGTTGTTCCTTTCCATGTTTAGGGCTTCCTTCAGGGTCTCTTGTAAGGCAGGCCTGGTGGTGACAAAATCTCTAAGCATTTGCTTATCTGTAAAGGATTTTATTTCTCCTTCACTGATGAAACTTAGTTTGGCTGGATATGAAATTCTGGGTTTAAAATTCTTTCTTTAAGAATGTTGAATATTGGCCCCCACTCTCTTCTGGCTTGTAGAGTTTCTGCCGAGAGATCTGCTGTTAGTCTGATGGGCTTCCCTTTGTGGGTAACCTGACCTTTCTCTCTGGCTGCCCTTAAGATTTTTTCCTTCATTTCAACTTTGGTGAATCTGGCAATTATGTGTCTTGGAGTTGCTCTTCTGGAGGAGTATCTTTGTGGCGTTCTCTGTATTTCCTGAATTTGAATGTTGGCCTGCCCTACTAGGTTGGGGAAGTTCTCCTGGATGGTATCCTGAAGAGTATTTTCCAAGTTGGTTCCATTTTCCCCCTCACTTTCAGGTACCCCAATCAGACGTAGATTTGGTCTTTTTACATAATCCCATACTTCTTGCAGGGCTTGTTCATTTCTTTTTCTTCTTTTTTTTTTGGTTTCTCTTCTCACTTCATTTCATTCATTTGATCCTCAATCACTGATACTCTTTCTTTCAGTTGATCGAGTCGGTTACTGAAGTTTGTGCATTTGTCATGTATTTCTCGTGTCATGGTTTTCATCTCTGTCATTTCATTTATGACCTTCTCTGCATCAATTAGTCTAGCTGTCAATTCTTCCACTCTTTTTTCAAGATTTTTAGTTTCTTTGTGCTGGGTACGTAATTCCTCCTTTAGCTCTGAGAAGTTTGATGGACTGAAGCCTTCTTCTCTCATCTCGTCAAAGTCATTCTCTGACCAGCTTTGATCCGTTGCTGGCGATGGGGTGCGCTCCTTTGCAGGGGGAGATGTGCTCTTATTTTTTGAATTTCCAGCTTTTCTGCCCTGCTTCTTCCCCATCTTTGTGGTTTTATCTGTCTCTGGTCTTTGATGATGGTGACGTACTGATGGGGTTTTGGTATAGGTGTCCTTCCTGTTTGATAGTTTTCCTTCTGACAGTCAGGACCCTCAGCTATAGGTCTGTTGGAGATTGCTTGAGGTCCATTCCAGACCCTGTTTGCCTGGGTATCAGCAGCAGAGGTTGCAGAAGATAGAATATTGCTGAACAGCGAGTGTACCTGTCTGATTCTTACTTTGGGAGCTTCCTCTCAGGGGTGTACTCCACCCTGTGAGGTGTGGGGTGTCAGACTGCCCCTAGTGGGGGATGTCTCCCAGCTAGGCTACTCAGGGGTCAGGGACCCACTTGAGCAGGCAGTCTGTCCGTTCTCAGATCTCAACCTCTGTGTTGGGAGATCCACTGCTCTCTTCAAAGCTGTCAGACAGAGTCGTTCGCGTCTGCACAGGCCTCTGCTGCTTCCCCTGTTGTTTTTTAGCTGTGCCCTGTCCCCAGCGGTGGAGTCTACAGAGACAGGCAGGTTTCCTTGAGCTGCTGTGAGCTCCACCCAGTTCGAGCTTCCCAGCGGCTTTTTTTACCTACTTAAGCCTCAGCAATGGCGGGCGCCCCTCCCCCAGCCTCGCTGCTGCCTTGCGGTTAGATCGCTGAAGACTGCTGTGTTAGCAATGAGGGAGGCTCCGTGGGCGTGGGACCCTCCTGGCCAGGTGTGGGATATATTCTCCTGGTGTGCCAGTTTGCTTAAAGCGCGGTATTGGGGTGGGAGTTACCCAATTTTCCAGGTGTTGTGTGTCTCAGTTCCCCTGGCTGGGAAAAGGGATTCCCTTTTCCCTTGCGCTTCCCAGGTGAGGCGATGCCTCGCCCTGCTTCAGCTCTCGCTGTTCCGGCTGCAGCAGCTGACCAGCACCGATTGTCCAGCACTCCCCAGTGAGATGACCCCAGTACCTCAGTTGAAAATGCAGAAATCACCGGTCTTCTGTGTCGCTCGCGCTGGGAGTTGGAGACTGGAGCTGTTCCTATTCGGCCATCTTGCTCCTCCCCGTCGCACATGTTATTCTTTTATCTTGGTTTGAGTTCTGCTCACAAAAGCAGACTCTGAAATGAGGATTCCGGGGTAATTAGTTTTGTGGAAAGTGATCCCAGTAAGCATTCATGGGAAAGTGGGCAGCTGAAACAGCAAAGGAAAGAAGGTCAATAAAATTTGCATTATCAAACAAGTTACCACTGTGTGCAATTACAACTCAGTCCATCTGGAGAACTTTGGGAAACAGCGTAGAATACTCTTCAGAATTATGCCAACTGAGGGACAAGAAGGTGCCGTATATATCCACTGACCCCATTTGTCATTGTTTGGGGGCAGTTTCCAAGGGTTTTCACTCTGTACCACTTCTGGTTTGCACTGCCAGCAGTCTGAGCCTCCTCCCTTGGCAATAAAGAAAATAGTAATACTTCCAACTTATAGAAATGAATCCTGAGTAGATGTGGGCAGAGCACTGACACTGATTCTGGCATAAGAATTGTCTTGGACACAGGCACATTAAAATAAAAGAAAACTACAGGCCAATATCTCTGATGAATATTGATGCAAAAACCCTCAACAAAACAGTAGTAAACTGAATTCAACAATACATTAAAAAGATTATTCATCATAACCAAGTAGAATTTATCCCAGGGATACAAGGGTGGTTTAACATATGCAAATCAATCAATGTGATAAATCATATAAACAGAATGAAAGATAATAGCCATATGTTCATTTCAATCAATGCTGAAAAAGCATTTGATAAAATTCAACAGCCCTTCATGATAAAGACCCTCACAAAACTTTCTTTTAGGTATATACCCAGTAGTGGAATTGCTGGATTGTATAGTAGCTCTGTTTTATTTTTTTGAGGAACCTCCAAACTCTTCTCCATAGTGGTTGGACTAATTTACATTCCAAACAACAGTGTACGTGGGTGTTGAGGGACATATCTCAATGTAATAAAAGCCATATACTAAAGACCCACAGTTAGTATCATACTGAATGGGGAAAAACTGAAAGCCTTTCCTGTAATATCTGGAATGCAAAAAGAATGCCCACTTTTACCACTGTTATTCAACATAGTAATAGAAGTCCTAGTTAAAGCAATAAAACAAGAGAAACAAATAAAGGGCATCCAAATTGGAAAGGAAGAAGCCAAATCATGCTTGTTTGCAGATGATATGATTTTATACTTGAAGAACCTAAACACTCTACAGAAAAAATTTACTGAATTTACAAATTCAGTAAAGCTCCAGGACACAAGATCAACATACAAAAATAAGTAGCATTTCTATATGCCAACAGTTAGCAATACGAAAAACAAATTTTTAAAATAATCCCATTTATAATAGCCACAAATAAAATTAAATACCTAGGAATTAACTTAATCAAAGAAATGAAAGATCTCTACAATGAAAACTATAAAACACTGATGAAAGAAATTGAAGAGGACACAAAAGTTGAAAAGATATTCTATGTTCATGGATTGCAAGATTTAATATTGTTAACATACCCATACTACCCAAAGCAATCTATAGATGCAATGCAATCCCTATCTTAATGCCAATTTCACAGAAATAGAAAAAACAATCCTAAAATTTATATGAAACCACAAAAGTCCCAGAATAGCCAAGGCTATCCTACACAAGAAGAATAAAACTGGAGGAATTACATTACTTGATTTCAGATTATACTACAGAGTGATTGTAACCAAAAAAGCATGTTACTGGCATAAAAACAGAGACTTAGACCAAAGGAACAGAATAGAGAACACAGAAACAAATCCGCACACCTACAGTGAACTCATTTTCGACAAAGGCGCCAATAAATGGTGCTGGAAATACTTAATATCCACATGCAGCAGAATAAAGCTAGACCCCTGTCTCGTCATATATAAAAATCAAATCAAAACAAATTAAAGAATTAAATCTAAGGTCTCAAAATATAAAACTACTACAAAAAACATTGGGGAAACTCTCCCGGACATCAGTCTGGGCAAAAATTTCTTGAGTAACACCCCACAAGCACAGGCAACCAAAGAAAAATGTACAAATGGGATCATATCAAGTCAAAAAATTTTAGCACAACAAAGGAAACAATCAACAAAGTGAAGAGGCAATCCACAGAATGGAAGAAAATATTTGCAAACAACTCATCTGACAAGGGATTAATAACCAGAATATATAAAGAGCTCAAACAACTCTATAGGAAAAAAAATCTAATAATCTGATTAAAAATAGGCAAAAGATTTGAAGTTTCTCGAAAGAAGACATACAAATTGCAAACAAGCATATGAATAGGTGTTCAACATCATTGATCATCAGAAAAATACAAATCAAAACTACAATGAGATATCATCTCACCCCAGTTAATATGGCTTTTATCCAAATGTCAGGCAATAACTAATGCTGGAGAGGATGTGGAGAAAAGGGAACCCTCATACATTGTTGTTTGGAATGTAAATTAGTCCAACCATTATGGAGAAGAGTTTGGAGTTTCCTCAAAATACTAAAAATAGAGCTACCACACAATCCAGCAACTCCACCACTGGGTGTATACCTAAAATAAAGAAATTCAGTATATTGAAGAGATATCTGCATTCTCATGCTTGTTGCAGCACTGTTCACAATAGCTAAGATTTGGAAGCAACCTAAATGTGCATCAACATATGAATGGATAAAGAAAATGTGGTACTTATACACGGTGGAGTAGTATTCAGCCATAAAAAAGAATGAGATTCTATCACTTGCACAACATGGATGGAACTAGGGGTCATTATGTTAAGTGAAATAAGCCAGGTGCAGAAAGACAAACATCACATGTTCTCAGGTATTTGTGGGGTCTAAAAATCAAAACAATTTAAACCATCAAGAAAGAGGGCAGAAGGATGTTTACCAAAGACTGGGAAAGGTATTGCAGTGGAAATGAGGGGGAGGTGAAGATTATTAGTAGGTACAAAAAATAGTTAGAATAAATGAACAAGGCCTAGTATTTGATAGCACAACAGAGTGACTATAGTCAATAATAATTTAATTGTACATTTTTAAATAATTAAAGGAGTATAATTCAATAGATTGTAACACAGAGAAAAAGTGATTGAGGGGATGAATACCCCATCTTTCATGATGTAATTCTTATGCATTGCATGCCTGTATCAAAACATCTCATATACCTCATAAATATATATACCTACTATGTACCCCAAAAAAGTAAAAACTAAAAATGTAAAAAGATTTTAAGACAGAATAACTTCATTAGTCAAAAAAAATGACATTTTTCACAGAAATAGAAAAACAATTCTGAAATGTATACAGAACCACAAAAGACCCAGGATAGCCAAAGCTTTACTGAGCAAAAAGAATGAAACTGGAGAAATTACATTACCTCATTTAAAATTATACCATAGAACTACAGTAAAAAAAAAAACAACATGGGGCTGGCATAAAAACAGACATATAGGCCAATGGAACAGAATAGAGAACCCAGAACCAAATCCACACATCTACAGTGAACTCATTTTTTACAAAAGTGCCAAGAACATACATTGGAAAAAAGTATAGTCTCTTCAATGAATTCTGCTGGGAAAACTGGATATCCATATGCATAAGAATGAACCTTGCCCCCATCTCCTGCCATATACAAAACTCAAATCAAAATGGATTACAGAATTAAATTTAAGACCTCAAGCTATGAAACTATTACAAGAAAACATTTGGGAAACGCTCCAGGACATTGGTCTGGGCAAAAATTTATTGGGTAATAGCCCACAAGCACAGGCAACCATAGCAAAAACTGACAAATAGATCACATCAAGGTAAAAAGCGTCTGCACAGCAAAGGATACAGTCAACAAAGTGAAGCGACAACTCACAGAATGGAAGAAAATATTTGCAAACTACCCATCAGATAGGAGATTAATAACTAAAATATATTAGGAGCTCAAACAGCTCTATAGGAAATAAATCTAATAATCCAATTAAAAATGGACAAAAGACCTGAATAGGCATTTTTCAAAAGAAGACATACAAATGGCAAGCAGGGATACAAAAAGATGCTCCATCAAAAAGCTAATCTACCACGATCACGTAGGCTTTTTCCTTGGAATACAAGGTTGGTCCAACATATGCAAGTTAATAAATGGGATTCATCACATAAGTAGGACTGAAGACAAAAACCACATGACAATCTCAGTAGATGGAGAAAAAGCTTTCAATCAAATTCAATATCCATTCATATTTAAAACTCTCAATAAGCTAGGTGTTGAAGGAACATACCTCAAAATAAAAAGAGCCATATATGACAAACCCACAGCAAACATCATACTGAATGAGCAAAAGCTGAAAGCGTTCCCCTTGAAAACCAGCACAAGATAAGGATGCCCTCTCTTACCCCTCTTATTCAACATAGTATTGGAAGTTCTGACTAGGGCAATCAGGCCAGAGAAATAAATAAAGGGCATCCAAATAGGAAGAGAGGAAGTCAAAGTATTCTAGTTTGCAGATGACATAATCCTATATTTAGAAAACCCCATAGTCTCAGCCCAAAATCTTCTTCAAATGATAAAATACTTCAGCAAAGTCTCAGAATACAAAACCAATGTACAAAAATCACTAGCATTCCTGTACACTAACAACAGTTAAGCTGAGGGCAAAATCAGGAATGAACTTCCATTCACAATTACCACAAAAAGAGTGAAATACCTAGAAATACAACTAACTAGGGAGATGAAAGATCTCTACAAGAACTGCAAACCACTGTTCAAATAAATCAGAGATATCACAAGCAAATGGAAAAATATTCCATGCTCGTGGATACGAAGTATCAATATTGTTAAAATGGCCATACTGCCCAAAGCAATTTATAGATTCAATGCTATTGCTATCAAACTATCAATGACATTCTTCAAAAAACTATAATAAAACTACTTTAAAATTTCATATGGAACCAAGAAATATCCTGAATAGCCAAGGCAATCATAAGCAAACAGAACAAAGCTGGAGGCATCATGCTACCTAACTTCAAACTATACTACTATATAGTTTGGGGGCTACCAAACCAAAACAGCATGGTACTGGTACAGAAACAGTTACATAGACCAATGAAACAGAACAGAGAACCCAGAAATAAGACTAAACACCTACAACTATCTGAACTTCAACAAATCTGACAAAATCAAGCAATGGGAAAAAGATTTCCCATTCAATAAATGGTGCTGGGATAACTGGCTAGCCATCTGCAGATGAAAACTGAACCCCTTCTTTATACCATATACAAAAATTAACTCAAGATGGGTTAAAAACTTAAATGTAAAACCCAAAACTATAAAAACCCTGGAAGACAACCTAAGCAATACCATTCAGGACACAGGCACAGGAAAAGATTTCATGACGAAGATGCCAAAAGCAATTGCTACAAAAGCAAAAATTGACAAATGAAACCTAATTAAGCTAAAAAGTTTCTGCACAGCAAAAGTTATCAACAGAGTAAACAGACAACCTACAGAATGGGAGAAAAGTTCTGCAAGCTCTGTATCCAACAAAGGTCTAGTATCCAGCATCAATAAGGAACTTAAACAAATTTACCAGAAAAAAAAAAAAAAAAAAAAAAAAAACATAAAAAAGGGGGCAAAAAACATGAAGAGACACTTCTCAAAAGAAGACATAAATGTGGCCAACAATCATACGAAAAAAAACTCAACATCACTGATCATTAGAAAAATGTAAATCAGAACCACAAAGAGATATTATCTTACACCAGTCAGAATGGCTATTATGAAAAAGTCAAAAATTAATAGATGCTGACATGGTTGTGGAGAAAGAAGAATACTTATACACTGTTTGTGAGAGTGAAATTAGTTCAACCATTGTGGAAGACAGTGTTGTGATTACTGAAATACCTAAAGACAGAAATACCATTCCAAAGAATATGAATCATTCTACAATAAAGAGACATGTATGCATATGTTCGTAGCAACACTACTCACAATAGCAAAGATATGAAATTAACCTAAATGCCAATCAATGATAGACTGGATAAAGAAAATGTGGTACATATACACCATGTAATACTATGCAGCCATAACAAAGAATGAGCTCATGTCCTTTGCAGCCACGTCGATGGAGCTGGCGGCCATTATCCTTAGCAAATTAACACAGGAACAGAAAACAAAATACCACATGCTCTCACTTATAAGGAGAGCTAAATGATAAGAACACATGGACACATAGGATAACAACACACACTGGGGCCTTTCGAAGAGTGGAGTTGGGAGGAGGGAGAGGATCAGGAAAAACAACTAATGGATACTAGGCTTAATGCCTGGGTGATTAAATAATCTGTACAACAAACCCTCATGACACAAGTTTCCCTATGTAACAAACCTGCACATGCACCCCGAACTTGAAATAAAAGTTAAACAAAGGTGCTCAACATAATTAACCATCAGAGAAATGCAAATCAATGCTACAATAAGATAATCTCACCCTAGTTAAAATGGCTTGTATCCAAAAGACTGGCAATAACAAATGCTAGCAATGATGTGAAGAAAAGGGAACCCTCGTACACTGTTGGTGGGAATGTAAATTAGTACAACCACTATGGAGAAGAGTTTGGAGGTTCCTCCAAACACTAATAATAGAGGTACCATGCAATCTAGCCATCCTATTGCTGGGTATATACCCAAAATAAAGGGTATCAGTATATTGAACAGATATCTGCACTCCTATATTTGTTGCAGCACTGTTTACAATAGTTAATATTTGGAAACAACCTAAGTGTCCATCCATCGATGGATGAATAAAGAAAATATGGTACACATACACAATGTTGTACTAACTCAGCCACAAAAAAGAATGAGATTCTGTCATTTACAATGTGCATGGGATTAGAGGTCTTATGTTAAGTGAAACAGCCAGGCACAGAAAGATAAACATCGAATGTTCTCACTTATTTGTGGGATCTTTAAAATCAAGACAATTGAAAACATGCAGACAGAGAGTAGAAGGATGGTTACCAGAGGCTGGGAAGGGTGGTTGGAGTTTGGGGGTTGGGGGAATTGGGGATGGTTAATGAGTAAAAAATAAATAAATAAATAATACTTAGTATTTGATAGCACAATAGGGTTACCAGAGTCAAAAATAATTTATTTGTGCATTTTAAAATGACAAAATAAGTAGAATTGATTGTAACACAAAGTATAAATTATTGAGGGCATAGATACCCCCATTTTCCATGATGTGATTATTATGCCTTGCATGTCTGTATCAAAATATCTCCTGTACTCCACAAATACACACACCTAGTATGTACCCACAAAAATTAAAAATTAAAAAATTTTAAAAATTAATCTTGGGATTTGGCTTAAATTCTATAAGCCTGTTATTTTCTCAATTAGATAGATGGTATGTTAGATAGAGACTATTTGTCATGATGTTGACATTAGTAAAAAATAAAATATGTACTCTGATTTGTTAACTGATGTGTTTAAATAAATTGTAGGTATAATGCAATCACTCATTCACGATGTAATGTGCAGTTAGTCTGTGTCAGAACCTATGCTAGATCTCAGGTCTCACAATTCTTTGGTCAACAGCAAAGTCAATAACCCTGATGCAACTATTCTAGAACGTAGCATTCTTCCTAGACAGTGACTGGCAGCTTAAGGCCATTCTCCCATCTAAGAGACATAACAGATCAACTTTTTATCTCAACCTAGCCAACCCTCATCTTAACCCATCTACCCCTCTTCATTGTCTTCAACCTACCCTCGCCTGTCCTCCATCAAAGGAAAACATCATTGATCCAGTACTTTAGGACCTCTCAAATTGTTCTTTTCTGTGGCCTCTACCAATAAAATAATAGGTAACACATACTGAGCATCAAAGCACTGTTTACAGCACTCTATATGTACTCATTCAATACTTATAACAACACTATAAGGCCAGTATGTCATTATTTTCATTTTATAGATGGGTAGCTGAGACACAGAAAGGTTAGGAACCAGTCCAATGTCATCCAGCTAATGGCAGAGCTGGGATTTGAAGCTGGAAAATCTGGTTCTAGGACATATGTCTTAACTTTAAACTGTTGGAAACACTGCTGTTGTATTTCCAGGTTTCCACGTTGATGGTGCTTTAATTTTAAACGTAAACTTTAGTATACATTATACACAAAACAAAGCAAAATACAGAAAAATCTTACTAATTATGCAGGGATTTGACTGAATCAATCAAAAGATTGACTTTGAAAGTATTGTTTTGGGCCGGGCGCGGTGGCTCAAGCCTGTAATCCCAGCACTTTGGGAGGCCGAGACAGGCGGATCACGAGGTCAGGAGATCGAGACCATCCTGGCTAATACGGTGAAACCCTGTCTCTACTTAAAAATACAAAAAAAAAAAAAAACTAGCCGGGCGACGAGGCGGGCGCCTGTAGTCCCAGCTACTCGGGAGGCTGAGGCAGGAGAATGGCGTAAACCCAGGAGGTGGAGCTTGCAGTGAGCTGAGATCCGGCCACTGCACTCCAGCCTGGGTGGCAGAGCAAGACTCCGTCTCAAAAAAAAAAAAAAAAAAAAAAAAAAAAGGTTGGGGCATATAAACCCAATGTGGATGCCTTGGTTAGAAAGTATTGTTTTGTTCTGCTATGTAGAGAATAAGCTTAATTTCTTTAATTACACAAAATAAAATAAAACTAGTAAGTAGAAATCCTTAGATCTGCTTTAAGGACCAGATAAGAGTAATGTATGCCCACTTTCACTTATATGTCTATATTTATAAATTTTATTATACCCATGTATGAAAAGATTTCTCAGATGCCATGAGGACCCAGAGGCGGGCACAAGGTGAGTTGTCGTGTGTCAATAGGAGGGTTATGTTGAAGTAGTAGCCCCTGCTTTTTTTCTAAGCCATACATTATGGAAAAAATCCAAGCCTCTGCTTTTCAAGTCTTCCCTTGAAGGCTCGGGTTCAGTTAGGCAAATAGCCAGCAGCATCTCTGACCAATTTAAACAGGGAGTACATTCCCATGTGATGGGCAAAGCTCGGCTTACTCCATTTCCCCTATATTGGAAAGAGCTTTGATAACAAAGAGAAGTGGGTTCAAATCCTGGTTTCAACACGTAGTGGGTATGAGTTGGTTGTCTTTCTTTGAAATGGGGATAATTATAAGACCAGCCTCATAGGGTTGTCCTGAGAATTAAGTGACCCATTATAGAGAAAGCATTCAAGGCAATGCCTGGCACGTGGTATGTGCCCATTAAGTGGTAATGTTTGATGGTTGTCATTATGTAATTTTGATAGAGTGGTTCAGTGTTCAAGCTCTGATATTGGACTGTCTGGGATGCAATTATGGAACTACAGGTTGTGTTAGGCAACTTAACCTCACTGCGCCTATTTCCTCACCTGAAAAATAGGTTTTATAATAATTTGGTAAAAATGAAAGAAGAAAACATTAGTGAATTGACTAATATAGTACCTGGTACCATAGAGGTGCCATTTTAAATGGGTTTTGTTTTTCTTTTTGTAATTTTAGTTTCTTCTCTTCCTTTCACTTCGGCATAGCAATTACCTAGCCATCTAGCCTCACACTTTCCACTCCCAGTTCAATAAAGGGAATGCACAGCTCTGGGGCATTAGCAGGATTGATTTGGAGAAGAACTGGGAGTGTGAATGTCTTATACCCATGGATTTCTGAATTCTGCCATAGACAGATGATTTTGTATAGTGCTGAAAGCATAGATTCGGGCCACACTAGGGAGTTCCACTACGAACAAATTACTTAACCTCTCTCTGCCTCAGATTCCTCAATTGCGAAATGTGGATACAAAACAATACCTACCTTGTAGGGTTGTTGTAAGGTAAAGCTTTAAATGAGTTAATAAATGTGAAGTGTTTAGCACAACACTCAGCACACAGTAAGTATTAGCCATTGTTACTACTTTAGAATGGGCTATAGAACTTGACTATTAGGGAATACAAGGCAGGCATTGTGATTGGCCAGTTCACCAGAAGCCAATGTAAACCTACGTATGTTTCACACGTGGGTATCTCCTACCCAAAGGTGTTCTGTGGCTAAAGCAGACATAAATTAGATCCTGCAGAACAGTGAGGGTGGATACAGTTAAGGTAAATTACTGCTGTCAAAAAGAGATTGGGTTTTGTGTCAAAAGATCCAAATATGAGTGCCAGTTATGTTGCCTACTAGTTGTGCAGCCTTGCAAAACTCACTTAGCTTCACTGGATCTTAATTTATCCATCTAAAAAATGGACACAATAAACCCTCTGTTACAAGCTTTTTGTGAAGACCAGAATAAGAATTTCGAGAAAAGTGCTTGGCAAATTGCTAAGTGCTATACAAATAAAATGCCTCTTTCTCATCACAGTTGTTGCTATTGTACTTGCTATTTTACAAATATGCATGTCCTCATTCTGTTCAATTGTAAAATGGGCTTTTACCTTGGGGCTTTGTAGGACCATCTGCTTGGGTCTGGAAGGTGAAGGACTTGGACCTGAAGTGGTCAGAACTGATTGAAATTCCAAGGCCCCCGATTGAACTTGGTGCCAGTGTCTTAACAATCATACTCGCACTTAAACTTGGGTGGTTGTTAATATAGGTAGGGTCACCAATCAACCAGGTGGCTACCCACTGCCCAGAACGTAGGCAATTAAGTACAAGGGCCATTTTCATCCAGAGGGTTTGCTATTTCATAGCCAATTACCCAGGCAGCTTCACCCCACTTTGAACTTTGTGGGAAGTAAGGGCAGCATATGCATCTGCAGCCTCAATAGCTTCCCTGTAGCTCCTGCCATCAACCCTATTCATCTCTTTCTAAAGAAGCGTCAGCATCCACCTGCCTTTCAGTATTTAACTCCTTCATTTAGAAAGAAGCAGCAGGAAATTTGAGCCAAGAGCTATTTTTATCCTTATAATGGCAAAAGCAATTTTAACACTATATCCACATCGTAATCTGCATTTCTGCAATCTGCTATATTTTAAAATATCAAAATCAGGAATGAATGTGTTCTTCTCAGATAGTCACATGGCTCCCTAATGCAATTTCTCCCTAATTAGAATGGTGCTCAGTTAAGAGAAAGATATTTAATGTTCTTAGTCCCTAGAGCAAATGTAAATTTTATCGAGGACCAGTTGTGGCTGAGCTTTACAAAAGAAAATACAGCTTTAGGATATGAGTTTATTTGAAAAAGACTTTATTGTTGAAATGCACCAATTAGGCCTATAGCATTAAAGAAGTCCTGAGCTGGAGGTTTATGCATGTATTTACACATCCAATGACATACAGCAACACACAAACCAGACTGCCTCCAACCTACCACCTGAGGAGAGGATGAGGAGTGATGCGGGGTAAGGGTGTAAATAATACCTTTACATTCTCTCTTCCTGTTGGTGGAAACTGAACTCCCTGATTATCGTCACCAACTCCTTCACTTTTCAGTTGCTTCCAGTACTGCTTCCCTGGAATCCTTCCCTACCTTCCCTTCTCTCCCCTATCACTACTCTCAGAGTAGCCTTGCCAGACCCACTGGAGATAAGACAACTTGAAGGGGATAAGGAGAGTCACATCACACCTGCCTTCAAAGCCCAGTTGCAGCATCTCTTTCTTGACGTCTTTCTTGCCTATTCCCTAAGCAGGAATTGATAATTCATACACAAGCTTCTCGAACTTTACTGTGCATACAAGTTACTCAAGGTTCTTATTAAAATGCAGACTCTAAGTGGGTAGACCTGAGCACAGGGCCTAAGATTCTGTATTACTATTGGGCTTCCAGCTGATAAAATTGCTGCAGGTGATCCGTGGACTATATTTTTGTTTGTTTGTTTGTTTGGTTGGTTGGTTGGTTGGTTGGTTTTTGTTTCTAAGACAGGTCTCTTTCTGTCACCCAGGTTGAAGTGCAGTGGTATGATCACAGCTCACTGCAGCCTCAACCTCCCAGGCTCAGGTGATCTTCCCACCTCAGCCTCCTGGGTAGCTGGGACTACAGGTGCATGCCACCACACCCAGCTATTTTTTAATGTATTTTTTGTAGAGAAAGAGTCTGGTTATGTTGCCCAAATTGGTCTCGAACTCCTGGGCTCAAGAGATCCACCTGCCTTGACCTCCTAAAGTGCTGAAATTACAGGCATGAGCCATCCTACCTGGTGGTAGGGACCATATTTTTTAGTACAAGTCTATACTACATAATTCAACAATTTGTTCTAATCCCTTTTTTTTCTCTCCAGATAAGTTGTCAATTTTCTGAGGACTGGGTTTCTATCTTATATTTCTTATGTTGATCCTCAAAATGCTGAGCTCATAATTAGTGCCCCTTAAATACTTCTGGAGTAAATGATTGATTCATAATTTTAACAGGGGCTTTGGAGTCAGACAACCTGGGCTGAAATCTCAGTGCTGCTCCTTATAAACTTTGGAACTTTAGGCAAGTAATTTATTCTCTCTGAATCTCAATTTTCCTATCTATAAAATAATAGGGTGACTATGACAATTGCATACACTTATTCTGTAAAGCACCTTGCACAGTGCTTGACACAAAGTAGGCTCCCAACAAATATTACTTCTGTGTTGCCTTGGATTTTCTGAAAAAAGACTTTAGGATGATCAAATCATTTTATAAATGTCAGCTAACACTTTTAAAGGAGAAAAACATTTCAAAACTACAGTCATTTATGAAAATATCTGTTTAGATACTTTTCTTCTTCCCTAGTGTTTTCTGAAATGTTCCTTAACTCACTTATGTTGAAGAAACTTAACTGAAACTTACCTTTCCTGCTTGCATTTCAAAAGACAACTTTTGTGTAGTGAAAACATTGCTGAACTTTCTAATCAGAAAACCTAGGTTCCCAGTTATGTTTTTATTACCCAGGAGATATTGATTAAGTATCTTAACCTCTCTCAGCTTCAGCCTTCCTGTTTGTAAAAGAGGAGTGATTATAGCATCCACCTAGCCAATCACTGGTATGTAAACACTCTTTATAATCTATAAAGCACTATATTTATGTAAAGGGTTGATATTTGCTTCAACATGCTGTCATCTATCTATAGATGACTATCTGTCTTTTTAGTTTCTGTTCTAGAATCTTGGATTTATAATAGTCTGAATTTATCCTCAGATACTTTTGGAAATTAAAGTTTCTCTGTAAGTATTCCTAAAGTCCTCTGCCTCTCTGCTATTTTCATTATAAAGAGAGGTAACATCAAGCACAGAAGATAACTATAATTTGGTAAAATCATCCAGCAAGTTACAGGCGGGCTTATGATAAAAATTTTCTCTTATTTTTGTTAGAATAAAAGACACATGGAAACATCTTCTTTGAAACCAGAAGCAAGTAGTTATTTTGCAAATTACATTAAATTAAAAAATACTATCTGAAAAACAAATGTCTGAGAATACTAATTTCATACTTAAATATGAAAGAAATAATTTTCATGGAGCAGCTCAATTCAACCCCAGCACCTGAGATTGTAAGTCAAATTTTTTTATTAGTTTATTAGTTACTTCCTAGATACAATGGGGATACAGGTATTAGATAAATACAACCATTCCAAAAGGGAGAAATTAGCTAAAACAAAGGAGCTGCAGGCCCCATGCAAGTCTGAAATCCAACAGAGCAGTCAAATCTTAAAGCTTCAAAATGATCACCTTTGACTCCATGTCTCATATCCAGGTTACGCTGATGCAAAAGGTGGGTTTGCATGGTCTTGGGCAGCTCTTAGGGTACAGCCTCCCTCCCAGCTGCTATCACAGGTTGGTGTTGAGTGTTTGTGGCTTTTCCAGGCTCACAGTACAAGCTGTCAGTGGATCTACCATTCTGGGGTCTGGAGGACAGTTGCCCTCTTCTCATAGCTACACTAGGCATTGTCCAGTAGGGACTCTGTGTGGGGGCACCAACCCCACATTTCTCTTCCATACTGCCCTAGTAGAGATTCTCCATGTGGGCCCCACCCCTGCAGCAAACTTCTACCTGGGCATCCAGGTGTTTCCATACATCCTCTGAAATCTAGGTGGAGATTCCCAAATGCCAATTCTTGACTTCTGTGCATTCACATGCTCAATACCACATAGAAGCTGCCAAGGCTTGGAGCTTGCACCCTCTGAAGCCATGGCCTGAGCTCCATGTTGGCCCCTTTCAGTCATTGCTGGAGTGACTGGGAGGCAGGACACCAAGTCCCTTGACTGAACACAGCATGGGGACCCTGAGCCTTGCCCATGAAACCATTTTTTTCTCCTAGGCCTCCAGGCCTATGACGGGAGAGGCTGCCATGAAGACCTCTGACATGCCCTGGAGACAGTTTCCCCATTGTCTTGGGGATTAACATTCAGTTCCTCGTTACTTATGCAAATTTCTGCAGCTGGCTTGAATTGCTCCTCAGAAAATGGAATTTTCTTTTCTATCACATTCTCAAACTGCAAATTTTCCAAACTTTTATGCTCTGCTTCCCTTATAAAATTGAATGCCTTTAACAGCACCCAAGTCACCTTTTGAATGCTTTGCTGCTTGGAAATATCTACTGCCAGATACCCTAAATTATCTCTCTCACGTTTAAAGTTCCACAAATCTCTAGGGCAGGGGCAAAATGTCGCCAGTCTCTTTGCTAAAACATAACAAGAGAGTGACTTTTGCTCTAGTTCCCAACAAGTTTCTCATCTCCATCTGAGACCACCTCAGCCTGCATTTCATTGTCCATATCATTATCAGCATTTTGGTCAAAGCCATTCAACAAGTCTCTAGGGAGTTCCAAACTTTCCCCTATACCATGTACCTGAAGTTATGTTAATTATGCTCTAGTAAAAATGCCCTAATATCTAGATCAGCAGTTGTCATTGGGGATACTACCTAATTGAGTTTACCATAATCCACTTTAGTCCTCCAGTATGTAGTTGGTTTTATAGAAGCCAGAATGGTAAATCAATGAGAATATGGTAAGGACTCCCATTTCTGCATCCTTCAGAGTTTTAAGGGAGGCAATAATCTCTGTCATTCTTCCAGGATGTAATTTTATTTTTGATTTACTGTCTTGACTGGGGATAAGAGAAGGAGGGAGTTATCCAGAGACTTGCACTTAGCCTTCCCACTATGATAGCTTTTACTCCACAGAACGAAGATCTGGTGTTGGGATTCTTCCAAGTATCATGTATAACCATTCTAATTATACATTTGTCGACTGGGGTAGCGACCCCAGGTGAATCTATAGATGTAGTGGACCTACTGTGAGCTAAACCTGGGCCAGGACTCCACTTATTAACTGGCTTATATATACTGCCACTCCAACAGAGAAGCCACAATGACACTTCTGGTGTCCTGTTAGCAATGTCAACTGATCCTAACAAACTTCAAAATACTTAGGTATTTCCTTTATCCCAGTGTATAGTCACTCAAGCAGATAATCTTAAGTCGCTTCAGGGAGACACTGGAGAAAACATTATAGGCTTTTCAGCTTGCTTTGGTGTTGGATATGACAACAGGCTTAGGAATAGAAATTGGGCAAGAGATCATATATTTTACTGGGAAAGCTGCCCTTTCTGATCATCCATCTTTGATTTTTTTTTTTTTTTTTTTTTTTTTTTTGTTGTTGTGTCAGTTAGGCAAAAATCTTGTTGGGTTCCCATCTATCTTGCTCCTAGAAAACTATGTTCTATTAACAATCTGCATAGTTCTCTGCAGGTCAGGACCCCTTGGCTGCCACTCTGACCCTGCTGTTCACTACAATAATTGTGCCCACTTTGCTCCTGATAGTAAATCACTGACATCTGGCCTCTATTATTTCCAGATCCTATCATCACCTTTGCCATCAAGTAGCCTAGTTTTATTATAGCATTTCCCAGTGTTATCCCTGATCTGTATAGGACAGCAAGTTTCTCAGTAATGGATGTGTCTCTCTTGCCAGCACATCATTCTTTGTTGCTTTAGTTAAATAGAATGTCTTCTGAGCCTTTCTTCAGAAAATATTTGGCTGGCAGATTTTCCAGTTGCAGTGTGTCTCCTTTCCCCAGCATGACCAATTCTGGAGAGTTCTGATTTATTTCTCCATCATCTTTCATGCAATTTCTAACAGTTTTTACTTCACTTTTTGTGGGTGACCATTTTCCCAAGAGTCCAAAAACAACATTATAAGCATATTAGCCCTATCTTCCAGGGTCCTCAACCAAGTAAATCCTATATCATAGGAAAGTAATCCATATTAAGAAAATTCACATTTATCCAACTTTACGTTTTGTTTTTTTGATCCAGCACACACAGGATCCTGTTTGATATATACTGTTCTGGCTCCAATTAATCATGTTGACTAGATCCTGCCACTACTTTGGTACATAGTCCCTTTCCTCTCTTAAAAGGCCCAGCACTTCCCTAACTGGGTAATGTTGTTACTTGATTTTAGTTTGGGGTCTCATGGCAAGGAAGTGAAGTGAGGATTCTGAAAGATGATACATGTTTTCTGTGGTGGGGAGAGTGTATTTTTTTCTTTTGAGAAAGTCTTGCTCTGTCGCCCAGGCTGGAGTACAGTTGCACATTGTAGTTCACTGCAGCCTCAAACTCCAGGGCTAAAGTGATCCTCTCACTTCAGCCTCCCAAAGAGCTTACAGGAGTGTGCTGCTGTGCCCAGCCAGGATACTTTTTTTTCCAAAGCAGAAATATCTAACATCTTCGAAACAGGGTAGAGCACTAGATTTTAGCAAGGAGGAGGATTTTAACTTTTGCAGCCCCAGAGAGAGCAGGAGAATCTTGAAAATCAAGATTTTAGAGTCCATTGACCCAGATGCACCTATCCCATGCCTCAGGTCCCATTTCTTCCCAATCAATACCCTGACCTTGGCAGAGCTGACTAACCATGGTTGAAAATTCAACCTTCTCTGGACTCTGAGATGCTTTATAATTAAGTCCTGGGCCTGATCACCAGCTTTTTCTGCCTTCCAGCTGAAAGAAATGAGTGCCTCTTTGTATGTTGGCAAAGATATTTGCCATTCACACTCCATCTTAAATCAATTACTAGACCTTCTTATCCTTTCATTGTTTTTGTCCAAAGCATGAATAGCATCTAGCAAAAGCCATTCAATCCCTAGTCCTTATAATTACTACTCCACCCAAATGCTCAAACATACAAGATGTTGTGCTTGCCAACGTGTTCTCTTTCTCTGGTATTCCATCCCAGTTCACTGCCAAAAAATGCATAAACAATTTCACTCCCTACAGAATGCCAAAAGCAGTTAGTATTCCACCTGCCCCCAGTGAAATGGTTCCCACTCCAAGCTGGCTGATGGATAATCCACCTCCAAAATGCCACTATAGAGTTTTCTTTCTAGGTCTACTCCTAGAACCCAGTCTTAAGTCATATTCCTCAGGAAATACCCTCTAACATGAATATCTGAATGAGGAGGTTTCTTCAGGAAGTCTTCTCAGAAATAAGATTTCTAAGATAATCAGGAAAGAATATTTAGACACAGAGAAGTTTTGAACTAATACGCAGTTGCAGCAGAGGCTTCAGCCACTTCCTTAGGGGGTTTTGGAGTTGGGATAACCCTTCAAATTTGTCCTAAACTGATGCAAGGAAGCCTGGAGCTGTAGTCCTACATCACAGTCACTAGATGTGGACTCCTTTTCAGAGAGAGGATACAACTCTGGGTGAGCTTGTTCTCTTCAGATGAGGCCAGATCCCAGAGAGGGACTCAGCGGTGAGTTATTAACAGCCAACATTCTCAGCAGTAGTGAAAATGATTCCTTCAGTACTGAATGGAGAATTTGGGTGACAGCACCCACTATAATCTCCCTCCTTTTTGGCTTTATTGTGATGGTAATGTGGAATTAAGACAAAGGAGTAGTAAATATGGTGCTTAACTGGAGGGGGTTTTCCCACAACAAATTATTCCATTATGTCATGCCATGTCTGTCTTTAGAACTTGGCATTTACAGAGAAGAGAGCTCAGTCTCAGAAGAGGTAGAAAAGTGGGCACTGGGGAAAAGTTTCAGGGTTCTCCTTAGGGAAGTTACCACTTTGTAGGGACCATTTAATTGATGGTAGGTAGAATACCAATAGCTTTTGGCATGCTGTCACAGTGAAATTCTTAACATTATTATCAGTGGTTGTGTCAGTTTGTTCTTGCATTGCTATAAAGAAATACCTGAGGCTGGGTAATTTATAAAGAAAAGAGGTTTACTTGGCTTACAGTTTTGCAGTCTGTACAGGAAGCATGGCACCAGCATCTGCTTAGCTTCTCATGAGGCCTCAGGGAACTTACAATCGTGGCAGAAGGCAACAGGGATCCAGCATAACTAAAAGGGAACCCAGTGCTGATAGCCAAGAAAACAGGGAAAACACCTTGAAGGCATTTCAGACACCCTTGCAGCAGCCCCTCCCATCACTGTAGCAAGTGGTTGCTCCATAGCCTGCTTGAATTTTTTTCCTGAAAATGCTTTTTTCTTTCTCTTCCACATGGCTAGGCTGCAAATTTTCTAAACTTTTATGCTCTGCCTCCCTTTTAAATATAAGTTTCAACTTTAAGTCATTTATTTGCTCCTGCCTCTGATTGTAGGCTGTTAGAAGCAGCCACGTCACTTCTTCAGTGCTTTGCTGCTTGGAAATTTCTTCTGCCAGATACTCTAGGTCATCCCTCTTAAGTTCAAACTTCCACTGATTCCCTAGGGCATGGACATAATGCAGCAAAGTTCTTTGTTACAGCATAACATGGATAACGTTTACTCCGTTTCTCAATAGCTTCCCCACTTCCATCTGAGACCTTGTCAGCCTGGCTTCCTTCCTTCCTCCCTCCCTCCCTTCCTTCCTTCCTTCCTTTTCTTTTTTTCTTTCTTACCAAGTCTCACTCTGTTGCCCAGGCTGGAGTGCAATGGCATGATCTTGGCTCACTGCACCCTCTGTCTCCTGGGTTCAAGTGATTCTCCTGCCTCAGCCTCCTGAGTAGCTGGGATTACAGGTGCATGCTACCATGCCTGGCTAATTATTTGTATTTTTAGTAGAAATAATGTTTCACCATGTTAGCCAGGCTGGTCTTGAACTCCTGACCTCAGGTGATCCACCCACCTCAGTCTCCCAAAGTGCTGGGATTACAGGCATGAGCCACCATGCCCAACCCATATTTCTATCAGCATTTTGGTCACAACAATTTAACCAGTCTCTAAGAAGTTTTAAACCTTTCCCCATCATCCTGTCTTCTTCTGAGGCTTCCAAACTCTTCCAAACTCTGTCCATTACCTAGCTCTAAAGCAGCTTCCACATCTTCAGGTATATTTATAGCAATGTCCCCCTCCTTGTTTTCTGTGTCAGTCTGTTCTTGCATTGCTATAAAGAAATAACAGCCTGTGTAAAGAAAAAAAGTTTAATTGGTTCATTGTTCTGCAGGCTTTATAGGAAGCATGGTGTTAGCATCTGCTTCTGATGAGGTCTCAGGAATCTTACAATCATGGCAGAAGGCAACAGGGAGCCAACAAGTCACATAGTGAGCGAAAGAAAAGGAGAGAGTAGGGCAGGAGGTGCCATAGTCTTTTTTTTTTTTTTTTTTTTTTTTTTTTGAGATGGAAGTCTCGCTCTGTCGCCCAGGCTGGAGTACAGTGGTGTGATCTCAGCTCACTGCAAGCTCCACCTCTCGGGTTCACGCCATTCTCCTGCCTCAGCCTCCTGAGTAGCTGGGCCTACAGGTGCCCGCCACCATGACCGGCTAATTTTTTTTTTTTTTTTTTTTTTTTTTTGTATTTTTAGTAGATATGGGGTTTCACCTTGTTAGCCAGGATGGTCTCGATCTCCTGACCTTGTGATCCTCCCACCTCGGCCTCGGCTTCCCAAAGTGCTGGGATTACAGGCGTGAGCCATCATGCCCATCAAAGACACATTCTTTTAAATAACCATACCTTTCATTTTTTTATTATGGCCATTCTTGCAGGAGTAAGATGGTATCACATTGTGGTTTTGATTTGCATTTCCCTGATCATTAGTGATGTTGAGCATTTTTTCATATGTTTGTTGGCCATTTGTATATCTTCTTTTGAGAATTGTCTATTCGTGTACTTAGCTCACGTTTTGATGGGGTTGTTTTTTTCTTGCTCACTTGTTTGAGTCCCTTGTAGATTCTAGATATTAGTCCTTTGTCAGATATATAGATTGCAAAAATTTTCTCCCAATCTGTGGGTTGTTTATTAATGCTACTGATTTCTTCTTTGGCTGTGAAGAAGCTTTTTAGTTTAAGACTGTTTCTTTTGCTGTGAAGAAGCTTTTTAGATTAATTAAGTCCCATCTATGTACCTTTATTTTTGTTGCATTTGATTTTGGGTTCTTGGTCATAAAGTCTTTGCCTAAGCCAATGTCTAGAAGGTTTCTTCCTATGTTATCTTGTAGAATCTTTATCATTTCAGGTCTAAGGTTTAAGTCTTTGATCCATCTTGATTTGATTTTTGTATAAGGTGAAAGATGAGGATCCAGTCTCATTCTTCTACATGTGGTTTGCCAATTACCCCAGCACCATATGTTGAATAAACTGTCCTTTCCTCACTTTATCTTTCTGTCTGCTTTGTCAAAGATCAGTTGGCTGT
The DNA here is from genome assembly GCF_007565055.1 of Rhinopithecus roxellana. Taxonomy (NCBI): domain Eukaryota; kingdom Metazoa; phylum Chordata; class Mammalia; order Primates; family Cercopithecidae; genus Rhinopithecus; species Rhinopithecus roxellana. The sequence goes on along the minus strand of NC_044555.1, from coordinate 110,921,711 downwards.
AAGTATTTGGCTTTATTTCTGGGTTCTCTATTGTGTTCCATTGGTCTATGTGCCTAGTTTTATACCAGTACCGTGTTGGTTTGATGACTATGGCCTTGTAGTGTAGTTTGAAGTCAGGTAATGTAATGCCTCTCGATTTGTTCTTTTTGCTTAGTCTTGCTTTGGCTATGCAGGCTCTTTTTTGGTTTCTCATGAATTTTCAGATTTTTTTTTGAGTTATTTGAAGAATGATGGTGGTATTTTGATGGAAATTGCATTGAATTTGAAAATTGCTTTGGCTGTATGGTCATTTTCACAATATGGATTCTACCCATCCATGAGCATGGGATGTTTCCATTTGTTTGTGTCATCTACGATTTCTTTCAGCAATGTTCTGTAGTTTTACTTGTAGAGGTCTTTCACATCCTTGGTTAGGCATATTCCTAAGTATTTTTGTGTTTTTTGCAGCTATTGTGAAAGGGGTTGAGTTCTTGATTTGATTCTCTGCTTGGTCACTGTTGGTGTATAGCAGAGCTACTGATTTGTCTACATTAATTTTATATTCTGAAACTTTGCAGAATTCATTTATCAGTTCTAGGAGCATTTTGGAGGAGTCTTTAGGGTTTTCTAGGTATACAATCATATGGCACCTGTATTAGTCTGTTTTCATGCTGCTGATAAAGACATGCCCGAGACTGGGAACAAAAAGAGGTTTAATGGACTTACAGTTCCACATGGCTGGGGAGACCTCACAATCATGGTGGAAGGCAAGGAGAAGCAAGTCACGTCTTCCTTGGACGGTGGCAGGTAAAGAGAGAGCTTGTGCAGGGTTTTGTGAGACTCATTCACTATCACGAGAACAGTGCGTGAAAGACTCAACTCCATAATTCAATCACCTCCCACTGGCTTACTCCCATGAAATGTGGGAATTGAGAGAGTTACAATTCAAGATGAGATTTGGGTGGTGGTGACACAGGTAAACCATATCATTCTGTGCACCTGCAGGCTCAACATCACATGGAAACTGCCAAGGGTTGGGGCTTGCACCTTCTGAAGCCATGGTCTGAGTTGTGCCTTGGCCCCTTTTAGTCATGGCTGGAGTGGCTGGGACACAGGGCACCAAGTCCCTAGACTGCACACAGCATGGGCAACCTGAGCCTGGCCCACAAAGCCATATTTTCCTCCTAGGCCTCAGGGCCCGCAATAGGAGGGGCTGCTATGAAGACCTCTGACATGCTGTGGGGACATTTTCCCCATTGTCTTAGAGATTAACATTTGACTCCTCGTTACTTATGCAAATTTCTGCAGCTGGGTTGAATTTCTCCTCAGAAAATGGGATTTTCTTCTCTATCACATTCTCAGGCTGCAAATTTTCCAAACTTTCATGCTCTCCTCCCCTTATAAAACTGAATGCCTTTAACAGCACCCTAGTTACCCTTTGAATGCTTTGCTGTTTGGAAATTTCTTCTGCCAAATACCCTAAATCATCACTCTCAAGTTCAAAGTTCCACAAATCTCTAGGGCAGGGGCAAAATACCACCAGTCTGTTTGCCAAAACATAACAAGGGTCACCTTTGCTCCAGTTCCCAACAAGTTCTTCATCTCCATCTGAGACCACCTCAGCTTGGACTCCTTAGGGAGTTCTAAACTTTCCCACATTTTCCTGTCTTCTGAGCCCTGCAAACTGTTTGAACCTCTGCCTGCTACCCAGTTTCAAAGTCACTTCCACATTTTCAGGTATCTTTTCAGCAGCACCCCACTACTGGTACAATTTACTGTATTAGTCCATTTTCACGCTGCTGATAAAGACATACACGAGACTGGGATGATAAAGAGGTTTAATGGACTTACAGTTCCATATGGCTGGGGAAGCCTCACAATCATGGTAGAAAAAGGAGCAAGTCACATCTTACATGGATGCCAAAGAAAGAGCTTGCACAGAGAAACTCCCGTTTCTAAAACCATCAGACCTCTTGAGACTCATTCACTATCATGAGAACAGTGAAGGAAAGACTCACCCCCATAACATGGGAACTGTGGGAGTTAAATTCAAGATGACATTTGAGTGGGGACACAGCCAAACCATGTCATCGGGGATGTAGTGAAAAGGGAACACTTTTACACTGCTGGTGGGAATGTAAACTAGTACAAATACTATGAAAAACAATGTGGAGATTCCTTAAAGAACTAAAAGTAGAAGTACCATTTGATCCAACAATCCCACTACCAGATATCTCTCCAGAGGAAAATAAGTCATTATGTGAAAAGAATACTTACACACGCAGTTTTTTTTTCTTTTTTTCTTGAAATGGAGTCTCTTTCTGTCACGCAGGCTGGAGTGCAGTGGCACGATCTCGGCTCACTGCAACCTCCAACTCCTGGGTTCAAGCGATTCTCCTGCCTCAGCCTCCCGAGTAGCTGGGATTACAGGCACATATCACCACACCTGGCTATTTTTTGTATATTTAGTAGAGCTGGGGTTTCACCATGTTGGCCAGGCTGGTCTTGAACTTCTGACCTCAGGTGACTACCCGTCTCCAAGACAGCTGCCAAGCTGGCCTTGAACACCTGACCTCAGGTGATCCACCCACCTCAGCCTCCCAAAGTGCTAGGATTGCAGGCATGAGCCACTGCGCCCAGCCTACACATGCATTTTTATAGCAGCACAATTCACTATTGCAAAAATATGAAACCAGCCCAAATGCCCATCAATCAATGAGTGGATAAAGAAATTGTGGTATATACATACCATGGAATACTACTCAGCTATGAAAAGGAATTAAATAATGTTATTCGCAGGTACCTGGATGGAATTGGGGACCACTTTTCTAGGTGAAGTGACTTAGGAATGGAAAACCAAATACTGTATGTTCTCACTCATAAGTAGGAGCTAACCTATGAGGATGCAAAGGCATAAGAATGATACAATGGACTTTGGGAACTCAGGGGGAAAGGATGGGAGGGTGGTGAGGGGTAAAAGACTACAAATTGGGTACAGTGTATACTGCTTGGGTGATGGGTGCACCCAAATCTTAGAAATCACCACTAAGGAACTTATTCATGTAACCCAACTCCACCTATTCTCCAAAAACCTATGGAAATAAAAAATTAAAAAATAAAAATAAAGGCTGGGCACAGTGGCTCATGCCTGTAATCCCAGCACTTTGGGAGGCCAGGGCAGGTGGATCAGCTGAGGTCAGGAGTTCAAGACCAGCCTGGTCAACATGGTGAAACCCCATCTCTACTAAAAATACAAAACTTAGCCAGGCATGGTGGCAGGCACCTGTAATCCCAGCTACTCAGGAGGCTGAGGCAGGAGAATCACTTGAACCCGAGAGACAGAGGTTGCAATGAGCCAAGATCCCGTCATTGCGCTCCAACCTGGGCAACAAGAGCGAAACTTCATCTCAAAAATAAATAAATAAATAAATAAAGGAACAATAAATAAATAAATAAGCAAGCAGAGCTCATGTGAATGAACTGAGCAAGAACTCATTCATCACCAAGTGGATGGAACAAAGACATTCATGAGGGGTTTGATCCCGTGATCCAATAACTGCCACCAGGCCCCACCTGCAACATTGGGGATTACATTTTAGCACGAGACTTGGAGGGAACAAAAATCCAAACTGTATCAGTGGTGATCCACTGCAGTTTATCTTCTGGCTTTTTCTGCTATACTTTACCAAAACAGAAGGAAATTCTCACTTTGAAACATTTCCATAAACATTGTTCAAATTATTTATTAATCTAATTTTTTAAACATCAATTCTATGCATAATTGTGCTTTCTACATTGCATCTATTTATTCACTGAACACTACTGACTGCATACCTACTATATGCCATGAACTGTTCTAGGTGTTAGGGATACAGTAATTAACAAGGTAGACATAATCTTTATATTCATGGACTGCACATTGTAGAAAATGGCTGAGGAGACAATAAATAAGGAATAAATAAACAAGAAAATTTCAAACAGTTATAAGTAATGTAATGATAATAAAATAGTAATGGGATAACAAGTAATTGACTTTTATGATTTGTAGTAAGAGGAAATTTACCGTACATAGGGCAGGCAGGGTAAACTTTTCTGAGGAGGTGTTTCTTGAACTGCAACCTGTATGATGGGAAGGATATGGTTCATTTGAGCTGATAGGAAAGTAAAGCGAGAAAATAAGCCTTGAGAAAATCTGAGGGCAGTGAGTTTCAGAATGACATGAAGAATAACCAGTACAAAGGCCCTGAGAAACCAAAAGAAGACCAACAAGCCTGGATGGAGTTTAGTGACAGAGAGGAAATCACACAAAATGGGATGAGAAACTAGGCATGGACAAATTACATTGGGTCCTGGAGGCCATAGTTAATAATTTATGTCTAAGAACAAGGAGAAGGCAATAGCACATTTTGAGCAAGGAATAACATAATCTACTTTATGTTCTTTTTTTTTTTTTTTTTTTTTTTGAGACGGAGTCTCGCTCTGTCGCCCGGGCTGGAGTGCAGTGGCCGGATCTCAGCTCACTGCAAGCTCCGCCTCCCGGGTTTACGCCATTCTCCTGCCTCAGTCTCCCAAGTAGCTGGGACTACAGGCGACCACCACCTCGCCCGGCTAGCTTTTTTTGTATTTTTTAGTAGAGATGGGGTTTCACCGTGTTAGTCAGGATGGTCTCGATTTCCTGACCTCGTGATCCACCCGTCTCGGCCTCCCAAAGTGCTGGGATTACAGGCTTGAGCCACCGCGCCCGGCCAATCTACTTTATGTTCTAAAAGAATAATTCTGGAGGCTGTTTATAAAATGTATTATAAAGGGTCAAGAATAGAAACAGTAATGCCAGTTAGGAAATTATTTCAGTAATTCAGGGGAGGTGATGGTGGCTTTGACCGGGATTGTAGCTGCAGAGATAGTGTGAAGTTGTCAAACTCTGAATATATTTTGAAGGTAGAGCCAAAAGGACTTACTTACAGATTAGATGTAGGATGCAAGAGGAAAATGGGATTTGTATCAGCAACATTATAACTAGAGTCAAACTGTCTAGTAGTGAGTTGGACAATAAATGGGTCAGAGGAAGAGATTACTGAGGGCCAAATCAGGAAGGTTTCACAGTCTTCAAGGAAAAATCTGAGTGTGTTTATGTGTGTGTCAGCGTGTGTGTGTGTGTGTGTGTGTGACAGAGTACAGAGATACAGAGATAAAGAGAGCAATTTATCTTATTGAAGATGATCCTGTTGACAATTTACTTCTACAATTGGCCAAAGATAATATTTCTGTTTTGATTGACTGAATTGAGGAGGTCTTTGCTTTGTCAAACTGCCCCTGGAGGTGACACTTCAACACAAACTAGGGCACACCCACTTGGTGACTTCTGAAGTAGCAATGATTGTTACAGTGTCTCAAGCTGTGCTTAATGGAGAGACATGGCTGGGGTATCTGCATGCATTGTGCAGATGCAGGAGAAGAGAAAGAGCAAACCTATCTCCCCAGCTGTGGCCAGAAAGCCTGCCCATTAGAGGTCCTTTTGCACTTCACAGGCAGGAGGATATTCTGCAAGCAAAGCCATCCCACAGGTGCAGAGCTGGAGCACAATTGATTTCCTTTGTGGAACTAGCCACAGAGAAATCCTTCATGTATGCTCCCAGACTCGGTGGCAGTTTCAAGTTGATGTGAAGTGCAGATACATAGCATGGAAGTGTTACTGTTGGAACATTTTGGAATTTCAAAGCATCGCCTGATGGGAGAAGGTGTAGAAAGCAAGCACTAACCCTCCTGCCAGAGAAAACAGGGGTTAAAGAAGGGAAGCAGTTTTTCACATGGTGGAAAGCAGAGTCACACTTTTTCTTTTATTACACTGTGTTGAAATTTTCTTCTTTAATGCCTCTATATTCCAGGAACTGATCTTTCTTGTTCCTCTTTAGCAGAGTGACTGCCACATAGTATATGCTGATGAGATATTGTGGTTGAATGAATGAAAAATTGAACCTAAATCAACCTTAGAGTCTCTGCCAACTGAGTCATGTTGTCAATATTTGTTGCTAACAAATATGAAATTCCAGCTCCTGTTCCTGTCTTTGTGCTTGCTACCTGTGACACAATCAAGCTATGTCTATGTAGTGTTGCTGGAGCAGTTGGTTTTGTGGAACTTGCCAGGAAATGGAAATAAGTCAACAGTCTCAAATGATCGGTTTGAGTGGTATTTTTTCCTGCTCAGTTGCTGAATCTTTTGTCTGAATTGACAAAGTAAACAAATAAACAAAAACCAAATAAATCAAAAAGCACATTGATGTCGCTAGATGCAATTACATCCATGTCCTGACCTGTGGCTGTCAGCATAAAACCTGAGACACTGAACAGTGGGATAAAAGTTTGTGTATACGACCATTCCTTTTCATCACCTTAGGGTTTAAGGTGGGGTGGAGATGGTCAGATCAGTTGTTTGATGTCATGAATTGAAAATACTCAACTGATTGAGTCAATTTTTTAGTACTTATATAATCAGGGCTCTTGTATAATCAGTGTCCACTTTTTCCGTAAGGTATCAGGCTCTTTGTCACTTCTCAAATACCCCCTTTTTAAAGATTACAAATATTGGATACCTTAAGTCATCCCTGTTTGAAGATTTCCCCACCTAAACCTCTCCAGCCATTCTCTGCACCTCCCCCCTACCTTGGCAGCTGCATATCTTCCAAAGACTTCCTTTCCAATCAAGACTGAAATACATGTTTAATTTTTGAGTAACCAAATATGGGACTGTCTGTATCAGCAAGCGATATTTTTGCCAGTCAGTCCTGATTTGATGAATTGAAGGTTTCCATAGACTTTCCCAGGTGCCAACTGCTTAAGCTAAACAATGACACCAAATGAAACTGCCTATCAAACAAAGGCACATCAGGAGGAGAAACAAAATGCACTGATGTTATTAAGGCTGCCTCCACTGAGGGGCTATAAGCAAGGCAGAGTCTTCATATTGCACAAGCCAGCTAAAACAAAGAAAGATAGAGATAACACAAAGAAAAATAGGAGAAAACACACAAAGAGAACCTAAGATAATAACCATAGAAGAAAATTTAAATTGCAGATGGATTTGTCATCTCTCATCCTTCACATATAGAAGGAGGCTATTTCTGTATCTCTCCTGTTTGGCGTGTAATCTTTAGTAACAAACATGCAGTTTTAAACACTATGTTAATAAACAAATAAAATGCATAATATTGTCAGGTCTAATAGAATGTTTCCATGAGTTAAAAGTTTAACTATCCCATGGTAGCATAACTGTAAGTGAACTTAGTTTCCAATGAGTGGAGAAAAAGTGATTTTATAACAACAGCTTCCACATCCACTCCGTATTTATAATACAGTTCTGTCCATCACCAGCAGCCTGATATTACAAAGAGCAAAAACACTTAACGGACTTGCTCTTATTAAACAATGCATACCATCTAATGCTGGGGTAAAGAAAACTAAGACAGCAGTTGGGAAGCAATCTATTTTATTTATTCTCGCCACTGCATTTTTTGGACCTGTAATATATTCCACCTATCAGAAAGCTTTATCTCAGCTGGAAAACATGAATTATTATTTTGGTATTCAAAATTCCAACTCTTTGTGAAATTCTAAGTGCCTTTAAAAAATTAAAATGGCATTTATTATTACAGGTAAAATACATGGTTACATTCATATTTTAAAAGAGTGTACATTTAAAACTCACATCCTTAAAAAATAAATAAATGATTAAAAAGCAAAATAAAACACACCTTGTCAAGAGCATAATTGAAAATGAGGCCGGGCGCGGTGGCTCAAGCCTGTAATCCTAGCACTTTGGGAGGCCGAGACGGGCGGATCACAAGGTCAGGAGATCGAGACCACCCTGGCTAATACGGTGAAACCCCGTCTCTACTAAAGAATACAAAAAACTAGCCGGGCGACAAGGCGGGCGCCTGTAGTCCCAGCTACTTGGGAGGCGGAGGCAGGAGAATGGCGTAAACCTGGGAGGCGGAGCTTGCAGTGAGCTGAGATCCGGCCACCGCACTCCAGCCTGGGCGACACAGCCAGACTCCGTCTCAAAAAAACAAAAAAAGAAAATGAGAACTTTCCTTCATTGGTTTGATTTCAGCTTGCTTATCAGGTTTTATGCTTACTATGTATCAAAAAAAAAAATGTACCATTGTGCCACATATCCAAAGAGAGAATAATATCACTACAAAATATTTAAACTGTTTTCTTTACTGCCAGCTATCATTTTATCAGGATGCTGCTGAGCTTCTTGGGAGTTGTAGTTTTCAGTTCTGGTTAACTAGTAGGTATAAGAATGCTTGAATCAGAATTTACAAGAAGAGGATACATTTTGGAATTCTCACAAGTAAAGAAATGAAATAAAAGTATGAAGGAAAGGCCACTAAATGATCTATTTTCTACTGCTTGCATGTAGTATTTTTGATTCCTTTCATTTTTGATCATGTAACTGTGACAATATAGGGCGATTCAAAAATAACTGAACACTTGCATGAATATTTACTCAGTAACTAGGTGCTATATGAAAATTGTAGAATGTACCTAATTATAGAGTTACAAGTAGCTAACCATTGGAGAAGTTTTGGCTTCCTGTTCATATATAACCTGGTTACTGAATAATAAATGTTTGAGTGTTCTATTGTATTTGACTACTCTATAATTATTTGTTGTGGAAAGCGTGCATGGATGCCCTTCAATTAAAATATATGCTGCAAAATAGCAAAGACCATTTTAAGTTCTCTTGAAAATGTTTCCAAGTCATCCATCAACAGATATGTATTATTTTTATTTTAAATGCATAGTCTTCTTCCTTTTTTTTTTTTTTTGAGACGGAGTCTCGCTCTGTTGCCCATGCTGGAGTGCAGTGGCACCATCTCTGCTCACTGCAACCTCCACCTCCTGGGTTCAAGTGATTTTCCTTCCTCAGTCTCCCAAGTAGCTGGGACTACAGGCACGCACCACCACACCTAGCTAATTTTTGTATTTTTAGTAAAGACAGGGTTTCGCCATATGGGTCAGACCGGTCTTGAACTCCTGACCTCGTGGTCCACCTGCCTTGGCCTCCCAAAGTGCTGGGATTACAGGTGTGAGCCACTGCGCCCAGCCGTAAACGCGAAGCTAGTCAAGCGTGGTTGTTGGGGGAGACCATATTTTTAAAGTAAATTTTGATCTCACTAAATGAGCTCCTGTACTATGGCAAGAAAGTGAGCAATATATATATGTACTTGAAACCAAGAAGTCAAATTTGATATCGAAAGCCAATACATAGATAGACACATAAAATGATACTTAGATACAGAGAGAGAAAAAAAGAAAATACACTCGCTACTGGGGACTGGACACATGGACTGGATTGGATCCTCGTTGTTAAAGAGCCTCCGAAAAAGACTCTGACTGGGTCTGTACAAGCTTACCAAATTGTCCATTTTGACTAAATTGACCAGTCAATTTAAAGAAATAGCCACTTAACTCCCCCTACCTCAATTTGACCAAAACCACCTGTTAAGGAACTTGGAGACAGTCTTATTTTCCTGATCTTTCCAAACAACAATTCCCTCTACTGCTGTACTCACCTGTCTCCTCCAAGCAGCCCTTTACTGGTTCAGTTGTTTTCTCAATTGTGATTGGAGTTAGGAAATAACTATTTGTTCCCCAGGACACAAATTTTCCTGGGATTGAGGAAGTTACAGTAATCAACTGGGCTGATGGCTGCCCTGGGCAGAACCATTTAAAGGCTACCGAGGAGCAGGTTAAACTCCTGAGTGCTCTAAGAATCCTGCTTAAATCAAGAAATCCATGAACTGCTGGTTTGGCATTCAGTTCACCATTTCATAGCCTGCACTTTGCTTCTCAGGTAGTGATCTGAAATACTTATTCAGCTACAATTTCTCTTGGGGCCAGCCAATAAACTGAGCAGGTCAGGCCAAATCACAATTCTTCAAGAAACAGCCACCTGATGAAAAGACTCTGTTTACTGTTTAGACTTAGATGCCTTGATTTTGAAATGTATAATGAGAAAGAAAACGTAATTGTGCATTTTTAATTGAAATGTGCTCATTTCCATTTTAATTCTTATTACGTTTCTCTGCAAGAGACAATGCATCTATGAAAACTTCTAAGAGAACATGCAAGAAGGGTCTAGAAGGCTCACTTGCTTTTTTCCCTGGGCATGAGATACCTACCATCTTCCACAAGATGGCAGGCAGTTTTCATTTTACTGTTGGTGATCAACAGGAAATTGCTCCACTCTCAAATGACAGCAACCCCAGGTAGCTAGGGTGACATTTGCTTTACATTATGATACACACTAATTAATCATTAGTGATCCCAGAAGTAAGTCTGCTAAAAATTCTTTGCTATGGCTTTTCACAGCAGGGGCTTTCAATATTGATACTATTACATGCACATATGTTCAGCCAGTATATGTTATAGCCATGGCTTTAAGCTTTCAGGTTATTTTAATTAATATTGCCTAGATTAATATTCACCTCTTATTTGGAAGGCGAAATCGTAAGGCTAGTAAAATAAATACAGAAAGACAAAACAGTGAACAAAACTCTGAAAAGCTAAAGGCAACTTTGCTGAGTTTTCAGCTTGAAGCTCCTTTGTCTTCTGGCATTTGTTGACATCGTCAACTTTTTCCCAGGCCCAACTCAAAATCTCTGGGGCAAAAATCCTTTAAAGATTTTGGTTGGCAACACCACTGCACACTTAGCTTGCATGCTATGGTCTCAAAACACATCGCCTCATGAAGGATTTACTCCATCTCATCAACTAACAGGAAATGTTCACATTGCCTTTCAACATGAATTCAATTTCACAGCAAGAAGCCTCATTATTATAAGCAATTCCACCAGGCATGAGCCGCAACCCAAGCTATAGACAATGAGCACAGATGTTCTTCTAACTTAAGAAGAGCCTTTCAGAAAGGTTCATCAACCACCTGAACAGCCACAGCCAACCCAGTTTTCTCCACCACATGAAGCTTGACCAAGACAAATATCACCTGCCTGAATGTACCACACCCAATTCCACTCTTAAGCAGTTTAGGTTCACACTTTACTTCTAGTTATAACTGGTTAGTTCTCTACTCTGTTCAGCTCCACCCACCCCTAGGCCTTGTTAACACATCTCTTGTAAAGTTTCTATTACCCTTTCATTAAAATTTAGTTTTCTTCTGATAGGGACACTTCCTTCATAACCACTTTAGCAGTGTTTTTAGAACTTTAATGTGTAGATGTGTCACCTGCAAATCTTGATAAAACGCAGGTTCTGATTCAGTGTGTCAGGGGTTTAACCTGAGATTCTGTATTTCTAATGAACTCCCAGATGATCCTGGGTGCTGTTGGTTTACAAGCCGCACTGGAGTTAGCAAAGCTCTAAAGTTCCTTCATTCATCCACACTCCATACATCCTGGGGTAAAAAGACTGACAAGAGTTTCCAGACTCCCCATTCCAGACTCTTCTAGGCTTATTTTCATCAATAACCCCTCTTCTTTCGAAGCCTTCATTATTTGACTGATAAAATTTTCAGAGTCACCTTCAGATCTCTCTGCCAGGCTTTCCACTTCATTCACTAAACATTCTGAAACCCAGATTACCATCTTTTTTCCACCAGATCCCCTTTTACCTCCTGAACAACCTCAACCTTCATGCAGATAACTAATTCATGACATTGGCCTTGATCCCCTTTATTCCAAGGACCTTCATCTGTATTCTACCTTACCAATCATCTTAGTGGCTACATCATGACCTCATTGTCATCTGAAACTGTTCTTACCCTAAATTCTTAAACCTCAAAATTTCCCTCTCTTACTTCAGTCTGCAAGAGACTCCAAGCTCTCTTTTTCCTCAGTCCCAATAAACATACGCTCCTACCCCCATTGGACATTGGACTTTCCCCTCCTTGTATACTTCCCTATTCTTGCCACCAGGTGCTTTCACCTCTATCTCTACCCATTCAGGAGACCATGGTTAATCACTTCTAAACTCAATAATAATACATTTTCTCTAACGTCATCTTTTTCTGAGACTACTGTGCTAAACTCAATCCTGGGTGCACCCATAGTTATTGTTTTACTCCTCCCCATCTATAAAGATCCTAGTGAGCACACACACACAACTCATCCTTCTGAGTGGCCCCACTATATACTCACATATCCACCTTCAGTTGGGCCTGCAACACTGCTGCTCAATGCTCTTATTTGTTTCCTGACAAATGCTTTTCTGACCCTTTCTTTGCTTCTCAAACTATCATGTTATAAAACATAAATGTCCTCAGTTCCCATTCCTTCCCACCACAAAGTCTTTCCAGATCTTCATCCAATCTGTTTTCCTTTTCTTCTGTTATATCTTCATTTCAAAATTAATCCCAACAATTTTATTAACCTTAGAGTGTAAATCTCTGTTATGCTCTTCATTCGACCTTGATGCATCAATTTTCCATTTTCTTAAATTGTAACACTTTTCTTTCCCATTGAGTCCTTTCTCTCAGCCAACACACACTCTCATGTTTCCCTTACTAATCATCAACCCTCAACCAAAAATGCTCTTCATAATGTTATTTCTTATTCACTCTAGATATAATCTCAACCTTACTTTTTATTTTATAAACATTAAAAATAATTCCCTTATTCATCATTGCTACTCTGTAAATCATCCATTCTCTTATGAATTCCCTATAAGTGTGTATCCTAACATAAAGTAAATGTCACACTTAGGAGCTGCCTCTGCAACTCCACTAAATAGCCTCTTAGTTTTCAATCTCAATAGCCTTATAGATGCCCTCAGTGTATTTCTCCCCTTGGCAACATTTGACACCTATGCTCAGTCTCCAACAGAAACGTTTTCCTCCTATCACCCTGGTTCTCTCAGCCTTCGTATTTCACTTTTTATTTCTTCTGCTGATTAATCACTGTTATATCGCTATCAAATTCTTAATGTCAATGCTCCAAAGAGTTTGCCCTTAGCCCCTCTCTCCGGATTTTACACTTTTATCTCTTTCTTTCTGGGCTATCATTGGCATTCCCTTGATACCAGTTTTCTCTGTAATGCTTATTATGTTCTAACTTATATTTTACTTATTTATTATGTTTATTGGTGTCTACCACCTCCCTACTTCATCCCTGCAAGAATGTCAGCCCCATGAAAGTAGGGAATTTTATCTGTACACTCACATACATTAAGCCTCTGGATTGATACCTGGAACATAGTAAGTGTTCAATAAATTTTGTGGAATAAAGGAACTATCAGTTATGAAATAATCAGTGCCATATCTAGATCTCTACACTTAATCCTTCTCTTGAATACACACATTCTTATGGTTATTTTACCAACACTTCAAACTTAACGTGGCCCAAACCAAAGTCATTACATCTGCATGTGCCAAACTTGCTCTTCCTGCAATTGTTCCTAGCTCAGAAGAGAGTTTGAAGTCATTTTGACTCCTTTATTTTATTCACCATGCAAAGCCAATCAGTCATCAAGTCCTGTGGATTTAAACATCTCCAATGGCTTGCATACCTATGCCTCTTCTGTTTTCATCCTCACATCCACAGCCACAGTCCCATTTCCCCTCTTGCCTGCAATCTTAAAATATCCTCCTAAAATTACTTTCCTCCTGCCGCCAGTTTCTCACTATCATCTATCCTACACAACCTTACCTGACTTATTGTCTCCCAAAAAACAAGTCTGATAACATCATCTCTCTCTTGAAAAGTCTACAAATAATGTTCATTTTCTATAGGCCCAAATCTGAATTTCTTGGCCTGACCTTAAATTTCCCCTATCATCTATCACCTCTGAATCTCTTTTTAGGTTTCATCTACATATTTTTCCACAGTCCCTATGCTCTAGACATTTCTAATCTGGATACTCACATGCCCAATGAAGAGAAAATATTCTAAGAGAACACAGATTAGAAGAGATTAGAAGAATGGTGACTTGTTTAAACAACATATGACAAGACTCACTGGATAAACGGAATGACTTAAAACTAACTTTTGGCAGGGAATTGAGATCTGAAGAAGTCAAGACAAAACTCTGATAAAACCCTACTTCTCTGCTCAATTGCCTAGTTGGGGTTCTCAATGTGAGACCCATGGGCTATCTGCATCAGAATTTTCTAGAGGTGAACCCTGGTATCTTTATTTATAGCATACTTCCCAGGAGATTCACTCACATCTTCAAGGTTGAGAACAATTGACTTAGGGAGCAATATCCATATTTTTCATTTTTGAAGGGCATAAGAAAAAATACCTGTGTCCTCGTACCCCTAAGTAGATGGAAAAGACACTGAATTGGGAGTCAGAAAAGTTGGTTTCTTTTCTTAGCTTTGTTCCTTACTTGCCTATGTACTTGGGCAAGTCACTTACCACCATATGCAAATGCAGAGACTGGTGGAAATGACCCCTCAGGACCCTTGTCATCATAAGAATTTTTGTTTCCTTGGGCCTCATCAACTCACATCCTAGAATTTTATGCCACCACAGTGAATTTCAGGCCATCACCCTGATCAACAACTATGAGTTAAGAAATGACTGAGAAAGTGACTCAAATATCCCTTTCTCGGGGACACCTTCATTGTCGACTATACCTAAAAGAACAAGCCCTTTTTCAATGCTTGTTATTCCCCTGGCCAAATTTATTTTTTGCCATTGCAGTTAACAGTGACTTATGTGTTTCACTCCATTATCTTGCTGACTGTCTTCCTCCACTGTACTGTGCGCTCTGTGATGGCAGGGGTTGTGCCTATTTTGCTTGTTCATGGCTATGTCAGTTGAACTTTTAACAAAGCCTGGCATATATAGTTTCATAGTTCTCCTCATTTTCTTGGTTCTCACTCCTTATCCTGTCCCTTTACTCTGTCTCTGTCTCTCTTTCCCTACTCTCTCTCGTGGCTTTCTCTCCCTTTCTCTGTCCTGTACTCTGACCTTTTTATACCCCTTAAAGCTGTGACAAGGAAGATGGGATAAGGCGGACAGGTTGATAATAGAGGGTAAGTCATGCCCATTTTCAGTCTCTCAGTTTATACAGATGAATCCCAGATTAAGGAAAATTTTCTCCCTAGAACTTTGAGAGAGAGGTTCTTCTAGACCTGAGAAGATGTTTAGGAGAGTTTTATATATATTGTGTATTAGGGATACGCTGACCTCTGAACCTAAGTTTAGGGGATAATGCTGATGATCTCTGTAAGGAGAGCACCACTAATCCACTTACATCATTAACAAGCAAGCAAACAACAGTAACAAAAAATTAATTCAAACAAAATAGCAGACAATGGTTCCAAGACATGGATTTCATTAAATTTTGGCATGAAGTTATGCAGACTACAGTTTGCCTTTCTGCAGGAGGAACTCATCCACAGGGTCATCTGGAGGCAAAATTATGGAGCAGAGCATAATTGTCTCTGGCTCCACCCTATGAGCATCTTTTTCATTCCTTTATCTCACAGTAGCTCACTCAAGTATTCTATCCTCCAGCTCCCCACTCAGATGGCATGAACCATCTTGCCCTACTGAGGGTAAGCCCTCCAGAGCCCAAGCTTCCACCCAGCTCGGTAGACCAGAGAACCTTGGCCACTATGCCAATAGGAATGATAAAACATATTTTTGTCAACTGGGGCCTTCTAAAAGGAAGATAATGCTTCCTCCTTTGCTAATGGCCTTATTGGTGTGTTGGTGATGTTAAGGATAGAGATTTTGAGAATGAGAATGGAAAAAGAAGTGTCTTAGAGTAAATCTGTTTTTCATGTCCTCTAATGCAGCTATTGAAGCAGCTGCCCACTCTTACATGAATAAGATGGAAACATCTCTACAAATCTTGGAGTCAAATTTAATACACAAAGACTGTGATGCCATTTAGCCAGAAAGATACATTCAGCAAACTTGTGTGAGCCAGTAGAAGAGTGCTAGGTCCTAGGAGGCTGCTCAGTAAATATGTGCTAAATGAAAACACAAAGCTAGGTCTTATGCAAGGCTGAACCTTTTATGCAAATATTAGCTGGTACAGTGAGCATAAAATAAGTGGTAAGGATTTGGTTTCAAACTATAGAAAGGGCAAAGGGAAAGAAACAGCCTCCGAAGTAGAGATTTATATTTTCATTTAAAACAAATTAAACACTATCCTTTTTTCTCTGTTGGAACACAAGATTATCCTTTCCTCTCTGTTGGACAACAAGCAAGTTTCAGGTCTCTCATGATCTTTCCAAAGCTATATTTGAGGCTTAGTGTAACCAGTGAGCAACTTAGCCTCTCTGCCTCCCAGGAGATGCTCCTTTTAAGAGTTTGGCAGCAAGCAATGGCCTTTAAAGGGAAAACCTTGCGGCCAGTTTTTACTCTGTCAATTGAGGATTTAGCCTTTGACTCTTCGTTTAACTTCTGTTTTGGACAGGACTATGGACCAGGACACTAAAAGATGGAGAGGGCAAACTCATAACCCTGTATTCACAAAGATTAATGAAGAAAAGATCTAATATGAATCTTAAGAATACTTGAAAGTTCTGGACCCTTTGCTTCCCTCTCTCTTACCCAATCAGGCTAGTTGCAAGTCAATTTAACAATTAAATATGACGTGACGACTTGGTGCCAGGCACTTTGCTAAATGCTGTTTTTTCCATTGATCTGTCCATCTATCCATCCAACAAATTTTAACTGAGTACCCACTATATCAATGCAATATGTTAGGTGCTAGATAACGTAAGCATGGCCTCTAGGTTTCATGTACATTATAATCAAATGGGGGGGGGACAATTTTTCTGCTGAAAAATTTGTTTAAATATCATCAAAATAACAATATTATATGTTGAGGATTTACTATGAGACTTGCACAGATCCAGATACCATGTATGTGTTATCTATTTTAATTCTCACAGTAACCTAGCAAGTGGGTCTTACTATCCTCATTTTACAGATGAAGAAAAGGAGGCTCATAGAGGTAAAGCAGCTTGTTCAAGATCACAGAGATACTAACTTGCATAGCTGGAATTTAAACACATGGCTGAATGATTCCAAAGCCTGTGCTCTTTCCAGAGCATCCTATTGTCTCTAGAGAGGCAGTTAAAAGAGCAATCAGAATTTTTTTATCTAAACAAGCCAGATCTCTTTTCCTTCATGTTGACCTTTGCTCAGAGACTTCTGTTGATGATATGAAATGTCTGGGCACATACATATTTACCCCAAAGAACATTTTCCATGAACTTTCAAGAAAATCAATTGTGGAATTATGTACTCTGCCTTGTTGAATGACTTATAACTGTGTGTTTTACCTTTTATAACCATTCTCAATGGCAATCAAGATGGCACAAAAAAGATACATAGTGTCTTTATTGAATCATGAGCCTGTGACAATCCATTGAGTCAAAACGGAAGAGGTCTATGGGCCACTGCCATGAGCTTTTGATCACAAAAGTTGAAGGCTCCAAGTACTGACATCACTGAGCCCGAGAGTCTTACTCATTTTTGGATGGTTTGTACTCCAGGCATAGTATGAGACCAAGACAGCACCTCTCTAAACAGAATTTTGTGAGCACAACACTACTCAGCCAATGGTGCTGGCCTCCAGAGAAAATCCCTTCCACACATACATACAGGGTTCTCCCACCTGTCTCTTTCCCCTAGCCTGGCGGGTTCTTTATCTATGTGTTTACTTGTAAATATCTGATCCTCCCATTGAAACCCAACTAAAATTACACATTCTCCACAATGACCTCTCCAACAATTTCAGTCAGAATCAATCTGTATCTTCTTTCCTCAAAAACCTATACAGATCTTTGCCAGATAAAATTTTTTTTTTAATCAGAATTTGGTTCAATGGGTATTTTTTCATCTATGAGATTGTGAACTCCTAGCAGTCAGGGACTTTTCTCTTGATCTTCTCTCTATCCCCACAGCATGCAATACGGTATGTATGAAATGTTTTACTAAATATTAAGTGCTTATTGAATACATTCAGTTGATTAATCAAAAATTTAAACAAATTGTTTCTAGACCACAATCCCCCCAGCTCACACCCCACTTGGGGCCCTGGCACTGGAGAGGTGAGGAGGCAGAATAGTAATGAAAAAAACTTTGACTTTGAAGATAAACCACGCTGAGCTCAAATTTAACAATGTAACTTCTTGAAAGTGTAAATCTAGGCAAATCATTTTGCTCTCTGAGCCTCAGTTTTCCTTGTCTATACAATTGGGATAACAACTCTCACAAAATTGTTGAAGGAAATAATATGAGACAGGTCTATGTATATACACACATGTACATATGCACACATATACCATACATTAGACACACAGAAACCTTAGTTTCTCTTTTTAGCATAGGCACAGGCCCAGTGTAAAAACAAAAAACAAAAGACAAAAAAAACATTAACCCATGCTATTGTAGAAACTAAGAGAAAACTTCCCTTCTGCCTTCTGAAGGTCCACTGAAAATCAACCAATAGGCAGATTAGTAGGAGAAAAGGTATACAAAGTTAGTTAACGTTGAAGGGGAATGATTATCCAATACCCCAATGAGGTCCAGATGCTTATATACCCTTCTTCATAGGGTAAGGGAGATGGGAGTGTAGGAGTAAATGATTTTTAGGGGGCAATGAATGGACCTGGGAAGCAGACATTATCTTATGAGTGATTCTATTTGGAAATCGAATAGGACTGGAGAACAAACAATGGTTTGGGACAAAGTTTGAAGTTCATTGTGCTCTAGGTGTGGTGGTTAATTTTCAGTCTTTTCCTCTGTGATATAAGTTTTAATCTTCTCTGTTTAACAAAATTTCAGGGAAGGGATCTAAGGCAATTCCTCTTTGGGGGCCTGGTTACTAGGTAGAAAAAGGTACTTCAGAGAACAGCCTCATCCTATGCTTTGAGAAAAACAGAGGCTTGAGGGACAGGAATGGGGGAGGGTCAGAGAGACCTTGAGGCAACTTATTTAGTTCAGCATGTCAAAACACCATATATTGGGGTGTAGTTTTCTGAGCTCCAACACTATCAGGGGTTGTCAATCGACAAGTCGTCAAATGAATTCACATTTACTAAGCCAAGTAAATTTTACTATTTGCCAAGCTCTGTGCTACATTTTGCAGGGGAGATGGAGGAATAGAAGCAAAAGGCTCTGCATTCAGAGAGCTTACAAACTATTGGTAGAGGCAAGAAAACCATGAGAGACACACATTAGGAATCCCAGAAGACATATAGTAATTGCCAGAGGTATTCAGAAGAGAAATAGGTCTAAATGGACTGATAAAATTGGGGAAAGCTCCAATGCCCTTTGAAGAATATGTTGAGACACAATAGAAAGAATAGAAAGTGGTCATTCTAGTCAGGAAAAATGACATCTGTGCAAATGTTGGGGTGGGAGCATGCTCTCAGCACAGTGGAGAGCCAGGCACTCAGTCTGGATCCCTCTGAGATTAGGTATTGGGGGTTGGGTGAGTGTTGGATGGTGGAGGGCCTTGAGTACCCAGTTAAAATTAACATTAATAATCATTGGCAAAGAGCAGTCCGTGGGATCCCCTTACTGGAAACTGACTTCCAATTTAGGAGACATTTCTGCTGAGGCCATGCTTTTCATATATGTAAAGTGCCCACTAAAAAGCAGCAGTCAGGACCACTGGGCTGAAGGAAGGAAGGAGTTTAGTTATCCTGCATTAGCTTCCGGAGCTGGGAAGTCTTTGGGCCCTTTGTGTCTGACAGCAGTGATAGGTTGCCCTTCCCCCACTGGAGCTATCCTCACTGCATGCTGGGGCCTGACTCCCCCACAATTCCAACAAAGCTACCCCAGAGAATCCAGTGAAAGTAGGCATCACTCAGCTCCAGGCTGCACATCTCACACTGCACCCACAGAACTGAAGTCTACTACAAGCGCCCCAGAATGGTTTGCTGGCCATGGTTATAGGGTAAGGCCTCCTGCTCCTTCATGCGCCTGGGGTGGGGGACGGGAGTCACACTGATTGGCTTCCAGCTGGCTTTGCTGAGCTCTAACAATAATAAAGATGGGACTCTTTACCAGTGAGGTCATTAATTGAAGACTAGGAGGGGGACAAGCTCTGCACCCTGCTCTGGATTCCCCCCATCCCCCCACTGCCCTGCCTGCCACCACCTGCTGGGTAGGAAAGTTTTCTTGGCAGGAAAGAGGAATGGTGAATGAGGAGAGGCCAGGTGGTGGGGTGGTTTGCTCTGGGAGGCTGGATGGAATGACGACAGCATTGTGAGCCTCTGGTTCTGTGTGGGCGAGCAGAACAGTAGCGCGGAGCCCTTATCAGGTGAACTCAAGTGCTTATCAGCTCACTCCACCAACTGCTGCCTCTCCTCCCCCATGCACCTCCAGGCTGTTTATTTTCTGTTAGAAAAAGGGGATCTGCATGTCAGCTCATTTGCATTCTTCGGTCCCAAACAAAACCATATTAAAGTGCATTGAAGAGCCGGGCTAACTGGACAGGCTGCTTGCCTTGGGGAAGAAAAAGTCCTTAGGATGAAAAGGAGGCAATGTAGTATTCTATTTTCATGCCAAGTACAATGCCTGCATCGGGGGAAAAATTCTCCCGTTCGTTCTAATCAGCAAGCCTGAATATGATAATTAGTTAGTATCTTCTTCAACAGCTTTCAGATATATTATTTTGTTTTTCATTATTTTTTACCAACTTGTTTTAAGACCTGTAAATGTAGCTGGAGAATAAAAGAAAGGGAAGGAGGGAGCAGCAACTTCAGCAGTGGCCTGGTGATCTCTCCAGAAGTGTGGATGCAGTTCCTTTTCTTACTTGGGAAACAGATGGTGTTTTATGCTTAACACAATCAGCACCGCCTCTCTATCTGTGCCCCTAACCTTCCCCACCTGTGTGAAACCTAATCAGCGCCTAATGAACATACTTGGAGCTGTCTGGATGGAATTAGTCCCAGTAGGAGCCGGCCTTCAGGTACCCAGCACTCTCTTAAAGCTGTGTAGCTGCAAAAGACAAGAAATCTTTACATCAGGGCTAATTAAATAAAGGTCTGCCTCTGCAAAATACATGGTGTCTCTCCCCACCCCCTCAGAAAGTAGGCAACACTCAGGGTATTACATTGTTTAGCTTCTCCCAATAACTATGGGCAAAGATTTGTATTTTGAATTTCATCCAAAAACATGAGACATCAGATTCCTTTTCAGTCATTCCCACTGGGGTGTTGGCCTCCTTTGTGCAAATGGATGCATACTAATGACCACAACATTTAAGACAAACTTGCCCCCTTCCCATTGACAAATCTATAATCGGGTCCCAAGGCAACAAAGAGAGGAATTAGTCAAAGTGCTAGCTTAAACACACAGACACACACAAACTGTGGCATTATCAAATTATTTTTGACATATTTGGAATTTTATGAAATACTACAACAAGTTAGAGGCTTCTGGGTAATATGTGAATCACTAGGAATAACCCCACCATTTTCTGGTCAAAAGCTGTTCCTTTTGATGACATAACAAGGTCAATAGGTGATGGTAGTTCCATTACCTCACCTTGAGTTGAACCCGTCTGATGACATACCAAAGTGTAAATCATCATGGATTAGCCAGAATGCCCCTCCCCTCACCCTACCCACATCTCTTTAAAGTTTGTAAGGAATGGGAACCCACAGACTCTGTCCTTACTCCCTTCATCTCCCTGTGGATTTCACTGAAGGGTCATGCTAGTGCCCCTCACCTCTCCGCCTTGGGATCTGAAGGAGTCTTACTCCTGTCCCAGTTTCATGGAACTAGAAACAATATGAATCCTAGATTGGCTTAGCTCAGTTAGGTCCAAGCAAGACCGCTGGCTCATTTCCTTGTCCTAGCCTGGACTTCCAATAATCTGTAAACCAGAGGTAAGCAAACTATAGATAGCCCTTGGACCAAATCCTTTTTTTTTTTTTTTGTAAATAAAGTTTTATTAGCATGCAGTCATCCCTATTTGTTTATGTACAGCTTATAACTGCTTTCCCACTACAATAGTGGAGTTGACTAGTTCTGACAGAAATCATATGGCTCATGACGGCTTAAAATATTTGGTTATTTAGCTTTTTACAGGAAAAGTTTGCTGGCCTGTGTTCTAAGGTTTTGTATTGCAGAGTTCTAATTGGGCCACACTATTCCTTCTTTGGAGCTAGTTGTATTCATATGTTGAAGGTCTGGTGGTTTCCCGTCTTTAGCTAAACTTGTCTCAGCATCTATTCACCATCAATTCACCGTAGGTGGATATATAGAAATGAGGCAGTGGCTGTTTCCCATCTTCCTTACCCAGAAATCCCAGAGGCGACTTCAGCTTATGTTTTGTGCCCTTACTCATCCTGCCCTTGTTTTAGAAAAGGTGAGATAGGAGAATCAGAATGCTGCCCTCTCAGATCTGAAAGGCACACCAAAAAACATGAATCACTTCTAGTAGAAAGTGCAAGTGATGAAGATGCTTCAGAGGACACAAAACAAGTAATATCAAAGGTAGGAGTCCTCTGAGAGAACCTGACACAAAATACACCACTTTGTGTTGGATCTGAAACATCCTCAGAAGCCTCAATATTCCTTTTGGCCACAGCCTCAGCTAACAGAGCTTTAAAGAGAATTCCCTGAAAACTGTCCTCAATATCTGTTTATGTCTGTTCCTCAGCTGTGGAAAGAAAGGGAAAATACTGTATTACATTTCTAAATATGATCAAACTCTGGGAAAGAACTTGCCATAACTGAAAGTCATTTGGAAACACATTTAAGTATATTAGCAATAGAATGAGCTGTGTTTCCAAGTCAGGAAGAATTTGTACCCTGCATAGAAGTCTTTGGCTACTTGATAACTTTATTTTTCTAAAACATTACTAGAAATATTTATTAAAATGGAAATAATTGTTTTTAAAAATAAATCAGAAAATAGCATTAATGATAACTACTCTACTTTCTACTTAATGTTAAAAGCAATAATAATAAAAACATTTAAGAATTTATGAGGTGCCAGACACTATTCCAAGGGCATTGCATTTATCGTCTCATCATCTCACAACTCTGAGATTCCTTTTATCATTTTAATTTTTCATTTTGGTTTTCAATTTATTTTAATTTTTTATTTATTCCTGTAGTACAGCTGAAAAGGATTGAAGTTAGAGTCAAGTAACTTGCCCAAGTTTTCAACAACTAACAAGTGGTCGAGATGGAATAAAAATATTATTCACCCTGACCCTCCCACCAAATCAGGAGCCATGATGCCTTGAGCTCTCTTGCTAGTAATAGAGATGAATTTGCCTGAACCATCCATACTCTCAGATCTATTCCTCTAGTGTCTAACACCAAATGTTATAAGACATTCCTAAAATAGAGAAAAGCAGAGCCATTTTTGCTGGCATCCAGCTTATGGGCTTTTATAAGAACTATCCTGAGCAGAGGCAGAGGAGGGGGCTGCCTGCATATAATGAACATCTGAGGGATGCCTATCACTGGAAGAGTTCCTCACCACCACCACTCTGGCAGACCTTTCTTTAATATTATTCCTCTGGCCTAAAGTATTGTTTCTCCAAAGCATGTTCCATAAAACATATTATCCTTCCACTTAGCAAAGAGAGCTGAAGGCAAAGGAGGGAAAGCAATTAGAAGGCTGTTGCTGTGGTCCAGGAGGGACACACTGAGGACCTAAATGGTGGCAGAGATAACAGAGAGGAAGGGCCAGAATCGAGATATGAAAACAGGCAGGACATTGTGACTGTATTGGGCAAGGATGGGCTAACTACTATAACAAGCAAATTCTGAAGTGCATAATGGTTTAAACCTCTTTGAAGGAGAAGTTTGTTTCTGCCTCACATAGCAGCACTGAACACCTGGAGAAACAGGCAGATCAGCCATCCTCCATGGAGGGCATCAGACTGACAAGTGGCTCTGCAATCTGCAACATATGAGTTTCCATGTTGTTCTGGAAGCTATCCCCAACTCCAGCAAGTTGAAAACCCTCTTCTGTGAAGCCACATACCTTTCTGCTAAGAACTCTGTTCGACAGTCATTTTCTCTTCATGTACCACTCTCTAATCTGGTTTCCCACAGTACTCTGGGCATATATCTCTCATAACAGTTATTATACTACACTAAAATTGTACATTTATCTGTCATTCCACTAGAAGGTAAGTTCTTTCAGAGTGAACACCGTGTCTTATATTCATCTCTACACATCTAGTGACTAGCTCTGTGTGCTAGGTATATAATAAATGCTTGGTAAATGTCAGTTGAAAAAAAATGAGTGAGTGAATGAATGAATGTATGTGTATCTCTTTACGAGCTCTTAAAGCTACACAATACTCATGGCTTCATCATTTTCTCAATATAAAAATATTAGCCTTTCTAGGATCTACATTTATGTTTTATAAAGTAGCCCACCATATAAGTCAATTCACAATAAATTGAATTCACAATAAATTGGAAATGAGCGTAATTTTCTACGCATGGCCTTTCCCATTTTCCTGACTACTCAGAATCAAAACTGAAAGATTTTGACCAATAGAAATACTGATGCT
The DNA here is from genome assembly GCF_007565055.1 of Rhinopithecus roxellana. Classification (NCBI taxonomy): domain Eukaryota; kingdom Metazoa; phylum Chordata; class Mammalia; order Primates; family Cercopithecidae; genus Rhinopithecus; species Rhinopithecus roxellana. Next base: position 110,897,245 of record NC_044555.1, on the reverse strand, counting down.
GTCCACCAAGCAATCCTGTAGAGGGATTGTAAAGTAAAACCTCCCCTGGATTTGGTTATTATACCAAGAATAATTGAATAGTTTAAAACATGTCTGCCTTGTGAGTTGGCCAGCATTTATATTATAACAATGGAAACTCACAAAAGTGTCTAGGGAGTCATTTATGCACTGGAGTGCCATATAAGAAACCCAATTGCATATAATGAAGTGTATAATGCACATAAACTTTTAATGAAGAGTAAAAGCATTGCCAGGCCTCTCCAGGAGCAACCCTTGGCTCATACTTTCCCCCGAGATCCCCTACTGAAGGAAAGGGTTAACCCAGCTGTTCCACTGCTGCAGAAATGGGAGGACCTAGGCCAGCTGCAGATGATACAAAGGTAGGAAATGAGTGAACAAGGCATGGGGCTGAATTGCAGTGCATGGGGTGGGCTCATCTACTGGCCGTCATCCAGCCTGATGTCTCCCAGCAAGCAAACCAGGTCAGCAATTGCACACTTCAGGGTGAGCTTGTTATGTCTCAACCGAGTGACAGTGTAGTATTGTGCTTAGGTGTTTGGGTTATTGAGTCAGGCAGATCAGGATTTGAATCCTAGCCCTCCCAGCTGTGTGACCTTGGACAAGTCACTGAATTTCTCTGAATCTCAGTCTGTAAAATGAGAAAAACAATAATGCCTACCTTCCGTGGTGATTATGAGGATTCAAGGAGATAATGCAAATGGAAGCCCCCAAGTTATACCAGAACCTCAAGAAATGGCAGCTGATGTCATTTTCATTGTTAGAATCCACCCCCTCCCAGGGGAAAGGCTGTAATCCACATACTACTTCGGCTGCTTCCCACTAAATCTATGTTTGGTCTCCAAGGAAACCATGCAGCACAAAAAACACTCCAAGAAAACACGTACCCATTATTGTTAGTTGGGAGTTAAGCCCCAAATCCTGTGAGCTGGGCTTTAGGACATGAAAATCTGAGAACCCCTCTTCCCCCTTTAGCTTTGAGCACAGGGCAGAGGTGTGCCTGAGAAGCCTCCTTTATGTTTACTGTATCAGCTAGATTTTGCTATGTAACAAACCACCCCAAAATGTAATGGCTAAAAACAATAGCTATGTAGCTCACAATTCTGTGGGTCAGTGATTTGGACTAGGTTCAGCTGGGTGGTTCTTTTGCTGGTCTTGGCTAGGCTAATCCATGCACCTGTTATTAACTGCAGTCAATAGCCATGTCTGATGGTTGGCTGGGTGTCAGCTCAAATAAAAAAGGGAACTGGTTCATGCATCTCTAATTATCTACACAGCTAGCCTGGGTTTCTTCACATGGCTTCCTGAGGGATTCTAAAAGCAGCAAGAAAGTAAGCTCCAATGCCCAAGTGCTTTTCAAAACTCTACTTGTGTCATGTTTGTTAATGTCCTATTGGCCAAAGCAAGTCTCAGGGCAAATTTCAGGAGTGAAGAAATAGAGTCTGTCTTTTGATGGGAAGAACTGAAATGGCATGGATTACATTTGCTATTACATGGATTGCATGCAATTGCAAGGGCAGGGATGCATAACGGAGAATAATTCGTGGTCATTTTTTAATATTGACCTCACTGCCCCTCCCCACTTCATTTCCCACCCTTATCCTCTTCACTTGCTCCACTCCATACACACAGCATATATGTCCCCATCTTATGACTTTGTACATAGTGTTCCCTCTGCCTAAAAAACACTTCCCTCAGATATCCACATGAATGTTGCATCAAAGGTCAGACCCAAGGTGAAGGGGGAATGAGGAGAAAAGCCCAGTCTTTCACAGCTGATTGGTTGCAAATTGTTTTTGGTATCCCCTGACTAAGGTGTGCTCCCAGAGCTGAGTCTCTCTCTCTTGGTGTGCTTTATTGAGTTTCTTGAATATCTCCAGTGGGAATGTACAACTGCAACTACTATTTCATGGATGAAGTCAGTCTCTGGCCTCTTTTTTAAGCAGCTTTATTGAGATATAATTCACATACTCTGCAATTTGCCCATTTAAAGTGTACAATACAGTAGTTTTTAGTATATTCACAGATATGGGCAACAATCACCACAATCCATTTTAGAACATTTTCATCACCTGAAAAGAAATACTGAATCCTTTAGCCGTTACAAGACTATTCCCACTCCACCTCAGCCCCAAGAAACCAATAATCTACTTTCTGTCTCTGTAAATTTCCCTATTCTGGACTTTCACATGAATGGAATTATATAATATGTGAGTTTTTTTTAAACTCATGTCTTTTGCTTGGCATGTTTTCAAGATTTATCCATGTTGTAGCATTTATCAGAATGTCATTACTTTTTATGGCTGGATGATATTCTATTATATAGATATAGCACATTTTGATAATTTGTCAGTTGATGGACATTTTGGTTGTTTTCACGTTTTGGCTATTACAAATAATATATGTCTACAAATGTACAAGTTTTGTGTTAACATAGATTTTCAAATCTCTCGGGTAGATACCTTGGGATAAAATTGCTGAGTTATATGGTACCACTATGTTAAATTTTGGGAGAAGCTGCCCGACTGTTTTCCAAAGCAGTTGCACAATTTTACATGGCCACCAGCAGTGCATGAAAGTTCAGTTTTTCAACATTGTCAGCAATTATCTTTTTATCAATCTTTTTTATTCTAGCCATCCTAGTGGATATAAAGTAATGTCTCATTGTAGTTTTGATTTGCATTTCCCTGATAATTAATGATGTTGAGCATCGTTTTATGTGTTTGTCATTTTTATATCTTCCCTGGGGAAATGTCTATTCAGATTGTTTTCCCATTTTCAAATTAGGTTGTCTTTTTTTTTTTTTATTGAGTTGTAAGTGTACTTTATACATTCTAGATACAAGGCCCTTATTAAATATATAAATTATAAATATTTTCTCCTATTCTGTGGATTGTCTTTTACTTTCTTGATAGTGTCCTTTGAAGCACAAAAGTTTTAAATTTTGATGAAGTTAAATTCATTTATGTTTTCTTTTTGAATATATGCTTTTGGTATCATATCTAATAATTCATTGCCAAATCCAAGATAATGAAGATTCACCCCTATGTTTTCTTCTAAGGATCTTATTGTAGTTTTCACTCTTGCATTTAGGCTTTTGATACATTTTTAGTTCATTTTTATATTTGGTGTGAGGCAAGGGTTCAACTTCATTCTTTTGCATGTAGTTATTCAGTTGTCTCAATGCCATTTGTTGAATAGACTACTCTTTCCTCATTGAATGGTCTTGGGATCCTTGTCAAAAATCAGTTAACCACATACATATGGTGTATTAGCTCATTCTCATGCTGCTATAAGGATATACCCAAGACCGGGTAATTTTTAAAGGAAAGACGTTTAATTGACTCACAGTTCTGCATGGGTGGGAAGGCCTCAGGAAACTTAAAATCATGGCAGAAGGGAAAGCAAACATGTCCTTCTTCACAAGGTGGCAGGAGAGAGAAGTGCAGAGCAAAGTGGGGAAAAGTCCCTTATAAAACCATCAGATCTCACGAGAACTCATTCACTATCATGAGAACAGCATGGAGGGACCACCTCCATGATCTAATCACCTCCCATGAGAGCTCTCCCCCAACACATGGGGATTATAATTTGGATTACAATTCAACATGAGATTTGGGTGGGACACAGAGCCAGACCATATTTTTCTGCCCCAGGCCCCTCTCAAATTTCATCTTTCTCACATGTTAAAACACAATTATGCCTTCCCAACAGTTGCCCATAGTCTTAACTCATTTCAGCATTAACCCAAAAGTCCAAGTCGAGAGTCTTGTCTAAGACAAGGCAAGTCCCTTCTGCCTATGAGCCTGTAAAATCAAAAGCAAGTTAGTTCCTTCCTAGATACAATGGGGGTACAGGCATTGGGTAAGTACACCTGTTCCAAATAGGAGAAAAATGGCCAAAACAAAGGGGCAACAGGCCTCATGCAAGTCCAAAATCCAATAGGGCAGTCATTAAACCTTAAAGTTCCAAAATGATCTCCTTTGACTCCATGCCTCACATCCAGGTCATGCTGATGCAAGAGGTGGGCTCCCATGGCCTTGGGCAGCTCTACCTCTACAGCCCATCCTGGCTTTTTCCAGTGGCTGGCATTGAGTGTCTATGGCTTTTCCCAGCACACGATGCAAGCTGTAGGTGGATCTACCATTCTGGGGTCTGGAGGATGGTGGCCCTCTTCTCACAGCTCTAATAGGCGGTACACCAGTGGGTACTCTCTGTGGGGGCTCCAACCCCACATTTTCTTTCTATACTGCCTTAGCAGAGGTTCTCCATGAGGGCTCAAACCCATAGCAAACTTCTGCCTAGACATCCAGGCATTTCCATACATCCTCTGAAATCTAGGCAGAGGTTCCCCAATCTCAATTCTTGACTTCTGTGCACCCGGAGGCCCAACACCATGTGTTAGCCCCAAAGACTTGGGGCTTGCACCTCTGAAGCAATGGCCTGAGCTCTACCTTGGCCTCTTTTAGCCATGGCTAGAGCTAAAGCAGCTGGGACACAGGGTACCATGTCCCAAGGCTGCATAGAGCAGGGGGGCCCTGGGCCCATCACACGAAACCATTTTTCCCTCCTAGGCCTCCAGGCCTGTGATGGGAGGGGCTGCTGTGAAGGTCTGTGACATGCCCTAGAGACATTTCCCCCATTTTCTTGGTGATTAACATTTGGGTCCTTGTTACTTTTGCAAATTTCTGCAGCCAACTTGAATTTCTCCCCAGAAAATGGGTTTTTCTTTTCTACTTCATCTTTAGACTGCAATTTTTCCAAACTTTTGTGCTCTGCTTCCTTTTCAGTGCTTTGTTGCTTAGAAATTTCTTCTGCCAGATACCTTAAATAATCTCTCTTAAGGTCACAGTTCCACAGATCTCTAGGGCAAGGGCAAAATGATGCCAGTCTCTCTGCATAGCAAGAGTGACCTTTACTCCAGTTCCCAACAAGGTCCTCATCTCTATCTGAGACTACCTCAACCTGGACATTATTGTACATATCACTATCAACATGTTGGTCAAAGAGATTCAACAAGTCTCTACGAAGTTCCCAACTTTCCCACATTTTTCTCTCTTCTTCTGAGCCCTTCAAACTGTTCCAACCTCTGATTGCTTGCTTCATAGCTGACATCCTGGGACTTACCTTCAAGTATTATTTGGTTGTTTTTTTTTTCCTGGATCCTATGTCTTCTATTTTCTTGGTTTGCACCCTCATTTCATAGAATATATCCTTCAGAAGCTTCTTGAGTATGAAAGTTTTTATGGAAGATAAATATTGCACTTGCACATCTAAAACTATTTTTGCCATATACTTGCTTGATAATTTAGTTGCATATCAAATTAAATTTGAAAATGGTTTTTATGCAGACTTTTGAAGCATTTCTCTATTGTCTTCTATCTTCCAGTATTGATTACCATTCCATCACCCTTTGCAGACACTTGAAAATCCAGAAACAAACTCATATGATACATGGTCTGGCTCTGTGTCCCACACAAATCTCATCTTGAATTGTAATGCAAATTGTAATCCCCACGTGTTGGAGAAGGGACATTGTGGGAGGTGATTAGAACATGGGGGTCCCCCCATGCTGTTCTTATGATAGTGAGTTCTCACGAGTGATCTGATGGTTTTATACCTTCACTCTGCACTTCTCTCTCCTGCCACCTTGAGAAAAAGGATGTGTTGGCTTTCCCTTCCACCATGATTGAAGTTTCCTGAGGCATACTCAGCCATGCAAAACTGTGAGTCAAATCTTTTTCCTTTATAAATTACCCATCCTTGGGTATGTCCTTATAGCAGGATGAGAACAGAATAATACAGTAAATTGGTACTGCAGAAGTGGGGTACTGCTATAAAGATACCCAAAAATGTGAAAGCAGCCTTAGATCTAGACTCCATCTCAAAAAAAAAAAAAAGTAACACAAAAGTTAGTTAATAAGTAACTCTAGGAATAAAAGCAAATTGAAAAAGAAAGTAAATGTATTCATAGTTCACTAATTGGCTCAACATTGAATTATACTGCATAGACACAGTAGTAAATGTGTAATACATATTTCCACAAAATAGTAAGACATATTGGAAGGATGTGGGATGGAATAGAGAAGAGTATGTATGTGAGCCAAATTCCAGATTTGACATAATAATATTCAATAGACAATGTCTAAACTTGATCCAATAACCCTTTCTCTCTCTCTGTGTGTGTGTGTGTGTGTGTGTTGAACATTTTGGAAAATAGACATAAATATCAGAGGAAATAGTTACAGATTTGAAAGAAGTTGCCACTAGGGAATGAAGTTGAGCAGGTTAAATCAAGGAACTGATGTTTTTTATTAAAGGACTTTTAGCATTTTGGACTTAAAAAATCTTATTGTACACATTTTGATTTTAAAATACATATATTTTTTAAAATAGTGGAATATATCTATTTATTAGGGTTTCTTCCTAGGGCTATGCAGGGGTTAATTATGAGTGTTGATTTTGCCAGAGGTTAGAATTCACTACAACTTAAATGTGCTTTTTGACTTTCCTATGTTAGATTTTATCCATTTTTAGCTGATTCACCATCTTTGTACGGCCATCAGTGCTTTTGCAATCATTCGAATGTGTTATTGCATTTTGTTCTGTTATTTTATAAAAATGACTGTAAATAGAAATGAGTCTCATAAACATAACCTAATTGTGACAAAGATCATGCCCAAAGTAACAAATATTTAACTTCCTTGTGATGTTTATTAGGCTTAAATTGACCAACTGCAGGTTCACTTGATGAATTTAAAATTCAATTTTGAAATATGTGGAAAATTCTGGCCATATTAAACATTGAAGATTATGTCTGAAAGGCAAAATATAATTATCAAATAAATATATTTTAGCTTTTCAAGAACAGAACCACACTTAGAGCATCCAAATGAATTGTTTGACTTCTGCATGTTGGACTGTCACCTAAATTTTCAGGAAGACATTATGTAGGAAAATTTGTGGCTGAAAATAGAGGCAACTATGTGATAGGTGGAAACTGAGAGTTAGAAGCAGGATTAAAACCCTAGTCTTATCTTAGGCCCCTAAAAATCTAGACGTATTTCAGCTTTCCTATTAATTACCATATTTCAAAATGGATAAATTAATGAAGAAACACGAAACCTAGAGACTTTCCCAACTAAATATAATTCAACAGCAGATATACTGTATCCCTCATTAACAAATGTATATCTATGTAATACTGGCAAAAACAGGATATTTCAAAAGTGATGCACCATAGGAATCTCACAATTGGACTTAAGTCATTTATTTGCCTTCTTTCCAAGTAAAGGCCAGCTACGAAAGTTACCTAAAATGAGAGGATAGTGGTGGTTTTAGTGAGTGGTTGCTAAGTACTTCATATTGGTCATTTGCCATTTTGCATATGCAGATGCATGCATGTGTACATACACACAGTGTGGAAAAGCCTACCATTAAAAATGTAACTACTAAGAGAATATTTTTCACTTTTATGAACTCAAGACCAACCTCATTTTTTTATGACTTCCCACCTATAATTTCTTTGTAAATGTAGCTTTTTGAGCAGAGATTCTTGTAGACTAGAAAGAGATCTGGCTATCACATCAATCAGAGATTCTGAACCTGGTGTGTGTGTTGGGACAGTGGTGTATGTATGTGTATGCATTTCTCTGAAGCAATCCATAACATTCATCAGGTTCTCAGGGGTGTCCATGACTCAGGAAGTGTAACATTTGGGGAAACTGAGGCCCAAGGCGGGAAAGTAATTTGTTCAGACACATAGTGGCTGAACTGGAAGTAAAACTCACTTTGTCTCACTTCTTTCCATTGCATCCTGGAGCCTAGCCCCAAATCCTTAAGCTTTCATCATGCTTTGTGGCATGGCACACACCCAAAGGGAGTTCAATTATTTACTGATGAGAATGAGGGGCATAACGTTTTAATATAACCCAATAGTAGGAATTCAGTGGTGCATGACTTTCTTCCATTAAGGCAATTTCTTTTCCAAGATTGGCAGGGGTCTCCCTCATCCATTACTATAAACAGTTCCCCTTGTGAGAGATGTAAAACATTCTTGAATGCTGATGTGCACTTATGTATCAGATCTTTTCAAACAGGAATAGAATCATAGGTCCCCATCCTCTTTCAAATCTTCTACTTCAATTTAAATCCTGGCTACGTAATTACTTCTCAACTTTGCATGATCTCTGTCTATTCAATATTGACTTCTTGGCAGGAACTTCCATCAAAGATCTTTATTTCTGAACCTGCAGGTTGTTGGAGTCTGACCATATGACTTGGGCTCAGAGTAGTAAATGTTACAATCCAAACATTTCTCAAAAGGCCAACATGTACATTTGAGGTGAAGTTAATTTTTGGTCTTTGATGGTCAGAGATGATCTAGGCCAAGAAAGCTAAATATTTAGGCTACATATCTATTCCCAAAGTCCTGCAATCTAACCTCCTTACTTGCTGACACTTAACTTTAATAGGTAAAGTCTGGGAATATCCAAAAGCATAGCTCAATTTGATGAGTCTGCACTACAAATTCGAGTGAAGTGCTTCAAAAAGAGATTTTGCAAATTCTTTTGAATTTCCATAAAGCAGTGAGTGTCTTATACTATATTTATTTGCTGTGGGCTTAGTTTTGTATTTTTAACTCTCTTTGTTTCATGGCATGCTATAATTATGTGCTCAAACCATAGTCTAAATTTATCTTATTGTAGTTTTCTGTAAAATACTACGTACTACATACAACATTTATATTTGTAAAGTCTATGATGGAGGCAGAAAGAGATTTGTTTGGATATTTAAATTGCAGTGTGGGGAAGAGAAGGGAAAAAAACTAATTTCAAGAGAATTTTGTGTCAAAGGGTACATGTTAAATGCTCTCAGGGATGTTACTGCATGAGATGATATGATAACTATTCATTACTATCTTTTTTGTGCTAGTGTTCCAGAATGAAGAGTCAGGGACCATTCATTCTCTCCCTAGTCCTGCCTTAAACTAGCTGCCTAACTGCTGAAGTTTCAGTGTCTCATTTGTGAAATAAGGTAGCTGGACTACACAATTTTGAAGATGCCTGCTAGCTTAAAATCTGCAATATTCTGCAGAATAAGGGACTGTAAATGTTTTCCTAGAGAGAAAAAAATATATACCTCAACTATAGCAGCCTTCTAAGACCACCATCTATAAAAATATCTGCATTATTTTGAAAAAAAAAAAAAAAAGGAAATGTATTTTAGGGAATTGTGAATCTCTGAAGATATATACATAATTACTTATTTATTTAGTAACCAAGATATTTTTTAAAACAAAATGAGTAGGCTGGATGCGGTGGCTCACGCCTGTAATCCCAGCACTTTGGGAGGCCGAGGCGGGTGGATCACAAGGTCAGGAGTTCAAGACCAGCCTGGCCAAGATGGTGAAACTCTGTCTCTACTAAAAATACAAAAATTAGCTGGGCATGGTGGCGGGGACCTGTAATCCCAGATACTCAGGAGGCTGAGGCAGAGAATTGCTTGAACGGTGGAGGTAGTGGAGATTGCGGTGAGCCAAAATCGCGCCAATGCACTCTAGCCTTGGCAACAGAGCAAGACTCCATCTCAAGAAAAAAAAAAAAGAAAAAGAAAAAGAAAAAAGAATAAGGAAGAAGAGCTTGCCCTGCCAAATACTTAAATATTTCTTAAAGCAACAACAATTAAAACAATATTATACTAGTATAGGAATAGACTGGCAATATTAACAGATCAGGAAAGAAAGTACAGAAACTGTTCCGCATGTACATATAAATTTAGTATATGGTAAAGATGATATTTCAAATCCATGGGGGAAAGGAAAATTCTGGGATAATTATTAGCTCCTTGGGAGTCAATTGAGCCAACATTAATTCCAGATGAATTAAAGAGTTAAATGTAAACGCTGAAGTCATAAAACCTAGGAGAAAATACCATCTTGGAGGAAAGAAGGCATTCTAGGCCTGAGCAAAGACAAAACTCTACAGATTAAACAATTTGACTATATAATATTAAAGTACTCTGCATGTCAAAATAATGCCATAAATGAAATTAACAGACAAATAACAAAATCAAAGATAGAATTACATCATATATGAAAAAGACTATATAATACACAGAAAATACTTAAAATCAAAAGAGGATAAACACCTTATTGGAAACATAAACAAATGATATGAGCAGACAATTCACACACACACACACACACGCATGAAATTTCCAAGAAACATGAGAAAATTATGTTCTGTCTCATTACTACTCAGAGAATTGAACATTAAAATAATGACATATCCCTATTCAATAAATGATGCTGTGATAACTGGCGAGCCATATGCAAAAGAATAAAACTGGACCCCTTCCTTATACCATATACAAAAATTAACTCAGGATGGATTAAATACTTTAATGTAAGACCCAAAACTATAAAAATTCTGGAAGAAAACCTAGGAAATATCATTTTGTACATCAGCCTTGGCAAAGAATTTATGACTAAGTCCTCAAAAGCAATGGCAACAAAACCAAAACTTGACAAGTGAGTCCTAATTAAAGTAAGGAAATTATCAATAGAGTAAACAGACAGCCTACAGAATGTGAGAAAATGTTTGCAAACTGTGCATCTGACAAAGGTGTAATACACAGAATCTATAAGAAACTTAATTCAGCAAACAAAAAACAGATAACACCATTAAGAAGTGAGCAAAGGACATTAACAGACACTTCTCAAAGAAGACATACATGTGACCAAGAAACATATTAAAGAATGCTCAACATCTCTAATCATCAGAGAAATGCAAATAAAAACTACAATGAGATACCATCTCACACCAGTCAGAAAGGCTATTATTAAAAAGTCAAAAAATAACAGATGTTGGTGAGGCTGCAGAGAAAAGGAAAACACTTAAACGCTGTTGGTGGGAATGTAAATTCATTCAGCCGCTGTGGAAAGCAGTTCAGAAATTTTTCAGAGAACTAAAAATAGAACTACCATTTGACCCAGCAATCCCACTACTAGTTACATACACAAGGGAAAATAAATCATTCTACCAAAAAGACACATTTACTCACACGTTCATCGCAGCACTGTTCACAATATCAAAGACATGGAATCAACCCAGGTATTAATCAGTGGTGGATTGGATAAAGAAAATGTGGCACATATACACCATGGAATACTATGCAGCCATAAAAAGAATGAAATCATGTCCTTTGCAGCAACATGGATGCAGCTGGAGGCCATCATCTTAAGAGAATTAATACAGGAACAGGAAACCAAATACCTCATATTTTCACTTGTAAGCAGGAGCTAAACAATATTCATGGGCATAAAGATGGCAGCAATAGAAACTGGGGACTAGAGGTGGAAGGGAGGGGAGCAAGGGCTTAGAAACTACCTATTGGTTAGTGTGCTTACTACCTGCGTGACAGGATCAATCATACTCCAAACTTCAGCATCATGTAATATACCCATGTAACACATTTGCACATGTACCCCCTAAATCTAAAATAAAAGTTGAAATTTAAAAAATAATTCCATAAACAAAATTAGGAGGCAAATAATAAACTTAGAGAAAATATATGCTTTAAAATAAGCCACTCTTTTAAAACAAAAATACCAAGTTGGCATATTTTTCTTAATTCTAGAAATATTTTTGCAACAGCTATTACTTATCAGGCACTGCATTAAGTAATAAGTGCTGGTGAATTAGACATGGGCTTTGTTTCATAAGTGTTCGGATGGAGATGGAGAAGGAAAAGTGCTAAGAGAGCTTCAGACAAAAGGCACTGTCGTGCACCACTGGTAGGACAGTAAATTGGTATACCCCTTCTGCCGAGGAATTTGAAAAGAAGCATTAAGCATACTAAATATAGATGTACTCCTTAACCCTGCCATTCTACCTGCAAGATTTTACCCTCAGTAAATGATCAGAGAGGCATACATTTAACAATAATAGTAAATATTACAAGTGCTTACTTGGTATTAGGCTTTGTGTAAGAATTTTACTAGCATTAACTCATTTAATTCTCTCAACTTTCTGAGACTGCTACTATTTTATCTCTATTTTATATATGGGAACATGGAAGTACATGGAAGCTAAGTAGTTAGCCAAAGATTTACAGAGCTTATAAGTGGCAGAGCTAGAATCTAAACCCAACAATCTTCACTCTTAACCCCTATGCCATGATATCTATGAAAGGATACTAGGTACAACAGGATTTATATTTGTGTACAAGTGTAAATAACATGAACACATGCCAATAGGGGCTCGCTTAAGTAAATCCAATGGAATACTATGCAGACACCAATAATCATGACCTAAAAGATTATTTAATGATTTGAGAAAATTACCATAACTTATGTGGAAGAAAACAGTTTGCAAAATATTAATGGCGGTGCCCTCACAATGAGGGCATTCAGAATAATTTCTACTTTTCTCTCAGAGTATGTCTGTAATTCTCAAATTTGACACAAAAGGCTGTTTTATCTTTATAATAATACATTTATCAGCAACATATATTAATTGAAAATCCATTTAACAAAATTGAATGGTTATAGTGATTTTTGTATCATATTAAAATTTGACCTTCATACTTGCACTATTGCCTCTACCAGGGGTGCCATGTGCCACCCCCCTGCTATGCCCTTTCTTACGTCTCCTGGCTAATTCGTGCTTATTCCCGAAGATTCTGCTCAGGCGCACATCTCCACAAAACCTTAACAGACCACCAGCATTCCCTCCTCTATACTCAGGCTAGATTTAGGCACCTCCCTTCTGTGCTCCCATAATCCCCTGTGCATATCTCTAGCATTCCATGTGCCATGTTATTTGTTTAGCCCTCTGTCCTCTACGTCCAATCCCTATTAATGTCACAGATCTTTATAGCCCTTGAACAGTGTCTGGCCTATGGTAGATATCAAGCCAGTATTTATAAAAGGGATGGAAATTATTTCTTGGTGAAGAAAAGGAGGAAGAAACTCATTTTCCAACTGTGCAAAATACACTTTTTATAAGTTTACTTGAGAATTAGTGGAGGGGCTTGGCTCTATAAGACTCGCTACCATAGGTCACCTTAGCGTTAGTACTTTTAACAGCCTAGGTCTCTGTATTAGTCAGGGTTCTCTAAAGAGACAGAACGAATAGGATAGGTGTATATATGAAAGGGAGTTTATTTGGAGAACTGACTCACGTTCACAAGGTGAAGTCCCACAATAGGCCGCCTGCAAGCTGAGCAGCCAGGAAGCCAGTCTGGGTCCCAAAACCTCAAAAGTAGGGAAGCGGACAGAGCAGCCATCAGTCTGTGGCCGAAGGCCCGAGAGCTCCTGGAAAATCACCGGTGTAAGTCCAAGAGTCCAAAAGCGGAAGAACTTGGAGTCTGACGTTTGAGGGCAGGAAGCATTCAGCACAGGAGAAAGATGGAGGCCAGAAGGCTTAGCCAGTCTAGTCCTTCTATGTTCCTCTGCCTGCCTTTATCTTAACCGCGCTGGCAGCTGATTAGATGGTGTCCACTCAGATTGAAGGTGGGTCTGCTTCTCCCATTCCACTGACTCAAATGGTAATCTCCTTTGGAGACACCCTCACAGACACACCCAGGAACAGCATCCTTCAATCCAATCAAGTTGACACTCAATATTAAACATCACAATCTCCAATGCCTAAGGGCAACCCCTTTCGCTACTATTGCCCTCCTTTCCTTCTTCCAGTCTAACCTTTATCACACTGTATTGTCCCCCACTAGACTGTGAGCTCCTTGAGGCCAAGAGCAATGTCTATTTTGTTTCTGGGTATTCAAGGCCTAGTACATTGCCCGAGGCTTTCTTGCAGATATCCTCTGACTAATTGCAAACCATTCTTAGCAAATGGTTAGAGCAAAAGGCCTGAAGTCCTTTGAAATGAAGCTATCTGCACGGCACCAGAATTTGCTGTGCCCCTTGCTGCCCCGCTGCCTGTGTTGAGGAACTACTGTGAACATGTATGCTAAACATTGTTTTGTTTTCCCTGTTTTACAAGGCAAACAAAAAATTCCTACCTCTAGTTATCACAACCAACTTAAGAGGGAAGTAGGTGGGGACAGAGAGTGGAGGAATAGCTTAAATTGCATCTTATGGCTGGGTCACATAACCTAATTGAAAGAGTAGTGTTTCTCAGAATTTAAAGCCTGAGTGAGTAAAAATACGTAAGGAAAACCGGTGCATTTACAAGATATCAAAACAACAAGCTGAAAATCAAACACTCAAAAGATTCCGTTACGTGTAGTTTATATATTTTTCCTCCAACATTGGTTAGCCTCATAGCAGGCTTTTAAACTTCTTCAGTCAGGCCACCATCTCTCCTCAATCGGTATGACCGATTGCAACCTCCACCCTTCACAGAGCATGGAGTTTGCCATATCCCGGTCTCTGCTTTCTCCAGGTGCATTCTCCTCCCGCGCAAAATATGCACCTGAAAGGTCCGTAGCTTTCAGTGTGTAAGGTTTCTGACCTCAGGCAGTCTGGATTCTTTATAGCCTTGGCCACAGATCCATGCTAATTTGCATCCTTGAATGCTTCACTTCCCAGCCCTTCTGATGATGGCCAAGACCCAAAGCAGAACCCTCCCAGTACCACAAGAGTACAGTTAGATCAATGTCCCACATGACTCAAAGGGAACTGGAAACCTCATCAGAGAAGTAGCTCCTGAGATTTCCAACCTCATTTCCAATCATCATTCCCTACGTTCATAAACACTTCATATACCACGTGTGAACAACATTCCAAGAGAAACTGTGGATAAGAATCTGATTGAGGCAGTATATTTTATCTATGGACATATTCTGAAAGCTCACCTGTGGAGAGCTAAAATATGACTGGGACATTGGCCAGCTATAACATGATATAAACACCCAAAGAGCTAAAGAAAGCGTTTTACTAAATGATCTGTGTTTCCATTAGGCTGGAACTCAATAGAATATATTCCAACATTAAACAATCATATAGGGCAGTTATAAGTGTATAGACGTTAAGGGATCCAACTCTGAGGTCAAGTAGACCCAGGTTTAAAGCACAGCTTTAGAGCTGACTAGCTGACTTGCTGGATTATGTGAACCTCCGTTTCTTCATCTGAAAAACTGGGCTCACATCAAAAATAGTG
This sequence comes from Rhinopithecus roxellana, assembly GCF_007565055.1. Taxonomy (NCBI): domain Eukaryota; kingdom Metazoa; phylum Chordata; class Mammalia; order Primates; family Cercopithecidae; genus Rhinopithecus; species Rhinopithecus roxellana. The sequence continues at coordinate 110,882,102 of NC_044555.1, read as the reverse complement.
CTCACCTCATTAAGGTTGCAAAGATTAAGTAAGATAATGCATGTAAATGCACATTGCACAGAACCTGGCACAGAATAAGTGTCCTAAAATGTTACTTATGATAATTGTTATTACTACGTGTGCAGAGACTAATTCATCAATATCCATGTTCTCCTCTTTTTCCTGGGCACCCAGCTACAGTATGTTTCCAAATTTCCCTTGTAATTAATTGTAGTCATGTCTGGCTAATAAAAAATGAATAAAAGTTATGTGCACCACTTCCAGGCCTTTAAAACACAATCTTATATGCTCTTTCCCCTCCCATTTGCCAGATGCTGACCCCTAGGACAACCTTGGATACCCTGTGTTGAAGGGCAACCAGAGTTACTAAAATGACTACATAAAACAGAGCCCTATCATTATTACCACAGACTGGGAATACCTATATTGGACCATTACATAACCAATAAATAAACTTCTGTTGTGTTAAGGCACTTGATATGGTTTGGCTCTGTGTCCCCACCCAAATCTCACATTGAACTGTAATCCTTAGTGTTGCAAGTGGAGCCTGGTTGGAGGTGATTGGCTCATGGGGGTGGTTTCTAATGGTTTAGCACCATCTCCCTAGTACTGGCTCGTGATAGAGTTCTCATGAGATCTGGTTGTTTAAAACTGTGTGGGACCTTCTCTTTCTCTCTGTCTCTCTCCTGCTACCATGTGAAGAAGGGTGCTTGCTTCCCTTTTGCCTTCCTCCATGATTGTAAGTTTCCTGAGGCTTCCCAAGACATGCAGAACTATGAGTCAGTTAAACCTCCTTCCTTTATAAATTACCCAATCTCAGGTTTTTTTGGTTTTTTGTTTGTTTGTTTTTTTGTTTTTTTGTTTTTGTGTTTTTTTGAGATGGAGTTTCATTCTTGTTGCCCAGGTTGGAGTGCAATGGCGTGATCTCGGCTCACGGCAGCCTCTGCCTCACAGGTTCAAGTGATTCTCCTGCCTCAGCCTCCCAAGTAGTTGGGATTACAGGCATGCGACATCACGCCTGGCTAACTTTCTATTTTTGGTAGAGACAGGGTTTCTCCATGTTGTTCAGGGTGGTCTTGAACTCCCGACCTCAGGTGATCTGCCCGCCTCGGCCTCCCAAAGTGCTGGGATTATAGGCATGAGACACTGCGCCCATCCTCAGGTAGTTCTTTATAGCAGTGTGAGAATGGACTAATACAGCACTGAATTTTGGGATCTATTGGTTATAGCAGCTAGTACTATCCTAAATAATACACTGCCCAAGTCACAGAAGAGCAGATCTGAAAATGTTTTTAAAGATTTTCTCCATTACGCAGAAGGAGACTGAGGCTCAGAATTATTGCTGAAGGTACTTATGGATCCTTCACTTCCAGGACTCCTTCAACACTAGGCCCTGCCCTTTTACATATAATGCTAATTAAAGACCATATGATCAAATTTTCTCTGTTTGCCTAGTTAGAACTAGGTCTATTCCTAGGGAAATTTCAGCATGGGAAGTTGGTAATACAAACCCACCAGAAGCACAGCAGAATGGACTAAAAACAAGAAAGCCCTTTCTCGCTGTTTCTGCAGTCATTAAAACGTAACTGAAAACACTCTATGCCTTCTTCATAGGGGGTAATACGATTATCATACCATTACACTTTGAAAGGGCTTTGAAAAATAGGCCAAAATATGGTATTATTACACAGAAATATTTTTGTCCTTTTTAAAATGTATTTATTTTTTAGAGCAGTTTTAGGTTCACAACATAATTGAATGGACTGTACAGAGATTTACCATTTACCCCTTGTCTCCACACATGCACAGCCTCCCCCACTATCAATATCCCCCATCATAGTGGTACATTTGTTACAGTTAATGAACCTATATCAACATATCATTACCACCCAAAATTCATAGTTTACATTAGGGTTCACTTTTCGTGTTGTATATTCTATGGGTTTGGACAAATGCATAAGCACATGTACCCACCACTGTAATATCACACAGAGTGGTTTCACTGCCCTAAAATCTCCTCTATACTCCACCTATTCATTTCTTTCCCCTCTATGCCCCAACCCCTGAAAAACCCTGATCTTTTTACTGTCTCCACAGTTTTGCCTTTTCCTGAATGTCATATAGTTGGAATACTACAGAATGTAGCCTTTTCAGATTGGCTTCTTTCATTCAGTACCATACATTTAGGATTCCTCCACGTGTTTTCATGGCTCAATAACTTTGTTTTTTAGCACTCAATAATATCCTGTCATCTAGATGTACCACAGTTTATACATTCACTTACAAAGGGATATCTTGGTTGCTTCCAAATTTTGGGAATTATGAATAAAACTGATATAAATATAAACATATACATCCAGGTTTTTGTGTGGACGTAAGTTTTCAACTCCGTGGGGTAGATACCAAGATGCACAATTACTGGATCATATGTTAAGAATATGTTTAGTTTTGTAAGAAACTGCCAAACTGAGTTCCAAAGTGGCCGTACCATTTTCCATTCTCGCCAGCAATGAATGAGAGTTTCTGTTTATCCACATTCTTGCCAGCATTTGGTGTTGTTAGTGTTCTGGACTTACCATTCTAATAAGTGTGTAGGTATCTCATTGTTGTTTAATTTGCATTTCCCTGATGACATGATATAAAACATCTTTGCATATACTTATTTGCCATTTGTATATCATCTTTGATGAGGCATCTGTTAAGGTTCTTGAACATTTTTTTGGTATAGTTGTTTGTTTTCTTATTGTTGAGTGTTATTCAGCAATTTTTATTGGCCTTTCCTCTGAATGATCCAGGGGAATTAATCGACAAGCATTAATTAAGCCACTATTATGTGCTTTCATGGCCCTGTGCTAGTCATTGTGGGAAACTAATCACAATCCTCAAGAAGTTTACAATCTAACTGATAACCACACAAAAGATTTTAGAGGTCACTTCCTCTCAAGCTTGGCGTTTGTTTGGTGGGGTCCCACGCGGGTTCAACATGCGTATCGAGAAGTGTTATTTCTGTTCGGGGCCCATCTACCCTGGACACGGCATGATGTTCGTCCGCAACGATTGCAAGGTGTTCAGATTTTGCAAATCTAAATGTCATAAAAACTTTAAAAAGAAGCGCAATCCTCGCAAAGTTAGGTGGACCAAAGCATTCCGGAAAGCAGCTGGTAAAGAGCTTACAGTGGATAATTCATTTGAATTTGAAAAACGTAGAAATGAACCTATCAAATACCAGCGAGAGCTATGGAATAAAACTATTGATGCAATGAAGAGAGTTGAAGAGATCAAACAGAAACGCCAAGCTAAATTTATAATGAACAGATTGAAGAAAAATAAAGAGCTACAGAAAGTTCAGGATATCAAAGAAGTCAAGCAAAACATCCATCTTATCCGAGCCCCTCTTGTAGGCAAAGGGAAGCAGTTGGAAGAGAAAATGGTACAGCAGTTACAAGAGGATGTGGACATGGAAGATGCTCCTTAAAAATCTCTGTAACCATTTCTTTTGTGTACATTTGAAAATACCCTTTGGATACTTGGAACTGTTAAATTATCTTATTTTTTACATAAGGTCACTTAAATGAAAAGTAATTAAAATACATCTTTCCTACATTGCCTTCTACATAACATCAGATATTACGGATGTTAGATTGCATCTCAGTGTTAAATCTTCACTGATAGATGTACTTACGTAAATCATGAAAATTCTACTTATAACTATAGAAGTGAATTGTGGATGTAAAATGGTTATGCCATTTGGATAATGGCACTAGGCAGCATTTGTATAGTAACTAATGGCAAAAATTCATGGCTAGTGATGTATAAAATAAAATATTCTTTGCAGAAAAAAAAAAAGATTTTAGAAAAGCATAGTTACGTGATACTAACAATGTTGAACTATAGGAGAGATTTATTGAGCAGTTGAAGAAATCCTCAGAGGAAATGGAACTTAGGCTAGGCTCCAAAGACTCTCAAGAGTTGGCTAAGCAGAGAGACCACACATATGGACATATGTGGGTAATTCAAACAAAGGTCGGGGGGTGATGCCCGGATTACCGAGATAATTATGGCAGTTGACACGTTGCTTCTACTACTCTTCTATTCATTTCTACATTCATCCAGTAATAATAATAATAATACTGAAATAATGAGAATTTACTGTGGGCCAAGCACTATGCTATGCACTTTTCATCCATTGTCTAATTTCACCTTAACTATAACCCTATAAGTAAGGTAATAGAATATCCTATTCTACAGATAAGGAAAGAGGTTCAAGGAGTTTTAGTTAATTGTCTGCAGTTTCACAGCTAGGAAGTTATAGAGACAAAATTCATGTTTGTCCCTGTGCTCTCAGTTGCCAACCCACACCATCAACAACTCATTTGGAAAGATAGCTATAACATCTCCAATGATAGGAAATCAAGACAAGACTCAGATATGGAGAGAAAGTTCTCTTCTTCTCTGAATGGGCACAGCATGGCAAAAGTACTGGACTATCAGAAGATGTGCATTCGAATCCTGGATCCACCACCACTAAGCTGTGACCTAAGGCAATTTACATTACTTCTCTGAACCTCAGTTTCTGATATGGTTTGGCTCTGTGTCCCCACCCATATCTCTTGTAAAATTGTAATCCCCAGTGTTGGAGGTGAAGCCTGGTGGGAGGTGATTGGATCATGGTGGTGGTTTCAAATGGTTTTGCACCATCCCCCAGTGCTGTCTCATGATGGAGTTCTCATGAGATCTGGTTGTTTAAAAGTGTGTGGCACCTTCCCCTTTGCTTTCTCTTCCTCCTGCTCCAGCCATGTGAAGATGTGCTTGCTTTCCCTTTGCCTTCCACCATAATTGTAAGTTTCTTAAGGCCTCCCGAGAACCAGAAGCCTGTACAGCCTGCAGAACCATGAGCTGATTAAACCTCTTTTCTTTATAAATTATCCAGTCTCAGGTATGTCTTTATAGCACTATTAGGATGGACTAATACAGCTTCCTCAATTAGTAGTTACAGTTTTGGGGCTGTTAGAATTGACCTCAATTGTAACAGTTACAGTGGGCTGTTACAGTGTTTCTCAATTGGGCTGTTACAATGTTTCTCATATGGCTGTTGTGATGATTAAATGAGATGCTATAAATTTAAATAATTTTGAACTATATAAATATATCACCATTACTTTTCTTATTAGAAGTATTTTTACTTGTAAGATTAGGATCAAATATAAAAATGTTTTAAGGGCATTAGAAATGATCACAGGAAACCATTGAACCAGAAGGCAGAAATTCACATGTGAAAAGAGAGTCCTATACTACAACCTACTACAAAATAGTATATGAGAAAAATTTATGGGGCTCAGGACACTCTACCCCCAAATATGGCAACTTGGCAAGTTGAATATTTTAAGCTGAAGGTATTTGAGAAATGGCAGGTGTACTTAAGACTCTCTGATCTTTCCCTGAAGCTGGTCATAAAACCCTTATGTGAGAGGTGCCCTCCCTATACCCAGATGAAAGGAACACCCTTATCTACCAAGGCAGAGGGATGTGGAGAGGAATCTGAATGAATAGGCCTTGCTAAGTTTTCCCCAGTTTACTACTCTTAGCTCATACCTGTTTGTTCCATCAAATTTTCCCAGTTTCTCACTCCTCATAAACATGCTCAGGTTTAACCATTTCTTGGTGTTTTCATTTCTTTATGAAGGCTACCTTGCCGTGTAAAAATTATATTAAATAAGTTTGTATGCTTTTCTCTTGTTAATCTGTCTTTTGTTACAGGTGCCCCAGCTGAGAACTTAGAAAGGTAGAAGGGAAAATATATTTTTTCTCCCCTACATAATCATAATAGGTAAAATTTAGAGGGTTCTTAACTATGCGCCACTCATTTCATCTGTACAACAACCTGTGAGATGGATTGTAGACTTTTTTCCCAGTAATGTTTGTTTGTTTCACTGTGTTTTGACTTGCTTTATGGTAGTCTAGTACCTGAACATTCTTCCCTTGTTTGAAAATTCTACCACAGTGTGAGTCATTTTTTTATTTTTTTATTTTTATTTTATTTATTATTATTTTTTTTGAGACAGGGTCTCACTCTGTCACCCAAGCTGGAGTGCAGTGGTGCCATCATGACTCACTGCAACCTCGACCTCTCAGGCTCGAGTGATCCTCCCACCTCAGCCTCCATAGTAGCTGAGGCCACAGGTATGCACCATCACACCTAGCTAATTGTTATTATCATTATTATTATTATTATTTGTAGTGGCAGAATATCACTGTGTTGCCCAGGCTAAACTCGCACTCCTGGACTCAACCAATCCTCCTGTCTTAGCTTCCCAAAGTTACGGAATTACAGGTGTGAGCCACTGCATCCAACCCACTGTGTGAATCTTTATGGAAGGCAGGGTCCTACCTCCCATTCCAAAAGCCAGATCCTGCTACTGTAGTGATCATGAGCTAGTGCCCTAAAGTTGGCCAATTGAATAATCCTATAGACGACTTGGCATCTGAAACAAGTGATGCCTTTCAACAGTAGGAGCATCAAGTGATCAGAGTGATCAGTGGTCGTGGTACCAAAAATAGCCTCCAGAGTCTAGTACCTAAACTGGCCTTTGCAGGTTCCTTTGTTTTATACCATTTTTGAAACCTGTTTTGCCAGCCTTCCTAATATCTTTCCAAGAAATTTCTGTTTTGAACATGCTAACTGTAGTTGGTTGCTGTTGCTTGCAACCAAGAAACCTGGCTGGCAAAAGTAGGCACTATTATTGTCCACATTCTATAAATGAGAAAACTGAGGTGAAGCTAAGTAATAATGGAGCTGGGATTTGAACACTGACAACATGACACCAGATGTTACACTAAGAAAAAGAGAAAACAAAGAGACCATTTACCTAGGACATTACTGCAAATGGATACATAGAAAAATAGTTCAAAAAACAGTATGTGTGAGCATACACACATGCACATACGCATACACGTAAGACCATCTGCCTCATAGGAAATTTCGAACAGTGTCTAAGACAATGTCAGTGGTTGATATTATTATGTGATTCAAGTATTTTTGGACTGCAAATGAAATCTTTAAATCCATCTCAAGCAAATAATCTACATTTTCTGAAGAAATTATCAAAATCTGATCAGATAAGGAACATTTAATATTCTAATATAAAAAATTCATCAACCAAAGAAAATCCTAGAATCTTGAGAATTTCAAAATGGCACAGATTTAGGAAGATACATCTCTTACCTAGATTGCCTTTGTTTTTTGAATGAAAAAGGTGCAGATAACTGAGTTGCTGTCAAATGACAAAGTATCCTACACTGCTCATTGAGACAGGAGAGCAATGAAAATGCTAGCAGAAGATACCTAGGGTATTTTTCCCTACCCAACTATACCAACTCACAGAGATCAGGAGCAAGAGTTGTTAGTAAATCCAGCTCACATGTACTGTAAGACAATGAGGTACATAGGAAGGGGAGCTAGCATTATTGGGACCCCTTCTACATACTATGCTCTTTAAATACATTGCCTCATTTAATCCTCACAACAACCCTCAAAAATGGATACTATGATTCCCACTTGACAAGGCTATGAAACGGCAGAGGTGTGATCTGAATGTAGGCCTGTTTCACTTCAAAGTGCATTTTAAAACCCTAACATGAAAACTTCACAGAGGCAAATGCATTAGCTGGGGAAGCTTGAAGTACACAGCTCCAGAGAGAGGAAGAAGAAATCAACAAATGCTAGAACCTAACACAAATACAGCACCAAGGACTGTTTGAAATAATTTTCTCGTGTATTATCTCATATTAGTAATCTGGCGGACTGAAGTTCAGTGGTAAAATGCTTCAGACAATTGTTCCCTGGTATTTAATGAATTCTAAAGTGACTTTTAATAGTTGGAAAATAAGATCTTAAAATAGCTCTGTTATGCTTTTCAACAGACACATGCAACCAGTTTGAGCCGTAGAATAAACATAATACATCTTCCTGGAACATCTATTTTCCTTAAAGATTGGGAAGGAAAAGTTATATAATTTGCGTGACAATGTAAAGTATTTTTAAAAATCAAAACAAACACGAACATATCATGAAGTAGTATGCAAAGGCCCGTGATGTTTTAAGATAAAACAGAATCTTCAAAGAAATTTCAAGCTTTTAACAGACAGCTTCTGGGCCCCTGGAGTGTTCACACTCCTCTGTTGTTAGGGACACTTGGGGAGGGGGAGTTTAAGAAACTCTGCAATATTATGTCCCATATAGGGTTATTCCATCTTGTTCGAAAGTTTCACTAAATTTTTATGTACATTTCAGTCTGTCATGACTTCACAAACAATAGTCTTGTCAGCTAGCTTTTGCTTATAAATCTGGAGTAAGTTAGACTTTTAATCAAAATTGGAAAAAATAGTATACAGGCTACATTTCTTTAAGCAATGACTACCAAATCTGATATTTCAGACATTGGTAATAATCATAGCCCTGGTAATAATCACAGCCCAATAGCTGCCATCTACATTCTGGCTAACATCATAGTTAGCTGACAGGATATGTTATTATCCAGAAGGGATTACTTGATGTTAAATCTTGAAATGAGAACAGAGAGAATTGGTTCAGTGATGTGGACTTGCAGAAAGAATCCGCAAACTTGTATTCTAATTATTCCTCTCATATTCCCAATTCTATGAAAACATTAGAAATTTCTTTCTCTGCCTCAAGTGAACTACTGCTTGACTTAGCCAACCAATAAATATTAAGCAAAGCTTGAGTTTTAACTGAAACACATGATTTTTTTAAACTTGTATATCTATATCCTTTTTTAAAAGTGTTACATCCACTAACTGTAGGTTTAGCTGTATGTATAAACCTTTATTTAGGAATTCTGTCACTCCAATCACTTTTTGATCATAATTTCCATCTGCAACAGGAATCAGTGTGTTTGTTGATATTCAGTATGCCTAAAATAAGCCTTAGCCTCACAGCCTTAGCCTCAATGCAGTGAGCTTAAGGTCCTCAGTCAACAGAAAGGAATAGCTTTCCTGTAAGTGACGCACTTCAAAAATGCTTGTTCTGTAGTCAGCCTTCTGGTGGATCACCAGAAATCAGCCTTGTTTCCTTTTATTAGGATGATATTAAGCCCCCAATGGAGTTGTCGGCTGGCCTGCACTGGGCTCCTTTCTCTGAGCAGCCTGGCTCTCAGAATAATGGGACTATCTTATGCAGCCCTCTTTTGGCTCCCCCACTTACAATGAGGATTGAAAAGCAAACAATGAGCCAACCTAGTCTACTCAGGGAACTTTCTATACTTTGAAATGCTGGGCTTTATTTGCCCAGCAAACCTCAGTATATGAGTTTCAGTTTTCTGCTATGGGCTCTGCTCTATTTGTCCACAAGAATGTGCTATATAGCTTTCCTTAGAACCCTATTGCTATAATTTTAAACAGAAAAAAAAGCAGATTACAAAATTGCTTCTACACTGGAAGTGTAATTATGTAAAAATTATGTATGCATATTGACAAGGACTAGACGGGGATGAGGAAAAAATGAAAACAATTTGATTTGCGGGGGGTGGCAGGACTATGAATGAGGATTTGTTTTTCCTTTCCTTTAGAGATTCATTAACATTCTCAGAGGCTGCTTGTACAAAAAACACAAGACAGTTAAAACTGTATTTTCGGATATAAAATGTTGATCATCCTTCTGTTCATTTAGCATTTGCCTTATACTGCCAATGTTCCCTTTTCTACATCACCTGAAAGAACAGATTTCACCGTAATTTAGGGAGTCTTTGCCAAGAAAATCAATAAAGACATATTTGTACAGAGCCTAGAGTGGGCTGGTTTTATCCAGGAATGTGTTGAGTTAATTGAAAAGGTTTTGGTTAAAGTTAGCCAGTCGGAGATCACAGCATTGTAGACAACACATACTGTGAGTATGAACTTCATACAACCTTTCAAATACCTTTGGGAAGGCAGGAAATTGAAATATTGTGCTATATTGGCAACTAAATGGTCATTTATCATCCATGCTAAGTTTGGAGCTCAGAAGAATGATTTGGAAACTCTTGAGGGCCTTTATTAACAATTTCAAAGTTAGACCTGTATATTTAGATTTTCGCAGCATATTTGGGGAAGACTAAGAGATAACATCTGCATATACTATTAACATGGCCTCTCTAATAACAAGTTCGGACTGTATTCACACCCACAAAAGCTGCATTAAAATACATTAAGCTTGAGACACCAACTGACAAAAGCAAGGAAATTCACAGTTAAAGGGGAAACGTGCCATATGTTCTTCAATACCTAAGAGCAACGGGGTGCATTTGGAAAGTCATTAAAGCGGCACCCAGTTGTGCCTAGGTATTGGAGAACATATGGAATCTTTTCCTCTGCGAGTGTAATTTTCCCTGCTCTCAATGAACGCATGTATCAATCTTCACTTTTTGGTCGTATAGGTTTTTGTTTGCTTAATTACCGCAGCGTGTAAAATAAATACCTTCTTATTTTCAAATATCAACACAATCACACAATGGAAACTAATCCTCAGTCATTGCTGCCTGATTATTCCTAGTGATTTGTCTTTCTTTCCCAAGGTGCCTGCACCATCCTCACAGTTCCAGCTGTCCTTTACCTCTTAAGGACTACTTTTCCTTTTCCTACCCCAAGGATGCAGTCACCCATAGTGGCCAACAATTGCATCTTCTATCAGCAATTCAGTGGGTCAGCTGGCAAAAGTCAGAGTTTTGAGAGCCAGAAGAACCCATTCTTCTGGACATTTGCTATTAAGATAGTCTCTTTCTTCTTTATTTGTATTTTTTTTTTAACTTTTATTTTAGGCTCAGGGGCATGTGTGCAGGTTTGTTATATAGGTAAACTCATGTCACAGGAGTTTGCTATACAGATTATTTTATCACCCAGGTACAAAGCCTGCTACACAATAGTTATTTTTTCTGCTCCTCTCTCTCCTGCTACCCTCCACCTTCCAGTAGGCCACAGTGTCTGTTGTCCCTTCTATGCATTCATGAGTTCTCATCATTTAGTTCCCACTTATAAGTAAGAACATGTGATATTTGGTCTTCTGTTCCTGCATTAGTTTGATAAGGATAATAGCCTCCATCTCCACCCATGTTTCCACAAAAGACATGATCTCATTCTTTTTCATGGCTGCATAGTATTCCATGGCGTATATGTACCACATTTTCTTTATCCAATCTGTCACTGATGGTCATTTAGTTTGATTCCATGTCTTTGCTGTTGTGAATAGTGCTGCAATAAACATTTACAGGCATTTGCCTTTATGATAGAATGATTTATATTTCTCTGGGTATATACACAGTAATGGGATTGCTAGGTTGAATGGTAGCTCTGTTTTTAGCTCTTTGAGGAATCACCATACTGATTTCCACAATGGTTGAACCAATTTATACTCCCAAACAATATGTAAGTGTTCACTTGTTTCCACAATCTCACCAGCATCTGTTGTTTTTTGACTTTTTAATAATAGCCATTCTGACTGGTGTGAGATGGTATCTCCAATTTTTTTTTAATATGTACTTTAAGTTCTAGGGTACATGTGCACAATGTACAGGTTTGTTACATATGTATACATGTGCCATGTTGGTTTGCTGCACCCATTAACTTGTCATTTACATTAGGTATTTCTCCTAATGCTATCCTGCCCCCTACCCCACAGCAGGCCCCTGTGTGTGATATTTCCTGCCCTGTGTCCAAGTGTTCTCATTGTTCAATTCCTACCTATGAGTGAGAACATGCAGTGTTTGGTTTTCTGTCCTTGTGATAGTTTGCTCAGAATGATGGTTTCCAGCTGCATCCATGTCCCTGCAAAGGACATGAACTCATCCTTTTTTACGGCTGCATAGTATTCCATGGTGTGTATATGCCACATTTTCTTAATCCAGTCTATCATTGATGGACATTTGGGTTGGTTCCAAGTCTTTGCTATTGTGAATAGTGCCGCAAAAAACATACATGTGCTTGTGTCTTTATAGTAGCATGATTTGTAATCCTTTGGGTATATACCCAGTAATGGGATCACTGGCTCAAATGGTATTTCTAGTTCTAGATCCTTGAGGAATCACCACACTGTCTTCCACAATGGTTGAACTAGTTTACACTCCCACCAACAGTGTAAAAGCCTTCCTGTTTCTCCACATCTGTGAGATAGTATCTCATTGTGGTTTTCCTTTGCATTTTTCTAATGATCAGGGATGTTGAGCTCTTTTTTTATATGCTTGTTGGCCTCATGTATGTCTTCTTTGGAACAGTGTCTGTTCATGTCCTTTGCTCACTTTTTTATGATATTGTTTGTTTTTCTAAGTTTGTTTAAGTTCCTTACAGATACTGGATATTAGACATTGTCAGATGCATAGTTTACAAATATTTTCTCACATTCTGTAAGTTGTCTGTTTACTCTGTTAATAGCTTCTTTTGCTGTGCATAAGCTCTTTAGTTTAATTAGGTCCCATTTGTCCATTTTTATTTTTGTTGCAATTGCTTTTGGCGTCTTTGACATGAAATCTTTGCCAGGGTCTATGTCCAAAGTGGTATTTCTTAGGTTATTTTCCAGGATTTTTATGATTTTAGGTTTTAAATATGAATCTTTAATTCATCTTGAGTTGATTTTTGTATATGGTATAAGAAAGGGGTCCAGTTTCAATCTTCTGCATAACTGGCTAGCCGGTTATCCCAGCACCATTTATTGAATAGGGAGCCTTTTCGCATTGCTTGCTTTTATCAGCTTTGCCAAAGATCAGATGGCTGTAAGTGTGCGGCCTTACTTCTGGAGTTTCTATTCTGTTCCATTGGTCTATGTGCCTGTTTTTGTACCAGTACCATGCTGTTAATTCCTTATATGACAAATGTAGCAATCAGTGTGCTACAAAGAAGTGTTTATCAATATAACTGAGTCCTCTTTCTGTGACATGCATCCATTCATTCATTCAGTCATTCAATTGTTGAATGCCTGTCGTGTGTAGGCGTTAAGAATAAAATGCTGACTCAGATCTAGGCCCTGCTCCCTAGTTGCTTACTGTCTATTGGAATAGACAGAAGAGTAAGCAGGCAATAGTGGTCCAGTGTGATGAGTGCTGTTACAGAGGTCAGCAGAGGGGGCTGATGAAGCACAGAGGAAGGGCACCTAACCCATAGGAGGTGTTCTGGATGAAGAACCCGAGAGTGAGCAATTTTCCTGACACATATCCATTGTAGAGCCCAGCTTATAATTGAATTTATGCAGTACCATCCACAAACTTATTGAGTCCTTACCACATGGTAGACCCTGGACTAGGCACTGAGACTACAGACACGGTTTCTGTCGTTTTTAAGCAGGGGAGTGACAGAAACAGCTCGGCCCAATCATTAAAGATGAGGAGGACAGAAGAGACAAAGATACAGGGCCAGATCATGAAAGCCATCTTTTATACTACAGCAATTGAGGAATTACAGAAGACTTATAACATGGAGTGTGATGTGATCAAATTAATGTTTTAGAAAAATCACCTTGGCACCGTCAAAGAAGAGATTCTGGAAGGAGTCAAGAGAGTCAGGGAGACTAGTTAGGAGGCTGATGAAAGATACTGCGCCTCACAGCAAGAAGAATGCAGCTGAAATAGAAGGGCAGGGAAAAATTCAAATAATATTTAGAAGATAGCAGAACTTGGTGGTTGATTGGACCTGCAGACTGAAAAAAAAAAAAAAAAAATGATGTATCTGTGGGATGTGGAATCCACACAGACTGACTGAATGTTAGAGGAGAACTTGGAGGTTATCCAGTTAAGTGCTCTTGTTTCACCCATAAGGAAACTGGAGGTCCAGAAGTTGACTAACTTGGATCAAATCAATCAGTCTATTTTGTTGATGCTGCAGTGCCTAGGACCAAGATCCTCTAGTTCACAAAGAAAGTTTTGCAATAAACTTAACTTGGCATGTGGATTGATAGATAAGTATTATTTATACTTTGAAGCTCCCAAAGCTGAAAACTAATATCAAAATTATTGGAACTTTCTCCATACTTTCTTAGCTTTTTTTCTTCCACCATATTTGATCTGAACTCTCTGCTCTCTACAAAGTGTGGCTGTATTATGACCTTATGACTCTGCAACTGTGAAATACAAATGTTGTTGTTGTTGTTGTTGTTGTTGTTTCAGACGGAGTCTCACTCTGTCACCCAGGCTGGAATGCATAGCATGATCTCAGCTCACTGCAACCTCAGCCTCCAGGGTTCAAGTAATTCTCCTGCCTCAGTCTCCCTAGTAGCTGGGATTACAGGCGTGAGCTACCACGCCCAGATAATTTTTCTATTCTTTGTAGAGACAGCATTTCACCACGTTGGCCAGGCTGATCTTGAACTCCTGACTGCAAGTGATCCACCCACCTTGGCCTCTCAAAGTGCTGGGATTACAGGTGTGAGCCACCATGCCCGGCCGAAACACAAAAGTTTTATGTAGATGCTTATTTTGTGATTAAAATTTGTGCAGGAGTGTAGTACAGATACTGTAAAATAGACAGTAATGAATTGAGGTACATCCTTGGAAAGTCGTCTTTCCCTCCTTGGGACTCAATTTCTAACTTGTAAAATAAGAAAAATAAGATTTGTTAACTATAGCAGTAAATATTGTTTGAAGGCAATGAATTTTGAAATATAGCAAATTAAAACACGTTTTGGATCAAGTGTAAAGTTGTTATGTTACTTTCCCCTGCCCTTAAACACTGCTACTGGGGTTCTGGATCATTAATGATAAGATCAACTCAGAAGAAGCTTGAGTGATAAATTAACAATACATTTGAGTCAATGCATCTCCTTCCAGATATAGTTTCAACATTCTTCATCAAACAAACACCTTAAGGGGTTGCTCCACATGCCTTTTCCAATGTCTTCTCAAATACAATTGCATCATCTAATGCACTAGCACTTTGAGATAGTACACACGCTCAACCACACACATAGGGGCTACTAATCCCAAGATACTCTGAATCTCTCTCTTCAAATAAAAAAATCTTACTTGATAAACAAAGGGTTTATTCTTCTTAACATTCTCCATATTGGGTCTCTGAAAACCATTGGCTCTCTAGTAGGCAGTGTAGTGCATCAAACTTATGCTATAAAATGTGGTCAATATTTTGTTGACCACATTTGAAGACACATTTGAATACCACAGTTGAAGAGAAACACTTGGCATGGTTGCGTGCACCTGTACTCCCACTACTCAGGAGGCTGAGGCAGAAGGATTACTTGAGCCCAGAAGTTCCAGTCTGGCCTGGGTGACATAGCGAGACCCCAGTTCAAAAAAAATTTGAAGAGAAAAGATGTATTTATATAATGGAATAATGTATTAGTTCTTTTTCATGCTGCTGATAAAGACATACCCAAAAGTGGGTAATTTATAAAGAAAAAGAGCCTTAATGGACTCAGTTCCAAGTGACTGGGGAGGCCTCACAATCATGACAGAAGGTGAAAGACATGTCTTACATGGTGGCAGGCAAGAGAGAATGAGAACCAAAAGAAAAGGGAAACTCCTTATCAGACCATTAGATCTAGTGAGACTTATTCAGTACCATGAGAACAGTATGAGGAAAACTGCCCCCATGATTCAGTTATCTCCCACTGAGTCCCTCCTGCAACATGTGGGAATTATGGGAGCTACAATTCAAGATGAGATTTGGGTGGGGACACAGCCAAAGCAGATCAGATATTTGAAAATGTTGAAAGAATGTACATTTCATTCTCCATAAGTATTTTTCTTACCCATTGAACCAATGACATTCATTGTTTAGGGTGAGAGACATGGCAGCGTAAGGAGAAGGAGTGCTCCTGGTACAACTTAGAACAAAGAAATAATCAGTCAGCTTGGATTTCAAACTACATTTTTCTAATTCCATAACAAGACAATGATCTTAAAAGCCGGGTTCAGCTGAGAAACTGAAGGATTTCTAAATCTCTGTTTAAATCCCATTATATAGCAAAAGTTAAACTTGGAGGTCTGAGAATAAAGATTTATTATTAGCCACAATGTAAAAGAGCATGAAGGATATGTCACAAAAAGAATTTGTCACTCAAAAAGGGAAAACCTCTTCCTGTGTTGAGAGGAAGAGTTGGTGGACGAATACATTTTGAACAGCTGAGACAAAGGAGAAGATGCCTCACCCCTGAGGTCAAACAACAAAACAACTAGATATACTGAGAGAATCCAAAACATACTGGGTGGTGGTCTACTTTCATGGCCGTGTTATAAAATGGAAAGAGTAATTATGATATACTGGAAACATGAAGTGAGGCAGCATCAGCAGGAAAGGCACCTGTGTGAATGGATCTGAGATAGCACTTCCAATGGCCCACACAGTCTGTGAGTAGCAGAGGAAGGAATAAACTGAGAGAACTAATGAGTTGGAAGAAGTCTGGTGCAGGATGAAGAGGTAAAGAGACCTCAAGAGCAAAGAAGCCCTGGATCATTGCAGTGGATACTACAGGCAAACAGGCATACCACAGCAGACATTAACACTGGATAGATGTGCTGTAACCTAGCAGGATGAGGAATATTCCAGGAGAAACCAACAAACCTTTTCTGTCCCACTGCTGCCGCCACTATGCATAGGCCTTCCTCTGCATACAGATGTTATTTTGGGGGAAAAGGAAAGCGAAAACCCCTTGAAACAGCCTTGAGAAAGAGTTTGAACTTTGAACAAAATGACTACCTAAAAGAGAGTTTTCAGACTGAGTTGCATTCAGATGTCTGTTTAAGCTTCTTACCATCAAGATTAGAGATGCCAGAATGAGATAAGGTAGAGTTTAGATAATACCAAATGTGACATAAGAGACCCATTTGTTTTCTCAACTTCAATGCTGCCATATTGACTTGTCGAAGTAAGGATTAATTTTCCTTCTAAGACAAAAGTACTACCAATTCCCCAAATGAAGACAGGATCCTCAAGGTTTTGCAAAGCATCTTCAGCAGGAAGTAGAACTCATGGGGAGAATAGAACTTGTGTTTCCTTAATTCAAATTTAGGGATATTTCTTCCTTTCCCCACCAACATAATTATGAAAAATAGGTTTGAATGCAGATAGCATAAGGAATAATTTGCTTGCCATTAAAACATTCATGTTGAGTTTCAGTCTTGATCAAATCCACTGACTCTACTCTTCTTTCATAATAAAAATAGATTTGATAACCAGCTAGGTTAAAAAGGCCAAACCAGTTTGTCTATTGGCTGATGGTAGCAAGTAGTACAGTTCCCCACTAACTGCTGTGCTGATTGACAGGGACCTCTAAAACAATAGAAGGGTATGCCAAACAACTCCCTTTTGAATTTAACTCAAAACTCCAGAATGGCTTTCATGAGGCCATGGTTGACTGGTGTCTTCTTTGATGTGATAAAATTTCAGTCATTTTCAGTTGCAGTTGTAATTACTATGTATGGGAGGGGTTAGGGGCTGACTATCCAGTATTATTTTATTCTTTCAATTCAGTAATAATATAATAACTTAGAGACTTAACAGCTCAGTGAAAGAATGGTACATAGTGGCCTATTGAAAAACCTCAGTCTAGTATTTTGCTTTTGACAGAACGTTCTTTCAGACGTTACTTCTGGGGGTTAAAAAAAAACTCTGGATTATTTGCATAAGAATATATTGTATTGTAATGTGTCTAGCATTTCCATGATGGAAAATTCAAGAAAGGGAACAGTATATTACCATTACAAACAATGATATTTGGAATTAGAACAGAAAGCCCTCAGTCATTTTTCAACCTGCCAAACAAATCAATGCCAAGAGAAAACTGTGTATGTGTGTGTGTGTGTGTGCGCGCGCTCACTTATGCACAAGCCCATGGGCTGATGAGAGCGTCTAACAAAGATATGGATTTATAATTTGCTACCACCAAAGGAAGCACTTTAAATGGCACTAAGTTAGCGAGGGAGCAGTGGTAGAAGGCAAGGGTCATAAACTTCAGCACAAGTGTAGGGAATGTTTCACGTTTGTGTACATTTTTCAATCTTAAAACAGATTTACTCAGGATTTAAGACTTTATTAAGGTCAAAAGGATTACATTAAGTTCATAGACACGTTTGTTATATTAATTGAGTCATAAGTTCTGGCCGTCTGCAAACACATTTGAAAACAGGCATCAGCTGGTTTCCATTGCCATAATAGATCAGAAAATCTGCCAGTAAGTCTGTTTGCAGCTCTTAAAAGTTGTTGAACAAAAATGTGTTTTGAACTATCGACAATTACCTGAGAAAACAACTGGATTCTGTAAGTGGATTTGTTTATATTCCCAATATACTCTCCCTCACCCCACTTCCTCCGTTCTTATCATGGACTTTCCTTAGCCCCAAGCATCCCACTCCAGGGCTTCAGAGATGATCATTGCCTGAAAATATTTCCATTTCCTCCCTCATTAAGATGGAATATCAAGAAGAATGTTAACTGGTCTTTTTAAAAATAACTTAATATTAATAGAGGGGGAAACAGTGTATGTAGAATAGGGAGACAGAGTTGGGTTTTTATTAAATTGTATGCAAAAGAACATGTATGTAAAGAATATGTATAAAATATATTTAAGTTATCATAGATTAAAAAAAATTACCATTACATTGGCAGTCCCATTAGCCCCTCCACAACTCTACATCCTTCCCTCTGCACCCAGGGGTACTGTCCTGAATTTGTGTTTTTTATTACCCACTTGCTCTTTTCTATAGTGTTTACTATATACATTTGTATCTCCTAACAATACATTGCTGAATTTTGCATATTTTGAGCTCTATAAAATAAAATAATTCTTAATGTATCCTTCTGCATTTTTTAATATTATGCTTCCAAGGTCCATCTATGTTGTAGCATGTAACTTGAATTAAACTACTTGATATGGTTTGGATCTGTGTCTCCGCCCAAATCTCATGTCAAATTGTAATCCCCAATGTTGCAGGCAGGGCTTGGTAGGAGGTGATTGGATCGTAGGGGTGGATTTCCCCTTTGGAACTGTTCTCCTGATAGTGAGAGAGTTCTTGCAAAATCTGGTTGTTTAAAAGTGTGTAGTGACTCGCCCCTCTCTCTGCCTCCTGCTCCAGCCATATAAGATGTGCCTGCTTCCCCTTTGCCTTCTGCTATAATTGTAAGCTTCCTGAGGACTCCCAGCCATGTTTACTGTGCAGCGTGTGGAACTGTGAGCCAATTTAACATCCTTTATAAATTACCCAGTCTCAGGTATTTCTTTATACCTGTGTGAGAACAGACTAATACACTACTTTCATTGAAGCACAGTATTCTATTCATGTGTATACCAAAATGTATTCATATTCATACAGTCTCTACATATCCTTAGATATTTATGTCACTCGATTTTATTTTCACAGTACAATAGTGCCATTGTAAATATTTTTGTACATGTCTCACAGTATAAAAGTGGCCAAATTTAGGGTGAATTCCCAGGAAAGAAAATACACATTTTCCACTTTACTAGATAATGCCAATTGCAGTTGATGCATATCTTCAGGAAGATTTGTCACTCATTCTGCTAGTCTGATTGCTGTGATTTCAATTTACACCTCTCTGATTATTAATGAATTAGCCATTCACATTTACTCTGCTGGTATGTAGAAATTCAACTTCTATATTACCTTTATATCCAAACACCTTGGTCAAACACTCTTATTAATCCTAGTAACTTATCTGTACACTTTTTAATTTTTCTATGTACACCATCATATGATTTGTGAATAACAATATTTTTATTTCTTCTTTTGAAATACTCAAACTATTTTTCTTTCTTTTCTTATTTAACTGGCTGTGATTGCCAGCTCAATGTTGAGTAGAAACTGTGATAGCAGGCAACCTTGCCTTTTTCACAAATGTAAATTTAATACTTTCAAAGTTTTACCATAAATATGATGCATGTAGTATGTTTTTTCTCATTCAGCAGGTTTAGATGTCCTCTTTTTTTCCTTGTTTACTAAGAGTTTTAGCATGAATAGATGTTTAATTTTATCAAACGGTCTTTCTGATTATATTGAAATAATCATACTGTTTTTTCTTTAATTACATAAAGTGGAGAATTTCACTAATTGATCTTAAAAATTTAAACCATTCCTGTATTCTGGAAATAAATCAACTTTGTAATGATGTATTATCCTTTCATGCACTGCTAGATTTGGTTTAATATTTCGTTTAAAATTTTTGAATTCTATATTCATAATAAAATTGGCTTGTAATTTTCTTATCTCTGTTCTTGTTTGTTATCAACATTATGCTAGTTTGTGAAATGAGTTTGTTAGTGTTCTTTCTTTTTCTGAAATCTGAAATAATCTGTGTAAAATCTGAATTATTTGTTACTTGAATGTTTGTTAAAACTCAATATAAATTTTTCCACTTCATCTGCATGTTTTATTAACTTAAGGTTATTCAATATTTATTATTTTATAAATTTGTGAATTTCTGAAACATTCATAATTATTCTCTTTTTTATTCCTGATATATTTCTTACTTACATCTTTTTTTCTTGATCATTCTTGCCAAAGGTTTGCCAATCTCATCAGTCTTTTCAAGGTACCAATTTTTGGCTTTATTGATTGCTTCTAGTAAATGTTTATTTTCTATTTTATTGGTTTCCACTCTTATCTTTAGTCTTTCATTCATTCCACTTTCTTTGGATTTAGCCTGTCATTCTTTTTCTAATTTCTTAAGTTGGATGCTTAGCTCACAAATATTTAGTCTACACTGATATAAGCATTTAAGATTACAAATTTCCCTCTAAGCACTATTTTAGCTGTAACTCCTGAGTTTTTATACATATTCCAGTAATTTTAGTGCTAAATATGTTATATTTAGTTTAATATTTGCTTTTGTGATTCATGAGTTCATTATAAAGAATTATTTCCTAATTTTCAAACACATAATTTTCTACATATATATGTGTGTGTATATATATATTTTATCTTTAGCTTAACTCCAGTGTAATCAGAGAAGAACAAAATGGGATTATTTCCTGATTTTATTTTATTTTATTTTATTTTATTTTATTTTATTTTATTTTATTTTATTTTTTTTTTTGAGACGGAGTCTTGCTCTGCCGCCCAGGCTGGAGTGCTGTGGCCGGCTCTCAGCTCACTGCAAGCTCCGCCTCCCGGGTTCACGCCATTCTCCTGTCTCAGCCTCCCGAGTAGCTGGGACTACAGGCGCCCGCCTCGTCGCCCGGCTAGTTTTTTTGTATTTTTTAGTAGAGACGGGGTTTCAGCGTATTAGCCAGGATGGTCTCGATCTCCTGACCTCGTGATCCGCCCGTCTCGGCCTCCCAAAGTGCTGGGATTACAGGCTTGAGCCACCGCGCCCGGCCTATTTTATTTTATTTTTTTAAATTTTTTTTTAATTATACTTTAAGTTCTAGGGTACATGTGCATAACGTGCAGGTTTGTTACATATGTATACTTGTACCATGTTGGTGTGCTGCACCCATCAACTCGTCAGCACCCATCAATTCGTCATTTATATCAAGTATAACTCCCAATGCAATCCCTCCACCCTCCCCCCTCCCCATGATAGGCCCCGATGTGTGATGTTCCCCTTCCCGAGTCCAAGTGATGTCATTGTTCAGTTCCCACCTATGAGTGAGAACATGCGGTGTTTGCTTTTCTGTTCTTGTGATAGTTTGCTAAGAATGATGGTTTCCAGCTGCATCCATGTTCCTACAAAGGACGCAAACTCATCCTTTTTTATGGCTGCATAATATTCCATGGTGTATATGTGCCACATTTTCTTAATCCAGTCTGTCACAGATGGACATTTGGGTTGATTCCAAGACTTTGCTATCGTGAATAGTGCCGCAATAAACATACGTATGCATGTGTCTTTATAGCAGCATGATTTATAATCCTTTGGGTATATACCCAGTAGTGGGATGGCTGGGTCATATGGTACTTCTAGTTCTAGATCCTTGAGGAATCGCCATACTGTTTTCCATAATGGTTGAACTAGTTTACAATCCCACCAACAGTGTAAAAGTGTTCCTATTTCTCCACATCCTCTCCAGCACCTGTTGTTTCCTGACTTTTGAATGATTGCCATTCTAACTGGTGTGAGATGGTATCTCATTGTGGTTTTGATTAGCATTTCTCTGATGGCCAGTGATGATGAGCATTTTTTCATGTGTCTGTTGGCTGTATGAATGTCTTCTTTTGAGAAATGTCTGTTCATATCCTTTGCCCACTTTTTGATGGGGTTGTTTGTTTTTTTCTTGTAAATTTGTTTGAGTTCTTTGTAGATTCTGGATATTAGCCCTTTGTCAGATGAGTAGATTGCAAAAATTTTCTCCCATTCTGTAGGTTGCTTGTTCACTCTGATGGTAGTTTCTTTTGCTGTGCAGAAGCTCTTTAGTTTAATGAGATCCCATTTGTCAATTTTTGCTTTTGCTGCCGTTGCTTTTGGTGTTTTATGCATGAAGTCCTTGTCCATGCCTATGTCCTGAATGCTACTACCTAGGTTTTCTTCTAGGGTTTTATGGTATTAGGTCTAACATTTAAGTCTCTAATCCATCTTGAATTAATTTTTGTATAAGGAGTAAGGAAAGGATCCAGTTTCAGCTTTCTACTTATGGCTAGCCAATTTTCCCAGCACCATTTATTAAATAGGGAATCCTTTCCCCATTTCATGTTCCTCTCAGGTTTGTCAAAGATCAGATGGCTGTAGATGTGTGGTATTATTTCTGAGGACTCTGTTCTGTTCCATTGGTCTATATCTCTGTTTTGGTACCAGTACCATGCTGTTTTGGTTACTGTAGCCTTGTAGTATAGTTTGAAGTCAGGTAGCGTGATGCCTCCAGCTTTGTCCTTTTGACATAGGATTGTCTTGGCAATGCGGGCTCTTTTTTGGTTCCATATGAACTTTAAAGCAGTTTTTTCCAATTCTGTGAAGAAACTCATTGGTAGCTTGATGGGGATGGCATTGAATCTGTAAATTACCTTGTGCAGTATGGCCATTTTCACGATATTGATTCTTCCTATCCATGAGCATGGTATGTTCTTCCATTTGTTAGTGTCCTCTTTTATTTCACTGAGCAGTGGTTTGTAGTTCTCCTTGAAGAGGTCCTTTTCATCCCTTGTAAGTTGGATTCCTAGGTATTTTATTCTCTTTGAAGCAATTTTGAATGGAAGTTCATTCATGATTTGGCTCTCTGTTTGTCTCTTACTGGTGTATAAGAATGCTTGTGATTTTTGCACATTAATTTTGTATCCTGAGACTTTGCTGAAGTTGCTCAGCAGCTTAAGGAGATTTTGGGCTGAGACAATGGGGTTTTCTAAATATACAATCATGTCATCTGCAAACAGGGACAATTTGACTTCTTCTTTTCCTAACTGGATACCCTTGATTTCTTTCTCTTGCCTGATTGCCCTAGCCAGAACTTCCAACACTATGTTGAATAGGAGTGGTGAGAGAGGGCATCCCTGTCTTGTGCCAATTTTCAAAGGGAATTTTTCCAGTTTTTGCCCATTCAGTATGATATTGGATGTGGGTTTGTCATAAATAGCTCTTACTATTTTGAGGTACGTTCCATCAATACCGAATTTATTGAGCGTTTTTAGCATGAAGGGCTGTTGAATTTTGTCAAAAGCCTTTTCTGCATCTATTGAGATAATCATGTGGTTCTTGACTTTGGTTCTGTTTATATGCTGAATTACGTTTATTGTTTTGCGAATATTGAACCAGACTTGCATCCCAGGGATGAAGCCCACTTGATCATGGTGGTTAAGCTTTTTGATGTGCTGCTGAATCTGGTTTGCCAGTATTTTATTGAGGATTTTTGCATCAATGTTCATCAGGGACATTGGTCTAAAATTCTCTTTTTTTGTTGTGTCTCTGCCAGGCTTTGGTATCAGGATGATGTTGGCCTCATAAAATGAGTTCGGGAGGATTCCCTCTTTTTCTATTGATTGGAATAGTTTCAGAAGGAATGGTACCAGCTCCTCCTTGTACCTCTGGTAGAATTCAGCTGTGAATCCATCTGGTCCTGGACTTTTTTTGGTGGGTAGGCTATTAATTGTTGCCTCAATTTCAGAGCCTGCTATTGGTCTATTCAGGGATTCAACTTCTTCCTG
This sequence comes from Rhinopithecus roxellana, assembly GCF_007565055.1. NCBI lineage: Eukaryota > Metazoa > Chordata > Mammalia > Primates > Cercopithecidae > Rhinopithecus > Rhinopithecus roxellana. The sequence goes on along the minus strand of NC_044555.1, from coordinate 110,858,025 downwards.
GTTGAGTCTTGGAAGAGTGTAAGTTTCCGGGAAATTATCCATTTCTTCTAGATTTTCTAGTTGATTTGCGTAGAGGTGTTTATAGTATTCTCTGATGGTAGTTTGTATTTCTGTGGGGTCCATGGTGATATCCCCTTTATCATTTTTTATTGCGTCTATTTGATTCCTCTCCCTTTTCTTCTTTATTAGTCTTGCTAGTGGTCTGTCAATTTTGTTGATTTTTTCAACAAACCAACTCCTGGATTCATTGATATTTTGGAGGGTTTTTTGTGTCTCTATCTCCTTCAGTTCTGCTCTGATCTTAGTTATTTCTTGCCTTCTGCTAGCTTTTGAATGTGTTTGCTCTTGCTTCTCCAGTTCTTTTAATTGTGATGTTAGAGTGTCAATTTTAGATCTTCCCTGCTTTCTCTTGTGGGCATTTAGTGCTATAAATTTCCCTCTACACACTGCTTTAAATGTGTCCCAGAGATTCTTGTATGTTGTATCTTTGTTCTCATTGGTTTCAAAGAACATCTTTATTTCTGCCTTCATTTCGTTATGTACCCAGTAGTCATTCAGGAGCAGGTTGTTCAGTTTCCATGTAGTTGAGCGGTTTTGATTGAGTTTCTTAGTCCTGAGTTCTAGTTTGATTGCACTGTGGTCTGAGAGACAGTTTGTTATAATTTCTTTTCTTTTACATTTGCTGAGGAGTGCTTTACTTCGAATTATGTGGTCAATTTTGGAATAAGTGCAATGTGGTGCTGAGAAGAATGTATATTCTGTTGATTTGGGGTGGAGAGTTCTATAGATGTCTATTAGGTCCGCTTGGTGCAGAGATGAGTTCAATTCCTGGATATCCTTGTTACCTTTCTGTCTCGTTGATCTGTCTAATGTTGACAGTGGAGTGTTGAAGTCTCCCATTATTATTGTATGGGAGTCTAAGTCTCTTTGTAAGTCTCTAAGGACTTGCTTTATGAATCTGGGTGCTCCTGTATTGGGTGCATATATATTTAGGATAGTTAGCTCTTCCTGTTGAATTGATCCCTTTACCATTATGTAATGGCCTTCTTTGTCTCTTTTGATCTTTGATGGTTTAAAGTCTATTTTATCAGAGACTAGGATTGCAACCCCTGCTTTTTTTTGTTCTCCATTTGCTTGGTAGATCTTCCTCCATCCCTTTATTTTGAGCCTATGTATGTCTCTGCATGTGAGATGGGTCTCCTGAATACAGCAGACTGATGGGTCTTGACTCTTTATCCAGTTTGCCAGTCTGTGTCTTTTAATTGGAGCATTTAGTCCATTTACATTTAAGGTTAATATTGTTATGTGTGAACTTGATCCGGCCATTATGATATTAACTGGTTATTTTGCTCGTTAGTTGATGCAGTTTCTTCCTAGCCTGGATGGTCTTTACATTTTGGCATGTTTTTGCAATGGCTGGTACCGGTTGTTCCTTTCCATGTTTAGGGCTTCCTTCAGGGTCTCTTGTAAGGCAGGCCTGGTGGTGACAAAATCTCTAAGCATTTGCTTATCTGTAAAGGATTTTATTTCTCCTTCACTTATGAAACTTAGTTTGGCTGGATATGAAATTCTGGGTTGAAAATTCTTTTCTTTAAGAACGTTGAATATTGGCCCCCACTCTCTTCTGGCTTGTAGAGTTTCTGCCGAGAGATCTGCTGTTAGTCTGATGGGCTTCCCTTTGTGGGTAACCCGACCTTTCTCTCTGGCTGGCCTTAAGATTTTTTCCTTCATTTCAACTTTGGTGAATCTGGCAATGATGTGTCTTGGAGTTGCTCTTCTGGAGGAGTATCTTTGTGGCGTTCTCTGTATTTCCTGAATTTGAATGTTGGCCTGCCCTACTAGGTTGGGGAAGTTCTCCTGGATGATATCCTGAAGAGTGTTTTCCAACTTGGTTCCATTTTCCCCCTCACTTTCAGGCACCCCGATCAGACGTAGATTTGGTCTTTTTACATAATCCCATACTTCTTGCAGGCTTTGTTCATTTCTTTTTCTTCTTTTTTCTTTTGGTTTCTCTTCTCGCTTCATTTCATTCATTTGATCCTCAATCGCTGATACTCTTTCTTCCAGTTGATTGAGTCGGTTACTGAAGCTTGTGGATTTGTCATGTATTTCTCGTGTCATGGTTTTCATCTCTGTCATTTCATTTATGACCTTCTCTGCATTAATTATTCTAGCTGTCAATTCTTCCACTCTTTTTTCACGATTTTTAGTTTCTTTGCGCTGGGTACATAATTCCTCCTTTAGCTCTGAGAAGTTTGATGGACTGAAGCCTTCTTCTCTCATCTCGTCAAAGTCATTCTCTGACCAGCTTTGATCCATTGCTGGCGATGGGCTGCGCTCCTTTGCAGGGGGAGATGCGCTCTTATTTTTTGAATTTCCAGCTTTTCTGCCCTGCTTCTTCCCCATCTTTGTGGTTTTATCTGTCTCTGGTCTTTGATGATGGTGATGTACTGATGGGGTTTTGGTATAGGTGTTCCTCCTGTTTGATAGTTTTCCTTCTAATAGTCAGGACCCTCAGCTGCAGGTCTGTTGGAGATTGCTTGAGGTCCACTCCAGACCCTGTTTGCCTGGGTATCAGCAGCAGAGGTTGCAGAAGATAGAATATTGCTGAACAGCAAGTGTACCTGTCTGATTCTTACTTTGGAAGCTTCCCCTTCTCAGGGGTGTACTCCACCCTGTGAGGTGTGGGGTGTCAGACTGCCCCTAGTGGGGGATGTCTCCCAGTTAGGCTACTCAGGGGTCAGGGACCCACTTGAGCAGGCCATCTGTCCATTCTCAGATCTCAACCTCCGTGTTGGGAGATCCACTGCTCTCTTCAAATCTGTCAGACACAGTCGTTCGCATCTGCACAGGCCTCTGCTGCTTCCCCTGTTGTTTTTTAGCTGTGCCCTGTCCCCAGAGGTGGAGTCTACAGAGACAGGCAGGTTTCCTTGAGTTGCTGTGAGCTCCACTCAATTCGAGCTTCCCAGCGGCTTTGTTTACCTACTTACGCCTCAGCAATGGCGGGCGCCCCTCCCCCAGCCTCGCTGCTGCCTAGCAGTTAGATCGCAGACTGCTGTGCTAGCGATGAGGGAGGCTCCGTGGGCGTGGGACTCTCCCAGCCAGGTGTGGGTATAATCTCCTGGTGTGCCCGTTTGCTTAAAGCGCAGTATTGGGGTGGGAATTACCCGATTTTCCAGGTGTTGTGTGTCTCAGTTTCCCTGGCTAGGAAAAGGGATTCCCTTCCACCTTGCGCTTCCCAGGTGAGGCAATGCCTCGCCCTGCTTCAGCTCTCGCTGGTTGGGCTGCAGCAGCTGACCAGCACCGATTGTCCGGCACTCCCCAGTGAGATGACCCCAGTACCTCAGTTGAAAATGCAGAAATCACCGGTCTTCTGTGTCACTGGCGCTGGGAGTTGGAGACTGGAGCAGTTCCTATTCAGCCATCTTGCTCCACCCCCCTATTTCCTGATTTTAAATCACACTTCATCCCTAAGGTGCTCTGAGTTGAATAGAACATTATTGTTTTGACACATGCATTTATACTTTCTGTTCAGAACAGTATCTACTCACTGTCAGAGGAAAGACAAAAAGAGATTTTGGAAGAAAAACAAATAATGTTTTTGAAATGTACTAGTCCTTTTCAAAAACAGAAAAGGATGTGCTGAGAACATATAATTTTTTATTGTGGTGAAAAATATAGCATAAAATTTATAATCTTAGCCATTTTTAAATGTAAAATTCCATAGTGATAAGTACATTCTCATTATTGTAAAACTATCTCCAGAATTTTTTCATCTTGCAAATCTGAAACTCTATGCCTACTAAATAACAATTACCCCTTTGGTCCCTTCCCCCAGTCCCTGGCAAGCACCATTTTATTTTTTGTTTCTATAATTCTGACTAATTTAGATATCTCATATAAGTGAAATCATACAGTATTTGTCCTTTTGCGACTAGCTTATTTCACTTAACATAATGTACTCAACATTTATCCATACTGTAGTATGTGACACCATTTCCTTCCTTTTTAAAATTAAATAATATTCCATTGTATGCATATACCACACTTTGTTAATCCATTCATCCATCCATGGACATCTAGATTTTTTCCAACATTTGGCTATTGTGAATAACACTGTTGTGAACATAGGTGTACAACTATCTCTTTGAGATCTTGCTTTCAATTTTTTTTCTGGATATGTACCCAGAAATGAGATTGCTGAATCATATGGTAATTCTGTTTTTAATTTTTTGAGTAACCTCCATACGGCTTTCTATAGTAGCTGCACCATGTTACAATATATAAATGATTTAAAATGAGAAAACAATGCTTAGAAGTTTATATGTGGGGTTTTGGTAAACTAGATATTTTGGGATCCTAAGAGTGATTAAAAATAGTCCATTAAAGATGAGTTAAGTTTGCTTTTCACTGGCATTAAAACAACTGATTAATTATTTTAAAAGAAGCCAACCATTTTGCTTCACAAGTTGCCACTGTGGCATTGAGAAGTCATGGCCTCTGTCTGCAAATAATGTTTTTTTTTTTTTTTTTTTTTTTTTTTTTTTTTTTTTTTTTTTGAGACGGAGTCTCGCTCTGTCGCCCGGGCTGGAGTGCAGTGGCCGGATCTCAGCTCACTGCAAGCTCCGCCTCCCGGGTTTACGCCATTCTCCTGCCTCAGCCTCCCGAGTAGCTGGGACTACAGGCGCCCGCCACCTCACCCGGCTAGTTTTTTGTATTTTTTAGTAGAGACGGGGTTTCACCATGTTAGCCAGGATGGTCTCGATCTTCTGACCTCGTGATCCGCCCGTCTCGGCCTCCCAAAGCGCTGGGATTACAGGCTTGAGCCACCGCGCCCGGCCGCAAATAATGTTTTATGGTTTTTCCTCCATGATAAAATTAGCACTTGGCTAAGATATTCTTATAGATGTCCTTGTATCTTCTGCCTTATGTTTGGTTTTTCATGGCGCTGTCCACTTTAGGGGTAGTTTGGCTGTTGTTTTGTAGTATCTTTGAGCACTTACTGTAATGCCCAACACTGTGCTAAGGGATTTAACTATATTCTCATGTTATCCCTCAGAGGCAAATACCATTAGTAGTCTCAGTTTTTTTCAAATAAGGAAACAAGCTGTTAAAGCTGAATGACTGTATTTCATTGATAATAAGATACACAGTTTACGTTTCCAAAGTCAGTATGTATCTTGTAATCAATGACATCTTACAATCACTATTGCCCAGATGATAGCCTGGCATAGTAGCTATGACTTGTGTGTGTGCACACTTGGTCATAGTTGTTGATATTGTTGCCACTTCCTTTGCATTTGTATGCATTAGTACCAAACATGGTGAGTTTTATTTCCATTTTAAATGTTTTCAAGAGTATTCACTCCGAATTGACATTGAAAGGAAAAGGTACCATGTATGCTGAAAAGCACTGAAAGCACAGTAGCAGGGTAGCAATTGGGCATTCGTGAAACAAACATATATCGTTGGAGGAATGCATGCAAGTCCTTATTTTCTTGTAAAGTGACAATCAAGTGATTTGCAAGACCTAAGAAAGAAAGATGTCAACAAAAAGAAAGCTTTGTTATGTTGTGTTAACTTATGTATCCAAAAGAACTGCCAAACAAAGTGACTGAAGGCAGGAGAAATTGTCAGATCTCACTATATACATGCAAAAAATTTCAAGGCTTGTAATGAGAGGTCTGTGTAGCCAACTTGCACATTGCACAGCAATATTGCTAAAAAGCATATCACTGTTTCATTGGAATTGTTTTTCTTTCTTAGTGATCCATAAAATAATAATGCATCATGCAATTGATGACATCTTAGATTTGATGGCATTGAGTATTTTGCTCAAGGTCACGCAGCTAATAAGCAAAAGAGTTGAGGCTTGTATACCAAGTCTGTGTTCCTAACCAGAAGGCTTTAGTGGACCTTGTTTTATTTCATAACTTCTTTTCTACTCTTTTATAAGCCTATAATCACTTTTTAAATGAAACGTTACTTGCGTTTTATACTTTTTGATAATTTCATGACTATTTTGGGGATAAGTGTAGACTCCTTGGGAGTAGCTTCCAAAATAGAGTCTGGAATCACCAAAGTTAAGGAAAACAACAATATAATTAGAAAAGCAGCTAACAGTGGCTCTCAAACAAAGCAAAAACAGATCCTGTCTGCATTTAGCCCCCCTCAAAATGGCAGTGAATGTTTAGTGTACTCTATCACTTGGGAATATCAAATGGGAGCACAAATCTTAGAATCAGTGGAGTCAAGGTCTTGGCTCTGTAGTCATATTTTATAACGCTTTCATGTTTACATGACTCTTCCTGTGCTTTCATAACCTATTGCTTTAAGGAGCTTAAGAGAAAAAAAAAAAAAAAACACAAAAACAAATCATGATTACCTCATAGAGGTAATCATGGCCATAACAATAATAAATAATTATATAGTGCCTGATTGTTTGTTATACTACTGCAATTATATTTCATTTGGTCCTTGTAGCCTCATCTTATAGTGGTTAAGAACAAAGTGCATTGGAAATCTTCACACCATTATCTGGGTTCAAGTCTCAGCTGAACCATGAGTTGAGTTACCAGGTAGGTGACTTTGGGCAAACCACTTCATTTGTATGAGTCTCATTTTTCTCACTTGTAAAATTAGCATCTAATAATACACGCCTTAAGAGCTATTATGAGAATGAAACGAGATAATGCATGTAAAGCAATTCAGCATGGTGCCTGCTATTTAAAGGCTTAGTAAATATAAGCTGCTATTATTAGTAGTAAAAACAACTCTGTGCATAACTAAACAATTTTACAAATTAGGAAACTAAGGCTCAGAGAAGTTAAATCAATCTTCATGACCACACAGCTAGTAAGTAGCAGAGCTGGTACACAAATCGAAAGCTGCACTTGTATTGGATGCAGGTAAAACATGCAATAGAGAACTTCTCGAGGTCTGTGCCAACTCTGTAATGACCATTCTTTTATGATTTCCGTGTAACTTGACAAATTGTTGCAAGAGCTATAAAATCTTGAAAATGATTTTTCACTTCTCTCATAAAGACTGCTAATGGATGGAGATGGAAATAAAAATTGAGTTGTCTTTGTTGACCAGTCATAGTATATATGGTTATCAAAATGCCCTAGGCCATCTTCTATTATAACCAAAATTTCTTTATTACAAAAAATAAACCAAATCCTAGCAACTTTATCACAAATTCAAGAAATATTTAAAATAGTTTTTTTTGAACAAAAAAGAATATGGACAGGGTGTTGGAAGCTTAATGTAAAGGATTTGACCTGTACTAAAACCTCCTTGAATTTCCTGTTACTCTAACCCATGGTGATTATTTGAATTTGCGTGCAAGCTCTTCATCTGCATAATTAGTTCCAGTACTTTACAGAAGCAGATTGAGACCTAATCAAGGAGGTCAAGAGTTGGACAAGCGTGAGCTCCAGAGGAAAGGATGCTGTGTTAACCCCTGCTCTTAGATACATCTTTGTGTTCAGGAGCCACGTACCTGGGAACAAAGGGATGGCCTGGGGATACAGAGAGAAGATGGAGAGAAAAAGCTCTGGACAGACAGTCTTATAGATTTCTATAGCTGTAAGCACAGCAGCAGAGGGTGGGAAAATGGACTGAAACCCCAGACCAAATCAGGAGGGTGCTCAGCAAAGGCTGCCGTGCCTGCAAGAATCCAACAGCTAAGGGAAGACCCAAAGTCATTACCTAGGAAGAGTGCCAGTAGAGAGCACAAAGCAGACCAAACCAGAGAAAAAAAGACTACACAAAAAGCAAGGAGATCACAGCAGTGGCACCAAAAGATCTTAGCACAGACTACTGAAACAACCACACCAGTGGGGTGGGTAAGCCTCTCAAAGAGAGAAGCACATCCCACAAAGAGCAGGTAGGCAGTCTTCCCTAGCCTAGTAGCCAAGCCAACTCAAAGCAGTCAGCTGAAGCAAAGAAACCACCTTTGAACGTTGTGCTTGAATCCTCACCAGTAGATAGACTGTCCTGGAACAGTGAACTTAATCCTTTCCAGTGGAAAATTGGGTCCTGGGAAAGTTGGGAAAACTATGTATTTGGGAGAGCTGTAGCCATGGAGTAAGCTCTCCAGCAGGGTAAGCATCCTGAAGGAGACCTGTGAACTGTTCAGGAGCTGCTGAAGACGTCACGGCTGCTATCAAGAGCCTACCAAAGAGATCAGGGAGCATATTTCTTGTTGGAGCGTATTTCTTTATATGAAAAGGTTTCTGGTTGGAGCCTCAGGCTAGGATGCATCAAAGACTGAGAGTGATGACTACAGCAGATCATCTCCAGCCCAGAAAGTACTAGGGAGTACTTGCTAACACCACGTCAAATAAGTGAGTTGGCGCTTATTTTTTTGCCCCGGTAAATTTAGCATCCTAAAAGATAAGAGCATACGTGTATTGTAAGAAGTAACTATACTTTTATTCAGATATACATGTCCTGCTCTTTGTCAAACCTTTATTCTAATTTAGAGTTTGTAAAAATCCCTTATTTGAAATATATAAAATGATTTTATACACAGTACATAGTATCTTATAGCATCCTCATCTTTAGGTTACAAATGCACCAAGTGCATTAGAAATCATCACACCCTGGCCGGGAGCAGTGGCTCAAGCCTGTAATCCCAGCACTTTGGGAGGCCAAGACAGGCAAATCGCCTGAAGTTAGGAGTTTGAGACCAGCCTGGCCAACATGACAAAACCCCGTCTCTACTAAAAATACAAAAACTAGCCAGGTGTGGTGGTGCACGCCTGTAATCCCAGTTACTCAGGAGGCTGAGGCAGAAGAATTGCTTGAATCCGGGAGGTGGAGGTTGCAGTGAGCCAAGATCGTGCCATTACATTCCAGCCTTGGTGATAAGAGTGAGAGACTCTGTCTCAAAAAAAACAAAATCATCACACTGTCAGAAATGAATTCACTAAATGTCGGCTTTTTGAAACGTCCTAAGTAAACTTCATTGTACATTTTGTTACACTGATTTATAATCCATAACCTATTGCTTCTATGGAGAAAAAAGACATCAAGCCCATGAGTACATAGATATACATACACATACATGTGCATACTCAGACACTTACACACATTTGCACAATCACACACATCCACACACCACCCACACAGTCTCATTCACATGCACACACACTTATATACACACTCTCATACACATGGACACACATTGATAAAACTTCTGCATGCTCACACACACGTGTACATTAATACTTAAAACATATATGTACACATTTAAACACACTCAAAAATACACATACATACATATCAAGTAACTGGTATGCATAAGTGAGCCACTCTTATTGAATCCACACAACATTATGAGTTAAGTATTGCTAATTCCATTGCACAGATGAGGAAATTGAAGCTCAGAGAAAGTAAAATAACTTGTTCAAATTCATGAACTTAGTAAATGGAAGGATGTGTCTGATTTGGAAGTGTGTACAGCTGTTTATAGGAATTGAAACAAAACAATTTACTGTGCATGGGACGTCTTAAGGATTTCTCTAATTAGACCATCATTTTAGTTAACATAACTCAACACATTTCTTTGAAATACTTTCCCTTAATTTTTCACTTCATTTTGAGCTGTGCATATTTTGTGGGAAATTTAATCCACATGCTTGTGATTCATTTACACTAAAATGCTCCAAATATTATTTCTTAAGAAGTATTTGATGTCAAAAGAAGTCTTTTGATATTTTCAGTGAGATTTTTCAAGCTCTATATTTTATTAAAAACAGGCAAAACCATTGTCCCCAGCTTAGAGAAATTTGGAGTTACGTCTGAGATTTTTTTTTGTTTTGTCACGTTGAAGATCACTTGCTATATATACTCAGTTATCTGAATAAAAACTAATTTGTTCTTGTAAGTCCTTATTGTTTTGGGTGCTGCTGTTTTAGCCAATGACACACTTAATTACCTTAAAGATAATTCCGTGCCAATTTATTTGTTTTCTGTGAAGCTAACTATACTAACAAAATAAATTTAAACAATTGGAATATTCCAAAGGAAGTTGTAAGAATATTAATAACTTTACCACTTTAGTGATAAGTCCTTAGAAAATATAAGTGGAGTTCACACAGGATAGTGAAGAGATTTTGAGTAGAGATGTGAGGGAAAATGTGAATTCTAGTAAGATATGGATGTTTTGTTTCAAAGTCAAATCTTGGCCGGGCGCGGTGGCTCAAGCCTGTAATCCCAGCACTTTGGGAGGCCGAGACGGGCGGATCACGAGGTCAGGAGATCGAGACCATCCTGGCTAACCCAGTGAAACCCCGTCTCTACTAAAAAATACAAAAAACTAGCCGGGCGAGGTGGCGGGCACCTGTAGTCCCAGCTACTCAGGAGGCTGAGGCAGGAGAATGGCGTGAACCCGGTCCGGCCACTGCACTCCAGCCTGGGCGACAAAGCAAGACTCCGTCTCAAAAAAAACAAACAAACAAACAAACAAACAAAGTCAAATCTTACAAAAAATCAAAGATGAGCTCTAAGCAAATCACTACCGACCTTCTGAGGATGAACGGGTACTAATTAATCATCTGAAATAATTTTTAACAGCCTTGTTTCCTCTGTGTTTTTCCCTTGATGAAAAGGTTTTAAGATATAAAATAAAATAAAGACCAACACATCAGAAGCATGTTTCACTCTTTGAGAAGTAGTTGAGTTAGCTAACTTATAACAGGAACAGAACAGCTGATAACATCTCCTGAACCTGTGGACAAAGAATTTATAGATCCTCTCATGGGTGTGGTTCTGAGGTGGAATACTGAATTTGATACTCAGACAGTGGAATTCCTTCAGCAAGGATGCCTTTGCATGGAATGGAGAAGTAGTAACAAAACTAACGTTTGCAAACTGTAAGTCTCATAACCACAACTCTATGAAACAGATATTTATTATTGTTTTCGTTGCTATCATTACAATTATTATTGATATCATCCCTGTTTGAAAGATGAGCAACCTGAGGTTCATAGTTGCTCAAAGCTATCATAGTTAGGAGGGCACAGAAAAGATGACTGGTGGCCAAAATGTAAATCTCCATGGAGAGTCATCTAACCCCATGCAGAATGGAGACTGAAGGCAAAAGCAAGACGTTTCTGAAGTGAGGAACAAAAGAAAGTAAGATAAAAGCCGACCTCTGGGTCAACAAACCTGAATCTTCCTATCACAGCCTTGACTGTGCCCCCTCAGCCTGATGCCTTACTTCAGCCTAACCTATGAAGAACCTTTTGCAGGGTCTCTTTCTTGATACCTCTGCCTGTCTCCCTCTTCCCTTCCTCTGCCCCTCTCCTTTCCCTTTCAATCTCTCTCCCTCTCTCTCTTCCTTCCTTTCTTCTCTTCTCCTCTCATCTCTTCTCTTCTCTCTCTCTCATTCTCTCTCTCTCTCTCATTTCAAACAGGCAGCTCATAAGGGAAATAGTTCCTACTTTCTTGGTTTTCAGGTTAGGTTTCTATGGCTAATGGTATGTCAAATGTTCAGATGCTTAGATGTCCATATAGTGGGTTCAAATATGGCACCCTCATTCATAGAATCACAAAGAATAAAAATGGACAAAATACAGGATTACGGGTTCTGGTTCTGTTTCATATTGACTGTGTACTCTTAGGGAAATTTCGCAGCCTCTCTGAGACTCAGTTTCCTCTGAAAAATGATAATACTATCTTCCAAGACTCTCATGAGGATTAAATTCACACATGTAAAAGTACCTAGTATAGTCTGTCTGCAGAATCAGTACTCATGTAAAGGGTTTGGGGCATGGAATTTGCCTCAATAATCATGTCAAACGCAATATTGGGGCTTGGAGTCCATCACAATCAAATCTACCTCATACAATGTGGCTTTTTGACAGTTTGTAAGGATTTGTTTATTCTGGGGTGTAGTCCTAAATGTTGCTGGTACAGCAGATGAAGGGGCACTCCCTGACTTCCTTGAGCTCCGGGCAGTAAGAAAAACGTGTTCTATACTGCCAAGCAAGCTTCACCCTGTCCCATTGCTCACCAGCACTGCCCCCCAACACACACACATACACACACACACTTTAGCATGAAATTGCCTACCCCAACAGTACTTACCCCAAAAAAACTGAGGCAGAACTGTGAAGTGGGAATCCTTACTTCGTAGGGCTGATGGGAAATTTAAAGGTCATGAATATAAAATGCTTAGCGCAAATGTGGAGCTCATAAGTGGTAGCTATTAGTACTGGTGTTTGTTGTCATTCAGGAAGACTGTGGGGATGTTTTAGCTTCTGAACCTGACCAGGACCTGAACTTTATCAAAAGTTCTGGGCTATTTTGATTTTCATTTAATTACCTTCACCAAAAGAAAAGGAAGATATAAGTATTGTAAGGTCCTAAAGGATCAGAATCATATATTTTGTTTAATATTATTTTTAAAGACAGAGTCTCGCTCTGTTGCCCAGGCTGGAGTGCAGTGGCATAATCTTGGCTTACTGCAACCTCTGTCTCTCAGGTTCAAGTGATCCTGCTACCTCAGCCTCCTGAGTACCTGGGATTACAGGTGCATACCACCATACCTGGCTAATTTTTGTATTTTTAGTAAAGACGAGATTTCACCATGTTGGCCAGGCTGGTCTCAAACTCCTGACCTCAAATGATCCACCCTTCTCCGCCTCCAAAAGTGTTGGGATTGCAGGTGTGAGCCACAGCACCCGGCCCAGAATCATATATTTTAGCATTGTATGACCCCTCTCCCTTTGGTACGTGACCCAGGACATTGAGCAAAGTAGAAACTTAGTACTGTTTAAATAATAAATTAATGGACAATGAATGAATGATGCATGTTTGGATGTTTCTTTTTCTATTTTTTTTAAAACAGAGTCTTACTCTGTCACCCAAGCTGGAGTGCAGTGGCGCGATCTCAGCTCTCTGCAACCTCCGTCTCCTGGGTTCAAGCAATTCTCCTGCCTCAGCCTCCTGAGTAGCTGGGACTACAGGTACGTGCCACCACACCCAGCTAATTTTTAAAATTATTATTATTATTATTATTTTTTTTTTTTTTTGAGACGGAGTCTCGCTCTGTCGCCCAGGCTGGAGTGCAGTGCCGGATCTCAGCTCACTGCAAGCTCCGCCTCCTGGGTTTACGCCATTCTCCTGCCTCTGCCTCCCAAGTAGCTGGGACTACAGGCGCCCGCCCCCTTGCCTGGCTAGTTTTTTGTATTTTTTAGTAGAGACGGGGTTTCACCGTGTCAGCCAGGATGGTCTCGATCTCCTGACCTCGTGATCCGCCCGCCTCGGCCTCCCAAAGTGCTGGGATTACAGGCTTGAGCCACCGCGCCCAGCCAAGTTACTATTATTTTTAATAGAGACGAGGTTTCACTATGTTGGCGAGGATGGTCTCGAACTCCTGACCTCAGGTGATCCACCTGCCTCGGCCTCCCAAAGTGCTGAGATTACAGGCATGAGCCACCACATCTCGCCTGGATGTTTCTCAGAACCTCTCTGTCAAAGCTTCTGGTCGACAGTAATGGTTTTCTGGTGTGTGCTAGTATTTCTACAACCCTGGGTTGTAATAAGGATTGCTTAACAAATGTTAGCAGAATCTTCTGCAAGGCCTCCAGTCCTTTCAGGGACAGACATTTGCCAGTTCAGCCACATTTACCCACTCCTGCAGTTCAACTCTCACTAGCCCTAAACCTACAATGCTTCCCTTTCCTTTCACTCATCTCCTTCAGCAGAAATCTTACCCTTTAAGGCTCAGCACAAATACCACTTCTTGCATGAAGCCTTCTTTCATCTTTCCATCTGGAAATGATCGCACTCTCCTTTGAACACCATTGCCCTTTGTACTTCCCTGTTGGCACTTCTCCCATTCCCCCTTATATTAGAATCATAATCCTGCCTCAGCTCCCCTACTAGTCTGTAAACTCTTTGAGGGCACAGAGCAGATTTTATACACTTTTAGTTTCCCCAACAGTGCCTAGTACTGCCTAGCTCACTGATGCTCAATATACACTCATATGAATGAGTGAATCCAAGCTAGGTGCTATATAGTACATGACGTGACAAAGGTTGGCAAACCAATAGAACATGTGGCTTGACATGAAATACCTGAAAGGATAAAGCTGTATAATAAAAGTAAGCATGGTTCACGACCATGTTTCTCTGTCAGAAATGTCATTATTAGCCCAAACACTGCCTAAGGCAGGATATCAGCTAAAGGGGATCTGCTAGAAAAAAAAAAAAAAAAAAAAAAAAAAAAAAAAAAAAAAAAAATATATATATATATATATATATATATATATAGTGCTTTTTACTAAACCTCAAATAAAATCACATACATTTATAAAAATAATTAAATCCTGCCGACTTTTTAAATAATTGTATCAGCATTTCAGTGGATGCCATTTAAGAGACTCAAACTGCTCAATTTCAGCCTTGACAGAATTCATCCATCACCTCAACCTTGTTTGTCTCTAAAAACGTTCAGAGTCAGCTGGTTTGACCATTTCTACCCCCTTTGACCTAAGCTCCCATGATTGCTACCTGGTGGGTTTGTACTCAAAGCTGACTGACAGTTGTGGCAGTAAAAACGCTCTTTCTAAACAGAAAACAAGATCATGTAAATACAATCCTGGCATCAGGTTGTATACTTAAGTACTAAACTTTAGTACTTATAGGTTGCTAGATCATTAGCATATAAAGGGTCTGCCTATACTACCACCAAATCACTCATTTGCTCCTGATTTTCTTTCCTGCTGTGTGGAGAGGTACTTTCAAAAAATTTTTAATTTGACCTCCGTATGACCTCATCAAATAGGTCACTGTGGACAGAGTGCACCCTGGAATGAGCATAAGCCCTGGGCCAGGCTGCAAAACCAACAAAGTTACTGGATTTCTGGCTCCCTCCACTTCACATAATGGCACTTTCATTCTCATGTTGAAGCAGGTCTCTCTCTTGCCCTTCCAAATCTTATGCTGTGTCCTAGCTCTGCAGGTTGCACTGGTTCTACAAACCACCCAACAACCTCTTCCCTGGAAACCCCATTCAAAAGTTTTCTGTTCTGTGTCCCCATTTTTCAAGATCCCACTTTCAGCTAGGGTTCAATGAGTGGTAATGAGTCAATTAAGATTGGTTCATGTATTACCACCTAGATAAACCAATGCTTTAACCAATAAAATATACATGACATCCAAAGTACATGATTCCCAGAAAAACCTCAGGAATGGATGTTAATGGTGGGAATATCAGCCATATAACAGGAAATAGCCGGGACTTTTCAGTCTGATCTAATTGCAGAGTCTTCAACTCCCATTCAAAGGGCTGCTTTTATGGAAACTGGCAAGATTAATCCTCCCTAACATGGCAAGAAACCTAATGGAAAAGAAATGCAGAGGAGGAATAAGATGCACGTCACTAAAAATGGGGCAAACCTAGGTATATACCCCCCAAAAATGCATGCATAAGTATACCAAAAGACAGTTGCAAGCATGTGAACAGCAGCCTTGTTCATAATTCCCCAAACTGGAAGCAACCCAAATGCCTATTAACACTAAAATGAATAAATAAATTGCCGTATATTCAAGTATTATACAGCGATGGGTATGAACGAAGCACAGCTACACCCAACAATGGACATGAATTATAAAAACACAATGTCAAGCAAAATAAGCCATAATCAATGAAGATATGCTGTATTATTTCATTTACATAAAATACAAACAGAGGCTAAACCAATCTATGGTGTTCAAAGTCAGGTTAGTGATTACCCTTGGGAGGAGGAGGTAGTGACTGAGGGAGTCTTCTAGGTGCTATTCAGATTGTATTTCTTCATTTGGGTGCTGGTTACACTGGTATGCATGTTTCGTTTTTGAAATGTCATCAAGCCCACACAATTTTTTCACTTTTCTGATATATGTTACACTTCTTTAATAAGTTTAATAAAGCACAATACCAATAAAATTACTGAATAAAAGAGGTTTTGGTGGGGCAAATAGGAGTGGGGCAAAAGACAGAAATAAGGTGGTTGAACATCTTGGAATAACTGTTACAGAAGAAAAATCGAAAAAAAAAGACAGAGCCAGACAAAAGAAATTATTCTTATAATGATAGCATTGCCTTATTCATTCAATAAATCTTTCTTGAACAACCCTCATGGGACAGGCGCCATTCTAAATGCCTGGGACACATCGTGAAGAAAACACATACTCCTGCCCTTGTAGCGATCACATTGTAATTGGAGGCATATCCTATCAGCATTGAGTGTAATGGTCTTTTGAAGGAAATATACGGAATCTTCAAAACCTAAATCCTCATTGATTAGATTATGCCATGGTTTGTTTTATGTGATCAGCAGCAGTCAAGACACCAGAAGAGACGGTCGACTCATGGTCACCTGTCTTGTCTTCCTAGGTTTCAGGTGATTTGAGTCTAAGCAGCAGTGTTCTGAATGAAATCCAACAAGAAATTGTGGGTTGCACGCTGTATGTGTTCTGAGTCCAGCTTAAAGGGCGTGCTGTGCTCTCCTAAGCTGACTGAGAAACAAGCTTTGCCCTCCTCTGGCTGGACTTCTCTCACTCTGGCACCTGTCATCCATTAGGAGCCCTCCTACTGGGATCTTTCATCATTGAAAATATATGATGATTTTCATTACTGCCTAGGCTAATTGGTAGTGAGTATTCCTTTAAAATATATTCCCCTAAATACTGGGTTTTGGATTTGCTTTGAAGTTTCTAACACCAACACAGTTGGACTAAAATCATAGATACTAATCACAGAAACTGAAAAGTCCAGTGCAGGAAGAATCACCACTGTGGTTCTTTTCTTATTATTATAACCAGTTGGGCAGTAAGCACATAAATGAGAGGGAACCTTACAGCTAAACCAGCCCATGGCTGTCTCTAGTAGCAGGCTTGCTAGACCCACTGTGTTTATGTATCCCCTTGTGAAATTACCATCTAAAAGGAAGTGTTTGATGTGACCAGTTTGCTTTCCAAGACAGTGGAGTAACATTAGATCAAAAAAAATAAATAAAACACATCATATTGTAAGATTTCAACACTCGAAATTATATACTTAATTTAATAGAATAAATATTTATTTTTTAGAGAGGGAGTGGAAATATGGTATTTTCCTCTTATTAGTTGTTAGCATCCGCTTAATAAACTGCTCAGGCTGAAAGGGAAAGATATCGTGAAATGCCTTATGCAATCTTCTTATTTTCAAATTTTTTATTTTCAAATGGAGACACCAAGGCCCTTAAAGTGTCAATGACTTACTGTAAGTTTCTGTTGGTAGTGGAGCTCATTGTTGAACACAGGTTTCCTGATGACTGTCCCAGCACATCTTCTGCTCTATAGTATTGTTAATAAAATCATGCCACAAACATACCTTTTACCCTTGCTGTGCACATGGATACATGTGTGCATGTGTGTACAGAAAAAAACACACAAAATAAAACATTTTTATTTACTTTTGGATAAAGTATATCACCATACTTTTAAGCATAAAAATTTTAAGCTAGATTTTAAACTGAGCTTGTTTATTAAAGATTATAGGATAGATGTTAGAATATGTAAATTTAAAAACAAATCTGTAAAGAAAAACTAGTTTATAAAAATACATTAAATGTGGAAAAATGAATGGAGGAAACTAAAAAAAGAATAGAGGATAGAATTTGCAGTTTACTTCCTTTTGTTTGTAAACTGATACGGTTTTAAGTAGCTCTTAGCTTTATAATTTGTTTTAGCCTGAATTTGTCTTAAAATATATATTTGATACCATCAATCACACAAATACTTAACATTTGTGTAGCTAGTTGTTGAATCATGAAATCAGGAGTATGTAACATGGTCCATTTAGATAGGAAAATGACATGCTGTGTTCTCACTCACAGGTGGGAATTGAACAATGAGAACACTTGGACACAGGAAGGGGAACACCACACACCGGGGCCTGTCGTGGGGTGGGGGGATATGGAAGGGATAGCATTGGGAGATATGCCTAATGTAAATGACGAGTTAATGGGTGCAGCACACCAACATGGCACATGTATACATATGTAACAAACCTGCCCGTTGTGCACATGTACCCTGGAACTTAAAGTATAACAAAAGAAAGAAGGAAAGAAAATGACATGCTGGAACTTCTATTAATGTTTATTTTTTACTTTTATCTAGAATGTCTGCAGTTAGCTAGTATGGCCTATAATCTCTACGAAGGTAAGAATCATGTCGTTTCATTCACCACTGCATCCTAGTACCTAAAATAGCACCCAGCTTATAGTAGGTGCTCAATAAATATGTTGAATGAATGAAAATAAGAAATTTTAGATTCAAGGTAGCTATGTGATATGTACCTGTATGATACTTGGTGTCACTATGAATAGATTTAAGTTTCTAGACCCTAAAGAGCATGGTTTTAATTTCAATGGGCTTTATTTATCTGGTATCCTTCAATCCTTCCTCATAGAATGCTGGAACTAAAAAAACAAAAAACAAAACAAACAGACAAAAACTTAAATGTTCATCTAATCCAACTCCCTTATTTTACTGAAGAAAAAATAGCCAAGTCCATAAGAAGAAGTTACTCCCCAAGGATCCCACTGCTGGTTAACAAAAGAGCAAAAGAGCTTGGGCTAGACCCCAGTATAAGGCCATTGACTAGCTACCTTTCATAGATGTATTTTTCACCTTAGCTTTCACATCACTAGATCAGTGGCTCTCAATCTAATCTTCCCTGACCAGCAGTATCAGCATCAGTGGTACCTTGTTAGAAACGTCAATTCCTGGGCCCACCCCACTTCTACTCAATCAGAAACTTTATAGGGGTGGAGCTCAGCAGCATTTTAACAAGCCCTCCAGGAGACTCGTGCCCTTCAACCTTGAGAAGCACTGGTCTACATAATATGACTGGC
The DNA here is from genome assembly GCF_007565055.1 of Rhinopithecus roxellana. NCBI lineage: Eukaryota > Metazoa > Chordata > Mammalia > Primates > Cercopithecidae > Rhinopithecus > Rhinopithecus roxellana. The sequence continues at coordinate 110,839,126 of NC_044555.1, read as the reverse complement.
ACTCCTGATATTTTATGACATTCTGTAATTTTAGGCAAAAAAGATTGTGTTTACACACTTGATGGTTCATTTACATAAAAACAAAGATAGCATTTGTGGGTTTTTAAAATCAATTGAGATTGAGGAAAATAGTAGAGAGTCATATACGTTGTTTTCACATAACCTACTCAGGTTCCTGGCACATAATAGCTACTCAGGTTTTGTTAAAGTCATCTGAGAATATTGTCTCGATTTTATGGGCATTTCTATATGTACTTTATAGGAAATATAATGTAGTAGTTTATTACATGGGCCTTGGAATCAGATTGACCTAGCTTTGAATCTCAAGTCTGCCACTAACTACTTGTGGGATCTTGGGAGCATTACTTAAATCTTTCTGAGCCTCACTTTCTCATCTCTATAACGGGGATAATTATATACTTACTCCTCAGTATTGTTATGAGGATAAATAAGAAAAACACATGCGAACAGTTTAATATAGTGCCTTATACACAGTAATTGCTTAGTGATGGCAGCTATTATTATGATGATGATTATTAGCATAATCATCATTACCATCATCATCATCATTTGTTCTCAAGTAGGATGGATTATTCATTTGGACACATATTTGGCATACGTTTCAAACTGGTAGGTGTTTTTTTTTTTTTAGTATTCCAAGGGTTATGGTGCCCATAAAAAATGTCTGTTTTCTCAGTGTTATTTGAATGTTCCCAGGCTTTTGAAAGTGAGTTTAGGGCACAGCTTAGATAAATGTTTCCTAGGGCTGCTCAGATATGATTCACACTCTAATGAAACCTTTTGGATGAATTTGCCTGCAGTGGATTTTCCTTGCAAAATATAAAAGCGCATCAGAACACAAAATTATATCAGAAACATATTCTCACAGAAAGACGGTTTTAAGAAATTTGACCCATACCCTCACTAGCCATATAGCAGAGGAAGAAATAGAAGGTCATGGTGATCAAAACTTGGCTGTCTTGCCCCACATAGGCTTTATGCTTCATAAAGCCTAGGAATGTAGTTGAGATCATGTAAATCTTGCTTAAACTTCGAATTTAGATATTGGGACAAAACATAGTAATCAATATTCCTCCCCAGATCAAAAGATAACCTCTAAGGAGATAGTCACACCTCCTTTGCAGTATTTCTCTTAAGAATCACAGCAGATCCGCCGGTCGCGGTGGCTCAAGCCTGTAATCCCAGCACTTTGGGAGGCCGAGACGGGCGGATCACAAGGTCAGGAGATCGAGACCATCCTGGCTAATACGGTGAAACCCCGTCTCTACTAAAGAATACAAAAAAAAACTAGCCGGGCGACGAGGCGGGCGCCTGTAGTCCCAGCTACTTGGGAGGCGGAGGCAGGAGAATGGCGTGAACCTGGGAGGCGGAGCTTGCAGTGAGCTGAGATCCGGCCACCGCACTCCAGCCTGGGCGACAGAGCCAGACTCCATCTCAAAAAAAAAAAAAAAAAAAAAAAAAAAAAGAATCACAGCAGATCCCCATACGCCCTCCCCTTCCGGTCAGGGAGCCGGGGAAAGTAGTCACACCTGGAGTGAGTTTGGGTGGCGGTGTCCCATGCAAATTCTCCTTTCAAGTCATTTTCAGAATTTCAATGCTGCCAACTTTTATTAACAATTCTCCATGTTTCTGTCATTCAGGGGAAAGGAGGAAACAGTCTCCCTGGTGGATTTCTCGTCAGAGAGGCATGAGTATATTACAGCCTCTAAATTTTTGAAGTAAGCTACATTTCAGGAGATGAAACAAAGGTAACTCTTAACATCTGCCAATATGTTTTCAGTCCTTATATCAAAGAAAGTGAAACAGCTCCAAATCCTAAGAAAAAAAAAATCAGGCTTTATAATTTATTCAATCACGAAGATGTGATATGCTGGGCTAAGTCTACTTTGGTAAGCAAAGTGTGGTTGACAGACAAATGCTTTCAGGAAGAAGCATCTGAACTGCAAGACCCTTTTTGATTAGGTTTTGAAGCCTTCCGACTTCACAGAGCTCCACATATGCTCTAGCAAATTTGTCAAGTTGAAAATTTGTTCAGCTTTAGGGACAAGAGTACAAGGACCTTTGCTCTAAAGTTCATTTTCATGTAAAAAGAGTTACCAGAAAATACCTGGTTTTTAAAAACAAAATATATTCTTGTCTTCTTGTCCTTTTGCAAGTCTACAGAAATAAAGCCTATTTAAAATTCCACACTTGTGTAGATGTGGCCTTAGGGAAGACCCATTAGACACAGAGATGATTAATGCTCCCCTCGGAATCTTATTTGCTTCTTCAACTGATTGCTCATATAGAATCTTACTTACCAAGTACTTAAGTATTTAAGTGCCTTATCATTCTTGAAAATCACCACTCACTAGCCTGCCTCTGAGAGTGAGGAGAGGTGGAAGCACAAACGGCCTCCTAAATAGGCAAAGTAGCTCACTCTCTCTCCAACTCTGCCCTACAACACCGTCTTCACACTTGCCCTCCACCAAAACAAAACCACAGCCAAAAAACCTAGCCTTAAAATACTGCTTTCTATAGCACCAGCCCTTATAATACAGGTGCCTGTAGGACATCTAAATATTGGGCACTCTGTCATTTGTAGAACCTGATTTTTTCAAATGGTGATTAGTCTTTGCAAGCTGAGGGGAGAAAAAGGAGAATGAATTGTTAATGGATTACAATTTCTAAATGTCTGCTAGATGTCTCCCTCTGGATATCCTCTGGCACAATGAACTTAAAGTGCTCTAAACCAAAGTCATTATTTATACCTGACCCCCTGAAGAAGGGCTTGGCTCCTGATTTCCCTATTTCTATCCACATTCCCACACAAATCCTCAGAGGTATCTCTGGCAATTTCCTAACCCTTTTAAAATGCATTCCATCATTTGTCAATACTTCTTGGTAACTCTTACTAAATTCAATTTCCTCAGTCTTTTTCTAATCTCTTCCCTCCTTTCCATTCTCAGCAGTTTCCTTGTCCTGGCCCTCATTGCACACCACCACATCTCTCCACCCCCGCCCCCTGCTCCACCCCCTGCATTGAGCAGCTTCTCCACTGGCCCCCAGCCTCCTGTTTCCTCCCTCTGTAATCAGTCCTCTACATCCACCACGAGAGAGCTTTCTAAAAACACAGGCCTGATCATGTCACTAACAGCCTTAAATAATAAAAGATGTGAGAGGATAAAAGCCAAGTGGGGTTATCAGAACTCAAGCTTTAGTGCTCAAAATGAACAATTATCCTGATTTTAAATATACCCAAGCCATTTTTCTAAGAATTGCAATTATTATAGTGGAACTTTTTACTACAGTGGTTGTAGGCAAGACCATTATATCTGTGTTATGGCCTTAACCATGTTGTGTTAGGAATATATTGTATGTAGTTGTATTTCCAGGAAATTTGTTTGGCATAGTTTATCCAAACATATGCAGTGATGAATTCTGTTACTGATGCAACATTTGCTGGGCATTTACTAGGTGCCAGATGCTGTGTTGTACACTTGGGGTGCAAATATGAAAATAATGTGGTTCCAGCCCTCATGGAAATTTATCTGACTTTCTGAAAGAAAAATAAAACCTTTAGTAACTCTCTATTGTCTATAAAATAAAGTCTAAACTCCTTATTATAAAACATAATGAAACAAATATTTGTTGGCTATTACTCTGAGCAAGGACATTAATTCACTAGACCTCTCTCATGAAACCTTCCCTGAACAGCCCAGCCACCACTAGCCGGCTGCATGACCATGGGTAACTTACTTCCTGAGTCTTGCTTTCCTCCCTTGTAAAATGGAGGAAATGATAGTAACTACCTCACAGCAAGACAGTAAGGATGAAGTGCATTCCTGATATGAAATGTTAAATTCTTAGCACAGGGACTGGTCCACAGTAAGTGCTAAAGAGTTTGAGCTACTATTGTAATGCTTCACGATTCTTCAAGGACACTTCTCTTCGGAAATGCAAATGTGTTTTTGAGGCGGAATCTGTGAAACTATTTTCCGGCTGAGGTTTGTTACAGACTTTCCTTCCTATGAGTAAAAGTTCCCAGGGAGAGCACTGGGTACTGAGGCTGGGTAAAGGCACCGAAAAGGGAGGCCTCCTATTTCCCACAGTTGTCTTGTACCAGCCCTTCCCAGCCTGGATTTCCTGGTAGAAGTCCTCCTCTCCTAGGGGTCTGTAGAGGTCACCATCATGCCCACTAAAGTTCAAGAGAAAGTCGCAGCTGGCAGCAGCCCTCACTTGAGAGAAGGTTCCCTGTAGCTTTCCATGTGAAGAGGAGGCTGGGCATAACACTGTGGTCTGTGAAAATCATTCTGAAACGCCATAATTGCTCTCTAGCAGTGAGCATGAAGAGTCACATTAGTGTTTAAAAATCATCCAAACAGCAGAGTGCTATGATTACACTAAATCAACCTAATTTCTAAATCACTGGAGTAAACCTGTGTTGGATGCTACCACATAAACTTGAAAGAATTCAGTAAAAGAGAGCAAACCACTTGGGTGTCATATCGAGATGGCAGTGCCTGGCACTGCTGCCTTCTTCTGAGGTCTGATGGACCTCAGTTGATGTGGTGAAGGGACCTCATTCTGTGAGGTAAGAGTTTTAAACAGAGTCCTGGTGTATTACTCATTCATTTGGCAAATGTTTACTGAGCACATGCTAGGTTCCTGACACTTCTCTTGGTGCTGGTAATATGGTGTTGAGCAACAAAGTTCTAGCCCTCATGGAGCTTATCCTTCAGGGGTCTGAGACAGACAACTGACACACGAATAAATATCTAATCTAGAGTGCTATGGAGAAAAATAAAACAATGTGAGAGGATGAAGAGGTCCCAGGGCAGGATTGGGATGGTGGGTATGTTAAATAGGCTAGTGTCACCTCTGAGGAGCTGACATCTGAGCAGGTGGCTGAAAGAAGTGACTGATAAGCGACGTGGTTATCTAGGAGAAGAGTGTGGTAGGCAGAAGAAATAGCAAGGACAAAGGCCACTGAGGCAGAAAACAGTTTGGGTTGTTCAAGAATCAACCCACAGCAGAATGAATGCGGCAACAGACTGGAAGAAACAAGGTAGGGAGGTAGCCAGAAGCCAGATAAGGGACAGCTTGAAGGCCAATGTAAGTACTTTACATTTTATTAGGAGGCCTGATGGGAAGCTATAGAAGGGTTCTGAGTAGTGACAGAATCAGATTTTTTTGGGGGGAACAGAGTCTTGCTCTATCCTCCAGTGGCGCGATCTCAGCCCACTGCAACCTCCGCCTCCCAGGTTCAAGTGATTCTCCTCCCTTGGCCTCCCGAGTAGCTGGGATTACGGGCATGTGCCACCACACCTGGCCAATTTTTGTATTTTTAGTAGAGATAGGTTTTCATCATGTTGGCCAGGCTGGTCTCAAACTCCTGACCTCAGGTGATCCACCCACCTCGGCCTCCCAAAGTGCTGGGATTACAGGCGTGAGCCACTGCGCCTGACTCAGATGTTTTTATTGTAATGGAATTTTCGTTATTCCGAATTGTATTACAATATATATAACATAAAATTGCTCATCTTAACAATTTTTAAGTAGACAGTTCAGTGGCATTAAATATGTTCACCATATTGTGCAATCATCATCACCATCCATCTCCAAAAGATGAATAACTTTTTCATCTTTCCCAACTAAAACTCCATACCCACTAAACAATAATTTCATATTACATTTTCTACTTCCCCCAGGTTCTGGTAACCAACTTTCCAATTTCTATCTCTATGAATTTGACTACTCTAGAAATCTAATATAAGTCATACAGTATTTATTCTTGTTATGACTGGCTTATTTCACTTAGCATAATGTCTTCAAGGTTCATTCATGTTGTAGCATCTGAGAGGCTATTCTTCCTTTTTGAGGCTGAATAATATTCCATAGTATATAGATTATATATATGATTATACACACACACACACACACACACACACAGTATCACATTGCGTTCATTCATCTGTCAATGAACGTTTGGGGTGTTTTCACCCCTTGGCTATTTGTAAACAATGCTTCTATTAACATGAGTGTACAATCATTTTATTTTAAAGGATCACACAGACTATTGTGTTGAGATTGGACACTAGATTTCAAGGCCAGAAGCTAAAGATCAGTTAGGAGGCTGGGTAAGAAATGATAGCTGAGAAGTCATCAAACTTTGATTTTAACTTGCAATAAGGCTGGCACTCTGGCTGAAGAAGTAGGTGGTATTCTGTACTTTATTTCTTCTCAGGCTAGCATCTGGTTTGTAGGATTCACTTCTCTCAACTTTCTACGGAATGCTAGTGCTATGGTCTTAATGTATGCCCTGAAATTTGTGTGTTGGAAACTTAATCTCCAATGCAACAGTGTCAGGAGGTGGGGCCTAATGGGAAGCGTTTTGATCCTGAGGGAGAATGGATTAACGCTGCTATGAAAAGGACTTGTAGGAGTGAGTTCACTCTCTTCTACTCTTCTGCCATGTGAAGACACAGTGTTCCTCCCCTCGGGAGGATGCTATGTTCAAGGAACCATTTTAAAAGCAGAGAATGGAATCTCATCAGACAACTGAACCCGCTAGTGACTTGATCTTGGACTTCTCAGTCTCCAAAATTGTGAGAAATAAATTTCTCTTCTTGATAAATTACCCAATCTATGGTATTCTGTTATAATAGCACAAAACAAACTAAGACAGCCAGAAAAACCACTACTTCTAGAGAAATCTGATCATTCATCTACAGTGAGATTGACAAAAGTGCTAAGCAATCTGTAGTAATAACTCAGCCAGCTAGAAGCTTGGGAGATTTCTCAGGGTACGAGAATGCCTGAATAAAACAAACAAACAAAAAGCTTATTTTAACCATGTGTGATAAAAAGCCAACTGAGGTATATTAGACTTTTCTCTGTCTTCTCAAAGAGAAGATATTGAAAATATTGTAAACTTTTCTGGATGACTTGCTATGACAGTCTGGAAAGAGCAACTTTAGTGCTGACATTATGTACGTTGTGAACAATGTCTTTAAGGCTACTGAAGTGGGCAGGGCTACATTATCCCACACTAAAGTAGTATCAGCCTTCTGCATTTTTGGTATTTTGGGGCTTTCTTACTGGGGATTTTCAGTCTCCTTTCTTGTTAATAAGGCTGCAAATACTGTTCTTCTTTTTTTTTTTCTTCCTATGACCTTGGAGAGCAGTGTCCAGCACTGTACCTTTCAGGTAGTAGGTGCTTGATAAATGCTGGTAGAATGAAGACAGTCAAACATGTTTATATTTTGGGTGAAATAAAAGTTGTTTTGGCTTCTTGGGGCCTCATTTGTTGTCTTCCTAGTTTTCATGTATATTCAGAGCCAATAATTTTGCCATATGACATCACTCTGCACACAGTTAAGGCATGAGGCCAGTGATGGCTGGTAAGAAAAACCTGCTTGGAACATACATGTTGATCCTAGGTCAGAGAAGCCACAAAATGAGAAATGTCTTCCTGTTTCATCTATTCCGGTCAGAGCCATACTGTAAAAAGATGTGCAATATTTTGAAAGCGTCAACTGTTTGACATCTGTTTTAGGGAAGTTCACAAGCACATTCTTGATGACAAAAGTAGTGTGTTATTTTCTTTATTTTCTTGCCAAAAAAAATGCATTCTGAAATATAGACTATCTGGATGGGCTCACATTTAAACTAGAAGTACGTGGGAAAATTACAGAATCTTACAGCAAGAAGGGATCCAGAGAGATGAGAAAAACAGGAAGACAGACAGATGTGGACATGAAGCTAGAGAACACTATCATTGTTACAGTTTACATTGCATATTTCTTAGGAATGTCTCTTTGCCAAGCTGCTCCTAGGTTTTGGTTTGCATATGTGGCTCTGTGTCTTAAGAGGAATATACTAGGAGAGATTTGGAATTGGTACTGACTCTATTGATTACATTAATTTGAGGAGCCTTGCTTTAAGAGCATGAGAGCTGACTCTGTCATCTAACAATCAACAAATGATTATTGATTATTCAACCATCAGTAAATTAAAACAGCTAGCTTATATTGAATACTTAATATTGCACTGTGTTAAGTACTTTAAGTATAACTAATTTAATTATCAATCACCCCCATGAAGTAGATTCTATTATTTTCACCACTTTATAGATGAGAAAACTGAGGTTTAGTAAATTGCAGAGCTGGTATTTAAATCCGGGTTTGTCTGAGGCCAAAGCTACTGTCCTTAACCACTGTACCATACTGCATGTATCAGCAAGAGAATCAGAAACCCCGGGTCTTTGCTGAATACCCAAAAGACTAGAGCTGAATGTAACTAATAGGGTAGTACTATGGATATCGCAGAGATCTCCAAGGGAGCTGGTTTTTGCAAGAATACAAAGCCTCATAAAAGCCAATAGAGGACTCAGCATAGACACTGCTTGCTGGAAGCTAAGCCCTAAAAGTGCTGAGAGTGAAAAACAAAAGAAGCAAGAGCAAGAAATCAGAATGCTCAGAGAAATGGTTAATGGGCCCAGGCGATTGATTGTTGTACTCAGAAAGGGAATCATGAAAAGCTAGCAAATGCTCTAGCATACCAAGCAGCAGTCAGAAGGCCACAGCCACTCACCTTTAGGTATCATCTTACAGAATGTGAGGAGCCCTCGGATAGGGTACTAATACAAGCAATGCTTTTCCCAGTGAGAAGGGTCTACTGTCTACCTACCTCTTCCCACTAGAGTGTAAGCTCCTTAAGCACAGAAAGCATGTCTTTTTGTACAAGAATCTATCCCCAATTCTTAAAACAGCACCTGGCACATAGAGGGTGCTCGAGAAATATTTGTTGAATTCAGGCATTCAGACAGTGCCCAGTTTGCTATCCTAAGCTACAACCCAGATGTCTTCAAGTTCTCCAGTCTTCAAACACACAAATTAGAGTCCAGGAGCCTAGCAATCATTAGTGCCACTCAACAAATATTTTCAACTCCCTGCTTTCCAGGCACATGGAAGATCGCACCTCCCCACTCCTTTTAAAGTTAGGTGTGGCACTGTGATGTCCCTTAGCCAATGAAATGTGACCAGAAGCTTTAAGAACTTTTCTATGCCTAGGCAATCACGGAAGCATGGAGATGTAACTTCCCTGAGCCTGACACCCAGAGTGAGGACTAGAAGAAGAGCCAGCCAACCCGCAATGGACAAATTCTGTTGTTTTTTAAAGCCACTGAAATTTTAGGATTTTTACTTCAGTCTAACCTAGCCTTGCCTAACTGATGTATTGCCTAATTTGCAGAAAAACTCATCTTTTTATCAGGTTTCCTTTGCCTAGATTTCCTGGGAATCATTAAGAGATGCCTGCAGTTTATAAGTCGATTCTGGTTGTCATTTATCACCTTTAGATTTAGACCTCTGTCCCACATTTCCTTACGGGTCACTTCTTGCCTCCATGTAACTAACTTTCCCTGGGCTGTTGCTGTTTTTCCAAACAATGTCATGGCAAATAATGACAGAGTTAAGACCTGGCTATGGAGCTTAAAAGAATTTTACTGAAGGCTTGGGGACCACAGATGGGAATTACAGAGCAGGAAAAAAAAAAAAAAAAAAAAAAAAAAAAAAAAAAAAAAAAGCTCAATGTTGGTTGTTCATTATCATATTGCATTGGCTCTATTAGTCAGGTCTGTCCACAAGGGTCCACATTAGCAGGTTCTTTCCTTAGTCTCAGCATCTACTGCCATGGTGAAAGTTTAGCATAGCTCACATGGAGAAAAGCATCTTCCACCTTATCCACACTGTCCAGAGGTCACCCCGTGACCTTCTCCTTCAAGGCCCAAAGAGAGAAGGAAAGCCATCCTTTCTTCCAGTGGAAAGCATCATAATCTCTACAGATATCCAACTCTATCCGCAGGAAGCCCACCATGTACACTCTTCTACAGGGCAGTTTAACTCTTTATTTTGACAACCTCTTCATTCTAGAACAGAATGTAAGTTAGAGCTTTTCAAAATTAATGGTCCATTGAAGTGATTTTTCCCAAAAGAAAAGAGCAATATTTTCTCAGCAATGAACTCTCAAAGCAAAGGTAAGAAGCTGCTGGCAGCCTTAAATAGCAGCTTGTCCCTGCTTCTGGTCACTTTTTGCTTGATTTATTTTTATTTTTTAAATTTTTTTGATGGAGCCCACTTTTCTCTCCACACAAATTTCCAGAGCTTTGCTCCATGTGGTGTGACACCTAATCGCATAATGTCCTGTGCCATAATGATCTGTTCCACCAATCTTGTCTGGTGGCCTCAGCTTAAATGTAAGATCACTGGGAAGGGTAAATGTATCTGCTACTACTTAGTAAAGAGAGGCAGATTCACATAGGCTTAAGAGTTAGACGCTGTAAATATACCTCTTAACACAAAGTAAATGTTAAGTGTTTGCTACTACCATAATGTCTTTGGGATGACCCAATGACTTGTCTGGTTTCCTTCCTAAAGTGCTGAGATTGCACGGGCTTGCTATCTTTAATGGCCAGAGGAAGAACTAGTTCAAGGGCTGAATGCCAACCTGAATTAAAGAGGAAAGCTAAGCCACTACCATATCTGGTAAGTGAGGCCATGGCCAGGGAACCAGGCAAGAGATCAAGAACAGCAGGAATGATGGGCAGGAAAATAGAATCCAAGACCAATTTTGGAATTGGACCAAACCAAGGAATCTGGTGTTTGTCATTAAGGTGTGTTGTGGGGAAAGCAGAGCCAGACTGACCACCTTGCACTCTCTTCAAGGCCTTACATGAGTTGTTTTCCTTCTCAGAATCCTAAGGTTCCATTGAAAAAGAGAAATATTATTTTCATAAGCTAGCATTTTCCAAAGCTTGCTCTGGGGAAACAAAGTTCTTGAGGAAGTTAGTAGGTGTATTGTGAAACCAACTTGGAAATTGTAGCATTAAATAAAGTTTAACATGTTTCCTTACTATAGGGCCCATCAAAGGATGTTAAGATGCATTGTGAATCTCCAGGAGGGAGCTAGAGGATGCACTGTCACCCTGAAGATACTTGAGAAGGAAACCTTCTTCTCATCACCATCTCTCCCTGCCATAACTTATTATATCTACAAAGCACTTTAAGCTCATCATAATGAAAGAGGCCGTGTAAGTTCAATGTAAGTTGTAGATGAATGTATCTAATCATACTATTAGGCAAGGAACATCAAAATGGAAGCAGAAAAGGTTGCAAAGGACTTCTCCCAACCAGATGGTTGGCAAGGTGGACGTGGCAAAAGTCATACACGTTATCTTGGATTTTGTGAGAGCGAAGGAAGGGGAGGCTAGAGAGTGAATGAATCAGGTAAGAACAAGCCCTTCTCTGAAAGGGGAGTAGGGGTGGTTTCCTGGAGGATTAGCCATTTTTATTTTTATTTGGTTTTATTTTGTGTGTGTATGTTATTAGATACATGTATTTTCTAACATTTTATTTTGAAGTAAGTTTAGACTTAACAAATGTGCAAAAATGGTACAGAGAATTCCCTCACCCCTTTTACCCAGCGTTCCTTAATGATAATATCTTACATATTCATAGGATTAGACATTTTTAGGGTATTTTCTCTCTGCCAGACACAGTGCTGTGTGCTTAATACACAATATTTCACCGAACCATCCCAACAGTCTCATAAGGTAGATCTCATGATTCTCACTTTGCAGACTAAGAAACTGACCTTGAGGTTCAGAGAGATAGTGTAAATTGCCTAAGGTCACTTAGTATATTAACTTGCAGAGCTGAGATTACAGCTAAGGTCAGACTGACTCCAAAATCTGTAGTCTTTGCTCCCTCCAGTTGACCACAGATCTCAATAAGCCTGTGCTCAGTGCCTTCTGGCCCCTGTCTGGGGGGTACACACTCTAATAGTGAGGAAGAAACTTGGTAACAACTCAAATATAGTTATGCTCCATGTTTGTTCAAGGTACAGTGGAACTTGAAGGAGAGAAAATGTTACCATGTCAGCTTAGCATGTGGAGTGGAGGGCTGGTCAGGGAAATATTATAGAAGAGTAGCCCCTTGAACTGAGTCCTGATAAGAGTCACCAAGGACACAAGGAGTAGGCAGTAGGTGCTTGGTGGGTGTGGAGTACATTCCTGACACAGGAAATATTGTCCATATGGGAATTTTCATAAAACTTTTTAAATGAAAAAACAAACTTCCAAAAAAAAAAAAAGAATATATTACAGTTGCTGATAGTTCTGTTTCAGAAGTTCAGAGACTTGACCACCAAAAGAAAACACAACGGAACCAAACAACAACAACAACAAAATCCAAAGGCATTGCTAATCTGTCATCTGCACCAATGATGTAGGAAAATAAACCAAGAGAGCTAAGCAAAGCAAAACAAAACAAAAACGCCTTAAACAAAAAAGACCTCTTTTGAGACAGGAGGAAAGCCCTGTCTCCCAAAGCCACATTCATGTTTTCTGTGTTTATGCTGTGGTGTGACCGGGGCCTAGTGTCCTGTTGGGGGCCTTTTTATGCTTCATGGCTTAATCTGTCTCCATCACTTCCCAAAGTCAGACGGGAATCAGCTTAAAAAGCCAAGACTTGACTTTAGCCCTGCAGCGCCCACCTCCCAAGCCACAACATCTTAGTGCAGCCTCCTCCCAGGCAAGGAAACAGTCAATAAGGAAATACCATAGTTAGGCTCTTTGCAACTTGCTGGAAGTGTGAGGCGGCGCTTCATTTCCTGATCGCTCAGGTGGAAATTGTAAAAACAATTAAGAGCAATGACTAATCACCGAATCAAAGCAGGTTGCCCAACTCATTTGCAATTGTGTGCTCAGTTCTGTGTGCCAACAAACAAAGACTTGGGGAGTTTATTATTTAAACCAATTAAAAGCTCTAGGCAAAGCGAGTAGTCAATTTGTGGCCACGTGGTGGGAAAACATCAGTTGGAAGAGCCTGAGGAATTTCGTGAGCAGAGCCATATGGCCAAAAACGAAATGAAGCTCCCAGGATCACTGGGAATGTCTGCAGTGAAAGCAATTTCAGAATAAAAAGTGTCACCTAGCAAGAAAGACTTGTGTTCTGCGCATGCGCCCCCCTCCCCCATATTCTAGCTTGCCTGCAAGGCTGGTAGTTCTAACCAAGAGTAAAAGAAAAACGAACTGACTAAAATCCATACTCTGTTCAGCAAGAGACATTGCTAAATTTCCTGTCCACCATTTGTACTTTTATGTATTTTAGGGCTACCTAGAGAGTTCTTAAAGGCCCAGATGATGAAAATCGGCTGCCCTTCTTCCCAAATGAGGTGCACAGTCCATCTGGAGAGGGCACTCACACTTTTGTATGAAGCTGTAGGCCATAAAAAGGAAAGTAAAGAATTAAAAACTGCAGCCATTTGGTAGCAGTTATAAAAAAAAAAAAAAAAAAAAAAAGGACGGGGGAAGGTAGAAGGTTGTGTGGTGGGGGCAGTTGCTCCAGCAAATTAGATTTACAGAATGGGTTATAGAGTAAGTCTTTATTGAAAGTTCCTTTTCACATCTCTGCAAGATATTTTTTTGCTTACATTTCTTTCTGGCCTATAGGTCCCGTTGCTCCTAACCGTTCCTTTCCATGTCTCCACACCCGTGTCACTGCCCCCCCACCCCATGCATTTTCCTGGAAAGTCTGATAATTCTTGAGCTCCCAATGGATCTCACTTCTTAAGGTTCTGGTTCCTTTTCCCTTTAAGTTCCCTCCAAAACAAGCATTCTCAGACAATTCTGATTACAGAAGGAGGAAGAACAACTGTGCCGGAACCAACTGGAAAATTTGGAAAGCTGACAGCTAGCTGCAGCTGTCCTGTACTATGTTGCATAACTAATGCACTAAGATTAAATCATTTTTGTACATCAATAAACAATGTGGCTTATGGTATGTCAACAAATAAATTGAGTAACAAAGAATAACAATTGTAATGTCATCCCTTTCAGAATCTAATACTGTCAGTACTTCCAATATTAATATGGCACACCTGTTAGTGTGTTGGGATATGGTCAGGATTCTAGCTCCAATTTTCTGCAATCTGGAGGCTGGTAGCAGGAAAAGGAAGGGAGGTTCTAATACTGTCTATCTGGGGCTTACTCTAGACCGTCACAGGAATCCAGTCCCCTCTCATTTCATTCCAACATGTTCAGAGCAACAGCACCAACTTGCATTATAGATTAAGGAGACTAATCCTTGCATTTTTAAATCAGATGCCTGTAACAAGTAAGATTGCAAAGCACAAAACTACAGGAACTGTGAGTTCCAAGTCCGACTCTGCTACCAGGATCTAAGAAGTCCTCAGAAAGTCACCCAACCTCAGGGGCCTGCTTGACTAGCCAAAGAACATTCCTTCCTAAGACATTAGACATGAAAGAAACATGAATGATAGTTCAGGCACTGAAAGCATATCGCCATTTCTAAACCGGTGGGAATGGAAACAGCATGTCACAGAGACTAATTAAACTGTTTTGAGAAGCAGATTTCAAAAGAGGTGATTAAGAAACGTGGTCCTGTCTGAAGACATCCCTGATATCCAGTCTGGTGCAGATGTGGGATGGTCCTCCATCTGTGTGAGAGCACCAGGAACCCTCCTTAATTTACAAAACAAAATGTCAACCCTGCTACCTGGCTGGCTGTGAAGTGTGGTAGGCATTACAACTGCTAAACAATTTCTAGATGAAGAGGTGGGCATACCTGAGGAATGCAAACCCAGTCCCTTTGAAGGTAGGCACAGCCACGTCACTTGCTTTGGCCAATGAAGTGTGAGTGAAAGTGCTATGTGTTACTTCTGGGTAGGAGCATTTAATGGCCAGGACTTCCAGGGCTTTCTTTCCCTGGTCTGGTAAACCCTGTAGTACAGTGTTGATTGAGATGAGGTCGTGAGGTGCTATAGAGTGACTACATGAAGCAAACCCACCTACTGACCCATGCTGGACATGTAGCATGAGTGATCAAAATGTTTTTGTTGTATTCAACTACTCAGCTTCCGGTGGAGTTTGTTTTCAAAGCATATTCTAACCTATTCTGACCGGTAACAGTCATAATCTAAGGCTACAGTTTTCTCATTCTGAGAGCTGTAACTTAGTCATTGACTGAAGAGTCTAATCTTGACTAAAAAGTTATTTTACCAACTGGGAAACATGATTTAGATAAGTAATACTGAAGAGGCAGTCTGAAGGACATATTGATCATCCAATCCTTTAGACTCTCCTAGGTCTAATTTTATGCACATTAAATAAGCAGAAGCTCATTTATTTTGGCTGATTTAGCTTGGGTCTGTATGGGAATGCATTCATAAAGCCTTAAGTTGTCATTCAAAATTGATCTAAAACAAGTCATTACCTGCAGAAGACAATAGAATGTTGTATACAGTGTTCTTTATATCATACTTCATGTGATAAGATCTGCTTAGAACCTGGTTTGAGGCAGAAAATTTATCTTTTGTTTATCCAGCATTTTTTTAGCAAAGTGGAATCATATTTTCATTTCTACCTTAGCTACTAGGAAGCTCAGAGCAAAATTTATCATTCTATTTCAGGAGCTATCATATTGCTCCTTCCAGGCATAATTCCTTGTGCTTCTAACTCCAGTCTTCTCTCATTTATAACTGTCCTCATATATTCATATGTGTATTTTTATCTTATAAACTGCTTTCGAATCCTTCAGAAATATTGATGGTGATAGCTATTATAAATTCTTTTGTTTTCAAGGTAAACTCACTTGTAGAGCCAAACCATATCCACAAAGTGAATCTAGTCCATTCCCATGATACCCAGTTCTAAAGCATTACAGGCTCTCACTTATTCCTCTATTGTCTTTAAAGAGAAGAAAATAGTCTCATGGGTCACTGGACAGAGTATGGATGGCTTTTAGAGGTATAAGGACCTTTTTTATCTTATTCAAGGTGAAAAGAGTTAAACTACAAATTCAGAAATAAACTGATTATCTATATTCTTGGAACAACAGAATATGACAGGGAAAGGCAAAGAGGCATTCTCAGCAATACTACTGGAAAGGAAACTTAACCAGGATCACAGATGAACTGGAAATTTTAACGTGCATAATCCTCATGAACAGAAGGGAGAGAAAAAATAAATTTATAAGGCTAACCACTAAGTTAAATGACTTTGCAAAAGTCTCAATAAGCCTGGTAAATTGTGTATCTCAAATTAGGGCAGGGTTTCTCAACCTCAGCACTATTTCTTTTTCGAGACAGGGTCTCACTCTGTCAGCCAGGCTGGAGTGCAGTGGCGCAATCTCAGTTCACTGCAGCCTTGGGCACCCTGACTCAAGTGACCCTCCCACCTTAGCATCCCCCGTAGCTGGGACTACAGGCACATGCCCAGCTAATTTTTTATTTTTTTTCTTTGGTAGAGATGGGGTTTTTCCATGTTTCCTAGACTGGTTTCAAACTCCTGAGCTCAAGTAATCAACTTCCCTTGGCCTTGCAAAGTCCTGGGATTATAGTCGTGTGCCACCTTATCAGGCCTAACCTCAGCACTATTAACATTTTGTAGGAATACAGCTAACAAGAGAAGTGAAGGACCTCTTCAAGGAGAACTACAAATCACTGCTCAAAGAAATTAGAGATAACATAAACAAATGAAAAACATTCCATGCTCATGGATAGGAAGAATCAATATTGTGAAAATGGCCGTACTGCCCAAAGCAATTTATAGATTCAATGCTATTCCCATTAAACTGCCATTGACATTCTTCACAGAATTAGAAAAAACTATTTTAAAATTCATATGGAACCAAAAAAGAGCCTGAATAGTCAAGACAATTCTAAGCAAAAAGAACAAAACTGGAGGCATCACACTACCTGACTTCAAGCTATGCTACAAGACTACTGTAACCAAAACAGCACGATACTGGTACAAAAACAGATACATAGACCAATGGAACAAAATAGAGAACTCAGAAATAATGCCATACACCTACAACAATCTGATCTTTGACAAACCTGACAAAAACAAGCACTGGGGAAAGGATTCCCTATTTAATAAATGGTGCTGGGAGAACTGGCTAGCCATATGCAGAAAATGGAAACTTGAACCCTTCCTTACACCATATTCAAAAATCCACTCAAGATGGATTAAAGACTTAAATGTAAAACCCAAACTTAAATGTAAAACCCAAACTATAAAAACCCTAGAAGAAAATCTAGGAAATACCATTCAGGACATAGGCACAGGCAAAGATTTCATGACGAAACCACCAAAAGCAGTTGCAACAAAAGCAAAAATTGACAAATGGAATCTAATTAGACTAAAGAGCTTCTGCACAGCAAAAGAAACTATCATCAGAATGAACAGACAATCTACAAAATGGGAGAAAAGTTTTGCAATCAATCTATCTGACAAAGGTCTAATATCCAGCATCTACAAGCAGCTTAAATTCAGAAGAAAAAACATAACCCCATTAAAAAGTGGGCAAAGGACATGAACAGACACTTCTCAAAAGAAGACATACATGCAGCCAACAAACATATGAAAAAAAGCTCAACATCCCTGATCATTAGAGAAATGCAAATCAAAACCACATTCAGATACCATCTCACATCATTCAGAATGGCTATTACTAAAAAGTCAACAAACCACAGATGCTGGCGAGGTGGTAGAAAAAAAGGAATGCCTTTATACTGTTGATGGGAGTGTAAATTAGTTCAACCATCGGGGAAGACAGTGTAGAGATTCTTCAAAGACCTAGAGGCAGAAAGACCATTTGACCCAGCTATCCCATTACTGGGTATATACCCAAAGGAATATAAATCATTCTATTATAAAGATACATGCATATGTATGTTCACTGCAGCACTATTCACAATAGCAAAGACATAGAATCAACTTAAATGTCCATCAATGATAGACTGCATAAAGAAAATGTCATATATGTGCACCATGGAATACTATGCAGCCATAAAAAGGAACAAGATCATGCCCTTTGCAGGGACATGGATGGAGCTGTTATCCTCAGCAAACTAATGCAGGAACAGAAAACCAAACACTGCATGTTCTCACTTATAAGTGGGAGCTGAATGACGAGAACACATGGACACAGGGAGGGGAACAACACCTACTGGGACCTGTCAGAGGGTGGATGGGGGGAGGACGGAGAGCTTCAGGAGGAATAGCTAATGGATGCTGGGCTTAATGCCTAGTTGATGATATGATCTGTGCACCACCATAGCCCATGTTTACCTATGTAACAAACCTGCACATCCTGCACATGTACTCCTAAACTTAAAATAAAAGCTGGAAATCAAGAAAAAAAACATTTTGTAGTGGATAATTACTTGTTGGGGGTAGTGAAGGGCTTCTCTGTGTATTGTAAGATGTTTAGCAAAACCCCTGGCATCTCTTCACCGTATAACAACACCACTTCCACCAAGCAATGAAAATGAAAAATGTCTCTGGACATTGGCAAATGTGCTCTTGGGAGTCAAACTTGCCCCTCATTGAAAACCACTGAATCGGGCTATTTTTTCATCAGAAACTTCTGCCACAGTCAGCCATAACCCTCCCCTGTTTTGTATTTCTTATAAAATAATCATAAGAGCTCTCATTATTGTGTACCTACTATGTGTCAGAAACTTCATATGCATTCTCTCATTTAATCCTCACCACAACCCTGTGAACTATTCATCTCCAATTTACAGATGACAATTCTGAAGTTTAGAGAAAGTCATACAATTAGCAGGAAATGGAGCTAAGAGACAAATCCAGAACTGTTTGGCTCTAAACCTGTGTTTTTATCCACTGTTCAACCCAGATCGACAACCCACTTTGACAAATGAAGAAACTGAAGTTCTTCCGACTTAAGCAATTTACCTATACCATACAACTAGCCTATGGCAGAATAGGGTACTACTCTAGGTTTCTGCAGCTCAAATGATACACCTTTTTTTGTCCATATGAGTCTATTAAGTGGTGGCTGGGCCATTTGTACCCTCTCCGACTTGGGTGCCAATAGAAGCAAAAGGGTGAGATATCTGGAGCCAATGAAGTTCAGAGATTGCACCAAAAGAAAATAACAAAGCAGTGGCAATCAGCAAAAGAAAAAAAAAATCCACCAGTACTAGTGAGGCCACACAGCTACCAAAGTTTGCAATGAGAAGAAAGAGTCCTACTTCTACTGCCACTTGGGGAACGATTTGAGTATTTCTCTGGTAATCCTTGACCCTCACCTGCTTCACTGAACTCCAAAGTCAGAAAACCGTGTGACCAGATTGAGTTTTCTTAAGGCACTTTGAGACTATTCTACTTCATTATGTCTGCTAATGGCTGAGCCAGAAAAAAAAATCATATTTTCTGCAATGATGATGATGAAAAGTCAATATCTCATGAATTCCCCATGTGCCCAAGCTGGAATTTAACATGGCAAAATTAATGTGTGAACCAGTGTTGCTATTTAATGTGGTTTCTATCAAAGTGTTCATAAAACCTGGAGCTGCAGCTGGCCCCCATTAGGTAGTTTCTTGGTGAAAGTTTTCCAAGGAAAACTTTTTTTTTAACAACTTCATAAAGCCAAGCACAAAACGGCATTGCAATGACTGGCTGAAAGATATGGGACTTTTTGTCTTTGACGACTAAAATGTTAAATGGGGGCTTACTCTGTGCATTTATGGAAGAAAACTTGGAAGGCATTAAAGGCTACATTTTGAGCCTTGCATGATTTCATTCATTTATGCATGAATTCATTTGTTCAACATTTATTTAGCACCTACTATATTCCAGGCACTGTGCCAAATGTTGGGAGGAAGAAAAAGATGAATAACACTGGCAAGAACACAAGTAACTATTTCAAAGTAGTCTATGGCAAGGACTTCAGTGATAGAATTTGTAAAGCTACCTGGAAAAGTGCTTGGTGCCAACAAATGCTCAGAATATGTGTGTTCATTCCTTCTACGTACACAATTAAATGCAAATGCTTTGAAAACCATCATGCATTTATTGCTAAAAGATGACTATCAACCTCACACAAAAGGTATTGTTTGGGGCCCAATTTAGAAATATGTGCTACTGTTTTAAAAGGTACATTTTCATCTAAACAACAAGATGTACATGTTAGTTTTGTCACAACACCATTACACCTTTCCTGTATGCTTGCATACTTCCTCTGCTCTCAGGAGACTTATACTCCAGCTGAGGAAATCATGTTTATATTTTCTTATGAATAAAACATGAAGAAGGCTTGCCCCTCCAGCAGACTTTCTTGCCCACAGACTCAGGTTGGTTCTAGATTGGTGTAAACATCGGCCATTCATCCAACCAACCCTTCCATTCAACCAGCATAGGTAATAATAATGTTATAAGAGTTCAGAGGCACAAATGATCTCCTGGGGAATGAGGTGGTCAGGCAAGGCTTTATGAGGTAGGCAATCCCGAAGCTAGGTCTCAAGATTGAAGGTTGTACACAGTACAAAGGAAGAAGAAAGAAATTCAAGAGTGGGGGAAAGCTTGAGCAAAGATGCAGAAGTAGGAACATGCTTAGCATGATTGGGAGCAATGAATACACCGGTTTGACCTGAATACCATTCAGAGGATTAGTGGAAAATCAAAGTCACGCTTGGTAGGGCCAGATCATGGAAAAACCTCAAATTTCAGTCTCAAGCATTGTATAAAATTTGTAGCCTATATATGGTTGCAAACATTATACTTTTAAAAAGTGTATACCAGGAACCGAGTCCACAGGTTCTCAAGTATTTTATTCTTAGCAGTATTCTTTATTACAGTAAGTCTCAGAACCTTCCAAATGCTTCCAATACTATAAAATCCACAGGACTTGGAGGCCTGTAAAAGAAAAGGTCCTGAAAACATATGGCAACGCTGTACCTGGGAAATGTGTCCTTGAGAAAAGAAACTAGTATTTGCAGACATTGTGCAAGACCCTTGTACATGTGTTCTTCAATTTCATTTTCACATAAAGTCTATGAGGTAGGTCCTAATATAGCCCCCATTTTACAGATGAAAAAACTGAGCCTCAGATAGCAGATCAATACAGGATTCAAAATGTGGCCCATTTTGTTCTAAATCCACTATTCTTTTTACCATACCACACTGCCCCCTGAATGGAATTTCTCTGCAAAAATTTGGGTCAGGGTACCCTGTGATTCATCCATACCTTCAGTTGCTATTCATGTGGAACCTAGTAAAAATTTCTATTTGCCTATCATCCAAATATCTTTGAATATCAGATATTTTGAGGTTCTAGCCAAGTTAGGGAAAACAATTAATGCCAGGACTCCCAGGACTATTCATTATAAAGTCAAACTAGCCCTTCACTATATCGTCAAACTACCCCCACATTTAATTAACCATCAAGAGACTCTACAGCAAGGATCAGAGAAAATGGTGCTAACTGGAACTATTTGAGTGGCTTGGGTTGACAGCCACAGCCGATAAGGATTAGCTCTATTATACTGGTAGGCTCTGCTGCCTCTTTAAGTACCACATGACTAAAACTACAGCAAACAATTATACTAGCAGGTTACCTTTGTACAGCACTCTATAGTTTACAAAGGTTATATACAACCCCCTCTGAAACACCACCACTTTCAATTTCACAAATAAGAAAACTAAAGATCAGAGAAAGCAAGCAACTTGCTCAAGGACACATATCTCAATAATTGGTAAAGTACAAATTTAAACCCCAGCTCTTTGACCTAAAAGTTCAATATACTACTTTTTAAGTGTGAAGACACTGATATTGCCTTCATTTTGCCAAAATAACCATGTAGTGAAATACTAGGAGAAGTCATCAACTTAACTGATTTTATTTCTCACTGCTAATCTTCCAGGTTCTGAAGTGTATTAGGTCATTTTTGCATTGCTATAAAGAAATATCTGAAGCTGGGTAATTTATAAAGAAAACAGGTTTAATTGGCTTACGTTTCTGCAAGCTGTATAAGCATGATGCTAGCTTCTGGTGAAAACTCAGGAAGCTCCTGGTAAGGACTCAGGAAGCTTACAACCATGGCAGGAGGTGAAGGGGAAACCAGGATGTCACATGGTGAGATAGGGATCCAGTGAGAGATGGGGAAGGTGTCACATTCTTTTTTCAATAGTTTATTTATTAATTTATTTAAAAATATATTTTAAAAATTATGTGGGTGTATAGTAGGTATGTATATTTATGGGGAACATGAGATATTTTGGTATAGACATTCAATGGGTAATAATCACATCATGGAAAATGAAGTATCCATCCCCTCAAGCATTTATCCTTTGTGTCACCAACAATCCAATTATGTTTTTTCAGTTATTTTAAAATGTACAATTAAATTATTATTGATTATAGTCTCCTTGTTGTTCTAGCAAATATTAGGTCTCATCCATTATTCTAACTACATTTTTGTACTCATTAACCATGCCCACTCCTGCTGCCCCTTACTATCCTTTCTAGTCTGTGGTATCCTTTCTTCTACTCTCTATCTCCACAAGTTCAATTGTTTTGAATTTTTACATCCCACAAATATGTGAGAACATGTGATAGTTGTCTTTCTGTGCCTGGCTTATTTCACTTAACATAATGACCCCCAGTTCCATCCATGTTGTTGCAAGTGACAAGATCTCATTCTTTTTTATGGCTGAATAGTACTCTATTGTGCCACATTTTCTTTATCCATTCATCTGTTGATGGACATTTAGCTTGCTTCCAAATCTTGGCTATTGTGAACAGTGCTGCAACAAACATGAGTGTGCAGATATCTCTTCAATATACTGAATTCCTTTCTTTCAGGTATATATCCAGCAGTGGAATTGCTAAACTATATGGTAGATCCATTTTTTTTGAGAAACCTCCAAACTCTCCTCCATAGTGGTTCGAATCATGTACACTCCAACCAACAGTCCCCAAGGGATCCTTTTTCTCCATATCCTCTCCAGCATTTGTTATTCCCTGACATTTGGATAAAAGGCATTTTAACTGGGATGAGATGATATCTCATTATAGTTTTGATTTGCATTTCTCTAATGATCAATGATATTGAACACCTATTGATAAGCCTGTTTGACATTCATGTGTCTTCTTTTGAGAAACATCTAATCTTTTGCCCACTTTTTAATCGGATCATTATCCCCCTTGGAATATAATTCCATTGGACTGGGAACCACACTTCTAGCCCCCACAGTAGCCACAGCAAGTCCAACTCAAGAAGAAGCTGAGCTCAGACACCCCTATCCCTGCCCCCACCTGGTGGTCTTTCTTTACCTGCCCTGGTAGCCTGGTAGCCGAAGACAAAGGTCATAGTCTCTTGGGAACTCTATGGCCCTGCCACTGCCTGAGAAACCTGAATACTTAACCAGGTGTCCCTAGGGCAAGTTTGCATCCTCCCTATAGGACTGCGGCTGATGCCTCCTTGAAAGAACCAACTCCTCGCTGGAGGCCAACCAACACAAAACCAGTGCACTAAACAAAAACACAACCAAAGACTCTCACAGAGTCCACTTCACTCCCCTGCTAACTCCACCAGAGCAGATGCTGGTATCCACGGCTGCAAGACCTGAAGATGGATCACATCGCAGGACTCACTGCAGACAATCTCCAGTGCCAGCCTGGAGCATGGTAGCTCTGCTGGGTGACTAGACCCAGAAGAGTAAAAGCAATCACTACACTTCAGCTCTTAGGAAGCCCCATTCCTAGGGGAAGGAGGAGAACACCAAATCAAGGGAGTACCCTGTGGGACAAAAGAATCTGAACAGCAGCCCTTGAATTCCAGACCTTCCACCTGACATAGTCTACCCAAATGAGAAGAAACCAGAAAGACAATTCTGGTAATATGACAAAACAAGGTTCTTTAATACCCCCAAAGATCATGCCAGCTCACCAGCAATGGATCCAAATCAAGAGGAAATATCTGAATTACCAGAAAAACAATTTGAGAAGGTCAATTGTAAAGCTAATCAAGTAGGCACCAGAGAAAGGTGAAGTCCAACTTAAATAAATAAAAAAAAAAACATGATATAGGATATGAAAGAAAAACTCTCCAGTGAAAGAGATAGCATAAATAAAAAACAATCACAACTTCTGAAAATCAAGGACATACACAGAGAAATGCAAAATGCACTGGAAAGTCTCAGCAATAGAATTGAACAAGCAAAAGAAAGAACCTTAGAGATCAAAGGCAAGCCTTTCAAATTAACCCAATCTGTCAAAGATGAAAAAGAATTTTTAAAAAATGAGCAAAGCCTCCAAGAAGTTTGGGACTATGTTAAAAGTCAAAACTTAAGAATAATCGGTGTTCCTGAGGAATAAGATAAATCTAAAAGCTTGGAAAACATATTTGAGGGAATAATCAAGGAAAACTTCCCTGGCCTTGGTAGAGACCTAAACATCCAAATACAAGAAACTCAAAGAACACCTGGGAAATTAATTGCAAATCACCCAGGCACAAAGTCATCAGGTTATCTAATGTCAAGACAAATGAAAGAATCTAAAGGGTTGTGCAGCAAAAGCATCAGGTAACCTATAAAAAGAAAACCTATCAGATTAACAACAGATTTCTCAGCAGAAACCCTACAAGCTAGAAGGGTTCAGGGTCCTATTTTTAGCCTCCTTAAACAAAACAATTATCAGCCAAGAATTTTGGGTCCAGCAAAACTAAGATTCATACATGAAAAAAAAAAAAAAAATACAGTCTTTTCCAGAGAAACAAATGCTGAGAGAATTCACCACTACCGAGCCAGAACTACAAGAACTGATAAAAGGAGCTCTAAACCTTGAAACAAATCCTCGAAATACACCAAAATGGAACATCTTTAAAGCATAAATCTCACAAGACCTATATAACAATAACACATTAAAAAAAAAAAACAAGGTATTCAGGCAACAAATAACATGATGAATATAATAGTACCTCACAACTCAATACTAACATTGAAGGTAAATGGCCTAAATGCTCCCCTTAAAAAATATAGAATGTCAGTATGGATAAGAATTCACCAACCAAGTTTCTGCTGTCTTCAGGAGACTCACTTAACACATAAGGACTCACATAAACTTAAGGTAAAGGGGTAGAAAAAGATATTCCATGTAAATAAACACCTAAAGTGAGCAGGAGTAGCTATTCTTATATCAGACAAAACAAACTTTAAAGGAACAGCAATTAAAAAAGACTAAGAAGGACATTAAATGATGATAAAAGGACTAGTCCAACAGGAAAATACCACAATTCTAAATATATATGCACCTAACACTGGAGCTCCCAAATTTATAAAACAATTACCACTAGATCTAAGAAATGAGATAGACAGCAACACAATAATAGTGGGAGACTTTAATACTTCACTGACAGCACCAGACAGGTCATCAAGACAGAAAGTCGACAAAGAAACAATGGAATTAAACTCTACTCTAGAACAAATGGACTTAAGGGGTATTTACAGAACATTCTACCCAACAACTGCAGAATATACATTCTATTCAACAGCACATGGAACATTTTCCAAGACAGACCACATGTTAGGCCACAAAACAAGTCCCAGAAAATTTAAGAAAATCAAAATTATATCAAGTACTCTTAGACCACAGTGGAATAATATTAAAAATCAACTCCAAAAGGAACCCTCAAAACCATGCAAATACATGGGAATTAAATAACCTGCTCCTGAATGATCATTATGTCAACAATGAAATCAAGATGGAAATTTAAAGATTATTTGAACTGAATGATAACAGTGACACAACCTATCAAAACTTCTGGGATACAGCAAAAGGAAAGAAGAAAGTTCATAGCATTAAATGCCTACATCACAGAGTCTGAAAGAGCACAAATAGTCTGAAATCACACTTCATGGACTGGAGAAACAAGAACAATCCAAACCCAAACCCAGCAGAAGAAAGGAAATAATGAAGATGGGAACAGAACTAAATGAAATTGAAACAAAAAAAATACAAAAGGTAAATGAAACAAAAAGCCAGTTCTTTGAAAAGATAAATACAATTGATAGACCATTAGCAGGATTAACAAAGGAAAGAAGAGAGAAGATCCAAATAAGCTCAATTAGAAACAAAACAGGAGATATTACAACCAATACCACAGAAATTTAAAAAAAAAAAAAAAAAAAGAGCATTCAAGGCTACTACAAATACCCTTACATGCATAAACTAGAAAACCTAGAGGAGATGATAAATTCCTGGAAAAATACAACCCTCCTAGTTTAAACAGTAAGATATAAAATCTTTGAACAGACCAATAACAAAGCAGTAAGACTGAAATGGCAATTTAAAAATTACCAACAGAAAAAAGTCCAGGACCAGATGGATTCACAGCTGAATTTTGTCAGATATTCAAAGATGAATTGGTACCAATCCTATTGACACTATTCCAAAAGATACAGAAAGAGAGAATCCTCCCTAAATCATTTTATGAAGCCAGTAACAATCTAATACCAAAACCAGGGAAGGACATAACAAAAAGAGAAAACTACAGAAAAATGTCCCTGATGAACATAGATGCAAAAATCCTCAACAAAATACTAGTGAACCAAATCCAGTGGCATATCAAAAAGATAATCCACCATGACCAAGTGGCAGGGATGATTTAACATACATAAGTCAATAAATGTGATACACCACATAAACAGAATTAAAAACAAAAATCACGTGATCATATCAATAGCTGCAGAAAAGCATTTGACAAAATCCAGCATTCCTTTATGATTAAAACTCTCAGCAAAATCGACATAGAAGAGATATACTTTAAGGTAATAAAAGCCATTATGACAAACCCACAGCCAACATTATACTGAACAGGGAAAAGATGAAAGCAGTCCCCCGACAACTGAAACAAGACAAGAATGCCTACTTTCACCACTTCTATTCAACACAGTAATGGCATTCCTAGCCAGAGCAATCAGACAAGAGAAATAAATCAAGGGCATCCAAATCGGTAAAGAGGAAGTCAAACTGTCGCTGTTTGCTAATGATATGATTGTATACCTAGAAAACTTTAAAGGCTCCTCTAAAAAGCTCCTAGAACTGATAAATAAATTCAGCAAAGTTTCAGGATACAAAATCAATGTACATAAATCAGTAGCTCTGCTATACACCAACAGCGACCAAGATGAGAATCAAATCAAGAACTTAACCCCTTTCACAATAGCTGCAAAAAAATTAAATACTTAGGAATATACCTAACCAAGGACATGAAAGACCTCTACAAGTAAAACTACAAAACTCTGCTGAAAGACATCATAGATGACACAAACAAATAGAAACACATCCCATGCTCATGGATGGGTAGAATCAGTATTGTGAAAATGAACATACTGCCAAAAGCAATATACAAATTCAATGCAATTCCCATCAAAACACCACCATCATTCTTCACAGAATTACAAAAAAACAATCCTAGGCCACGCATGGTGGCTCACACCTGTAATCCCAGCACTTTGGGAGGCCAAGGTGGGCAGATCATCTGAGGTCAGGAGTTCAAGACCAGCCTGGCCAACATGGTGAAACTCCATCTCTACTAAAAATACAAAAATTAGCCAGGCATGGTGCCAGGCACCTTTAATCCCAGTTACTCAGGAGGTTGAGGGAGGAGAATCTCTTGAACCTGGGAGGTGGAGGATGCAGTGACTCAAGACTGCGCCATTGCACTCCAGCCTGGGCAACAAGAGGAAAACTCTGTCAAAAAAAGAAAAAAGAAAAAAAAATCCTAAAATTTATATGTAACCAAAAAAAGAACCTGCATACCCAAAGCAAGACCAAGCAAAAAGAACACATCTGGAGGCATCACATTACCTGACTTCAAACCACACGACAAGTACATAGTCATCAAAACAGCATGGTTCTGGTATAAAAATAGGCACATAGGCCAATGGAACAGAACAGAGAACCCAGAAACAAAGCCATATACTTACAGCCAACTGTTCTTCAACAAAGCAAACAAAAACATAAACTGGGGAAAGGATACTGTATTCAACTAACGATGTTGGGATAACTGGCAAGCCACATGTAGAAGAATGAAACTGGATCTTCATCTCTCATCTTAAACAAAAATCAACTCAAGATGGATCTGAGACTTAAAGCTTAGACCTGAAATCATAAAGATTCTAGAAGATAACATTGGAAAAATCCTTCTAGACATGGGCTTAGGGAAAAACTTTGTGACCAAGAACCCAAAAGCAAATGCAACAAAAACAAAGATAAATAGATGGGACTTAATTAAACTAAAAAACTTCCACATAGCAAAAGAAATAATCAGCAGAGTTAACAGACAACCGACAGAGTGGGAGAAAGTCTTCACAATCTATACATACAACAAAGGACTAATGTCCAGAATCTACAAAGAACTCAAACAAATCAGCAAGAAAAATCAAACAATCCCATCAAAAAGTGGGCTAAGGACATGAATAGACAATTCTCAAAAGAAGATATACAAATGGTCAACAAGCATATGGAAAAGTGCTCAACATCACTAATGATCAGGGAAATGTAAATTAAAACCACAATGCAATACCACCTCACTCTTGCAAGAATGGCCATAATCAAAAAATCAAAAAATAATAGATGTTGGCATGGATAAAGTGAAAAGGGAACACTTTTGCACTGTTGGTGGGATGTAAACTAGTACAACCACTATGGAAAAATGGAAAACAGTGTGGAGATTCCTTAAAGAAATAAAAGTAGATCTACTGTTTGATCCAGCAATCCCACTACTGGGTATCTACCCAGAGGAAAGGAAGTCATTACACAAAAAAGACACTTGCACATGCACGTTTATAGCAGCACAATTTGCAATTGCAAAAATATGGAACTAACCTAAGTGCCCATCAATCAACAATTGGATAAAGAAAATGTGGCATATATATATACACCATGGAATACTACTCAGCCATAAAGAGGAATTAAATAATGACATTTGCAGCTACCTGGATGGAATTGGAAACTATAATTCTAAGTGAAGTAACTCAGGAATGGAAATCCAAACATTCTACGTTCTCACTCATACAGTGAGCTAAACTATGAGGATACAAAGGCATAAGAATGATATATTGGACTTTGGGGACTTGGAGGAAAGAGTGGGGGGTGGTGAGGATAAAAGACTACACACTGGGTACTGCTAGGGTGATGGGTGTACCAAAATCTCAGAAATCACTACTGAAGAATTTATTCATGTAACCAAACACCACCTGTTCCCCAAAAAACTATTGAAACAAAAAAATTTGGCCGGGCGTGGTGGCTCACACCTGTAATCTCAGCACTTTGGGAGGCCAAGGCAGGTGGATTACCTGAGGTCAGAAGTTCAAGACCAGCCTGGCCAACATGGTGAAACCCCATCTTTACTAAAAAATATATAAAAATTTGCTGGGCGTGGTGGCACACACCTGTAAACCCAGCTACTCAGGAGGCTGAGGCAGGAGAATTGCTTGAGCCCAGGAGAGGGAGGTTGCAGTGAGCCAAGATTGTGCCACTGCACTCCAGCCTGGCTGACAGAGCAAGATTCTGTCTCCCAAAAAAAAAAAAAAAAAAAAAAAATTAAAAAAATGTAAGATCATATCATCTGCAAAAAGGGTAATTTGACTTTTTCCTTTCTAATTTGGATGTCTTTTATTTCTTTCTCTTGTCTGATTACTCCAGCTAAGACTTCCAGTACTATGTTGACTAACAGCAGTGAAAGTGGGCATTATTGTGTTCCTAACGTTAGAGGAAAGGCTTTCAATTCATCCATATTCAATATGATACTTGCTGAGGGTCTGCCCCATATGGCTTTTTTTTTAGATGGAGTTTCACTCTTGTTGCCCAGGCTGGAGTGCAATGGCGCTATCTCAGCTCACTGCAACTTCTGCCTCCCGTGTTCAAGCGATTCTCCTGCCTCAGCCTCCTGAGTAACTGGGATTACAGGCATGTGCACCACGACTGGCTAATGGCTTTACTTAAGGTATGTTCCTTCTATGTCCAGTTTTTTGACAGTTTTATCATCATCAAAAAATTGGGATTTGATGGTTTGAGGGATGTTGAACTTCATAGAATGCTTTTCAGCATCAATTAAAATGATCCTGTAGTTTTTGTCCTTCATTCTGTTGATATGATGTATCACATTGATTTGTGTATATTGAACCATTTTTGTATCCCCGGGATAAATTTCACGTGGTCATAATGAATGATCTTTTTCATGTATTGTTGAATTTGGTTTGCTAGTATTTTGTTGAGGAGTTTTGCATCAATATTCATCAGAGATATTAGCCTGTAGTTTCCTGTTCTTGATATGTTTCTGTCTGGTTTTGGTATCAGGACAATATTGGCCTTGGAGGCATTTGCACTGCACAGCTTTACTCTCAGCTTGGCAAGGCAACACTGAGTTTAATGTAAAGTCTCCCAGTTGCTGTGTTCTCCCTCCCCAAAGTGCACAGATTTTATCCCCGCATCAAATAGCTGCTGCTGTGGGGTGGAAGAGGGGTGGCATTAGTGATTCAAGACTGTCTCTCCTGCCATCCTCAATGCCTCTTTCTACAATATGAACTTAAAAACAGGTGCTGTGGTTGCTCACCTGATTTTTGGTTCTTGTGAGGGTGCTTTTTTGTGTGCAGATAGTAGTGAAAATTTAGTGTTCTAGCAGGAGGAACAAATGATATAGGCTTCTATTCTGCCATTTTGCTGTGTTGCCGAGATTGCCACAACAACCAAATCTCACATGAACCCAGAGTGAGAATTCAACTCATTACCATAGGGAGGGCACCAAGTCATTCATGAGGGATCCGCATCCATGGCCAAATCACCTCCCACCAGATCCCCTCCAACATTGGGTATTACATTTTAACATGAAAATTGGAGGGGACAAGCATCCAAACCCTATCACGAAGTTTCTCTCTCCAGTCCTGTCTCCAGCTCTCTATTGATCGAAATGACCAGCTGATCTGGTACCATGCAGACACAGTCTATGTGTCATAGGTGCAGAGAACTCCCCCTCAAACTCCCAAATGCGATAGACATGACTTTAACCTTGAGGAAATCCAAAACACATGGAAAACATAAAAATGGCATTGGAGAAATTAACAACAGGTTATCAGAGAGACAAGAGTCTCTAGTTGTGTTATATTGATGAGTCATGACTAGACCGTGTTAAAAAAAAGAACCTGGATGTTATTATAATGATATAGATAGCAGAGAACATGTAGGAATAAGATAAATAGCTACGTGATGAGCATGCAGAGATACTCAAAAGGTCTCTAAAAATTTCAGTCATCAAATCATGCTATTCACAGTCTACCCTATCTTATAACATATTTTTCAAAATGTATGCATGAAAATGAATATAATCATTGCCTATGTTCATCAAGCAGCTAATTACTTTAAGGATGAAAAAATCATTAGATTATATTCTCCAGTGAGTGTTTTTTTTATTTAACTGGTGAGATGAAGATTCTGGTTTAGGCCCTTATTGCCCAGGGGTTGAATTCTGCAAAAGCCTCCTGCTTGACTTTCCTTAGTACTGTTTCTCGTACTGGAGAATCCACCAGAATCACCTGTAGGGCTTTTTAAACCACAGACTTTTGGGCCCCACCCTCAGAGTTTCTGATTCAGTAGGTTTGGGGGGGGGGTCAAGAATTGGCATTTATAACAAGTTCCCAGGTTCTGTTGACACTCCTAGCCCAAGGACCACACTTGGAGAATAAATACTGTATAGCCACTAAAGCAACCATCTGAAAACACTTACTTTGTTTGTATCACTCTTCTCAAATACTTTCAGAGGCTTACAATTGCCTACCCAATAAAGTTCAGACTCTAGTACCTAACACTGCAAGTTCCAGTCACCTTCTCTCTCCAAACTTCCTTCTTAGCAATCAGAAACACAAACACTTCATTCCAGCCAAGAAGGTTTCTTCATTGGTCCCTGACTCAATATGCTTACTGCTTGCTGCTGACTTCAATCCTTGCTTCATGCTGTTCCTCTCAAAGGAAATGAATGCCTTTACCTTTCCTTTGCTCATCAATTTGGACTCCTGCTCTATTTCTTCTAATTGGCCTTTCTTGACTCTTCTAGCTGCATTAATCTCCCCTTTCTATAGAGGCCAATAGCACCTCTAATTTGTATCCCTCAGTGTAGCAAGCAGGAAGTTGAGTGGTTTTATGTATGTTGCTTCTCTGTAAGTAAACTCAGTTCCCTGAAGGCCCATGTTTTAAGCAATGTTCTCCTTCAGTACCTATGGCAGTGCTAGCTAGACAAATAGTAGGTACTCAATAAATACAACTTTTTAAATTACAACTTTTAAAATACAACTTTATTAATTAAGGATGTTTCATATATTTTTAAATGTGGTGAAGCTTGGCACAGTAATGAATGGTATATTTTGGCTAGATTTGTTGTGTTTTCAAGTTTTTGTTTGTTGTATATTTCTTTCATGTTTTCAGAATTTCCGAACACACTTACATTTGTAAAATTAGGTTGAAAACAGATGTGACAACATGGGTACAATCTATGCATTTGCTGATCACTGCTGGATATTTCCCAGTATACTCACACATGGAGCACAGACCTAATTTGCAGAGCTCAACTTAACCCTCTGGTAACACAGGCACATTATAGGTTCCTTTGACCCAGATTCAGCACCAAACAGTGATCTAGACATATGCTAACTAAGATTTCATTAATGACAAAAATATCCTGCCTTTGAGGGATGCTTTGGTGAAACAGGATGGAGATTAAAAAGACAATTACACTTCTTAAATCACCTCCGTTGCTCTCCATGAGATACTCTGAGGCTGGTTTGGTTCAATTCCACCTTTTCAAAAAATCTCAGTTG
Organism: Rhinopithecus roxellana; assembly: GCF_007565055.1. Lineage (NCBI taxonomy): Eukaryota > Metazoa > Chordata > Mammalia > Primates > Cercopithecidae > Rhinopithecus > Rhinopithecus roxellana. The sequence goes on along the minus strand of NC_044555.1, from coordinate 110,806,419 downwards.
GGGGAAAGTGGGAATACAAAAATAATATTTTCTCAAAGCAAATTTAAACTATTCTAACCGGAACATGGTAGGTAGAAAGCAACTAATGTCTAAAATTATGCTGGCAGTGTTCTTCTTCCCGTAGAATCTAAATTATTTGAATTGATGAAAGAAAAACACACAAATTGTGTGTATACATACAAACTAGTTTGAATTTTTTGAAAGATTATTCTCCATTTCTGAACAGATTACTAACTTGGGTTTGATTTCAGTCAAATATCTGGTACTTTTCTTATCAATTATTGTCTTCCCTCCAGTCCCACATAACCACACATATTTCTAGAATGTGTGAGGGCATAATCACCTGGCAGCTGGATATCATTCTAATTACAAAGACAGTGTGACTCAACCCAATGACATTAGTTACAGTTGGCAGTGGATTTTTTACTTTATTTTGGATTTCCTTCACTCCAAAGAGGCTCTCTAACTCAAATACTTTGCTATATAAGTGATTGCTTAAATGAGTGCAAAGTAACAGGCTTGTTGGTCTCTATGGCAGGCCTTACATAATCACCATAGAAATATATAATTACACCTGTCAACCTCATCTTGTGTAATTGATTCAATGACTAACAATGTCAGTGGCAGGCTAAGCTTTGAGGTCTCACTGTGAGAAAATACTCATACATGGCTAAACATCTTGGTGTCTTAATTGCTTGTCATACTGCCAAGGCTCCTGTGTTGTATCTATTTCCACAGCAACAGACTGGAATAGATAAAGCATATTTAATAGCCTAAAGTGAAATGATAACCTTATTTTTGTTTTATAGGCCTTTTAAGAAAATCATAGAGTCATTGAAAATAATCTGGTTGTGAAGCCAAATTTGAGAGAGAGAAGCCTAAAATATTCTGTGCGTTAAAAACTAGATGCACGCTCTGCACTTTAAAAAAAATCCTCTAATTATGATTACAAGCTAAGAGGAGCAGTTCATGGTTGAACATGTACAAAAGCCCAACATGACAAGAGGTTTTCGTCACTCACTGCCTTTTCAGGAGTTGTTGGAACACATTAAAGTCTATCGACCCCAAAGCAAAATACTGGAAGCTACTGACCATTGGCAGTTTTTCTGAGAGGATGGGTTGGGGAAATCAACATGATGGTGAAGTAGAGGCCACCAATACTAGGGGCCAGCACACTAACCATTATTATGTGTAATGAAGATGCAGAGTCACAGCTAGTATTGTAACAAAATGCAATCAGTTAGTTTGAAATTTAGCAAATGACATCCTGTAGCTAGTGTTTAGAGGGTATAGTGACTAAATGCAAGTTGCCAAGAAGCCTGCAGATTAACCCAAGATTAAATAACTTTTGATACATTTCACAGCTACAAAGTAACTCCCACACCCAATCTCTACTGTTCTATTTATTTATTTATTTACTTTATTATTTTATTTAGTTTTTTTGTGACAGAGTCTTACTCTGTCACCCAGGCTGGAATACAGTGGCATGATCTCAGCTCACTGCAACCTCTGTCTCCCAGGTTCAAGCGGTTCTCCTGCCGAGTAGCTGACACTATAGGCATGTGCCACCTGCCCTGCTAACTTCTGTATTTTTAGTAGAGACGGGGTTTCACAATGTTGGCCAGGCTGGTCTCGAATTTCTGACCTCAGGTAATCCGCCCATCTTGGCCTCCCAAAGTGCTGGAATTACAGGTGTGAGCCATCATGCCTGGCCTCTACTGGTCTCTGATTTCTCATTAACAAGCTATTTTTTGTATGAATCATACTCAGGCAACTGCTTTCCATGGCTACCAAAGCCCATTCACTCGTTAATTCATCTATTTATTCACTCAATGAACATATTTTTGAGCACATACTATGTGTTAGGCACTGTGCTAGATGTTGCAGTGTAACACAAGAGAATGTGTGTCATGGAGGCACATAAGAGTAGTGCTAGCTCAGACTTGATCAGAAACGTTTTCCTGGAGGAGATGACACTTAACATGAGTCTTGCAGCATGAATAGAATATTAACCTGGTTTTGAGGGGAGGGGGAAATATCAGTGACATGGTACAAAGTCACAGAGGTGAGGTACAACATGGCTGGAGCATAAAATGGCATAACAGGATATTTGGCTTGAGAGGGAAGAAGGAAACAGATCATAAAAGGGTTTTTCACATTTTAAGGATTTCAGATCCTGATCCTGAAAGCAAAGGAGAACCAGTTTTTAATTGTGTTTTGGGAGGCAAGGCACATGTTAAGAATATTATTTATGTATAACATTAAGAATAGAACAGTACTTCCAGAAGAATCTGATTTTTCTATTCAATTACATTTTCCTTGACTAGAGTATTTAACACTCTTCATAACATGATAACTTTGTTTGCTTTTCTGGTGCTTTTCTAGCTCCTTTGCTCTTCTTATTTATTCTGTCAAATCAGTGGATTCTTCCCCTTCCACTGTCACCAACCCTATACAAACTTTCCTAATTCGCTTCCTAATATACCTCCCTCCTTCCTCCAATTCATCACGAATACTTCTGGAAATTTGCTTTTTCTAAATTCCACTTTCAGCCATATAATATGCACCTGTTGTTTCTAATTGCATAAAAAACATGCCCCCATTTTTAGTAGCAGCACCATAATTTTCCTTTAGAAAACAATCCCTTCCCCAGTGGATCATGTTCCACCTTCCTCTGGTCAGAGGCCAGTTGTATAAGCCAGGCCAAGCCAATCAGACTTCCCATGAAATTTAAATCTTGACCTGAAGGATTTATTGGTATCTAGTTCACCGTAAGAGCAGAATGCTGAAGTACTTGTAATTTAGTTCCCGTGGCTTTGGATCTGTACGGTTCTTGTCCTTTCTAAAGCCTGGTTGTTGTGCATTCTCTTAAGTTCTAGAAGCTTCCCTATATCCTTCTAGTGGTGTGCGTGTGTATGTGTGTGTGTGTGTGTGTATAGATAGATGATAGATAGATAGATAGATAGATAGATAGATAGATAGATAGATACATAGATACATAGATACATAGATACATAGATAGATAAATGTTCATGTGTGTGTGTAGAGTTCAGGTTAGTTAGAGCCCACTACTGTTGCTTGCAAATGGAAAGTGTAAGCTTCCTACTGGCATTAAAGGCACTTGCTTAATAGAAACCATCTTGCCTGTCCAAACATACATACCATCATTAGCCAAACTAAACTCTCTGCCACAGTCTGAGTCTCCCTTCTCTATCTCTTCTGCCACACCTACTTTTATAGTCCTAACTCCATATTTTTTCTTTCTTCTCTCATAGTCTATCCTCATATCCCATTACAGTTGATACTGATGGAGGGCAAACAATTATGAGTGCCACTGTGATGATGGTTCAGGAAAGAAGAGATGAGGGAAACATAGGTCCAACCTTAAAAACTAACCTTCTATTCTACAAATCTTATTTTTCCCTTTTGGCCTCCTGCCCAAAGCCTTTCCCAATGTTACGAACTTTCTAGGGCAAGGGTCCCCAACTCCCAGGCTGCACAGCAGGAACTGAGCAGTGGGTGATAGAGGGGAGCTTCATCTGTATTTATAGTCACTCCCCATTGCTCACGTTACTGTCTGAGCTCTGCCTCCTGTCATACCAGTGGTAGCATTAGATTCTCATAGGAGTGCTCACCCTATTGTGAACTGTGCATGTGAGGGATCTAGGTTGTGTGCTCCTTATGAAAATCTAATGCCTGACGATCTGTCACTGTCTCCCATCACCCCCAGATGGGATCATCTAGTTGCAGGAAAACAAGCTCAGGGCTCCCACTGATTCTACATTATGGTGAGTTGTATAATTATTTTATTATATATTATAATGTAACAATAATAGAAATAAAGTCCACAATAAATGTAATGCACTTGAATCATCCCAAAATCATCCACCCAACCCTCACCCTGGTCCATGGAAAAATTGTCTTCCACAAAACTAGTCCCTGGTTCCAAAAAGGTTGGAGACTGCTGCTGTAGGGTCTAGGAACTTTGCCTTGATAGTCTCTACTGCACAGGTGAGCATTAAGATAAATACTGTTGAATGCTGTACTTTAATTTTCTTTTTTCCCCAGCAACATTATAAGCTCTTCAGGAAATGGTTGTGTCTTCTGCTACCTTTCATTCTCCCTCCCAACTCCATCTGCCAACCTGCAGTTTTGTGCAGGAGCATACTGAATTAAATAATGTTTAAGATACTAGGGAAAATATAGGAAAGAAAATTACTTTTAAATTTTTATTAATATATAATGTTTGTACAAATTCAGGGGCTACGTGTGATATTTTGATACCTGTAAACAATATGTGATAATCAAATCAAAGTAATTGGGACATCCATTACCTTAAACATTCATCTTTTCTTTTTGTTGGAAACATTACAATTAAGAAGTTTATTTTTAACTTATGCCCACTGTTGGGCCACTGGAGCCTTATTTGTTAGAGAGTGTAGTATATTACATGGGTTTTGGAATCAGACAGCCCTGAGTTCAAACTCTGGTTCTGTCACTTATGAACTATATACCTATACTTCTACACCTCAGTTTTCTCATCTGTATATTAGATGATACTATGCATATTAAATTGCTAAGCCCAGTGTCTGGCACACTAAAGAATTACTATTTGTAGTTGTTTTTATTAAAATGAAAATTGTTTTCTTAATCAATAACCCCAAACCACATTTAATTTTTTACATGCCAAATTCTGAATCTGTGGCTGCAGAGGAGTCTATATATGGGTTTCCCTCTGAAATTAAATAAGATGTATTTTGCGGACAAACCTAGAAAATTTCTAAACCACTTTTATCTCCAAAAGCCACTGATTCACTCTCACATTTTATCTTTCCCACTTAGTATAGAAACAATTTTTTAGAATAGGTGCTGATTTCCACAGAGGCCCCAGCAAACTCATGGACCAGTGAGCCTTGTGGTGAAAGCCCGTATTGCAGGGGGTTCTTTCAGAAAGTGTACCAAAAGAGCATTGAGAAGATTTAAAGGTGGGAAAGATTTAATGTGATAATACATGTATTTGGCACTATGACTAACATGTGGTAATTACCGAGTAAATATTAGTTGTCCTTTATTTTAATTACTTTCATTTCTAATTCGAGTGTGTGATTTTTCAGACATTTTAAGCAACATTTTAGCTACGCATTCTTCTATGTTCTTAGGTTATGTTACCTCAAATAAAAATAGCATAGCTGGTCTATAGTATCTTGGAACTCTTAGAAATTCTACTGATGGGCCGGGCGCGGTGGCTCAAGCCTGTAATCCCAGCACTTTGGGAGGCCGAGGCGGGCGGATCACGAGGTCAGGAGATCGAGACCATCCTGGCTAACCCGGTGAAACCCCGTTTCTACTAAAAAATACAAAAAACTAGCCAGGCGAGGTGGCGGGCGCCTGTAGTCCCAGCTACTCGGGAGGCTGAGGCCGGAGAATGGCGTAAACCCGAGGGGCGGAGCTTGCAGTGAGCTGAGATCTGGCCACTGCACTCCAGCCCGGGCGACAGAGCTAGACTCCATCTCAAAAAAAAAAAAAAAAAAGAAATGCTACTGATGAATTATGATTATAAATTATGCATTTATGCGGGGTGCAGTGGCTCACGCCTGTAATCCTAGCACTTTGAAAGGCAGAGGCAGGTGGATCAACTGAGGTCAGGAGTTTGAGACCAGCCCAGACAACATGGCAAAACCACATCTCTACTAAAAACACAAAAATTAGCCAGGCATGGTGGCACATGCTTGTAATCCCAGGTACTCGGGAGGCTGAGGCAGGAGAATTGCCTGAACCCGTGAGGCAGAGGTTGCAGTCAGCTGAGATTGCGCCACTTCACTCCAGCCTGGGTGAAAGAGTGAAACACCGTCTCAAAAAAGAAAAAAAAAAGTTACGCACTTATGTTTCAAAACAGTTTGTAAAACATGAATTGATTTTTATTTTAAAAATTAAGTATAGTGCACACACACACACAGAGTCCAAATGTCTAGAAGAAAACAATACATTTAACACTGGTTATCTCAAGTGAAAGGTAAAAATAAATGGAGGAAGAGCTGTTTTTATTTTACCTTATACAATTCTACATTGTTCAAGCTTTTAAAAATTTGAAATGAACGTGTTATTATTTTTGTTAAACTAATCAATCTTCTCTTGAAAATTGGCCATTTGAAGATTATTTTTACACCTATCACAAAAGTACAGTCAAACATATAGTCCCAGTAATCCATGAGAGTAACTCCTCCTAAATAGACATCAGTAGATTCACAGATAAATACATGCTACCTTTAATAGTTTACTTTTTGCTTATGCTGCCAGGAAGCTTAGAGTTTAATTCTGTGTTTTATCAATAACTCTTCTCAAGTATTGGTGTATCATTGTTTCTTTTAACTTTTAAAATTTTTAAAAGATATTTAATAGTAATTCTTGATATGTTTTTAAATATTATACACAATCCAATATTTTATAAAAGTAGGCAGAGTGTAATTGGATTGTTTGTAACACAAAGGATAAATTCTTGAGGGGATGGATACCCCATTTTCCAAGATTAGATTATTATACATTGCATGGCTGTATCAAAATGTCTTATGTACTCCATAAATATATATATCTACTGTGTACCCACAAAATTAAAATAATTTTTTAAATCTCTATTTAAGGTTTCTGAAATAGCCATTAGAAAATGAAGAGACATTTATTTAACATCTTTGAAAATTTTGTGTTAATGTGAACCAAGACTCTTCCCTCTCTCCCCAACAAAACAGAGAATCTACTCACTTTCTGAATACAAGATTCCAGCTCTCCCCATCCTCCATTTATTCCCAGGAGCAGCACACTTCAGTATTTCTCTTCCTGCCCCCAGTTACCTATTACCTGCTACTGTTCCAGCTATGGGTGAAATTCATGGAATTAAATCTGGACCTTGGGTGGGGCACACTGAAAATACTGGGGCCATGATCACTCTTACCGTAGCTTGTGAGACATGCAAGTCAAAAAGACCTCAGTCTGCTTCCCCTCTCATAAAGTGCTAAGCTTCTAGAGTGGGGGGTCACTCAAGAAGAAGCTTGCCATTTTCCCCATTCATAGGTAAAAAGCCCTGGCTCAAATATTTCTGCCTAGGAGAGAAGCAGACTGTAAAACAGCTAGCTCCTAATCTCTTTGCAAAGGAACTGACTTCATTTGCAACATACATGGAAGAAGTTCAAACTTAAGCATGCTCCAAAGGACAGTAGGAGTTTCAATAAAAGGCAATTGGAAGGATATTCATGGATTTGAAGGTACAGCCTAGACTATAGGCCTGCTAGTTTGCAGGAGGGAATCAGAATATAAGACAGCTGTGAGAAGCCCTGCTAAGGTCAGAATAAGTATCAAACACAGATCTGAGAAACTTTTTTTTCCAAATAGCCACAACTTGATTGGATTGGTTTGTAGAGCAATTAACGCCCCAAAGTATTGTTGAAAACAGTAGTAGAGCAATCAGCCAGCAACTAGTGGAGTTTAAGAGCTGGGTGGGTTCAGAAAAGAGAGAAAACTCTACCAATAACAGTGTCAACCAATGGTTTGCCTTTCTGAAGAGTGACATTAGAGATTTAACACTGTGGGGAGAGGAAATAGACCTCACTAAAGTAATAGATGCAAAGCAATCTATAAAGATACACATAAAAATGCTGAAAGTCAAAGGTCAGGAGAATATCTGAATAGCAGCAAGAAAAAATGACTCATCACTTACAAGGGAACCTCATGAAGACTGACAAGCTAAATTCTCAACAAAAACAATAGAGGCCAGAAGACAGTAAGATAATATACTCAAAGTGCTCCAAAAAAGGGAAAAAACCTATCAACCACTAATCGTATATCAAGCAAAGCTACCTTTCAAAGACAAAGACAAAATGATTTCCAAGATAATTTCTTTTCTAGCAGAGAAAATTTGTTGCTATAGAACTGCTTACCAGAAATAATGAAATAATAAAGGATGTTCTTCAGACTGAAAGCAAGTGACCCCACATGAAAAAAGAGCACTTTTAAAGATAATTATGTAAGTATAGAAAACAGTATAAATGTATATTTTTGTTCTTTCTCCTCATAACTGATTAAAAACAATTATATAAAATAGTACAGTGTGTATATAATGTAATCTTGGGCCCATAACATATAGAAATGTCATATATGTGTAATATATATTGCCAATAATAATACAAAGAAGGCGAGTGGGAGAAATCGGAATTGGGCTTAAGAAATGACTACAGATAGCAAAATAATAATTACAGCAATGAATTATTGGTTTTTTTAAATTAATAGATTTAGTAACAATAATACCATAGAAATGGGGGAAGGAAATAGAGCTATGTAAGAATAACATTTCTATATATTACTAGAATTGAGTTACTAGAAATCTAATACTAATTTAAGATGCATAAGTTACAATAAACCCTAGAACAACCACTTAAAAATAACTGAGAAAATATAGAGAGAATAAAATCACTAAAGAAATTAAACACTACCTTGTAAAATATTCACATAATTCAAAAAAACAGTAAAGGAAGAAAAGAGGAACAAAAAAGACATGAACCATATAGAAAACAAAATGTAAAATGGCAGATGTAAAAGAAATTTAGGGGATATAATGTCCAGTCATATGTGTGGACATGATTTGCATTCTAATTTCTTAATGTAAAAAATGTAATAACATTTGGTTGTAATGAACATTGGGAATTTGAACACTGCATATTAATGGTATTAAACAGTATTTTAAAATTATATGTAATCATTGAATTGTGATTGTGTGTTTTTTTTTTTTGAGATGGAATTAATGAAACAATCGAAATAGAAAATCTACAAAATACATGATCAGATATTTCTCTTTTTGGACCTTTTATTTTCAACTTTTATTTTAGATTTAAGGGGTATATGTGCAAGTTTATTACCTGAATATATTGAGTGATGCTGAGGTTTGTGGTACAAATGATCCCGTCACCCAGGTACTAAGCATAGTACCCAAGAGTTCGTTTTTCAAACCTTACTCCCGTCCTTGTCTCCCCCCTCTAGTAGTCCCCAGTGTCTATTGTTGCCATACTTATGCCCATGAATACCCAATGTTTAGCTCCTACTTATAAGTGAAAACATGCAATGTTCAGTTTCCTGTTCCTGCATCAATCTGCTAAGGATAGTGGCCTCGGGCTGCATCCATGTTGCTGCAAAGGACATGATTTTGTTCTTTGTTTAGATCTTTCTGCAACCTTTTACTTTGAGCCTATGGGTGTCATTATGTGTGAGATGGGCCTTAAAAGGGTCAGTTTTATGGTATGTGAATTATATCTCAATTTTTAAAAACATAGGAGAGAGCCAGGTGCAGTGGCTCACACCTGTAATCCCAGCACTTGAGGAGGCCGAGACAGGTGGATCATGAGGTTAGGAGTTTGAGACCAGCCTGACCAACATGGTGAAACCCCATCTCTACTAAAAATACAAAAATTAGCCTGTGTGGTGGCACACACTTGTAATCCCAGCTACTCAGGAGGCTGAGGCAGAAGAATCACTTGAATCTGGGACAGGAAGCTTGCAGTGAGCCAAGATCTTGCCACTGCACTCCAGCCTGGGCGACAGAGGGAGACTCTGTCTCTAAAATAAATAAATAAATAAAAATAAAAATAAAAAAAATAGGAGAGAGAAACAGTCATGGCTGAGACAGGGCAGTAGCAGTGGAGGTGGAGAACTGAGCAGGTTCTGGGTATATTTGAAGAAAAAGGTAATATGATTTGCTAATGATTAGATGTCAAGTATGAGGAAAAATAAAGCAGGTACAAGTGACTCCAAGGTTTTTGCCTGAGCAACTGCAAAAACAGAGTTGCCTTTCACTGAGGTGGGAAAGACTATGGCAGGAGCAGATTTTAAGTATAGATGAGAATTACAGTTTTAGACATATTAAGTTTGAGATGCTTATTAGATGTTAAAATGGATATATTGCATAGATAGGCAAGCAACTGTATATGCCTCTGGAGTCCAGAGGAGGTCTTGGTTTGGGCAGAAGAAAAGAAGTATTGTTTTGTCCAAGTTACATGTGAAATGCTTGTCAGATATTTGTATTTGTTTCCTAACGTTTCTTGTAACAAATTACCACTTAGCAGCTTAAAACAACGAAAATTTACTATGTTACAATTTTGGAGGTTAGAAATCTGAAATGGAAATCAAGGTGTTGGCAGGAATGTATTCCCCTCTGGAGGCTGTCGGGGTGAATCTGTTTCTGTGCCTTTTCTAGCTCCTAGAGGCTGCTTGCCTTCCTTGGCTTGTGGCTTCCTCTTCCATCTTCAAAGCCAGCAGCGTAGCATCTTCAAATCTCTATTTGAATATAACATTTGCTTCCATCATCACATCTCCTACTCTGACACTCCTGCCTCCCTCTTTCACTTATAAGGACATTTGTGACTACAGTGGGCTCACTTAGGTAATCCAGAATAACCTCAGCATCTCAAGATGCCCAATTTAATAACATCTGCAAAGTCCTTTTTGCCATATTCACAGGTTCAAAGGAATAGAATGTGGGCATTTTAGGGTAAAAGTTATTATTATTCCTACAGTACCCAAATGAAGCTACTGAATTAGTACCTAGATATAGAGTTCAGAACAAAAGTCCAGATTGGAGATATAAATTTGCGAATTTTCACATATAGATGTTATTTAAACTCATGTAACTGGAAGAGATTAACAGGGCAATGAACATATATAGTGAAAAAGTCCCAGGACTAAGAATCTTAGGGCCCTCTAACATTAAGAAGTTAGGGAGATGAGAAGAGGAAAGTAAAGGAGACTGAAAAGAAGTAGCCACTGAAATAGGAGGAGCTGCTGAGTGAGTAGGAAAATCAAGAGAATAAGGTGTATTAGGAGCAATGAGAAGAACATTCTTAAGGAGAAAAGAATGATCAGTACACTCAATCATTGCTTCTAGGTCAAGTTAGATTAAGACTGAGAATTCACTATTGGAATAGGCACTGTGAAAGTCATTGATGATCATGAAATAGCAGTTTTTGTGGAATGGCAGGTTTAAGAGAGAATAGGGACGTCAGCTTCCAGGCAAGATGGAGTAACAGAGACCAAACTTATCCTCTGGCCTGAAAAAACTAAAAACCTGGAAAAATATGTGAAACATAAGACAGCCTATTGAATGGCAGAAAATGTTTGCAAATCAAATATCTGGTAAAGTATTAATATCCAGAATATGTAAAGAATTCCTACAACTCAACAACAATAATAACAAAATAACCAATTTTTAAAAAACAGGCCAAGGACTTGTATATCTTCTTTGTCTCCAAAGAAGATATACAAAGTGAACAACAAACACATAAACATCACTAATTATTAAAGAAATGTGAATCAAAACCACAATGAGATATCACCTCATACCCATTAGGATGGCTACTATTTAAAAAGAAAAAAAACAGAAAACAGAAAACAACAAGTATTAGTGAGGAAGTGGAGAAATTGGAACCTTTGTGCACTATCGGTAGGAAAAAATATGATACAGGGCTATGGAAAATAGCACAGCAGTTCCTAAAAAACTAAAAAGAGAATTATCATATGATCCAGAAATTCTACTTTTGGGTATGTATTCAACAGAATTGAAAGCAGGCTCTCAAAGAAATTTGTACACTTATGTTCATAGTGGCATTACTCAAAATAGCCAAAAGGTGGAAGCAACCAAAGTATACATCAATGGATAAATGGATAAGCAAAATGTGGCATATACACACAATGGAATATTGTTCAGCCTTAAAAATGGAAGGAAATTCTGACACATGCCTCAATTCAACATGCATGAATATTGAGGATACTATGCTAAGTGAAATAAGCCAGTCGCAATACGTAGGTATGATTTTACTTATATGAGACACCAAGAGTAGTCAAATTCATAGAAAGAGAAAGTGAGGAGGGGAGAATGGGGAATTGTTTTTTAACTGATATAGAGTTTCAGTTTTGCAAGATGAGAAGACTTCTGGAAATTGGTTGTACAACAATGTGATTGCACTTAACGCTACTGAAATATACACTTAAATGTGATTATGGCACATGTATACATATGTAACAAACCTGCACGTTGTGCACATGTACCCTAGAACCTAAAGTATAATTAAAAAAAAGAAAAATATATATATATATATGATTAAGATGTTAAATGTTATGGGTATTTTATCACAATTAAAGATTTTAAAATAATTTTAAAAACACATGAAACAACAGTTTTCAAGGCATTGTACATCAGGAAACAAAGAACAGTGATCCCTAAGAGACAGTGAACAAACAAGCCCTGTGGGCCAGGCGCGGTGGCTCATGCCTGTAATCCTAGCACTTTGGGAGGCCAAGGCGGGTGAATTACCTGAGGTCAGGAGTTCAAGACCAGCCTGGTCAACACAGTGAAACCCTGTGTCTACTAAAAATACAAAAATTAGCCAGGCGTGGTGGCACAGGGCTGTAATCTCAGCTACTTGGGAGACTGAGGCAGGAGAATTGCTGGAACCTGGGAGGTGGAGTTTGCAGTAAGCCAAGATTGTGCCACTGCACTCCAGCCTTAGTGACAGAGCAAGACTGTCTCAAAAAAAAAAAAAAAAAAAAAAAAGGTTCTGTGACTGCCATAGCTTACTGTCTAGATAAAATTTTCAGTCCAGGATACAATGAAGGGCAACCCAGGTAAAGTCTGGTGATTGCCCTGAGTTTAGTAAATAAAACTGGGAGTCCAGAGAAGCCAGGGTAGCTAGCGTTCACAGGGTAAAAGCACCAGAGAGGAGAGACCTGTACTGAAAGAGAACTCCAGGAATCTTCAGGGGATCTCCTTTAATTTTAATCTGAGTACTTAAAAAGAAACCAATCTTAAGAGGCAGGAGACAGAATCAAAAGATGAGACAGAAAAAGTTCAAAACTCACAATGTGATATGTTCTGGAATATGTATTCACACAAGAAACTCTCATCATAAACTACAAACATATCAATCACCCCCAAAAGTTTGCAGCATCCCTTTATACTCTCTGCCTGTCACTCTTCCCCACATCCCTTCCTATCTCCAGATAACTGCTTATCTGCTTTTTGTCACTATAAATTACTTTGTGCTTTCTACAAGTTTGTTTAAATGGAATTATACAATATATTTTTCCCTCTGGCATCTTTCACTCAGCATATTTTGAGATTCATCCACATTGTTGCATTAATTAATCACTCATTCTTTTCTTTTTGCTGAGAAGAGTTCCATTATATGAATATATCATAATTTGTCCTTTCACCTTTTGATGGAAATTTGAATCATTACCACTTTTGCCTATTACAAATAAAACTGCTATAAATACTCACGTAAAAGTCTTTCAGTGAGCATAGGCTTTCATTTAGGAGTAAACACTTAGGAGTAAAATGCTTGGGTGGTAGAATAGATGCATGTTTAACTTCTTAAGACACTGCTAAACTATTGCCAGTGTGGCTAGACCATTTTGTGTCTCCACTAGAAATGTCCGAGGGTTCCAGTTAGTCTACATCCTTGCCATTACATGAACTTTTTAATTCCGGACATTCTATTAAGTGTAGTGGTATCTAATTGTGATTTTAGTTTGTGTTTCCTTAATGACTATGGTATTGAACATTATTCATATGTTTTTGACATCAATATATCTTCTTTGATTAAGCATCTTTTCAAATCTATTATTCATTCTTCTAAAAATTGGGTTGTTTTCTTATTATTGAATTTGAGAATTATTTATATAACTTGGACACAAGTCTTTTGGCAAATTATGTGATTTGTAAATATTTTCTCCCAATCTGAAGCTTGTCTTTTTATTCTTTTTTTTTTTTTTTTTGAGATGGAGTCTTGCTCTGTCTCCCAGCTCACTGCAACTCCGCCTCCCAGGTTCACACCATTCTCCTGCCCCAGCCTCCCAAGTAGGTGGGACTAGAGGTGCCCGCCACCACTCCCGGCTATTTTTTTTTTTTTTGATTTTTAGTAGACATGGGGTTTCACTGTGTTAGCCAGGATGGTCTCAATCTCCTAACCTTATGATCTGCCTGCCTCGGCCTCTTTTTATTCTCTTAATAGTGGCTTTCAAAAAGCAGAAGTCATTAATTTTGATGAACTCCAACTTAATGTTTTTTATTTTATGTCACTTCATTGTTATATTGAAGAATTATTGGCCTGACCTCAGGTCACAGAAACACACAGTATTATTGTTTTCAAGTATTACATATAGGCCTATGATCCATTTAAATTAAATGTTGTACATGGTATGAGGTATGGATCAACTTTTTTTGTATATGGATCCCAATTGTTCCAGCAATATTTATTGAAAAGACTATCCTATCACCATTAAAATCTCTTTTCACTTTTGTCAAAAGTCAAGTGAACATATATTTCTGGACCTATTTCTAAGACTGTATTCTGTACCACTGATCTATATGTCTACATTTATGCCAGTACTACACTGTCCTGATTACTGTAATTGATATCTGTAAGCTTCAAATAAAAATTGAAAATTGAAATCTGAACACTATTGAGTTTTGCAATCCATAAACATGGTGTATCTCTCCATCTATTTAGGTCTTTTTAAATTTCTCTGAGCAATTTTTGGAGCTCCCAATGTACAGGTCTTGCCCATTTTTTTTGATAGATTTATCCATAAGTATCTCATAGCTTTAGATACTATTCTAAATGTCATTGTTTTATGTTATTTTAATTTTCACTTGTTTATGCTAGTATAGAGAAATACAGCTAGTTTTTATGTATTGACCTTGTTTCCTGCAACTTTGTTAAATGCACTTACTGGAAATTTTTTTGTAAATTTCAGTTTTTTATATAGCTTGATATGGTTTGGCTCTGTGTCCCCACCCAAATCTCATCTTGTAGCTCCCATAATTCCCAAGTGTTTTGGGAGGGACCTGGTGGGAGATGATTGAATCATGGAGGTGGGTCTTTCCCATGCTGTTCTTGTGATGTGAATGGGTCTTACGAGATCCGATGGTTTTAAAAATGGGAGTTTCTCTGCACAAGCTCTCTCTTTGCCTGCTGCTATCGCTGGAAAAGGGCCACCATCCTCCAGACCCTAGAATGGTAGAACCACTGACAGCTTGCACCGTGTGCCTGGAAAAGCCACAGGCACTCAACACCAGCCCATGAAGGCAGCTAGGAGGGAGGCTGTACCCTGCAAAGTCACAGGTGCAGAGCTTCCCAACACTGTGGGAGCCTACCTCTTGCATCAGCATGACCTGGATGTCAGGCATGGAGTCAAAGGAGATCATTTGGAGCTTTAAGATTTGACTGCACCACTGAATTTTGGACCTGCATGGGGCCTGTAGCCCCTTTGTTTTGGCCAATTTCTCCCATTTGGGATGGCTGTATTTATCCAATGCCTGTACCCCCAGTGTATCTAGGAAATAACTAATCTGCTTTTGATTTTACATGCTCATAGGCAGAAGGGACTTGCCTTGTCTTAGAAGAGGCTTTGGACTGTGGACTTTTGAGTTAATGCTGAAATTAGTTGAGACTTTGTGGGACTGTTGGGAACCCATGACTGGTTTTAAAATGTGGAGATATGAGATTTGGGAGAGGCCAGGGCAGAATGATATGGTTTCCCTCTGTGTCTCCACCCAAATCTCATCTTGTAGCTCCCACAATTCCCAGGTGTTGTGGGAGGGGCCTGGTGGGAGATGATTGAGTCACAGGGGCGGGTCTTTCCTGTGCTGTCCTCGTGATAGTGAGTGAATGGGTCTCATAAGATCTGATGGTTTCTCTGCACAAGCTCTCTCTTTGCCTGCTGCCATCCACATAAGATGTGAGTTGCTCCTCCTTCCCTTCCACCATGATTGTGAGGCTTCCCTAAGCATGTGGAACTGTAAGTCCAATAAACCTCTTTCTTTTGTAAATTGCCCAGTCTCAGGTATGTCTTTATTAGCAGCATGAAAACAGACTAATACATAGATAATCATGTCTGTTTTGTAATTGAGGTGTTTTTATCATTATTATTATTTATTCTTCTAACCTACTGTACTGGCTAGAACCTCCAGTACAATGTCGAATGGAAGTGGTGTGAGTGAATATCCTTCCCTTGTTGCTGACTTAGGCAGAAAGCATGAAGACTTTTCACCATTATGTATGATGTTGACAGTAGGTTTTCTGTATATGCCTTTATCAGGTTGAGAAAGTTCCCTTCTATTCCTAGTTCACTGAGAATCTTTATCAAGAATGGATGTTAGATATTGTCAAATGTTTTTTCTGTATCAATTGAAGTGGTTGTCTGATTTTTCTTTTTGAATCTGTTCATATGGTGACTTACATTGTTTGATTTTCATATATTAAACCAAACAATCTTACATTCCTAGGGTAAACTTCCACTTGTTCATTGTGTTTACTTATTTTTATATATTCTTGGATTTGACTTACTAAAATTGTCAACATTTCTGCATCAGTTTTTTCTGTTTGTTTGTTTTGTTTGTTTTTTATTTTTTAGGAATTTTAATCGCAGTTTTCTTTCCTTGATATGTCTTTGGTTTTAGTATCAGAGTAATGTTGGCCTCATAGAATGAATGGGAAAGTATTCGACACTCTGTAATTTTCTGGAAGAATGAAATTGTTTCTTCCTAAAATGTTTCCTTCTTCCTAAAATAGGGTTTGGTAGAATTCCTCAGTGAAGTCACCTGGGCCTACAGTTTTCTTTGTGGGAAGGTTTTAATCACAAAGTTCATTTATTTAATAGCTATAGAGCTATTCAGGTTATCTCTTTCTTCTTGAATGAGCTTTGGCAATATGTGTCTTTCAAATAATTTGGCATTTAATTAAAATGGTATGTTTGTTGACATGAAATTTTTCATAATATTTTCATATTACCATTTTAGTATTTCTAGAATCTAGTTTTGACAACTCTTTCCTTTCTGACATTGGTTATTTATGCATTCTTGGTTATTCTACTGATTTGTCTAGGTAGAGCTTTATCAATTTTATTGATTATCAAAACAACAGTCATTGGCTTCCTTTTTCTGCTGTTTTTTAAAAACTTCATCATTTCCACTCTGATCTTTATGATTTCCTTTGTTTTGTTTACTTTGAGATTAATTTGTTCTGCTAATTTTAGTTTCCTAAGGTAGAAGCAGAGGTCACTGACTTGAGGTATTTTTTCTTTTGTAATATAGATATTTAGTGCTCTAAGTTACACTCTAGCTAAAATCCTACAAATTTTAACATGTTATTTATTAGATTTGAAATACTTGTTAATTTCTCCTTTGATTTCTTCTTTGAACTATGGATTATATAGAAATGTGTTATTTGATTTTCAAATATTTGCAGATTATCCAGATAACTTTCTATTACTGGTTTGTAATTTTAATTACATTGTGATCAGAGAACATATTTTGTATGATTTGAATCATTTTGGGTTTATTGAGATTTGTTTTATGAACCCAAATTTGTTCAATTTTGGTAAATGTTTTATATGTACTTGAAAAGAATATGTATTCTGCTGTCATTGGGTGGAGTATTTTATAAATGTTACCTAGGTCAAGTTGGCTGATAATGTTTTTCAGACTTTTATATATTTGCTCTTTTTTTCTCTGCTTGTTCTATTAATTATTGAGACATGGGTGACTATAAATGTAGATTTGTCTGTATATCCTGCCAGTTCCATCGTTTTTTTTCTTCATGTACATTAAAACTGTGCTTTCAGTAGATTCATTACCTTATAGGATTTTATGTTCTCTTAATTAATTGAACTCTTTATGGTAAAATGTCCTTCTTCATTTGTGATGATATTCTTTTTTTTTTTTTTTTTTTTTTTTTTATTATACTTTAAGTTCTAGGGTACATGTGCATAACGTGCAGGTTTGTTACATGTGTATACTTATGCCATGTTGGTGTGCTGCACCCATCAACTCGTCAGCACCCATCAATTCATCATTTATATCATGTATAACTCCCCAATGCAATCCCTCCCTCCTCCCCCCTACCCCCTCCCCATGATAGGCCCCAGTGCGTGATGTTCCCCTTCCCGAGTCCAAGTGATCTCATTGTTCAGTTCCCACCTATGAGTGAGAACATGCGGTGTTTGGTTTTCTGTTCTTGTGATAGTTTGCTAAGAATGATGGTTTCCAGCTGCATCCATGTCCCTACAAAAGACGCAAACTCATCCTTTTTTATGGCTGCATAGTATTCCATGGTGTATATGTGCCACATTTTCTTAATCCAGTCTGTCACAGATGGACATTTGGGTTGATTCCAAGTCTTTGCTATTGTGAATAGTGCCGCAATAAACATACGTGTGCATGTGTCTTTGTAGTAGAATAATTTATAATCCTTTGGGTATATACCCAGTAGTGGGATGGCTGGGTCATATGGTACATCTAGTTCTAGATCCTTGAGGAATTGCCATACTGTTTTCCATAATGGTTGAACTAGTTTACAATCCCACCAACAGTGTAAAAGTGTTCCTATTTCTCCACATCCTCTCCAACACCTGTTGTTTCCTGACTTCTTAATGATTGCCATTCTAACTGGTGTGAGATGGTATCTCATTGTGGTTTTGATTTTCATTTCTCTGATGGCGAGTGACGATGAGCATTTTTTCATGTGTCTGTTGGCTGTATGAATATCTTCTTTTGAGAAATGTCTGTTCATATCCTTTCCCCACTTTTTGATGGGGTTGTTTGTTTTTTTCTCGTATATTTGTTTGAGTTCTTTGTAGATTCTGGATATTAGCCCTTTGTCAGATGAGTAGGTTGCAAAAATTTTCTCCCATTCTGTAGGTTGCCTGTTCACTCTGATGGTAGTTTCTTTTGCTGTGCAAAAGCTCTTTAGTTTAATTAGATCCCATTTGTCAATTTTGGCTTTTGCTGCCGTTGCTTTTGGTGTTTTAGACATGAAGTCCTTGCCCATGCCTATGTCCTGAATGGTACTACCTAGATTTTCTTCTAGGGTTTTTATGGTATTAGGTCTAACATTTCAGTCTCTAATCCATCTTGAATTAATCTTCGTATAAGGGGTAAGGAAAGGATCCAGTTTCAGCTTTCTACTTATGGCTAGCCAATTTTCCCAGCACCATTTATTAAATAGGGAATCCTTTCCCCATTTCTTGTTTCTCTCAGGTTTGTCAAAGATCAGAAGGCTGTAGATGTGCGGTATTATTTCTGAGGACTCTGTTCTGTTCCATTGGTCTATAGCTCTGTTTTGGTACCAGTACCATGCTGTTTTGGTTACCGTAGCCTTGTAGTATAGTTTGAAGTCAGGTAGCGTGACGCCTCCAGCTTTGTCCTTTTGACTTAGGATTGTCTTGGCAATGCGGGCTCTTTTTTGGTTCCATATGAACTTTAAAGCAGTTTTTCCCAATTCTGTGAAGAAACTCATTGGTAGCTTGATGGGGATGGCATTGAATCTATAAATAACCTTGGGCAGTATGGCCAATTTCACGATATTGATTCTTCCTATCCATGAGCATGGTATGTTCTTCCATTTGTTTGTGTCCTCTTTGATTTCACTGAGCAGTGGTTTGTAGTTCTCCTTGAAGAGGTCCTTTACATCCCTTGTAAGCTGGATTCCTAGGTATTTTATTCTCTTTGAAGCAATTGTGAATGGAAGTTCATTCCTGATTTGGCTCTCTGCTTGTCTGTTACTGGTGTATAAGAATGCTTGTGATTTTTGCACATTAATTTTGTATCCTGAGACTTTGCTGAAGTTGCTTATCAGCTTAAGGAGATTTTGGGCTGAGACGATGGGGTTTTCTAAATATACAATCATGTCATCTGCAAACAGGGACAATTTGACTTCTTCTTTTCCTAACTGGATACCCTTGATTTCTTTCTCTTGCCTGATTGCCCTAGCCAGCACTTCCAACACTATGTTGAATAGGAGTGGTGAGAGAGGGCATCCCTGTCTTGTGCCAGTTTTCAAAGGGAATTTTTCCAGTTTTTGCCCATTCAGTATGATATTAGCTGTGGGTTTGTCATAAATGGCTCTTATTATTTTGAGATACGTTCCATCAATACCGAATTTATTGAGCGTTTTTAGCATGAAGGGCTGTTGAATTTTGTCAAAAGCCTTTTCTGCTTCTATTGAGACAATCATGTGGTTCTTGTCTTTGGTTCTGTTTATATGCTGGATTACGTTTATTGATTTGCGAATGTTGAACCAGCCTTGCATCCCAGGGATGAAGCCCACTTGATCATGGTGGATAAGCTTTTTGATGTGCTGCTGAATCCGGTTTGCCAGTATTTTATTGAGAATTTTTGCATCAATGTTCATCAGGGATATTGGTCTAAAATTCTCTTTTTTTGTTGTGTCTCTGCCAGGCTTTGGTATCAGGATGATGTTGGCCTCATAAAATGAGTTCGGGAGGATTCCCTCTTTTTCTATTGATTGGAATAGTTTCAGAAGGAATGGTACCAGCTCCTCCTTGTACCTCTGGTAGAATTCAGCTGTGAATCCATCTGGTCCTGGACTTTTTTTGGTGGGTAGGCTATTAATTGTTGCCTCAATTTCAGAGCCTGCTATTGGTCTATTCAGGGATTCAACTTCTTCCTGGTTTAGCCTTGGGAGAGTGTAAGTGTCCAGGAAATTATCCATTTCTTCTAGATTTTCTAGTTGATTTGCGTAGAGGCGTTTATAGTATTCTCTGATGGTAGTTTGTATTTCTGTGGGGTCAGTGGTGATATCCCCTTTATCATTTTTATTGCATCTATTTGATTCCTCTCTCTTTTCTTCTTTATTAGCCTTGCTAGCGGTCTGTCAATTTTGTTGATCTTTTCAAAAAACCAACTCCTGGATTCATTGATTTTTTGGAGGGTTTTTTGTGTCTCTATCTCCTTCAGTTCGGCTCTGATCTTAGTTATTTCTTGCCTTCTGCTAGCTTTTGAATGTGTTTGCTCTTGCCTCTCTAGTTCTTTTAATTGTGATGTTAGAGTGTCAATTTTAGATCTTTCCTGCTTTCTCTTGTGGGCATTTAGTGCTATAAATTTCCCTCTACACACTGCTTTAAATGTGTCCCAGAGATTCTGGTATGTTGTATCTTTGTTCTCATTGGTTTCAAAGAACATCTTTATTTCTGCTTTCATTTCGTTATGTACCCAGTAGTCATTCAGGAGCAGGTTGTTCAGTTTCCATGTAGTTGAGCGGTTTTGATTGAGTTTCTTAGTCCTGAGTTCTAGTTTGATTGCACTGTGGTCTGAGAGACAGTTTGTTATAATTTCTTTTCTTTTACATTTGCTGAGGAGTGCTTTACTTCCAATTATGTGGTCAATTTTGGAATAAGTGCGATGTGGTGCTGTGAAGAATGTATATTCTGTTGATTTGGGGTGGAGAGTTCTATAGATGTCTATTAGGTCCGCTTGGTGCAGAGATGAGTTCAATTCCTGGATATCCTTGTTAACTTTCTGTCTCGTTGATCTGTCTAATGTTGACAGCGGAGTGTTGAAGTCTCCCATTATTATTGTATGGGAGTCTAAGTCTCTTTGTAAGTCCCTAAGGACTTGCTTTATGAATCTGGGTGCTCCTGTATTGGGTGCATATATATTTAGGAGAGTTAGCTCTTCCTGTTGAATTGATCCCTTTACCATTATGTAATGGCCTTCTTTGTCTCTTTTGATCTTTGATGGTTTAAAGTCTGTTTTATCAGAGAGAAGGATTGCAACCCCTGCTTTTTTTTGTTCTCCATTTGCTTGGTAGATCTTCCTCCATCCCTTTATTTTGAGCCTATGTATGTCTCTGCATGTGAGATGGGTCTCCTGAATACAGCAGACTGATGGGTCTTGACTCTTTATCCAGTTTGCCAGTCTGTGTCTTTTAATTGGAGCATTTAGTCCATTAACATTTAAGGTTAATATTGTTATGTGTGAACTTGATCCTGTCATTAGATATTAACTGGTTATTTTGCTCGTTAGTTGATGCAGTTTCTTCCTAGCCTCGATGGTCTTTACATTTTGGCATGTTTTTGCGATGGCTGGTACCGGTTGTTCCTTTCCATGTTTAGGGCTTCCTTCAGGGTCTCTTGTAAGGCAGGCCTGGTGGTGACAAAATCTCTAAGCATTTGCTTATCTGTAAAGGATTTTATTTCTCCTTCACTGATGAAACTTAGTTTGGCTGGATATGAAATTCTGGGTTGAAAATTCTTTTCTTTAAGAACGTTGAATATTGGCCCCCACTCTCTTCTGGCTTGTAGAGTTTCTGCCGAGAGTTCTGCTGTTAGTCTGATGGGCTTCCCTTTGTGGGTAACCCGACCTTTTTCTCTGGCTGCCCTTAAGATTTTTTCCTTCATTTCAACTTTGGTGAATCTGGCAATTATGTGTCTTGGAGTTGCTCTTCTGGAGGAGTATCTTTGTGGCGTTCTCTGTATTTCCTGAATTTGAATGTTGGCCTGCCCTACTAGGTTGGGGAAGTTCTCCTGGATGATTTCCTGAAGAGTGTTTTCCAACTTGGTTCCATTTTCCCCCTCACTTTCAGGCACCCCAATCAGGCGTAGATTTGGTCTTTTTACGTAATCCCATACTTCTTGCAGGCTTTGCTCATTTCTTTTTCTTCTTTTTTCTTTTGGTTTCTCTTCTCGCTTCATTTCATTCATTTGATCTTCAATCGCTGATACTCTTTCTTCCAGTTGATCGAGTCGGTTACTGAAGCTTGTGCATTTGTCACGTATTTCTCGTGTCATGGTTTTCATCTCTGTCATTTCGTTTATGATCTTCTCTGCATTAATTAGTCTAGCTGTCAATTCTTCCACTCTTTTTTCAAGATTTTTAGTTTCTTTGCGCTGGGTACGTAATTCCTCCTTTAGCTCTGATAAGTTTGGTGGACTGAAGCCTTCTTCTCTCCTCTCGTCCAAGTCATTCTCTGACCAGCTTCGATCCGTTGCTGGCGATGGGCTGCGCTCCTTTGCAGGGGGAGATGCGCTCTTATTTTTTGAATTTCCAGCTTTTCTGCCCTGCTTTTTCCCCATCTTTGTGGTTTTATCTGTCTCTGGTCTTTGATGGTGGTGACGTACTGATGCGGTTTTGGTATAGGTGTCCTTCCTGTTTGATAGTTTTCCTTCTGACAGTCAGAAGGACTGTCTGTTGGTCTGTTGGAGATTGCTTGAGGTCCACTCCAGACCCTGTTTGCCTGGGTATCAGCAGCAGAGGTTGCCGAAGATAGAATATTGCTGAGCAGCGAGTGTACCTGTCTGATTCTTCCTTTGGAAGTTTCCTCTCAGGCGTGTACTCCACCCTGTGAGGTGTGGGGTGTCAGACTGCCCCTAGTGGGGGATTTCTCCCAGCTAGGCTACTCAGGGGTCAGGGACACACCTGAGCAGGCAGTCTGTCCGTTCTCAGATCTCAACCTCTGCGTTGGGAGATCCACGGCTCTCCCCAAAGCTGTCAGACAGAGTCGTTCGCGTCTGCACCGGCTCCTGCTACTTCCCCTGTTGGTCTTCAGCTGTGCGCTGTCCCCAGAGGTGGAGACTACAGAGACAGGCAGGCTTCCTTGAGCTGCTGTGAGCTCCACCCAGTTCGAGCTTCCCAGCGGCTTTGTTTACCTACTTAAGCCTCAGCAATGGCGGGCGCCCCTCCCCCAGCCTCGCTGCTGCCTTGCGGATAGATCGCGGCAGACTGCTGTGTTAGCAGTGAGGGAGGCTTCGTGGGCGTGGGAGCCTCCCGGCCAGGTGTGGGATATATTCTGGTGTGCCTGTATGCTTACAGCGCAGTATTGGGGTGGGAGTTACCCGATTTTCCAGGTGTTGTGTGTCTCAGTTCCCCTGGCTAGGAAAACGGATCCCCTTCCCCCTTGCGCTTCCAGGTGAGGCGATGCCTCGCCCTGCTTCAGCTCTCGCTGGTCAGGCTGCAGCAGCTGACCAGCACCGATTGTCCGGCACTCCCTAGTGAGATGACCCCAGTACCTCAGTTGAAAATGCAGAAATCACCGGTCTTCTGTGTCGCTCGCGCTGGGAGTTGGAGACTGGAGCTGTTCCTATTCGGCCATCTTCGTGATGATATTCTTTACTCTAAAATCTACTTTACCTGTTATCAATATAGCCACTTCAGGTTTCTTCTGATTAGTGTTATCATGGTATAGATTTTATACCTTTTAACTTTTATTTTTAACCTATTTACATTTAAACTGGGGTTATTGTAGGCAGCATATACTTGCTTTATATATAGTTTGACAATCTCCACTTTTTAATTGGAATTTTTAGATGATTTACATCATATGCAATTATTAATATGGTTGGGATTAAATCTACAGTTTTACTTTTTTTTTTTTTTTTTTTTTTTTTTTTAGACAGGGCCTTGTTATGTTGTCCAGGCTGGTCTCAAACTCCTGGGCTCAAATGATCCTCCTGCCTCAGCCTCCTAAGGAGCTGGAATTATAGACACGTACCACCATGCTCAGCAATTTTTTTGTCCTATATGTTATTTGTTCCCTTTTCCTCTTCTACTGCCTTATTTTGGATGAGTGTTTTTAATTAATGCATTTATCTCATTTTATGACTTATTAACTATAACTTTATTGTGTTATTTTAGTGATTGCTTTAAGATAGGAATGACCATATACCTTTTAAAATGATCACAACCTACCCTCAAATGACACTATACTGCTACAAGATCACTAAAATATTATATTTATATTTCTCCTATCACAGATTTTGTGCTTTTTGTCATATATTTTTCTTCTGTATCTATCATCCCAGTCTCTGTGCTATTGTTGTTATTTGTTTTACTTCTATTTAACTCTATATCATAATTCTTCTTCTTTTTTTTTTTTTTTTTTTTTGAGACGGAGTCTCGCTCTGTCGCCCAGGCTGGAGTGCAGTGGCCGGATCTCAGCTCACTGCAAGCTCTGCCTCCCGGGTTTACGCCATTCTCCTGCCTCAGCCTTCCGCGTAGCTGGGACTACAGGCACCCGCCACCTCGCCCGGCTAGTTTTTTGTATTTTTAGTAGAGACGGGGTTTCACCATGTTAGCCAGGATGGTCTCGATCTCCTGACCTTTTGATCCGCCCATCTTGGCCTCCCAAAGTGCTGGGATTACAGGCTTGAGCCACCGCGCCCGGCATAGTTCTTATTTTAAATAATCCATTATCTTTTAAATATATTTAAATAAGAAGACACTTTTGTTTACATTTACCCACATAGTTATAATTTCCAGAACTCTTTATTCCCTTATGTAGATCCACATTTCTATCTGGTATTATTTTCTTTCTTTTTTTTCTTTATTATTATACTTTATGTTCTAGGGTACATGTGCACAACGTGCAGGTTTGTTACATATGTATACATGTGCCATGTTGGTGTGCTGCACCCATTAACTCGTCATTTACATTGGGTATATCTCCTAATGCTATCCCTCCCCCCTCCCCCCATCCCACAACAGGCCCTGGTGTG
Source organism: Rhinopithecus roxellana (assembly GCF_007565055.1). Classification (NCBI taxonomy): domain Eukaryota; kingdom Metazoa; phylum Chordata; class Mammalia; order Primates; family Cercopithecidae; genus Rhinopithecus; species Rhinopithecus roxellana. The sequence goes on along the minus strand of NC_044555.1, from coordinate 110,781,093 downwards.
TGATGTTCCTCTTCCTGTGTCCAAGTGATCTCATTGTTCAATTCCCACCTATGAGTGAGAACATGTGGTGTTTGGTTTTCTGTTCTTGAAATAGTTTGCTGAGAATGATGATTTCCAGCTGCATCCATGTCCCTACAAAAGACATGAACTCATCTTTTTTTCTGACTGCATAGTATTCCATGGTGTATATGTGCCACATTTTCTTAATCCAGTCTGTCATTGATGGACATTTGTGTTGGTTCCAAGTCTTTGCTATTGTGAATAGTGCAGCAATAAACATATGTGTGCATGTGTCTTTATAGCAGCATGATTTATAATCCTTTGGGTATATACCCAGCAATGGGATGACTGGGTCAAATGGTATTTCTAGTTCTAGATCCTTGAGGAATTGCCACACTGTCTTCCACAATGGTTGAACTAGTTTACAGTCCCACCAACAGTGTAAAAGTGTTCCTATTTCTCCACATCCTCTCCAGCACCTGTTGTTTCCTGACTTTTTAATGATTGCCATTCTAACTGGTATGAGATGGTATCTCATTGTGGTTTTGATTTGCATTTCTCTGATGGCTAGTGATGATGAGCATTTTTTCATGTGTCTGTTGGCTGCGTAAATGTCTTCTTTTGAGAAATGTCTGTTCATATCCTTTGCCCACTTTTTGATAGGGTTGTTTGATTTTTTTCTTGTAAATTTGTTTGAGTTCTTCATAGGTTCTGGATATTAGCCCTTTGTCAGATGAGTAGATTGCCAAAATTTTCTCCCATTCTGTAGGTTGCCTGTTCACTCTGATGGTAGTTTCTTTTGCTGTGCAGAAGCTCTTTAGTTTAATTAGAACCCATTTGTCAATTTTGGCTTTTGTTGCCATTGCTTTTGGTGTTTTAGACATGAAGTCCTAGCCCATGCCTATGTCCTGAATGGTATTGCCTAGGTTTTCTTCTAGGGTTTTTATGGTTTTAGGTCTAACATTTAAGTCTTCTTTAATCCATCTTGAATTAATCTTTGTATGAGGTGTAAGGAAGGGATCCAGCTTCAGCTTTCAACTTATGGCTAACCAGTTTTCCCAGCACCATTTATTAAATAGGGAATCCTTTCCCCACTTCCTGTTTTTGTCAGATTTGTCAAAGATCAGATGGTTGTAGATGTGTGGTATTATTTCTGAGGGCTCTTCTGGTATTATTTTCTTTCTGTCTGAAACACTTCCTCTGAGGAAATGAGTTCAAAACCAACATTTTTTCCTTTCACTCATTATTTTCCCACTCCCCCTTCTATGGTGTGAATGTTGTTGTCTCCTCCAAAATTCATGCATTGGAAACACAATCCCCGATGCAACAGCACTGGAAGATGGGGCACAATGGGAGGTGTTTAGGTCATGGGAACTCTGCCCTCTCTAATAAATTAATGCTATTAAAAAAAAAAAAAGGCGGGAGGGCTTGCAAGATTAGTTTCTCTCTCTTGCTCTTCTGCTGTGTGAGGACACAACATTCCCCTCCTCTGGAACAATCAGGCTTCAAGGAGTCATTTTGGAAAAACACAGAGTTGGTCCTAATTTGCTGGTGCCATGATCTTAAACTTCCCAGCCTCCAGAACTGTGAGAGAATAAAGTTATGTCTTTTATAAATTACCCAGTTTTAGGTGTTCTGTTATAGCAGCACAAAACAGATGAAGACACCCCCAACCCACCCAAAGAAAAGCAATGATGATATGTTTGATCAGATTCCTGGGCATTAATTGGATCTGGTTTTCTAGTGTATAAGGTCTCAAAAAGATGAACAAGCATGAGCCTGACGAACAAATGCCTCGATATTCAGCTATTTCCTCTAAAATGAACGGGCATGGCTTAATGTCTCATTTGAAAGGCAACGTTCCGAGATGCAGTTTTGTGTTTAGGGAAGAGGGCCACTTAAAACTCTAGCACAGAATTTACAAGAAAAAAACAAACAACCCCATTAAAAAGTGGGCAAAGTATATAAACAAACACTTCTCAAAAGAAGACATTTATGCGACCAACAAACATATGAAAAAAAGCTCATCATCACTGATCATTAGAGAAATGCAAATCAAAACCACAATGAGATGCCATCTCATGCCAGTCAGAATGGCAATTATTAAAAAGCCAAGAAACAATAGATGCTGGTGAGGGTGTGGAGAAATAGGAAAGCTTTTATGCTGTTGGTGGGAATGTAAATTATTTCAACCATTGTGGAAAACAATGTGGCAATTCCTCAAAGACCTAGAACCAGAAGTAGCATTTGACCCAGCAATCTCATTACTGGGGATATATCCAAAGGAATATTAATTATTCTATTACAAAAACACATGCACACGTATGTTTATTGCGGCACTATTCACAATAGCAAAGACATGGAACCAACCCAAATGCCCATCAATGACAGATTGGATAAAGAAAATGTGGTACATATACACCACGGAATACTATGCAGCCATAAAAAGGAATGAGATTATGTCCTTTGCAGGGACATGGATGAAGCTGGAAGCCATCATCTTCAGCAAACTAACACAGGAACAGAAAACCAAGCACTCACTCATAAGTAGGAGTTGAACAATGAGAACACATGGACACAGAGAGGGGAACAACACACACCAGGGCCAGTCGGAGGGTGGGTGGTTGAGGGGAGGGAGACCATTAGGACAAATAGCTAGTGCGTGTGGGGCTTAAAACGTATATGATGGGTTAATAGGTGCAGCAAACCACCATGGCACACATACACCTTGTAACAAACCTACACATTCTGCACTTGTACCCTGGAACTTAAAGTAAAAAACAAACAGACAAACAAAAATTACTCTAGCACAGGAAAAAGGAAATAAATGCCTCAAGTGCTCCAAGCATGCTCACTTAACTTTTACTCTGGCATATGCAGTTCAAATCCCAGGTAATAATAAATCATCACTTTGTTCTTCATGCTTTCATTTGCATCTATATATCCCTTGGAGCTCCTATAAAGAGAAAAGGTGGCTGGGCCAGGGTTTGTGTACTTAACTAGGCCCTCTAACTGTATACCTTCTTATACAATACCCTCCAATAGAAACGTATATAAAAGTTATGAACTAAGAACACCAAAACTGGCTTAGATTGAGGTCCCTCCTTGTTCCTGGCATTTTATCTCTATCCTTTAGTAATTTTTTTCCCTTCAGTTCCTGAAGATTTTCTGGTTCCAAGTTACCTGAATTTCACACTTTCAATTTTTCTCTGCCTTTGGGTGTCTTCATTCTGCTGGTTCTATTTTTATTTTTTTCCACTTATTTCATTTTAGATACATGCGCAGGTTTGTTAGAAAGGTGTATTGGGTGATGCTAAGGTTTGGAGTACAATTGAACTCATGACCCAGGTAGTGAGCATGGTACCAAACAACTCAGTTTTCAAATGTCTGCCTCCACCTCACCTCCCGCCCCTAGTAGTACCCAATGTCTATTGCTCCCATCTTTATATCCATATGTACCTAATGTTTAGCTTCCACTTATAAGTAAGAACATACAGTATTTGCTTTTCTGGTTCTGCACTAATTCAGTTACGATAATGGCTTCCCATCCTGCTTGTTCTTATCTCTATATTTGGCTTCTGCCCCATGATTAATTCTAACCTTTATTCTTTGTACCATCTGACTGTAGTTTTTCTACTTACATGTGACCCACAGATTTATTATTGCCTTTATTATCTGAGTTCACCACTGCTCTTAATTGACTAGTAGCTTTTAGACCCGTGATTTTGTTTGGCTTGTGACACTCTGTCCCAGCTTAGTGATCAATCCATTCTTTTTTTTTTTTTTTTTTGAGACGGAGTCTAGCTCTGTCGCCCGGGCTGGAGTGCAGTGGCCAGATCTCAGCTCACTGCAAGCTCCGCCCCCCGGGTTTATGCCATTCTCCGGCCTCAGCCTCCCGAGTAGCTGGGACTATAGGCGCCCGCCACCTCGCCCGGCTCGTTTTTTTTGTATTTTTTAGTAGAGACGGGGTTTCACCGTGTTAGCCAGGATGGTCTCTATCTCCTGACCTCGTGATCCGCCCGTCTCGGCCTCCCAAAGTGCTGGGATTACAGGCTTGAGCCACCGCGCCCGGCCCAATCCATTCTTTTAACTTCTCCTACCGTGTATTCATAGTGTGATTTTTATCTCTTCTCATCTTTGCACCTCACCTTGATGTCCCAAACTTGTTCGAAATTTTTCAGCGATAGATAATATAGGATGAAGCAGTTACCTCAATTAGAGCATAATATCATTGAAACCAAGATCAGATACTTAACCTTCATTTGAACCACCTGGTCCTGTGCCCCATTGATTACAGGGAGAGCAGAGGGAGGGTGTGTGGATTAAATAGTAGAAACCTACCCTGCTATTGACAGCACATCTTTTAAAACATGTCTGAGTGACTTTGGTCAGCATTATCATCTCTGTATGGGAAGGACACCACACAACTATTTACATATATAACACATGCAAATGAGTTTGAGTTTTGTCCAGAGGATGCATATGCTGAAGACACCTTTTAAATTCCAACAGAAACAATTTGTGTGTGAGGAACTCCTGTTCAGAGAAAATGCCTCTGAGATCAGAGAAAAAGACTTGAATTCCCTGAACCAGATTGTTCAAAGTATTGGAACATGCTGTCCTTTCAATATTAAAGAAGCATGGCTTTGATCATGATTATTTTCATTATGAATGATTATTTCTATTACACCATCCCTCTATGGAATAGTACTAAAAGACCTCCTGAATCTTCTAAAACGTATTTATAGATCTCATCAATGAAATAAATAAATACACAAATGTCCTAATTAGCTAGAAAAAGTTCAATGCTGCCTTTAATGATATTTTTGAAACAGGAAGCAAGTGATTTTACAGCAATGAAATGGTATATGTTCTGGTTTAGAATGTAGTATTTATTAATGCAGAAAATACAATTTTTTTCACAGTATCGGTGAGCCCTGAAGGAAGGGACAATACTGATTGATGGCAGGCATAAACATTAGGAAAGTATTCTCCAAGTGTACCATGCATTCTAATTGACCAGTTACCAGTTAAGTCACAAATGAGATCCTGCTTTGTAATTCTGTGCTAGCACTGTGTATGAAAGTATTACAGCTGGTATAATAGCAAATAATGTATGTTGCAAAGCAGATAGATTTAAAAATTAAAACATGATATTTCATCTAGTTATTTGATAAAAGACTAGTAGTAATCAATTATTTTCTGTATTTAGGGTGTCATTCTACACAGTCAATCTATAGAAATTTATTAATCATTGTTTACCTTATAGAGCCTCAAGTTCTTCAGTGGCTAAAGAGATAATAGGCTTTTTGAAAAATTATGGGAGATACTTTCATAATAGGAGCCAGATCTTTGGATTTAATATAGAGTCTTTTGATGAGTCAATCTCACTGAGTCTCCATTTACTCTTCTGAAATGGTAAAATAGAGCTAATAATATAAGGCTGACCTAGATGTGCTAGATAAGCTTTCATTTGCCATTTCAGATCCTTCCTTCCTTCTCCACTCTGCTTTGTGACCAGGAAGCTAACTTGTATAGGCTTCCTTGATTTCTAACTTCGACTTGGGTTCATTCAATGGGAGGCACTGGCAAGAGGTCAGAGGTCAGGAAGAGAATAAGGTCAGGGAATTTATTTCCCCAGCTTCCTCCCTGCTAGGTCATCTTGGGTTGGCTATATCCTTTCTCCTAAAGATCCCTTCACAGCCTTTCCAAGGGCCCTCACCAGTTATGTTCTCTACTTTCTTCCCTTGTCCCTTCGGGACTAGGGGCCTAGAAGCTTAACATTGGCAAAGGTTAGATTAGATTAAATTGGCATCTAAGAATGATTCAACACGACTTGTTGGTTTCCCTTTAACCTGGGACATATCTGTGTAAACAGTCACTTTATTAAACTCTTAATTACTCCAGCTGAGCATGCCACCAATTTCAGCCAGCACAATGACTGATTTAGTCACAGGTCATTTTGATGACTAATGAGATATCACATACAAGGTCATATTGAAATACATAAAGCATACATAAATATTAGGCCTTATTTTTTTTATCAGAAATCAAACACTGAATAATTGAACTAAGCAGTGAGAAAACTCAGATATATCTAAAACATGAGGTTAAAGCAAAATTCAACTAGTCTATGACAAGTCAATTTACTAAAAGGTAAATTGCCAGGGTTGAAGGGGCTAATAGGGAGCAAGCAGAAGAACAAACGCCTATGAGATGGCCATCTCAAATAAGACATGGAGCAGTGAAGACTTTCAAAAGAAATAGAGGAGCAGTGTGGGAGGATGTAACTCCAGAACAGGCTCCAGTGTCAGCCTTCCACCTCTGCCCCCAGTCTCTGGACATTGTAGTACCATCATTGAGAGGACAAAGCACCATTTTGTCTCTAAAGTCTACCCTTTGGCATTCATTTCTTCAATAGTTTCCCTGCCCCACACCACTGACTGCAATAGAGAACACTATGGCCCGTTGTAGGGTGTTTGCTATTTTTCTTCCATTTCAGTGCAATCTTGAGATAAAACTGCTCTTTAGCCTCTCCCAGATCATCTCTGTTTCACCATTATTATACTCTACTCTCCATCTGCTGACCCTTTGATTTACGTGTCCTTATTGCTCATTCATATGATTCTGCCTCTCCTTGGTTGTGCGCGTTTTCTCTGAAAAAGCAGAGGCCTTTCTATTCTGTTCCCTGGCCCACCCTCACCTTCAAGCTGAGATTGCTTTTCTGATTGCTTTTCTTGAAGCTTTGTGAATCCCAAGTCAGCAGTGTTCCCTAGACTATGCCTGGAGAAATTCTCTGAACTGGACCCTCCTCTGCTTAGTAAACAGGAGCCAATCTCTTTCTTTTCTCAAGTCTGGCAGCTGCTTAAGTCCCATAGTCCACTCAATCTCTGCGAAGCTCCAAGATCTAAACTATTTATTCTCTCCAGGCCCCAATTCCTTTGGCAACTCTTCCCCTCCACCTAGCCCTTTTGTGCTACCTGAGACGTAACCTCTCCAACCACTCTAGGACCATTGTCTCACCTCAGATAATATGAACATAGAACAATAACACATCTTCAACTCAATTATTAGTTCTTCTGGCTCCAGACAGATAGTAGCTACTCCCATATCTACATATAAATTTGGAGGAAAGGTTCTCTGCCAGAGACAAAGAAGAAACATCAGGTCTTTGTAGTGTAAGTCACATAGCACAAAGAAAACCAGGGGAGTTTTCTATTAAACTAAAGCAGAAACCATCCTATTCCATGGGTTCCAATATACCTAGAATGAAAAGCAAAAGAGAGAAACACACAGTGTTCTTCTAGTCATAAAGAAAATTTTATTTAATGTTTATGTCTCAATGGGCGCTTGAAAATATTGATGCAATAGTGCAATTTTACTTTGTCCGTGTAATGTCCTCAGAATTCTGAAATGAATTTGCTCAGATTCCTCAGGAGTTATGAGAGTTTGGTGTCGTGGTTAAGCACATAGGCTCTGGAGCCAGCTTACTTAGATTTGAAATGCCAAGTCTGTCACTTAAGCAAGTAATTTAAATTTTCTATATCTTGATTTCCTCATCTGGGATAATAATTGTACAGCATACTTGTCCCACAAGACTGCTGTGAATATTAAATGAGTTATGATTGGGAAGAGCTTTGAACATGTTAAAAAGAAAATAGGAACTCAAAGGCCGAAGACTGAGTGGTAAGTGTCTTACTGTTAGACAAAAACCTCAGTCTTAGGCAGATGTCATGTTCCATGAATTTGCACTAGAGGGATGGAAATGGGTTAGGGTTCTTAAAGCCAAAATTGAAATTATGTCCGTTCTATACTAGGAAAATTGAGTGTATGATTGATTGGTTGGTTGTAGGTATCTGGGGAAATTGGTTAGTATTGAGCATATATTGGGGTCCTAGTCTGCTGTGTTTCTTAGGTCTGTGCTTCAGAATTTATGGCATTCAGTTGTCATTTTAGTAGAAGTTAAGTGTGCAGTGTTTTCAATAGGATAGATGGACATCACAGAATGCCTTAAACAATACCTGGCACCTCATAGTGGCTATTATTATTCTGCTAAAGCTATTGAGTAGGGATATATTCTTCCCATAAAAATATTACATCATCTGGCAAAGCTTCATATAGAAATCAAAGATATTTTTTAAAGAACCTCTGTGTCTGGCCCAGTGCTTACTGAAGTGAGTGGATGCGAGTGACTGACTTGTATTGAGATTCAAAATGATGGTGCTAAGAAACTTAATGGAAGCAACCATAAAGATTAATTTGCAGCATTGGGTCAGGAAGAAAAGGGGGTGCCACCAGGTCAGGCCTGGTGCTAAAGAACTCCCAAGGTCCTCTCCTAGATGCTTCCCAGGTGTCTGCCTCTACAGCTCAGTGACTCCAGCTTAGGAGTCAGAATTTATGAAGAGCACTCTCTTCCCAACCTGGCTCTTACCATGGGTATTCTTAGGCCATTTATCTTTGTCTCGGTACACTTAACTCTATCAAATCTTATTTATAGTCTGGCACCCTAAGCTCTTGGATTCTAATTCCAAATTTGTCCTTTAATCTGATTCTCTAATGCTACTATTGCTTACACATTTTGTGTATATTCTGCTCTTTTCTCAACGCTGAGCTATACCATGTCTCTGATTTACCTTATTACTACAAATCAACAAAAAATAGCTGAATTCCTTCCTCTTGTGGTGGCAACATTCAGACTATCCCTTATACTGTCTCTATCTCACATTAAAATAATTCGGAATGGGAGAACTTCCTGTAATAGCAGAGGAAAAGGTCACACAAATTCCCCACAGATAATAATTACAAAAAATGGATAATTTTTTTTTATTTTTATAAAATTTAAATAAAAAAAAGTCTTAAAAAACCTACTAAGTCAGCTGGGCATGGTGGCTCACTCCTGTAATCCCAACACTTTGGGAGGCTTAGGCAGGTGGATCACCTGAGGTTAGGAGTTTGAGATCAGCCTGGCCAACTTGGTGAAACCCTGTCTCTACTAAAAATACAAAAATTAGCTGGGTGTAGTGGCGGGCACCTGTATTCCCAGCTACTTGGGAGGCCGAGACAGGAGAATCACTTGAACCCAGGAGGCAGAGATTGCAGTGACCCGAGATCGCACAATTGCACTCCAGCCTGGACAACAAGAGCGAAACTCTGTTTCAAGAATCCAAAGGAGGGTTTAAGCTTATAAAACTTCATCTGAAAAGAGTAAGAATTAGTGATTTGGTGCTTACTGATGTGTGGTGACTTTAAAGTATGTCCACAAATTCTTTAATAGTCTCCCTTCAAGAAGTAGAACCTAATCCCTTTCCCTTGAATGTGGGCTGGGCTTAGTGACTTGCTTCATTGATTGATTGATTGATTGATTGATTGAAGCAGAATCTCACTCTGTCCCCCACCACCCACACTGCAACCTCCACCTCCCAGGTTCAAGTGATTCTCCTACCTCAGCCTCCTGAGTAGCTGTGACTACAGGCATGTATCACCACACCTGGCTAAGTTTTATAATTTAAGGAGAGACCGGGTTTCTCCACGTTGGCCCGGCTGGTCTTGAACTCCTGACCTCAAGTGATCCGCCCACCTCTGCATCCCAAAATGCTGGGATTACAGGTGTGAGCCACTGTACCCAGGCTTAGTGACTTATTTCTAAAGAAAAGATAAAGCAGAAGTGAAGGTGTGGGACTTGCAAGACTAGGTCAAAAAAGGCACTGCAGCTTCCTCCTTGCACTATCTGTTGAATCACTCACTCTGGGGAAAGAGCGAAACCCTTTATCAAAAAAAAAGAAAGAAAGAAGACAAGAAAAAATAACTTATGCAACAACTAGAAAACAAGTAATGAAGTGGCAGTACTAAGTCCATATCTATCTATAATACCAGTGAAGGTAAACGGACTAAATTCTCCAATTAAAATATAGAACCAACGAATAGATTTGTTTGTTTGTTTGTTTTGAGATGGAGTCTCACTCTGTCGCCCAGGCTGGAGTGCAGTGGTATGATCTTGGCTCACTGCCACCTCCGCATCCCGGGTTCAAACGATTCTGCTGCCTCAGCCTCCTGAGTAGCTGCGACTACACTCATGTGCCACCATGCCTGGCTAATTTTTGCATTTTAGTAGAGATGAAGTTTCACCATGTTGGTCAGGCTGGTCTTGAACTCCTGACCTCGTGATATGCCCGCCTTGGCCTCTCAAAGTGCTGGGATTACAGGCATGAGCCACCATGCCCGACCTTGAATTGATTTATTTAAAAGACCCAACTATATGCTGCTGAGAAAAATCTCACTTTACCTATAAAGACACACATAGACTGAAAGTAAAGGTAAAACCAATTTTCCATGGAAATGGAAACCAAAAATGTGAGCTGGAATAGATACGTTTATATCAGATATAATAGGCTTTAAGTCAAAAACTATGTGAAAAGACAAAGCAGGTGGGGTGAGGTGGCTCATGCCTGTAATACCAGCACTTTGGGAGTCCGAGACAGGTGGATGACCTGAGGTCAGGAGTTTGAGACCAGCCTGGCCAACATGTCAAAACTCCATCTCTACTAAAAACAAAAATTAGCTGGGTGTGGTGGTGCACACCTGTAATCCCAGCTACTTGGGAGGTTGAGGCACGAGAATCGCTTGAACCCAGAAGGCGCAGGTTGCAGTGAGATGAGACCGTGCCATTGCACTCCAGCCTGGATGACAAGAATGAAACTTCATCTCAAAAAAAAAAAAAAAAAAAGAATAAAAATATGAATTCAGTAAGTTATAGAATACAAAGTTAATGTGCAAATATCAGTAGTGTTTCTACATGAAAATAGCGATCAATCGAAAAAAGAAATGAAGAAATCAATCTCATTTCAACAGCTACAAAAAATACCTAGAAATAAATTTAACCAATGAACTGAAATATCTCTGTGAAAAAACTACTGATTGACGAAAGAAATTGAAGAGGAGACAAAGAAATGGAATGACATCCCTTGCTCATGGATTTGAAGGATGAATATGGTTAAAATGTCTTTGGGTGGCCAAAGAAATTTATAGATGCAATGCAATCCCTATCAAAACACCAATGACATTCTTTACAGAAATAGAAAAACCAATTCAAAAATTTATATGGAACCACAAAAGACCCCAAATAGCTAAAGCAATCCTGAGCAAACAGTACAAAGCTGGAGACATCACATTACCCGATTTCAAATTATATGACAAGGCAATAGTAACCAAAATAGCATGGTACTGGCATAAAACCAGACACACAGACCAATGGAACAGAATAGAAAACCCAGAATTAAACCCAAGCAATTACAGCACACTCATTTTTGACAAAGAAGGCAAGATCAGACCATGAGGAAAGGACAGTCTCCTTAATAAATGGTGCTGAGAAAACTGGATATCTATACACAAAATAATGAAACTAGATCCCCATCTTTCACCATATACAAAAATCAAATCAAAATGGATTAAAGATTCAATGTAAAGCCTACCACTATGAAATTACTAAAAGAAAAATTTAGGAAACCATGTTAGCATATTTGTCTTGGCAAAGATTTATTTGGTAAGACATTAAAAGCACAGGCAACAAAGCTAAAATAGACAAATGGGATTCATCCAAGCTAAAATGCTTCTGCACAGCAAAAGAAACAATTAACAAAGTGAAGAGATAACCAACAGAATGGGAGAAAATATTTGCAAACTATCCATTCGGCAAGGGATTAGTAATCATAATACATAAGACACTCAAGCATCTTAATAGTAAACAAACAAGTAATCTGATTAAAATATAAGCAAAGACCTGAATAGACATTTCTTAAAAGAAGACATACAAATGGCTAACAAGTATCTGAAAAAAATCCTCAACATCACTAATCATCAAGGAAATGCAAATCTGAACCACAACAGGCTGCCATCTCTCTCCAGTTAGAATCGTTATTATAAAAAAGACAAAAAGTAACAAATACTGGCAAGGATGTGGAGAAAAGATAAGTCTTATACACTGTTGGTGGGAGTGTAAGGTAGTACATCCATCATGAAAAACAGTATAGAGGTTCTCCAAAAACCTAATAATAGAGCTATCATATGATCCAGCAATCCCACTGCTGGGTATATCTCCAAAAGAAAGGAAATCAATATATCAAAGAGATATCTGCACTACCATGTTTATTGCAACACTATTCACAATAGCCAAGATATGGAATCAACCTAGGTGTCCATTAACAGATCAGTGGATAAAGTAAACATAATCTATACACACACAATAGAATACTATTCAGCCATAAAAAAGAATGAGATCCTCTCATTTGCAACAGCATGGATGAAACTGCAGGTCATTATGGTAAGTGAAATAAGCCAGTCACGGAAAGACAAAACATTGCATGTTCTCACTCATATGTGGGAAATAAAAAGGTGAATCCCATGGAGTATGAGAGTAGAATAGTGGTTACCAGAGGCTGGAAAGGAGAGGGAGGAGAGGAATGAAGAGAAATCGTTTAAGGGGTACAAAAATACAGTCAGATAGAAATAATAAGTTCTAATATTTCAACGTATACTAGGGAAACTATAGTCAACAGTAATGTATCATATATGTCAAAATATCTAGAGGATATTTGTAATGATCCCAACACAGGGAAAAGATAAGTGTTTGAGGTGATGGATATCCAAATTACCCAGATTTGATCATCACAAATTGTATACAGTTACAGAACATCACACGTACTCCAAAAACATGTATAGCTATTATATATAAATTTAAACTTTTAAAAATCAAATACATGTATTACTTGGTAAAAATATAATTTCAATTTTAAAAATAACTCTGAAGAATTGAGAAAGAAGAAATAATTACTGAATGATGTCAGGAAATACCAAGGATAGTGGCGTTTGATTACTGGTTTGATTGATAACAAATGTACTAAAAAATCTACCACCATCCCACGCCACATCCAGAAAAAAAAAATCAGAATATGAAAGAGGACATAACTAACAACACAAAGAGAAATATCAAAAATATTAGGAGCATATTATGTACAACTTTATGTAAATAGATTTGAGAACTTAAATGAAATAGATCACTTTCTGGGAAACATAACAGTTATGAAAATTGACTTTAAGGTAGAAATCCTGAATAATCCCCAAATCATAGAAGATGCTGAAAACCTAGTCAAATATTTGCCCTTAAAAAAGCCTTAAGACCCATATAGCTTCACAGATGAAGTCAACCAAATCTGCAAAAAATAGATAACTCATTTGTTGATTATATTTCATTAATTCTATGTGTCTATTTTTCACATTCTAACATCTCTGAAATCAGAAAGAATTTTATAACCAACAGCACTTTATAGTGGACATTTGATAGGCAAGTAATGATATATCTGTCATCGTTTGCATACGTCCCACCTGGTCACAACTTCTAAAATTGTTGTCATGTTAGATATGTATAATATATTATTTGACAAAAGCCTCAACCCATAGAAGAAGGAAATCCACTGGCATTGCAGAGACCAGAGGCAAACATTTTATATCAGTAACACTTTAATAAAGGACATAACAAGAAAAAAAAAATCTACAGAGAGTTATACAATGATACGGGCTGGAAAAACAATATTTTAGAGATGCCATTTCTCCCAAAATTAACCTATAAATACAGTGCAATGAAAAACATCATTTCAACAGGATGTTTTGTGCAACTTGGCAAACTAATTTTATATTCAATGTAGAAAGTAAAAATACATAAAAATTATTTTTAAGTGGACAAAAAAGAACAATGATAGGTTGCGCCATCAGATATTAAAATATCCTGTAAGGCTAAAATAGGTTATAGTAATTAAAATGGACAAGTACATCAATAAGATAAAACAGAGTCAGGACATCTAATAGAGGGAAAAAGTGACACTTCAAATTATAAGGGAAACAATGCATTAAGTAATACTGAGATAACTTACTTCATATTAGAAAAAAATTAAGTTCACATTCTAATTGATACCACACACAAAAAATAAATTCCAGATGGATTAAAGAACACAGTGTCAATGACATAACTGAATACTGTATTAAGTTCTAAGAAGAACATTTAGAAGGATATTTTTATCATAGGGTGAGGAAGACCTTTAGCAACACTTAAATCAAGAATCCATAAAGATTTAAAGACTTAAAAGTGAAACCTAAAACTATAAAAACTTGGGAAGATAACTTAGGAAATAACATTCTGGACATAAAAAGTGGCAAAGATTTCATAACAAAGATGCCAAAAGCAATTGCAACAAAACAAAAACTGACAAATGGAATCTAATTTAACTAAAAAGCTTCTGCATGCAAAAGAAACTATCAACAGAATAAACAGAAAACCTACAGAATGGAGAAAATATTTGCAAACTATGTATCCAACAAAGGTCTAGTATCCAGAATCTATAAGGAACTTAAATAAATTTACAAGCAAAAATCAAACAACCCCATTAAAAAGTGGGAAAGGACATAAACAAACATTTTTCAAAAGACGTACATGCAGCCAAAAAGCCTTTAAAAAAAGCGCAATATCACTGATCATTAGAGAAATGCACATCAAAACCACAATCAGATACCATCTCATGTCAGTCAGAATGGCTATTAGTAAAAAGCTAAAAATGAACAGATGCTGGAGAGGTTGTGGAGAAAAGGGAACACTTATACACTGCTGGTAGGATGTATGTTAGTTCAGCCATTGTGAAAATCAGCATAGTAATACATTAAAGAACTTAAAACAGAATTACCATTCAACCCAGCAATCCCAGTACTGGGTATATACCCAAACGAATATAAATCATTCTGCCATAAAGACACATATACACATATATTCATCACAGCACTATTCACAATAGTAAAGACACAGAATCAACCCAAATGCCCATCAATGGTAGACTGGATAAAGAAAATGTGGTACTTATACACCATGGAATACTATGCAGCCAAAAAAAAGAATGAGATCATGTCCTTTGCCATTACATGGATGGAGCTGGAGGCCATTACCCTAAGCAAATTAATGCAGGAACAGAAAACCAAATACCACATGTTCTCACTTATAAGTGGGAGCTAAACAGCGAGAACCCATGGACACCAAGAAGGGAACAACAGACACTAGGGCTTATTTGAGGGTGGAGAGTGAGAGGAAGGAGAAAATCAGAAAAAACACCTATTGGGTACTATTCTTTTTTTTTTTTTTTTTTTTTTTTTTGAGGCGGAGTCTCACTCTGTCACCCAGGCTGGAGTGCAGTGGCACGATCTCCACTCACTGCAAGCTCCGCCTCCCAGGTTCACGCCATTCTCCTGGCTCAGCCTCCCGAGTAGCTGGGACTACAGGCACCCGCCACCACCCCCGGCTAATTTTTTTGTATTTTTAGTAGAGACGGGGTTTCACCATGTTGGCCAGGATGGTCTAGATCTCCTGACCTCGTGATCCGCCTGCCTTGGCCTCCCAAAGTGCAGGGATTACAGGCGTGAGCCACCGCGCCCGGCTATTGGGTACTATTCTTATTACCTGGGTGATGAAATAATCCACACAGCAAACCTCCCTCCTCAGTGACACACAGTTTACCTATATAACAAATCTGCACATGTACCCCTGAAACTAAAAGTTTAAAAGATTTGTAAAGAAAAAAATGAACATTTTAATTATGTAATAGATAGATCTTATAACAAATTATATAATTTAATTATATTGTTAATTAATTGATGTTGTAAGCTAAGAAGGAAAGTGACAGAATGGGAGAATTATTTGCAACATGTATGATAACAGATTCAGATCTAGAATATATGAAAAAAATCTTAAGAAAAAGGCAAAGAACCTATTATGAAGACAGGGTTAGAAATGATATGATTATGAGATTCAGAGAGGAAGAAATTTAAAAGGCAACTACAAGTATGAAAATGTACACAAACTCACTACTTATCAGGGAAAGCAATATTCAAAGGATAGTAGTTTTTTGGGTCTGATTTGACAGAAATTTCCACTTTTGCTTAAAGCCTATAAAATAATATGACCTCTTTGGTGGGATATTTCTTAGTTGCTATCAAAATATAAAATATGCAAAGTTTGGACCTAGCGTATGTGTACACACAGAGACGCAAGGACAAAGATATTTGTTGTGGCATTATTTTTAATTGTAAAAAATTGGAAACAATCTAAATGCTCATCAGTTGTTAAATAACGATTTATCTGCATTAGGTTGTGGTTAAAAGAAATGAAGTAGGTCTATATGCACTGACATGGAAAGGTCTCCAAAGCATGTTATTATGTAAAAAAAAGTATTAATAGCAAAACCATTTTTATCATATGATTTCAATAAGGTAACCAAACGAATCTGTAGGTACATATACATGTAAATCCATAGGGAAAAGTTTGTAAACATTCACATCAAAATGATGACAATGATTATTTCAGGAAGGAGGGTGAGATGGGGGACTGAAATGTAAAAGGAGCACTTGAACGTTTTACTTTCTGTACTTGTGAATGACGACTCATTCCCAATGGGAATGTATTCTTATATTACTTGTGTAATTTTTTAGACATAATAAAAGTTTTAAATACTAAATAAAACTAGGTAATGAGAAAGCATAGGGCAAGGAACTGCTGTTTCTCATTACAAGCTTTTGAATAATATTTCGTTTTTAAACCCACGCACATGCTTTCATTTGATGGAAAAAGGTAAAGGTTTAAAAATGCACTTAAAATATATATTTTTACTCAAGTCCTCAGAGCAATAAGGGCTGAGTTGGTCTTCAAACCAAGGTTGTGTTAAGAGTTTCTAAAGAAAGATATTTTTTAAAGTTTTATCTAGTAATTCATTATAATTAATTCCTATTCAGCTTTTACCTGTGTTATGAGAAACATGATTATGGTTTCATAATCATCTTCATAACAACCTGTAATAGTAATCTATTTTAAAAGTTTTAAGTAAGGTCCTATCTATAAAATGACTTGGAATATTTTTTTCCTTAAACATATAAATTTGGCCCTAAAACTGGTGCAGTTAGGGTTAGCTTGGTGTCATCACGATTTGTTAGCAGCTGTCTACTTTAAACACACTGTCTGCTCATTTATATTTCTTTTTAAGCTCATCAGATTTAGATCAGAAAGAGAAATAGCTTTCTGTTTTCATTGTGGGTTTGTGTATTTTTCTACGTAGAGGACATTCTTGTTTCCACATATCTTTATTTACAGATCAGCGTGTGTTCTTGGGAGTCCCTGAATATAAGACCACATGGTTTTCATTTTCCATTTTCATAAAACTGTTTTTTATTTTAGTTTCTGTGGACAAATACTTAATGACAAATTGCCATCTTTATTTTTATAATGCATGAAACAAGTTTATTCTTACCATTAAAAAATTAAAATACACCAAAGAGAAAAAAGTTTTTAATTTTTGCATTCAAAGAAAATATCTTCGTTATCATTTTACCGTCCTTATACTAGAGCATACAAGGCAAAAGAAGTTAGAATTTAATGTTTAAGAACATTGTGCACTCATCTTTTTTTTATTATTATTTTTTTTTTTTGGAGACAGAGTCTGGCTCTGTTGCCCAGGCTGGAGTGCAGTGGCGCCATCTCCGCTCACTGCAAGCTCCACCGTCTCCCAGGTTAATGCCATTCTCCTGCCTCAGCCTCCCGAGTAGCTGGGACTACAGGTCCCGGCCACCACGCCTGGCTAATTTTTTTGTATTTTCAGTAGAGACGGGGTTTCACCGTGTTCGCCAGGATGGTCTCGATCTCCTGACCTCGTGATCCGCCCGCCTCGGCCTCCCAAAGTGCTGGGATTACAGGCGTGAGCCACCACGCCTGGCCTTTTTCATTATTTTTATCCCTTTGCAGTATGTTAGTCAAGACTATTTTGGTTAAAAGTAGCAGAACCCCAAATAACCTTAAGCCATGCCATACATGCCTGTGTATGCATGCATGTCACATGCACATGTACACACACACATAATCACACATGCACACACACACACACACACACTTCTAGTTGGAATATACAAAAAGTATTGGCTTCATTCTCAGACAGGCCTAAGATGATAAAGTATAGCCCAGCGGTTCTCAGTCAGGGTGAACTTGGTCCTGCAGAGGACATTTTGCAATGTCTGGAGATGGAGGAGGGTATTACTGGCACCTAGTAGGTAGAGGACAGAGATGCTGCTAAATATCCTAAAATGCACAGGGCAGTCCCCAACAGCAAAGAAATATCAAGCCCCATATGTCAATAGTGCCAAGGGTGAGAAACCCTGGGTATAGGCACACTGATGAGTAACAAAGGTAGAGTAAATAGGGAGGAATTTAGAATGAGATAATCCAGGAACTGTGATGCTTGGATGGCACTATAATTATTATATAGGAGGGACTTGGGAGTGGCATTCTGATGAGAAGTGGAAAGATGGAGCACAGTTTGTTTAAAAATTTTGTGAAGTTGTAGAAATATCAATTATGTATATCAAAGAATAGGATAGGACTCTAACGTTCTCCTAATTCCCACCCCATTAGCAACACCACTAAACCAGGATGTTAAACTAGTCCTTAACTTGGATTTTTAAAATTATTATTATAGTTTACATTTTGGGATACATTTGCAGAACGTGCAGGTTTGTTACATAGGTATACTGGAGCCATGGTGGTTTGCTGCATCCAACAACCAATCATCTACATTAGGTATTTTTCCAAATGCTATCCCTCCCCTACTCCCCCCAGCCCCCAACAGGCCACAGTGTGTGATATTCCCCTCCCTGTGTCCCTGTGTTCTGTTGCAGGAAGTCAGGGACCCCAAACGGAGGGACCAGCTGGAGCCGTGGCAGAGGAACATAAATTGTAAAGATCTCATTTTAATATGGACACATATCAGTTCCCAAAATTAATACTTTTATAATTTCTTATGCCTGCCTTTACTGCAATCTCTGAACATAAATTGTGAAGATTTCATTTTAATATGGACTTTTATCATTCCCAAATAATACTCTTATAATTTCTTATGCCTGTCTTACTTTAATCTCTTAATCCTGTTATCTTCATAAGCTGAGGATATACATCACCTCAGGACCACTGTGTTAATTGTATTTAACTGTACAAATTGTAAAACATGTGTGTTTGAACAATATGAAATCAGTGCACCTTGAAAAAGAACAGGATAATAGCGATTTAGGGAACAAGGGAAGACAAACATAAGGTTTGACTGCCTGTGGGGTCAGACAGAATAGAGCCATATTTTTCTTCTTGCAGACAGCCTATAAATGGATGTGCAAGTAGGGAAGATATCACAAAATTCTTTTCCCAGCAAGGAATATTAATAATTAGTACCCTGGGGAAGGAATGCATTCCTGGGGGGAGGTCTATAAATGGCTGCTCAGGGAGTGTCTGTCTTGTGTGGTTGAGAAAAGGATTGAAATACACCCTGGTCTCCTGCAGTACACTCAGGCTTTTTAGGGTGGGGAAAAAACCCTACCCTGGTGAATTTGAGGTCAGTCTGGTTCTCTGCTCTCGAACCCTGTTTTCTATTGTTTAAGATGTTTATCAAGACAAAATGTGCACAGCTGAACATAGACCATTATCAGGAGTTTTTGACTTTGCCCTTTGCCTTGTGATCTTTGCATTGCCCTTTGTCTTGTGATCTTTATTGGCCTCAGAAGCATGTGATCTTTGTTCTCCTTTTTGCCCTTTGAAACACATGATCTTTGTGACCTACTGCCTGTTCATACACCCCCTCTCCTTTTGAAGTCCTTAATAAAAACCTGCTGGTTTTGCGGCTCAGGTGGGCATCATGGTCTGACCGTTATGTGATGTCACCCCCAGAGGCCCAACTGTAAAATTCCTCTCTTTGTACTCTTTCTCTTTATTTCTCAGCCAGTCAACACTTAGGGTTCTTAGAAAGAACCTACATAGAAATATTAGGTTCTTAGGTTCTTAGAAAGAACCTACATTGAAATATTGGGGGCAGGTTCCCCTGATAGTGTTCTCATTGTTCAACTCCCACTTATGACTGAGAACATGCAGTGTTTGGTTGCCTGTTCCTCTGTTAATTTGCTGAGAATAATGGTTTCCAGCCTCATCCATGTCCCTGCAAAGGACATGAACTCATCCTTTTGAATGGTTGTATAGTATTCCATGGTGTATATGTGCCACATTTTCTTTACCCAGTCTATCATTGATAGGCATTTGCGTTGGCTCCAAGTCTTTGCTATTGTGAATAGTGCTGCAATAAATATACATGTTCATGTGTCTTTATAGTGGAATGATTTATAATCCTTTGGATATATACCCAGTAATGGGATTGCTGAGTCAAATGGTATTTCTGGCTCTAAATCCTTGAAGAATCATCACACTGTCTTCCACAATGGTTGAATTAATTTACACTCCCACCAACAGTGTAAAAGCATTCTTATTTCTGCAGATCCTCTCCAGCATCTGTTGTTTCCTGACTTTTTAATGATCACCATTCTAACTGGCATGAGATGGTATCTCATTGTCGTTTTAATTTGCATTTCTCTAATGACCAGTGATGATGAGCTTTTTTTCATGTTTCTTGGCCGCATAAATGTCTTCTTTTGATAAGTGACTGTTCATATCCTTTCCCCACTTTTTGATGAGGTTGTTTTTTTTCTTATAAATTTTTTAACTTCCTTGTAGATTCTGGATATTAGCCCTTTGTCAGATGTATAGGTTGCAAAAATTTGCTCCCATTCTGTAGGTTGCCTGTTCACTCTGATGATAGTGTCTTTTACTGTGCAGAAGCTATTTAATTTAACTAGATCCCATTTGTCAATTTTGGCTTCTGTTGCCGTTGCTTTTGGTGCTTTAGTCATGAAGTCTGTGCCCATGCCTATGTCTTGAATGGTATTGCCTAGGTTTTCTTTTAGAGATTTTATGGTTTTAGGTCTTACATTTAAGTCTTTAATCCATCTTGAGTTAATTTTTGTATAAGTTATAAGGAAGGGTTCCAGTTTCAGTTTTCTGCAAATGGCTAACCAGTTTTCCCAATACCATTTATTAAATAGGGAATCCTTTCCCCATTTCTTGTTTTTTTCAGGTTTGTCAAAGATCAGACAGTTGTAGATGTGTGGTGTTATTTCTGAGGCCCCTATTCTGTTCCATTGGTCTATATCTCTGTCTTGGTACCAGTACCATGCTGTTTTGGATACTGTAGCCTTGCAGCATACTTTGGAGTCAGGTAGCATGATACCTCCAGCTTTGTCCTTTTTGCTTAGGATTGTCTTGGCTATACGGGCTCTTTTTTGGTTCCACATGAAATTAAAAGTAGTTTTTTCTAATTCTGTGAAGAAAGTCAATGGTAGCTTGATGGGAATAGCATTGAATCTCTAAATTACTTTGGGCAGTATGGCTATTTTCATGATATTGATTCTTCC
This sequence comes from Rhinopithecus roxellana, assembly GCF_007565055.1. Classification (NCBI taxonomy): domain Eukaryota; kingdom Metazoa; phylum Chordata; class Mammalia; order Primates; family Cercopithecidae; genus Rhinopithecus; species Rhinopithecus roxellana. Next base: position 110,759,739 of record NC_044555.1, on the reverse strand, counting down.
TATTCATGAGCATAGAATGTTTTTCCATTTGTTTGTGTCCTCTCTTATTTCCTTGAGCAGTGGTTTGTAGTTCTCCTTGAACATGTCCTTCATACCCCTTGTAAGTTGTTTTCCTAGGTATTTTATTCTCTTTGTAGCAATTGTGAATGGGAGTTCACTCATGATTTGGCTCTCTGTTTGTCTGTTATTGGTGTATAGGAATGCTTGTGAATTTTGCACATTGGTTTTGTATCCTGAGACTTTGCTGAAGTTGCTTATCAACTTAAGGAGATTTGGGGCTGAGACAATGGAGTTTTCTAAATATATAATCATGTCATCTACAAATAGAGACAATGTGAGTTCCTCTCTTCCTATTTGAATACCCTTGATTTCTTTCTCTTGCCTGATTGCCCTGGCCAGAACTTCTCATACTATGTTGCATAGGAGTGGTGAGAGAGGACATCCTTGTCTTGCCAGTTTTCAAAGGGAATGCTTCCAGCATTTGCCCATTCAGTATGATATTGGCTGTGGGTTTGTCATAAATAGCTCTTATTATTTTGAGATACATTCCATCAATACCTAGTTTATTGAGAGTTTTTTGCATCAAGGGATGTTGAATTTTATCAAATGCCTTTTCTGTATCTATTGAGATAATCATGTGGTTTTTGTCATTGGTTCTGTTTATGTGATGGATTACGTTTATTGATTTGTGTGTGTTGAACCAGCCTTGCATTGTGTATGTTGAAGCCAACTTGGTCGTGGTGGATAAGCTTTTTGATGTGCTGCTGGATTTGGTTTGCCAGTATTTTATTGAGGAGTTTTGCATTGATGTTCATCAGGGATATTGACCTGAAATTTTCTTTTTTCATTTTGTCTCTGCCAGGTTTTGGTATCAGCAAGATGCTGGTCTCATAAAATGAGTTAGGGAGAAGTCTCTCTTTTTCTATTGTTTGGAATAGTTTCAGAAGGAATGGTATAAGCTCCTCTTTGTACCTCTGGTAGAATTTGGCTGTGAATCCATCTGGTACTGGGCTTTTCTTGGTTGGTAGGCTATTAGTTACTCCCTCAATTTCAGAACTTGTTATTGATCTATTCAGGGATTTGACTTCTTCCTGGTTTTGTCTTGGGAGGTTGTATATGTTCAGGAATTTACTCATGTCTTCTAGATTTTCTAGTTTATTTGTGTAGAGCTGTTTATAGTATTCCCTGATGGTAATTTGTATTTCTGTGGGGTCAGTAGTGATCTCCCCTTTATCATTTTTTATTGTGGCCACTTGATTCTTCTCTCTTTTCTTCTTTATTAGTCTGGCTACCAGACTATCTGTTTTGTTAATCTTTTCAAAAAACCAGCTCCTGGATTCATTGATTTTTTGGAAGGTTTTTCTTGTCTCTATCTCCTTCAGTTTGGCTCTGATCTTAGTTATTTCTTGTCTTCTGCTAGCTTTTGAATTTGTTTTCTCTTGCTTTTCTAATTTGTTTGTTTGTTTGTTTGTTTGTTTGTTTTGTTTTGTTTTGTTTTGCAGTGGTGTCTAGCTCTGTCACCCAGGCTGGAGTGCAATGGCGTGATCTCAGCTCATTGCAACCTCTGCTTCCTGGGTTCAAGTGATTCTCCTCCCTTAGCCTCCCGAGTAGCTGGGATTACAGACACCCTCCACCACACCCAGCTAATTTTTGTATTTTTAGTAGAGATGGGGTTTCACTGTGTTGGCCAGGTTGGTCTCAGACTCCTGACTTCATGATCCACCCACCTCAGCCTCCCAAGGTGCTGGGATTACAAGCATGATCCACCATGCCCGGCCCTCTAGTTATTTTAATTGTGATGTTAGGGTGTTGATTTTAGATCTTCCCGGCATTCTCCTGTGGGCATTTAGTGTTATAGATTTCCCTCTTAACACTGCTTTAGCTGCGTCCCAGTGATTCTGGTACATTGTGTCTTTGTTCTCATTGGTTTCAAAGAACTTATTTCTGACTTAATTTCGTTATTTACCCAGTAGTCATTCTGGAGCAGGTTGTTCAATTTCCATGTAGCTGTGCGGTTTTGAGTGAGTTTCTTAATCCTGAGTTCTAATTTGATTGCACTGTGGTCTGAGAGACTGTTCATTATGATTTCAGTTCTTTTGCATTTGCTGAGAAGTGTTTTACTTCCAAATATGTGGTCAATTTTAGAATAAACGTGAGGTGGTGCTGAGAAGAATGTATATTCTGTTGATTTAGGGGTGGAGAGTTCTGCAGATGTCTATTAGTTCTGCTTGGTCCAGAGCTGAGTTCAAGTCCTGAATATCCTTGTTAATTTGCTCTCTTGTTGATCTGTCTAATATTGACAGTGGGATGTTAAAGTCTCCCATTATTATTGTGTGGGAGTCTAAGTCTCTTTGTGGGTCTCTAATAACTTGTTTTATGAATCTGGGTGCTCCTGTATTCGGTGCATGTGTATTTAGGATAGTTAGCTCTTCTTGTTGCATGGATCCCTTTACCATTATGTAATGCCCTTCTTTGTCTTTTTTTATCTTTGTTGGTTTAAAGTCTGTTTTATCAGAGACTAGGAGTGCAACCCCCTCCCTTTTTTTTTTTTTTTTTTTTTTTTTGCTTTCCATTTCCTTGGCAAATAATCCCCCATCCCTTTATTTTGAGCCTATGTGTGTCTTTGCACATGAGATGGGTCTCCTGAATACAGCACATCTATGGGTCTTGACTCTATCCAATTTGCCAGTCTGTGTCTTTTAAGTGGGGCATTTAGCCCATTTCTGTTTAAGGTTAATATTGTTATGTGTGAATTTGGTCCTGTCATTATGATGCTATCTGGTTATTTTGTCTTTTAGTTGATGCAATTTCTTCATAGTGTCAATGGACTTTATAATTTGGTATGTTTTTGCAGTGGCTGGTACAGGTTTTTCCTTTCCATATTTAGTGCTTCCTTCAGGAGCTCTTGTAAGGCAGACCTGGTAGTAACAAAATCTCTCAGCATTTGCTTGTCTGTAAAGGATTTTATTTTTCCTTCACTTATGAAACTTAGTTTGGCTGGATATGAAATTCTGGGTTGAAAATTCTTTTCTTTGAGAATGTTGAATATTGCCCTCCAACCCCGTCTTCTGGCTTGTAGGGTTTCTGCAGAGAAATCCACTGTTAGTCTGATGGGCTTCCCTTTGTGGGTAACCTGACCTTTCTCTCTGGTTGCCCTTAACATTTTTTTCTTCATTTCAACCTTGGTGAATCTGATGATTATGTGCCTTGTGGTTGCTCTTCTCAAGGAGTATGTTTGTGGCATTCTCTGTATTTCCTGAATTTGAATGTTGGCCCATCTTTCTAGGTTGGGGAAGCTCTCCTGGTAAATACCTTGAAGAGTGTTTTCCAACTTGGTTCCATTCTCCCTGTCACTTTCAGGTACCAATCAAACATAGGTTTGGTCTTTTCACATAGTCCCATATTTCTTGGAGGCTTTGTTCATTCCTTTTCATTCTTTTTTCTCTAATCTTGTCTTCATGGTTTATTTCATTAAGTTGATCTTCAATCTCTGATATCCTTTCTTCCGCTTGATTCATTCGACTATTGATACTTGTGTATGCTTCACAAAGTTCTCGCGTTGTGTTTTTCAGTTCCATCAGGTCATTTATGCTCTTCTCTAAACTGGTTACTCTAGTGATCAATTCCTCTAACCTTTTTTCAAGGTTCTTAGCTTCCTTGCATTGGGTTAGAACATGCTACTTTAGCTCAGAGAAGTTTATTATTACCCACCTTCTGAAGCCTACTTCTGTCAATCTGTCAATCTCATTCTCTGTCCAGTTTTGTTCCCTTGCTGGTGAGGAGTTGTGATCCTTTGGAGGAGGAGAGGCATTCTGGTTTTTGGAATTTTCAGCCTTTTTGCACTGGTTTTTCCTCATCTTCATGGATTTATCTACCTTTGGTCTTTGATGTTGGTGACCTTAGAATGGGGTTTCCGTGTGGATGTCCTTTTTGTTGATGTTAATGCCATTTCTTTCTGTTTGTTAGTTTTCCTTCTAACAGTCAGGCAGGCCCCTCTCCTGCAGGTCTGCTGGAATTTGCTGGAGGTGCATTCCAGATGCTGTTTGCCTGGGTATCCCCAGCGGAGGCTGTAGAACAGCAAAGATTGCTGCCTGCTCTTTCCTCTGGAAGCTTCATCCCAGAGGGGCACTTGCCAGATGCTAGCCAGATGTCTCCTGTATGAGGTGTTTGTTGACACCTGCTTGGAGGTATCTCCCAGTCAGGAGGCACTGGGGTCAGGGACACACTTGAGGAGGCAGTCTGTCTCTTAGCAGAGCTCAAGCACTGTGCTGGGAGATCTGTTGCTCTCTTCAGAGCCAGCAGGCAGCAACGTTTATGTCTGCTGAAGCTGTACTCACAGCTGCCCCTTTCCCCAGGTGCTCTGTCCCAGGGAGATGGGAGTTTTATCTATTAGTCCCTGACTGGGGTTGCTGCCTTTCTTTCAAGATACCCTGCCCAGAGATGAGGAATCTGGAGGCAGTCTGGCTACAGCAGCTTTGTGAGCTGCGGTGGGCTCCACCGAGTTCAAACTTTGAGGTGGTTTTGTTTACACTGTGAGGGGAAAACCACCTATGCAAGCCTCAGTAATGGCAGATGCCCCTCCCCCCACCAAGCTCGAACATCCCAGGTCGACTTCAGACTGCTGTGCTTGCAGCCAGAATTTGAAGCCAGTGGATCTTAGCTTGCTGGGCTCCATGGGGGTGGAATCCACTGAGCTAGAAAACTTGGCTTCCTGGCTTCAGCCCCCTTTCCAGGGGAGTGAGTGGTTCTGTCTCACTGGTGTTCCAGGGGCCACTGGGGTATGAAAAAAAAAATCTGCAGCTAGCTTGGTATCTGCTCAAACGTCCACCCAGTTTTGTGCTTGAAACCCAAGGCCCTAGTGGTGTAGGCACCCAAGGGAATCTCCTGGTCTATGGGTTGTAAAGACCATGGCAAAAGCACAGTGTCTTGGCCGGAATGCACCGTTCCTCATGGCACAGTTCCTCACGGCTTTCCTTGGCTAGGGGAGGGAGTTCCTCGACCCCTTGCACTTCCTGGGTGAGGGGATGCCCCATCTTCTTTCAGCTCGCCCTTTCTGTGCTGCACCCACTATCTAACTAGTCCCAATGAGATGAGCTGGGTACCTTATTTGAAAATACAGAAATCACCCACCTTCTGCAATGATCTCACGGGGAGCTGCAGACCGGAGCTGTTCCTATTCAGCCATCTTATCAGCCAACCCTGCCCCCTTAACTTGGATTTTTAATGCCTGGGAATTCTTCAGACAGGGGAGAAAGAGAGCCAACCATCCTCGAATAGGGAAACTGGAGACTTGAGTTCTAAGGTCACCCTTCTTTTTTGTGTGTGACTTTGGGTAAGACACTTTTCCTCACTAGGTTTTAGTTGCCTCTAATGTAAACTGAGGACATTTGGTTCCATCATTTCTAAGGCTCTTCCCCATTATTCTAACATTTATGTGTCTGTATGTGGTTCTATCAGTTGGAAGTAGAGCAAAAGAAAGCCTAGGGACTTTTTGTTTTCTTTTTTGTTGTTGTTGTTGTTGTTTTTTTTTTTTTTTTTTTTTTTTTTTGGTGATTGGCTAGGATGTCCAATTCTTGAATGTGGTCAGTCCTGAAAACATCTTATCTTAGTTTATCCTGGAAGGCTGATGAAACTGGACTATGCTTGTCAACTGCTACCCTAGCAGATACAGATGATTCCATTGATGAGAATTCTATGTGGCCAAAATAAGTTGGATTGATTGTTCCTCCCGCTGCAGACTTACATAGGATAAAACCTTAAAACCTTTGATGATTGTAACATAACAGTCATTTCAGATTTTTTGAGGTGTTACATATTTACCTAATATTCATAATGAAAAATGTAATTCAATGAATAAACCCAGAGTTTTTAAAAAATTGTTTCTCATGTTTAACATCTTTAGAGAAGGGGCTATTTTATAAAAATAAAAGTTTATAGAAAGAGAACTGTTGTGGTGCTAAAGAATGAGAATACTTCTCATCTGAAGCAATCATTATGATCTCCCTGCTAGTCATGAACTCAATCTTTGGGCCAGGCCTTTATTTAAAATGTGAAATACTTAGCAGAAAATATTTTATAAGAAATTTGAAGTGTTCAATACTCAATTGTAAGAGAGCAGAAAGGAGATCATTCTGTCTTTGTTACTGGTGACTGAATCTCTATTCAAAGTGAAACATTTAGTGAAGGCTTAGTGAAAACTCTGGACCTGTGTTAAATGCACAGAGCACAACTTCCCTCTTAACAATTAGTACATACACAACACACAGGTTGTTCAGTGCACAAGAACACTAGTGGAGATGGCAAATGAAGGCTGAAATCCACAGTCCTTCCACCATTCACCAAGCCATGCACCTTTGCAGGGGGATGTGTCTGTGGAGAGGAGGCCTTTTTCCAATTCAGATAAAGGCACCATATGTCATTAGGCGATACAGATGCCTTTGTCAAAAACCGATTGAAGTCAGCCACAGTGGCTCATGCCTGTAATCCCAGTGCTTTGCAAAGATTACATGAGGTCAGGAGTTCGAGACTCACCTGAGCAACCATAGCAAGTCACTGTCTCTATGAAAAATGAAAAATTAGCTGGTAATAGTGGTGCATACCTACAGACCTACTTACTTGAGAAGCTGAGGTGGGAAGACTGCTGGAGCCCAGGAGTCAGAGGCTGCAGTGAGCTGTGATTGCCCCACTACACTCCAGCCTGGGTGACAGAAAGAGACTCTGTCTCCAAAAAATAATAAAAACAAAAATAAATATGAAAAAATAAAAAAGAATAATGTAAATTCTTATTTTAAACCACAACAGTGTGAATTATAAAAATTGCCCAAACAACAAAGTTGATCCAGGTAAGAGAAACAGAGAGTAGAGATTTCATCAGAAAATTACCTGGATGCAACAAAAAAATTTTTTTAAAAATTTAAAAAGATTGTTTCTGAATACTAGAAAGTCAAAAGACAAGCTAAGGATATGAAGAGGAAGATTCTGAAAGAAGGAAACAAATAATTTGGCAAAGTCCTGCTTTAGCCCTTGAGGCAATAATTAAATTTGCAGACAGGCGCCCACATTATGTGGCCCAGGAGGTTATCAATTTGGATATCATACATTCTGTTTCTGAGAGAGACCAATGATACATAAACAAACCTATCCTCAGGGATTGTTCTAAAAAGCAACTTTCAGGCATGTCATTGGGTCAGTACATCCCACATGTGCTACACAAAGAGAATTCAGATTTACAGCATGAGCATATGAGGCTGAATCACCAAAGAGAAATAACTTTTTATTCGACCTAGCTTAGATTTTGTTATTTTCATCATTTCCCAAGTCCTTGGCAACTGATAATCTAGGAATAACACTATTCCTAGTTTCCTAGCTAACTCAACATTAAAAAGTGAACCAGCGTCCATGGTCATTCTGCAGAATGTAAGCACAGATCATTAAAGGTCAGAGTACTGTCTAATTATTATAATCTTATGTATAGAAAGTTTTCAAATAAAATAATTCTAATAACTCACTTTTTCATTTAAAAATTTGTAGATATTCTTCAGTAAGTAACTTACCAATTTAAGAAAAATCTTGTTAAATGAAAAGCATAGGATAATGTTGAAATAACCTTTTCTGACAATTTGAATGAAAAATCTGATTACTTTTAAGCCATTACACAGCAGATCCATATTCTCTCTATGTTTATATCCTTCTAAACAAGCTGAAAATTCAGATCACACAGTCAGCTAGCTCCTCATTTGCATTCTTGATTGGCATGATGAGAGCTGCATCATAGTTTGTGAATATCGTGTATTACATGAGACCAAAGAGGAATCTACCCCAACCTGCAGGATGTGGTAGGCAATCAAGCAGCATAAAGGAGATGAATTGCAAGTCCTTTGAGAACGGAATCATTATGAGCTTAACAAGCATCATTCTCAGCTATATCTATTTTAGTGGTGTTAGTATGATATTCATTGTTGCATGTGAGCTGTTGTGATGGCTTTAGACTTACCAAGATGATAAATATTTTAGAGTGACATCTGAATAATCACAAGGATGTGTTATGGTGCTCTTTATTCAATCGTCCATCTCCTGTGCATGGACAAAGAAGGGCTATATTTTTTAGCTAAGCAAAGGGTAGAAAGAAAAATCAACATAATTAAATGCAAAGAGAGTCAATGAAATTATAGAATGTCAGAGCTGAAGAGAACTTTAAATGTCAGCCAGTTTATTGTTTCTACAAATATTCTACCCAAGTGCTCCTATGGTAAAGAAAGGGTATTATGTATCCCCAGCAGCCTGGGAGTGTAGTCCTCAGAGACCAGAAACACATTTGAAACATTTATCAAAATGCCCTACTTTATCCTAAAATGTACTTAACCTCTAAATCTCACTTTCCTCATCTGGAAGTTACAGATTACAATAGTGTTTACCACATGAGCTGGATTTTAAGACTAAAGGAAACATGTGTATGAAACACAGAGTACATAGCGCCAGCCATATACTAAGGGCTAAATTGAGTCATTATTATTATTTACAATAAAGAAAAAACTAATTGTGTTTGCCTCTTGTGAAAAATAAGCAGGACAAGGGTGGGACATGGAGACTGGTTAGAAATACTGGCAAGAGTAGATAGTGATGGATCCAGAACCTGGGACTTTACTCATACAAGGCCCATACAAGATTACAGTGACAAGTGACCTGGGATGTAAGTTATGAAGCAACTTAAGCTGAGGCACAGGCACCCCTAGAAATACACTGGAAATGACTTGACACCATAGGATAAACATAGAGAACTTTCTGGATCAGCAATTTTGTTAGATACTGAGGGAGAGGAAATGGTTATCAAAATAAGCACATACGTATTATAGAATAGAATACATATTTTTGCATTAATCTTTTTTTTTTTTTTTTTTTTTTTTTTTTTTTTTTTTTTTTTTTTTTTTTGAGAGGGAGTCTCGCTCTGTCACCCAGGCTGGAGTGCAGTGGCGCGATGTCGGCTCACTGCAAGCTCCGCCTCCCGGGTTCACGCCATTCTCCTGCCTCAGCCTCCCGAGTAGCTGGGACTACAGGCGCCCGCCACCTCGCCCGGCTAGTTTTTTGTATTTTTTAGTAGTGATGGGGTCTCACCGTGTTAGCCAAGATGGTCTCCATCTCCTGACCTCGTGATCCGCCCACTTCGGCCTCCCAAAGTGCTGGGATTACAGGCCTGAGCCACCGCGCCCGGCTTTTGCATTAATCTTTAAGTCAAAACATGAGTCTTCAAAGAAATGCCTCACCCCTTACCCTTAGGAGTTGAGTTTATAGTGCTCAGCTATTAGGGACACTTCTGTTGGGAAGTAGAAAATGCACAGAAGATCATTCACAAAATCATTATATTTCTCTCTTATTTCTTGTAGGCTCATTCAGAAAAAAAAAAAAAAAAAAGCAGCCCTGGACTATAAGTTCCCTAAAGCATGAATCCAATTGTTTTTCTTTAAAGTTTTATTTTCAGCTCTTAGCTCAGTGTTTAGAACATAGTGAAATGGTTGGATAAGGGATGGCTACATGGTTGAGGAGAAAGATGGGAGAATGAAGTGATTCATTTTGTTTCTTCTTTCCTGTATGTAGAATCTCCGTACGGGAGGCTCTCATCTGATCCGGACCTGAGTCCAGATCACAGGCAATGCCCTTTTCAAGAGGATAGTTAACCCAGTCATCATAAGGATTTGCCTGGCCATAAAAGAAATGTGTTTAGTTTGCCAAACGAGAGGCAAGAAAGGGGTATACACATGTACATGCAAGTATGTGAGAAAATTGGTGCATATATGTATTACTGAGATTCTTCATTAAGACTAAACATCTATCTTCCTTCAATGTTGGCAGCCATCTGACCTTATGCAAGCTACTTAATTTTTGTGAGCCTCAGTTTCCTCATTTGGGATAATAATACCTGCCCTGCAGATTATGTTAACTGCGCAGGGTTGTTTTGAGAATGAAAATCAAAATTAGATAATGTATGTGAAGCAATATAGATATATCCTATAAAAAGCTACACAAGTGCTAGAGAAAGCATCATCATACATATGTACTATGTAGTAGCAAAATTAACAGCAATAAGGTATCCTGGCAAACCATTTATCCCTGATTCGTAGTTACTAATTGAAGTCAAAAAGATCACATTTCAAAAAGAAAATGTCATGCTCGTCTACTTATTCACATACCTTGGAATGTAGTCTCAAACATCTAAGATTCCATGAAAGTGGGGAGGCTGATTTCCTCTTTGCACTTGTATCTGTGCCACCCCCACAAGGAGCCAGAAGACGTTGACAAGACTGCCACTCTATAGGAGGCAAGAACCCAAGCCAGGGTTCTCACTACAGACTGACACCAGCAGCTTGTTAATTACATATTTCCATTAATGGGATGAATTCCATTGTCTTTCTAGATGACAATCTCCCTTTCAATGCGTAGATGTCTTATTTTGTTCCACACACCTTAGCAACCCAGCTACTGTGCTCTGACATTTCCATTTCCTTACTAGTCTTGAAGCTGTAAAAAAAAAAAAAAAAAAAAAAAAAAAAAAAAAAAAGGAAAAATGTTGTTTTTGAACAACACGCATCTTTCTACACTTGATTTTTCCCCTAAGTTTTTACAATCAAAAAATGTTTAAAGAAATACATTGACTGGAAACATATAAGGGCAGCATAACTTTTATGTGGCAGCTTACCTTTTAAAGCCTTATCACATCAGAATATGATTATCTTCTGTCTTTGGAGCACAAATTAAAAGACAATCTTGCAAATATACCCAGAGTTTACTTTATATGCATTCTTGGTCAAGGAGTTTGCATTTGGTTAGGTAAAATTCTCCAGAAGGACATGATTACATACCTCAAAGAGTTATTTTCTATATAGAAAAGCACATGAGATGGCAGTCACAAAAACCAAACTCTAGGGAGAAACCAATGAGAATGGGTATTTGAGAAAATAAAGATTTTCTTATTTTTTTCAGACTCAGTAACTACAAAACTATGCCTGATAGTCTAAAACATCTTATTAGAATGTGGCATGTAACATATTTCCCCCACAATTCTGTTGCAGAAAGATAAGTTTTACAACTCTAGGAGAGAAAGTGACAAAACGTCCCAGGCATGAAACTGAATTTGAAATAATAGCTATATAAATGAAAGGAAAATGCTTATCTTTGGGAGAACCAGAGAAGAGGTAGAGATGAAGCCAAAGTTGAGGCAAAAGAATGTTGAGCATGTGAGGGGGCAGCCATAATGCCAAACAGACATTAACACTTAAAAGTTGGAATCCTGTTTTTAACTTGGACTTCAGAATGGATAGGGAGTAGGATGGAATACAGTAGTAGTAGAGTCCTGAAACATTATGAGTTCTTGATTTAAAGCAAAGGAGTTGTGAGCCACAGATTACTAATTTTCTTCAGACATTACTTCAGCAAGGTGATTAATCTTTAACATGTCATTGAGTTTACTCTATATTCACTGAACTACTCTTTACAGTGAATACCATTCACATATCTGAATAATGCTGTAGACTCTGTTGCCCCGTCCACTTGCACATACAGAATACTCCTGTACCAGAATGTGCACATACTTTCCAAAAAGAGTAAGAGGAAAAGCAAAGTTACTGTATTAGTTTTCTATTGCTGAGTAATAATTTATCACAAACTTAATGGCTTAAAGTAACATCCACATATTATTAATACCTCATAGTTTACCTGGGTCAGGAGTCCAGGTATGGTTTAGCTAACTTCTTTATTCAGAGTCTCACAAGGCAGAAATCAAGGTGTTAGCAGAGACTGTGATCTCATTTGAGGCTCTAGGTCCTCTTCCAAATTTACTGGATATTAGAGAATTCAGTTCCTTATGGTTGTAGGTGAGACCCTCTGATCCTAGAGGCTACCTTCTATTTCCTGCCATGTGGTCCTCTTCACAAGAAGACAGTTCACTTTCTCTAAGCAGCAGAAAAACAATTCTCTGGCTTCAATCTTCCCATTCTGGCCAACTGCGGTGGTTCATTTCTGTAATTCCAGTACTTTGACAGGCAGAGGTGGGAGGATAGCCTGAGGCCCCTACTTTAAGACCAGCTTGGGCAGCATAGCAAGTCCCTGTTTCTCTGAAAAAAAAAAAAAAAAAGAAAAAAATAATAGTCGGACATGGTGGGGCACACCTGTGCTCCCAGCTACTCAGGGGGCTGAAGTGGGAGGATTGCCTGAGCCCACGACGTTGAGGTTGCAGTGAGCCATGATCATGCCACTACACTGCAGCCTGAGTGACAGAGCAAGACCCTGTCTCAAAAAAACAAAGGAAATCCTAGTTTAATAGGAAAATTACCCTTCCTTTCCAGGGAGGTCTGAGATCTTCCTTATTTTTTTATTTTTGTATTTTCATTATTATTATTATTCTTGAGACAGAGTCTCACTGTCACCCAGGCTGGGGTACAATGGTGTGATCACAGCTCACTGCAGCCTCAACTTTCTGAGCTCAGGTGATCCTCCTCCCTCAGCCTCCCAAGAAGCTAGAACCACAGGCATGTGACACCACATCCAGCTAATATTTATTTTTATTTTTATTAGAGACAGTCTTTGTTTGTTTTCCAGGCTGATCTCGAACTCCTGGTCTTAACAATCTTTCCACCTTGGCCTCCCAAAATGCTGGGATTACAGGCATGAACCACCATGCCTGGCCCTGGGGACCTTCTTCAAAGGGCTCATCTGATTAAGTCAGGCTCTCCCCAAGAATAATCTCCTTTTAGATTAATTGAAAGTCAGATGATTTGAGACTTTAATAACATCTGCAAAATGTCTTCACCTTTGCCGTAGAATACAATCTAATTACAGGAGTGAAAACCCCTCATGTTTACAAGTTCTGTGCACATTGAAGGGCAGAAGATTTCACAGTGTGTGCCCATCAGGAGGCAAGATTCTTGGGGGCCATCTTAGAATTCTGCCTATCATAGCTAATTAAATGGAAAATTTCTTTGGCTTCACTTTTTCTTTGCTTATACTAAATGATTCATTAAAAAAAAAACCATTTTTTTTTTGTAAAGTCTATAATGAAAACTGAGATATTTTGAGAATTTCCTATGAACTTTTATTTTTAATAAAGTTTTAAAACCATTCCAACACTGTTTGGTCCCATACCACTCCCTCTCTAGAAACAAGCTTACAAGTCTTAGGTCTCCAAGCCACAAGCAAAAGGGCAGTTTTGCAAACACATCTAGAATTGGTTTGTATGGCATTCCTTTGTCAAGAAGACTGCATTTGTCCAGATGAAATTACCCAGAAGGACTTGCTTTCATACCTCACAGAGGTCATTATTTTTTTTTTTTTTTTGAAAGATAGGGTCTTCCTCTTTCACCCAGACTGGAGTGCAATGTCATGATCATAGGTCGTTGTGGCCTTTATCTCCTGGGCTCAAGTGTTCCTCCTGCCTTAGCCAATAAAGTAGGTCGGACAATAGGTATGCACTACCATGCCCGCCTTTTTTTTTTTTTTTTTTTTTTAAGAGAAAGAGTCTTGCTATGTTGCCCAGGTGGATGTCAAATTCCTGGCCTCAATCTATCCTCCCTTCTTGGCCTCCCAAAGCACTAGGATTACACGTGTGAGCCACTATGCTCAGCCAAAGGTAATTTCTACAGAGAAACATAAAAAATGGCAGCCACTAGGCCAGGCACAGTGGGTCACGCCTGTGATCCCAGCACTTTGGGAGGCTGAGGCAGGTGGATTACCTGAGTTCAGGAGTTCGAGACCAGCTGGCCAATATGGTGAAACCCCGTCTTTACTAAAAATACAAAAATTTGCTGGGCATGGTGGTGTGTGACTGTAATCCCAGCTACTCCAGAGACTGAGGCAGGAGAATCGCTTGAACCCGGGAGGTGGAGGTTGCAGTGAGCCGAAATCGCGCCATTGCACTCCAGCCTGGGTGACAAGAACGAAAGTGCATCTCAAAAAATAAAGAAAGAAAGAAAAAGAAAAAAGAAATGGCAGCCACTGAAACCACAATTTAGGGAGAAACCAAGAAGATTGAAGATTTAGAAAATGAAAGAGTAGTGATGCTCACATGGTAAGAAATACCCGAACTCACTGAGGAATGCCCAGTGTAAGTGGCAAGTGAGGCCAAAATTGGTAAAAGTAGAAGCCCATGGTTGGCAATGAGGTTCGAGGGTTCATTGTCTAAGGCTTACGATTACTTAAGGAAAAGGCCCATCTCAGGATGGTATTTTCAACAGGTGGCCAGCAGGCAAGACAGCCAGCTCTCATTTCTTCTAGGGAGATTTAGGGCATTCAGTATTCATTTTGCTTGCTATATACTGATGTCCCTTTAATTTCTGTCTCATGGATATTGGTGTTAAGCTCAATGAAGCCATTTCCTTAAATCTTGCACACACACATACGCACACATGCACATGCATAGTCGGTGGAGATTGTGGAGCAGCAGCCTGTACAGTGGTTAAGAAGGTCACATCTAGATTTAGCATAGATAAGTTATCTCAGTTAAGATAATTCACTTTTTTGAATTTCAGTTTCTCTAACTGTAAAATGGAAATAAATAAGCTAAGCTCCCAAGATTGACATGAAGAATAAATGAGATACCATAGAAAGCTTCTAACATGCCACCTATACAGCAAATGAAAGTTACTCCCATTGATTAGTAGTATTACAATATTCATTCTTGTTTTATATGAAAATATTTTTTAGATAAAGCTCAGAGAGAGCTCACAATTTTGGAAGAGCAACTTCCCATGCTTAGAGTAACCTGGGAGAGAGGGCAGATGATCGAAAACATGACTAGACATGGAATGAGGACCCTTTGTCTTCTTTATTGCTTAAATAATGTATGGCCAGCATCCTGACTCCCTGCTTAAAAAAAAAAAAAAATCATCTCCGTTTAATGATAGAGTGCGTGGGTGCTTAAGGCATTAGTATCACTGATTGAAGCGTTTGTTCTTATCATAAATGTCAAGATCCTGATTATTTTTTTCACCCTACATTTTTAACCTGCCTTATGCCAAGGGGGAAGGACGCATGTAGGACAAGAAAACAGAGTGAAAAGAAAAGAACAGAAAGATAGAATTTTTCCTCTCAGTTGGTCTGAATTTTAATAAAAATTTCCTTGATTTAACAGCAGTTTTGTTAGGTTGCTTTAATTTATTTCCCCCATTGAAATACATAATGAATTGCTACAAGTCCCCATGGTGAGCTCTGTTGCAGGGGGAGCCGCTCATTAGTTCATGTGAGGTCATGGGTATTTGTGTCTAATTTACATGGCAGATATTGCAAAGATTTCTCAAATTTGATAGAGACATCAACTCACAGTCATAGTGAGATGACTGCTGAACCAGAGAAAGAAAGGAAACCTGCATTCGCTTTTGACTGTTTTCATGGCCACTTTTCATGTACACATACTCCAAAAACAACTCTGAAATCACAGAAGTAAACAAAACAATTTTCAAATACATTGAGAAATATTCTTGTACTACTGTCCTTTATATAAGGGAAGGGCCAAGAAGGACTGCGAAGAGATAGACCCTCCTTTTCCATAGAATCAAGGGAATGTCCCTAAGGAATGAAATGAATTCCAGCTTCCTAGTGCTTAACGGAATTTCTTCATTTAATTTAATAAGTGGGTAATATTTATGCTATCTTCTCACATAAATATCTCTGCGTTGTAGAGTTTCATCATGAAAATCACTGCTCCTTATGGCCTCTGAGGTCTCTTATAACATGGAATTCCATAACATTCATTCTTAACATACAGATGCATTCTCATAGTGAGGGAAAGCCCCTCAATAGATTCTCTGAGTTTACAACTTTTAGAAAGAAAAGAGATAAGATGGTAGGCAGCGCTAAATCGCACCAGGCATTATCCTACAACAAAAAGAACGCTGAGAATTGTATCCCACTTTTTGGACTTGGAGATTTCTTCTCCTTTACCCTCACTTCTCCTCACAGTAAGTGAAAGTGAGTTCACCATGTCCCCCCAAAGTCAAGCAACTTTTTACTTACACAACCTTACAAGTCTTTCCACATCACTTCAAGTGAAAAAGTGTCCTTGTTTTTATCTTCAAGAACAGACCCCAATATAACACCCAGACACCGTGGGCCTTTCATTACATAGCACAATGTTAGAGCTGCTTGAAAATCAGGATGGATTCCTTGAGAAGCAGCCAGAAATCTTCTAAGTAATCTACAGCATACCCTCTACTTTTCCGGCCAAGGAGGGTGAGGCAGAGTGGGGACAGAGAAAACCATACAGAAGAGTCACAGAACATCACAATGTCTAGTGCGGGTCCATTTATTGTGAAGCTGGAGAAAATGAGGCCCTGAGAAGGGAAGTGACATAGTTTAAGATCATGCATCAAGTTAGTGAAAGAGAGATCGAAATTAAGGATGAATAACAATGACAATAGCTAACATCTACTGAGCACTTACCACATGTTAAGCACTGTTTGAGGAGCTTGTCATCTACTTCCTAATTGTTTCTTTTTAAAAACCTATCAGGCCAGGCGCAGTGGCTCACGCCTGTAATCCCAGCACTTTGAGAGGCCAGGGCGGGTGGATCACCAGGTCAGGAGATCAAGACCATCCTGGCTAACACGGTGAAACCCCATCTCTACTAAAAATACAAAAAATTAGCCGGGCATGGTGGCGGGCACCTGTAGTCCCAGCTACTCGGGAGGTTGAGGCAGGAGAATGGCGTGAACTCGGGAGGTGGAGCTTGCAGTGAACTGAGATCGCTCCACTGCACTCCAGCCTGGGCAACTGAGCAAGACTCCATCTCAAAATACATATATATGTGTGTGTGTGTGTGTGTGTGTGTGTGTGTGTGTGTGTATCAGCTGGGTGTGGTGGCTCACCCCTGTAATCCCAACACTTTGGGAGGCTGAGACAGGCGGATCACCTGAAGTCAGGAGTTTGAGACCAGCCTGACCAACATGGTGAAACCCCATCTCTACTAAAAATATGAAATTAGCTAGGCGTGGTGGTGCACACCTGTAATCCCAGCTACTCAGGAGGCTGAGGTGGGAGAATCGCTTGAAACCGGGAGGCAGAGGCTGCAGTGAACCAAGATCACCCCATTGCACTCCAGCCTGGGCAACAAGAGCGAAACTCAGTCTCACAAAAAAAAAAAAAAAAAAAAAAAAGAGTAATGAGAGAGAGACATTAAATACTACAGCTTTCCCACCTCCTCTCTCCACCCTTTCTCAAAAGTTGTTCCATTTCTCAGAAGTAACCATTTTCAAGAGTTTCTTATAAAACTTATTTTTAAGACTTTCTTCAAGAAATGTACTAGAAATATACTGGTATATAGATATATATATATGCCCTTTATATAAATAAATTACACTTTACTCTTAATTGTGTGCTTGATATTTATTAAACACACAAAGAGTATTCATTTTAATGCCTGCAAAGGTATTCCACTGCATGGATGCACCATAATTTATTTAAACAGCCCTCTTTTGATGAACACTTGTGTTATTTCCAGTTTGTTAATTTGTCTGTTTTTATTTTGTTATAAATGAATATATGCAATTGTCTTTAAGAAAAAATAAGAGAAGTGAAATTTCTGAGTCAGTGTCAATCATTTTAGTTTTTATAAATCCTGCCAGATTAGCCTATAAAAAGGCTGCCTAGCTTACTCTCTTACCATCAATGCTTGAGAGATGCTATTTTTCTATATCATAGTTAATACTAGCTATTAATCCACTTCTTAGTATTTGACAGTCTGATGAGGAAAAATAATACTGCCTTAATGCTGTTTTAATTTGAATGTCCTTAATTATAAAAAAGATTGAGCATCTTTTCTACCTTTATTGTCAATTTATATTTGTTTTTTTCTATGAACTATCTCTTCATATGCTCTACCTAGTATCTCCCATTGGGTTATATTACCTTTTCATATTGATTTCTAGGAACTCCTTGTAAATTTACAATTATTCCTCTGTTGTATGTGTTGTAAATATTTGCCTCATTTGTTGAATTTTTAAAAACATTATTCATGATATTTATCATACAGAAATTTCATATTTTTGTATAGAGTTAACAACATACAACTTTTGAAGTCTGGTTTATCTGTCTTTCATTATATCTACCTATCTATCTAAATTTCCCAGTCAAGTTAGCCTCTAGAAAATATTAAATAAATTGGCTTCTAATATACTAATTTATGAGTATAGCTTCTGAATGGAATATTTATAAAGTAAGAGATTTCTTTTTTTTTTTTTTCTTGAAATGGGGTCTCACTCTGTCGCCCAGGCTTGGGGGCAGTGGTGCTATCTCGGCTCACTGCAACCTCCGCCTTCCAGGTTCAAGCAATTCTCCTGTTTCAGTCTCCCAAATAGCTGGGACTATAGGCGCATGCCACCACGCCCTGCTAATTTTCGTATTTTTATTAGAGATGGGATTTCATCATATTGATCAGACTGTTGTTTTTTTTTTTTTTTTTTTTTTGACGGAATCTCGCTCTATTGGCAGGCTGGAATGCAGTGGCACAGTCTCGGCTCACTACAACCTCCGCCTTCTGGATTCAAGCAATTCTCCTGCCTCAGGCTCCCGAGTAGGTGGGACCACAGGTGCATGCCACCATGCCCGGCTAATTTTTGTATTTTTAGTAGAGACAGGGTTTCACCATGTTGGCCAGGATGGTCCCGATCTCTTGACCTCGTGATCCGCCCGCCTCGGCCTCCCAAAGTGCTGGGATTATAGGCGTGAGCCACTGCGTCCCGCAAGAGATTTCTCTGTGGAGAAAAATATGTTAAAACTTCTGGCCAGGTGCAATGGCTCACACCCATAATCCCAGCATTTTGGGAGGCCAAGGTGGGAGGATCCCTGAAGCCAAGAGATTGAGAACAGCCTGGGCAACAAAGTGAAACCCTGTCTCTACAAAATAATAATAATAATACTTGTAAATGATCTCACAATCAGGCAATGAAGAACCTGAATTTAGTGCTGTAATCTTTATGTTGAATGTTATTAAATTACAGTTTAGCACTTAACCATATGATATGGTTTGGATTTGTGTCCCTGTCCAAATCTCATGTTGAATTGTAATCCCCAGTGTTAGAGGTGGGGCCTGGTGGGAGGTGATAGGATCATGGGGGTGGATTTCTCCCTTGCTGTTCTCGTGATAGTGAGTTCTCACGAGATCTGGTTGTTTAAAAGTGTGTACCACCTCCGACCTTTACTCTCTTCCTCCTTCTCCAGTCATATAAGACTTGCCTGCTTCCCCTTCACCTTCTGCCATGATTGTAAGTTTCTGGAGAACTCCGCAGCCATGCTACCTGTACAGCCCATGGAACCACGAGCCAATTAAACCTCTTTTCCTCATAAATTACCCAGTCTCTGTTAGTTCTTTACAGCAATGTGAGAACAGACTAATACACAGTATACACTGTTGAGGGGAGAAACTCTATGTTTCTATGTGTCATACATCATACTAGGCAATATTAAGTCCTTCCTCATGTATTATCAATTAAGACTGTGAAATAGGTACTGTGGAGATAGGTATAAGATAGGCATAATTATGTTCATTTTTAACATGGAGAAATTGAGGCAAAGAGAAGTTAAATAACTTCCCTAAGGTTACACAGCTACGGAGTAGTAGAACCAGGACACAAAGTCACACTTTGCCGACTCCAAGTCTAATGGTCTTTCCGGCAGACTACAGTCAACGAATATTTATTGAATTATATTGCATTAAAAAGCTGTGCTGGATAGACTTACAAAGATAAATTAGCCGGGCACAGTGGCTCATGCCTGTAATCCCAGCACTTTGGGAGGCCGAGGCGGGTGGATCACAAGGTCAGGAGATCGAGACAATCCTGGCTAACACAGTGAAACTCCCTCCCTACTAAAAATACAAAAAAAAAAAAAAAAAAAAAAAAAAAAAAAGAATTAGCAGGGCGTGGTAGCGGGCGCCTGTAGTCCCAGCTACTTGGGAGGCTGAGGCAGGAGAATGGCGTGAACCCGGGAGGCAGAGCTTGCAGCGAGCCGAGATCGCGCCACTGTACTCCAGTTGGGTGACAGAGCAAGACTCTGTCTCACACACACACACACAAAAAAGATAAATAGGTCTCTGCTCTTAATAAGCTTTTAGTTTAATAGGAAAAACACACATGTAAACAACAAAGTATAAATACAAGCAGAAATGTAGGGAAAAAAATGGATTTTGACTTTGGGGACTGAGAAAAAGCTCTATAAAGAAGGATTTATTTATTTATTTATTTATTTATTTATTTATTTATTTATTTATTTATTCGAGATGGAGTCTTGCTCTGTCACCCAGGCTGGAGTGAAGTGGCTCCCTCTTGGCTCACTGCAACCTCTGCCTCCAGGGTTCACACCATTCTCCTGCCTCAGCCTCCCGAGTAGCTGAGACTGCAGGTGTGTGCCACCTCGCCCGGCTAATTTTTTGTATTTTTAGTAGAGACAGGGTTTCACCGTGTTAGCCAGGATGGTCTCGATCTCTTGACCTTGTGATCTGCCTGCCCTGGCCTCCCAAAGTGCTGGGATTACAGACATGAGCCACTGCACCTGGCCAGAAGGAATCATTTAAATGAAGTACTGGAGAATGTACTGGGAGAGAACAGTTAAAGAAGAGAAGAGAAATATATTCCAGGCGAAGAGAACATAGAATGACCAAAGGCCCAGAGATAATACAACCTGAACAAAAGCTGCAGTACAGGATGAGCTTAGGCTGGTAAACTGGACCTTGTATACTATGCTAAGGACTTTGGATTCTTTTCTGTTTCTTGTGAAATATGAAGTAAACTCATCTAGTTTTTACTTTATGATGACTTATAATCATTTTGGGGAGCCAAGAGTGTATTAACCTGTGTGTTAGGCCGGGCGCGGTGGCTCAAGCCTGTAATCCCAGCACTTTGGGAGGCTGAGACGGGTGGATCACGAGGTCAGGAGATCGAGACCATCCTGGCGAACACGGTGAAACCCCGTCTCTACTAAAAAATACAAAAAACTAGCCTGGCGAGGTGGCAGGCGCCTGTAGTCCCAGCTATTCGGGAGGCTGAGCCAGGAGAATGGCGTGAACCTGGGAGGCGGAGCTTGCAGTGAGCTGAGATCCAGCCACAGCACTCCAGCCTCGGCAACAGAGCGAGACTCCGTCTCAAATAAATAAATAAATAAATAAATAAATAAATAAATAAATAAACCTGTGTGTTAAGAAGATATCTTGGGCCAGGTATGGAGGCTCATACCTGTAATCTCAGCACTTTGGGAGGCTGAAGCAGGAGGATTGCTTGAGCCCAGGAGTTTAAGACCAGCTGGGGCAACACAGTGTGACCCCACTTCTACACACACACACACACACATGCGCGTGCGCACACACAATTATTAATTAGCCAAGGCAGTGTACCATGCCTGTGTTCCCAGCTAGGATGAGGTGGGATGATTGTTTGAGTCTAGGAAGTCAAGGCTGCAGTGAGCTAGTACTTCAGCCTGGGTGACAGAGAAAGATCTTGTCTCAAAAAAAAAAAAGATATTTGGCAAACATGTAAAATGGCCTTGCAAAAATGATGGAAATTGAGGTATGGAGAAATACTGCTTTTCATATCTACAAGAACTTCTCTCTCTTTTTTTTTTTTTTTTTTGAGACGGAGCTTCGCTCTTGTTGCCCAGGGTAGCATGCAATCGTGTGATCTTAGCTCACTGCAACCTCCGCCTCCCAGGTTCAAGCAATTCTCTTGCCTCAGCCTCCTGAGTAGCTGGGATTACAGGCATGTGCCACCACACCAGCTAATTTTGTATTTTTAGTAGAGACGGAGTTTCTCCATTTTGGTCAGGCTGGTCTCAAACTCCCAACCTCAGGTGATCTGCCCACCTCGGCCTCCTAAAGTGCTGGGATTACAGGCATGTAATCCTGATACAGCCACCTGTGCCCGGCCCATATCTACGAGAATTTGAACTTTCAAGTGACTCACAAATTTTCATTCCTTTCAGAAAATAATACCTGACATTAGTGCTCGTTCTATGCCAGTGACTTGTTTTTCTTAACATTTTGCATGTTTTATTAACTCATTTAACTCAGTAGCAATTCATTCAAACCTCAAAATAACCCTCAAAGGCAGGATTGTAATCCCCACATTACAAACCAGAAAACTGAGGCACGGAGAGGTTGACTACACCCAGGTTGAAACCTTAGGTGGTCTGGCTCCAGAGTTTGTGCTCTTAACCCCAGTTTTTATACTCTCTATTTATGAAACATGCAAGAGACTTGCCTCCTACATAGCTCCTACAGGGGCTGGCCAGCCTTTGCTTATGTGCTGTCACTGTTCAGATCATTCTATTCTGGCACAGTTTAAATCTTCAGAGTCCTGCCTCATATTGTGCCCAAGTCTACCTCCTTATAACTATGAAGCAAACGTTTAAAGTCAGTTAGCAAATTTCACCACTCCCAACTCCACTGAGGTAAGCAGAATGGTCCACTGAAGATGTCCATATCCTAATTCCTAAAACATGTGAATATGTTATATTACACAGCAAAAGATGTTTTGCAGATGTACTATAGTAAGGTTAGGGACTTTAAAATTAGAGGGATTGACCTCGATTGGCCAGGTGGGTGAATCTAATCACATGAGTCCTTGAAAAATAGAGAACTTTCTCCATGTGGAGGCAAGACAGATGCAGCAACAAGAGAAGTCAGAAAGACTCCCAGCTTGAGTGACACTCAACCAGTTGATGCTTAAGGAAGGCCAGTTGGAAAGCATGAGAAGGAATGAAGGCAACATTTAACTCCAAAGACTAACCCTCATTTGACAGCCAGCAAGGAAATTGGGTCTTCAGTCCTACGACCCCAAGGAACTGAATTCTACCAATAACCTGAATGAACTTAGAAGTCTATTCTGCCCCAGAGCCTCCAATAAGGAACATAACCCCACCAAAATCTTGATTTCGGACTTGTAAGACCCTAATCTGAGAACCTAGCCAAGCCCACCCAAACTTCTGACCTACAGAACTGTGATGTAATGAGTGTTGTTTTAAGCCACTAAGTTTGAGTAATTTGTTATGGCAGCAATAGAGATCGAAGACGATCACCAAGTCTTCTCTTCCTAATTCCTTTATATTCCTGACGCCACAGGGTTTTCATCCTCTTACCATCAAGTCTACAACATTTGATCATATTCCGATTTGTCTATGACCCTCTGAAAAGGGTAATGCCCATTGTCACCACCTGAGCCTGCTGATCAATGTTAGCATCACTAAGACAAGGATAAACCAGACCTTGGGTTCCTCCTCATGGGATCCAACAGGAGGCACACAGAAGTATCCATGAAATAGTCTTGCCAAAAATGTCTATAAACTCTATCAAACTTTTAGAGCAAGTGTCAAGTGAATAAAAAATATAGGGAATAGAGAAAAAAGTTAAATGGAACCCAAGAAAGCAATCAGAAAATCCAGAATATAATAAGAAGTGGCCTTTTTTTTTTTAAGAAGGCAATGGGAGGGAATAATTGAGGGGAGACTATGCTAGTTTAAAAGATATTTGAGGGACATTACAAACAAATGTAGTGAACCTGCATTGGCTGCTACTTCAATTGAATTAAATGTCTCCAAGGCAGCCTGGGAAATTTGAATATGGACAGGATATTAGATGATAATAAGAAATTATTGTTAATTTTGTTAGGTGTAATAATACCATTGTGGTTATATAAGAAAATGTGTGCCGGGCACGGTGGCTCATGCCTGTAATCCCAGAACTTTGGGAGGCCAAGGCAGGCAGATCACCTGAGGTCGAGAGTTCGAGACCAGCCTAACCAACATGGAGAAACTCCATCTCTACTAAAAACACAAAAATTAGCCAGGGTGGTGGCGTGTGCCTTTAATCCCAGCTATGAGGGAGGGTAAGCCAGGAGAATAGATTGAACCCAGGAGGCAGAGGTTGCAGTGAGCTGAGATCGTACCACTGCACTCCAGCCTGGGTGACAGAGCAAGACTCCATCTCAATAAATTAATTAATTAATTAAAGCTATGCTTTTCAGACTTATTGCGTATGTAAATCTGCTCAGCATATTTTATGACATTTTTCCAATTATTGATACATATTTTGATTCAATATGGTAAAGGACAAAGCCCTGTCATGCTTCACTGAATACTTTTATCCAGTAATTAGCATTCTCTAGAGAAAGGTAAAATATAACTTACATTTAGATTTAGAGATTAGAGATTTAGAGACTGCCATGTGCTTTCACAATGCAATCAAATTTAAACCTCACATCTCACCTATGAGTTGTCTTATTATAGATGAGTAAACAAAGGCTCAAAAAAGTTAAGGATAAAAGAAAAAGCATATAGGGTCAGGCACCATGGCTCACGCCTGTAATACCAGCACTTTGGGAGGCCAAGTCAGGTGGAGCACCTGAGGTCAGGAGTTCAAGACCAGCCTTGCCAACATTGTGAAACCACATCTTTACTAAAAATACAAAAATTAGCCAGGCATGATGGTTGGTGCCTGTAATCCCAGCTACTTCGGAGGCTGAGGCAGGAGAATAGCTTGAACCCTGGAGGCAGAGGTTGCAGTGAGCCCAGATCGCACCATTGCACTCCAGCCTGGGTGACAAGAGCAAAACTCTGGTTAAGGACAAATACCTTTTCTTGACGTGACTGGGCAACATTTGGAAGAAAGAGATTGAAAACAAAGGTGTGCAAAGGGGATAGAGGTATATATATACACGTATGGATAAAAGATTGCCTGAGGTGTGATTAAGCAATGAAAGATGAGAAGATAGAAAGACAAATGTAGAGAATCAGACTCCTCAGGTGAAAGAAAGGAGTTGGTGGGGAAGAGATAGGTTGGTTCATTTTGCTGGCCAACTGGGGACACAGAACATTCACAAATCAATTTCTCCATTTGTAAAATGCAGTTAAGATCCAGATTTGCAAGTTTCTTGATAGGAAAGACGAGATAATGTATGTAAGGCACTTGTCCCAGTGCTTGTCCTGTGGTAGGCACACAATAGGTGTTACTTACCACTCAGACTCCCCAGTTCCTTGAAACTTCCAGTGCACCAGAATCGGACTTCCATTTTCCTAAGGCTCTTCACCACGACCCTATGATTTTGTTATCCACCACTTGGAGGGTCCCTATTGTTAGGTTTGTAACAAGGGTGGAAAATATTTGGATATTATGCTTTCTACCACAGAACTTCTTCCTGTTCTGTCTTCCCATTGTTCTCCCATGGCTATTTTTCCTCTGCCCCCTATGGCCCCTTTCCTGTGGTGTACAATGTTTGAAGACCATCAGAGCATATTCTTCAATGTCCTTTAATAATGCCCTTTTATTTCATGTTTACAGTAATTAAAGCCTTTTTCTGTTCATTTTCTCATTTCACTTTCATAATAACTCAGTGAAATAGGCAGAGCAGTGGCTTGATCCCTCAAGGAAACTGAAACTCAAAGATGTACATGACTTACCCAAAGTCATACAGCAAGTAAATGGCTGAACTGAAACTAAACCAAAGTTGTGTGATTCTAAATCCTCTGGTACTTGAAATACAACACCAAGTCATCAACTGTGGATCAGAAACCCAAACGGCACCACTAAAAGCTACACACAACCATTTGTTTTTCCTAGATAACGCTGGCCATCTTCCACGTGAAATATCCACATAATACATTGACTTTCTAAAGAAAAGTAAAGCCAATGTATTTCTATAGGAAGTCACAAACATTTGAGGTGCAAAATGCAACTGCTCTACTCCATAGATGGATAATCATTTTTGAGAAAGCTATTTCCATCATCTTTATAAATATTTGTAAAAACATTTTTCTGTGCTTATAAAAAATGGTGCTCTGAATATTCTTTTTTTCTCCCTTTATATTATATTACATTCTGCAAGTTTTTTTTTTTTTTTCTTTAAGCCTGTCTCTAAAAGGACCTCTACAGAAGTTAACGTCTGGAGTAAGATTTGCTTTCAAAGTGTGAATAAAGTAGGACTGTCTTGGGTCCTTTAGGTCAGTTGATCAAATACAAAGTCCAGTATCTTCTGACATAAAAATTCTGCCCAGCATATCTTTTCGTTTTAATGGAAGAAATAGAAATGTGGCTACATGCACCAACAGTTAATCTTTGGCATTTTTATTTTATTTTGTTATAATGATTAATCTCTTATTGGAATAAAGTAACTCTGAGGTCATTGCATGTGAATGTTTTATTCTTGAAACAAAGTGTCTACACTAATATACTACTTAGTTAAAACAAAAAGAAAACTTTTGTGAATGTCATTAAATGTTTTGCTTTTTTGTTTTTGTTTTTGAGACGGAGTCTTGCTCTGTCGCCAGGCTGGAGTGCAGTGGCGTGATCTCGGCCTCTGCCTCCCAGATTCAAGCAATTCTCCTGCCTCAGCCTTCTGAGTAGCTGGGACTACAGGTGCGCACCACCATGCCCAGCTAATTTTTGTAATTTTAGTAGAGACAAGGTTTCACCATGTTGACCAGGATGGTCTCGATCTCTTGACCTCGTGACCCGCTGTCCTCATCCTCCCAAAGTGCTGGGATTACAGGCATGAGCCACTGCGCCCGACCCTCATTAAGAGTCTTCTTTGAAAGAATGGCATATGTATTAAAGAATCAACAGTATTTGTGCCAACATTCCATTCAATTACTGTGGCAATGGATAGTTTGATAAAGCCCTCGCCATGAAAGAGAATACAGTCAAAAAACAGTCAAAATGCATGTTAGTGCATTAAAATTATAATAATTTTAGTGCATGGTGAAGGTAGCACTTAAAATAATTGGGGGAAAATGAGCTTTTCAAGAAATAGTATAAGGACAATTAGCTATTCATTTGAGAAAATTAAATGGTTAGCTCTCTGTCTCATACCAGGCTGCCTTGGAGACATTTTTAATTCAATTGAAGTAGCAGCCAATGCAGGTTCACTACATTTGTTTGTAATGTCCCTCAAATATCTTTTAAACTAGCGTAGTCTCCCCTCAATTATTCCCTCCTGTTGCCTTATTTAAAAAATAAAAGCCACTTCTTCTTATATTCTGGATTTTCTGATTGCTTTCTTGGGTTCCATTTAACTTTTTTCTCTATTCCCTATATTTCCTATTCACTTGACACTTGCTCTAAAAGTTTGATAGAGTTTATAGACATTTTTGGCAAGACTATTTCATGGATACTTCTGTGTGCCTCCTGTTGGATCCCATGAGGAGGAACCCAAGGTCTGGTTTATCCTTGTCTTAGTGATGCTAACATTGATTAGCAAGCTCAAGCCAGCATTACCGCCTGAGTTCTGCCTCCTGTCAGATCAGTGGCTGAATTAGATTGCCCGCCACTCACTCCCTGCTGTGTGATCTAGGTCCCAACAGGCCACGGATCAGTATCTGTCTGCAGTTCAGGGGTTGGGGACCCCTGGTTTAAAGAACTAAATATAGGCCGGGCGCGGTGGCTCAAGCCTGTAATCCCAGCACTTTGGGAGGTCGAGACGGGCGGATCACGAGGTCAGGAGATCGAGTCCATACTGGCTAACACGGTGAAACCCCGTCTCTACTAAAAAATACAAAAAACTATCCGGGCGATGTGGCGGGCGCCTGTAGTCCCAGATACGTGGGAGGCTGAGGCAGGAGAATGGCGTGAACCCAGGAGGCGGAGCTTGCAGTGAGCTGAGATCCGGCCACTGCACTCCAGCCTGGGCGGCAGAGCGAGACTCCGTCTCAAAAAAATAAATAAATAAATAAAATAAAATAAAATAAAATAAAGAACTAAATATAAATATAAATAAATACAAAGGGTATCGATACACTAATGGTAGTAATGTAAATTGATCCAGCCACTTTGGAGGGAAAAACGGCAATTAAATGCACATACCCCGTGACCCAACAATTGAACTTCTACACAGTTACCCTAGAGAAATATTGATACATAAAGGCCGGGCGCGGTGGCTCAAGCCTGTAATCCCAGCGCTTTGGGAGGCCGAGACGGGCGGATCACGAGGTCAGAAGATCGAGACCATCCTGGCTAACATGGTGAAACCCCGTCTCTACTAAAAAATACAAAAAACTAGCCGGGTGAGGTGGCGGGCGCCTGTAGTCCCAGCTACTCGGGAGGCTGAGGCAGGAGAATGGCGTAAACCCGGGAGGCGGAGCTTGCAGTGAGCTGAGATCCGGCCACTGCACTCCAGCCCGGGCGACAGAGCGAGACTCCGTCTCAAAAAAAAAAAAAAAAAAAAAAGAGAAATATTGATACACATGTGCATAAGGGGAATTGCCTAGGATGCTCACTGCAACATTCTTTATAAGAGTAAACAAATTGGAAACAACCTAAATATTCACCAGTATAGAAATGGTTAAATAAAACTTTCATACATCCAAACAATGGAATACTATACTGCAGTTTAAATGCAACAGTTTGGTTTTTAAAAAATGGAAGAAAAATATAGATCCATAAGTAGCAACATGGAAAGTTATCCAAGATATATTGTTAGATAAAAAAGCTATTCACTGAAGAATGTATAGAAAAAAGTGATTTTACTTTTATAAAAATAAATACTGTACTATTTAAGTGTATGTACATTTGTTTTCATAAGTGCAGAGAAAAATGTCTAGATGGAGACACTGCAATCTGTAACTGTGAGTGCTTCTGGAAAATGGGTTTGAGACAAAGTCTGAAGGTAATAAGGTATTATTAGAAGATTTTTATGGTGACCATGTTTTCATTTGATAGTTACATAATTTTTAAATGATAAAAGCACTCACTGCAAATGATGCTACAAGCCCTTAGGAAGGTGTGCCCCCACCTCCTTCCCAAGTTGACAATTAACTGAAAGAAAAGGTGAAAGAAGAGAAAGTCCACATAGAGACTTGCCATCTAGAATCAATTCTTCATAGTAAAGTTCAATGGCAGAAAATCCTACATGGTCATTTTAATCTCTCATGACCTCCTCCCCTAAAATATATTTTTAGCCTCCTCTTTTTGATTAGGACATTAATTCAAGTAGATGTAGTATAAAGTGCAATGCATCACCTACTAGAGAGTAAATTCAATGAGGGCAGACACCATGCCAGTCTTAGTCATCTTGGTGTCCCTGGTTCAGCACAGTACTTGGTACCTGGATGTGTTTGCTAGACATTAGCTCTAACCTGGTCGGGCATGGTGGCTCACGCCTGTAATGCCAGCACTTTGGGAGGCCGAGGCAGCTGGATTACCTGAGGTCAGGAGTTTGAGGCCAGCCTGGCCAACATGGTGAGACTCCATCTCTACTAAAAATACAAAAAAATAGCCGGGCGTGGTGGTGCACACCTGTAGTCCAGCTACTGAGGCAGAATAATCACTGGAACCCAGGAGGCAGAGGTTGCAGTGAGCCATGATCGTGCCATTGCACTCCAGACTGGGTGACAGAGAGAGACTCCATCCCAAAAAAACAAAAAACAGAAAACAAAAGAGAGAGAGAGAGAGAGATTAGCTCTAACCTAACTGTGTCTGTATTCCTATCTTTATTGTCACAAACAGTTCCATTCTGCCTCTAGTACATTTATTCAATAGACATGTATAAGACTCCTCCTATGTGCCTGGCACTGTACATTAAATATTTGTTATATAAATGTTGAATGAAGGAAAATACCTATTAGCATCCATTAATACAATAGCATCAAAGTGCATCCATTTATAAGCTTAACTAGTTGACTGAATGGGAAGGAACAGACAAATGGGGACATGGCACAGTACCCAGAGATTGAAAGAAAGGAGACCTGAGTGCTGTACCCTGGGAGGCCATGCAAGGAGGGGCACCAGCGGGGTGGCAGTCCCTTTTCTAGCACCTCATTATTGATACCATGAGCAAAGTAACACATACCGCTTCCTGTATGTATTCATTCGACAACTTAAAATTAAACAATTAATCTGGCTGAATACCTTAGTCCCTACCCTCCAGGAGAGCATACAGTAGGGGGTGGAATGAAAAAATGTGGGCTTTGGGTCAGGTTTAAACTATTGCTGTTGGGAGATTCCAGGCAAGTTGCTGACCTCTCTGACCTTCAGTGAAATAGGATGATGACACCTCTGATAAAGAGTTATTTTGCATTTTTAAAACACCCTCTTGTAAAATGCCTGCTACTTAGTAGGTACTCAGTAATTGATATATATATTTTTTTTTTTTTTTTTTTTTTTTTTTTTTGAGACGGAGTCTTGCTCTGTCGCCCAGGCTGGAGTGCAGTGGCCGGATCTCAGCTCACTGCAAGCTCCGCCTCCCGGGTTTACACCATTCTCCTGCCTCAGCCTCCTGAGTAGCTGGGACTACAGGCGCCGCCACTTCGCCCGGCTAATTGTTTGTATTTTTAGTAGAGACGGGGTTTCACCGTGTTCGCCAGGATGGTCTCGATCTCCTGACCTCGTGATCCACCCGTCTCGGCCTCCCAAAGTGCTGGGATTACAGGCTTGAGCCACCGCACCCGGCCGATAATTAAAATTATTAATTAATCTACAGGTTTAATCTTACATTCTAGCTGGGGTGGAGGTAAGAAAGGGGGAAAGACCATAAGATAATTACCTCTAATGGAAGGCAGAGTCAAATACGTATTCACATTGGGAAGGGGGATACAAGGCTATAGACCCAGAGAAAAATATAATACCTTCCAACTAACTGTGGGGACTGGGGAAGGCTTCCCAGATAATGTGGCATTTCAAATTGGGCCTGAGGGGATGAGGAGGATTTCTATAGGTAGAGAAGGGATAAGGTATGTGACTGTGCACTCTCTTGTCCTATAAACACAAAGGTATCCCTGTAGCAGACACAGAGTGAAATTTGTTAGGGTGATAAAGAAAAGCAGAGAGACGCAGTTAAGATTATGTCTCTATAACAGCAAACATACATTTGGCAGCAAATAAATGGATCATCATGACTCACTTGGTTTCTCCAGACTCAGGAGAAGAAAATGAAAAAAGAATTGGAGCTGAATGTCAGGATAAAATTGTTTTACTAGAAAGATGGTTTTGATTGTGAGACAATCTCCCAAGGAAAAGAAAAGAATCCCTTGCTCGTGCATTCTATTAACTAGAAAGTATCTTGGATACAGTTGAATCTTTTGATTATACAATTGAATGAACACTCTTAAAACAAGAATGAAGAACACACATTCCCTTGGAGACTGTGCTCTGACAGTCTAGACAGTAGCCCTGCCCATAGACACTACAGCATTCTGTACAACAAACATAATCTAAATCTCACTGCCCAGCTGGACCTTTTACTGTATACTCTCTCATACAGTGTTTCGTGGGCCTGCGTTACCCCCAGTAGACTGCAGGCTGTCTGAGCTCAGGAATACTGTTACCTGTTTTCCCCAGAATTTAGCATCATCCAAGACACACAGTCCCCTGAGCTTAGGTTTCTCCATTCAGTCATCTCTCCAGTTCTTCTAAGTCTTTATTACAAGGTGATGAACTTGAGTGAAAACAGGACCCACATTAGCTCATTTGTAATTGTTTTCTGGGTGGCTGATCTTAGCCCCTGAGTTTATAATTATCAGGTAGACAAAGAATAGCCTCAATTTTCAGCTCCTCTATAATATGCAGCAACAGATTTTTTCCTCTAAGACCAAGAGAGGAGGGAAATACAGAATTTGAGCAAATTCCTAAGGGTGCAGTACCATAAAGTCACATAATATGAGTAAACTCAAGGAGAGGGGTTGCTTTATAGGGTTAGCATTGGGTCACGCAAAAGGCCATCATACGGCCATGAATCCGTGAAAGTTCTTCTTTGAGCCTGTCCCTAACCTGTGCGCATTGGAAAGAAAAGACCCAGTTTCCCCTTTGCCTGAAAGGCCGGTCTGTGTTGTGTCCTACAGCCTTTTGCTAGTGGCTGCTGTGAGGGCCCATGAGAGTCCCTGAGCATTCCAGGAGTGGAATTGATTGGGGAATCAAAGAGTGTGGCTTGGACAAGTGGGCAGAGCATGACTTGTCAGTTGTGAGACACCATCTTTTAGCCCCCTCTCCTTTTCCAGAAGGTTGACTATACCTTTAATTAACTGTGGAAACTTGTCACAAGGGAGCTTGTTAAAAATGCAGAATCACAGGATCCCCTTTTAACAAGATCCCCAGGTGATTCATATGCACAGTAAAGTTTGAGAATCACTGCCTTAAGCCCTCTAGGCCTGTTTCTGCTTCCCTTAAATGGGATTGAGGACACCAACCTATCCCTGAGACTGGCTGTGGGTAGCAGATGAGATAACCTGGGACACCACTGTACTGGAGCCGGCTGTTAGATTTTCAGGAGTTTTGTGAGCTGGTTGTTAAGTTGCTGCTAGTTTGAACTTGGGCTACGATGGGAGTATTTACACCACAACAATATGCAGACTCTACACATCAGGGCTTTTCATTTGTTTTCAGAGATGCACTTTATCTGTACTCCATCCTAGGATCCTTTTCCAGGTAATACCCAAGACCTGTGAGCTGAGGAGTCTGCCATGTGTAGCACAAGAAGGACACTTGCAGGTCACTAGGGGTGTTCAGAAGTGGGGACATCAGCTTGAATTTGGACCCATGGTCTGGATACCAAAACAGGAAAGGTAAGGGCAGAGCCTCTCCATTTGGGCTCTCCTCAGTTCCTTGGCGCTTAACTCAACAGCTGGAGCTCATTACTATACGCCTTACCCACTAGCTGCTCAAAGGCCTTGTTCTGTTAGGCTGCAGAGGGTCTGCACTTCGGCAGCAAAGGAAGCCATGCCCAGCATAGTGCCAGTGGGTTCTGTCCTAGGAACCTTTGAAAAGAACTTTTCAAATCATTAAGGAAATGAAAATGAAAACAAACTCTGAGGGAGGAGAAAATCCACCTACTAGCTAGCTTACTTAACATAGACTGTGCGTTAATGGGACATTAAGATCACACCAAAAGGAAAAAAGCGTTTTAGCCATCCAGCTAGCTCCCTGTTCACACAGGGCAAAGATAAACTATGTGGCTGTGGAAGGTTTGCATGCTTCAACATTTTGCAAGAGGATGATCTCTCTCTCAGAGGTACCATAAGGATTTTGTGATCCTGAGGTTGCTATGGTGGCTGCTTTTGTGTTGAATAACAAAGTGCTATATAAACTCGGGCAAATCTGCATAAATTATATCTCGCCTATGACTCCATGGTTCTCTAACTTACACACCCTGATCCATAATTGAAGAAACATGCTTGGACATAGAGCAATGGGGCATAGACATATGTTGCACCAGCAAGTTTCAGGTAGTTTCCCAGGTTTCCCAGGTAGTTTCCCAGGTAGTTTCATCAAGTAGGCTATTTATTTCCCTCTAGTTAAACAGTTGTTAATTGCCAAAACACCTTTTCTGAAATTATTTTGCAAGTCTTTTAGCACAAAGGCTATTGATGAGGCACACTTGGTATTTTTCAGATAATACAAAGCACAGCCAAGTAAGCATGTTTCCATTTTGATTCACAGAAATCTAATACTCTTCTATTACATTCAATCCATATTTATGACAAAATGAGGTTTTCGTATAAAATAAAAACCTGAAACTTACCACTATGCTGTGCCTCTATCTTTTATCTCTTGCCCCTCTGAGCTGCAACATTCCATGGAATCCAGAATTATATTATCGCAGCCTAACTTCCTTTTGTCCAAGCAGAGCATATTGCAGTTCTCCAAAAGTAATGCAATATTATCAGTTCCAAGCACCTCCCCACTTTCACCCCACTCCCTTTTTAAAATGCCATTACTTTTCAAGAAGGTATGTCAGTATAACAGAGTGTGTATTTCTAGCTAGCTTGCAGCCTTGGAGAAGGGGTTTGGGCTGGGCGCAGTGGCTCAAGCCTGTAATCCCAGCACTTTGGGAGGCCGAGACGGGTGGATCACGAGGTCAGGAGATCGAGACCATCCTGGCGAACACGGTGAAACCCCGTCTCTACTAAAAAATACAAAAAACTAGCCGGGTGAGGTGGCGGGCGCCTGTAGTCCCAGCTACTCGGGAGGCTGAGGCAGGAGAATGGCGTGAACCCGGGAGGCGGAGCTTGCAGTGAGCTGAGATCCGGCCACTGCACTCCAGCCTGGGCGACAGAGCAAGATTCTGTCTCAAAAAAAAAAGGGGGGGAGGGTTTGAAGTATGTGTCAAACATATTTCACATACCCCTGGTTCCTTGCTTTAGGTCAGTAGACGACCAGGAGGTGACGTTTTCCCAGAAGCAAGATAACTACATGCCAGTTTTCACAGAGCAATGGTGTGTTATTCTTCACTTTTTGTTCTGATGACCAAGATCACACCTAAGTCATGCACCTTTTACTCTCTTCTGGAAATGTACCCAACCGACCATCTACACAAAAGCAACCTCCAGCTGGGAAAGCCACTCTCATCTCAGAGGTGAGTGGAGCATGGCGATGAGTCATGAGAGCTCACAAATGGCAAAACCAGGTGTCTGGGTTTCCAGATGATATTAAAGGATCTCTGTAACATCACTGGGACTTGAGTGGGATTGAACTGCTCTGCACCAACTGCAACAGGGAAACGCATGCAGGCGTTTCTGATTTTCCTGTTGCATTCTTTCAGACAGCCAACTTTTACAGAGGGTAGCCACATGATTGGAGCCAGAGATTTCACTTGGCCCTGAGCCACCAGCACTAACACATGTCTGAGGACTCACAGCTGCCTCACTAGTGGCTTCTCAGCACCTCCGCTGCAGATGTGGGCTTTTCATGCTGTGTAATGTCTGTTTCTCAAGCTTCTGTGAGAGAGAGCAAGACAGAGAAAAGAAGTAATAGGCATCAGCTCCAACAAGTGCCCACTCACAGGTGGAAGAATATCCAGGAAGCAGGTTGGGCTAAACCCCACACTGCTAGGCATTAATCAGGTTCTCCAAGGTAGCAGGGTCTGACTGACCAATGTTGGCCCCAATCCCATCCCTGCAAAATCCCAATCTTAGCTCTCCAAAGCGCCCAAGTCATCGGCAAAAGCAGTTCGGTCCTGACACTAATCGTTGCCCATGCCCAGCAAAGCCTGGGACAGTACCTGATCCATTTCCGTGCCTGTGAGATGAAGTTCATCAATTGTCAATTTCTAATGACAAGCAAATGATAAGCAATGGGCCTTGCTCCTTGTCTGAAATGTCATGGAGGCATCTGCAGGCTGGATGGTCAACACATTTTCCGGTACATAGGGCAAACGAGACCTGAGGTCTAGTTCTAACACGTCACTGACATGCTGGCTAACCTTTGGCAGGTCACTTTTGCTCCGTGACTCAGTTTTCTCATCTCTACAAGGAGGAAGTTGGATTAGATCACCTCCGATGCAACTTCCAGTTCTGCTATTGAGTGATTCTGCACGCACTGACTTTACAGCTAGGCTGCCTCAAATAGTCACCAGGAAGTTCTCCTTCTTTATGCTGTATGCCAATCTCAGACCAACTTGGTTATAAAATAAGTAAAGTCTCAGCAATAGGCTGGTGGCAGCAAGAAGCAACAAGCTCAGCCCACACAGCAAGAACGTTTGCCACCACATGGTATTTTCTCAAACAGTTTCCAGACACGTCTGCACAACACCTAGACAGAAAGCAACAAGAAAACACATGAACTTCATGGGTGGTCTTCTCAAGATGTTCAAAAACATTCAGGATATAAACTCACCAGGTCTATCTTCACTCCCACCCCTGAAAGACACAGGATTCCATTAATACCAGGCCCTGCCTTGGTTGCAAAAATCCACCAGCCCAGAGTCTGTAGTTACCTCATACCCTAAAATCAACTCAGCTTTGTCCCCTATGTCTCAGATCTCCTTGGTCCCGAGTTAGGGGGTGAATTATCTGCCACCACTTCCTCTAAAACAGCTGGGTGTAGAGCCCACCTTTGCCTTAAGTACTGGAAAGTGAGCCCACCATTCAGCCTGCAAACACTACCATGACATTTCAGATAAAGAGCAACAATTTCAGCTCTAGTTCTAGCTGTGTTACTGACATGCTAGCTAACCCGTGGCAGGTCACTTTTGCTCTCCATGACTCGGGTTTCCCATCTGCATCTCTTCTTTTTTTTTTTTTTTTTTTTATTATACTTTAAGTTATAGGGTACATGTGCATAACGTGCAGGTTTGTTACATATGTATATTTGTGCCATGTTGGTGTGCTGCACCCATCAACTCGTCAGCACCCATCAATTCATCATTTATATCATGTATAACTCCCCAATGCAATCCCTCCCCCCTCCCCCCTCCCTATGATAGGCCCCAGTGTGTGATGTTCCCCTTCCCGAGTCCAAGTGATCTCATTGTTCAGTTCCCACCTATGAGTGAGAACATGCGGTGTTTGGTTTTCTCTTCTTGTGATAGTTTGCTAAGAATGATGGTTTCCAGCTGCATCCATGTCCCTACAAAGGATGCAAACTCATCTTTTTTATGGCTGCATAGTATTCCATGGTGTATATGTGCCACATTTTCTTAATCCAGTCTGTCACAGATGGACATTTGGGTTGATTCCAAGTCTTTGCTATTGTGAATAGTGCCGCAATAAACATACGTGTGCATGTGTCTTTGTAGTAGAATAATTTATAATCCTTTGGGTATATACCTAGTAGTGGGATGGCTGGGTCATATGGTACATCTAGTTCTAGATCCCTGAGGAATTGCCATACTGTTTTCCATAATGGTTGAACTAGTTTACAATCCCACCAACAGTGTAAAAGTGTTCCTATTTCTCCACATCCTCTCCAACACCTGTTGTTTCCTGATTTTTTAATGATTGCCATTCTAACTGGTGTGAGATGGTATCTCATTGTGGTTTTGATTTGCATTTCTCTGATGGCCAGTGATGATGAGCATTTTTTCATGTGTCTGTTGGCTGTATGAATGTCTTCTTTTGAGAAATGTCTGTTCATATCCTTTGCCCACTTTTTGATGGGGTTGTTTGTTTTTTTCTTGTATATTTGTTTGAGTTCTTTGTAGATTCTGGATATTAGCCCTTTGTCAGATGAGTAGATTGCAAAAATGTTCTCCCATTCTGTAGGTTGCCTGTTCACTCTGATGGTAGTTTCTTTTGCTGTGCAGAAGCTCTTTAGTTTAAAGAGATCCCATTTGTCAATTTTGGCTTTTGCTGCCATTGCTTTTGGTGTTTTAGACATGAAGTCCTTGCCCATGCCTATGTCCTGAATGGTACTACCCAGATTTTCTTCTAGGGTTTTTATGGTATTAGGTCTAACATTTAAGTCTCTAATCCATCTTGAATTAATCTTCGTATAAGGAGTAAGGAAAGGATCCAGTTTCAGCTTTCTACTTATGGCTAGCCAATTTTCCCAGCACCATTTATTAAATAGGGAATCCTTTCCCCATTTCTTGTTTCTCTCAGGTTTGTCAAAGATCAGATGGCTGTAGATGTGCGGTATTATTTCTGAGGACTCTGTTCTGTTCCATTGGTCTATGGCTCTGTTTTGGTACCAGTACCATGCTGTTTTGGTTACTGTAGCCTTGTAGTATAGTTTGAAGTCAGGTAGCGTGATGCCTCCAGCTTTGTCCTTTTGACTTAGGATTGTCTTGGCAATGCGGGCTCTTTTTTGGTTCCATATGAAATTTAAAGCAGTTTTTTCCAATTCTGTGAAGAAACTCATTGGTAGCTTGATGGGGATGGCATTGAATCTATAAATAACCTTGGGCAGTATGGCCATTTTCACGATATTGATTCTTCCTATCCATGAGCATGGTATGTTCTTCCATTTGTTTGTGTCCTCTTTGATTTCACTGAGCAGTGGTTTGTAGTTCTCCTTGAAGAGGTCCTTTTCATCCCTTGTAAGTTGGATTCCTAGGTATTTTATTCTCTTTGAAGCAATTGTGAATGGAAGTTCATTCCTGATTTGGCTCTCTGCTTGTCTGTTACTGGTGTATAAGAATGCTTGTGATTTTTGCACATTAATTTTGTATCCTGAGACTTTGCTGAAGTTGCTTATCAGCTTAAGGAGATTTTGGGCTGAGACAATGGGGTTTTCTAAATATACAATCATGTCATCTGCAAACAGGGACAATTTGACTTCTTCTTTTCCTAACTGAATACCCTTGATTTCTTTCTGTTGCCTGATTGCCCTAGCCAGAACTTCCAACACTGTGTTCAATAGGAGTGGTGAGAGAGGGCATCCCTGTCTTGTACCAGTTTTCAAAGGGAATTTTTCCAGTTTTTGCCCATTCAGTACGATATTAGCTGTGGGTTTGTCATAAATAGCTCTTATTATTTTGAGGTACGTTCCATCAATACCGAATTTATTGAGCGTTTTTAGCATGAAGGGCTGTTGAATTTTGTCAAAAGCCTTTTCTGCATCTATTGAGATAATCATGTGGTTCTTGACTTTGGTTCTGTTTATATGCTGGATTATGTTTATTGATTTGCGAATGTTGAACCAGCCTTGCATCCCAAGGATGAAGCCCACTTGATCATGGTGGATAAGCTTTTTGATGTGCTGCTGAATCTGGTTTGCCAGTATTTTATTGAGGATTTTTGCATCGATGTTCATCAGGGATATTGGTCTAAAATTCTCTTTTTTTGTTGTGTCTCTGCCAGGCTTTGGTATCAGGATGATGTTGGCCTCATAAAATGAGTTAGGGAGGATTCCCTCTTTATCTATTGATTGGAATAGTTTCAGAAGAAATGGTACCAGCTCCTCCTTGTACCTCTGGTAGAATTCAGCTGTGAATCCATCTGGTCCTGGACTTTTTTGGTGGGTAGGCTATTAATTGTTGCTTCAATTTCAGAGCCTGCTATTGGTCCATTTAGGGATTCAAATTCTTCCTGGTTTAGTCTTGGGAGAGTGTAAGTGTCCAGGAAATTATCCATTTCTTCTAGATTTTCTAGTTGATTTGCGTAGAGGTGTTTATAGTATTCTCTGATGGTAGTTTGTATTTCTGTGGGGTCGGTGGTGATATCCCCTTTATCAATTTTTATTGCATCTATTTGATTCCTCTCTCTTTTATTCTTTATTAGTCTTGCTAGCGGTCGGTCAATTTTGTTGATCTTTTCAAAAAACCAACTCCTGGATTCATTGATTTTTTGGAGGGTTTTTTGTGTCTCTATCTCCTTCAGTTCTGCTCTGATCTTAGTTCTTTCTTGCCTTCTGCTAGCTTTTGAATGTGTTTGCTCTTGCCTCTCTAGTTCTCTTAATTGTGATGTTAGAGTGTCAATTTTAGATCTTTCCTGCTTTCTCTCGTGGGCATTTAGTGCTATAAATTTCCCTCTACACACTGCTTTAAATGTGTGCCAGAGATTCTGGTATGTTGTATCTTTGTTCTCATTGGTTTCAAAGAACATCTTTATTTCTGCCTTCATTTCATTATGTACCCAGTAGTCATTCAGGAGCAGGTTGTTCAGTTTCCATGTAGTTGAGTGGTTTTGATTGAGTTTCTTAGTCCTGAGTTCTAGTTTGATTGCACTGTGGTCTGAGAGACAGTTGGTTATAATTTCTGTTCTTTTACATTTGCTGAGGAGTGCTTTACTTCCAATTATGTGGTCAATTTTGGAATAAGTGCGATGTGGTGCTGAGAAGAATGTATATTCTGTTGATTTGGGGTGGAG
Organism: Rhinopithecus roxellana; assembly: GCF_007565055.1. Lineage (NCBI taxonomy): Eukaryota > Metazoa > Chordata > Mammalia > Primates > Cercopithecidae > Rhinopithecus > Rhinopithecus roxellana. The sequence goes on along the minus strand of NC_044555.1, from coordinate 110,720,268 downwards.
AGTTCTATAGATGTCTATTAGGTCCGCTTGGTGAAGAGATGAGTTCAATTCCTGGATATCCTTGTTAACTTTCTGTCTCGTTGATCTGTCTAATGTTGACAGTGGAGTGTTGAAGTCTCCCATTATTATTGTATGGGAGTCTAAGTCTCTTTGTAAGTCTCTAAGGACTTGCTTTATGAATCTGGGTGCTCCTGTATTGGGTGCATATATATTTAGGATAGTTAGCTCTTCCTGTTGAATTGATCCCTTTACCATTATGTAATGGCCTTCTTTGTCTCTTTTGATCTTTGATGGTTTAAAGTCTGTTTTATCAGAGACTAGGATTGCAACCCCTGCTTTTTTTTGTTCTCCATTTGCTTGGTAGATCTTCCTCCATCCCTTTATTTTGAACCTATGTATATCTCTGCATGTGAGATGGGTCTCCTGAATACAGCAGACTGATGGGTCTTGACTCTTTATCCAGTTTGCCAGTCTGTGTCTTTTAATTGGAGCATTTAGTCCATTTACATTTAAGGTTAATATTGTTATGTGTGAACTTGATCCTGCCATTATGATATTAACTGGTTATTTTGCTCGTTAGTTGATGCAGTTTCTTCCTAGCCTCGATGGTCTTTACATTTTGGCATGTTTTTGCAATGGCTGGTACCGGTTGTTCCTTTCCATGTTTAGGGCTTCCTTCAGGGTCTCTTGTAAGGCAGGCCTGGTGGTGACAAAATCTCTAAGCATTTGCTTATCTGCAAAGGATTTTATTTCTCCTTCACTTATGAAACTTAGTTTGGCTGGATATGAAATTCTGGGTTGAAAATTCTTTTCTTTAAGAACGTTGAATATTGGCCCCCACTCTCTTCTGGCTTGTAGAGTTTCTGCCGAGAGATCTGCTGTTAGTCTGATGGGCTTCCCTTTGTGGGTAACCTGACCTTTCTCTCTGGCTGCCCTTAAGATTTTTTCCTTCATTTCAACTTTGGTGAATCTGGCAATTATGTGTCTTGGAGTTGCTCTTCTGGAGGAGTATCTTTGTGGCGTTCTCTGTATTTCCTGAATTTGAATGTTGGCCTGCCCTACTAGGTTGGGGAAGTTCTCCTGGATGATATCCTGAAGAGTGTTTTCCAACTTGGTTCCATTTTCCCCCTCACTTTCAGGCACCCCGATCAGACGTAGATTTGGTCTTTCTACATAATCCCATACTTCTTGCAGGCTTTGTTCATTTCTTTTTCTTCTTTTTTCTTTTGGTTTCTCTTCTCGCTTCATTTCATTCATTCGATCCTCAATCGCTGATACTCTTTCTTCCAGTTGATCGAGTCGGTTACTGAAGCTTGTGCATTTTTCACGTATTTCTCGTGTCATGGTTTTCATCTGTGTCATTTCGTTTATGACCTTCTCTGCATTAATTAGTCTAGCTGTCAATTCTTCCACTCTTTTTTCAAGATTTTTAGTTTCTTTGCACTGGGTACATAATTCCTCCTTTAGCTCTGAGAAGTTTGATGGACTGAAGCCTTCTTCTCTCATCTCGTCAAAGTCATTCTCTGACCAGCTTCGATCCGTTGCTGGCGATGGGCTGCGCTCCTTTGCAGGGGGAGATGCGCTCTTATTTTTTGAATTTCCAGCTTTTCTGCCCTGCTTTTTCCCCATCTTTGTGGTTTTATCTGTCTCTGGTCTTTGATGATGGTGACGTACTGATGGGGTTTTGGTATAGGTGTCCTTCCTGTTTGATAGTTTTCCTTCTGACAGTCAGGACCCTCAGCTATAGGTCTGTTGGAGATTGCTTGAGGTCCACTCCAGACCCTGTTTGCCTGGGTATCAGCAGCAGAGGTTGCAGAAGATAGAATATTGCTGAACAGCGAGTGTACCTGTCTGATTCTTACTTTGGAAGCTTCCTCTCAGGGGTGTACTCCGCCCTGTGAGGTGTGGGGTGTCAGACTGCCCCTAGTGGGGGATGTCTCCCAGTTAGGCTACTCAGTGGTCAGTGACCCACTTGAGCAGGCAGTCTGTCCATTCTCAGATCTCAACCTCCGTGTTGGGAGATCCACTGCTCTCTTCAAAGCTGTCAGACAGAGTCGTTCGCGTCTGCTCAGGCCTCTGTTGCTTCCCCTATTGATTTTTTAGCTGAGCCCTGCCCCCAGAGGTGGAGTCTATAGAGACAGGCAGGTTTCCTTGAGCTGCTGTGAGCTCCACCCAGTTCGAGCTTCCCAGCGGCTTTGTTTACCTACTTAAGCCTCAGCAATGGCGGGCACCCCTCCCCCAGCCTCGCTGCTGCCTTGCGGTTTGATCGCCGCAGACTGCTGTGTTAATAATGAGGGAGGCTCCGTGGGCATGGGACCCTCCCGGCCAGGTGAGGGATATATTCTTCTGGTGTGCCCGTTGCTTAAAGCGTGGTATTGGGGTGGGAGTTACCCGATTTTCCAGGTGTTGTGTGTCTCAGTTCCCCTGGCTAGGAAAAGGGATTCCCTTCCCCCTTGCACTTCCCAGGTGAGGCGATGCCTCGCCCTGCTTCAGCTCTTGCTGGTCAGGCTGCAGCAGCTGACCAGCACCGATTGTCCGGCACTCCCTAGTGAGATGACCCCAGTACCTCAGTTGAAAATGCAGAAATCACTGGTCTTCTGTGTCGCTCAGGCTGGGAGTTGGAGACTGGAGCTGTTCCTATTCGGCCATCTTGCTCCGCCCCCCTCATCTGCATCTGTACAAGGAGGAAGTTGAATTAGATGACCTCCAAGGCCACTTCCTGTTCTGATACTGAATGATTCTGTTATAGGACATGCCTCCAACATGGAGCAGGGCCATAAGAGCCCTGGCCTAGAAGTTAGCACTGCCACTCACTAGCTGTGATTCTCCAACTTGTTTAGGTAGCAAGGACCTCAAAGTAATGGGGACCTTTGTGGAATACTATAAAATAGAGATATCTGGCCAGCCGTGGTGACTCACTCCTGTAATCCTAGCACTTTGGGAGGCTGAGGCAGGCAGATCACCTGAGGTCAGGTGTTTGAGACCAGCCTGGCCAACATGATGAAATCTCATCTCTACTAAAAACACAAAAATTAGCCAGGTGTGGTGGCAGGCGCCTGTAATCCTAGATATTCGGGAAACTGAGGCAGGAGAATCACTTGAACCTGGGAGGCGGAGGTTGCTGTGAGCCGAGATCGCGCCACTGCACTCCAGGATGAGCCAGAGTGAGACTCCGTCTCAAAAACAAACAAACAAACCAAAAAAAAAAAAAAAAAAGCGATATCTATTTTTATCACCAAACACATTTGGTTTTTTATTTATGTACATGCCTCTTTATCGGAACAACAATAATATCAGTATCTGGAACATTTAAGAAATTATGTGTTAATATTTTTAAGTTTTCTGTCATACTCAATTGCTTGTGTCTTGCTTAGTTTTTCACCTACAATCCATCATCTGTACAAGGCCTTACCTGGTGCTTTCCCTGTTCCTGCCCCCATTCCACTCCATTATCCCTCTCTCATTCATTAACCCTATCAGTTACTCTGGCTTCCTTTTAACTCCTAGAACATTACTAACATTCATCCTCAGGGCCTTTGCACTTGCTGTTTTCTCTATCTGGAATTATCACTTCTTTCAGGTCAAATAAATGTCACTTTCTCATTAGGGTTTTCCGTGGCTTCCCCACCAAATAAACATTCCAAACCCCATTCATACTTTCTATTCCCTTTGTTCCTTTACTCACTTTTTTCTCATTAGCCTTTATCACTGACATACCATACATTTTACCTATTTGTCGTATTTGTTGTCTCTTTCCCCAGTTAGAACATAAGCTCCATGAGGCCAGGGATTTTTTGTTTTTTGTTTTTTTCCACTGCTGTTTCAGTGCCAAGAACAGTACCTGGTACAGAGAAGGCACTCAGAAGCTATATGTTGAATGAATGAAGGACTGGGAGCAGGCACCAAATTATTTAATAAATATTTATGAGAGAAAAAATTGTAGTTGAAAAGATGTATCAAATTAATCTGCAAACTGGGAAAGCCTTCCTTTATTCTTAGTGAGTGACTGACATTTCATTCCAGCTCTGGGAACTTTAGGGAGCCTCAGGGGCAGAGTTTGAGAGCCCTGAGTGTAAATGCCCTCCTGCCATATTGTGTGTTCTGACTTGCATTGCCTAATCTTGTCAGCCGCCTTGCCAATCAATAATACACACTTCTGGCTGGAAACATCCAGTAATATGTTAGAACATGGAGTCCCCTAGACATAAAAGCAACCACAGAAAACGTTTTCCGAGTGCAAAGCTCTATGCTTGAATACATTTCTGGCACTATCAGCAAAGCTCACAATCGCCCTGTGAGGTGAGGAGCATTTTTTTTCCTGTTTTTCAGGTGGGAAAACAGAGCCTAAAGGAGACAGTTTTTTCCCCAGGTGTGCACAGCAAGAAATGGTGAGGTGAGGCTTTAAATTTGAGCCTGAAACGCTAAGCTCTACCCTCTTACTTTCTTATCTCCTATTGCCTGCTCTCTTCCTGCTGCTGAAGTCCTCTCCTTACTCCCCACCCCCAAGCCTGGAAATTTGCATTTGGAGATTAAAATATGTAGATGTGACCAGGCGTGGTGACTCATACCTGTAATCCCAGCACTTTGGGAGGCCGAGGCAGGCAGATCACCTGAGGTCAGGAGTTCGAGACCAGCCTGATCAACATGGAGAAACCCTGTCTCTACTAAAAAAAAAAAAAAAAAAAAGATTAGCTGGGCGTGGCGGGGCATGCCTGTAATCCCAGCTACTTGGGAGACTGGGGCAGGAGAATCGTTTGAACCTGGGAGGCGGAGGTTGGGTTAGCTGACATCACACCATTGCACTCCAGCCTGGGCAACAAGAGTGAAACTCTGTCAAAAAAAAAACAAAAGAAACAAAAAAAAACCTGTGTTCCAATTCTGGCTCCGTCAATTTACTGGAGCAAGTTACATAATCAGAACCCCAGTTACCTCAAGTATTAACAAAAAAGAGAGATATGAACCACTTCTCAGCATTGTCATGAGGATGAAATGAGATAATATTCAGGAATAGGCCAAGCCCAGTGCCTGACACCTAATAGCAACTTAGTAAATGTACGTTTCTTTCCTGCGTTTTCAGCCTCAGACATGAGCACCCTCTTCTTTGTAGTTACTTCCAACCACAAGGACACTGCTTGATGAGTAGCTGGGGAGGAGAACTTCTCCACCTTGAGAGATGATCTGCTTTCCCCTTTTATTCGTTGCTTTCCCTGTCACTCACTTTGATTGCCCTTAGAGTAAAGGTATGGAATTTCAAGAAGTAAAGATGACCTAAAAAAATCTGACTCTTCTGAAAAATGAGGAAAATCCAGACATTCATTATGCTGTAATGAAGAATGCTTAGCATTTTCCTTCTTTTTGATAATTGATGCATGACCAGTCAGATCTTAAATGTGCTGATTCTAGATGAGATGAACTAATCAAAATTAACATTGTCAAAAGCAACTCATGTCAATTAAAGACGAAAAAAGATGAAACTCAATAAAGGATCTTTCCTAGGAAAGAAACGTTTCAAAAATTTTTGTTTCATTTTGTTGCCATGGTACCAACATTTTCTTCTCTTTCTTTTTTTTTTTTTTTTTTGAGACGGAGTCTTGCTCTATTGCCCAGGCTGGAGTGCAGTGGCACGATCTTGGCTCACTGCAAGCTCCACCTCCTGGGTTCATGCCATTCTCCTGCCTCAGCCTCCCGAGTAGCTGGGACTACAGGCGCCCACCACCATGCTCGGCTAATTTTTTTGTGTTTTTAGTAGAGATGGGGTTTCACCATGCTAGCCAGGATGGTCTTGATCTCCTGACCTCGTGATCCACCCACCTCAGCCTCCCAAAGTACTGGCATTACAAGTGTGAGCCACTGCACCTGGCCACCATGGTACCAATATTTTCAACTATTTTCAGTTATCTTGAAATACTCAGTAAGGCCAAGTACATCCTATGATATCCAATTGTTTTCCCAGGTTTAAACATTATTCTGTAAATGCAAGTGAATGTTTGCAGACATCTGAAGATTAATACTGAATTGGAAATATTTAGTAAACTGTCTATCTTTAGATAACTTCATACAATAACACTTTGAATGTATCCGATGCCTTTGTTCTGAGCAGCTCAAAGGGCTCTGAAACTATTATCTCATGATTAAATACCACATTCCTAAACTAGAGTATCATGATGTAGCTGGTTAGTGGTGTCAGCAGTTCCACTCTGGAAACCACATACTGTTACTAGAGGACTGACTATTGGAGCAAAATGAAATGATACAAAAAAAAAAAAAAAAAAGCTTCACAACCACCGCAATGTGAAAGTCCTAAAACAAATCATGTTCTCTATCAAAGTACTTTCCCAGAATTACACTAAGGCTTTCTATATTCCCAATGCAGATATTAAGAAAGAATGCTATAGTTTCTTGAACTGGTAATACCAAGTAGAGTGGAAATAGCAGCAGACCGAGGTCAGAAGCCTTGGTTCTTATAGAGCCTCTGCCTTTAACTTCCTAGTACTGCGTGTCTTTTTCTTTTATGGATGGAACCTTCCTCACCTGGGAAAACAGAGGGTTAAATGGACCACTACCTTTCATACTGCCCTGACAGTGAAAAACTTTCTGCCAAACAATGGGAATCTACTTACCACTTTTTATCAGGCTTCTCTGTAGGTATCTGCGAAATTTGATGGCAAAAGAATTTGAAAGTCCCTACACTCATATTCCTAACAGCATTATTTGCAATAGCCAAGAGATGGAAGCAGCCCAAGTGTCCATCAACAGAAGAATGAATAAACAAAATGTGGTATCCATATACAATGGAATATCATTAAGTTATAAAAAGAATGAAACTCTGATGCATGCTATAACATGGATGTGCCTCGAAGACACTGTGATAAGTGAAATAAGCCAGACACAAAGGACAAATATTTTATTTTTCTATTTATATGAAATACCTAGAGTAGGCAAATTCATTGAGACAGAAAGTAGAATAGTCGTTACCAGGGTCTGGGGAACGGGGACTGAGTTTCAGTTTTGCAAGATGAAGAGTTCTGGAGATGGATCGTGGTGATAATTGCATGACAATGTGAATGCACTTAATACCACAGAACTATACACTTAAAAATGGTTAAGATGGAAAGTTTCATGTTATGTGTATTTTACCCCAATTTTAAAAATAAAAATAAAATACAAAATAAAAAGACCCCACTGGGCCGGGCGCGGTGGCTCAAGCCTGTAATCCCAGCACTTTGGGAGGCCGAGACGGGCGGATCACGAGGTCAGGAGATCGAGACCATCCTGGCTAACACGGTGAAACCCCGTCTCTACTAAAAATACAAAAAACTAGCCGGGCGAGGTGGCGGCGCCTGTAGTCCCAGCTACTCGGGAGGCTGAGGCAGGAGAATGGCGTGAACCCGGGAGGCGGAGCTTGCAGTGAGCTGAGATCTGGCCACTGCACTCCAGCCTGGGTGACAGAGCGAGACTCCGTCTCAAAAAAAAAAAAAAAAAAAAAAAAAAAAAAAAAAAAAAAAACCCACTGATAAAGAGCAGTTTGAAAATAACTGGGCTAAGGCTGGGCACGGTGGCTCTCGTCTGTAATCTCAGCACTTTGGGAGGCCAAGGTGGGCAGGTGACCTGAGGTCAAGAGTTCAAGACCAGCCTGACTGACACGGTGAAACCCTGTCTCTACTAAAAATACAAAATATTAGCTGGGCGTGGTGGTGCTTGCCTGTAGTCCCAGCTACTGGGGAGGCTGAGGCAGGAGAATCACTTGAACCCAGAAGACGGAGGTTGTAGTGAGCCGAGACCATGCTACTGCACTCCAGCCTGGGCGACAAAGCAAGACAGTGTCTAAAAAAAAAAAAAAAGAAAGAAAGAAAGAAAGAAAAAAAAAAAGAAAAAGGGGAATCACTTGAACCCAGAAGACAGAGGGTGTAGTGAGCCGAGACTGCGCCACTGCACTCCAGCCTGGGCGACAAAGCAAGATTGTGTCAATAAAAAGAAAAAAAAAAAAGGAAAAAAGAAAGCAAATAACTGGCCTAATAAAATCTGAAGTGAATTGAAAAAAATAGTATTGTGACCAAGAAGAAAAACGATTCCTTAAATCTGACTTTGTTACTATTGGAAAACGGAGTCAACAATCGTGGACAGCAATGAATAATCTCATCTCTCCATACTATGAGAGTGCCTTTATGTTGACAGAAAACAGTTCTCCAGAGTTTTCTAAAAAGGGCTCTTGGTTACTCCCGATTTCTTTGCAGAGGGATACAGATACAGCTCACTATTTCACACCCAAGTAACCAATGCACCAAATTAGAAAGGCTACTGTGAGTCACTATTTTTTTTTTCCCAAGTTGTTAGACTGGAAGATAAGGAGAGAGGGGCAGGTGAAAATGGGATTGACACTTACAATACCTGTGAGCTAAAGCAGCTTATATTCATCATGAAGTAAGTTTGCCTTTTGAGGACACTTTTGTCAGGAGACAATTTGAGTCCTGCTAGAAATGTGGCATCCCCTCCCAGCCTTTCCATCCATGCCTGAGGTCAAACAAGACCCAAACCCACGTCTAGGTAAAGAAACTGGGATTCTTTCCTCATGATTGCAGTCCATATTATTGGCCTAAATGTAAGTCTCCCTACAGAACTGGAGATGAACCTGGGACCTGGAAAGAGGAATCCAGCTATGCGGTTACTGTGTCCACCATCACCCAATTGCAAAAGAACGGATTGAAGCTCTCCCCTTAGTCCTAATCTATTTTTCCCACATTGAAAAAAAAACACTGATAAGTAATCCCTACTGGAAAAGAAGAAAATTGTAACAGAAATTAAGGCCTAGGTGCGGTTAGGGCAAAGGCAGGTGATGGTCAATAAACGAAAATTGAAGAAGGAAAGTTCTTTCCTTTCTTTTCCATAAAGGAAAAAAGAGAATAGAAGGGGAAAAAGTGTTTGCCTTTCTTTCAGAGTAAGAGAAGGTTAGGGTTAGAGTTTCCAGGGTCTTGTATTCAAGGTTCCCCTGCATTAGGGGATTGGTTGATGAAGGGCCTTGTAGTAATGCACTTACTCAAAGAGGGGGCTAAACGTTGTCATGAGAACCTTGGATCTGTATCTCTCTGACTTGGATTAGTGTGTAAAAGTCGCCTGGGTGGAGATTTTACATTAATCACTAAGTGTCCTTTAGAAGAGGATTTGAAGAATTCTTTTTAGCAGATACATTTCAAAATAAAGCTAATTTCTCACTGAAAGCTCTCTATGAGAAGGCCCAGTTTGTTTCGAAACAGACACCATGGTGGAAAGGGCTGGATGAGGAGTTAGACGATCTGGGTTATATAATCTTTACTTGGTCACTTAACAGCTATGAGACATTGAAAAAAATCCACAACTTTGCTGGGCCTCAGTTTCCTCCTGAAATGAGGATAGTATATCTTCATCCTCGGTAAAATTTCTGCAGTTATTTCCAGGCCTTCCCCCAACTTGGAAAGGCAAAGATGGAGCAAGGAAGGAAGTCTTGTGCCCTGCCCCTAGAGGAGATAAGTCTTGAGTTTCCCCAAGATATTTTGTATCTGATTGTTGATAAAATTACTGAGATGAGCTTGTGAACTTTTTATTTCAAAATTCTAAAAGCAGGTGGGAATTCTGACCCTTTTATTAGATAGATGAAGTTCTGAGAGGCTAAGTGATTTTCCCAAGGTCACACGGCTACAAAGCACGAAGCTGAGATTCAAACCAAAATGCATCTGACTTTGAGTTCAGTTTTCATTACTCCCCATAAACTTGATGAAAGAAGAAACAAGCCCAACAAAGAAACTTTTTAACTTTATAAGTCCAGGAAAGAAAAGCTAAAACAACAACAACAAAAATGTCTGCCTTGGATGTGTTGGAATATGCACAAAAACACAGCATGAGTGCAACAGACAGTCTCAAGATTTCCAAATCAATTTAACACTATTTTCCTAAAAAACAAGTATTACGAAAATGGTGGATGAAGTGGATCAAGTAAAATAGAAAGAATATCTCTGCAGCTAGCTGGATTAGCTTAGTTAAATTTAAAGACAATTCTTAATTTTCCCTTGTTTTGCAGCTTCTGTACTCTGATTAAAAAGAGAGTCTCCTTTTAGATATTCACTCATCTCAGGACAATGCCTTCCTAATACCTCCAAAGGCACACAACAAGATTAACCAGAAGCTTTAAAGAAAATCTGTAATATTGCATACAATTGACTCCATGATAAGAAATACTTTTTAAATGTGGTTTGGTTTCTGCAGAAATAAAAAGAGCCTATCTTTATCCATCAACCAGTTTGAAAACCAGACGGCCATCATTGCTTATTCTGTTTTAATATTTCTCTGCACATTAAAATTTGCCGTTCCTTTCCCATGGCAAATTCAAAGGTTTTGTACAAAATCCATCACGGCTAAAGTAAATCCTTAGTTATACATCTTTGTATTCTCTGATGATTAGGTCTGTGTTTTTGTTATGGTAAGTAAGTATCTCATAGAAGTCCAGAAAGTCCTTTTTAGTAATCGTTTGGAAAGTCGCTGAGGAAAATAATCTCTTTCTAACCTTTATGTTAGGCCTATGTGATTCTTTTCTCCAGGAATCCTTGGACCAAGTAGTACAAGATAAGCTTTGTAACAAATTTGGATGAGTTGGGCTAACTCTGGCCTTAAGCAACTGAGTGGCCTTTTCAAGAAGATACTCTTGTTGGAAGAGAAGGATGTTCTGCACAATTAATGTTTGCAAGAGGGTCATTGAGTAGGTCAAATTTTAACCGGTGGCAATATATCACTCAACATCCAATGGCAAGCTGATGAAAGCATTTGATCGGCCTCAGCCATATGAACCCAAAAGACAGGAGTTTCTGAACCTTACAAGGAGCGAGGGACAGCTTCTAAAAAGGGCTGTAAACCTCCAAAAGAACTAAACCTCCAACTATTCCAACTTTCTTAAACTGATGGCTAAACAAGCAAGTACTTGTTAGCCAGCCATTCTTCATAGGTTGGCTAGTCAAAAGGAGGTCCCTCTGCACAGTGCAAATCCAGTATTTTCATCTAATTCTGTACCTGAACTGACCTGAGTCATTCAGAGCCTCAATACAGCTGGATCTGTTGGCCCCCTGGTACGCTGACTCTTCGTGAAAGATAAACTCAAGACATCACGAAGATGCAAGCCCGCAGAATGTTAAGGCTAGAAGAGAATTTCGATTCAAAGTGGAACACCCTCCCCACTACCTTCTCAATTTTTCAGATGAGGAAACCGGAAGCCCTAAGAAGTGACTTAACAAAGTGCACAAAGGTGTCTTCCTAACTCCAGACGCTATTTACCCAGTTTTATCCCACTTGCAAAGGGAAAATGCCAACATGTCTGGTTTAATATTAAAACTAACTCTCCCTACTTCATTGTTTGGTTTCAAGGAGCTGCTTGAAAGCAAAGTCCTCAGCCCTCCGCCCCCACCCTCACTCCCACCTCCACCCCCACCCAAATCCCCAGCTTAGCAGTTCCTGTTTTCTCACTGTGGCCTTCCAGCTTTCTGTCTCCTCCCCTCCATAAGGGTAGGTCCAATTACTTGGCAGCCCACTTAGCATAGCAAAGAGCTGAAGTCCAGAAATGTTGTGTGGAAAAACCAGAGGACCCCCAGTTGGTGCTTTGTTCCTCCCAGCTGTGCTTACTTCCCAAGCGGAGCTGCAATCCCCTCTGCTGTGGCTTCCCCGGGTTTAGGTCAGGACCCAGGGATACTATTATTACATAATTTTGCATTGTACCTCAATGCAAAAAAAATGTATGAAGGAGAAAACCTACACCTCTTTTTCCCTTTCCTTCAATGGAAAAATGGGTATCATCCCAGCTGTTCTGTGAACGGGGCCTTACGCAGGACAATAGGCTTCTGAGGACAAGGTGATTAGGCTGGCAGTGCAGTGTTTGATTAGCGCCAACCAGCTCTTTGTAGAGGGACAATATCAGTCTGTACAGTAACAAGATCACGTCTTTTGATTTGGGTTCGCTCGCTCTGTTGATACAATCTATTATCCTGTTTGCCTTTCTTACTACAGCAAGGCAGTGCACCAAGGGCTTCAAGGATTTTTTCAATAATAACCTCCAAATCCCTTAGCACCTGCCTTCTGCCAAAGAACCTCCCTCTTCACCTCGGCGCTTTTCTTTGTCCTTTCAACATGACTTTGAATAGTTAGGTAAAGCTATACTCCCATCCCAAGGAAAAAGAAAACTAGGGCGACAACTACAGGGCTTCAAATTTAATAAGAAACAAAATTAGGCAGAGCCATTGAGTCATTGTTTGCTTAACCCTTTCCCTGCTCCCCCTGTTTTAGTTTCACTGCACCATCTTTTCAGTCTTTTCAAAAGATTTGATAAAGAAGACAAGTTCCAGAGCTTGAGGCAGCAGCCAAAAGAGGCATCAATAGATTTGGTTCAAAAAAGGCAAATACCATATCAATTTTACACACACACACACACACACACACACACACAATATGAAGCTGCTTATCTCAGGCCCCCAAATTACCCAATTTCTAAAGCTGAAAAGTGAACCCACCCAGAATTTGCTCAGACTTCCCAAACCTCCGCTAACAATTGCAAAAGATAAATGGAATAGCTTGGATTTTAGAAGTTCCTTCTCAACTTTGAAGATGTGTTCGTATTTGAAAACATTTCACATCTGACAACTTTCACTAAAAAATACACATTCAAAAAAATGTTTGATGTGATCATTTGTGGCATTTGCTGATAGAACTGGCTTATTGATAAGGGACCAGAGACCATCAGGAAATAGGACTTGTGGGGAAATAATGGGTTGTATTTTCATGAGGACTAGCAACTCCCCCACCCTTAAGCTCTGGCAGTATTCACATAATGCAATATCTTGTTTTCTGTCCCAGCTCCTCCCCTAGCATCTTATTTATATTTTTGCAAGATGCTCCTGCTTAATTATGATTCATCCCAATTTGGACTGTAAATAGAAAGCAAATTAATAATTTACGGTGAAAAAAGACCTGGGCCATTTTCTCTTCCCTTCATTCCTAGGTCAGCCGGCTCATTTATGAATTAGTGCTCAAGCAGCCTGAATAGCAGAGAATGAATGTTTGACTAAATCCTCTAAGTATGAAAGCTCTTCACACCATTTGGTCTTGAACTGATCCAATAGCGAGGTGTAACCACTAGTGACAATAAAGCGCCATCTGGCAAAGTGAACTCTAGGCAAACAATGACAAGCAGAAGTGAAAAGAATTGCAATGATTTCCACAAACATGTGAAATACTATAAACTGTGGGACTTAGCAGCTTCTTCCCAAGGCAAGTAAACAAATGCAACACTTCGTCGGTGGCGCTGATGTGTGGGGCTCCATCTCTGCCAGCAGGCTCGGCTCCATTTGCATTTAGCTAGGGAAAAAATGTATGCAGATTGGCGAACAAAAAAATATATAAGCACTACTAACCAGACGTCACTTTTCCTTCGCTCTTTACTGTCAGGGTGATGTACTGGAAGTCTTTATTTCTTTCAGCTTGGGCCTCTCGGTGCCTCATTCTCCTTCCAGCTCGTTCTCATGCCTTTCTCATCACCTGCTGAGGCCTTGATCACGGACAGAGCAGACGAGCAGCGGGGGGACAATTAGAGAGGAGTTCAGACTTTGATCATTTGACCATATGTGAATACAACAGCTGACCACATGTTTTAAAAGACAACTAACTTAAATGTATTAAAAAAAAAATCACAAAGCAAGCATAGATACTGAAATTTACATTTTAATTATCTGGCACAATGCTGCATTCAACTTTTTCAAAATATTTAATATGGAAAAATACATCTTGCCCCTTCAAAATAGGAAGAGAAAGCACTTTTTCTGCATTTTCTCCCCACCCCCACCTCCTGTCCCCCTTCAAACTGTGTTCCCTTTCAGCAAAACATTTAACCACTGCGGATGGTGAAGAATTCTGTGCTGGAGATTTCAAAAGGCACATTCAAAGCTGCCCAAAGTTGGGCATGATTACTAAAGGTAGATGAAGCTTAAAGTAAGCACAATCACATATTTTAAAAAGTGATTTTATAAGAGAAAAATCTCTGTTCAGCACTTGTAACATAAACTAGGCTTCTCTAAGTGAGAGGAATATACTCAAGGGTTTATCTTCACTTCTCCAATTCTTTACAATGACAATTACACAATCCCAAAAAGTGTGTTCTAAATTATGTGAAAATCAAATAGCTTTCTTAGCAATAAAACTATTGAATACTTGGTGAGATAGAAGACAGTCTCATTGCAGCCACAGTGCACAAATGAAGGCTTATTCATGGTTCATTCTATCAAAATATTGTCACTTCTTTCCTGGTTCTCTTTCAACTATCAAAACTGAACTGATTTCACTTTGGCTAGGTGAAATGTAGACATATGACTATCCCGCTTATAACCCTTTCTTGTGTTTTTGTATACAATTGATGATTTATCAGTGCTTCTGGAGATATAGAGCCCTTCTTATCTTTTCCACCTACTAGATAATTAACATATTCATGAAATGGTTATTTACTCTCAAATAGGAAGATAATAGAAAAATAACACTAATTGTTTTGACAGCAGTTTACTTAAGAGTTATCTGGGAGAACAAATGTTTCTTTTGTAGTGTTAGGAAGACAAGCATTTATCTATGTATTAAGCTTATTTTTCTTCTTATGGTTAGACAGACCAAAGTGATCTTGGGTGAAGAATAACAAGTCTGGAAGAAATAATTTAAGTAAAATTTCATCTGATATTCCCCTAAATATTTTGATAGTACATTTATTTTTTCAATTGTGAGGGAGATCAGCAAGGTGATTTACATTTTAATGGCTATATAGGCTAATGTGTTCATTATCTACACATCATTGTATTTTTAAAATGCATATGACCTTTTAATTTTAAAGAAACCCACCTGTTTTACTTTACTTTGGTACCATTTTAAATATAACTGATTTATATCCATTATCAGATGAGCTTTAGACATGGGGATTCTTATTTTAGGGCACAATGCATTTTTACTTTGAAAGACTTCTTTTTAATACACTTTTGAAACAAAGGTTCCTGAAAATACATATTCCCCTCTTAAGTATGAGTGTCTTTACCGGGGATTCTATATCACCTGGTGACCTTGAGCATGTCATCACCCTCTCTCGGCCTGTTTCTTCCTATGTAACACAAGCTAATTAAACTAGTCGATCTCTAAGTGCTCTTCCAGTTCCAGAGAATCTTAGATTCTGTGATTGGATTGCCAAAATAAAGTTCGCAATAGAATCTTCATAAGACTTACTTCTCTCCACAAAGAACTTTTCCCAGAAGCATAGAGGGATAGGTTAATTAATCTTTACATTTTACCTACTATACACCAGACACTTTACAGATATTATCTCCTTTAGTCCTTACCACCACTCTGCAAAGTAAATATTACTATCTCCATTTTATAGATGAGAAAACTGAGGTATACAGAAGTGATGTACCTTGCAACAAGCCTCCCAGTTAGTAAGTGGTAGAACCAAGGCCTATCATCACATGAGAATTCTCAATGCTACACAACATTCCTCACAAAAAGATAATGGGTCTCAGAAGATTAACTTTCTTGTCCCACCTTATCACCAATGTCCTGGGACAAATCCTTTACTTCAATTTCCTTAGCGCATATAGACATTGTGTCTTCAGGGTTGCATCACCTACCTCATGGATAGAGACAAAATTAGAAGGGTAATGGTGAACAGAAGACAAACCATGCACTTCCTCGAAGATGGCAGAAGAGACACCATTTCTGAACACAGAATGGCATTTGGTAGTTGAATTGAGACATTGAAAAATTAATTTCAACTAACGACACTTCCGATGGTTAAAATTGTGTTCTGCAAAATGGAAGATCTTTGGAAAATAGAATTCATAGCTTCTTTTGATCCAAAATAGAATTTTCTGAGAAAGAAAATCCTACAAAATGAAATAAACTGAAAAGTCAGCCCTGCAAACGTGCTTTATTTTAAGTTTATATGTACCTAACACTCTTAAAGTAAACACAGAGAAAATCAGCCACATTTGAACCCACCTGAGGGATCTTTGGATTCACTGACAAATGTAAGACAACTTCCCCAAATGTCCATTTTAAACCAATATTTCGGTAAGATTTTTTTTTTTTTAACTTTAAGACATGCAAAAATATTCTAGGGAATACAATACAATAATTACATGAAATTTAAAGATAAAATTCAAAGCTTTTTGGCTGGTAGCTTCTTAAAAGGCCCCAAGACCCCCTCAGAAAAACGGATTTGCACATCCTGCTTCCCACAAAGGTACTTCCTTGGGAACCCTGTGGAAGTGAAGTGCTAGAATGGCCTTTCCTTAAGAACAAGAGGAGAACTTTGAGAAAGGAATCAGGATTAACTCAACCACTTAGATGAGGGAGCAATGGACTGGTCCACAGAGCTCATTCATGGTTTTCCCACAAAAAAAGATTTTTTCCGGTTGGTCAGAGTGGCTCATGCCTGTAATCCCAGCACTTTGGGAGACCGAGGCGTGTGGATCACCTGAGGTCAGGAGTTCAAGACCAGCCTGACCAACATGGTGAAACCCCCGTCTCTACTAAAAATACGAAAAATTAGCCAGGCGTTGTGGTGGGGGCAGGAATATCGGTTGAACCGGGGAAAGAAAAGTTGCAGTGAGCTGAGATAGCACCACTACATTCCAGCCCGGGTGCCAGAGCAAGACTATGTCTTAAAAAAAAAAAAAAAAAAAAAAAGATTTTTCCAGACTGTGTGCCAGAGAGCAGGAGCATCCCAGAGGAAGGAAACTAGGAGAGGCTGAGAATTTCAGGTGTCAAAAGTGACAAAGAGGCCGGGTGCAGTGACTCACGCCTGTAATCCCAGCACTTTGGAAGGCCAAGGGAGGCGGATCACGAGGTCAGGAGTTCGAGACCAGCCTGGCCAACACAGTGAAACACTGTCTCTACCAAAAACACAAAAAATTAGCTGGGTGTGGTGGTGTGTGCCTGTAATCCCAGCTACTCGGGAGGCTGAGGCAGGGGAATCACGTGAACCCGAGAGGCGGAGGTTGCAGTGAACCGAGATCGTGCCATTGCACTTCAGCTAGGGCGACAGTGCAAGACTCTGTCTCAAAAAAACAAACAAACAAAAAAAACAAAAAACAAAGATTATTTGCTTGGTGAAAGTTTGGTCAGGAATCCTCTACTAGGCCCATCTGTGCATTTCCTTGTAAAATCTAGCTTTAGAAAACTAGCTAAGTCACTTTAGCAAGAATCCCCATCCTTGATATCTGATTATCCTCAGTGATTATCTGATCAGGGTCCTCAATCCTCCCTCATTCCCCAAGGGATGTCTTATCACCCTGACCTGCTTTCAGCAAGAATCCTGTTGGGTTGGTTTAGCCAGAATACCCCTGCCCCTGCTGTGGCTTCTTAGCAATTTTCCATCCTGTGACCACCTCCACCCTGCTGCTTGGCTATTCCCACTTGCCCATGCACTATTTGGAGTTGAGCCCATTCTCTCTCTTCCACCTCAAGGCTCTGTTGCAGTGTACCTGTTGCCATGGTCCTAAATAAAGTCTTACTCATGGTGCTTTAATAAGTATCGTTGAATTTTTTAACATAAAAAAGGATATCAAGAATTATAGTTGGGGACCATGGGCATCTTATGTGATTGCTGCAATTTTATAACTTTCCCAAGTTAGTTATTTTTTGCTTACCTACTTTTCATAAGTAATTTGCTATAAAACTTTTCCAGTTTTATTTTGTAGTATTTTGGAGGCCTAGACTCCCTTGGAAGATCTGAGGAAGGCTACAGAACCCTTCTCACGCTTACTCTCATCCCTAAAGAATGCACAGAAACGCAAACAACAATTTGCATGCAATTTCCGGGAGTTCCCAGCCCATCTAAGAACTCCAGGTTAAAAATCCCTGTGGTGACATACTTAAAACAAGTGCCAGCTTAAGATAACAACGTGCCATTTTCAATTATCAGATTGGTAATAGTAATAAAAGGCACAATAATTCCCAGTGTGGAGAAACAAGCAAGTTCACATGCCACTGATGGGAGTATAGATTGGTGACAACTCATTGGAAATTTCTTTTTATGCACACCCTCTTTGAACTAGCATATCCAAGGATGAGAAACATCAATGTGTACTAATAAGAGGGGTATTAAATAAAGGCAGGAATAGCCATACTTGTAGTGACAGTGTTCGTTGCATTGTTAAGCAATGACACTGTCTCCTCTCTCTATAATCATTGTGGTGAATGGCTGGGGGTAAGAGAGGCAGAGTTGGTGGTGTGAAAAGACCACATTAGGTAGAGTTACCTGAAGTTCATACTAGGGGTTTAGTTGCTGAGTTACCTAACATGCCTCCATATTAGGTAATTCATGAGCCAGTGAGAGTAGTGGCTAGAAAGGAGAGCGACTGTGGTGCAGTCCTAAAGGGCTGTACTAATTAGGAGGGCAAGCATTTCAACAGTGGTTCTTAATCTTTTGGGGTTCAGACACTTCTTTGATAATGTAATGAGAGCTAAGGACCCATTCTCTGGAAAATACACATATGCATATTTTTTTGCATGTAAGTTCAGGGGATTTTTGGATCACCTGAAGTAGCAGGCCTTAGGTTTAAAACAAAAAGTTCCTTTAAGAGCAATAGACAGAAAAATAACTGTAAGTATCTTAGGACAGAGAATCCCCCCAATTCTGGGCAGCAAGTTTTCCTTAAAATTCATGATCTAAGTTGGCCAGGCGCGGTGGCTCAAGCCTGTAATCCCAGCACTTTGGGAGGCCGAGACGGGCGGATCACGAGGTCAGGAGGTCGAGACCATCCTGGCTAACACGGTGAAACCCCGTCTCTACTAAAATATAAAAAACTAGCTGGGCGAGGTGGCGGGAGCCTGTAGTCCCAGCTACTCGGGAGGCTGAGGCAGGAGAATGGCGTGAACCCGGGAGGCGGAGCTTGCAGTGAGCTGAGATCCGGCCACTGCACTCCAGCCTGGGCGACAGAGCTAGACTCCGTCTCAAAAAAAAATTCATGATCTAAGACCTCTAATGACCCCTCAAACATTACCCAGAAACCCTACTGTATCACTTTAGAAATATCTCCTTCCTACTTTTCAAGACAACTATTTCATGCCTATTCCAACATCCTACCCCCCCTCAGCTGTAACCTTGCTACTTAACTCATTGACAAAATAGAAGTCATCAAACAAAAATGACTTCTCTTTCTATTACAAACCTAAAAACAGAACTACACCTGCCCCCATATTTTCCTCTTGCAACAACTGAGGAAATGCCCCTCCTGTACAAAGCAAAGCCTATCACATGTGTTTCTGAATTCCTCCCTCACCAACTTTTCTCAAGGTAAAAATAAAGTTAAAATTAAAAATAAAGTTAAATCTCAATCAAGCCCTACAAGGACAGCACGCAATTTGATTTAAATTTGACAGACAACAATCTTATTTCTGTACATAAATCTGGGACAAGAAAGAGATCTGAGAGACTAGATACTTATTGAGCACTTACTGTGTATGTCTCAGGCAATGTTTCATCCTGGGGAAAAAGTAGTGAGCAAAACCAGTAAGGCCATTGTCTCATGGAGCTTCCAGTCCAATCAAAAAGCAAAAGAGCAAGGTGAAGGGGGGCTTTAAAGCCTCCCTCAGGCTCTACAATGTGTTCAGAACTGAGCAAAGCAAGGGAACCAAATAACAGATTCCACACTCTTTCCTGTAAAACAACAACATAATGTCTAACAGGCAAAAAAAAAAAAAAAAAAACTTTTTAATGTGAGCAAAGGAAAAAACACTAAAAAATAAGTATTAAACATACTAATGCTTTAAGTAGTGTATAGAAGTCAAGATTATAAGGTATTTTAAATTGTATTTTTTGTTTTACATATTTTCTAACATGTTCATTCTTTAATAATTTTGAAAATGTTAAATGTATTAAGTACTCCATGTAGAAACATAAAAAATGCTGTTGAGAAATAGAAAAAAAAATTCTAAAATTTGTATAGAACCAAAAATAAGCCTGAATAGCCAAAGCTATCCTAAGCAAAAAGAATAAAGACGGCAGCATCATATTATCTGACTTCAAAATATGCTAGAAGGCTATCATAATAAAAACAGCATGGTAAAAATAGGAACATAGACCTATGGCACAGAATAGAGAACCGAGAAATAAATTCACTTCAAGTTTACAGCTAATTGTTTGGTGTTTTGTTGTCGCTGGTTTGTTTGTTTGCTTTCTTTTGAGATAGAGTCTCACTGTGTTGCCCAGGCTGGAGTCCAGTAGCACAATTTCAGCTCACTGCAACCTCTGCCTCTTGGTTTTAAGCGATTGTCCTGTCTCAGTCTCCCGAATAGCTGGGACTATACTTGGATAATTTTTTGTATATTTTGTATTTTTAGTAGAGACGGGGTTTCATGATGTTGGCCAGGCTGGTCTTGAGCCCCTGACCTCAAGTGATCTGCCCACCTCAGCCTCCCAAAGTGCTGGGATTACAGGAGTGAGCCACCATGCCCAGTCAGCTAATTGATTTTTAACAAAGACGCTACGAAGATACATGGGGAAAAGGACCTCCTCTTTAGTAAATGGTGCTGGAAAAACTGGATATCCATGTGCAGAGGAATGAAACTGAATCTCTATCTCTCGCCATATACAAAAATCAACTGAAGATGAATTAAAGATTTATATGTAAGATCCAAAACTACTAAAAGAAAATATTGGAGAAATACTTCAGGACATTGGTCTAGGCAAAGATTTTATGACTAAGACCTTAAAAGCACAAGCAAGTAAAACAAGAATAGACAAATGGGACCATATTAAACTAAAAAGCTTCTGCTCAGCAAAGGAAACAATTAACAGAAGGAAGAGACAACCTGTTGAATAGGCGAAGATATTTGCAAACTATTCATCTGACAAGTGACTAATACCCAGAATGTACAAGGAACCCAACCAACTCAACAGTTACAAAAAAAGAAAGAAAAAAAAATAAACATTAAAAAGTAGGCAAAGGATCTGGATAGACATTTCTCAAATAAAGCCATACAAATGGCCAGGAAGTATATGAAAAAATGTTCAATGCCACTAATCATCAGGGAAATGCAAATCAAAACCACAATGAGTTATCATCCTACCCCAGTTGGAATGGCTATTATCAAAAAGACAAAAAATAACAGATACTGGCCAGGATGCAGAAAAAGGAAATTGTTATGCATTTTTGGTGAGAATGTAAATCAATACAGCCACTACAGAAAACAATATGGAGATTTCATAGAAAACTAAAACTGGAACTACCATATGATCCAGCAATCCTACTACTGGATGTTTACTCAAAGGAAAGGAAATCAAGCGTATCAAAGGGATACTTATACTCCTATGTTTATCACAGTCATATTCACAATAGCTGAGATACAGAATAAATGTAAGTGTCCATCAATGGATAAATGGATAAAGAAAATGTGGTAATTACATACACAATGGAATACTATTTGGCCATAAAAAAGAATGAAATGCTGTTATTTGCAGTGACATAGATGGAACTGAAGGTCAATATGTTAAGTGAAATGAGTCAGGCACAGAAAGACAAGTATCACATGTTCTCACTCATATGTGGGAGCCAAAAAATGAATCACATGGAGGTGAAGAGTAGAACGATAGATGCCAGAGGCTGGGAAGGGTGTGTGGGTTGGAAGGGCAATGAAGAGAGGTTGGATAATGAGTATACACATAACAGTAAGAAGAAGTAAGTTCTAATGTTCCATAGCAGAATAGGGTAACTATAATTTTTAAAACATGTACTGGATATTTCAAACTAGCTAAAAGAGAGGACTTGAAATGTTCTCAAAACATGGAAGTGCTAAATACTTGTGGTCATGGATGTCTAAATACCCTCACATGATCATTATGCACTCTGTGCATTTAATAAACTACCACAGGCCGGGCACGGTGGCTCATGCCTGTAATCCCAGAACTTTGGGAGGCCGAGGTGGGTGAATCACTTGAAGTCAGGAGTTCGAGACCAGCCTGACCAACATGGTGAAACCCCAACTCTACTAAAAATACAAAAATTAGCTTTGCCTGGTGGCGTGTGCCTGTAATCCCAGCTACTGGGGAGGCTGAGGCAGGAGAATCACTTGAACCCCGGAGGCGGAGGTTGCAGTGCGCCGAGATCACACCACTGCACTCCAGCCTGGGTGATAGAGTGAGACTCTGCCTCAAAAAAAAAAAAAAAAAAAAAAAAAAAAAAAAAAAAAAACCACACACAAGTACCAGACAAATATGTAAAAATATTATGTATGAATAAGAAATTTAATTTATTTTAAAATTCTTTTGATATATTACATGAAAAGAGCACATTATTTCAGCATGATTATAACTGCATAAACTATAAATAAGCAGACAAAGATTTGTAGAGTGATAGAAATGAAATTAGCTGTGCTAAGGCTTCAGAGTCAGAATACTTGATTGGGCAGGTTTCTTGCTCTCTTTGTACCCCTGTCTGTCAATTTTCCCATCTGAAAAATGGTAATAATTGTCTCTACCTCAAAAGGTTGGTATGATAATTAAGTTAATATATTAAAAATACCTATGCAGAGCACAGAGGTTTTTTAAGTGAAACTACTCGTATAACACTGTAATGGTGGATACATGCCATTATGCATTTGTTTGAATTTATAGAATGTACCACACTGTCTGTTTGCATTGCTGTAAACGAATACCTGAGGCTGGGTAATTTGTAAAGAAAAGAAGTTTATTTGGCACATGGTTCTGCAGGCTGTACAAGAAGCATGGCACCAGCATCTGCTTCCTAGTGAGGCCTCAGGAAGCTTACAATCATGACAGAAGATGAAGGGAGGCCAACATGTCACATGGTGGGAGATGGAGCAAGAGAGTGAGAAAAGAGGGAGGTACTAGACTTTTTTTCTGAGACGGAGTCTCTCTCTCTGTCACCCAGGCTGGACTGTGGAGTCCAGTGGCACAATCTCAGGTACTTCAACATGGGATTTGGAGGGGACAAATATCCAAACTATAGCACATACCAAGAGTAAACCTTAATGTAAAGTACAGACTTTGGATGACAATAATGAGTCAAAGTCAGTGCATGGATCACAACAAATGTACCACTGTAGTGGAGGATGTTGATAGTGAAGGAGGTTATGCATGTGTCCAGCATGGGATATATGAGAGCTCTTTTTGCTCAATTTTGCTGTGAACCTGAAACTGCTTTAAAAAAAATGAAGTCTAGGGCAGGCGTGGTGGCTTATGCCTATAATCCCAGCACTTTGGGAGGCCGAGGCAGGTGGATCAGCTGAAGTCAGGAGTTCGAGACCAGCCTGGCCAACATGGTGAAACCCCATCTCTACTAAAAAGACAAAAAATTAGCTGGATGTGGCAGCAGGCGCCTGTAATCTCAGCTACTCAGGAGGCTGAGGCAAGAGAATTGCTTGAACCTGGGAGGCGGAGGTTGTAGTAAGCCAAGATCGTGCCACTGCACTCTATCCTGGGCAACAAGGGAGAAACTTTGTCAAAAAAAAAAAAAAAGAAAGAAAGAAAGAAAGAAAGAAAGAAAGAAAGAAAGAAGAAAGAAAGAAAGAAAGAAAGAAAGAAAGAAAGAAAGAAAGAAAGAAGAAAGAAAGAAAGAAAGAAAGAAAGAAGAAAGAAAGAAAGAAAGAAAGAAAGAAAGAAAGAAAGAAAGAAAGAAAGAAAGAAAGAAAGAAAGAAGAAAGAAAGGAGGGAGGGAGGGAGGGAGGGAGGGAGGGAGGGAGGAAGGAAGGAAGGAAGGAAGGAAGGAAGGAAGGAAGGAAGGAAGGAAGGAAGGAAGGAAAGAAAAAATGAAGTCTATTTTTTTTTAAATTAATATTATACTTTAAGTTCTAGGGTACATGTGCATAACATGCAGGTTTGTTACATATGTATACTTGTGCCATGTTGGTGTGCTGCACCCATCAACTATTTTTAAAATGATTACTATACTGACTGGCACTTAAGAAACATTCAATAAATGTCAGTTAAAATTTTCTTACTATCATTATTATGTTATAACACTCTCTGGGTCCTGGTAGGTGTTCAGTTAAGTGTTATTAATGAATAGTTGCCAATGTGGTTACTTTCTTTCCGTTTAGACCCCTGTGCTGAGCTCCAGGGCTGATCATCCAAGAGGAATTCCCACTAAGCCATCCACCCCGCCCTCTCCATTGTCTGTGCTCCCAAGTTATCTAGCAGTTGCCACTTGGAGCACTTAGGTCTCCCCACTGTAATTATCTGTTTTCCTGCCTATCTCCTCCATGCCACTCCATTGCAGTCTCCCCTGGGGCAGTGATGTTCCTCATTCTTCTCTGTATCTCCAGCTCCTAGCTCAAAATCTGAAACCAAAGCAGAGACAATAAAGGTTTCATTGGAAGAATAAATGAAAGAAAAAAAGATCAAATGAATAAATGAATAAATAGCAGGCTCTGTCACTGCATGTTGAGTTGAGTCAATCTGAGCACAGTCTGAGCAGCTCTGGCTCAGTGGCCTCCACAGTTCCAACGCCTATCTAAAGGGTAAAAATGTCAACCAAGCATTGCTGAGGGTGCCTTTCCCTGCTGGAGAGCACTTTATTTTACAGTTCATAAAAAGCAAGAGATCCATTTTTGGTATTTGTGCCTATGAACCCAGATTTTAACTTCCCTTTACTACCCCTACCACATGGAGCAGCTCTGAGAATGTGACCTAAGAGTGAGCAACCTCCTTCGGAGCCCTCCTCCCAGTGAGACCATCATTATTATGCTCTCTGTGGAGCACTAAGGAGAGAAGAAACAAACTGCAAGATTTTTCAAGGAAATGGTCTGTATTACTTGCCTACTTCCAGCAGTGAGAGTCCCAAATAAAAAGACAAAGACTTTCACACTTCTCTCTCACACGCACACACATACACACCTTTATATGTATACATGTAAATTCGTATGTTTGTGTGTGTAGACGTATATAAAGGCACATGGTATGCAGCTATGTCATGGCATTATGATTCAGAATTGCTTTTGTCTCTGTTTTTCAATTTCTCATATTCCCTAATGTTTCCACCATAGGAAAGGCTCAATCAAAATAAAAGAGAATTTGACATAGACAGAGAGTAAAGAATAAAACCATAGTAGACAGGTAGGGCCATGGCAGGGAGAACAGATGCATGAAGGTTTAAAACAAACAAACAAAAAGGCATATGTCTTGCTATCCTTCAAGCTTGAACAGTCCATGTCCAGAAAGGCAGTTAGGAGAATGCTGAGGAAAGTTCCCTGAGAATTGGGAACTGGACAAACTGAGTATGGCATCTATTTCTGTAAGTTATTTAACTTCTCAGAGTCTCAGTTTCCCCATATGAGGATAATAATACTTCACAATATTACTATGATGGATATACAAAATGTTTCTAAAACATGCAATGTAGAGAGCTTTTTTTTTTTTCTGACAGAGTCTTGCTCTATCGCCCAGGCTGGAGTGCAATGGCATGATCTCAGCTCACTGCAACCTCTGCCTCCCAGGTTGTAACAGATTCTCCTGCCTCAGCCTCCCAAGTAGTTGGGGTTACAGGCATGCACCACCACGCCCAGCTGATTTTGTATTTTTAGTAGAGAGAAGGTTTCACCATGTTGGCCAAGCTGGTCTCGAACTCCTGACCTCAGGTGCTCCAACCAACTTGGCTTCCCAAAGTGCTGGCATTACAGGCATGAGCCACTGCACCCAGTCAATGTGAAGAGATTTTTTAAAATGTATCTAGATTAGAGGTTATCAAACTTTGGAATTTGAGAATACTTTTTGAATGTGAGGATATTTTATGGAACCGCCTCCTGCTATCCTACACACAGAGAATAGTAAGAACATATGCAACAAAGAGCTACTATGCACCTCCCACCTACTAAGATGGCTTACAAAGAAAAAAAAAAAAGAAAGAAAAGAAAAAATAACAAGTGTTAAGGAGTATGTAGAGAAATTGGAACCTTCACACATTGTTGGTGTGAATGTAAAATGGTACAGCCACTGTGGAAGGCAGTTTGGTGGTTACTGAAAGTTCAATATGCAATTACCAAATGACCTAGCAATTCCGCTCCTAGGTATATACCCCCAAAGAATTGAAAACAGAGACTCAGGCTTGGCATGATGGCTCATGCCTGTAATTCCAGCACTTTGGGAGGCCAAAGCAAGAGGATCACTTGAGCCCAGGGGTTCAAGACCAACTTGGGGAATCTAATGAGACCCCATTTCTACAAAAAAACACAAAAATTAGCCAGACATGGTGGTGTGCATCTGTGGTCCCAGCTATTCAGGAGGCTGAGGTGGGAGACTTGAGCCCAGGAGGTCAAGGCTGCAGTGAGCTGTGTTCGTGCTACTGGACTCTGGCCCGGCTGACTGAGTGAGATCCTGTCTCAAAAAAAAAAAAAAAAAAAAAAGAAAGAAAGAAAAAGAAAACAGGGATTCAAAAAAATAATTATATGCCAATGTTCATAGCAGCATTATTTACAATAGCCAAAAGGTGGAAACATTCCAAATGTCCTTCAACAGATAAATGGATAGACAAATGTGGCCTTTCCACACAATGAAATATTATTTAGTCATAAAAAGGAGTGAAATTCTGATACATGCTGCAACATGGATGATCCTTGAAAACACTATCTTAAATGAAATAAGCCAGACACAAAAATACAAATATTGTATTCCACTTACATGAAGTATATAAAATAAGCAAGTTCACAAAGATGGTAAGTAGACAAGAGATTACCAGAGGCTGAATGGAGGGAAAAGTGGAGAGTTGTTTAATGGGTACAGAGTTTCTATTTGAAATGATAAAAAAGAAGTTTTGAAAACAGCAGAACAGTATTGCAAATGCAATTAATGCCACTGAATTGTACACCTTAAAATGGTTAAAATGCCAAATTATATGTCTTACCACCATTTTAAAAAACAAATAAAAGAAGCTACTATGAATTCATAATACATTTATGTATGAAAATGAGATATACTGTTTAGTCAATTTGCATATGAATTTGTAGAGTACTTATATGGAATTCCTGCCTCCCACCTCTACCACCCACCTACCCTCAATAGAGAAGCATGGATAGAGATAATTCAAGTTAATACAAAAGTTACATCTCAAATGTCTGGATAATAGCCTCAATTATTCACTGTGATGAGAACACAGATTTTGCCACTGGAGTTTGGTACAAGGCTTTACACATGGCAAGTATTTACTAAATTCTTTCTAAATAAATGGGCCTCTGCAGTACAATACCAGGCACCAGTTCATATGAGCCAATTAGCGAGTTTGTGAATGAATGAGTATGTGTGTATGCATGTATGTGTGTGTGAGTGTGTGTGCGTGTGTGTGTATTCGGGGGAAAGGAGAAGTAGGCAAGAAGTGTTAGAAGAAACAGAAAGGGCCTACCCCTGAATCCTGGTTAATTGTTTCCTTTCAGGAAAAGCACCAAGGATGGAGCAGCCTGGCCTTTGCCCCACGCTGGTTCCTGCAGGTGCAAAGGGAGAACTACTGCTAATGGGACAGAGAAGGTCCATGCTGCACATGGTGCAGAGATCAACAGGTCTTGAGCCTCCAGAGCTGTCAGCCTAGTGCTTTTCATGCGTCTTAATAGTGAATCAGAGAGAAAACAAAGAAGGGTCACTCTTGAGATCTGCAGTCCCTGGCATAGCTGGAAGTAAATATGAAGCATCTGGGAGAAAGAGAGCCTATATTCAAAAGTTTGCATAAAACTGAACAGAGGAGGGAGGCGGAGTGGGTTGGCTGATGATGTTCCAGAATAAAAAAGAGAGAGAATCCTTTCAAAATATATTGAGAACTCCTACAGTAAAAGCTAATGGATCTAAATGTTCTCACAAGATAAGCTTTACTTCAAAATGATCCATTTTTTCTTCACTTTTTAAAAATTAACCAAAATCACAAGCTGATTTCTTTGGCCTAAATGAGTTTGATTTTTCCTCTCAAAATGCACGTGAAATGTATGCAAATAAAAAATATCATCGATTAATCTAAGTTGTTTCAAGTTGCTTTCAATGGCCATACCTTAAAGTGATCAGTCATTATACATTGGAGCAATTCAGACACATCATATTGTTTTCTGATCTCAATAAAGCTTAACCTATTAATAAAAGAAGTATATTTATTTATAGTTAGAAGAAAATTTGCCAATACATGAAATTCTGCTAAGTGATACCTATTTTTTTCCACTCATTTACATCATAGGATTAGAGACTGTTTTACCTGAGGGGGCATGGATCCTTCTATAAAATTAAATTGCCCTTTATAATATAGCAATTCTCTTAAAAAACTACTCATTTCTATATATGTCTATGTGTACACAAAGAAAGCTCTGAAATAATACACACCTGACTTTACTGTTGTTACTTCTGAGAAAGCAGGTGAAATTAGGAAGAAGTCTCAGTGAGATGTAAATGGGGACCATTTACTATTTACATATTCTGTATTCTTTGAATATTTTCATAATGAGCATGTGTTCCTTTTATAATTAATAATTTAAAAGTAAGGCCGGGTGTGGTGGCTCACGCCTGTAATCCCAGCACTTTGGGAGGCTGAGGTGGGCGGATCACCTGAGGTCAGGAGTTCAAGACCAGCCTGACCAACACGGAGAAACCCTGTCTCTACTAGAAATACAAAATTAACTGGGTGTGGTGGCGCATGCCTGTAATCCCAACTACTCAGGAGGCTGACGAAGGAGAATAGCTCGAATCCGGGAGGTGGAGGTTGCAGTGAGCCGAGATCGCGCTATTGCACTCCAGCCTGGGCAACAAAAGAGAAATTCTGTCTCAAAAATAAATAAATAAATAAATAAAAGTAAAGACAAATGAAGTCCCATGGGTGAGGGTAAGCTGATAAAACATTGCCTATACATCACGCAAAGTAATTCACAATTTTTTTCCTTTTTATAAAATATTAGAGAATAGTATCATGAACCCTAATGTATTCACTATCCAACTTCAACAATGATCACTTCCTGGCCACTGGCATTTCATTCATGGTCCCTCATATGCTTAAACACACAACATAGCTAAATTTGCTAAAGCAAATCCCAAACATTATAGCCCTTTATCTGTAAATACCCTATACTTGTTAGCTGAAAGTTAAACTAAAGAACAGTACAGGCCGGGCGCGGTGGCTCACACCTATAATCCCAGCACTTTGGGAGACTGAGGCGGGTGAATCACTTGAGGTCAGGAGTTGGAGACCAACCTGGCAAACATGGTGAAACCTCATCTCTACTAAAAATACAAAAACGAGCTGGGTGTGGTGGCCTGTGCCTGTAATCCCAGCTACTAAGGAGGCTAAGGTAGGAGAATCACTTGAACCCGGGAGGCAGAGGTTGCAGTGAGCTGAGATTGCACCACTGCACTCCAGCCTGGGTGACAGAGTGAAACTCTGTCTCAAACAAACAAACAAACAAACACACACACACAAAAATACAGTACAAGCAACTTTTCAGGATCATATTGACTTCCTAAAGATTTGTTTTCAAAACAAATGAGAAGACAAGTTTTATAAGAATGGCAAAGTGATTTTAAGAATCAACACTGTCCCTCTTATTCATAGAGTAAATTATTCAAATCCAGTCTACTTAATCAATAACTAAGAAAATATAATTAAATAGGACAGAACAAAATAACAGCAGGTAAGTTAGAAAAATAAGTTCAAGAAGGTACATCTCTCCATCTGCCATTTCTGAGCCTTAAAGCAGAGTGTAGAAGTGCTCACCTTCACCTTCTTGTCAGTTAATTCTTTTTTTTTTTTTTTTTTTTTTTTTGAGACGGAGTCTCGCTCTGTCACCCAGGCTGGAGTGCAGTGGCCAGATCTCAGCTCACTGCAAGCTCCGCCTCCCGGGTTCACGCCATTCTCCTGCCTCAGCCTCCGGAGTAGCTGGGACTACAGACGCCCGCCACCTCGCCCGGCTAGTTTTTTGTATTTTTAGTAGAGACGGGGTTTCACCGTGTTAGCCAGGGTGGTCTCGATCTCCTGACCTCGTGATCCGCCCGTCTCGGACTCCCAAAGTGCTGGGATTACAGGCTTGAGCCACCGCGCCCGGCCTTGTCAGTTAATTCTTAACAGCTAGGTCTAAGAATTTGAGAGAGAAAAACTGGTTGCTGTAACTTGACAAAATGACTGGTGAATTATTCATGCAGTTGCTGAACTGAAATCTGCAACCTATGGCTTCCCTGAGCTTCTGCGTGACAAATGACTCTAGCACCAAGCATCTTTTACAATTTAAGCCAGGACTCACACCTATAAATTGCATTGCTCATCTTACCAGAGCTAATGACTTCAAGGGATCTCTCTCAAAGCTGAAGAGTGCCTGGTTAGATGACCAGATTGTCCTTCCCACCATGCACCACTACCTCCGCTCAAGAATCAATTTATGGCCCATAGCTACTGACTTTAAAAAGACTACCTCTTCTCTTTAAAGCACATGCAGCCCTTAGTCTGGGGATGCTGCCCTGGCACACAACCTTCTAACATTTTGCCCAAATGTGAATGTCTTTTGGCTTTAAAGTTTCAAAAATTCCTTGAGTCTTTTCCTTAGGCTAATAAAGCTGGCAGAAAAAATAGCTCATTTTACCATCATCCCTGATGTGTATCAAAGCAACAATTACCGACTCAGACATTTGTCTAACGTTTGGCCTGTGTCAAAGGTCTTTCACATACACCATCATTCATCTCATTGACACAATTCTGTGGCACAATTATGGTAGGCATTTTTTTCTCTATGTTACAGAGAGGGAAAAAGAAGCCCACAGAGTGTAAACTAGTTCAACCATTGGGGAAAACAGTGTGGAGATTCCTCAAAGACCTAGAGGCAGAAATACTATTTGACCCAGGAATCCCATTACTAGGTATATACCCAAAGGAATATAAATCATGCTATTACAAAGACACATGCACGTGAATGTTCATTGCAGCGCTATTCACAACAGCAAAGACATGGAATTAACCTAAATGCCCATCAATGATAGACTGGATAAAGAAAATGTGGTACATATACACCATGGAATACTATACAGCCATAAAAAGGAACAAGATCATGTCCTTTGCAGGCATATGGATGGAGTTGGAAGCCATTAGCCTCAGCAAACTAGCACATGAACAGAAAACCAAGCACTGTATGTTCTCACTTATAAGTGGGAGCTGGATGATAAGAAAACATGGACACATCAGGGTGGGGAACAACACACATTGGGTTCTGTTGGAGGTGAGGTGGGGCCAGGGAGAGCATCAGGAAGAATAGCTAATTGACTCTGGGCTTAATACCTTAAACACACAACCTGGCTACATTTGGTGGTGGTGGGATGATCTGTGCAGTAAACTACCATGGCATACGTTTACCTGTGTAACAAACCTCCACATCCTGCGCATGTATCCCCAGAACTTAAAATAAAAGTTGAAGGAAAAAAAAAAGGAGCCCACAGAGATGAAGTGACTTGTCAAAGACCTCACAGGTATAGGGGATAGCATGCTTGAACCCGGGTCTTCTGATTTCTAGTCTACTGCTCTTGCTACTAAATGAGAGATTAATAATCTCCAAGCCAAACCAAGCCTCTGAGCGTGCACTGCCAGCACCTAAAGATCAGGAAGTTTTTCAGAAAAAAAATCTGGATTTTCAGGGGTTTTTCATTTAAATTTTTAATTTTTGTGGGTACATAATAGGTGTGTGTATTTATAGGTTACATGAAGTATTGTGATACAGGTATGCAATGTGTAATAATCACACCAGGGTAAATGGGGTATCCATTCTCTCAAACATGTATCTTTTGTGTTACAAACAATCCAATTATGCTCTTGTAGTTATTTTTAAATGCATAAGTAAATTATTTTTGACTGTAGCCACCCTGTGGTGCTAGCAAATACTAGGTCTTATTCATTCTTTCTATTTTTTGCACCCACTAACCATCCCCACTTTCCCACTACCCTTCCCAGCTGCTAGTAACCATCCTTCTACTCTCTATCTCTGTGAGTTTAATTGTTTTAATTTTTAGCTCCCAGAAATAAGCAAGAACAGGCAAAGTTTGTTTTTCTGTGTCTGACTTATTTCACATAACATAATGACCTCTAGTTTCATCCATGTTGTTGTATATAACAGGATCTCATTCTTTTTTTTTTTTTTTTTTTTTGAGACGGAGTCTTGCTCTGTCGCCCAGGCTGGAGTGCAGTGGCCAGATCTCAGCTCACTGCAAGCTCCGCCTCCCGGGTTCACTCCATTCTCCTGCCGCAGCCTCCCGAGTAGCTGGGACTACAGGCGCCCGCCACCTCGCCCGGCTAGTTTTTTGTATTTTTAGTAGAGACGGGGTTTCACTGTGTTAGCCAGGATGGTCTCGATCTCCTGACCTCGCGATCCGCCCGTCTCGGCCTCCCAAAGTGCTGGGATTACAGGCTTGAGCCACCGCGCCCGGCCAGGATCTCATTCTTTTTTATGGCTGAGTAGTACTCCATTGTGTATGTGTACCACATTTCTTTATCCATTCATCTGCTGGTGAACATTTAGGCTGCTTCCAAATGTTGGCTATTGTGAACAATGCTGCAACAAATATGGGAGTGCAGCTATGTCTTCAATATACTGATTTCCTTTGTTTGGAGTTTATATATATTTTTTAAATGATAGAGAGTAGCCACACAAGACCCATATTCCCAAAAGGCAGTCACTTGGCTGGGGTTAACGAATTTCTGGCCTTTGAAGATAGGACACATAGTCTCCACTTTGTCCCAGTCTTCCCTCAGCCCACTTTTTTCATTTACATTCCTGTCCTAGTCTAAAGGCCTGCAGGGGCAGGCCTTTAAGACCCTGGCTTAAAACCAAGCTTCTTATCAAATTTGTAGAATTTGATTTTGGAAACCTGCATGCTAAAAATATGAGGTGACTTTATTGCTCAATCTACTTTCAGTTTTTTCTTTCATGGCATATAAGCAAATAACAAGCCCGAATCATATGAATTTAGACCCTTAAGCTAAGAGCACATCCTAAGTGCCACATTGCAGACTTGACTCCTGCAGTGATTACAATGATTGCAGTAGTTTGGATAGTTAGGGAATCTCAATTTGTCCTTGTTAACTCTGTAAATTGTATGCTCTTGAAAGTAGACTTTGCTACTGCTTGGTCATTAGAATACTTTTTGATGAGGAGGATGATTTACCACAAGTAGACCGTCATTGATACCTGAGCATCCAACAATATGCTAGAAATGCACCCCAAAAAAATGGACACCAAATCAATAAATAAGTCTCCACTGCAAGGAGGCATTATAGACTCATAGCTGCCCATAATTTAGTTATCAATCTGGACAAATATACAAATGTTTTGCTCCCCAGTCCTGCTTAACCTGGCCTCTCTTGCTTCCAATGTAGCAAAGACTTTTTGACAATGTACTCTACACTTCCTCATGGAGTGCACGTCAGGAGTTAAGGATTTCTGCAGACCTGCCTAAGATGCACTTACGATGACAAACTGCTCTCCTAATTGGAGAAGAAGTAATAAGTGATAATATTTCTGTGCCCACATGAGTCACCAGGGTTTTTTGGCTGACAAATGCAATCCACATCACCTTCTCATTTCTTTTCTTTTTGTTTTATTTTCTTTCGTTTTGTTTGAGATGAGGTTTCACTCTGTCACCCAGGCTGAAGTCAAGTGGTACAATTATGGCTCACTGCAGCCTTGACCTCTCCAGCCTCAGGTGATCCTCCCACTTCAGCCTCCCGAATAGCTGGGACTAGAGGCACGTGCCATTATGCCCCACTAATTTTTGCATTTTTTGTAGAGACAGGATTCACTATGTTGCTCAGGCTAGTCTTGAACTTCTGGGCTCAAGCAATCCTTCCACCTCAGCCTCCCAATGTGCTAGGATTACAGGTGTGAGCCACTGTGCTTGGCCCCCCTTCCCATTTCTTTCACAGGCCTTGTGATCATAATGAGGACAGGGGTCAGCGTTTACTTATCAATAACTCATCAAATTATACAAAATTATACAAATTTAACACTATTGTGTTGCTCTAGCTATGGCTCTCACCTTTGATTTTTTCCAGCATGGTATTTGTTCCAGTGGAGAGAATCACCTAATGATGAAGTCATGTGACAATGTCGAAAGAGTCAGGTTGACTTTAAAAGGATAATTTGAGGCCAGGCACAGTGGCTCACACCTGTAATCCCAGCACTTTGGGAGGCTGAAGTGGATGGATCACTTGAGCCCAGGACTTTGAGACCAGCCTGGGTAACATGGTAAGACCCTGTCTCTACAAAAAATACAAAAATTAGCCTGACATGGAGGTGTGCATTTGTGGTCCCAGCTACTTGGGAGGTGGAGGTGGGAGGATCACTTGAGCTCAGGAGGTTGAGGCTGCAGTGAGCTGCGATTGCACAACTGCATTCCAGCCTGGGTGACAGAGTGAGACCCTGTCTCAAAAAAAAAAAAAAAAAAAAGATAAAAAGGAAAAGAAAAGGGATAATTTGAAACAATTCCTTTATATGAATCGTTTAAACACAGATCAAAAGCAAAACAAATTAGCTAATAGTGAAGTCATGCTCGGTCTTTGCCTTAGTCCATTCTGGCTGTTCTAACAAAAATACCTAGTTGGTGGCTTATAAACAGCAGAAATTTATTCTCACAGTTCTGGAGGCTAAGAAGTCCAAGATCAAAACAGATTCAGTACCTGGTGAGGCTCACTTCCTGAATCATAGGGTGCTATCTTAATGCTCTGTTCTCAAATAGTGGAGGGCAGAAGGGAGTTCTCTGGGCCCTCATTTATAAGGGCACTAATCCCATTAACAAGAGTTCCATCCTTGTAACCTTATTGCCTTTCAAAGACTCCACCTCCAAATATCAACATATTAGGAATAAGGTTTCAACATATGAATTCAGGGGGAACACAGTCAGTCTATAGAAGTTCTCATGCCCCTGGGCTATATAATATAGTAAGTTTACTGCGGAGTAACAAACAAAAGATAGTTGTCCTCAAGGGTCA
This sequence comes from Rhinopithecus roxellana, assembly GCF_007565055.1. Lineage (NCBI taxonomy): Eukaryota > Metazoa > Chordata > Mammalia > Primates > Cercopithecidae > Rhinopithecus > Rhinopithecus roxellana. The sequence continues at coordinate 110,685,295 of NC_044555.1, read as the reverse complement.
ATTCCAAGATACACCCATGCCACCATAAAGTTGTCACACTTAGGGTGTAGCTCAATGGGTCACCAGAACCTGTAGGTGTATAACTCAGATACCGATCCTTTTGGAAGTTGAACACTAGTGCCTAGGTTCTATCCCTGATATTTGGAAAAACACCCTGGTTGCTGTAATTGAACCTGAGAAGGCCTATGCATCAAGTAAAAAAGAATCATAGAGCTTCGGCATAGACATGCCCAAACGTTTCACAAATAATGTATGCTTATTAACTTATTTACAAAGAATGCCCTGCTACATTGTATCGCTTTAGAGTATTCAATAGCTGCAATTGCTGAAGTGAGAGAAAAACTGGTTAAAATTTCACTGATTTTTGTGTGTGGGATGGTTAATTTTATGTGTCAACTTGGCCACAGGGTGCCCCATCACCTAAATATCTATGTACGTATGAGGATGCTTCTGGATGGAGTTAATATTTGAATTGGTAGACTGAGTAAAGCAGATTGTCCTACCCAGTGTGGGTGAGCGTCATCCAATCTGCTGAAAGGCTGAATAAAACACAAAGGTTGAATAAGAGAGAGAGAGAGAATTCCTTCTGCCTGACTTCCTTCTAGCTGGAACATTAGTCGTTTCCTACATTCAAACTCTAACTGAAATATCAGCTTTTCTAGGCTGGGCATGGCAGCTTACACCTGTTATTCCAGTACCTTGGCAGGCCAAGATAGGAGGGTTGCTTGAGGCCAGGAGTTTGAGACCAGCCTGGGCAATATAGTGAGATCCTGTCTTTACAAAAAAATTCAAAAATAAAAAATTTAACCAGGCATAATGGCACATGCCTGTAGTTGCAGCTACTTTGGGGGCTGAGATGGGAAGATTGCTGGAGCCCAGGAGTTCAAAGCTTCAGTGAGCCATGACTGTACCACTGGACACCAGTTACAGAGGGAGATCGCTGTCTCAAAAAAAAAAATAAATAAAATAAAAATTAAAAAATCAACTTTTCTTCAAACCTGCTGGCTTTTCAACTGGAACTATATCATTGGTTCTCCTGGGTCTCCAGCAGACCTTGGGACTTCTCAGCCTCCATCATCATGTGAGCCCATTCCTATTGGTTCCATTTCTCTAAAACACCCTGACTAATACAGTTTTGGAGTACCTAAAAAAATTATGGAGTACAAAAATTTATAAATTTTAGAAATAGATTCATACATTTAAACTCTTTATCATGTGTCCACTATGTGCTAGGCACAGAGCAACTTACTTAAATAAGGGTGACCAAAACATTGGTCCGTCCATCAAGGAATTTACAGTCTAGTCAAACATCTGTGAGAAATTCATATAAGACAGAAAGATATATGTACCATAAGATGCAAAGTATTCAGAAAGCAGGGAGACCATTTCTGGCTAAAAAGAATAAAAAGAAGCTTCATGGAGGAGTGGCATTTGAGCTTTCATTTAATGAATTAAGAGGCCCAACACATGCAGTAATGGAATAAAATGCATTTTAGGTGGAGAAACTAGCATGGACAAAGACAGAAAGGTGGGAATGCATAGTCCTTTCATGGGGGAAAAGAGGACAATTTAGTACTGCTGGATTGTCAAGTCCATGTAGAAGTAAGAAACAAGGCTGGAGAGATTGGTTCAGGTTAGATTTTAGAGAATCACAAATGCTAGGCTAAGCAGTTGGGACTTTATTAAATACCAGGGGCATACTGAAAGGTTGGATCATATTTGTATAAAGGAGTCACAAAGAGTCTAGGCTAGTACACTAGTCTAGAAGAGAGATGAGATTCTGAACAAAATTTGAACAAACCTACCACTGTGTTGGATGTGTTAAATGAGGAAAAGAGAAGAATTTCAGATGGCTCAGGATTAGACTCTGAATCTAAGCATCGGATAATGCCCTTGATGTCATCTAGTCTTGTTCTCTGACTCTACAGGTGAGAACTCTGAGGCTGAGAGAGGTCAAGTGATTTATCCAGAAAGCAAGTAGGGAAGTCAGGACTAGAATCAAGATCTCCTGATTTTCACCTGAGGGCACGATAGAAACACTAATAAAAATAGAGAGAACAGATCTGGAAGAAAAGATGAGAAATGTATTTTGAATTATTTGAATTTGAGATGCCTCAACAACAGTGTGTTCAATCTTTTGGCTTCCCTGGGCCACATGAGCCCCAGGTTGGACAAGCTGGCTCTGCAACATCCAAGCAGAGACATGCAGGGCAATTAGCTAGGCAAATCCCGTATTAACCTCTGTAGGCCTACCTTGACACCTTCAGGAATCCCATCTCTCCATGTTGCACTCTGTTGTATTTTTAGCTCTTTCTTTTTATTTTCTTATAAGTAGTAAAGATGTTTATATCACTCTCTTGTTAACAACAAAAAACCATAAAAACAAACCTTGCTATCACTCTCTGATTGATTGATGCATTCCTTTATTGAACACATCCTTATTAAATGGCTCCTGTATATCCAGTACTGTTTTAAGCACTAAGGATAAAGCAATAGCAAGTCAGCCATGGTTCTTGACATCATGAAACTTAAATTCAAAGACAAATTTTGAGAAAGGAATTTACCAGACTGTTGAAAGTTAGAAAGCATGCTTCAGTGGGTCCTCATTATATTGCTCTCTTTACATTTGAATATGTTTGAAATGCTTTTACAATAGTGAATGTCTTAAATAAGAGATGCTAGAGGAATATATAAGAAAGGGATTTAATCTCAGTCTCAGTGTAACTCTCAGGGAAGACTTCTTGATTGAAGGGAATTTTAAATAGGGCTGTGAAGGATGAGTAGGAGCAAAACCAAAAAAAGATGGAACAAGAAGAGTATTCTGCAGTGGGCATAATAAATGGGAAGACCTTGAGGCAAGAAAAAAATTCTTTCACTAGCATCTGAATATTCAGTCATTAGTTCAATAGGATAAATGAGGGAACTGAAAGCCTTGCTCAGCACGAGAAAGGAGAGAAAGAGACAGGTACAAAGACACAGTGAGACTGACAGAGAGAGAAAACAGGCCTGGATGTGAGATCTTAAGGGCTTGTATCTTTAAAGGTAGAAAGGGATGAGGTCATTTGTGGGCCCTATGGTCAAATATAAGCAGTTGACCTTCCATAATCATGAGTTCCATATTCATGGATTTAACCAAACATGGATCAAAAATATTCCGAAAAAAATAACAAAACAACAATTAAAAAAAATTTTAAAACAGGCTGAGCACAGTTGCTCATGCCTGTAATCCCAGCACGTTGGGAGGTCGAAGTGGGCAGATCATGAGGACAGGAGTTCAAGACCAGCCTGGCTAACATGGTGAAACCCCATTGCTACTAAAAATACAAAAAATTAGCTGGATATGGTAGCGAGTGCCTGTAATCCCAGCTACTCAGGAGGCTGAGGCAGGAGAACTGCTTGAACCCAGGAGGTGGAGGTTGCAGTGAGTTGAGATCACACCATTGCACTCCAGCCTGGGCGACAGAGCAAGACTCCATCTGGAGGAAAAAAAAACAACAATGTAACAACTATGCACATAGCATCTACATTGTGTTAGGTATTGTAAATAATCTAGAGATTATTTGAAGTATGTAGGAGGATATGCATAGGTTACACACAAATGCAATGTCATTTTATATAAGGGACTTGAACATTTGTGGATTTTGGTACCCACAGGGAGTCCTAAAACCAATCCCCCATGGGTACCAAGAGACCACTTTATTTTATTTATGTATTCATCAACTATCTATTAATATGTGATGTATTACATAATGTGCATATTTTACATAATATGTAATTTATATTTTATGTCCACATATATGTGCCAAATTTCCCTATACTTGCTCTCCAGTTATATTTTAGATTAGAGGAAATGTGCATTTTTGCACAAACGTTTTTTGAAAGGCCTAGATTTATAGGCTGCAATGCATTAATTCTAGTCGCTTGTTAGTGCATTACTAAAAACTATTCAATAAACGTCCTAGGTTTTCCAGCTATTAGGCACAGGATACTAGAGTCTCAAATAATAAATTGCATATTGAATGTTTGAAAATATTAAAAGTTCTTTCTTGTAAAGACTCCTGACTCTTTCTTTTGAATACTGCTGCTGTCCACCCTCCCGTGGAGATGAATTGGTCTTCTTACCAAGTGGGAACACAATCCTGTTGTGAAACTTTCCTAATTGATTAGTGGCTTTTCCCTATCACATTTAGAATATCATGAGTGCCACTTTGGCATTAATCAACCACAAAAGTCATGTTTACTATAGGTACTCAATTCTGAATTGGTAACTCTTGAGCACCTGTAGTGAACTGGCTCAAAATAATCATTATTTACTTCTAGAGTCTAGACTTTATAAAGATGGGTCAGCACAAAGTAAAATATCTAGATCATATCATTTGAATATCTTTGAGAAACGTCTACACTGTTAAAAATTTTAACATTTTACCTTCAATCTTGCATTTGAAAGACAATCCATTTATTTAAATAGAGTTGCTGTACCTTCTGCAAAACTCTCACTGAAGATATTGTTTAATGTTATTCAAAGTGGTTTATAAAAGAACTGGTGAGATAAATTTCCTTTTGAGCTTAATCTCAGGAAAGAAAAACTGTGTGCACCCATAATTTTGTAAAATAGCTCTTCTAATATAAGGAAAACTGCAACCGAAACTATTTCCCTTTTTACCTTTGTTGTTTGGAAATAGCTCAGTTCACCTACCTGTCAGCATCTACTCTGCCTAATTTCTGTAAAACGCATCTGTTTATACCTGAATTTTCTTGTTTTGAACTATGTAGAAGACTGTAACTTGCATCACAACCTTGCTAAAGTATACATCTTAATTCAAAAATCTCCTCAATTTGAAACTATAAATACAACAGTTTTGACCTGCCCAGGAATCAGCAGAAATTAGCTATTAAGAAATAAAGCAAGACACATGACTGAGATCAAGTTTAGAAAATGCATTTCTCATTAAATGAAAAGCAGGCAGAAATTTTAACTTTCACAGTAATTTCTTAATTATCTAAATACTGATTATAAGGAGAAGAGGAAAAGCAAACACAAACAGCAGATCATCTCAAATTAACTTAGTTTAAATTTGGAATCAACCAATACATATTTCCTGAACCTCTGCTGTGTGCTCAATCCAGGCTAAACCCTATGTGCAATGACAAGAAATGTTTAGGCCTGGCCTCAAAAATTTACCATCTAGTTTAAGAGGCAACAAATCATTAGCTGTTTGAAAAAAAACAAAAAACCAAAACAAAAACAAACAAACAAAGAAAAAACAGTTAATTGGGAGGCAGTTAGGCTGAGAGAGCTCCAGCACCTTGAGTTTCTGGCAAACCAAAACCCAATTTAATGTAAATTATAAAATGAAACTTAAGCTTAACCAATTAGAAGCAACCAGTTAGCCTCAAACTAGACTTTACCAATCAGAAACTGCCAACTAACCTCTAAATAAAGACTTTCCACTTTAATCAATCAAATATTTTATTCACCCTATTTCTCCAAACACCTTACAAAAGTTGTCACCTCATGCCCCTTAGTGGAGTGCTGAACCTCTTGTGGTCTGGTGCTGCCTGATTCATGAATTGTTGACTGCTCAAATAAACTGTTTAAAATTGTAATATACCTAAGTTTATCTTTTAACAGAGCAAATTTAACAGCAAACCTGCCACATTCAACAAATATTAGCAGCCATAATATAATTAGATGCAAAATAGTATCTATAGGCAAAAAGTCTATTGGCTATTAGATAAGGGGGAGGTGGTCAATAAGGCATAAAGATAGAGATCTATATACCCACAATCATATAGAACCTTACCTACATACCCCTTGTCTCTACCCCATATTGCCTATGGGGAAAACAATCACTCCCTTTCCTGAATAACCAGAGAACTTAAAACTATTTACATAGGCATGTAATCTGGGGATGTGGGGACTTATCTGTCCTGCACAGGCACCTGCACACACCATCCAGGGTCCTGAGGACAGGACTGGCCTACCCACCATTACTACCACCTGCACCCAAGCATGCCATTCAGGAAATGGGGATTGACCCACCCCTCCTGCTGCATCTAGCAACTGTGTGCACTATTGAGAAAACCAGCAGATAAGTCTGTGAGCCCACCACTGGTGGCCATGCATGTCATCCAGAGGTCTAGGGATTGACCTGCCTGACCAGCCACCACAGATATTTGGAGACCTGGGGATTGACTGGTCTTGTCCACCACTGCAGATGCCTGCAGGCATCATCCAGGGACCTGAGGACAGGCCTGCCCCACCCACCACTGCTACTGCCAGTGCCTGTGGGCATTGTCTAGGGCCTGAAGAAAAGCCTGTCTCATCCATCATCAAAGCTACCTGCACCCAAGCATGCCATCCAGGAACCTGGAGATCGAACCACCCCGCTTGCTGCAGCCAGCACTTCTGCACACTACTGGGGAAGCATAAGGACAGGTCCATCCCTCTGACACTATCATCACTGGTGCCTAAGGACCAGTCTGCCCGGAGTTCCTGTCCCCAGTAAAGCCTTACCACAGTGTCCACTAATAACCACAGTCTAAGCTATTGATGAACTCACAGATGCCACTGGTGCTGATTACAGCCAAAGAAGTCATATAGAGACAACACTACTGTGGCCACCTGGAATCAAAGCCAAACCACCCTACCAAACCAGCACTATAGATACATCCATGGGAAAAAGTATTTTCCTATGAAAGCAAAGCAATAAAATTGGAGTGACTGTTACACCAGATGTGCAGATATCAATGTAAGGACACAAGAAACATAAAAAAGCACAGAGACATGCCATCTCCAAGAGAACACAATAATTCTCCAGCAACAGATTCCAATGAAATATAAATCTATGAAATGCCTGAAAAACAATTCAAAATAATGATATTAAAGGTCAGTGAGATACAAGAAAGCATAAATAAACAATGCAAAAAAACACAAAAACAACTCATGATCAGAATGAGAAATTTAAAAAGAGATAGATATAATAAAAGAGAATCAAACAAAAATCCAACAACTGAAAATCCAGTGAATGAAATTAAAAATATGATTATAGTTTCAACAATAGACTAAATCAAGCAGATGAAAAAATTTCTGGACTTGAAGACGGATCTTTTGGAAGAATTCAGTCAGACCAAAAAAAGAGAAAAAATAAAACCTGCTTGATATATGGGACATCATAAGGTAATTAAATACCTAAATTTTGGGTGTTCCAGAAGATGAAGTGAAAGCCAAAGGCATAGAAAACATATTTACTGAAACAATATCTGAAAATTGCCCAAGTCTAGCAAGAGATTTAAACATTCAGACATAGGGAGCTCAGAAATCCGCAAATAGATACAACCCAGAAGGTTTTCTTTCTTTCTTTTTTTTTTTTTTTAGACGAAGTCTTGCTCCTGTCCCCCAGGCTGGAGTACAATGGCGCAATCTTGGCTCACTGCAACCTCCACCTCCCAGGTTCATGTGATTCTCCTGCCTTAGCTTCCCGAGTAGCTGGGATTACACACACCTGCCACCACGCCCGGCTAATTTTTGTATTTTTAGTAGAGATGGGGTTTCACCATGTTGACCAGTCTGGTCTCGAACTCCTGACCTCAAGTGATCCACCCACCTCGGCCTCCCAAAGTGCTGGGATTACAGGCATGAGCCACTGCACCCCGCCTCTTTTTGTTGTTGTTGTTTCTGAGATGGAGTCTCGCTCTGTTGCGCAGGCTGAAGTGCAGTGGTGCAATGTCAGCTCACCACAGCCTCTGCCTCTCAGGTTCAAGCCATTCTCCTGCATCAGCTTTCTGAGTAGCTGGGATTACAGGAATGAGTCACCACATCTCGCTAATTTTTCTGTATTTTTAGTAGAGATAAGGTTTCATCATGTTGGCCAGGCTGGTCTCAAACTCCTGACCTCAGTTGATCTGCCTGCCTCAGCCTCACAAAGTGTTGGGATTACAGGTGTGAGCCACTGTGCCCAGCCGCCAAAAGGATTTTCTCCATGGCACATAAAATTCAAACTGCCAGGCCAGGCACGGTAGCTCATGTCTGTAATCTCAGCACTTTGGGAGGCCGAGGTGGGTGGATCACCTGAGGTCAGAAGTTTGAGACCAGCCTGGTCAACATGGCAAAACCCCATCTCTACTAAAAATACAAAAATTAGGCAAGCATGGTATCAGACACCTGTAATCCCAGCTACTCAGCAGGCTGAGGAAGGAGAATGACTTGAACCCAGGAGGCGGAGGTTGCAATGAGCCGAAATTGCACCACTGCACTCCAGCCTGGGTGACAGAGCAAAACTCCATCAAAAAAAAAAAGAAAGAAAGAAAGAAAAAAAAAGTCAAAATGTGAAAAGTCAAAGACAAGGAGAAAAGTATAAAAACAGCAAGAGAAAAGCATCTAGTCATATATAAGAGAACCCTGATCAGACTAATTATGGATGTCTCAGGAGAAACCTTTTGCCAGGAGAGAATGTCATGATATCTTCAAGGTGCTGAAAGAAAAAAATAAAACTGTCAGCCAAGGATACTAAAACAAGTAAAGCTAGTCTTTAAAAAATGAAGAAGAAATACTTTTCCAGACAAGCAAAATCTGAGGAAATTCATCACCACTACACTGGCCCTGCAAAAAAAAGCTTAAAGGAATCCTATATCTGAAAACAGAAAGGAAAAAGTCTACCATTATGAAACTATAAAACTCACTGATAAAGCAGATACACAAAAGAGAAGGAGAAAGGAGATAAATATCACCACTGCAGAAAACCATTGAACCACAATGATAATTAATAAGAGAGGAAAAAAAGAACAAAAGATATACAAAACTAACAGAAAAAAAATAAAGTGATGGAAATAAATTCTCATCTGTCAATAATAACCTTGAATGTCAATGGGTTAAATTCCTCACATAAAAGATATAGACTAACTGAATGGACAGAAAAAAATAAAAAGATCCAACTATATGCTGCCTACACGAAATTCACTTCACCTGTAAAGACACATATAGGCTGAAAGTGAAGATATGGAAAAAGATATTCCACACCAATGGAAACCAAAAGCAAGCAAAACTAGTAATACTTTTATCAGATAAAACAGACTTAAAGTCAAAAACTTTAAAATGAGCCTGGCGCGGTGGCTCAAGCCTGTAATCCCAGCACTTTGGGAGGCCGAGACGGGCAGATCACGAGGTCAGGAGATCGAGACCATCCTGGCTAACACAGTGAAACCCCGTCTCTACTAAAAAATACAAAAAAAAACTAGCTGGGCGAGGTGGCGGGCACCTGTAGTCCCAGCTACTCCAGAGGCTGAGGCAGGAGAATGGCGTAAATCTGGGAGGCGGAGCTTGCAGTGAGCTGAGATCCGGCCACTGCACTCCAGCCTGGGCGACAGAGCGAGACTCTGTCTCAAAAAAAAAAGAAAAAAAAAAAAAAAAAAAACTTTAAAATGAGACAGAAAAGGTCATTATGTAATGATAAAGGATCCACTGAGCAAGAGGATATAACAATTTTAAACATATATGCACCCCATAACCGAGCACCCAGATATATAAAGTTAATATTATTAGATCTAAAAGGAGGTATAGACTCCAACAAAATAATAGTTGGGAACTTCAACACTACACCCTCAACATTAGACAGATCATCTAGATAGAAAATCAACAAAGAAACACTAGATTTCAAATGTACTTTAGACCAAATGGACTTAACAGACATTCACAGAACATTTCATCCAACTACTGCAGAATGCACATTCTTCTCATCAGCACATGGAACATTCTCCAGGACTGACCATATGTTAGGTCACAAAACAAGTCTCAACAAGTTTTAAAAAAATCAAAATTGGGCCGGGCGCGGTGGCTCAAGCCTGTAATCCCAGCACTTTGGGAGGCCGAGACGGGCGGATCACGAGGTCAGGAGATCGAGACCATCCTGGCTAATACAGTGAAACCCCGTCTCTACTAAAAATACAAAAAAAAACTAGCCGGCCGAGGTGACGGCGCCTGTAGTCCCAGCTACTTGGGAGGCTGAGGCAGGAGAATGGCGTGAGCCCGGGAGGCGGAGCTTGCAGTGAGCTGAGATCTGGCCACTGCACTCCAGCCTGGGTGACAGAGCGAGACTCCGTCTCAAAAAAAAAAAAAAAAAAAAAAAAAAAATCAAAATTGTATCAAGTATATTATCAAGCCACAGTGGAATAAACCCAGAAAGAAGTAACAAGAGAAACTTTGGAAATTGTACAAATACACAAAAATTAAACAATATGCTCCTGAAAAGTCATTTGATCAATGGAGAAATTATAAAGGAAATCTTTTAAAATGTGAAACAAATGAACATGGAAATACAATATACCAAAACCTATGGGACACAACAAAAACAATGCTAAGAGGGAAGTTTTTTTTTTTGTTTTTTTTTGTTTTTTGTTTTTTTTTTTTTTTTTGAGGCGGAGTCTCACTCTGTCGCCCGGACTGGAGTGCAGTGGCCAGATCTCAGCTCACTGCAAGCTCCGCCTCCCGGGTTTTGCGCCATTCTCCCGCCTCAGCCTCCCGAGTAGCTGGGACTACAGGCGCCCACCACCTCGCCCGGCTAGTTTTTGTGTTTTTAGTAGAGACGGGGTTTCACTGTGTTAGCCAGGATGGTCTCGATCTCCTGACCTTGTGATCCACCCGTCTCGGCCTCCCAAAGTGCTGGGATTACAGGCTTGAGCCACCGCGCCCGGCCAAGAGGGAAGTTTATAGCAATAAAAGCCTATATCAAAAAAGTAGAGGCCAGGTGTAGTGACTCACTCCTGTAATCCTTGCACTTTGGGAGGCCAAGGTAGGCAGATTGCCTGAGCTCAGGAGTTTGACACCAGCCTGGACAACATGGTGAAACCCCGTCTCTACTGAAAATACAAATAATTAGTCGGGCAAGGTGGTGTGTGCCTGTAGTCCCAGCTACTCATGAGCCTGGGTGAGTGAGTGAGACTCTGTCTCCAAAAAAAAAACTAAAACAAAAAGTAGAATGATCTGAAACAAACAACCTAACAATGCACCTCAAGGAAATAGAAAAGCAAGAACAACTCAAACCTTAAGTTAGTAGAAGAAAAGAAATAATAAAGATCAGAGCAAAACTAAATAAAATTGAAGACTACAAAAACAATAATAAGGATCAATAAAATGAAAAGTGTTTTTTTTTTTTTTAGACAAAGTCTTGCTCTGTTCCCCAGGCTGGAGTGCAGTGGTGCAATCTCGGCTCACTGCAACCTCGGCTCACTGCAACCTCTACCTCCCAGGTTCAAGCGATTGTGTGTAGCTGGGATTACAGGCGTGTGCCACCACACCCAGCTAATTTTGTGATTTTTAGTAGAGATGGGGTTTCACCATGTTGGCCAGGCTGGTCTGAAACTCCTGACCTCAGGTGATCCGCCCGCCTCGGCCTCCTGGATGACAGGCATGAGCCACCGCACCTGGCCAAAAAGTTGTGTTTGTTTTGTTTTGTTTTTAAAAAAGAAAACAAAATTGATAAACTGCTAGTTAGACCAACCAAGAAAAAAGATAAATGATCCAAATCAGTAAAATCATGAATGAAAAAGGAGGCATTACAACTGATACCAAGTAATGCAAATAATCATTAGAGACCATTATAAACAGCTATATGCTAACAAATTTGAAAACCTAGAGAAAAAAAGATAAATTCCTGGGCAAATATAACTTATAAAGATTGAACTAAGAGGACACAGAAAACCTGGACAGACCAATAACAATTAGTGAGATTAAATCAGTAATAAAAAGTCTCCCAAAAAAGAAACGCCTAGGACCAAATGGCTTTACTGCTGAATTCTACAATTATTCTCAAACTATTCCAAAGAATTGAAGAGAAGGGAATTCTCCCTAACTCTTTCTATGATGTTAGCATTCCCCCTTACCAATACCAGACAAGGACATAACAACAAGAATGAAAAAATTGTAGGCCAAAATCCCTGATGAATACAGACACAAAATTCTCAACACAATACCAGCAAACTGAATTCAATAGCATATTAAAAAGACCATTCACCATGATGAAGTGTGATTTATCCCAGAGATGCAAGGATGGTACAACATATGCAAATCAACAAATGTATACATAGTATTAGCAAAACAAAGGACAAAAATCATGAGATTATCTTATAAATGCAGAAAAAGCATTTAATAAGATTCAACATCTCTTCACAATACTCTCAACAAACTAGGTGTAGAAGGAGTATACCTCAACATACTAAAAGATATATATATGAAAAACCCACCATTAACTTCATCTTGAATGGGGAAAAGCTGAAAGTCCTTCCTCTAAGAAGTGGAACAAGACAAGGATGCCAACTTTTACCATTCTTACTCAACAGAGTACTGGAAGTCCTACAGAACAATCAGTCAACCAAAAGAAATAAAAGGCATCCAAATAGGAAAAAAGAAAGTGAAATTGTCCCTCTTTGCAGATAACATAATCTTATATATACAGAAAAAACCTAAAGACTCCACGAAAAACTGTTAGAACTGACAAACGAATTTAGTAAACTTTCAGAATATAAAATCAGCATACTAAACTAAGTAATGTTTCTATACATCAATAACAAACTATCTGAAAAAGAAATCAAGAAACAATCCCATTTACAATAGCTATATAAATACCTAGAAATAAATTATACCAAGGAGGTGAAAGACCTCTGAAACAAAAACTACAAAACACTGATGACAAAAAATGAAGAGGACACAAACAAATCAAAAGATATCTCATATTGTTATAATAACCGCATTCCCTAAAGCAACCTATAGATTCAGTGCATTCCTTAAGAAAATACCGAGACATTCTTCACAGAAATAGAATAAATAATCCTAAAATTTATAGGGAACCACAAAAGACTCCAAATAGCTCAAGAAATATTTACCAAAAAGAATAAAGCTGGAAGCATCACACTACCCAACTTCAAAATACACTACAAGGCTATAGCAAGCAAAATAGCATGGTATTGGTATAAAAATATACACATCAACCTATGGCACATAATATAGAGCTGATAAATAAATTCATGTGTTTACAACTAAGATTTTTGACAAAGGCACCAAAATCATATGTGGGGAATGGAGATCCTCTTCAATAAATGGTGTTGGGAAAACTGGATATCTATGTGCAGAAGAATTAAACTGGACCTCTATCTCTCATTATATACAAAAATCAACCCAAGATGGATTAAAGACTTAAACATAAAACCTGAAACTATAAAACTACCAAAAGAAAGCACAGAAGAAATACTGCAGGACGTTGGTCTAGGCAAAGATTTTATGGCTAAGACTTCAAAAGCACAGGAAACAAAAACAAAAATAGACAAATGGGACTATACTAAACTAAAAAGCTTCTCTGCAGTAAAGGAAACATTCAACAGAGTGAAGAGACAACCTGTTAAATGGGAGAAAATATTTGCAAACTATTCATCTGACAAGGAACTAATATCTAGAAGATACAGGGAACTCAACTCAACAGCAGGAAAACAAATAATTTCATTAAAAAGTGGGTAAAGGATCTCAATAGACATTTCTCAGAAGATATACAAATGGCCAATACACACATGAAAAAATGCTCATCATCACTAATTATCAAGAAAATGCAAATCTAAACCACAATGAGATTATCTCACCTCCATTAGAATGGCTATTATGAAAAATGCAAAGAATAACAGCATAGAAAAGGGAACTGTTATAGACTTTGGGGAATGTAAATTAGTATAGCCATTATGAAAAACAGTAAGGGGATTTCTCAAAAAATTAAAAATAGAGCTACAATATGATCCTGCAATCCATCCACTGGGTATTTATCCAAAGGAGGGGAAGTCAGTGTATCAACTGGATATATGCACTGTCATGTTTATTGCAGCACTATTCACAGTAGCCAAGATGTGGAATCAACCTAAGTGTTCATCAACAGATGGATGGACAAATAAAAGAGTTTATAGATACATAATGGAATTTAGCCATAAAAAGAATGAAATCTCATTTGCAGTAACATGTCACCTGGGCTGGAGTGTAGTGATGCAATCATAGCTCACTGTAGCCTCAAATTCCTGGGCTCAACCTCCTAAGTAGCTGGGATAACAGGCATGAGCCACCATGCCCAACTAATTTTTTTTTTTTTTTTTTTTTAGACAGAGTCTTGCTCTGTCGCCCAGGCTGGAGTGCAGTGGCGTGATCTTGGCTCACTGCCACTGCAACCTCCATCTCCTGGATTCAAGCAATTCTCTTGTCTCAGTCTCCCGAGTAGCTGGGATTACAGGAGTGTGCCACCATGCCCAGCTAGTTTTTTCATAATTTTAGTAGAGATGGGGTTTCATCATGATGGCCAAGCTGGCCTCAAACTTCTGACCTTAGGTGATCCTCCCACCTTGGCCTCCCAATGTGCTGGGATTACAGGTGTGAGCCACCATCCCCTGCCTTTTTTTTTTTTTTTTTTTTTTTTTTTGAGACAGGGTCTCACTATGTTGCCCAGGCTGGTCCTGAACTACTGGCCTCAAGTGATCCTCCCACATCAGCCTCTCAAAGGACTAGGACTGTCATTTCATTAAGTGAAATAATCCAGGCATAGAAAGACAGGTATTGCATATTCTCACTCATATGTGGGAGCTTAACAAGTTTATTTTATTGAGATAGAGAGTGCGGCCGGGTGCGGTGGCTCACGCCTGTAATCCCAGCACTTTGGGAGGCCGAGGCGGGTGGATCACAAGGTCAGGAGATCGAGACGATGGTGAAACCCCGTCTCTACTAAAAATACAAAAAATTAGCCAGGCGCGGTGGCGGGCGCCTGTGGTCCCAGCTACTCGGGAGGCTGAGGCAGGAGAATGGCGTGAATCCGGGAGGCGGAGCTTGCAGTGAGCTGAGATCCGGCCACTGCACTCCAGCCTGGGCGACAGAGGGAGACTCCGCCTCAAAAAAAAAAAAAAAAAAAAAAAAAAAAAAAAAAAAAAAAAAAAAAAAAAAAAAAGAGATAGAGAGTGGAATTATGGTTACCAGGGGCTGGGAAGGATAGAAGTGGGGGGTTGAGGAAAGGTTGGTTATTAGTTAGAAATATACAGTTAGATAAAAGGAATAAGTTCTAGTGTTTGATAGTACAGTGGGGTGACTATAGTCAACAATAACTTGTTATATATTTCAAAATAGCTACAAGAGAATAGATGAAATGTTCTCAATACAAAGAAATGATAAATGTTTGAGGTGATGGCTATCCTAAATACCCTGATATGATCATTACACATTGCATGCATGTATCACATGGACCCCATAAATATGTTCAGTTATTTATGAATTTAAAAAGAATATTTAGGCCAGGCGCGGTGGCTCAAGCCTGTAATCCCAGCACTTTGGGAGGCCGAGACGGGCGGATCACGAGGTCAGGAGATCGAGACCATCCTGGCTAACATGGTGAATCCCCGTCTCTACTAAAAAAAATACAAAAAACTAGCTGGGCGAGGTAGTGGGCGCCTGTAGTCCCAGCTACTCGGGAGGCTGAGGCAGGAGAATGGCGTAAACCTGGGAGGCGGAGGTTGCAGTGAGCTGGGATCCAGCCACTGCACTCCAGCCCGGGCGACAGAGCGAGACTCCGTCTCAAAAAAATATATATATATATATATTTATACAGGTAATACCAAAAAAGTAAAAATTATAACAGTGTAAAAGAGTGTTTAAATAAAAAGACAAGGCCTCTTTTATTTCCTTCACACCTCCAATCCTAAAATCCAGATTTACCTACTATTCAGTTTTAAATTATTTTTACCATGTATGAATAAGTATATATGGATCATACTACTCTCCAGTTGCCTTTTATGTTGTAGTAATATATACATATATATATCATGAAATTTACTGTTTTTGGTCGGGCGCGGTGGCTCAAGTCTGTAATCCCAGCACTTTGGGAGGCCGAGGCGGGCGGATCACGAGGTCAGGAGATCGAGACCATCCTGGCTAACACTGTGAAACCCCGTCTCTACTAAAAAATACAAAAAACTAGCCGGGCGAGGTGGCGGGCGCCTGTAGTCCCAGCTACTCGGAGGCTGAGGCAGGAGAATGGCGGTAAACCCGGGAGGCGGAGCTTGCAGTGAGCTGAGATCCGGCCACTGCACTCCAGCCCGGGCGACAGAGCGAGACTCCGTCTCAAAAAATAAAAATAAAAATAAAAATAAAAAAATAAAAAAAGAGAAATTTACTGTTTACAGTAAATTTAAGCCATTTACAACAATGGCTTAAACAGCAAACATTATTTCTTATGATTCTGCTGGTTAGCTGGACATGATATTCTATTCTAGGCTGGCTCAACTGGGACTGGATGGTGTAATAAAGCCTCATTCACATTTCTGGGGTCTTATCTGGGACAGTTAAGATGACTTCCATAGCCAGGGCCTCTGTCCACATGATCTCTCACCTTTTCAAAGTCTAGCACAGGATTATTCTCACAGTGATGGATAGTTTCCTAAAAGTGGGAGGCAGAGAGTATCAATGTGCAATAATTTTCCAAATGTTTCCTTATGTCACATTTCCTAACGTCTCACTGACCGAAGCAAGCCACAAGGCTAAGCCCAGATTCACTGTAGGAGTGGACTACCCAAAAAGGCACGAGCAAATTGGGGCTACTGCTACAACTATCTAGCACAGTGGCTACATCTAGTTCTGAGGTTTGGCATTCCATAGTTACATGCACCTTCAAGATATAAGCCATGTCTTCTGACTTCACCATTTGTGAGAAATAAAGGTGACATTTTAATCTCTAAATGGAACTTCTTCATCTCTTTGCTTTTTTCCAAAAATAACATGAATTATTTATTGGACCCCCACAACTTCATTTTCCTTTTTATATAACTTCTAATAAGTGATAACATCATTTATTCATTCAACAAACATGTATTGCAAATCTATTTTATGGCAGGCACAAGAGATATGGTGGTAAGCTAGTAAAACATAGTCCCTACCCCAAACACGCTTATATTCCAACTCCCAGTTTAGAGGTCAGGTGATGATGAAGACGAACTGCAACTGGGGATAGCGAAGGGCCTAATCTTTTCATAATTTCTCTCAGTCAGCCTTCCCTCAGTGCCAATAGAAGAAAAGACAGAATCTGACTGGGCGCAGTGGCTCACACCTGTAATCCCAGCACTTTGGGAGGCCGAGGCGGGCAGATCACCTGAGGTCTGGAGTTTAAGGCCAGCCTGACCATCATGGTGAAAACCCGTCTCTACTAAAAATACAAAAATTAACCGGGCATGGTGGCACATCCCTGTAATCCCAGCTACTTGGGAGGCTGAGGGAGGAGGCGGAGGTAGCAGTGAGTCAAGATCACGCCATTGCACTCCAGCCTGGGCAATACAGTGAGATACTGTCTCAAAAATAAAACAAAATAAGTAAATAAAAGACAGAATCTATGAAAAAAGTGTGCATATTATGTAAACAGCCTCAGATCTAATATCCTACCCCCTTCCAACCAGATCCCTTCCCAAAGCCACTTCTACATGGAAATTCTAGAGTGGTCAACAAATTCAGTATTTCCTGAACTGTTTTTATGCCCAAATTACTTTGGAGGCCATGCAACTGCCCAAATTGCACCAGTGATCTAGTTTCACCACAACTTGAAATGCTTGCCACAGGGTAATGCCATAAAGTCACGATTACTTTTTATTTTCCATTTTTTGCAACGGCTTTGTTGAAATGTAATTCACATACCATATGCCTCACACACTTAAAGTTTGCAATTCAGTGTTTTTTGTATATTCATAAAGTTGTGCAACCAAAGCTCAATCAATTTTAGAATATTTTCATCACCTTAAAAATGAAGTACCGTGCTAATAAACAGTCACTCCTCATTCTTGTCCCCCAGCAATAAGCAACCACTAATCTATAATACTTTCTGTCAGTATGAATTTTTCTATTCTGGAAAAATTCTTTGGCCTTTTCTGTGACTGACTTCTTTCACTTAGCATTATGCTTTTAAGGATCATTCATGTCGTGGCATAAATCACTGCTTAACTTTTTATTACTGAATATTGTGCTGAATAGATAGTCAACATTTTGTTTATTCATTCATCATTTGATGGGCATTTAAGTTGTTTTCACTTTTTGGCCATTATGAATAATGCTGCTACAAGCATTCGCATAAAGTTTTTGTGTGAATATGTGTTTTCATTTCTCTTGAGTATATACCTAGGAGTGGAATTAGTGGGTCATATGGTAACTCTATGTTAAACTTTTTGAAGTACTGATAAACTGTTCTCCAAATGACTGTAACATTTTACATTCCCAGCAGCGGAGTATAAGGGCTCTAATTTCTTCACATCTTCAACAACGCTTGTTGTTATTAGTCATCTTAGTCAGTGTTTGCCTTTAATTTTTACTATGTACTAGCACCTAAATTATGGTCATCAACTTAAATGACTATACTCGAAGACCTTACTACCTTAAAGTGTGTTCTATGGCCCAGAAGTATAGACATCATTTGGGAGCTTGACAGTAATTCAGAAGCTCAAGTCCCGACCCCAACCTACTGAATCAAAATATAAATTTTAACAAGATCCTCATGATTTCATGTACATAAAATATCAAGATCAGATAAATCCATAGAGAATAAGTAAATCCATAAAGGCAGAAAATCAATAGTGGTTGCCAGAGGTAGACTAAATGGTGAATGAAAGCCACTGTTTTTTGGGCATGAGATTTGTTTTGTGGGGATGAAAATGTTTTGGAAGTAGATGGAAGTGATGGTTGCATAACATCGTGAGTGTCCTAAATGCTACTGAATTGTTTACTCTAAAACAGTTATATCTATGTTATTCACTTCAATAAAAAATTATTGAGCTGGGTGTGGTGGCTCACACCTATAATACCAACACTTTGGGAGGATGAGGCAAGGAGTTCAAGACCAGCCCTGGCAACATAGTGAGACTCTGCGTCTACAAGAAAACAAACAAACAACAAAAAAAATTAGCCAGGTGTGGTGGCATGTGCATGTGGTCCCAGCAACTCAGGAGACTGAGGTGGCAGGATCACCTGAGCCCAGGGAGGTCAAGGCTGAAGTAAGCTATGGTTGTGCCACTGCACTACAGCCTGGATGACAGAGCAAGACCCTGTCTCATAAAAAAATACATATATATACACACACACATATAATATATAATACATACATGTATATTATATATAATACATATATAATATATAATACAAAATAAATGTATATAATCTATATACAAAGAGAGAGAGAAGTTACATTGTATTCAGCTCTGTATTAGGGCCAAGGTAGAATCCTCGTATTCAGATTTGGGATTTGGAGAGCTAAATATTTACTTGTGGGAATAAGACTAAAACACATGAAACAATCTGTTAACAAGCCAGAAGTGTGGGGGTAGACAAGGCTGACTGATGCCAAGAGCCCAGCACTCATTCCTACATTCCTCTAATGTACTTTCCTGTACAGCAGAAGATGAAAAGCAAAAATAAGAAGAAAGAAAAAAATTATTGTGTTTTCCAGACACCTTTGCCACTAGCATTCTGTATACAAACTGGGTTCTGCCAATTTGATGCACTCACATTATATTTGGAAAGCAGAAGAGATGTGGAAGCCATGTGCCTGCTATTGCAAGCACACTTGTGGAGATGTGAGTTGTCCTCACAAATCACATTTCAGTATCCAGTCTCTTGCTTATTGGTAACTGTAGGCAGCTACTGGAGTGGTGATGGCAAGAGTCAGCATCCTCATGCCCAGTCACCAAATTCACAGGTGTTAAGAGACAGCAGAAGCAGTGGTAAAAGCCTCATGATCAAGATTTCCTGCTCCCGGCAGGGCGCGGTGGCTCACGCCTGTAATCCCAGCACTTTGGGAGGCTGAGGCAGGTGGATCACGAGGTCAGGAGATCGAGACCATCCTGGCTAACATGGTGAAACCCCGGCACCTGTAGTCCCAGCTACTCAGGAGGCTGAGGCAGGAGAATGGCGTGAACCCGGGAGGTGGAGTTTTCAGTGAACGGAAGGTCGTGCCACTGCACTCCAGTGTGGGCGACAGGGTAAGACTCCATCTCAAACAAAACAAAACAAAACAAAAAATTTCCTGTTCCCTATATTGTGGCTACAGCAGTAACTTCATGAGCTCAGTACTTCCAGTGGCACCCTCCTTTCTTTCCACCACCTTGACTGTGGCAGAGGTAGTGTACCTCCCATGATGGGAGTCATTCTGAGAAGTCAACTTGAACATGTGCTGCCAATCCTGATCACAGACTGCCAAACTGGATTTTATGTCAGTAAAATTGCAGCACTATTTACAATGAAGAAAAGTGGGAAACAAACTTAACTGTTTCTTGGTAAAAGAAAGGAAAAGGAACCTGTGATGTATTCATACAATGGACTACAATATAGCCTACTGAAATATATGAAATAGGCCAGGCGCAGTGGCTCACACCTGTAATCTCTGCACTTTGTGAGGCCGAGGTGGGTGTATCACCTGAGGTCAGGAGTTTGAGACCAGCCTGGCCAACATGATGAAACCCCATCTACTAAAAATACAAAAAAAAAAAAAAAAAAAAAAAAAATTAGCCAGGCGTGGTGGCACGCACCTGTAATCCCAGCTACTCAGGAGGCTGAGACAGGAGAATCACTTGAATCCGGGAGGTGGAGGTTGCAGTGAGCCAAGTTTGCGCCAATGCATTCCAGCCTGGGCAACAAGAGCAAAACTCCAAACTCCACCTCTCCCTCTCTCTCTCCTCTCTCTCTTCTCTCTCTCTCTATATATATGAAATGGATCAACACATATCAACGTACGTACATCTCATAAACATACTGAATGAAAAACTTAAATTGTGAAAAAATACAAACAGCATGATTCTATTTGTATGCAAATTATTAGAAACAACAGGGCTAGAAAAACATCCAGAGGTGGGAAAACTAACCCCCAATGGCCAAATCCAGGCCTCAGCCTCTCTTTGTATGGCAAGAGAGCCACGAATGCTTTTTACAGTTTTGAAGGGTTATAAAATTTTTTCTAATTTTAAAAGCAGAATATTCAACAGAGACCTGCAAAGCCTAAAATATTTACTATCTAGCCCTTTACAGAAAAAGTTGGCAGACTTCTGTGTTTTGTGGAGACACATGCATATATTGGAAACATACATGAGAATGATACTCGCTGATTTCTGGATTAGTGGTTACCTCTGGGGAAAGAAAGGAAAAGGAAATATATCCGCATCATTCAGTTTCTTTACAAAAAGAGATCAGAAGCAAGTATGGCAAAATGTTAACATCTGTTTTATCTTGGGGCTGCATAGGTGTCTGCTATATTACATTTAGTTTGAATGTTTGAAATGCTTTATAATTAAAAGTAACATTTTAAGAAACAAATGAATAAATGCATGCAAGAATATTGAAGCCAACAAACAAAAACTGGAATAAGAGCATAAAAAGTTGAAAAGTCACAGAGGCCAATGTTTCTGGAGAAGTGTGGAGAGCTAGGGAAGAGGGATGGAGATTAAGAGGGGTTTCGGGCCTTCTGGGTGTCCTGTAAGAAAGGAGGGAGCAGGTGCGGGAATTTCCCCAGCTTTCTGCCATTTTGTAGTTTCCTGGATTACTGTTTTTCTCACTTCTTATCTGCTTCTCCTTAGTGATTAGTTATACAAACCTTATTGTGCTTTTCAAAATACAACTTTCGATTCTCAAATCCAATTTGAGAAACTAGTTAAAGCTGCAGGTGCCTCTGCACAAGAAGAATGTATGCGCCCACTTCGCAGGTGAAGATTTACATAATGAGACTAGAGGAAAGAATGTTCCACCTGGCCCCAGGAATCACAGAATTTCACAGGCTGTGAGTCACTTCCTTTCACTTTCATTTGATTTCTCTCTTGGCAGGTATACAAAAAACAAAACAAAACAAAACAAAACAACCCTGAGGGGCCAGGCTTTCCCAGCCAATTTCCCCCCCCTAGCGAAGTGTAAGGGGAGAATATAGAAGGTGTCAATTTCTCCCCTTTCCGGGCCAAACACTGCCTGGAATTCCCTTTTTTCTTCCACTAAGGGCTTCTTGTCAGCCCCAAAGTCCCACTCTCACCCTGGACTCTAGTGTTGAGCTGGGAACTACAGCAGCACATTGCCACCTCAGCCTCTTTACTACAATCACAGAATTGGAGAGAGAAGGAAAATTCTAGTGGGACAAGAGACATGTTTCCCAGATGGTCCAGTTGTTTGACAGATGCTGAAAACTTCAATGAGCACCTTTCTCCCTATGGGATGCATATGTTCATGAACTACACATCCTGCTGGTCTTGAAAGCTTCTAAAGAAGTTTTCACAAGTCCTTTTGGTACCTTCCTCAGTGTTGAACACTCCCTCCCTGTCCAGAACTACTTTATGAATACCAAACGTGATTGTGTGTTTTGTTTTGTTTTGTTTTGTTTTCTTTTTTCTTTTCTTTTTTTTTTTTTTTTTTTGGCAATTCCAGTCCATAGCCTTTAAGTTCATCATTACTCAAAATGAAATAGACTCTCTTAATATTCACTTTTCATTACTAAAGCCACTAAAGAGTTAACTCCCTGAGTTTTTCTTCTCTTGGTTTAATAGACCTCATGCCCCTAGCCATATTTTGTTGCTTTATTTTCATCCTGGTGCCTAGTCCGTTGGCCTCTCTCCATATTGTTCATGTTGATGCTAGAACCTGTATGGTGAGGTATTATGTGACAAATCGGGCTTGGTCTGGGAATTTGAAGGCCTGGGTTCTAGTGCCAGCTCTGTCTCTTCCTACCCGTGGGAACTTTGCCAAGCTATTTAAAAATTTCTGAGCTTCAGCTTCCTCATCTGTAAAATTCAAATAATAATTGTCCTTACTGGGATACAGTCCAGACTAAATCAGAAAACAGAAATAAAGGGGCTTTCTGAACTAAAGAGCATTATAAAGGAGTAAACTATTACTCTAAAGTAAAGGTCTTTCCAGTGCTAAATAAAATAAGCATCAGATCTCCACTGCTTGTTCACACAGTGATAGACTTGTCTGATTCTGCTCAGCACATTTTTTGAGCCATGGTATATTCCTTCCTCACAATCAGATTGCGGTTTGCCATGACCCCTCTATTGGAGACAAGATTAGAAGCTGCTAAAACTTATTGTTGGAAAGATTAGAAGTTGTACTATTTAAAGCTGTCCATCAAGGTGATGTATCTTGTCATATATATATATATATATATATATATATATATACACACACACACACACACACATATATGTATACACCTGTGGCTGGGCTCAGTGGCTCATGCCTGTAATCCCAACACTTTGGGAGGCTAAGGTGGGTGGATCTTTTGAGGTCAGGAGTTCGAGACCAGCCTGGCCAACATGGTGAAACCCCGTCTCTACTAAAAATGCAAACAAATTAGCTGGGCATGGTGGCACATGCCTGTAGTTCCAGCTACTAGGGGAGGCTGAGATAGGAGAATCACTTGAACCCGGGAGGCGGAGGTTACAGTGAGCCAAGATCACGCCATTGCACTCCAGCCTGGGTGACAGAGCAAGACTCCGTCTCAAAAGAAAAAAAAAAAAAAATATATATATATATATATATATATACACACACACACACACACACACATATAAGCATAAATATATTCCTTGCCCACCAATTAACATAGCTATTCTCTTTATTAATAACTGTTTAAGATGTCTATGTATCTCCTTCTCTCCATCTCCATCATTCTCATTTTACTCTAAGCAGACAGCCAATAAAGTCAAGATAAGAACAATATAAGAGGTTATTCCATGTTTTCTAGGGTCTTTCCATGTTTTTGGTGGTTTCCTTTTCATGTTTTCATTTCATTCATTGGGAAACAGCATTTTAGCCTTTTCGAGGTCCTCTTCTTGGAAGTTCATTCTATCTACTTTTGTCACCACTTAGAGCAAACCCCATTTCTCCTTTGAGAAGTTGACCATTGACCTAATATTCAGGTACAATTTCATTTTTGTTCCACTGTACTGGAGGGACAAATTGCTTTTCCATAACCCTTCTTTTGACATTGACTCTGAAGAGCCTATATCTTACAGGAGCAGAACTTGACCAACTTCATCTTCTCTTTTCATGATATTACCATATTAATCTCCAGAGGCTTTAGTCCTTAAATTAAAACATAGACTCAGGGGGCTCAGGAGCATTCATATACTCTGTTCCTATTAACAATTGGGACTTTTCCTTGAGTGCCCTTTTGGGACAGGATCAAAGGGTCCCCATTCTAACACCTTTGACTACCACCTAGCATCTGCTTCTAAACACATCCCTGTCATAGATGAGTACACCTTCTGTATATCCTTTGATGGGATGAAAGTCAGGTAACTTCAGATAGGTAACTGGGGAATGATCAAAAGTTCTAAAAATTCTTAGGCTGGTGCCTCATGAAGAGTAAACAACAAATGTCATCATGACTGCTCTGGGACCATTTGCTGCAGAATGCATTTACCTAAGCTGCAGGAATTAATGGTATTTACAGCATTGAAAAACACAAGAGTTGTATGCCTTCTTCTTGAAACATAATTAGGGAGGGAAAAAGGTTGTAAGATTCACAGTTAAATTGTTTTAGGTGGCCATTACTAATGACCTAAAGAATGTTAGACAATACTTTTTTCTTTGGGCCACCTGTAACTCAACGGATTCCAGAAAGTAGAAATGCAGAAACAGCTAAAAAGAAAAGGCATATTCAGAGGTTCATAAAACAAAACAAAGAAATTAAAATAACTCATATTGGCAACCTCCTGATAGAGCAGCCAGCTCAAACTTTGAAAAATACAGCTATCACTTATTGAAAGACTGAACATGTCAGTCTTCACACCTACGTATTAACTACCATCAAGTTTATCTTGAGGTTATCTGAGCATTCATAGACTCTGTATATAATAACAATTGGGATCTTTCATTGAGTACCTACTATGTAGCAGGCACGTTAGTAACATCATCTTTGTTAAGCCTCATGAAAATCATCCAATTTAGGTGATGTCAGCCTCATTTTACAGACGCAGACACTGAGGCTGAGCAAAGCTTGCCCAAACTTCTACAGCTAGACAATGGATTTGCTGAGATTCAGGACAATTTGACCCCTAATGTCCATGATCATTCCACACTGCCCTTCTACCTCTCTACCCTACTGAGACAATAATATGCAGAAATGTACTGTTCTTTCTCCAGGTTAACTTATAAGCTTTTAGAGAGCCAGGTCCCAGGCCCTCAATTTTTTCTCTCTACCCTGAAGTACCTGATTTAGCAGCAGACTCTATCCTTGAACTGCTCAGTCATTGGTGAGTGAGTGCTGCAAATAAGAACTAAGTCCTTGTCCTCCTAAGAACTGTCTCTACTCCTTTGCTCAGCTCCTGCCATCACTTCTTATCTCTAGGGATCTAACCTGAGCAAAAGAGAAGAAATGAGGGCATCCATGAGCTAAAAGAAATATGTATAGATAAAATATTCTTCATTAGGTCAATTGAATTCCCATTTATTTGTTTTGCTGCGATTTTTTTGCCATAGCCCCTTTGGCCTTCTGGTGAAGTACATTGACCCTATTTTAGTCCATTGGGGCTGCTATAACAAAATATCTTAGATTGGGTAACTTTTTTTTTTCTTGAGACAAGGTCTTGCTCTGTCACCCAGGCTGGAGTGGTGCACTGGTGCGATCACAGCTCACTGTAACCTTGACCCCCCCAGGGCTCAAATGATCTTCCCATCTCAGCCTCCCCCCGAGTAGCTGGGACCACAGGTGCATGCCACCACACCTGGTTAATTTTGCAATTTTCTTTTTTTACAGATGGAGTCTCACTGTGTTGCCTAGGCTGGTCTTTAACTGCTAGGCTCGAGTGATATTCCCACCTTAGCCTCCCAAAGTGCTGGGATTATGGACGTGAGCCACCATGTCCTGGTGGGTAACTTATAAGTGACAGAAATTTATTGCTCACAGTTCTGGAGGCTAAGAAGTCAAGAACAAGGCACCAGGAGATTTGGTGCCTGGTGAGGGTTCACTCTGCTTCATAGATGGTATCTTCTAGCTGTGTCCTTACATGGCAGAAGGGGCAAACAAGCTCTCTGGGACCTCTTTTATAAGGTCACTAATCCCATCCATGAGGGCTCTGCCCTCACGACCTGAACACCTCCTAAAAACCCCACCTGTTAATGCTAGTGCATTGGGCATTAGGTTTAAATATGAATTTGGGGAGGATACAAACATTCAGACTATAGTAGACTTCTTCTCAGAATAATCTTTATAAATGAATAGGGTAACACAAATAGAATTATGAAGGAAACTGATTATATGAAAAAGTTTATCAAAATTATTTTAAAAATCAAGTTTATGATATAGTAATATGTGTGCTTCTTTTGTAACACATTAAATAATAACGATAATTATGGCCGGGCATCGTGGTTCACACCTGGAGTCCCAGCACTTTGGGAGGCCGAGGCGGGTAGACCACGAGGTCAGGAGTTCGATACCAGCCTGACCAACATGGTGAAACCCCATCTCTACTAAAAATACAAGAATTAGCTGAGCGTGGTGGCATGCACCTGTAATCCCAGGTACTCAGGAGGCTAAGGCAGGAGAATTACTTGAACCCGGGAGGCAGAGGTTGTAGTGAGCCAAGATCTTGCCACTGCACTCCAGCCTGGGTGACAGAGTGAGACTCTGTGTCAAAAAATAAAAAATAATGATAATTAAAGACCTAAAAGCAAGTGTAATAACAACCACAGTTTCTAAGTAGTGATGAGCAAAATGATATTTAGGTGTCTTTAACACCCTTAATATGATATGAAAATATCTGTGGTTTCCACTGGTGTCAAAGTCCTAGGCACTGCTAATATTATTGTAGTCTCTTGCCTACACTTTTCAAGAACCCCTAAATTTTATCCATGGATCCTTTGGAAGTGGATGGATCCCAGGTTAAGTATCCCCGGCTTAAAGAATAATAAGGCAAAGGCCTTTTCTGCATCTATTGAGATAATCATGTGGTTTTTGTCTTTGGTTCTGTTTATATGTTCGATTGCGTTTATTGATTTGTGTATGTTGAACCAGCCTTGCATTCCAGGGATGAAGCCCACTTGATTATGGTGGATAAGCTTTTTGATGTGCTGCTGGATTTGGTTTGCCAGTATTTTATTGAGGATTTTTGCATGATGTTCATGAGGGATATTGGTCTAAAATTCTCTCTTTTTTTTTTACTGTGTCTCTGCCAGGCTTTGGTATCAGGATGATGTTGCCCTCATAAAATGAGTTATGGAGGATTCCCTCTTTTTCTATTGATTTGAATAGTTTCAGAAGGAGTGGTACCAGCTCCTCCTTGTACCTCTGGTAGAATTCGGCTGTGAATCCGTCTGGTCCTGGACTTTTTTTGGTTGGTAGGCTATTAATTATTGCCTCAATTTCAGAGCCTGTTAGTGGTCTATTCAGGGATTCAACTTCTTCCTGGTTTAGTCTTGGGAGAGTGTATGCATCCAAGAATTTACCCATTTCTTCTAGGTTTTCTAGTTTATTTGTGTAGAGGTGTTTATAGATTCTCTGATGGTAATTTGTATTTCTGTGGAATCAGTGGTGATATCACCTTTATCATTTTTTATTGCACCTATTTGATTCTTCTCTCTTTTCTTCTTTATTAGTCTTGCTAGAGGTCTATCAATTTTGTTGACCTTTTCAAAAAACCAGCTCCTGGATTCATTTATTTTTTCAAGGGGTTTTCTGTCTCTATCTCCTTCAGTTCTGCTCTGATCTTAGTTCTTTCTTGCCTTCTGCTAGCTTTTGAATGTGTTTGCTCCTGCTTCTCTAGTTCTTATAATTGTGATGTTAGGGTGTCGATTTTAAATCTTTCCTGCTTTCTCTTGTGGGCATTTAGTGCTATAAATTTCCCTCCACACACTGCTTTAAATGTGTCCCAGAGATTATGATATGTTGTATCTTTGTTCTCATTGGTTTCAAAGAACATCTTTATTTCTGCCTTCATTTCATTATGTACCCAGTAGTCATTCAGGAGCAGGTTGTTCTGTTTCCACGTAGCTGAGCGGTTTTGATTGAGTTTCTTAATCCTGAGTTCTAGTTTGATTGCACAATGGTCTGAGAGACAGTTTGTTATAATTTCTGTTCTTTTACATTTGCTAAGGAGTGCTTTACTTCCAAGTATGTGGTGAATTTTGAAATAAGTGCGATGTGGTGCTGAGAAGAATGTATATTCTGTTGATTTAGGGTGGAGAGTTCTGTAGATGTCTATTAGGTCCTCTTGGTGCAGAGCTGAGTTCAATTCCTGGATATCCTTGTTAACTTTCTGTCTCATTGATCTGTCTAATGTTGACAGTGGGGTGTTAAAGTCTCCCATTATTATTGTGTGGGAGTCTAAGTCTCTTTGTAAGTCTCTAAGGACTTGCTTTATGAATCTGGGTGCTCCTGTATTGGGTGCATATATATTTAGGAGGGTTAGCTCTTCTTGTTGAATTGATCCCTTTACCATTATGTAATGGCCTTCTTTGCTTCTTTTGATCCTTTTTTGGTTTAAAGTATCTTTTATCAGAGACTAGGATTGCAACCCCTGCCTTTTTTTGTTTTCCATTTGCTTGGTAGGTCTTCCTCCATCCCTTTATTTTGAGCCTATGTGTGTCTCTGTACATGATATGGGTCCCCTGAATACAGCACGCTGATGGGTCTTGACTCTTTAACCTATTTGCCAGTCTGTGTCTTTTAATTGGCACATTTAGCCCATTTACATTTAAGGTTAATATTGCTATGTGTGAACTTGATCCTGTCATTATGATGTTAGCTGGTTATTTTGCTCGTTAGTTGATGCAGTTTCTTCCTAGCATTGATGGTCTTTACATTTTGGCATGGTTTTGCAGTGGCTGGTACCAGTTGTTCCTTTCCATGTTTAGTGCTTCCTTCAGGAGCTCTTGTAGGGCAGGCCTGTTGGTGACAAAATCTCTCAGCATTTGCTTGTCTGTAAAGGATTTTATTTCTCGTTCACTTATGAAACTTACTTTGATTAGATATGAAATTCTGGGTTGAAAAGTCTTTTCTTCAAAAATGTTGAATATTGGTCCCCACTCTCTTCTGTCTTGTACGGTTTCTGCCAGACATCCGCTGTTCGTCTGATGGGCTTCCCTTTGTGGGTAACCCGACCTTTTCCTCTGGCTGCCCTTAACATTTTTTCCTTCATTTCAACTTTGGTGAATCTGACAATTATGTGTCTTGGAGTCGCTCTTCTCGAGGAGTATCTTTGTGGCATTCTCTGTATTTCCTGAAATTGAATGTTGGCCTGCCTTACTAGGTTGGGGAATTTCTCCTGGATAGTATCCTGCAGAGTCCATTCAACAGCCCTTCATGCTAAAAACGCTCAATAAATTCTGTATTGATGGACATATCTCAAAATAATAAGAGCTATTTATGACAAACCCACAGCTAATATCATACTGAATGGGCAAAAACTGGAAGCATTCCCTTTGAAAACTGGCACAAAGCAGGGATGCCCTCTCTCACCACTCCTATTCAACATAGTGTTGGAAGTGCTGGCCAGGGCAATCAGGCAGGAGAAAGAAATAAAGGGTATTCAGTTAGGAAACGAGGAAGTGAAATTGTCCCTGTTTGCAGATGACATGATTATATATTTAGAAAACCCCATCATCTCAGCCCAAAATCTCCTTAAGCTGGTGAGCAACTTCAGCAAAGTCTCAGGATACAAAATTAATGTGCAAAAATCACAAGCATTCTTCTACACCAATAACAGAGAGCCAAATCATGAGTGAACTCCGATTCACAATTGCTTCAAAGAGAATAAAATACCTAGGAATCCAACTTACAAGGAATGTGAAGGACCTCTTCAAGGAGAACTACAAATCACTGATCAGTGAAATAAAAGAGGACACAAACAAATGGAAGAACATTCCATGCTCATGGATAGGAAGAATCAATATCGTGAAAATGGCCATACTGCCCAAGGTAATTTATAGATTCAATGCCATCCCCATTAAGCTACCAATGACTTTCTTCACAGAATTTGAAAAGACTACTTTAAAGTTCATATAGAACCAAAAAAGAGCCCGCATTGCCAAGACAGTACTAAGCCAAAAGAACAAAGCTGGAGGCATCACACTACCTGACTTCAAAATATACTACAAAGCTACAGTAACCATGTGCTGGGCGCGGTGGCTCACGCCTGTAATTCCAGCACTTTGGGAGGCCGAGGCGGGCGGATCACGAGGTCAGGAGATCGAGACCATCCTGGCTAACACGGTGAAACCTCGTCTCTACTAAAAAATACAAAAAACTAGCTGGGCAAGGTGGTGAGCGCCTGTAGTCCCAGCTACTTGGGAGGCTGAGGCAGGAGAATGGTGTGAACCTGGGAGGTGGAGCTTGCAGTGAGCTGAGATCCGGCCACTGCACTCCAGTCTGGGCAACAGAGGGAGACTCCGTCTCAAAAAAAAAAAAAAAAAAAAAAAAGCTACAGTAACCAAAACAGCAGGGTACTGGTACCAAAACAGAGATATAGACCAATGGAACAGAACAGAGCCCTCAGAAATAATACCACACATCTACAGCCATCTGATCTTTGACAAACCTGACAAAAACAAGAAATGGGGAAAGGATTCCCAACTTAAAAAATGGTGCTGGGAAAACTGGCTAGCCATATGTAGAAAGCTGAAACTGGATCCCTTCCTTACACCTTATACAAAAATTAATTCAAGATGGATTAGAGACTTAAATGTTAGAGCTAAAACCATAAAAACCCTAGAAGAAAACCTAGGCAATACCATTCAGGACATAGGCATGGGCAAGGACTTCATGTCTAAAACACCAGATGCAATGGCAACAAAAGCCAACATTGACAAATGGGATCTAATTAAACTAAAGAGCTTCTGCACAGCAAAAGAAACTACCATCAAAGTGAACAGGCAACCTACAGAATGGGAGAAAATTTTTGCAATCTACTAATATCCAGAACCTACAAAGAAAAACAAATTTACAAGAAAAAAACAAACAACCCCATCAAAAAGTGGGCAAAGGATATGAACAGACACTTCTCAAAAGAAGACATTTATGCAGCCAACAGACACATGAAAAAATACTCATCATCACTAGCCATCAGAGAAATGCAAATCAAAACCACAATGAGATACCATCTCACACCAGTTAGAATGGCGATCATTAAAAAGTCAGGAAACAACAGGTGCTGGAGAGGATGTGGAGAAATAGGAACACTTTTACACTGTTGGTGGGACTGTAAACTAGTTCAACCATTGTGGAAGACTGTGTGGCAATTCCTCAAGGATCTAGAACTAGAAATACCATTTGATCCAGCCATCCCATTACTAGGTATATACCCAAAGGATTATAAATCATGCTGCTATAAAGACACATGCACACATATATTTATTGCAGCACTATTCACAATAGTAAAGACTTGGAACCAACCCAAATGTCCATCAGTGACAGACTGGATTAAGAAAATGTGGCACATATATACCATGGAATACTATGCAGCCACAACAAAGGATGAGTTCATGTCCTTTGTAGGGACATGGATGCAGCTGGAAACCATCCTTCTCAGCAAACCACTGCAAGAACAGAAAACCAAACACCACATGTTCTCACTCATAGGTGGGAATTGAACAATGAGAACACTTGGACACAGGAAGGGGAACATCACACATGGGGCCTGTCATGGGGTGGGGGAGGGGGAGGGATAGCATTAGGAGATATACCTAATGTAAATGACGAGTTAATGGGTGCAGCACACCAACAGGGCACATGTATACATATGTCACAAACCTGCATGCTGTGCACATGTACCCTAGAACTTAAAGTATGATAAAAAATTAATTAATTAAAGAAAAGAATAATAAGGCAAGAGGTTCAATTACACAGTTTGTATTCAGAATAGTCCACCCCATGTTCTCTTGCCTCAAGTAATTTAGAATTACAGCTCCCATAATTTTCATGCTGTTTCTTTGGATCTCTGAATGTTGTGAAAAGACAGTCTGAGATTTACAGTTGTCTTTGATTAACTATCTCAGTTTAGCCTGTGTTCTGGGAGCATTTTTAATGAAAGTAGCAGCCAGTTGTCTTCATTTCCTACCACATTTTTATTACTGCTATTCAAATATTCCAATCCTGCCTGGCCCTGATTTTCAGCTCAGCCTCCAACTTCCTGAAGGGGTCATTTAGAAAGCAGGTAGGGTCTGTATCCCCCTGACACAGAGGCAGTGCTGGGCCCCAGAAACAAATTTAGGATCTGAGATAAGAAGGCCCAGACTTGAATTCTAGCTCCACCAGCTACTCTTACGGCTGCAGAACTTTCTGCAAGATTCTTTGAGTCTCAGTTTGCTCATCTATAAAATGGACACATTAGGAGTACATATCTCACAAAACTGTTGTCAGGAATCAAGCACATGCAGACACATAGTACATAGTAGCTGGCCATTAGTATTAGCAGCCCTCTTTGAGCCTCAGTTTCCTCTTCTGTAAAAGTGGAAATATAAACAATGTGTTATACTGGCAAGTTTTGAAGTCAAATTGAATGTACAGTGTTCCCTCCCCGATGGGCATATAACAAAACAATCTTTCCCCTTTCTCCAGGAGCTAGGGAAATGTTTTGTTTGTTTGTTTGTTTTTGTTTTTGTTTTTAAAGCAAAGATGAGGTTTTAGAGCCTTATAGAGAAGGAGGGAGAGGGTGGATGGATGAGGTTTGGGGGAGGGAGCAGGGAGACATTTATTGCTGTAAGCCTCTGATTCCTCAAAGCCTCTCTGAGGACTGGCTACATTAGCATCACTGAAACAGCTTACTAAAAAGATTTTCATTTGGGTGCAGTGGCTCATGCCTGAAATTTCCACAACTCAGGAGGCTGTTGGGAGGATCACTTGAGCCCAGGAGTTGAGGCCAGCAGGGACAACATAGCAGGACCCTCATCTCTTAAAAAAATGTTTTTAATTGAAAAAAAGATGTATTTTCAGATTCTTACCCTAGTGATGATGATTTCTGAGCCCATTCCTCAAAGTAGGGACTAGTACTTTAGAAACCAAATCTGTGATCCTTAACCAAAGTTGATCCCACTTTAACCCCAAGGGCCTTGTAGAAATGGACATAAGGCATTTTTGTTTGTCAGAAGCAGGGACACTAAGAGGGCAAGGCCAGTGCTAAATGCCATGTATATTAGTCAGGGTTCTTTAAAAGCACAGAACTAATAGGATAGGTGTATATACGAAAGGGAGTTTATTAAGGAGTATTGACACACATGATCACAAGGTGAGGTGCCACAACAGACCGTCTGCAAGCTGAGAAGCAAGGAAGCCAGTCTGAGTCCCAAAATCTCAAAAGTAGGGAAGCTGATAGTGAAGCTTTCGGTCTGTGGCTGAAGGCACGAGAGCCCCTGGCGAACCACTGGTTCAAGTCCAAGCGTTCAAAAGCTGAAGAACATGGAGTGCAATGTTCGAGGGCAGGAAGCATCCAGCACCACAAGAGAAAGGTGAAGGCCAGAAGACTTGCAAGTCTGCTCATTCCACCTTCTTCTATCTGCTTTTTCTAGCCATGCTGGCAGGGGAGGGGATTGTGCCCACCCAGATTGAGGGTGGGTCTGCCTCTCCTAGTCCACTGACTCAAATGTTAATCTCCTTTGGCAGCACCCTAACAGACACACCCAGAAACAATACTTTGCATCCTTCGATGGGATCAAGCTGACACTTAACATTAACCATCACACAATGCAATGAGCAGGATAGCCCCACACAATGAACAATTGTTCCACCCAAAATGCCAACGGTTCCTAAAATTATTTACCCACCATTAAAAGGGTACTTTCATTGAAAAGCTGAAGGATAAGTTTTGCTCATAAGGAACTAACTGCAGCTATTTAGCAAATATACCACAATCCACCCATCTAAAAGAGAGCTGTCCTCTTGAACAGAGTCCCCTTGCAAAGCTGCACTCGTATTCCATATATACTTGCAGTAATTTTAACCTTTAAAAAGGGTTTTCTTTTGGAATTAACCAGTCTACTCCCCAATAATTGTTACAGCTTTCTGTTTTTTGTGGTTTTTGTTTTGTTTTGTTTTGTTTTGTTTTTTCATTTCTCTCAATAGCTAGCAATTATTCATGATTTTGGGATGGTTTAAATTTGGGAAATATTCAAACCTCATTCCAAACACCAAAGATAAGGCTAGGTGACACTGTTTAGGGTCCAAAGGAAGTATGTCTAAAAAATGACAAGATAATTTTTGTTTTCCCCTCCTGCAGCATGTAAACTTGCTGAGATGTGGAAAAAGCTGGAGAAACAGTATTAAATGATGATCCAAAAGTATATTAGCTGTTGAAATCATCAAGATTCGGCTATACTTACTGTTGGGGTTAGAATGACCACGCAGTAGACACATTATAGTTGGTTTTCAAAATTTTTTAATTTGTATACCCTGGGATTTCCTGGTTTTCCCATAATTACCGTGTACTACTTTTATAACAGGGGGAAATAGATTCAAGTCATAAAGTAATAGTATTTTTCTCGGTATGTTCCATCCTTTCTTTCCCACCCTCCTCTCCTTCACCTTCCAGAAGGGGACACACCATCATGATAGCTTGCATTACCTACCGCACACCACCATAGGAGAATGGCTTAATAAAGGAGCACACATCTACTCACTGTGATGTTACCCAACCATTAACATGATCATTTTGAAGATTGTGCAGAAACATGGGAGCACATATGTTTAAGACAGAATGCAACAGGAAAATTCAGACTGTACAATATTATTTATCTAATGGTTGCAATCATGGAAAAATATGCATATGCATAAGTAGTCTTCAATGATACTAAACAAAATTTAAAATATTATTAATAGGTTCTGGCGATTGTGGGTGGTTTTCTTGTCATCAAAATTGTCCTGAATATTTTATATCATCCTTCTACTTATATTTTGAATGTAAAAGGGAGATATCTGTGTTCATTGTATTTATTCCAATTATTCCAATGAAGCATTTTTGCCATTTAAAAAATGTCCAATGACTGATAACTCAGTATTAAATTGGAAAATACAATGTGATGATTACATGGATTCATTTTATGTAAAAATCATAATAAGTTAGTGAAACATAGACTGTAAAACCTTCTACTTTACCTACCATGGAAAACAACATTCTCTTCTCTTTCAGTGTATCTGGGGGCTGAGTGTTTGTGCAGTACTTTTACATTTTACATTTATCAATCTTTGAAAAATAAACAAAGTGATTGAAAATAAAGATGCCACAATAGCAAAGACTTGGAATCAACCCAAATGTCCATCAGTGACAGACTGGATTAAGAAAATGTGGCACATATACATCATGGAATACTAGGCAGCCATAAAAAAGGATGAGTTTGTGTCCTTTGTAGGGACATGGATGCAGTTGGAGGAAACCATCATTCTCAGCAACTATCACAAGAACAGAAAACCAAATACCGCATGTTCTCACTCATAGGTGGGAATTGAACAATGAGATCACTTGGACACAGGAAGGGGAACATCACACACTGGGTCCTATTGTGGGGAGGGGGTAGCAGGGAGGGATAGCATTAGGAGATATACCTAATGTAAAGACGAGTTAATGGGTACAGCACACCAACATGGCACATGTGTACATATGTAACAAACCTGCACGTTGTGCACATGTACCCTAGACCTTAAAGTATAATAAATTTAAAAAAAAAGAAAATAAAGATGCAAGATTTTTGCCTATTTTTTTGTGTTTGTTTTTCCCTTGAGGACTTTAAACAATCCACATGAAAAACAGAAGCAAACATGACTGTCTTTGAAAAGATCAAAGCTCAAATCAAATTATGATTTGTTCTCAGTATTACAGGAAGTGTGGCTTAGGGCAGGGCGTGGTGGCTTTTGGGACCAGGCGCGGTGGCTCATGCCTGTAATCCCAGCACTTTGGGAGGCCGAAGCGGGTGGATCACCTGAGGTCAGGAGTTTGAGACCAGCCTGACCAATATGGAGAAATCCCATCTCTACTAAAAAATGTGCAAAATTAGCCAGGCTAATTTTGAATGTAAAAGGGAGTGGTGGCTCATGCCTGTAATCCCAGCTACTCGAGAGGCTGAGGCAGGAGAATTGCTTGAACCTGGGAGA
The DNA here is from genome assembly GCF_007565055.1 of Rhinopithecus roxellana. Taxonomy (NCBI): domain Eukaryota; kingdom Metazoa; phylum Chordata; class Mammalia; order Primates; family Cercopithecidae; genus Rhinopithecus; species Rhinopithecus roxellana. Next base: position 110,649,209 of record NC_044555.1, on the reverse strand, counting down.
CAGAGGTTGCAGTGAGCCGAGATCGCGCCACTGCACTTCAGCCTGGGCGACAAAGCCAAGCTCCATCTCAAAAAAAAAAAAAAAAAAAGAAAAAGAAAAAGAAGTGTGGTTTAATTACAAAGAAGGAAAAGACGATTTATGATTTCCATTTTCTAAATTATCACTATCTTTTTTCATGATTCTGTGATCTTAGAGTAGCACAAACTTTTGGCTTTTATTTTTCTCTGCTGAGACTACAAGTAACTAGAAATGCATATCCTTTTAATGTGATTTACTATTTGAAAAGAGTCATATGGTAATACATCTATTAACAAGGGAGATATGTGCCAGTCCCACATTTTGCTGCTAAAAACCTCATTACCAAAGGCAGAGAAAATATCCAGGATGAGGGAATGAGTCCAGAATATAGATTACCTCCCTGTCATGCCCTTGCAAACCATTGACCACTTTCCACCTAACTCCAGTTGGCACACATCAGCCTCTTCACAAGGTGGAGAAGAGATAACTTCTACTTCAGCACAGGTCCCTACCCATCAGAAACCTCAGGTGGGAACCTCTTTTCCCCTAGTTGCCACCACCCTGACCCAACTGCAAACCAACTGGTATTTCCCCGAGTGCCTTCCATGCCCAGGAAGCCTCTGTAAAAAGGTGCTTTCTTGCCAGGGGTGGTGGCTCACGCCTGTAGTCCCAGCACTTTGGGAGGCCAAGGCAGATGGATCACTTGAGGGCAGGAGTTCGAGATCAGCTTGCACAATGTGGCAAAACCCCGTCTGTACTAAAAATACAAAAATTAGCTGGGTTTGGTGGTGCGTACCTGTAATCCCAGCTAATCGGGTGGCTGAGACAGGAGGATTGTTTGAGACTGGAAGTTGCAGTGAGCCGAGATTGAGCAACTGCACTCCAGCCTGGGCAATAGAGTGAGACTCTGTCTTTAAAATATATATATATATATATATATCATATAAATTTTATAAAATTTTAAAAGATGCTTTTTTTTTTTTTTTTTTGAGACGGAGTCTGTCGTCCAGGCTGGAGTGCGGTGGCCAGATCTCAGCTCACTGCAAGCTCCACCTCCCAGGTTTACGCCATTCTCCTGCCTCCGCCTCCCAAGTAGCTGGGACTACAGGCGCCCTCCTCGTCGCCCGGCTAGTTTTTTTTTTTTTTTGTATTCTTTAGTAGAGACGGGGTTTCACCGTATTAGCCAGGGTGGTCTCGATCTCCTGACCTTGTGATCCGCCCGTCTCGGCCTCCCAAAGTGCTAGGATTACAGGCTTGAGCCACCGCGCCCAGTCTAAAAGATGCTTTCTTTACTCATTCATTCACTCACTCAACAAACATTTATAGAGCACTTACCGCATGCCTTGTCATATTGGATTCAGGTTTCCTGGACCTTTTATTCTGCCTAAAATTCCAGTAGTTTTAACCTCTACATTTGTTGTCTTTTGTAATTGACCAGCCCACCTCCCAAAATTCATATACAATTTGTAGGGCTGTCACTAAGAAAAATGATACCAAAAATGTAAAAACAGAATTCAGTAACAAAATGAACATTTACCTAGAATTTAGAAAACACAACAAAGTACATACTTTCAAAAGCTGAAATACCACAAATATTAGAAAATCCATTAAAATGACATAATATTTATATGAATCAACTGCTTCACACATATCTACAACATCTTTCTTTTTGTTTTTGTGTTTTGAGACAGAGTTTTACTCTTGTCGCCCAGGCTAGAGTGCAGTGGCGTGATCTCGGCTCACTGCAACTTCCGCCTCCTGGGCTCAAGCAGTTCTCCTGACTCAGTCTCCCAAGTAGCTGGGAGTACAGGCATGCACCACTGTGCCCAGCTGATTTTTGTATTTTTTTTAAGAGATGGAGCTTTCCCATGTTGGCCAGGCTGGTCTTGTACTCCTGGCCTCAATGATCTGCCCACCTTGGCCTCCCGAAGTGCTGGTATTACAGGTGTGCACCACCGTGCTGGGTCCATTTTTCTTTCTTTTTAAGCTGCATATTCTTAGATTATCTCTTCCTATAACAATAATTTTACAATAGACATCTCCATAGAGAAAATAGAATGATTACTCAATCTTTCCTCTAGCATCTTTAATCAAATTATTATTATTATTGACAGTTTAGAAAAGTTTTTTCAACATCAAAGTTCTTTATTATTAATATCGTGTAATTTTTTATGAAAATAAGAACATTATCAAGTATCTTTCATATATAACCTGCAATATTGAGAAGAATTCTCCACAGACCAGCTTCTGGTTCTGTACATTTCAACTTTGTTTCTCCTTCATTACTCAAATACTTCCAATGACGAGCACCAAGGGACACATTCATATCAGGATATAAGCTCTAGGCCAGCAATTCCATGACATGTGCCAGGTGAAATGGCACAGTGAGTGGTAGAGAATTTCTGCCAGCCTTTCCTATCCTTGACAGGTAACAATAACATACTTATACCCCTAGGTGACCGCAAATAACATAGACATATTCCACTAAACTTTAGCTAAATGTATCCCCATTTCAAATTCCCCTTAGCCTGATCCCCAACATTCCTGCAGCCACTCAGATGCCATTCGACAAGAAGGAGTGTGATGAAGACGTCTAAATGGAAAGAGACAGTGGCCTTAACCATTTGCAAATTTTGCAAAAACAAGACAAAATGAACACATTCCTAAGGCCCATCCTAGGACTTTGGGAGGGGCCATCTATGTGATGGGTCCTGAAGCTTAAGCCTCATTTGTTTTATGGTAAATATGCCACTCCTGATTGTATAACTTTGAGTAAGTCACTTCATTTTTCTATTCTAACTACTCGCTTATAAAAGGTTTAATTCGCTGGGCGCGGTGGCTCAAGCCTGTAATCCCAGCACTTTGGGAGGCTGAGACGGGCGGATCACGAGGTCAGGAGATCGAGACCATCCTGGCTAACACGGTGAAACCCCGTCTCTACTAAAAAAATACAAAAAACTAGCCGGGCGAGGTGGCGGGTGCCTGTAGTCCCAGCTACTCGGGAGGCTGAGGCAGGAGAATGGCGTAAACCCGGGAGGCGGAGCTTGCAGTGAGCTGAGATCCGGCCACTGCACTCCAGCCTGGGTGACAGAGCGAGACTCCATCTCAAAAAAAAAAAAAAAAAAAAAAGGTTTAATTCTACCAATTCATTCATTCATTCATTCATTCAACAAATAGGTACTGAATGTGTGCCAGGTCCTGTGCTAGGTACTAGCATCTGGATATTAGGTACTATGGATACAACTATGAACATCACATCACTACTTTTCTCAAGGATTTAAAGAAGGATACAAGAAAATTAACAATTACAATGCAAATAGGAAATACTATGCTGGGAGAAGTACAACTACTCATGAAAGGCCAGAAAGGAATCAAGTATGATAACTAGGTTTCAACTTGAATAACTAAATGGTTACTAGCATCATTCTCTCTGAGATCTGGAAGACTGGAAGGGGTGCTGGCTTGTAGGGGAAGATGATTAAGTTTGAGGTATCTCGAGTTGTCAGCAGAGTGTAGTAGTCAAAGGCCTAGTCTCTGTTATCAAGGTGCCAATGAGACCAACTGTGTGACCATGGACAAGTTGCTTAACTTCTCTGCGTCAATATCCTGAGCTGTAAAGCAAAAAAGTAATAGTAAAAAGAGCTCCCAAAGAGCTGTTGGGAGGAATGAAATGAGATAATACATGTGAAGTATTAGGGGGAAAATGCTTGCAAAATAGAAAACACTCCATAAACATTTTTATACTATTATACTGTTTTTAAGGCAGTTGGATATATTGTCTGTGATGGTTAATTTTAGGTGTCAACTTGACTAGAATAAAAGATATCCAGAAAGTTGCTAAAACATTATTTCTCTATCAATTTTACAAAATAGCAATTCATAGGACTATGTTTTGATTGATTGATTGATTGATTGATAGATAGGGAAGAAAAATTCTTCCATACAGTAGGATGCCAACTAATAAATGTACAAAAAGATAATATTAGAAAATCACCAGTGGAACAGGATATTTATACAGTCTCAATATATTTTCCCTCAAAATGCTTGTTTATTACAAAGGGAAAATAGAAACTTTTCAGTGGGAAAATCTGATAGATGCCACTTAACCAGCAATTAAAATTAAGATCAACAGTAATGGTACAGTTCAAAGTGTCTCCTGATATGATACACTGACAAAAACACAATATCAGTTCCGTGATATTCCTGCCAAAAATACATTACTGAATCTACTCATATGGAATATCAGACAAATATAAACCGAGAGACATTATACAAAAAACTGTGGTCTAAAAATGTCTACGTCATGAAAGACAAGGAATAACTGAGGAACTAGTTCCAGATTGAAGAAAACTGAAGAAAAAGAACAGTTAAATATGACACATGATCCTGGACAGATTCTGGACCAGATGAAAAAATGTATTTTATGTATTGACTAATTGATTGCTATAAAGAACATTATTGAACCATTGGTGAAATTCGAACGGGATCTGTGGATTAGATGGTATTGTATACATGTTAATTTCCTGATTTTGATGGCAGTACTGTGACTATATATGAGAGCACCCTTATCTTGTAAAAAATGCACACTGACATATTTAGGGGCAGCGAGCATCATGCCTGCAACTTTCCATTAATTCAGAAAAAATACTAATATATTTACCTAAAAAGAATTATTTTAAAAAGCATATTACAGAGAGTTTAATTTATTCAAAGAAAATTGGAATCAACTAATCAGAAGGAAGAGGAGAATGCATTATGTATATTTATATAACTATTAATAGCATATAATATATAGAAATATTAATTACATATATTATATATAAATATATATTTAAAGAGATTATAAAGCAAATGTAAATAATTGGGGAATCTGAGTGAAAACTATATAAGAGGTTTTTTTACTTTTCCTGCAACTTTCCTGTAAGTTTGAAATTACTTCAAAATGAAAAATGTAAAAACAAAACAGCTGGATCCACATGTTAAAATAATATATACAATATATTAAGTGCTTACTTTGGCAACACATATACTAAAATTGGAATGATACGGAGATTAGCATTGTCCCTGGTCAAGGATGAACCACAAATTCATGAAGCATTATATATATATGTTTTTTTTTTTTTTTTTTTTTTTTTGAGCCAGTGTCTGGCTCTGTCTCCCAGGCTGGAGTGCAGTGGCACGGTCTCAGCTCATTGCAACCTCCGCCTCCCAGGTTCAAGTGATCCTCCTGCCTCAGCCTCCCAAGTAGCTGGGATTACAGGCACCCGCCACCGTGCTCAGCTAATTTTTGTATTTTGGCGGAGATGGGGTTTCACCATATTTGTCAGGCTGATCTCGAACTCTTGACATCAGGTGATCCACCACACTCGGCCTCTCAAAGTGCTGGAATTACAGGCATGAGGCACTGTGCCCAGCCTGGATTTTATATTTTTCAGAAAGAAAAAGAAAAAAAAAAAAAATACATTAGGGAGTGGATTGTCTACTTAATCAAACAAGTCTACTTTAAATAGTACTACATCTAGCTCATTAACTACTTTGAGTAGTAAGAGATGTCAAGAAAAACCATTCATGAAGGATTTTAATGTAATTATAAGGGTCAGTGTAAAAGTATTGTTCCCCTCTTGACCAGTTCTTAATCATACAGAACTTCTCTAAGAACACTTCTGGAGTATTAAGTGAGCTCTATACTGATTTCTACTGATCAGCCATGTCAATTAGCCCTAAGCCAGAGGTACTGGGTTTATTAAGTGAACAATAGAGGCAGGTGAGACATGAATAAAAAATAGAGAGGTGACTGTAAGAGTAGCATTGGCATTCTTTTTTGTCAGGGCTCAAAACATGATATCCCAAATATGGTGCCTTGGCATGCTGAGTATTTTGAGCTGAAAGAAACCCTGAAAGGACCTCAGAAGCAAGAAATGTTCATTGACGAGAGTCTTAAAAAGTTTGAAGTCAACCGGGTATGGTGGCTCACGCCTGTAATTCCAGCACTTTGGGAGGCCAAGGAGTTTGAGACCAGCCTGGCCAACATGGCAAAACTCTGTCTCTACTAAAAATACAAAAATTAGCCGGGCATGGTGGCATGTGCCTGTAATCCCAGCTACTCAGGAGGCTGAGGCAGGAGAATTGCTTGAACCCGGGAGACAGAGGTTGCAGTGAGCCGAGATCGTGCTACTGCACTCCAGTCTGGGTGACAGAGTGAGTTTCTGTCTAAGAAAAAAAAGAAAAAAGAATGAGTTCTGTTAAATACATAAATATATAAAAGTCAATAAAACATGCTGCTGAGAACTCTCAAATGTTTAGAAGGAAAGGGCTACAAAATACCAACTATGGTAGTGATCTTGTGACTATTGTCATTATGTTCGTTAATAATTTTCTCATGAGGCTGGGTGTGGTAGCTCACACCTGTAGTCCCAACACTTTGGGAGGCTGAGGCAGGAGGATTGCTTGATGCCAGGGGTTCAAGATCAGACTGGGCAACATAGCAAAACCCTGTCTCCAGAAAAAAATAACAACAACAAAAATAGCTGGACATGGTGGCGCATGCCTGTAATTCCAGTTATTTGGGAGGTTGAGGTGGGAGGATCACTTGAGGCCAGGAGTTAGAGGCTGCAGTGAGTCATGATTGTGCCACTGCACTCCAGCCTGGGTGACAGAGCAAGACCTTGTCTCAAAACAATATAATAAGAATTTTCTCATGAACATGGTTGCATTACCTCTGCAGTGTGTCCAAGTGGAATGAGACCAGGTTGTGGAGGTTGGAGAGGAACAAGAAAATTATGTTTAGGGATTTCTGTTTTGGTCTGGAAGTCAAAACTTAAAATGGGACCACAGTTTGGGACCTTATCTCAACCCTTGTTAAGATGCCTCATGTGTAAAAATAATGAGGCTATACAAGCTGGGAGGGTCCCACTTAAGAGACTGCTACAAGATCTTGACTTTACAGAAACTGGCTAGTGGCAAAGTTAGAACTTAAACACAGTTCTTCCTGACTCCATTCCCAGCCTTCTTTCTACTACACTACTCTGCCTTTTTGATGCAAAGAAATTCTTTTCACAAATCAAAGGTTTCCTTTAGAAACCTGTGGCACCCTGGGAAAAAAATTTTAACTTCCCATGCCATCTGTAGATGCTGGCGCTTGTGGTAAGCAGTGGCAGTTAACATGAGCACTATTATTAGGGAAGATGTTTATGCCACTTCTCTCCAACCTCGCTGAATGTTTACTCCCCAAATCTCAATAAAGCAAAACTAAATGGATCTGCTACCCATCTCCATAATTCAAGTTGGAAGGACAATTACCAATGAGCAACATCAACAGAAACTCAAAGATCTTCTTTAAACACATCACTCGCCTGAGCTATATTACAAGGAAAATCAGTCTTTTGTACAGGAGAAAAATCTCTGTGAGAAATATGCAGAGGAATAACTTCATTTCTTTGCATCTGCCCTCCTGGTGGGAGGTATCAGGGCTTGGGTAGCCCAAGAAGCTATAGGAAGCATATTACAGAGAGTTTAATTTATTCAAAGAAAATCAGAATCAACTAATCAGAAGGAAGGGGAAAATGCATTAATTAAACAGCTTTACTCATGCAGAAAAGCTGCCAGCATGAGCACTTCAAATTACCTGGGCACACCTAATGCATTTGCATTTGCTCGGGAGAAATGTGTTCTGCCCTACAAAGCCACGAACATTTCATAATTCCATTTGAGCGAATAACAAAAGGGAATTGACAGCTAAGAACCACCTTCCACACTTGGGGGCTATAGCCTTTTCCTAGGAATTTTTAGCTCAAGTAGAAATGCTCTTCCTGACTAGATGTGGAGAGAGGAAGTTTAAAGTCTTCTGTAAAGTAAAAGGCTAAAAAAGAATCCCCCTCCTCTCTGCCCTTCCAACAAAGGAGGTGGGCTTTTACTGGCAGGAGGCTAACAGCATTCTTTTGTTAGATATTAACATAAAATAAGGCAGTAGAAATGGATGTCCATCAACAGAATTAGAAGGAACTAAGTAAGTTTTAAGAACAAAAGGTTTACTTATTTAAATTACAGGAGTTGAGAAACAGCTGGGAATGCAATTTCTTTCCCAGAGTTAAAAAACTACAAATAGTTAAATGTAATTATGTTGCAATATAATTTTATCATTTCACATTGAATGTGTATAATCATTCTAACTAAAATAACCCTATGGGCAATACTTAAACATATATTTTATATATTTTATCTTAGCTTTTTTCAATTCAGCTTATTCATCAACTAACTTAATATTTTATTTGCGTATTTACTCCTGAGAAAGCTTTCTAATGTGACTTTTAAAGCACCTGATCTTACCCAACGATCACTACCTTAAAAATATTTTAAAGTTGCCTTATGCTTTTTATTACTTTACATCATGTGTTTATATTGCATTTTGCACAATAAAATATACTACAATTAGTAGTAGAGTTTATTAATCTGGAATTTTAGAGTTGAGAAAAATAGAAACGTCTGTTAGAAAACTTCTCAGAAGTTTGTTTTCTACTTCAAAGGAAAACATCAATTTGAAATGCAAATGAATTGTAATAAAACCTAAGGTTTACACAACTTTGGTCTAATTTAATAGATAATGTATACGGTTTATACTCAGAGGAAGCTTTAAAAAAATTAATGTATATTGTCACCTAGTGCTTAGTTTAAAATATTCTATAATTTTGTCTAAAATGGCTTATCTGTACAAATTTTGGGATCGAGCTTCTAAACAGATTGATTGTCTTAGACCTACTTGTAAAAGTGCATTCTAGGATTTCTACACCATGAAAGATTGTGGTTAAAATGGGCAAGGATGAACTGTCAATACGTATGCAGGGTATTTCCTCAGAATCAAAAAGACTAATGAAAGAGAAGTTAGGCAGAAAGTAGGTATTGCAGAGGTCTGGGAGAAACCTTTCCTCTAGACTATGAAAATTTTTGGAAAGCTTTATTTTCACATGATCTGATCACATTCGATAAAGCTTTTTCATGTGTTTTTACTCCCCAAACTAAAATAAACTGCTTTTGTGGAATATCTTTCTATGAATTCCTTTGAATGCTATCATCATTGATGGTAGATAACAGACTATAATTTCAAATACTAATTTCAAAGCCACCAGTGAGTGGAGTGGCTGCTTAATTGCAAACACCTTTGCAGAACACTGTTGACCTTCTACTATTTAGGATCTTTCAATGCATTTAGGATCTTAGCGGTAAAAATATTCTATAGCAATGAAATATACTCAGGTATAAGTGTACTGATGAGACAGGCATCTAAAATATGAATGAAGGTTTGAATATTCAGTTTTAAATATGTTGATAAAAGAAACTACAAAGAAATGTCATTGATCTAATACTTGTTTGCACATTCTTCAGAGCTATGCATGAAGCATAATAGGATTTCTACGAACCCAAACAACAAAAGGTGTAAACTGCCTTTTCAATTGCAAACTTTGTTCATTTATTCCATTGGTAAAAGAATGTAAATCTGAAGTCATTTTTTTGTTAACTGACACCAAGTCTTTCTCATTAAACTTTTTTTTTTTAAAGAAACAAGGGTAAATAAAGGTCAGAATAAAGTCAAGCTTCTTCCCCTGGGGGGGTGGGGGGGTGGAAGTAGTATAAAGAAATTTCAATAAATCGTTCCTGTCAATTAGAATCTGACATTTAAATTAATTCTAGTGCTTGAGGTATTTTCACACACTTACAGTTATGTATAATTCAGGCAAGATAAATATGGGTATTTAAGAATCTCGGCCGGGCACGGTGGCTCACGCCTGTAATCCCAGCACTTTGGGAGGCCGAGGCGGGCGGATCACAAGGTCAGGAGATCGAGACCACAGTGAAACCCCGTCTCTACTAAAAATACAAAAAATTAGCCGGGCGCGGTGGCGGGCGCCTGTAGTCCCAGCTACTCAGGAGGCTGAGGCAGGAGAATGGCGTGAACCCGGGAGGCGGAGCTTGCAGTGAGCCGAGATCGCGCCACTGCACTCCAGCCTGGGCGACAGAGCAAGACTCCGTCTCAAAAAAAAAAAAAAAAAGAAAGAAAGAAAAAGAATCTCAACAGTACTTTCTATAAATCTTTGTAATACAAATATAAATCAAATGATAGCAACATCTTTCATTGAGTTTGCATAAACCAAAACATTCATATATCTTGATTTAATTTCCTAGTAAACATTTAACTAAAATATGAGCGAGTTAAGATATTTTGGGCCGAGTTCAGTGGCTCACTCCTGTAATCCCAGCACTTTGGGAGGCCGAGGTGGGAGGGTCACCTGAGCTCAGGAGTTCGAGACCAGCCTGGGCAACATGGTGAAACCTCATCTCTACTAAAAATACAAAACTTAGCTGGGCGTGGTGGTGCATTCTTGTAGTCCCAGCTACTTGGGAGGCTGAGGCAGGAGAATCACTTGAATCCGGGAGGCAGAGGTTGTAGTCAGTCAAGACTGTGCCAAGCCTAGGAGACAGAGCGAGACTCTGTCCAAAAAAAAAAAAAAAAGCTACTTTGTTCACTGTTATGATCATTACTAAAGAACTAAAGAATAAACAAGATAATCAACAGTAGGTGTTTAATAAATTTTGAACAAATTGTCCAATAGTCAACGTAAAGCCAAAAGGAAGGGAGGGGACCCAGAAGACAGAAGAAAGGAGGGAATGGTGAAAGTGTCAAGAAAAGGCAGAGAAGTAGTGGAGAAAATATTTGTAACTACAGATTTGTTCATTTCTCTCAACTGTTTTAAAACATTATTTCAAGTGAAAAAAAGTCTGATTTTATTAATGTTAAATTCAGTCGCTAGCTGGGCCTGGTACTCGTAACCACAGCTACTCTGGAGGCTGAGGTGGGAGGATCACTTGACCCCAAGAGTTTCAGACCAGTTTTACCTGCACTTCAAGGTCTTGTCTGTAACTACCTCTAAGCACCAAGACTTAATACCTCAGTTAATTCAGAAGTAAATTTATCTGTTCCAGATTGGAGACTAAGGAGACATGACAACAAAATGCAATGTGGGTTCTTACTCTGGACCAAAAACCTACACTGTCCAAAATACAGTGGTCACTAGCTGTGTGTGGCTATTGAACATTTGAAATGTGGATAGTCCAAATTGAGATATGCTCTAAACGCAAAATACACACCAGATTTTGAAAACATAGCATTTTAAAAAGAATGTAAAATATATTGTTAACATTAATTTCATCTGTTTCATTTTACTATTTAAAATATGGCTGGTAGAAAATTTTAAACTATACACAGAGCTGGTCTAGAAATCCAAGCTAAGGAGTTTGTACTTCATCCTCGGAAGCCATTGTAGGTCCTTGAGTAGGAATGTGAGATTGTTTTTTTGGGGGGAATTTAGTCTGGCTGTGGCGTGGAAAGTGGCCAGGAGGAAGAGCACATTACAAAAGTCCAGGAGGGAGGTTCTGGACTAAGGTCATGGCTATGGGGCTGGAGACAAAAGATACAAGAGACATTTAGATGGAAATACCAACAGGTCTTTGTTATTTTCTGGATATAGAGGGTGGTGAAGAAACTAGAATCTCTGTTTCATGGTTTCTCACCTGAAAAACTGAGAGAATTTTGGTCTCCCTGATAGAAATGGAGTAATCACAAAGTTTTAGGAGTGATGAGTTAATATTTTTTAACATTTTATTTTGAAATAATTGCTGACTTACAAAAAAGTTACAAAAGTAGTTCATAGAGTTCTCATACACCCTTCACCCAGTTTTCCCACATGTTAACATTTTACACAACCATACTTTATATTTAAAAATCCTTAATTTATGAACTAATCTATAGACAAAATATTACTAGTTTCACATACAATCAATATAAAAATTATTAATAAGATATTTTATATTTTTTGTGGAGGAGATAAAGTCTTAGAAATCTGGTGTGTATTTCACACTTCCAGCCCATCTCAATTTGCGGCAGCCACATTTCAAGTGTTTAAATAGGCATATGTAGCTAATAAACACAGCATTCCTAGACCATCCACAATCTACTCCCAACCTTTCTTTTCAACATTACCTCCTGCTGTACTGCCAAGAAAACTCTCTGCCCTAGCCAGTTTGTTCTGGGGCAGGATGGCAAAAGGTTGACCTCATGTTCTTATTACCTCCCTCCCACAATCATAATAGACATTAATAATCATTCATATGACACTTACCTGCTGAGTCTCTGAATACTTCCCAATATGATGCCCCAGACAACACCAAAAAATGACTAGAGTTGGCACTTAAAATGAAACCCTTTTTCCATCCATTACCTAGTCACTGTCCCCAGCAACATCTAGCTCATTCCTACCTCTAAATTTGCTCCTGCAACTTAGCCAATCTAACAAATTCCTATTTGCCTTGAGAGCCAAACTCAAGTCTCCATTCATACAGTCCTCTCCAGCTCATATTGAACATTTTTTTTTTAAATAGACGAGTCTCACTCTATCACCCAGGCTGGAGTGCAGTGGCACAATTTTGGCTCACTGCAACCTCCGCCTCCCAGGTTCAAGTGATTCTCCTGCCTCAGCCTCCTGAGTAGCTGGGATTACAGGTGTGCGCCACCACACCTGGCTAATTTTTGTATTTTTAGTAGAGACGGGTTTTCACCATGTTGGTCAGGCTGGTCTCAAACTCCTGACCTCGTTATCTGCCCGCCTCGGCCTCCTAAAGTGCTGGGATTACAGGTGTGAGCCACCGCACCCAGCTCGTATTGAACATTCTTTCTTCTAATTTCTTTTTTTTTTTTTTTTTGAGACGGAGTCTCGCTCTGTCGCCCAGGCTGGAGTGCAGTGGCCAGATCTCAGTTCACTGCAAGCTCTGCCTCCCGGGTTTACGCCATTCTCCTGCCTCAGCCTCCCGAGTAGCTGGGACTACAGGCGCCCGCCACCTCGCCCGGCTAGTTTTTTGTATTTTTTTAGTAGAGACGGGGTTTCACCGTGTTAGCCAGGATGGTCTCGATCTCCTGACCTCATGATCCGCCCGCCTCGGCCTCCCAAAGTGCTGGGATTACAGGCTTGAGCCACCGCGCCCGGCCTCAGCCTTGATTTTTAAGACTGTATTCTTTCCATTGCACCATGTCTCGTCAGGTGGATAGACATCCAAGAAAGACACCATTCTTTCTTCAGGACTGTGTAAGGCAGAAGTGAAAAGATTTAGAAAAAAACTTCAAATTGTGTACTTTGACACTGAACGTATACAGAAAATAACAATTCTTTAGCCAGATCCCGTATGTTCATGAGCAGTCACTTGGACCAAACCTATAGGAGAAAATAAAACTGGCATAAATGTATACCACTTGTCATTGACTGACGCCTCCCACATCTTTTGCAACTGAATTATGTGACATGATGTATGGGTCTTATAAAAACACTTATTCCAAATCATTTACATTAGCTGTCGAGTCCTCGTGATAGTGATGGACTAAATGTCTTTAGAGGACTATGCACAAACTGACCTTGTATGTTTTCTCATTGCAAAAGCAGATATAATAACATCAGCCTCCTGCTTATATTTATGTGATAAAGTCCATCCAATTAGTATTTTTTCACAAGCATGCTGACTCTGTGAGAGCAAAGAGATTGTTGTCCATTTTGTTTACTGCTCTGCTCCATTGCCTAGAAGAACAGGTGGTATTTTCTGAGTCCCAGTTTCATATTTAGATTTCCTTCTTATCTTGACTTAATTCAATAATAGTTAAAATGAGTCTATGATGTAATTATTGCATAAAAATAAGCAAAGTACCCAAGCTGAAACTGTACACTAGAGATTTTCTCATTTTCTCATGAACTTATTGAGCCCTCACAGCAATTAGAGACCTTTCCAGGACTTTCTTAAGACGTAGTACTTTTATGATTTTGTTTCTTTTTTTTGAAATGGAGTCTCGCTCTGTCACCCAGTCTGGAGTGCAGTGATGCAGTATCGGCTCACTGCAGGCTCCGCCTCCCAGGTTCATGCCATTCTCCTGCCTCAGCCTCCCAAGTAGCTGGGACTACAGGAGCCCGCCACCACTCCCAGCTAATATTTTGTATTTTTAGTAGAGATGGGGTTTCACCATGTTAGCCAGGATGGTCTCGATCTCCTGACCTTGTGATCTGCCCACCTCGGCCTCCGAAAGTGCTGGGATTACAGGCATGAGCCACCGTGCCCGGCCACTTTTATGATTCTTAATCAGAAACTCCAATCAATGAGGAAGTGGGTCCAGAGTCTGTCCTGACTCACATTCTTCCACGTGTTTTCTCTCTCTTTAAACAGCGAAACTAGTAATGGGAAAAATGTCTAATTGCATCTTTTATATAGCACCTTATTATATAAAGCAATGAATTCTAAATGAAGTCAAGTGAATTCTAAACATGAAGCAATAAAGTAGTAAAACCACGAGGAACCCACAGAATGCAAAAGCTATTTATAAATAGGATTTTTGTTTCTTTTCTCTTTTTTTGTGGCACTTGATGTTACAAATGTGATTAATCTCACATAATTCTATCATATTTAAACTAGAAGCATAGAGTAGAACAAAGGGAAGAATACTAAATAAGATAGTGTGGTACTTAGGATGGGAACTGGAAGCTAGCAGTGGGAGGGGAGGTGGAGAGATGGGAGGAGCAGCTTTGCAAGTGGTTCATAAATAATGGCCTGCATCCCATCTGACAACATATAAAAATAAAAGAGAGTAATACAGTTTGTTACTGTTTAGAAATGAAATGAAATTTTAAAACGTTTCAAATGAGCAATTTTCTCCTCACATTAGTACTCTGGGGACTGATAAGGCTTTTTCTCTTGTCTCTTCCGGTTGCCTTGAATGGTGATCAGCAATGCATGATCAGCCAAGTGGCATCAGCTCTAATGCTATCATCATATGCCAGCCAGAGGGAATGTGAAAGGGGAAATGGGATTTGCCACTGCAAATACCATCTCGATTAATAAATATCTGAGACACACCAAGAGAGAACAAAATCTATCTTCCTCTTTTTGCATGCACCATGCCTTTTCAGTTATATTACTTGATAATAAACCCTCTTTTACAGCCTGTTGTGTTTCCACGCAGCTGACAAGCAGATCAAATCTCCCCAAAAGGGTCATGTTAATCACCGTTTCAAACAGCTATCCAAAAAAAATGCATTCTAACATGCCTTTGCAAAGGTATAATTCAAATGATTACCTCATGTGTTCCAAAGGGGAATCGGGTGCTGTCCTGTTTCCATAGCACTCAATTTCACAACATTTTGCAAAACTGCTCTGTGAGATATCTTCCTTCAAGAGTAGCAATATCACAGTCATAACTTTCTAAATTTGGGCCTGCAGTAATGACAGACTTTGAATGAATGCTTTCCTATGGTATGGGAAGGAAGAATAAGTTCAAAAAATTAGACTTTTCTCAGCTTTAAGCTCTAAGCTACACTAAGCTGACTTGTCTTCCTTTTTACCTATGTGAAATGCTTATCCTTTGACTGGAATGGAAGGCCAAAATTCACTCTGCTTTCTGCACTGGCTGTTGTTTGAATATTTTTATAATGATTACTTTTAAAATCATAAAAGAAATAGAGAATATATGTTTCAAGAATATATGTCTTTGTGTACATATTATCCTTACCCATGATAGAATCCTGTCTCAAGGAGGCAAAATGATAGTGAAGAGACATGAGTTCAAATTCAAAGTCTGCCAATAACTAGTTTTGTGATCTATGACTTGTTATTAAACTCTCCAAGTCCAAATGTCCTGATTGGCTACTGAAAAGGTCTCTAGAGACTTCTCCTGCTCTTTAAAACAAAAGGTAGTAAATAACCTCTGGACAAAAAAGAAGGCATTTGTCTTCTACATGTTGAGTTTCTAGATGTACTTTAACTTGAAATTTAAAGATTTTTCATGTTACGTGTCTGTTATTCGGGAATTTTAAAATCCAGTTTTATATTCAGTTATTTCAAATGAATTACAATTCAGTTTCATGATCAACTATTTTTAAATTGTCAGGGAAAAGTTCATTTTCTACTCTTTCTTGCCTCATTCTGTCTAAAACACTAAAATTAAAATGAGTAGCAATGGAATCCATTTTTCTGCTCAAAAATTATTGACTTATAAAATTTCTTCTTCACCAGGATATTTTACAATATTTTCTCATTAGGAATTGTATGTATAAAACAAAAGTTCAACTAACCTATGAAGTAAAGTATTATGATCCTTAAATATTTTGTCTTGTTGTGAAACTCTGTTCTGATAAATCTGTTCTCTCATATCTTATATATTCAACATGGCTGTTCATCTAGTTCTCTGTGAAGTGTCTGAGAACTAGATCCAGAAGACCGAACCAGGAAAAGCCAGTAAGTTCCAAGAAAACAAAACAAAAATAACTTCCCAAACATGATCGTGAACCTAGCCAAAAGCATACAAGTTTCTGAAAGCTTAAACTGTACAAAGATTTGCTTAAGTAAGTAAATGTTGTTGTTATCCTTTCCTTTATGATTTCAGAGTTTTCTGAGGAAATATTCCTTTTTTAAGATGTCGTGGTTATACTCAGTTAATACAGTCTACAGCTCTCTAAATATTCTCTCTTGCATTCCATATCCCAGGTCTTCAGAGAGAGAGAGAGATATATGTATATATATATAGACACACATATACATATATATATCTTCAGATAAATTTATAGGGGTGTGTGTGTATGTGTGTGTATATATGTATGTGTATATATGTATATGTGTGTGTATATATACTCCTTAACGTAAAGAGCAAAAATATGTCTACGTTACATAATAGGCAAAATATGGCTGGCCTGTATTTTTATTTTTGTGCATGCAAATAGCAGCAGTCACATAAAGCAACTTAAACTGACCACCTAAGACATCATAAAATGTGTCAGACTGTTAGAAAGCAAAGTGTAGAGTGTATTTACTAGATATGTTTGACCATGAAAGGTTCAGTGAGTCCCAGAATAAAGGAATACCTCTCATGCAAGTCTTAAACAAGAGCCAATCCAAATACTTTGATTGGAAGTCTGGTATGCGTGTTTATTTTTAACATTTGACTTCAAGTGCCTAAGATGTGGATGAAATATGGAATTGATTTTTTCTTTGACAAACTTTTGTTATTGTGACTTAGGTTGTAGTACTTATTCTTTTACAAGATGCCTATGACTCAATGGTTAGACATGGACTCTCTTAACTTTTAGCAGTTTACTTTTGCATAATATATTATAACTAACCAGTGTTAATTTCCTTGTTCTTCACAATGCATTAAACTTAGAGGCAAACTAGAATCTAGAGTCTTGATCTAGCTAAAAAAAAAATAAAAAAATAAAAATAAATGTTTAACTGAGGATCCAATAGTGAACAAAATAAACACACTCCCTACTGGTAAAGAAACAGTACATGCAGAAGACCTGTAGCTGGGTCAAATTGATCTGTTATAGACTTTCAGACTCTCATAATATACAGTCATGCATTGCTTAAGGACAGGAGTACCTTCTGAAAAATGCATCATTAGGCAGTTTTTGTCACTGTGTGAATATCACAGAGTGTCCTTAGGCAAACCTAGATGGTATATGGTGTGACTCCTAGGCTACGAACCTGTACATCATGTTACTGCACTGAATACTGTAGGCAGTTGTAACACAATGGTATTTGTGTATCTAAACATTTCTAAACATAAAAAAAATGTAATGCATTGTGCTATAACAATATGACAGCTAAGCTATCACTAGACTACAGGAATTTTTCAGCTTCATTATCATTTTATGAAACTACCACCACATATATGGTCCATGTGTGACTGTATTTTGTTGTACCACTTATCAAAGTTGAAACTTTACATTTAGGTGTGTAATTAATTAAAGCAGAATGCTATTAAGAGACTTCAATGATATCTTAAGGATTTTAGTCTTCACAGCTAACATCATACTTAACCACGAAAAGCTGAAAGCGGCCGGGTGCAGTGGCTCACGTCTGTAATTCCAGCACTTTTAGAGGCCAAGGTGGGTGGATCACCTGAGGTCAGGAGTTCGAGACCAGCCTGGCAAACATGGTGAAACCCCGTCTCTACTAAAAATACAAAATCAGCCGGGCATGATGGCACATGCCTGTAATCCCAGATACTTGAAAGGCTAGGCAGGAGAATCACTTGAACTCAGGAGACAGAGGTTCCAGTGAACCAAGACCATGCCCTTGCACTCCAGCCTGGGCAACAAGAGCAAAACTCCATCAAAAAAAGAAAGAAGGAAAGAAAGGAAGGAAGGGAGGCAGGGAGGGAGGGAGTGGAGAAAAAAAGAAGAGGAAGAGGAAGAAGAAGAAGAAGAAGAAGGAGAAGGAGAAGGAGAAGGAGAAGGAGAAGGAGAAGGGAAAGAAAGAAGAAGAGAAAGAAAAGAAAGAAAGAAAGAAAGAAAGAAAGAAAGAAAGAAAGAAAGAAAGAAAGAAAGAAAGAAAGAAAGGAAGGAAGGAAGGAAGGAAGGAAGGAAGGAAGGAAGGAAGGAAGGAAGAAGGAAGGAAGGAAGGAAGGAAGGAAGGAAGGAAGGAAGGAAAGCTGAAAGCTTTTCCTCTAAGATCAGGAACAAGACAAGGATGCCCAATCTTAATTCTATTCAATATAATATAGGAAGTCCTCACCAGAGCAATTAGGCAAAAAAAAAAAAAAAAAAAAACCAAACAAACAAAAAAAAAAAAAAAAAGAAAGAAAAAGAAAAAGAAAAGGCATCCAAATTGCAAAGCAAAAAGTTCAGTTCTCTTGGTTTGCAGATAATACACCCTTATATACGGAACACCTAAAGACTATTAGAACAAATTTAAAAATTCGGTAAAATTGCTGGATACAAAATCATCGTACAAAAATCAGTAGTGTTTCCATACACTAACAACAAATACCTGAAAAATAAGAAAATAACCCCATTTACAAAAGCATTAAAAAACTTAGAAAAACATTTAAGAAACAAGGTAAAATTTCTGTCTACTGAAAACTATAAAAATACTGATGAAAGGAATAGAAGAAAAGACAAATATTTCACATATGTGATTCAGAAAAATTAATATTGTTAAAGTGTCCATGGTGCCAAAGCAACCTACATATTCAATGCAATCTCCAGCAAAATTCAAATAATATTTTTCAAAGAAATAGGAAAAAAATCCTAAAATTCACATAAAACCACACAAACAAAAAAACCCCGAATACCCAAAGCAATTGCAAACAAAAAGAGCAAAGCTAGAGGCATCACACTACCTGATTCCAAAATATACCAAAAAGCTATTATAATCAAAATAGCATAGTACTGGCATAAAAACAGGCAAATAGACCAAAGGAGTAGAATAGATAGCTCAGAAATCAATCCTCACATTTACAGTCAGTTGATCTTCAACAAAGGTGCCAAGAACACACAATGGGGTAGAGAGAGTCTCTTCAATAAGTGGTGTTGGGAAAGCTGGATATCCACATGCAGAAGAATGAAATTGGACCCTTATATCTCATCACATACAAAAACCAAGTCAAAATGAATTAAAGACATAAAGGTTAAGGTCTGAACCCATAAAACTACTTGAAGAAAACAGAGAAAAAGCTTCTTGATGCTGACTTTAGCATTTTTTTTTACATCACCCAAAAAGCATAGACAACAAAAGCAAAAATAGACAAATGGGATTGCATCAAACTAAAAAGCTTCTGTGCAGAAAGGAAACAATCAAAAGAGTAAAGTGGCAACCTACAAACTGGGAGAAAAATTTGCAAACCATATATCTGATAAGGGGTTTATATCCAAAATTTATAGGAAACTTAAAGAATTCAATAGCAAGAAAACAACCAAATTGGAAGTAGGGCAAAGGACCCAAATAGACATTTCTTAAAAGAAGATATAAAAATGGCCAACGGGTATATGAAAAAAATAAAAAACTCAACATAACTAATCATCAGGAAAATGTAAATTAAAACCACAGTGATATATCACTTCACACCTGTTAGAATGGCGTCTATTAAAAATATAAAAGATAAGTATTGGTGAGAATATAGAGAAAAGGGAACCCTTGAACACTTTGATGGGAATGTAAATTAGTAGAGCCATTATGGAAAATAGTATGAAGGCTTCTCAAAAAATTAAAAATAGAACTACAATATGATTCAGCAATTCCACTACTTGGCATATATCTAAAGGAAATGAAACCAGTATGTTGATGGGATATCTGCACTTTTATGCTTATTTCAGCATTATCTACAATAGCCAAGGTATGGAATTAACCTCAATGTCTGTCAACAGATGAATAGATTGAGAAAATGTGAGATTTTATACACACACACACACACACACACACACACACACACACAAAGCCTTATAAAATAAGGAAATTCTGTCATTTGTGATAACATGGATGAACTTGAAGTATATTATGCTAAGTGAAATAAGCCAGGCAAAGAAAAACCAATATCTTCCAGGGAGTTATAATCTTTTTGCTAGTGGAGGGTGTTGCCTCAATGTTGACGGCAGCTGACTGATCAGGATGCTAGTTGCTGATGGTTGAGACGGCTGTGGCAACTTTTAAAAATAACAATGAGTTCCATGACGACAGAGCCCTCGCTGAGCTGGCAGGCCCCTCCATGGATCACCGGCACCAAGGCGCTGTCCAGATCATTCATGTACTGCGAGGGAAGGTGCTGGCCATTTCTCCCTGCTTGATAGCCGACCTGATCTGAGTCAAGTGTCACACGTAGTCCCAGTTTGGTCATTCCATCTTCCTTCAGAAGCTTCAGGTGAGGACAGAGAGCAAGGCAAAAAGCCTTGGTAACATGCTCAGTCAATCTACTGTGATCTGCAGGATCACTGAAGCAATTGTGCTGGTCATCATTTTCTAGGAAAAACACCTCTGTCCATCTGATGACTTTTCCATTTGCTTTACATTCTGATCCATGGAATATCTTCACATTTGTTATAGTCTCCATGGACTTCCCATCTATAGGACTTACGACACCCTTGCTAACGTTCTTGTCATCATCCACCCACTGGATGTGGATGTGTTCCTGGGGATCCTCTGCGTCCGCCTTCCCACAGGTGATGCTGAAGTCCTTCATCTCTCACAGTGGCTACCTCAAGGAATCCATGTTCTCTGCAGTGATCTGGACCATAACGCCATCTTCCATAATACTGGACTTGGCAAGGTATCCAGAAGAGGATTTCAGAGTGCCACTGAACACAAAGAAACTGGCACCAGTCACTTTTCTGGGCTGATTGTGAATACTGATAGGCTGGGTCTGATCATTTCCATCATCATTCTGCACATACACAAGATGAGAATCTGCCTTTTCATTGAAGCAGGCACCTCCTGCCAGGACATGCTCATTGGACTTGTTCATGGCTTTCATCATCTCATTTTATCTGTTGCTGGGAATTTTTATGCCGGTTTTCTAAACTTCCATATCAATCACCAACCTTGAACTACTGACAAGGTATACTGATAATTTCTGAACTCTGCAAGAAGATTCATGATGATATGCCCCATCTCTCCAAATAATGGCTTCTGAGATCTGAAACTGAATAGTGGGCATGGATAAAATCGATATTCAGCTCCAAGTCTCAACATCAGATGGATAGGAAACACTTTAGCCCTAGGAGTTTGCCATTTCTGGATAAGAATCCCAAAGAAGTAAGGTGGGGTTGGGAGTACTAGGTCTTGCAATGACTGGTAGGTAGATGTCACATATAAGAATCCACCATGTGTCCGGGTGCGGTGGCTCAAGCCTGTAATCCCAGCACTTTGGGAGGCCTAGGCAGACGGATCACGAGGTCAGGAGATCGAGACCATCCTGGCTAACACAGTGAAACCCCGTCTCTACTAAAAATAAAATAAAAAATAAAAAAAATTAGCCGGGCATGGTGGCAGGCGCCTGTAGTCCCAGCTACTCGGGAGGTTGAGGCAGGAGAATGGCATGAACCTGGGAGGAGGACCTTGAAGTGAGCCGAGATCACGCCACTGCACTCCAATCTGGGTGACAGAGCAAGACTCCATCTCAAAAAAAAAAAAAAGAAAAGAAAAGAATCCACCATGTTTTTTACTGCCAAGGAAACATTCACTAAAGAAGGAGTGTCCCAAGTTGCCCACCACATTCCCTGCCAGAGCATCCCGATAAAGTCACACAAAGTGATTAAAGATATCCTTTGGCAAACACTTTCCATCCAGTAGACACTGTAGAAGAATGACTATCTCAGACTGACCCACTGCATGCATTCCCGTGGTTGTAAAACACCAGCACTTCCTGTTCATATAATTTACAATTTTAAGCATTGACAACAAATTTGCATTTAAAACAAATACAAGTGGGTCAGAGCCACCATCCTCCAACTGCTGCATTACTGAAACAAATCTGTGATGGTTTCTCTTCCACAGTATAGTCTCCTTTTACACCAGTGGAGATGAGAATAGGAAGAAGGCCATCTTCAGGAATAAGGCTCATTGCACTTCCAGCAGGACTTCTGACCTGAGTTATACTGCCAGAGAATAGAGGAATATCCGTCTCTGCTGGTAGAGGACTGGTAGTTACTGGCTTGACTGGGTCATGTGACACAGCTAGGGTTCCTGCAGAGGAAGCTCCATTCATTGTTAATTTGGCTGCATCTCTTTTGCTATTTCCACCACATCTCAAGTTACTCCGTCCGCTGACTTCTTGACCCTCTCAGTCAACCATAGTGATTGGAATCAGCTACTTCAAAACTCCAGTTAATGTAATATTTTAACTTCCTCCCATGAATCACAAATTTACTTAATGGCATCTAGAATGGTGAATAAGGAAAACCAGAGGTTTTTCTTTTACTTTACCCAGATTCATCACAGGAATCACACTCTATACTAGCTACATATAGCCTTATAAAATATATTTCTTAAGACTTGAAAGTCAAAATATCCCCTTGATCCATGGGCTACAGAATGGATGTTGTGTTAGCAGGCAGTAAAACAATATTCATCTTCTTGTACATCTCTACCAGAGTTCTTGGGTGTATTGTCAATGAACAACAACAATATTTTGAAAGGAATCTTGTTTTTTCTGAGCAGTAGGTCTCAACAGTGGACTTAAAATAATCAGTAAACCATGCTGTAAACAAATGTGCTATCATCCATGCTTTATTGTTCCATTTATACAGTACAGGTAGAGTTGATTTAATGTGATTCTTAAGGGCTCCAGAGTTTTTGAAATGGTAAATGAGCATTGGCTTCAACTTAAAGTCACCAGCTGCATTAGTTTCTAACAAAAGAGTCAGCCTGTCCTTTGAAACTTTGAAATCAGGCATTGACTTCTACTGTCTAGTTATGAAAGACTTAGATGATATCTTTCTATATAAGGCTGTTCCATCTATATTGAAAATCTGTTGTTTAGTGTAGTCACCTTCCTCAGTTTTCTTAGATAGATCTTCTGGATAACTTGCTCCAACTTCTACATCAGCATTTGTTGCTTACTTTGTACTTTTATGTTATGGACATGGCTTCTTTCCTTAAACTTCATGAAGCAACGTCTGCTAACTTCCATCTTTTCTTCTGCAGCTTTCTCACTTCTCTCAGACTTCATAGAATTGAATAGAGTTAGGGCCTCGGCCTGGATTAGGTTTTAGGTTAAGGGAGTGTTGTGGCTGGTTTGATCTTCTATCCAGACCACTAAAACTTTCTTTATATCAACAATAAGGCTGTTTTGCTTTCTTATTATTTGTGCGTTCATGGGAGTAGCACTTTTAATTTCCTTCAAGAACTTTTACTTTGCATCCACAATTTGGCTAATGCAAGAAGCCTAGCTTTTGGCCTGTATTGGCTTTCAACATGCCTTCCTCATTAAGCTTAATCATTTTTAGATTTTGACTTAAAGTGAGAGACTTGAGACTCTTCCCTTTAACTTGAACACTTCAAGGCAATTGTAAGGTCATTAATAGGGCTAATTTCAATATTGTTCTGTCTCAGGAAATACGGAGTCCCTGAGGAGATGGATAGAGAGGAGAGAATGGCCAGTTGGTGGAGCGGTCAGAACATCTACAACATTTATTGGTTAAGTTTATTGTCCCATATGGGCACTGTTTATGGTGCCCCAAAACAATTAAAATAGTAACATCTAAGATCACTGACCACAGATCTTCATAACAGATATAACAATAATAAAAAAGTATGAAGTGTTGTTATAATTTTTTTTTCTTTTTTTGAGATGGAGTCTCACTGTGTCACCCAGGCTGGAGTGCAGCAGTGTGATCTCGGCTCACTGAAGCCTCCGCCTCCCGAGTTCAAGTGATTCTCCTGCCTCAGTCTCCCAAGTAGCTGGGATTACAGGTGCTTCCCATCATGCCTGGCTAATTTTTGTATTTTTAGTAGAGATGGGGTTTTACCATGTTGGCCAGGCTAGTCCCGAACTCCTGACCTTAAGTGATCTACCCGCCATAGCCTTCCAAAGTGCTGGAATTACAGGCATGAGCCACTGCACCTGGTCTGTTGTGATAGTTACCAAAATGTAACACAGAGACATGAAGTGAGCACATGCTGTAGGAAAAATATTGCTGATAGACTTGCTCGATGCAGTATTTCCACAAAACTTCAACTTATTTTAAAAAAGGCAAAATCTACAAAATGAAATGAAGCAAATAAAATGAGGTATGACTATACTAAAATCCATTGAATTGTACAACTTAAATGGCTGTGTTTTATAATACCTGAATTAAATCTCAGTAAAGCTGTTACCAAAGAAAGTCTACTGCAATAGCTTGACTGAGTTGCTACTAATAAAGATGGAGATAAGTGGATGAATTTGAGAGGTATTTTCAAGGTAAAATCAACAGGACATGTTGATGAATTTGATGTGGAAGTTGAGAGGAAGGAAAGTATTGAAGATGACTCAAATTCCTAGCTTACACAACTGTAAGTAGCTGTTTTGGTACTCTGATACAAAACATGAGGAGGAGCAAGTCTGAGAGAAGAAATCTAAGTTCACACTCAGGCCAGTTCAATTTCAGATGCCTTTGAGATATCCCAGTGGAGATGTTGAGTTGGACATAAGGGTTTAAGGTTCATGGGAGAAACCTGGGTTGGAGATATAAATCTTTATTTATGCTCCGGAGACACACTGAGCATGAAGATATTGTAAGCCATGGGAATAGATTAAATCATTCAGAGAAAGAGTATGGAGTGGGATGGTAAAAATATCTAGAACAGTGCTCTGGTGAACTTCAATGCTTAATAACCAAGTAAAGGAGGATAAATCTGCAAAGGAGCAATACAAAAGTGGGCAAATAAAACAAGGGGACTGCAGTTTCATAAAAGGCAAGGGCAAAATGTACTTCAAGAAGGAAGGGAAGATTGTCTGTATCAAATGCTACTGAGGGATTGAATAAGATAAGGACTGAAAATTATTTGTTAGACTTAGTGACTTTATTGTCATTGGTGACCTTAGTGAGAACTATTTTAGCAGAGTGGTATGGGTGGAAGTTTCAAGAACCATACAGTCAAAAGACTCACTATTGTATTAGGGCTGGGGGAGCTGGGGAAAGAAATTATCCATAAATGTGTAGGAAGAACGTGCTACTGTGATAAATATCAATGATTATTGACATACGTTTATTGAATTTCATATGCAGGTTCTTCATGTCAAAACATCATATTTGTATGCTTTCATAGGATTATCATGTTAGAAATGCTATGCTATGAAATAGCCCACAACCTACCTTGGAGGTCTTTATAGACCACTCATGTGTTTCAAGCATCTGTGTTTAAGAAATCTATGCATCAAAATAACTGCTAGAAAAAAAGAAATTAAACTTAGTTATGGAAGCCTGAGAAAAAAAGTTACTTCTTTTCACTGGGCCTCAGAGTATTCAAATTTAAAATGATAAAGGTGGACTAGTCCACTTTCAGCTCTCCCATTGTATCAGCATTATCTATGGTCATTCAACTTGTAAATAAGCACCTCTATACCCTCTGTGTTTTCACAGAACACCTCTTTCCTGCCCAAATGAAGAAGACTTGGCTCTTTACAAAGACAATGAGCCTCACCATGCAGCTCTCTCCAATTAAAGCTGCTTGAGCTCTAAACAACAAATTCTGGGATGGATAGGGTCAGGTAGCATAGGGAACCAGCACCATCCTGCCTTCCCATTGCCCTTACCAGGCCATTGCTCCAGCTTCATGAAAAGCCTCACTGCCCATGAAGTTCACACCATCTGCAGATGCCATCTTTTACTCCTTCCCAGGATGATCATCTACCTCTCTTTTGGACATTTTCCTTCATTCACTGAGGACTCTGGTATCTGGTTTACTGGCATCTTCTCTACCTCAATTCCTGGCACCATTGTCCAGTTGGAAGAGCTATTTCACATCCTATACTCACATTCCTTCACCTGCACAGTTCTCAGGGTCACATCCTGGATATTGCCACCTTCCAAAATGGCTTTACCTTGAAGTCATAGATTCATACATTCAATTTTCTGACCAAGACTGCCCATCTTTCAGTCTAGGCCTTCTCCTTGGTCAAGTCTTTTCTCCAGGTTTCAATGTATTCTGTTCATGACTCTACCTTATTACTTACTAGATCATATTGAAAGTCTGTTAATATATCTGTTTCCCATGAGTACCTGGAGAGAAGAAACTGTTTCAGTCACCCTGTAGGCCTAGTATCTGGCACGTGGTAAGCACTCAAATCTGAATAGATGTTTCTGAGTGACGTTTATATTCAAAGCACTGTGCTTGGTATTTGAGATCTACCCAAAGCTGAATGAAAATAGGTTTTGATTGCAAGAAGCTTAGAGACCAATAGAAGATGTAAGATAAATGAATTAAAAACAAAATTTCAAGGTGGAAAGCGAGAGGGGCCTCAAGAACTATAAAAATAAAATTCTATAAGATTGCTAATGCAAGAAAGGTGCGGATGGAGAGACACAAAAGATACTGCTTCTGTGAGGGGATCAGAGGCACTTCACAGAGGATGTGACATCTGAGCTAATTTGGAAGAATGGGTTGGGATTTGGATATATGTAATTCTAGGAAAAGAGAACAGCATGAGGAAAGACACTAAGTTACAAAAGCACAAGGTGTATCTGAGGATCAACTGATTTAATTGGAGCAAACGGTATGTGAGGAGAAAATGAAAACAACTAAGTTAACCTAATTTTAGAACAACTTATCCACCCATTTTGATGTTATTTTGGCAGTTGGTAGCCATAGGTACAGTTCCTTGGTGTCTGATTTATCAATTAACCCTTAAGCCACATACCTTTCTTCAAAAGAATATTTCAAGGATCAAAAAGGCTCTTACAAAGGCTTTTCATCCAAGATGATATTTATTATTCCTACCTAAGCTTACCTTCTTTTTTATAAACATGGTCATTGTTTCCTATAACAACGTGATAAACAGGTTTGTTTATTTTGTAAAGGAAGGTAAGGCCAAACAACAAAGATGGGAATCATTTTCAATTCTTTAAATACTTTAGATGATATTTTATTTCTATGAACATATTTTCCTGTTATTGTAAATTTATACTAAGTAAATAATGATGGCATTAACTGGCATTCTTGGTGTGCTTTTGATCATCTTTCTCAAAAAGCAACTGCCAAGAGAATTTTCTAACAGACATCACTTAACCACTAAGTGCCTGCAAGTGTTAAAGGCAATTAAGCAATCATTATTTAAGAAACACAATGAAAATTACCTAGTTTCTCTACTAAAGAACTTAAAGCATATTACACACACACATACACTCATACCACAGAGTCCTTGGATGTATTATTTTACCATACATTTAAAAAACTGGACCAGGTCTTCATCCTCAGAGGTATTGATTCTAATCTTATTAAGAGCCCTCAGGCCAGGGATTCACTTCAGAATTCTGGCGCTGCCCCTTATTATATGTGTGGCCTTGGGCAAGTTACATAACCACTCTGAGTCTCTCAGTTTCCACATTAGTAACAAGTAGATAATTTCACCTCCTTCACAGGGGTTTTGTGAGAATTAAATTAGACAATGCGTGCAAAGTGTTTAAGCACAATGCCTGACATATAAAACCTGCTCAATAATTGGTAACTGTATTGTTATTATAGACAAAAATAGACTTTTTGGCAAACAACTCTATTTTACATAATGGATTTGTATCTGCACGAAAACACACACACACACACACACACACACACACAAAACCTCTATATGAAACTGAACTGCCCTTAGTATTAGGTTCCTGTACATTTCCTGTCTTTTACATCACTATATAACTAAACTATTGCCAGATTTAGGATGATTCTAGTTTTGAGATGTTTTTAAACTCAGCCTGAATGGATCATATATTCTTCTTATTTATTTATTTATTTATTTATTTATTTATTTTTGAGACGGAGTCTGGCACTTTCACCCAGGCTGGAGTGCAGTGGCCTGATCTCGGCTCACTGCAAGCTCCGCCTCCCGGGTTCACGCCATTCTCCTGCCTCAGCCTCCCGAGTAGCTGGGATTACAGGTGCCCGCCACCACGCCCGGCTAATTTTTTGTAATTTTAGTAGAGATGGGTTTTCACTGTGTTGGCCAGGATGGTCTCCATCTCCTGACCTCATGATCCGCCCACCTCGGCCTCCCAAAGTGCTAGGATTACAGGCGTGAGCCACCGCGCCTGGCTTCTTCTTTTAATAATACATCAAGCTCAAACTTTTCCAATGCATTCTTTTCTTTTTATTCTCATGAAACAGGCACCTCTTTCCCGTAATTTCAATACAATGTCAAAACAAAATGACATTTACTAGTCCCTGATCTGATCCACATGCTAAACTGGTCAGTCCAGATCTAAGTACACAGGCAAAACTGCTGAGCTCTTTGCAACCACTGGCATATCTCCAGATTCCCAACAAGGACATACAGTTCTCCTTCACTGACTGAATAAGGAGCTATGTTAAGGCACTGATGGAACTGGCAAAGTATAAATTACCAAGCTCTCTCTTGCCTCCCTTGCTTTTAGAAAATACTACATATTTTCATAAACCAACATATTACTGAATGAAGTAAAGGAGGTGGGTGGTAAATAGAGATTATATTTCCCTTCCTGCATCAGGCATAAGACTTAGAAAACTTATGGCTATTCCCTTTTACCTACCCCAAGCATACACATGGACCCCACCCAATTAACCTCTGCACTCCCTCTCCCCCCAAAAAATGTTACGTAGAAACTTGGGATAGCCCTGTCTGGCTGGAATGGGAGTAATTATGTAATATCTTAGGGTTTAGAAATTGAGTTCAAGTCAATTCAACATTTATTGAGCATCTAGGCTGTAAGACTATTCTGTGCTTTATACTGAGGGGAATATAAAACTAGGTAAGGTTATGATTTCCACGTTCAAGAAATATGAGAAATGAATTTTTATCCAGAGCAGTTATTCACTGTTTCTGCCTGGATTAGCTGACATCTGTTTGAGCCCTAAAATCTTCTGTATTGGGAGATTTTAATAATGAAAGCAAAATAGAAGATAGACCACCAGAGAGGGAAAACATGGAAAGATAGCAGATCTACCATAACAAATCCAATCAGATTGCAATATAAGTGAGGATTGTGGATGCTGAAACCAACCTTTAAAGGCAACATAAAGTGGTAAGAGGGGCTCTGGGATCAGTCAAACTTGTGTTCTGATCCCACTATACCAGTAACTAGCTGAAATCTTTAAGCAAATGATTCAATCCCTCAGAAGCTGCCTTCTTTCTGTAAAATAGTAATATTAATAATATGATTACCTGATCCATAAGATTATTTTGAGGCTTAAATAAATTAATGCAGATAAAGCACAATGCCTGGCACATAGTAAGTGCTCTGAAGTATTAACTATTAATATTATTATGATTAAGGCTTGAAGCCTTCCTGGTGAAAATGTACTGCTTAAAAGCTCACCTTAGCAAAAGAGACTTGTTTCTGAGACATCACTATCACTAGGAAGCCAGGAAAGTCTTACCCAATCAGGGTCTGAATGTAGCTGTACTTGAAAATTAAGGTTAGACCTAGAAAACCCAAAAAGGAAGCCACTGCTTTTTTCACCCCTTAAATAGAGATGCCTGCAATGTTCTGTCCCAGCACAATTTATTCCAGCTATCACAACCCACATATACACTCAATAAACACTTTCATCAATTTGCCCTGGCATCACCCCTAAAACACTTAAAATATGGAATATGCTATTAGTACATGTTATCTTCTCCAGCTGTACTTCTAGCTTGTGTGTTCATCAACATCATCAAAACACACCCCTCCTCTTCCTTTTTTTTTTTTTTTTTTTGAGACAGAATCTTGCTCTGTCACCCAGGCTGGAGTGCAGTGGCGCAATCTCAGCTCACTGCAACCTACGCCTCCCGGGTTCAAGCGATTCTCCTGCCTCAGCCTCCCAAGTAGCTGGGACGACAGGTGCCTGCCACCATGCCCGGCTAATTTTTGTATTTTTTTTAGTAGAGATGGGGTTTCACCAGATTGACCAGGCTGGTCTCGAACTCCTGACCTTGTGATTCACCCGCCTCGGCCTCCCAAAGTGCTGGGATTACAGGCGTGAGCCACCATGCCCAGCGACACCCCTCCTCTTCCTACACACACACACACACACACACACACACACACACACACTCTGAGGCTCTGTCACTGTGCTGAGCACTTCATACTAAAATGCCCAAGCCCCAGTCCATGACTCAAGGTGGATCTCTCTGTCCAGTTTGCAAGACAGGATATACTTAGCAAACAATAGCTTAGGATACCTTAGTGCCCACTGGAAGCCAATGAACAGTATAGAAAGTAAGATCTGCAGGGCTCCAGAGGAGACAGAGACTGAAATATTCCTTGGCTTAAAGGCCTTCCAATGCTTCCCATCTCACTTGGAGTAAAATCCAATGTCTTTACTGTGGTTTGAAAGGCTCTGTACAATCAGGCTTCTTCCAAGTTGTCCAGCTTTATCTCCCCCCAATTCTGTACCCACTGGCTCTACTCCAGCCACAATGGCCTCCTTGCTGTCTGTT
The DNA here is from genome assembly GCF_007565055.1 of Rhinopithecus roxellana. NCBI lineage: Eukaryota > Metazoa > Chordata > Mammalia > Primates > Cercopithecidae > Rhinopithecus > Rhinopithecus roxellana. Next base: position 110,618,251 of record NC_044555.1, on the reverse strand, counting down.
CAACGGGCCAAGCATGTTGCACCTAGGGGCCTTTGCAGTGGCCATTCTTTCTGTCTATAAATTTCTGTCTCCTGATCTTTGCATGGCTGATTCCTTGTCTCTGCTCAGGTCTTAATTCAATGTCTCATCCTCAGAGAGGCCTTCCCTGACCCCTTATTTAAAAGACTTGCCCCTTCCCCCACCCCTGTCACTTCCTATCACATCATCCTCTTTTATTATCTTCATAGCTCACTACTCTTTAGCCAAAATGGCCTCTTCTTGATTGTTTTCCTTCCTGCCTCTGGGTCTTTGCATATGGTATTTACTCTCCATGGAATGCCCTTCCCCTTCTCTTCATGTGGCTCTTTCTCAATCTTCAGATCTCAGCTGAAGTTTCACCTCCTCAGAAAGGACTTCCCTGATTACTTAATATAAAGCAGCCCATTCTGTCCCCCTGAAACACTATCATTAGTCCCCATCAGCGGCCTCTTCACTTCCTTCATGACACTATGGCAATCTGCAATATTATACGTATCTGTTTTCTTTCTACTCTCACCCTAGACTGAAAGTTCCATGAGGACAGGGATTTTTGTCTGCTTTGTTCGCCACTGGGGTTTTCAGGGAAGACTTCACTGAGAAGGTGAAATTTGAGAAAAGTCCTAAAGATGGGGCGAGTACTACTGTTACTAATACATTGAGTGCAGATATCCTATCTGACTTTTAAAGCCCTCCATAACCTGGACAGACCTTATCTAGATAGTCATTTTTCTCACTCATCCACTAGGACACACTGTGCAATCGCATCAGACCTGTCTCTCACTTACTCCTACCTAGAAAGTCTTTCATATTTCCTGACCACAATCTTTAAAATGCCATGATAGAGGTATTATCATTACATTAATTTTAACCGTGATGAAACTGAGGCTCAGAGAGGTTAAATAACTTGTCTAATTTCACACAGCCAATAAGTGCTGCAGCAAGATTGGACCCCAAATCTATTTGAACTTCAGAGCCTATATTCTTAAAATACTACGGGATACCAAAAACATAAGAGAATAGGCAGCGTAAAGAGAGCAAAACAGATCCTCAATTAACTCAAGTCTGTCTGACTCCAAAGTTTGCTCATAACCTCTATGTAGGGTCACATATGTCCAGGTTTGTCTTGAAAAATCGTGGTTTACTTCTGTTTTCCCAGCCTAATTATCAGCAGTGTACCCTTTCACTCTCAATTGTAATTTTTAAGAAGATTACATATATTTTTTTAATTTTTAATTTTAATTTTAATTTTTTTTTTTTAGATGAAGTCACCCTCTGTCACCAAGGCTGGAGTGCAACGGTGTGATCTCAGCTCACTGCAACCTCCACCTCCAGGGTTCAAGCGATTCTTCTGCCTCAGCCTCCCGAGTAGCTGGGTTTACAGGCACATGCCACAACACCCAGCTAATTTTTGTATTTTTAGTAGAGATGGGGTTTCACCATGTTGGCCAGGCTGTTCTCGAACTCCTGACCTCAGGTGATCTACCCACCTCAGCCTCCCAAAGTGCTGGGATTACAGGCATGAGCCACCGTGCCCGGCCAGAAGATTGCATAGTTTACACTTAACAGTACATCTGGCCTTCCCATCTCTCACAGCGCCATTTCTCTCACTGTTGAGAAATTAAGAAAAATGAAAAAAGAAAAAAAAGTTCTTCTTTTGTGTTTTCTGGCACCACATTTCCATTATGGAAATGAATTGTGTTTTCCATATGTTACATTAGCATTCCTTGAAAACCATATTTGACAATAAGGGTATAGGAAGGAATGCATCTGTATGAGCAATAAACATTGGTTGAATACTATCAGAAAATAGTAAAAATAAGTCAAAATTGGTTTCAATAAGTGATCTGTCATTATAACACTTAATACTCATTGAGAGTTTCATATGTGTTAGTCATTTTACATGCATCACTCCAATCAATCTTCACAAGAACTATCATCATCTCCATTCTTTTGTTTTTATATTTTACTTTTTTAAAACGACAAATAAAAATTATATATATTTATGGAGTATAATGGGATATTTTGATATACATATGCATTGTGGGATGATTAAATCAAGCTAATTAACATATTCATCATATCATATACTTAACATTTTTTTGGTGACAAGAACATTTAAGATTTACTCTCTTAGCAAATTTGAAGTAGACAATAAAGTATTATTAAGTATAGTCACCATGCTGTATATTAGATCTCTGGCACTTATTTCTCCTAGCCGAAATTGTGTACCTTTTGACCGGCATCTCCCCATTCCCTCTCTCATACCCAGACCCCAGCCTGTGGTAACCATCATTCTATTTTCTACTTCTATGAGTGTGAAGTTTTTAGATTTCACATATAATTGAGATCATGCAGTATTTGTCTTTCTGTACCTAGCGTTTTTCACTTAGTATAATGTTCTTCGGGTTCATCCATGTACTCAAAAAGGACAGGATTTTCTTATTTTCCAAGGCTGAATAGTATTCCCTTGTGTGTGTGTGTGTGTATGTGTGTGTAGCATATAAAGAACAGTATTCCATTGTGTGTGTATATGTGTGTGCATGTATATAACATATAAAGAAAACGCAACACACACACATATATATGGACACTTAGGTTGATTCCATATCTTGGCTATTGTGAATGGTGCTGCAACAAACATGAAAGTGCAGATAACTCTTTGACATGCTGATTTCATTTCCTTTGGATATATATCAAGAAATGAAATTGCTGGATCATATTGTAGTTCCATTTTTAATTTTTTGAGAATCCTCCATACTGTTTTCCATAATAGCTGTGCTAATTTGCATTTCTACCAACAGTGTACAAGGGTTCCCTTTTCTCCACATCCTTGCAAACACTTGTTACTTTTTGTCTTTTTTTTTTTTTTCTTGAGCTAGAGTCTCACACTGTTGCCCAGGCTGGAGTGCAGTGGTGCGATCTTGGCTCACTGCAACCTCCATGTCCCAGGTTCAAGTGATTCTCCTGCCTCAGCCTCCCAAGTACCTGAAATTCCAGGCACGTGCCACCACGCCCAGATAACTTTTGTATTTTTAGTAGAGACAGCGTTTTGCCATGTTGACCAGGCTGGTCTTGAACTCCTTACCTGAGGGGATCTGCCGGCCTTGACCTCCTGACGTGCTGGGATTGCAGGCATGAGCCACTGCACCTAACCTCTTTTGTCTTTTTGATAGATGCTCTTCTAACAGGTGTGAGGTGATATCTCACTGTGGTTCTAATTTGCATTTGCCTGATGATTAGTGATGTTGAGCACTTTTTCATATAGCTATTAGGTAGTCTATGTCTCCTTTTGATAAATGCCTATTCAAATGTTTTGTCCACTTTTTATTTTTTTATTTTTTTATTTTTATTTTTATTTTTTTTTTGAGACAGAGTCTCGCTCTGTCGCCTGGGCTGGAGTGCAGTGGCCGGATCTCAGCTCACTGCAAGCTCCACCTCCCGGGTTTACGCCATTCTCCTGCCTCAGCCTCCCGAGTAGCTGGGACTGTAGGCGCCCGCCACCTCGCCCGGCTTGTTTTTTTTGTATTTTTTAATAGAGACGGGGTTTCACCATGTTAGCCAGGATGGTCTCGATCTCCTGACCTCGTGATCCACCCGTCTCGGCCTCCCAAAGTGCTGGGATTACAGGCTTGAGCCACCGCGCCCGGCTTGTCCACTTTTTAATTGGATTATTTGGTTTCTCGCTATTGAGTTCTTTGAGTTTCCTATATATTTTGGATATTAACCCCTTATCACATGTGTAATTTGCACACTTTTTTCTTATCATTAACCCCATTTTAAAGATAAAATAACTTGAGGTTCAAGGAAGTAAAGTGACTTACCCAAGGTCCCAAAGTTGCTAAGTGGCAAAGCTAAAATTCAAACCCAAATCAACCTGATTCTGAAGCCTACATGTTTAACCACAGGGGTGTACTACCCCTACTACATTGCATTGCCTCATAACTGCATTCAAAAGTCAAAATCGGCTGGGCGCAGTGGCTCATGTCTGTAATCCCAGCACTTTGGGAGGCCGAGTCAGGCAGATCACCTGAGGATATGAGTTCGAGACCAGCCTGGGCAACATGGTGAAACCCCCTCTCTACTAAAATTACAAAAATTAGCTGGGCATGGTGGCATGTGCCTGTAATCCCAGTTGCTTAGGAGGCTGAGGTACGAGGATTGCTTGAACCCAGCAGGTGGAGGTTGCAGCGAGCCGAGATCGTGCCATTGCACTCCAGCCTGGGCAACAGAGTGAGACTTCATCCAAAAAAAAAAAAAAAAAAAAAAAGTCAAAATCACTACAGAATGCCCAATATTTATCAACAAAAGAAATATAAAAGGAAATGACTTCCCTAAAGTCTTACTCAAGCACCTTTATTGACACATAAAGATTTCTATGATCTCCCTCCCAAATTATAGAAATGTAGCTAATGAAAAAATAGCAAAACCTACAATGAAATGTTGTGTATTCAATCTCCTCTTTGCCTTTGTGACTGTATCCCTACCTAAGGCCACACAAGGGAAGGAGCCCAAGTAGAGCTCTCCAGCAAATTTGCAGTTAGGGAGTGAATGGAACATGATGTGGTACAAGTCCCAATTGTCCTGCCTTCCTGCAAACAGTCACTATATTCATCTCTACCCACATCTCTGAACACCTGCTATGTGCTCACAACACTGGGCCAGTCACTGAGGATACAGAGGTGAAAAAAAGACAGTTTCCATGTTCAAGTCCCTGGTTCCTGTGTTTAGAGGACGGAGGGAGAAGAGAAGAGGAACAGAACAAAAAAGACCAGTATAAGAGCTTCATTCCTCCTCTGAACTCCCTTAGCACATTTGTTGTACCTCTTTTCTGGCACTTTCACTTATTTTCTATCTGCTATTTTATAGAGAGGCAGTGTAGAGAAGTAGCAAGCAGTGAGCTTGCCAACCACACTTGGCCTTAAATTCCAGTTTCTCTACTTGAGCAGCTGGGTGACCTTGAATAAGTCATTTAACCTCCTTTGACCTCAGCTTCCTCACCCTGAAAATGAGATTTATAATATCTATCTTACAGGATTGTTGAAAGGAGTCAATTGGAAAGGTACTTTTGTAAAGTGCCTCACACGGGACCAGGCACATAGTAGTTATTCAATAAAGAGCACCACTTAATGTTCTTATGACATGTTTTATCTCCTGTACTAGCAGATAAGCTCCTTGTAGGCTCTACCTAAATGTATTTATCTGTGAATCCTCAGAATATTGAGCACATGGTCTTGCATATAAGAAACTCAATAATAGCTATAGAGAGAATCAAAGAATGAACAAATTATTATAGTTCAAGTACAGTAATCTGTGATCAAAAGTATTGCAAACAATGTAATTATAATTTCAGGGATTCAAAGAAGGGCAGAAACACATGTAGTTATAGAAGGCAAAAGAGAAAATGAAGGGTCAGGAAAAGCTTTAAGTGAAAGATGGATATTGCTAGTGGAAGAAATGACATGGAAAACATTTCTGCCTGAGGGGGTTTAAGCCCATGTCTGTCTGGCTTCAATGTCTCACTGTTCCCAAAGTTATGCCAGACCATCCCTCCTATAGCTAAAGTGTAAAGTTGTGGCATACTAAAAAGCCAAGAAACACAAGTCCTAGTCTGTCAAAGACTTGTGTTATCTTAGGCCTGGTACTTCATCTCTCTAAGCCTAACGTTCCTCATCCGTAAAATTAGGACTTAAAAACAAGGACATCTATCTCCATAGTTATTTAGAGACATGTGCTCCACAAATGGCAGCTGCAATTTCTATTCTATTTTCTTCCCAGTGTTGCAAATGAATCTGTTCACGTACACTTCAAATTCGGCAAAGCAAGTCCAACATATATGTGTACTAAGTTGGCCAGGCATCCTAGTTGCCTGGCATGTTTGATTTTGCATAAAGCTTTGTATGTTGCTTTTTAGCAGTTTTGATAAATGCTATAAGATCTTGGAGCATCTGAACTCTTTTTGGCATGACTAGAACTTCATACTGCATGAAGTTGTGGTAAAATGATATTGCTGGGTAATTTTATAAGACTTTAGGATCATTAACAAACTTTGGGAAACATTTCCTCTAAAGGAAAATAAAATGAACCAAAAGCTGGCCAAAATGCTGATTCAGCTTGCTGATAGCAGTCCTGATGAAGAAAGTGAGAGCACTGCCATCATGCAGTAAACAAGGAGCCACACCTAGAAGGCGATGACACGGGCACCAATGGGGAGTTTTGCCTGTTCATTTTTATATCCAGCATTTTTGGTTTCAAGGTAAATAAAGCTATAGACTATATCAGACAAAAAGGAGGGAACTTCCATAACCATGATGATATATTAAATTCCATCCCAGGCTCAATAAACTATGACTTATAAGGCTTGTAAAATCTTTACAGGGCTCCTGACAACTCCATATGTGCTGATGACCAGAAGAATGGAACCTTTTGCAAAACATCTGCTAAATCATGCATCTTGGTTTGAATTTTTCTGTCTGCCCATGATGACAAAATACAGAGTGAGTGGAGTGCATTGAGATTTGAGGGAGTAGATGTGGGTGTTTCTGCACAATATAGAGGCTGCTTATTTAAAGTGGCATTTCGTCATAGCTTCCATCTGTAAGATGCATTTTTGACCATATTGGATAAAAGCTGCTCTCTCTTAACTTTAGTCATACCTGAACAACATGACTTTTTCGTCACATATTGAATTATATTAAGGGTCTACTAGAAGACACAAAGCTTCTAGTAAGTTCTGAAAAACATGAGCTTGAATAGATTACACTCAGCAGGCTAAAAGAGTTTCCTAATAATTTTAAGTGGAGTTCATGTCTAGATAGGAAAAAAACAGACTTTCGCAGACAAGCAAATAGTTTTCCGTTGTCCAGAAAAATTGCAAATAAGAGTGATTGGAACTTTTTCACATCATGCTGAGTTTTGCTTCAGGACTCAAATGCTTGTGGGGTGAGAACATCATTGAGAAGTGAGCTGATAAAAGGGTCTTTCCTCTTTCACCTTTCCAATGCTATGTTGTGAATTTTCAAGGTTTTAAATAGTATATTGCTCAGATGTTTGGCATGCGAGTAAGGAAAAAAAGGAATTAAAATGGTGTTCTTCTTTCTCTCCACTCTCCTCTCAGCTTTTACTAACTGCTTCACTTGCTGGCCTCACAGGACTGTGCAGTGTGGGAGAAGAAACATGCTTGGTTGGGACCCCTGAAACTGAAGTCAATACCTTCCACCCCTCCAATCTCTAATCATATCCTTTGGATTGAGACTAGCCAGGTTTAACAATGGTGCCACCTTTCCAACTGTCCATTGAATTTGCTTAGTTGATTACCTTCTAAAAATACTGGAGCAGGAGAAGGTGGTTTCCACTGTGTCTGATTACAAGCACAAGAGAAAATTTCCACTGGCCCCTATCTCAGAAGAATGGATCCAGTCGGAAAGCAACCAAATCCTAAAGTTCAGTGGCCATTTACTAAGCATCTACCACATACCAGGCACCATGGTTGGCCCAGTATGTAGGTACAGCAGTAAAGAGGTGGCATGAGCATGAACTCATGAAGTTCAGTAGAGCAGATAGGCAAACAACCAGATAAAGTGCAAGACAGAGGGATAACTGCTATGATAGGGGGTACAAAGGTGAGGCTGATATAGTCTGTGCTCACAGGGAGCTCAGGGCCTAGTGGGAGATATGTACTAGCAAATAAACAATTACAATACAGAGTGATAGTCTATGGGAGAAGGGAGCTCAGGGACTGTGGGGGCACAGAAGAGAAGATGACTCCTTCCTCTATTTCGGGGAGATGGGATAGTGCTTCACATAGGACGTATCATTAAACCAGATCCTGAAAAATGAAATGGTTCAAGAAGTAGGGAGTTTAGGATCACAGCATACTAGCAATCAAAATTTTCCACCTTCAAGTGACTGTGACCTTTGAGTAATGACTGATGTAATTTTCACACAAAGAGCAGTAAAGAGTTAAATCTCACTTCTGCCAGTCCTTTTAAGGTTCTTGCAATCCCAGGGGAGGAAGGACTCTAATCCTGCCTCATAGCAGTAGTAGGAATGCTTCAAAGGGAGGAAACTAAGAAACATCAAAGACAGGGTGTGTTTCTGGGTAAGGGGAAAGAGCCCTGGGTTTGAGTTCCAGCTCCACTACTAACTAACTAAATAATTAAATAAATAACTCCATGATCTTCAAGAAAACTTTGGACTTTCTCTCAGACTCAGTTTCTTGATCTGTAGAATGGTAATAATCTTGTCTGCCTCTCAATATGGTTATGAGGATCAAGTGGAATGATACAGGGAAGGGGCTTTGTAAACTATAAAGCCTCATACAAATGTTAGCTATTGTTTCCTAGAAGGGGAGTGGTGGCCAGAGGTCAGGGGAGCAATTGGGGTTTATTCCTGGTGTCCTCTACCAGGAAATTGGTCTTTTTTCAGTGAAACAAGCAGGCTTCCTGAGGGAAATGCACAGCCCTTTCCATCATTCATGCAGAGAGTGAGAGAGACAACAGTGACCTGTGTGGCCAGGCAGCCTGGATGGCTGCGTTCGTGGTCTGAGGGATGCAGTGAGTCCTGCTGTCTTGGTCTGGAGGACAACAGAAAGTACCCAGAAATCCATACAGCATAGTAAAGATTCAGACCAACTCAGAAGGAAAGGAGATGGGAAAGCTAAAACAGATAGAAGCTGAACAGGTAATAAAGAGCACTGTTAAGAGAGTGTGGGGGAAGCAAAGGCCTAACAAAGTGGAGCCAGCATAGCAAAGTGCTTAAGAGCACAGACTTCAGAGCACAAAACCCTGGACCTCAAGACCCATCATGCAATCTTAAATCAAGTGGCAAATTGGTTTACTAGCTTACTAGTTTTCAATGATACACTGCTTCCCTGAACATGTCTTCCCTTCCTGTCCCATTGACTTTGGACTTGGCCATATAACCTGCTATGGAAAAAGGAATATGAGTGGACATCACATATGCTACATATAAGCAAGGGAAAGCTTTAAATGGGTGCCATGGTTAGAATGTGTCCCCCAAAAATTCATATGTTGAAATTCTAACACTGAAGGTGATGGTACTAAGAGGTGGAGCCTTGGGAGGTGATTAAGTCATGAGGGCACAGCCTTAAGGCATCATGAGTGAGATGCCTTAATAAAAGAGGCCCCAAGGAAGCTCATTCACCCTTTTCAACATGTGAGGACACAGCAAGAAGGTACTGTCTATGAACCAAAAACAGTCCCTTGCCGGACAATGAATCTTCCAGAGCCTTGATCTTGAACTTCCCAGCCTCCAGAACTGTGAAAAATAAATTTCTGTTGTTTATAAACACCCAGTCTATGGTAGTTTTGTTAGAGCAACTTGAATAGACTAAGACAATGAGCTTGCATAATTTGACTCTGCCCCTTTTATTCCTGTCCTATGAAAATAGCATGCCTCACATAGTGGCTACGCTTTCAGCCTGGATTCCAGAATGAGAAGAGTTGTGGGGCCAAGAACAGCCAAACTGAATAAGAGCCCAGCAGATCTACACCTGAACTGCAGCCTTCACGTAATGTAAACAAGAAATAAATGGGAGTTTAACTTAAGGGTCCACAAACTACAGCCAATGAGGATAAATATGGTCCACAACTGTTTTTGTACAGCCTGTGAGCTAAAAATGCCCTTTACATTTTAAAAAGGTTGAAAACACATCAAAAGAAGAACGATATTTCATGGCACATGAAAGTTCCATGAAATTCACATTTACGTGTTTATCAATCAAGTTCTTTGGAACACAGTCATGTTTATCTGTTTACGCAGTATATATGGCCACTTTTGTGCCACAATGGGAGAGTTGAGTAGTTGTGACACAGACTGTATGGCCTACAAAGATTAAAATATTTACTATCTGGGCCCTTTTTTTAAAAAATTGCCAGAGTCTAGTTTAAGCCCAGAGATATTGGGATTATTTGTTTGTAACGCAAGCAAAGATAACTAATACAGTAAAATGCTTAAGTTCACCAAACCTCAGTTTTCTCATCTGCTAAATGGAAACAAAAATAGAACCAACATCATTGAGTTTTTAGAAAATTAAATAATACAGTGCGTCTAAAACACTTAAGATGATGCCTGGCACTTAGCAAGCATTCATAATTATTATTAAGGGGTTGTAAGCTTCCTACAGCAACTATGAGAAGAAAGGAGAAAGACAAATGAAAGGAAAACAGAAGATGAGAACAAATGTAATAAATTGTCAAGTTGACTTCAACCAGTTCATAAATCTGTTTCAAAATCATTCACGAGGTGTATCTTGTTCATCAGATCTCATTCAGGCTCAAGTCACAGGTTAAGAGCCCCCACAGGTACATTGTTAATGTCAAAAATGTCTTCCCCTGACTATCTTTCTGCTCCTTGGGCTGGTCCCCAGATGGTAATCCATCTGGGACCCTCCTACTTGATAGCAAAATAATTGTTGAAGGGAAAATGAATAATACCCTGAAAAGGAACGGTCACACTGAATGAGGATTGATAGTGCAGCCGAATCCTAGTGGTTAGAAAATTGTACATAAATTATTTCAATACAGTTTTGCTCCTTAACACACACACACACACACACACATACACACACACATATATATATATATATAGAGAGAGAGAGAGAGAGTCATCAATATAAATCATCATGTTCCATGCTTACTCTGTTGTGGTCTTCATTCTCTGGGATCCTAGAAGAAAAAAGCAGCACAAAGATTTAAAGGGTGATCACGAAGGGCTTCAGAGGGCATTTCAGGGCCCTTTGGATCTCAGAAGAGAAAATCCATTAAAATCCTTTAGAAAAGAACAAAAGTGCTAGACCATTCTACTCCACCGTTTCTGGAGCCCTGGGAGACCTTTCTAAAATTAAATTAATTCCCCCTCTCTCTTTCAAAAAGCAGATCCAGTGGCAAGCCTATGTGAGCCACCTGATTCAACTCCACATTTTCCCTGGCGTAATCTATGCTAGGCAGAATATTGAAAAGAATTCCCAAAGTAGTAGAGTTTGAGTTAATTACTTACTTTATTTAACTTCTACAGTTCTAAAACTGAAGTGTCTCATAGGTGATCTTTTGAAGGCTAGATGATGTGGAAATATTTTAGTCATTGGCCAAATATTTTGTTCTTTTCTCCTTTTCCAGATGTAAAATCCATTAGTTGCTAAGGCTGCCTCTGTGTTGCTGTAAAATGGGAACCAGAATGCTTTTCTCAGAAATATTAGATACTCCAAAAGTTTCTTTGGAAGCTCACCATTCAGAGCATCTGTAACATAAGGCTGAAAACTCAAAGGTACCTCTCCCTTGATACTTGCTATGAAGAATGTATCAGGCTCTTCTGAATCTGCTAAATCATCTTGACGGTTTGCTGCAACGTTTTCAAAAACACATGCACCATTTTGTCATGGAGATCACCTTTTTATTTTTTATAAAGAGTCTAAACAAGCCAAAAAGCTTCCAAGTAATTTGGGACTAAAGAGAAAAACATTTCCAAAAGGTCCCAGTGCAGCCCCTCTGCTGACACCCCAGGACAGGCTCCACAGGGCTGAGCAGGCAACAAGACCTGTTGTGCTGATTGCAGTGGCTTGGGTAGAGCCCCAAAGACATTACTGTTTCTTTCTTCCTTTTTTCATTGAGGATATGAGGGTGATCTGGCTGCAACATCTGTCACCTCATTGATTGCTAGGGTTGACTGGGCTGATGTGGATGGCTCTGTGTGTGTGTGTGTGTGTGTGTGTGTGTGGTATATAGTATACTACATATACATATATACACATATGTATATACACACATGTATATATAAACATGTGTGTATATATATACACACATATATATACACACACGTGCACATATACACACATACATACAGTCATAAGATATAAGATATAACATATTTTTACCATACATTTTCTATGTTTAGATATATTTAGATACACAAATACTTAGCACTGTATTACAGTTGCCTACAGTATTTAGTACAGTAGCATGTTGTACAGGTTTGTAGCCTAGGAGCAACAGGCTGTACCATATAGCCTAGGTGTGTAGTAGGGCTATACAATCTAGGTTTGTGTAAGTGCACTCTACGTTGTTCACAGAATGACAAAATTGCCTAATGACACATTTCTCAGAATGTATCTCCATCATTAAGCAATGTGTGACTGTATGTATATGTGTGTGTGTACACGTGCACTTGTGCATGTGGAATAAAAGAATGAATGAATGAACGAACCTATCAATCCATCGATGAATTCAGGTATTCAAAAGAAAATGAAACCAGCTATTGAGAACCTATGAAAGAAATGGCTAAGCATTAATTGCGGAGATTTGTATCTCTTCCTGGGTTTCTCAGAGCCTTTTGGTTAAATTTCTGGTTCTCTGTGATAAACTTGACAAGGAGGGTTGTTAAGCAGTGAGTGGGCAGGATTATGGGTACATAACCTACTACTTCATTTGCTAGGCAACTGTAATTCTAGTAAACACACTACAGTGTGGCTGGAGGAGTATAAGAGACATGCTCCTGCTCCCACTAGGATTGTGAAAGCATTGCCTTCCTGTCCTGTCCTTCAGCTTCTGTCCTTCTTTGGCTGGCCCTAAAGAAGACTCACATTCATCAACCCAATTGTGTCTTTGGCACCAAGAAACCTACTTATTATATCACCTTATCACCTTCTTGATCTCTCTCTCTCTCTCTCCCTCTTGCCTTCCTCTGCCCTGAATCAGAACAGGTGATAGTCCTAGTGGTGGTGGTGATGGTAGGTGGGTGACATGGAACTGGGCAGTTCTGAGGGGCCTCAGTTGACTTTCTGATGGAAATTTAACTACCCTTATTTTTTTTTTTTTTTTTTTTGAGATGGAGTCTCACTCTGTCGCCCACGCTGGAATGCAGTGGCGCCATCTCGGCTCACTGCAACCTCTGCCTCCCAGGTTCAAGCGATTCTCCTGCCTCAGCCTCCCGAGTAGCTGGGACAACAGGCACCTGCCCCAATGCCCAGCTAATTTTTGTGTTTTTAGTAGAGACGGGGTTTCACCATGTTGGCCAGGATGATCTCGATCTCTTGACCTCGTGATCCGTCCACCTCAGCCTCCCACAGTGCTTGCATTACAGGCCTGAGACACCGGGCCCAGTCTTCAAATTTTTACCCACCTCTTACAATATGTATGCACATTAAGGCAGCCCTTTCCTTTCTACAAAAATTCCTCTCTTATGAATAATCTCAGTCCTAACCCACTGCATTAAATTAGGGTTTTACTTATTATAGTCAGTTCTAAATGTGGATTATGCAAACAATGGATTATCTACAAAGGGTTTGAAACTCTAAACTGGCTTTCTGCTTGTTCCCCCAACCTTCCACCCACTCCCGCCCCAACACATACACACTCACACGCCTTACCTGTTTTCTCTTAATTGGTGTGACCTCAAACAATACAAACCAATTTTATCATTAACCTATGAAAAAAACTAATTGGATGTCAAATATGTTGTGCAAAACTTCTATAATCCGATCAAACGTTTGGCTCTGGATTGTTTTGCTTGTATATGAGGTGATTAAAACAAAATGAGTGTGTCAGGCACTCTGGGAGTTGTTTCAAATTTCTGAAGCCAATAAGGTACCACTCTGTAAATTACTATTTCAGTACGTTAAACACATCCCTGGTCATCTTAATGAAGAAATGTTTCTCCAAGAATGCCAGTTTACTCAGCGGAATAACTTCCCAGGTTAATAACTATTAGCATGTGATCACTTCTATAGGTAGGGAATATTTTATACTATATTGGGTTCATTGTTTAATTGGCTGGATGCTATTATGAAGCTTCTGAAAAGAAATAAATTTGCAATTATTAACTATAAATTTTAATGATTTATATTAATAACTTGGGCCTGATTACATGTTCAACTGTGACAGTAGGAACAAAGTACTGGTAGAGCAGATAAGGTTCAATATTCAGGAAAGAGCATTTATTAAGAGGATGAGACACCTTGAAATGATCAATCAGAGTGAATAGTAATATGAACTGCTTCCAGTTACAAATTAATGATTTGATGACTGGGTGCAGTGGCTCATGCCTGCAATCCCCGTAATTTAGGAGGCGGGGGTGGGTGGATCACTTGAGGTCAGGAGTTCAAGACTAGACTGACTGGCCAACACGGTGAAACCCCATCTCTACTAAAAATACAAAAATTAGCCAGGCACGGTGGCATGCACCTGTAATCCCCGTTACTCAGGAGTCTGAGGCAGGAGAATTGCTTGAACCCGGGAGGTGGAGGTTGTAGTGAGCTGAGATCACACCACAGCACTCTAGCCTGAGTGGCAGGGCAAGACTCCATCTCTAAATAAATAAATAAATAAATAAATAAATAAATAAATAAATAAGATTTTAACACTTCCCCAGAGCAGTTAGGAAATTATTTACATGTAGTAATCTTAAAATGAATCATCCCTCTCTGCGGTAATCTTACCTATCTGTCAAGTCCCAGCTCAAATGCTGACTTCATGAAGCATCCTTGGGTTTCCCAAAAGGACCATCAAGAAAGAACAGAGTGGACAAATGTCCAAATATGGGATAGAGTTTGGCTTGTTCTTGGAGCTGAAAGGAGGTCAGTATTGCTGGCAACTGGTGAGCAAGGATGAAAGTGGGAGCAAAGGAAACTGGCATGGTAATGGAGGCAGTCTTCACTGTGGAAGTATTAGAAAATAACTGAAAAAACTTTACAGTATCTAGGGGTATAGATAAGGATAGAATTAGGTGGGAAATATGATCTCACCTACTTTCTCAAAGACCATTCTTGCTGCAGTTTAAAGTACAGGTAAAAGGAGATAATGGTGGAAAGAGGACCAATTAATAAGCTTATTGAGTTGGCCAGGTGAGACATAATGATAGCTTAGATGAGGGTTGTGGCAGTGGAGGTGGTAAAAACAAACAAAAAAAAAAGTATACAGATTTACTACATTTTGGAGGTAAAAATGTCAGGACTTGATGAATGAAATCCAAAGCGTGTAGTTTAAAAAATAACCATGAAGGATATTTTTCAAGGTATGGACATTAATTGCTAGTTCTTTGGTTATGACACAGAGATAGAGAACCCTGGAGGCTCAAAAACAGTGTTTGGGGGATATCTTTCAATTAAGAGGTGTTTGTAGAATAAGGGTCAATCATATAACTTCTGTGCTAAAGCATCTAGGATTAATTTTGTTCCAATCAGCTGGATTCACCCTCCTTAGTCAAGGTTTAACCAGTGAATTTATTAAGAAATATTTATGGAGGGTCTATTGTGTGGCTAGTACTACTCATGATCAATGTGAGGGCAAAAGATAGCCCTCAAAAAGTAAACCAGAGCTTTTCTAAAGTCCAATTTATTAACTAGCATTCCTATTAGCAATACACAACCTTAAAGAACAAGCCACTCTCTAGTTAGAAATGATATTCTGGGTCAAGTAACATAGTTATTGATGAGAAGAAAATCTTTTAAAAATATACAAATTGGATGAATATTTCAGCAGATGTAAAAATAAGTTGGATTTTGGGTTCAATGTCAGGAATTAGGAAAAAGGTGAAATAACATGGCAGGTAAAATAAACAAGGAATGTTATATTTGAAGCACTAAACTCCAAGTCAGTTAGAGTTCCATTTCTGCTACTAACTTTTTGACCTTAAGCAAAAAGTCCCTTTTGTTTCTGGGCCATAGTTTTCTCATTTACCAGATAAGGAAGGTAGATTAAATGATCGCTAAGATTTTGTTCAACTCTAACACTCTGTGAGTCTGATTCACAAAAAGTCTAACTGAGAGTTTCAAGTCTAGAGATAGAGTTAGGTTACTATAATAAGCTTTTCCTAAGACAATAAGGAGATGAAATATGCACAACATAAAATGATTTCTTAAAATTATATATTGTCAAGGCATAAAAGAGTTAGAAACATGGAAATTAAAAGTTGTAGCATCAACATGTAATCCAGAAAAAGGAAATTTATAGAGTAAAAGAATAAGAAGTTCTCAGTGTTTCTACAGCATAATCAGGAGAGACTGATCTGTTCTAGGTAGCAATTTTAGTTGTTTAGACAGAAATGTACCAAGGGTAAAGAACAGGGAGTCTTTAGGATCCCAGAACTTGACAGAAACATACTAGAAACCCAATTTGTCTTTCCCTTTACTGTGATTCTCTGTTCGTGAAGCTTCCAAGTGGTAGATTACATTACCAAGTGGGGTGCCTATCAGCCAGCTGGTCCCATTTATCGGCCTAGGGGCCACTCTCATAGTAAACTAATTAACCAACTTTCTGATTTACATTTAGTCTCTTGTGGGGAATTTAAGAGTGAATTCATTCACTGGAACCAGAACACCCCTTGGTCACGAGAATAAAATGTGTTTCTGTATCCACAAGGATGAAAACCAGCCCCTGGAGCCAAAGTGGTCTCAAAGGCATAGGAAACATAAAACCCTCAAAGGAAGTAAATATACCACATGAGTCAGAGTTGTTTTATATTTTGGTTGAGATGCAGCATGTCATGGTGGTGGTGATGATTGCTGTTAAGAACTGAAACACTGGCTTCTCCAGCTTTTCAAGTGCTTGTGAACAGCAAGCAGCAGCCTTGCAAGGGCTGGTCTCAACCCATTTCTTTCCTCCCGTGTCTAGTTTACACATTCCTTTGGCACCAAGTTTCCATAACCCTTCAAACTGTGAGAAAAGTACACTCTATAGTAGTAAAAATCAACAGACAATTTCATCTTCAAAATGGAAAAAGCACTTGGCAGACATCATTAATTCATCCTTACCACATTCCTATGAGATGAGCATCATCCTTATTTTCTAGGTGATAAACCAAAACTTGTCTTACAGGAGTAGGAACGCATTAGTATATTAAATAGATCTCAAATATATTCTTCTTTCTTACTTAAATTTCATACTTCTTTTTAAAAGGCAACTAAACTCAGAATTCTTTTCAGTTTACAAGTCATTTACATGTCATAAAGTGATTTTCCCTTTGTCAAATATGCAGAGTAATTATTAAGCAATGCAAATAGGAGGAGCACTTTGCTGTGTAGCCTCTATTTAAAATTCTAAAATATTTGGAAAGCAAGACCGCGAATTATACTGTATTATCAGCAAACTGATTGTGAAAATATTATAAGGAAAAGGATTCTAGAATATAGCTTCAGCATGTCTTTATGTGAACAGCTTCGAAATTACTTCTTCACACAATGTTTTATCATCAGCAAAGAACTTGGTTCAGTTACAACAAAAAGTGACAAAATGAAAACCAATTAAATGACATGGGGGGAGGGGCTGTCTGGAAACATCTTGTTTAAATTGTGCAGTAAACATGTGGTTTCTAATTCTCTTGGTTACTGGGTTTCCTCTAAAAGGATGAGAAACCCTTGTTTCCCAGTCCCCTGGTCCTGTACACAATTTTTGTTCCATTTCTGGAATCAACTGGAGCCCGGATTCTTTTACAGAAAGAAGAAAATAAAGACCAAGAAACATCAAATTTTTTGGACTTGCTTTGCTTTTCCTTTTTTAAATTTGAATGCAGAAAAGTACACAGGAAAATAAACTATCTGATAATTTGATGTCTGGGCTCTGGGACCAAGAGTTTTAAATTGGGTAAGCCAGCCTGAAAGTACACAGGCTAATGAAAGGTGGCTAACCCCAGAAAAAGCCAAACCAGAAGTTGAGCCCTGGGGAGTAATTAAACCGGGAAAAGACCAAAAATACTTCTACTAGAAAGAAATGAAAACACAAAAGTATAATCTCTCTCCAAACAGACTGATCAACTGTCTTAAATAGTGAATGCCCTCTACGATAATTTACTTTCCCAATCTTGTAATTTTCCTCAGTTCATTTTGAAGAAAAAGTTCAAAGTCTACTTTCTGTTGCTGTCAGACATACTTTTCACACCTTGAAGGAAGGGAATTCAAAATTGGTTTTGAAGTGTCTTGCAGACTGAGACCTTTTTTTTTTTTTTCCTAACCACTTTAGTCTGCTCCTTTTAACAATTAGCTACTTATTTAGGAGTGTGGGGGTAAAGGAGAACAGTACCCCCCATGGAAAATAAAATTGTACTTCCACTTTTGAGGCTTTTAAGCTACATTGGACTCAACTTCAATAAGCATGCCAAAAGACCTATTTGAAAGAATAGATTTTCTCTGCCCCAGGCCAAATCCATAAAAAAATACAATTGATCCATCTTTAGGATATCTTCTAAACTCCCTGAAATAAAAGACTACAGCTTCTTTAGCAATTAAATAGATCCTGGATTAGAAATATATAATATAGAGATATATTTAAAGTTATCAAAGTATATGGTTTATAACAAATTCCTAATCAACCCATGGCTATTCTATTTGCAAGCCTTCTTAATGATTTTATTCAAAGGATCCATTTCATTGAAATATGTTTCCAGATAATAACAAAAAGAGAACAAGGCAGTAGTTTCAGATTTAGACATTAGCTTCAGAAGTTCAGTAGATTGTAGCCAAGTATAGAACCCTGGAGGTTGTCAAGGAAACAGAGTGGTTTTGTGTAAGCTTTCTGGTAGGCTTCTCTTTTGCCTCTGCCTTTGCACTTCTACTGAAGCAGTATTTGGGCGTTAGGAATGTTCCAAACCATGAGACACATGTGTTCAGAAATATACCAAAGGAAGAATAGGTTCTTAGACGCCAAGAAATTCCTAGATAAAGTATAATTTAAAGTACACACACCATTCCGAAATGTTTTTCAAAAATTACATTTTCCTTCAACCAAGAGTCTCTTGAAGTTATTCCTCAAATTGAGACCATTTGAAGTTGTAAAATGTTCAAATATTACTCTTAAAATTCCTCAATATCTACTCTTAGAGAAAAAATAGAATGTCATAATCCTCTGTCTAGTCATCACGAAATTACCTATTACACTTTATCAAAAACCCTCTGATGGTGCTTCAACTCATGAATGGATAAACTGTGGTATATCCATAAAATGGAATACAACTCAGCAATAAAAAAGAAGGAAAGCAATATGGATGGATCTTTAAGCATTATGGTAAATGAGATAAGCTAGACTCAAATGGCTACATATTTTAAGATTTCATTTCTATGTTAATCTAGAAAAGACAAAACTATAGATTAGAAAACAGATTGGTGGAGAGGGAGCAGTTGACTATATAGAGATATGGGGGAGTTTGGGGAGGTGATGAAATGCTCTATATCTTAATCAAAACTCATAGAACTAAAAAGGGTGAATTTTACTGCAGAGAAATTATAACTCAATAAACCTTTTAAAAATTAGAAATGTATTTTAAGTTTCCCCTGCCCCCAGAAAAACAAATGCACACAGGTGGTAATTTAGATTTAGTGTATAACTTCTCCATATAGTCATATGACAGATCACACATAACAGTATATAAAATGAACCCAGAGATTAAAATTATTCCAATACAAGGGCTCTGAAGCAAAACTTTATTACAATAATCTTTATACTATTTTTCACCAAAAATGTTTTAAAGTCTCAGTGGAAATATTATACTACTAAAAGTCTCACTTATACTTTCCAAATAAAAGGTACCTAAGGCTACTTCAAAATGAACTATAAGGGTAGCTCTTTATAATATGATATAATGTGTGTGTATGTGTATGTGTATACACATAATATATATACATAATCTCCAAATCTAGATTAAGTTTTCCAATCTATGGTATACTGATCCATCAATAAGGTAATATTTAGAAACTTTTTACCATTTGATCCATATTACATATGTGATGGTTAATACTGAGCGTCAACTTGATTGGATTGAAGGATGCAATATTAATCCTGGGTGTGTCTGTGAGGATGTTGCCAAACAAGATCAACATTTGAGTCAGTGGGCTGGGAAAGGCAGACCCACCCTTAATCAGGTGGGCACCATCTAATCAGCTGCTAGCGAATATAAAGCAGGCAGAAAAACGTGAAGAAGCGAGACAGGACTAGCCTCCCAGTCTACATCTTTCTCCCATGCTGGATGCTTCCTGCCCTCAAACATCAGACTCCAAGTTCTTCAGTTTTGGGACTCGGACTGGCTCTCCTTGCTCCTCAGTTTGCAGAAAGCCTATTGTGGGACCTTGTGATCATGTTAGTTAATACTTAATAAACTCCCCTTTATATATATATATATATATATATATATATATATATGGATATATACATATATATATATGTTCCAAACCACGAGACACATGTGTTCAGAAATATACTAAAGGAAGAATAGAATTTAAAGTACACACACCATTCTGAAATTATATATCTCCTATTAGTTCTGTCTTCTAAGAGAACCCTGACTAATACATTATACTTCTGGTAAACCAATATTTTCTTCTAAATTGTATTAGCATTGTATTACATTGGAAGCTTTAAAAAAATTACCTTAATCCGGAGAGTTAATATAAATGAGACAAACATTTATGATATACCTACTATGCTTCTGGCACTGTACTAGCTCTTTAATATTGCAATTAATTTTAAAATCAGCCTCTAGGAAGAGTGGCTAGAGCCTGTAATTCCAGCACTTTGGGAGGCCAAGGTGGGCGGATCACCTGAGTTCAGGAGTTCGAGACCAGCCTGGCCAACATGGTGACGTCTCCACTGAAAATACAAAATTAGCCAGGTGTGGTGACGCACGTCTGTAATCCCAGTTACTCGGGAGGCTGAGGCAGGAGAATCGCTTGAACCCAGGAGGTAGAGGTTGCAGTGAGCAGAGATCACGCCACTGCACTCCAGCCTGGGTAACAGAGTGAGACTCCACCTCAAAATAAATAAATAAATAAATAAAAATAAGAAACAGCCTTATGAAGTACATGCAATCTATCTTCATTTTATAGATAAGAGAAGAAAGGCTGAAGGAAATTGAATGACTTGTCCCAAATTACCCAGCCGGTTTATGGTACAGTCTGGATTCAAACCCCAGTCTGGCTGGCACTTTAAGGTGATTGAGCAATGAGTAGGCTTTTGAAGGGTGAACTGAGTGATGAAACAGGCCTGAGACTATTAAAGGCTTACACTATAAAGTTGGAACACCAGTATTTGATTCAAATTACAGCAAAAGCACTTTTCATTCAGTCAAGAAATCTTATTTAAGGATTTTTCTTGGGTTTGACTGTCCTAACTTCATCCACTTGTTTTTCACTGTCTCAGTTGATTCCCTCAGTTTCACAGGGTTTTAGAAAAGATATTTAATCTTCCAAGCCTGCAAACGCAGTCAAACATTTGAATGTTATTTAACGATGTGTTTGTAAAGGAAAAAGCCAGGACACTGATTCAAACACACCCTGAGAGGGAATGTTCAGTGTTATACCTAGAGTTGCACTCCAGGAAAAAAAGTAACAAAGATAACCCTGGAGAAGACAGCACTGGCACACGGTTTCAGGCATGCATGTTTTAAGAGAAAGTGGGTGCATACAAAGCACACATTACAGTGTGAAGAAGACAGCAACACCTCAAATTGCTCCCCCTTTTTCTTTCAGATGATTAAAAGATTAAAGAGAACATGACTGCCTTTTCCCTGTACTAAGAACTCTTCACTTGTGCAGAGAACCATGGCTCAGCTAACTTTTCTAATTATCCAGTAGTCTTAAACAATAAAATCTTTCCACTCTACACTGAAGTATTTCTACCTCATCTGTGTGTTCCTGGAGTCTTAAGGTATTTTATTTCAGGATATGATTGAAATTCCCACCATTTTAAAATCAAGTCAAATTTCCAAACTTTGCAATTAAAGGAGTGACTACTTTCCCAAGCTAAATTATATATTTTATCTGACAAATACCTGTTTGAAATATGTCAGAAAGACATAACACAAAAGCCTATTAACACAAAACCTATCATACACAGACCCTCAACATTCTTTTTTTTGGCATATGAACCCCAAAGTTGCTAAACAAAATGATTATACAAGACTGATCAGAACGAATTAGTCTTCTCTAGATGAAGTGCTAGGAAAAAGTGAATGAAAAATTCAGAATAAATTTCCTGGAAATAAAACAGAAGCATCATGTGTGGTTATGTATACTCTGGTTATGGTTAGGGTTATGGTTAGCCCATGGATCTGTAGGAACAGTATTTTGGCTTCATAACTATACTTATTAGTAAATCCATGTCAAGCGACTGAGTTTTCAGCTGTGCAACTCCTTTGGCCTACCTAGTCTACATGGCAGTTTAAAAATTATTTTTTTAAGAAGCTAAAATTCTGAGATAAGAAAACAGCCAAGTTCACACTATGTTTTGAAACTTTCTGACTTTTAAGTGTTTTGAATCCTCCTCTAACACTGCTTTGAGTCCATTTTTATTTAGTTTGCCCTGACAAGTCCCCTGAATTTGAAAAGAAAATTTTAAAAGACAGTGAAGCTGTGAAGTCCCTCCTATAGTTAGCTTTAATTACCGACAAATGTTTCCCATACTTACCATACCCTTCTACTGCTGAGAGAACAAGCACCCCTTGAGAGAAGCATGACTAAATATATTTGTGTGTGCATTTGTGAGTATGTGTGTTTTTGAGTGAGTTTGTTTAAGTCGAGGGAAAACCACTTCCTTGGTGTAGACAGCCAATCTAACATACACAAGAAATCTGCTTAGGTTGGTTCAATACTAAATTACTATTATTGGTGTTTTCAGCACTTTGTATTTTAAAGGACCTAACTCTAATGTTCATTTCCTTTAGGGTATTTTCATATGCCAAAAGTCTCTCTGGCAACCAGATGTCATATTCTATTCTCTTAAAATCTCATTAGGTGGCCTTGTTCTCATCTCTACTGCACTGTCTTCCTTGGATGTATAGGGGAGGGCCAGATGCTCAGAGAAGAACCAAGGGATAAGGTAATGAGACTTGTTTCTTACAAAACAGTACTGGACCGTTAGCTTACTAAATAAATAAATAAATAAAATAAAAGAGGTTTAAATATATATATACATGAGCTACACAAAACACTTTCAAAAGAAAAATAAAGCAACACACACATACAATAAACTAGAAAAATAAATATCGAAATGCTAAAAACAAGTAGTTGCCCTAAGACTGGGAATATGAAAGATGATTGTCTTCTTTCTTTCAACTTCCCTTTTCTAATTTTTTATGAGTATGTATGTTCTTTAAGTGGAAAATTAAATTCTAAAAGAGAAATGGCTTCTTTACATTATAGAGAAAACAGCTACGCATTTACTGGCCAGGTCACTTTTTTGGCAACTACAAGGGCCTCTATGGACACCCTTTGGTTTTCTGATAGGTAGTAGTGATTCATGGTTTCAGGTCTCCTCAAACATTCTGACTCTATTTATTCCATAACTATAATTCCTTGCTCACTGCAATTTGAAGCCTATAAATTTCATTCTATCTATAGAGATAAAAATAATCATTTTCATCATCAAGGACACATTTTCACAGGGGGCCTACAAAATAGGGATTAGTAGCTTCTCCCTCCTTGGAATGTCTCTGGAACTTATTGTTTATAAACCTTATTTGGCATTTAGCATTATTAATGATTTATATTTTATTTATTTTTGATGTACACGTTTCATCTACCAATTAAGTAATAAACTCCTGAGAGAGCAGCAATGTTTCTTGTCCAAAGCTCCACATTATAATGCCATTAAAATAAAATTCCCAGTTGGGCATGGTGGCTCATGCCTATAATACCAACGCTTTGGAAGCCTGAGGTAGGAGGATCGCTTGAGCCCAGGAGTTTGAGGCCAGCCCGGTCAACATAGTGAAACCCCATCTCCACAAAAAAAAATTTAAAAATTAGCTGGCCATAGTAGTGTGTGCCTGTAGTCCCAGGTACTGGGGAAGCAGAGGTGGGAGAATCACTTGAGCCAGGGAGGTTGAGGCTCAGTGAGCTGTGATTGCCCCACTGCATTCCATCCTGGGTGACAGACCAAGACCCTATCTCAAAAAATAAAATAAAATATTCGCTCGGTGTTTGTGATAATGTGTCAGCCTCATGCAATTACCGAGGTGGATCTGGGGGGTTAGGAGGGTGATGAAATGAGCATGATCTATTAGGATTTGTCCTGAATCACCCCCTTGGGGACTGAGGAAGGTGTCACTTTGCCTGAGCATATGGGAGAGAGCACATCAAAACAAAAGAGGGGCTCTACCAACAAGGAGGAAGGGACTGACCTTGTCAGAAATAGCTGCACCTGCAGCAGCAGCAAGTGATGATGTTCATAGTACAATGATGGTGTCGAAGACTTCAATGGTGAGAGGATTAATTGTTCAAACACTGGGATATAGAACAAGGAGAGAAAATGAACAAATATAATAAGAAATATGTTGCTCTGGCACTGATGTGGACAACACAGAATATATAAGCACATATTAGTACCTACAATAAATATCCACAATATAGTTGGTTATGTATCCAGTACAGTTTAATTGTGCTGTGCCACTAAAAAGTTCCTATGCCAGAGACATTTCTGTCAATTATTTTATTTCTTATGTGCAATTGATAAAATAGGAAAAGGACACCTACTATCAGTTTGACAATTATGATTTGATAAGCCCAAGAATAAAAATTTATTAATAATATAGACTCAATTGATGTGTTGCAGTACATTCTGGTCTATTTTTTTAATGTGCATCATTTCACTTTTGCATTATGCATTTTTGCATATTCCTCAGGGTTTACACATGCCTTTGCACATAATAAACACTGAATAAATATCTAATGAATGAAAAAATGAGTGATTGAACAAATTAGCAAATTGTGGAAAGCAGAAAATATAATTCTCATGTGTAAAGGAAAAAAAGCAATATCTTTTCCTCACCCGTCACAAGGTTTCTGGCTTATACACCTACAACAAAAGACAGATTAACAGAGAAAAGTATAAAAATGTAGGTTTCATATGAGTTTGGCATGACATGGGAGCCTCAGAAATGAAAACCCAAAGAAATAGGAAAGCTTGTGCATCCCCATTTATGGTTGTGCAGAAGTACAATTGGACAAAAGGGATGTGATCCAATGGTAATCAACTGGAAGGAAGTCAGCAAGGCTGTTTGTTCAGATTCCTCCCTGTATCCCTATGTCCTCAGAGACAAGGGCATTTGTTTCTTCTGAGTTTCAGGAGGGCACCTCTGGAGTGAGCCTCATGACTTAATTCAGGGAAGGTCAGCTAAGTTTGATGGCCTACTTCAGGGGAAAGGGATGAGGGAAATGTAAGAGTGACCCTCCTGATCTTGTTATTCTTTCAAATGCCAAGGTGCCATACTTGGACAGCATGCCCCACACCCTATCACATGCCATTCCAGCACTAGTATTATGCTTCTGATGATATTTAATATTATTTTTCCATCACTTTGATGCAATTAAAAATACACCGAGGCCAGGCACAATGGTTCACACCTGTAATCCTAGTACTGTGAGAGGCCGAAGTGGGAAGATCCCTTGAGCCCAGGAGTTTGAGATCAGCCTGGGCAACATGGTGAAACCCCATCTCTACAAAAAAATACAAAACTTAGCTGGGTATCATGGCACACACCTGTAGTCCCAGCTACTCGGGAGGCTGAGGTGGGAGGATCATTTGAGCCTGGGAGGCAGATTGCAGTGAGCAGAGATTGCACCACTGCACTCCAGCCTGGATGACAAAGTGAGACCCTGTCTCAAAAAAAGAAAATACACCAAGATTCAGGAAAGATGTGAGATTGTACAATGTAGACTGGAGCCAATCTAAAGTTGAGCCAGCATCAGATATTTCCCTTCCATTCCAAAAAAAAAAAAAAAAAAGACAT
Organism: Rhinopithecus roxellana; assembly: GCF_007565055.1. NCBI lineage: Eukaryota > Metazoa > Chordata > Mammalia > Primates > Cercopithecidae > Rhinopithecus > Rhinopithecus roxellana. The sequence goes on along the minus strand of NC_044555.1, from coordinate 110,592,514 downwards.
AGTAATTGAAAAGCATATACTTCAGAAAACTGTTTTTGATTGTAGAAAGGCTTTTTCCATCTGGCTTTAAGTAAATTTAAAAAGACCTTTTCTCATTTTTTGTGTTGGATAAACACAACAGTAGCATGACAGCAATATAAGGTTGACTAACCAATCATCAGTGAATAGCTCATTCACAGAAAAGACACATACACACACACACACACACACACACGGTAAAGACTATATCAGACGTGCATCTACGTATGCCTCTGTATGTTTGCCAGGATGAAGAAGTAGAGAGGAAGAGATTAAGGAAATTTCGGTAGGATGGATGCACAAGAAGATAACACTCTCAAGTAATTTTACTGAAAAACATCAATCACTGGCCAGGCGTGGTGGCTCACGCCTGTAATCCCAGCACTTGATGGAGACCATCCTGACCAAGATGGTGAAACCCCGTCTCTACTAAAAATACAAAAATTAGCCGGGCGTGGTGGCACGCACCTGTAGTCCCAGCTACTTGGGAGGCTGAGGCAGGAGAATTGCTTGAATTAGGGAGGCAGAGGTTGCAGTGAGCCAAGATCACGCCACTGCACTCCAGCCTGCCAATAGAGCCAGACTCAGTCTCAAAAAAAAAAAAAAAAAAAAAAAAAAAAAAGAAAAACAAAAAAAAAAGGAAAAAAGAAAAGAAAAGACAAACATCAATTACCTAGGAGGGAAAGACTGGGCATCTCCCAAAGTCTACAGACCATTGTAAAAGAAAGAGTAAAGTAATTGAAAATGTACACGCAGCCGTGTGAATTCTCAAAATAAAATGTAATGAAATACTTTTCTTTGGGCACAACTAGGGAATAGCATATTTCTCTGAAATTGATACTAAACAGAAACAAGATATCTGATAATAATGTATATATAGTTCAGAACACTTTCATTCTCAAAGTATCATCAAGTAAGAGATGGTGGTGCTGTGTGCAATATGGAAAATGACAACAGATATGACATGGCTAGAAAGTAAGAAGACTGTCTCCCTTAAGTCACATGTATAGATGCATCTTCTTAGCCCATCTACTGAATTCTTAAGGGAATTCAAAGTCTGTCTTTCAGAAGGCAGCAGCAGAAGGGTGTGTCAGGCATGTTACCAATTAACAGTGGAGGCAATTCATTTAAAAAACTTCTGGCAAACTTTCCATATGCATGAAATAGGAATGAAGACACATCTCAATGGGAAAAAAATGAGAATAAATGAAATAATGTAAATGAAAGACTTAAGACTTTAAAAGGAATGAACCGTAGAAATGGGAGGTGGGAGAATGTAGTAGTGAAGAAGCAAGGTTCCAGAGGCAGACTATTCAAGTCCAAAAGTCATATCTCCACCATTTACTACCTGGGTGAGTTCCTTAAGGTCTGAGACTCAGTTTATTAATCTCTAAAATGAAAGACTAAATAAACACCTACTTCACAGAAATGAAAACACCCAGCCTAGTGTAAGGAATATAGTACTTAATAAATATTAGATTCTTCTTTCTACTACTATATCCATATATATAATAAAAATATTGTTGAGGGACTACTGTATTATATGGATTGTAAGTAGATAGGGCTTTTTTCTACATATTAAAATCAATCTCCTTCACATGTGAATCAAATGATCCAAATTATTCCATATGTTTCAGCAGAATAAAGGAAATGGCTTTTTATGAAATAGCATTTCTATTGAATTTAGTAATCATTCCATAACAAATTAATCTCGATGACTTGGTGAGTTGTTCCATAAGGAATTCCTTTTGTATTGGTGGCAAAATACCAACATTTCCATTTTAAAATATTTTATTTTATTTTCATATTTTCTTTCCTTTTTAATTTCTTTTCATTTTTATTTTCTTTAATCAAGAAATGCTGTAGATTGTGTACTATGGCAATAGGAGCTGATACTGACCATGAAGGTGACTAGAACAGAATGTGCATGAACAAAGAGAATGGTTTCTGCACCAGTGACATTTGTTTAGTTCCCTTATGTGACCTTAAAAATAACATTGTTTAAGAGAAGGGTCAAAGGAGAGATCAGATGTACAGACAAGAAAGTAGAGGAAGCAAGAAAAAGAAAACATAAATTTTTTACAAGGAGATATGTGTTAAATAATGAAATACTATTCTTCCCTACCCTATAATGCACGCGTGCAAGCACACACACATGCACACACACATATTTCTGTTCACTACTCATTCCCAAACTTAGATGACAGAGGGATGCAGCTACCTCCACCCAATATTCATTAATCTCATTTATGACAAATCTGAGCCTGCACAATAAATCATAATTAGATAGTTTGTCCTGGAAATGAGAAGGTTCATCAGAAAGAAACTACTATCTATTAGTTTTCTCAGTCCCCTTATCATTTAGTGATCTTTTTGGTAGATGGCTAGAGTCAGAAAACTCTGAGGAACATAAAAATAAAACAAGTGAGGAGATAATTAGGCAGAGTGGTTAATATAAAGATAATAAAGCATAATGGTTAAATTAGACAAATGTAGCCAGTGTTGTGCTGGTAAATAGATGGGGGTGGAGGGTGGATTTTCCACAGTTTAAATAGATCCACCGGCCGGGCGCGGTGGCTCACGCCTGTAATCCCAGCACTTTAGGAGGCCGAGGCGGGCAGATCACGAGGTCAGGAGATCAAGACCATCCTGGCTATCACGGTGAAACCCCGTCTCTACTAAAATTACAAAACATTAGCCGGGCACGGTGGTGGGCACCTGTGGTCCCAGCTACTCGGGAGGCTGAGGCAGGAGAATGGCGTGAACCCGGGAGGCGGAGCTTGCAGTGAGCCAAGATTGTGCCACTGCACTCCAGCCTGGGTGACAGAGCGAGACTCTGTCTCAAAAAAAAAAAAAAAAAAAAAAAAAAAAGAGAGAGAGAGAGAGAGAGAGATAAATAGATCCACCATGCTGATTCCAGGTTCACAACATGGTGTCAACCATCTCACAAAATTCTTCAATATTTAACAATTGGCTCTCAGGAGCTAGTTCGAGCCAGCTCCAGCACACCACTAATTATAACTGTATGACCATATTGCAAGTCACTTAATCTCTCTGAGCTTCACTTTCTTCTTCTGTAAATCACAGTCACCATAATTATGATCATATCCTATATTATTATCATAATTATCACCCATGATGGTCATCATCACTATTATCATTTCAATTATTTCAATTAGACTTAAAGCCATAGCTTCTAATCTTTATGCCAAAGGCACCCAAAGTCTTATAGCAAAGTCTCTAAGAAAGACTATGCCTTTTCACCTCATGATTAGCAAAGTAGCATAGTCCAACGTAAAAATCCAAGACTATGTTGCCTATTGCAGATCATCTCAAAAATGTCCCTTATTAATGTATTTGTTTTTAACCAGAGAAAAGGGAGGAAGAGAGAGGAAATAAAGGGATGATCTTGACTTGACAAATCTATCTTCATTTTCCTGAATATTTTCTGCGTTATCCTTCTATTCACCCATTCCTCTATTAAATTAGTATTCACTGAGTACCTACTATAGTATGTGTAAGTCATGCTGGACACTGAGAACCTAACGATGGGCAAAACAGGCAAAGTCACTGTTCTTGATGAGTATACTGCCGAGTGGGAGAAACAGACATTAAACAATCATCAAACCTACATGAGTACTTGGAAGAAAAAGAATAAAAGCAAAGGAATATAACAAAGGAGGCTGACTTAGGTCAAGGATGGTGTGGGAGGGTACAAATGTGCCAAAGAAGGCATTCCTGAGAAAGAGATCATTAAGACCACTATTACAGTGGTCTGAACTGGATGGCAGTGTTGTTAATGCCAGAGCAGTGTATGGCTGGAGCTGCCACTCTAATAATCTGGCAGAATGGGAAGAAACAAGTTTTTGGTGGCAAAATTAACCTATGCTTCCAAATGCCAAGCACCTGTGTACTCTGGCTGGGTGGGCTTACAAATGGTACCCAAAGAGGGGATGGATTTCAATTATACTGATACAAGACATGGGTTAACCTGGTTATGCTCATGCCTACTGCCTATCATGGGGTTAGAGGGTGAGTTGTGGTGGTACTTTCTTTAGTTAACTTCCATGTATTAAGCTATTACTATTTGCCAGACGCTGTACTAAATACTTCACATGCATAATTTTACTTAATATTTACAGCAACTATATAACAGGTACTGTAATTATCTCATTTATAGAGGTTAAGTGATTTAAAATAACTTTTCAAAGGTGACACACCTGGAAAGGTAGAAATCTAAGATTCAGACTCAAGTTTGTTTGACTCTGAAGTCTCTCTTCTTAGTCTTTACATAAGATGTCTCTCCAGGTTTAATATGGCTAAGCTTAGGAAAATCTAGTTTAAGAGACTGGAGGTAGAGAAGTGAGGCCCAACTAGTAGAGAATGCAGCTATTAAAATAAGATCCATTAAATGTTCTTCGAGATACAGTCCTAGTTTGCCTTTTTACTTTTACCCTTTCTCTTAGCAATCTTATCTAGCCCATGGGAGAGGTGCAAAAATAAATAATTTAACAGGTTTTATTCCACAACTTTTAAAAACAACCCTTCTACAATGCTGTATTCACAACTAACACAGTTTGTTTTCAAAAGTATAGTAAGGAAAAAAACATTTTCTATGTATATAGCTGCAGGAAAAAAACAGAAAATATTACACTGCGTAAGTACATCACATACCAAAGTTTGCAACCAAACTGATTAATTTTGCTATATGTATATCCAGACATATTCTGAATCACAGTTTAATCCCTTAATTAACAGAATGTGTTTGGGAGATGTACGCAGATTTACAAGATAAATTGAATGGAGTTGGCTTTGACCTATATTTACAGAAATTTTAACTGTGCTGATAAAAAGTACTATTTTAGCTTTTTACTAGAAATCAAATGTATGATTAAAGACAGGTTTTTCAATCACTCTATTAGAAGCAAGAGGTTACCCAAAAATGATAAACATAAACACAACATTGGGAACAAATTTCTTCTTCTTTGATAGTCATTATACCATGTTCTCAAATTTAACTCCTTTTCTTCTCCTGTAGTATGGCCTACTTCCAAAATGATTACTATGCAATTCTACAATTCCCTCTCCTGTCTAACTCCCTCCCCAGCTTTGTCCACGTCTTTTCACTTCAGCTTGTCTTACTGAAATGGTGTCTTTTAACAAGTATTTCCTCGTATCAGCTCTTTCCTTCCATCTACAATGTTTCTCAGGGCATGCTCATGTGTTCTAAAGACATATGATCAAACCCAAATTCTAGTAGAAGCAGAGCTTATGACTTACTCAAACACCTCCAGAAAATTATTATACAGCTAACTCAATCGGATATTCAAGCACTGCACAAATTGGATGCACGAAGGAAATAGAAATGGTTGATCTCTTGCAATAAAACTAGAATTTTGAGAGTGAGATGTGCAAAACCTATGGCACAACAGTACAAGCCAAGTGTGTTAGCTAGACCTGAATCTCTCTGCATGAAATATTTCTGGAAATAAGTAGATCACTGGCTGGGTCTTAGACATTTTTAAAAAGTATTGTTATATAAAGAGTTTCATTGTAAAGGCTTTTTTGGTAATGAAATTTAATGCCAAGACTAAAATGTCTGTATATCTAATTAAATATATATAGATTTATATATATTATATATTTAATATATATTATATATTTATATATTATAAACATATATAATATATTAAACATATCTATATTTAATTGGGCATACAGATATTTTAGTTTTGGCATTAAATTCCATATATATATATGATTTGCGACAGGGTCTCACTCTGTCATCCAGGCTAGAGTTCAGTGGCACGATCTCGGCCCACGACAACCTCAACTCCCGAGCTCAAGCAATCCCCTCACCTCAGCCTCCCAAGAAGCTGTGACCACAGGCATGTGCCACCATGCCTGGCTAATTTTTTGTAGAGATGGGGTTCTGCTGTGTTGGCCAGACTGGTCTCGAAATCCTGGGCTCAAGTGATCTGACCACCTCGGCCTCCCAAAATGCTGGAAGTACAGCTGTGAGCCACTGCACCCAGCCCCAATCAAACATTAAAAGTTGATGTATTTCTCATTGTATTTATTACTTGAGTCATTCAATAAGATAATATAAGAACATCTTTGGTTTCATATGCCTTATCTACGTTAGAATTTTGCAGCTTTGAGAACACTACAAATATATACCAGCTGCCCAAATTTAATTATAGTAGTGTGTCTTAAATTCAGTGAGGAATTCTATACAGGCGCGGTGGCTCACGCCTGTAATCCCAGCTCTCAGGGAGGCAGAGGCGGGAGGATAGCTTGAGCCCAGGAGTTCGAGACCTGCCTGGGTAATACAGCGAGACCCCGTTCTCCACAAAAAGGAAAAAAAAAAAAAAAAAAGACAAAAAAAAAATTTAAATATCCTGTATACAGTTGCCATAATCTGAAACTTTCGGTATAAAATCTAAGCTTGGGGAGACTTTTATGTGTATATATGAGTATAAAATTTCCTTAAAATTACTACTTTTAAGGCTGGGCATGGTGGCTCAAGCCTGTAATCCCAGCACTTTGGGAGGCCGAGGCAGGTGGATCACCTGAGGTTGGGAGTTTGAGACCAGCCTGACCAACACGGAGAAACCCCATCTCTACTAAAAATACAAAAAACACAAAATTAGCTGGGTGTGGGGGTGCATGCCCAGCTACTCAGAAGGCTGAGGCAGGAGAATCGCTTGAACCTGGAGGCGGAAGTTGCAATGAGCTGAGATCGCGCCATTGTATTCCAGTCTCGGCAACAAGAGCGAAACTCTGTCTCAAAAAAAATAGAAATTTAAAAAAAACTGCTTATAATTTTTAGACTGCAGAGTCCTAAAAGTTAAAATTCTTTTTTATAACTACTCCAATTTGTAGAAGGATGAAGAGAGAATTCACACTGATATGAAATATTGTATATTGGCTGGGGGTGGTGGCTCACACCTGTAATCTCAGCACTTTGGGAGGCCAAGGTGGGCGGATCATTTGAGGCCAGGAGTTCGAGACCAGGCTGGCCAACATGGTAAAGCCCCATCTCTACCAAAAAGAAAAAAGAAAAAAGAAAAAAATATAGCTGGGTGTGGTGGCACGTGCCTGTAATCCCAGCTGCTTGGGACGCGGAGGCAGGAGAATCACTTGAACCATGGGGGAGGATGCAGTGAGCCGAGATTGCACCAGTGCACTCCAGCCTGGTCATCAGCGCAAGAATCTGTCTCAAAAAGAAAAAAAGAAAAAAAGAAGAAGAAAAGAAAAGAGAAGAAAAAATAAATCTTGTATGTTGATAGTCTTGTGCTTAGTCATTTTTCCATTAATGTTTATTGATTTTATTTTTATTTATCATTACCTCATAATATAAACTCGGAAACTTTTGCTTAGCAGCAATTTTAGTCTTTAGAAAAATTTGAAATATGAAATTGGATTTTTTTTAAAAAATGATGTCTTGCAACTACAGATTTGAAGCCAGGCACGCGACTGTAGTCCAGGCTACTCAGGAGCTGAGACAGGAGGATTGCTTGCGGCCATGAGTTTGAGGCTACAGTACTATGATCACACCTGTGAATAGCCACAGCACTGTGGCCTGGGCAATATGGTGAGACCCAATCTCTTAAAAAATACAGATTTGGGCCAGGCACAGTGGCTCAGGCCTGTAATCCCAGCACTTTGGGAGGCCGAGGTGGGCGAATCACGAGGTCAAGAGATCAAGGCCATCCTGGCAAACATGGTGAAACCCTGTCTCTGCTAAAAGTACAAAAAATTAGCCAGGCGTGGTAGCAGGAGCCTGTAGTCCTAGCTACTCGGGAGGCTAAGGCAGGAGAATGGCTTGAACTTGGGAGGCAGAGTTTGCAGTGAGCCGAGATCGCACCACTGCACTCCAGCCTGGGCAACAGAGTGAGACTCCGTCTCAAGAAAAAAAAAAAAAATACAGATTTGTAGATTCAATATTTTTAGGGATAATAAAGAACAATATATCGTTATTAGAGTATGCCTCACGGTGTAAGCATTAGTCAGTCATCCATAGCACAGCCTGAAGTATTTGCCAGTGAAACACAATAAACAAGCAGGTCACTGGTTCTGACTTTGTAACTTAGGAGTTTCTCATAAACAATTTCTAAGGTTTCTTTTCTTTTACAATAACCGTTCATAGCAATGAAATTAAAGTTGGCAATTGACCTTCCAGTTCATGACATGATGGAGAACTTACATGGGTTGTTGGCCCCTTCTGAACTCAACCCTGGAGATCTAGAAATGTGTATGTGTTGAGAAAAGGAAGTTTGTGATATCCCAGAATGCAACAAGAAAACTGTGGAGAATCCCTAGAGACACAGAAAGTGGATGGATCCCATTGCTGAGGGTGGAGGTGGGGTTGAGTCTAAAACTACCCATCACAGAGTCAGGAATGACTGGAAATAAACTTTCCAGTTAGACTTTTCAGTCTCACCAACATCTTCTGGGAAGGTCTTTCCTGATCCTGGCACAACTGCAGGGGAGAAAATAATTAGGAACAGAACCATTCAGAAGATGCAGGGTAATATCTGGGCAGCACTCAAGCCCAGCTGTCATCAGAAGCAGATAACCACAGCTATAGGCAAATAAGCATTCTTTTCCACCTCAACTTCATGGGTTGTTTAAAACCCAGAGACAAGAGCAATTCCTAGGGTAGAAGTAGAGAAAGGTTTCCTGAGAATCAGGATCACTTGATGGGGGAGGCACAACAAACAGAGAAAAGGCTCATATTATAAAATCAGAGGCTCTCTTCTTTGAGACAAATCCCTAACACCCACACACAAACATGCATTAATGGACAGTACATGCTGGGAGTCAGGTTTCTCACTATCCATGAAGGAAATTACAGATAAGCAAGAATGGGTGGCTAAAATGGTCCATGTAATAATGGGCTAGAGTTGGAGCCATCAGACTAAATTCATGTTCAGCTTAGTATAGATACCCATAGATAAATATTAATAAGTGGCCGGGTGTGGTGGCTCACGGCTGTAATCCCAGCATTTTGGGAGACTGAGGTGGGCAGATAACCTGAGGTCAGGAGTTCAAGAAGAGCCTGGCCAACATGGTGAAACCCCATCTCTACTAAAAATACAAAATAAGCCAGGTGTGGTGGCACACTCCTGCAATCCCAGCTACTTGGGAGAATTGCTTGAATCCGGGAGGTAGAGGTTGCAGTGAGCCAAGATTGTGCCACTTTACTTTAACCTGGGTGACAAGAGTGAGACTCTGTCTCAAAAAAAAAAAAAAAATACTAATAAAGATGTGGGTTAGTATACACATACATTTCCATGCTGTTTAGCTGAGACAATATAGAAGCAATGACACCTCTATAGCAATGAGCATACCTAGACTCCGGATCTACCATTCTCCAATAAAACAAACTCCTTAGAGAAATGGCCAATTCTAGGGCTGGAACAAAGAATATACCAGATAAGCCCAGAGCAGCTTGTAGTGACAAAAAGTAAGGAAGTGCTCAAAAAACCCCACTATCAGCTGGGCGTGGTGGCTCATGCCTATAATCATGCCTATAATCCCAGCACTTTGGGAGGCTGAGGAGGGCAGATCACTCGAGGTCAGTTCAAGACCGGCCTGGCCAACATGATGAAACCCCATCTCTACTAAAAATACAAAAAACAGCTGGGTCTGGTGGCACATGCCTGTAGTTCCAGCTACTCAAGAGGCTGAGGCAGGAGAATCACTTGAACCCAGGAGGTGGAGGTTTCTGTGAGCCGAGATTACACCATTGCACTCCAGCCTGGGCAACAAGAGCGAAACTCCATAGCAAAAATAAATAAATAAATGAATAATAAAATGGTGGGTATTTTAATGTGATAGATACATTAAATTACACTCTAAATACAATAGATTTTAATGTGACAGAGAACACAAATTTTGTTTATATGATCTCGGATTCCACATTGCAGCTTACTTTTAAGAAACTAACCCTTGCAAGTTTTGGTGTAGCATCAAAGAAAAATATTCATCATTACCTGGAAATGCTAATAAAACACTCCTCCATTTCCAACTTCATATCTGTGTTAGGCTATATTATCTTCCTATACATCAACCAAACCACTTATTGCAATAGATTGAATGCAGAAGCAGTTATGAGAATATGGCTGCCTTGTATTAAACCAGACATTAAAGAGATCTGCAAAGATATAAAACAATGCCACTGGGCTCACTAAATTATTTTTTGCTTTAGAAAACTTATTTTTTATTAACATATGTAATTTTGTTAACATGTAATCAGCTTATAATTATATTTATAATACATAACTACCATGATACTAATATATTATACTAATTATGCATATTATAATTATTAATTATAATATACATATTATATTTAATATTACAATTACCAATACTTCAAAATTTTCTTAGTTTTAATTTCCAATATCAGAAATATCAATTGATATAACCCACAAGAACCAAAGTTCTCCTGGGTTTTTGTCAATTTTTAAAGTGTAAAGTGGTCCTAAGACCAGAAAGTTTGAGACTAACTGCATTGCCCCAAGCTGCTTCCTATGATGGATGCCATATTCCTATGATGGATATATGAAAAATAGGAAGGGAGGTGGCTTGCTGTTCTATTGCTAAAGTTTCAAAGAAGAAGAAAGTACTTAATCACTGCCTTGCCATGCAGTTGGTGCAAACCTGACTTATGAACGGGAGGCATATTAAGCACACATCTTACTCGCTCCAATGAGCCTTTTTTCTCTACAACTCCCTCTTCCTTCCTTTATATTATTTTCCCTTTGCCTTTAATTAACAATAGATCTTTTCCAATCTACATCTTGTCCAATTTACATCCCTCACCTCCCCCTCTCTTCTCTCTACTACCATATTTCTTTAAGTTATTCTGCCTGCTATTACTATTTTTTTTATACTCTCCCACGCTTCCAAGAATGACTTTCAGCTCCAACTTCATATGAAAAGTACTCTTTCAAAGATTAGGCATCACCTTGTTATTGCCAAATCTTTGATCTTCAGTCTGTTCTAGTTTCTCTAGACCTCAATCCAGTGCCATGTTAAATATTGGTAATATTAGGGGACCTCATTCTTCCTGAAAGTCTGTTACCATGTTATTACAGACGAGGCCTACCTCTAAATGATCTTCTGCTACAAATGAGGCCTACCTCTAAATGATCTTCTGCTTCATTCACTCTGTCTTCCTCCTCTTTCTCTTGCCAATTCTCAATCATCAGTTCTTCTCTTTATATACTTATTTCCTTAAAAAAGCATCTGTGGAGAACACCTACATCTACAAATGTAGATGGAGAGCATCTACATTTTAGCACGTTTTAATATCTTCTTTGGTCCTAGGTGCTCTTATCTCAAAGGTCCTACCTCATATTATACCAAATATATTAAAATAACTGTAGTCAGTAAAATGCACCCATAAGCATTAGTGTATTATATAAGCTGAGTTGTATTAATAGTTGACTACTTGACACATTATTTTATAGATATTTAATTAAATATCTATATAAAATATTTACTGATTTTCATTTTTCAGTTTTCATATTTTAATAACTTTTTGAAATCATTTTAGATTTACAGAAAAATTACAAAGCTAGTAGAGAGTTCTTATATATCCCACACCCAAGTTTCTCCAATTAATATCTTACATTAGTATGGTACATTTATTATGATTAATGATCAAATATTTATAGATTATTATTAACTAAAGACTAACTGTACTCAGATTTCCTTAGTTTTTATGCAAAGACTTTTTTTTTTTTTCTTTTTGAGACAGAGTCTTGATCTGTTGCCCAGGTTGGAGTGCAATGGCGCGATCTCTGCTCACTGCAACCTTCAGCTCACTGCCATCTCCTGCCTCAGCCTCTCGAGTAGCTGGGATTACAGGTATGAGCCACTACACCTGGCTAATTTTTGTATTTTTAGTAGAGACAGGGTTCTGCTATGTTGGCCAGGCTGGTCTCAAACTCCTGACCTCAGGTTATCCACCCACCTTGGCCTCCCAAAGTGTTGGAATTACAGGCATGAGCCACCACGCCCGGCTGCAATGTCTTTTTTTATACTGAGATCCCACCCAGCATACCACATTTTATTTAGTTGTCATGCCTCTTTAGGTTCCTGTTGGCCATGACAATTTCTCTTTTTTTTTTTTTTTTTTTGAGACGGAGTCTTGCTCTGTCGCCCAGGCTGGAGTGCAGTGGCCGGATCTCAGCTCACTGCAAGCTCCGCCTCCCGGGTTTACGCCATTCTCCTGCCTCAGCCTCCCGAGTGGCTGGGACTACAGGCGCCCGCCACTTCGCCCGGCTAGCTTTTTGTATTTTTTAGTAGAGACGGGGTTTCACCGTGTTAGCCAGGATGGTCTCAAACTCCTGACCTCGTGATCCGCCCGTCTCGGCCTCCCATAGTGCTGGGATTACAGGCTTGAGCCACCGCGCCCGGCCTGACAATTTCTCAAACTTGAGTATTAACCTTTGGAAAATATTGGTTGACCAAGCTATGCAAATCTTACAAGTATTAACATATTCCATTATACAATATCAAAAATTAACATTTATGAATATCACCTCTGATCTGCAATACATTTGGAGTTACTCTATGTAAAGGTAAGAGGTTTAGGTTGAGGTTTGTTTTTCCATTAAAAAGCTGTGAACTTGAGAATTTCATGTAGTTCTAGAAGCTTTTTTAAAGGATTCTTCAAGACTTTTATGGAGACCATCATGTCCTCTGTGAATAGGAACAATTTTATTTCTTCTTTTCTAATCTATATGATTTTTATTCTGTTTGTTGCCTCATTACATTCAATAGGACAGTCAGTATCACTTTGAATGGGAGTGGTAAGAGTGGGCATGCTTGACTTGTTCCTAATCTTGGGAAGAATATTATTGTCTTCCACCATTATGAATAATGTTGGTTGTGGGTTTTTTTGTGTGGCTGCCCTTCATCAGGTTAGTGAAATTCTCTTCTATTCCTAATACATTGAGAATTATTACCACGAACGGATGTTGAATGTTGTCAAATGTTTTCTCTATCAATTGCTATGATCATGTGAGTTTTTTCCTTCTATAGTCTGTTAATATGGTGGAATACATGGATTGACTTTCAAATACTGAATTGGCCTTGCATTCCCAGGATAAACCTCACTTATTTGTGACACATTATTTTTATCATATATTGCAATATTCAATTTGTTATTTTGTCGAAGATGTTGCCCTTTTATTATAAATCTTGGTCTAAAGTTTTATTTGCTTGTACTATCTTTGGATTTGACTACAGGAGAATGCTGGCCTGATAAAACGAGTTTGAAAGTGTTCTCTCCTCTTCTATTTTCCAGAAGATCATGTAGAGTTAGTTTTATTTCTTCTTCAAATGTTTGATGAAAGGTCAGGCATTGGTGGCTCATTCCTGTAATCTCAGGACTTTGGGAGGCTGAGGTGAGAGGACTGCTTGAGCCCAGGAATTTGAGATCAGCCTGGGCAAGATGGTGAGACCCCATCTCGACAAAGTATTAAAAAATTAACCAGGTGTGGTGGCATGCACCTGTGGTCCCAGCTACTTGGGAGGCTGAGGTGGAAGGATAATTTGATCCCAGGGAGTCAAGGCTACAGTGAGTTGTGTTCACACCACTGCACTCCAGCCAGCCTGGGTAACAGAGCAAGACCTGGTTTCAAAAGAAAAGAAAAGAAATGTTTGATGGAATTTACCAGTGAAATTACCTGGGTCTGGAGATTTCTTTTTTGGAAGATATTTGACTATGAACTCAATTTATTTAATAATGATAGTAATATTCAGGTTATCTATTTCATTTTGGATAAGTTTTAATAGTTTGTAGATTTTTACAGATTAATCCATCTCATCTAAGTAATCAAATTTATGCCTATAGTCATTGATGGTATTCCCTTACCATCTATTTCATGTTAGTGATGTGTATAGCGATAGTTCCTTTTATTCATGATATTTGTGTCACCCCCCCTCTTTTTCCTATGTTGGTTGGACATTTGCCCATTTTATTTATCTTTGCATAAAAAGAGCTTTTGGTTTCATCATATTTCTGTATTGTTTTTCTGTTTTCCGTTTTACTAATTTGTTCTATCTTGGTGAATCTTGCATTTTCGGTGGAAAAGAATGTGTATTCTGCTGTCATTTGATAGAGTGTTCTATAAATGTCAATTAGGTACTATTGGCTACTGGCTAATGATGTTGCTCAGTTCTCCTATGTCCTTGCTGATAATATGTCTACTTGTCTTATCTATTATTGAGACAGAAGAGTTTAAAACTTTAAATATTATTGTGGATTTGCCCATTTATCATTTCAGTTTTATTATTTTTGGCTTCATATATTTTTAAATTCTGTTGTTAGTTGCATACACATTTAGGATTTTTTTTTTAGGCTTCTTTTTTTTTTTCTTTTTTCCTTTTTTCTTTTTCTTTTTTTTTTTTTTTTTTTTTTTTGAGATAGAGTCTTCCACTGTCACCCAGGCTGGAGTACAGTGGTGTGATCACAGCTCACTGCAGCCTTCACCTTCTGGGCTCAAGTAATCCTCCCACCTCAACTTCCTGAGTAGCTGGGACCACAGATATGCACCACCACACACACCTAATTTTTGTAGTTTTTGTAGAGATGGGGTTTCACCCTGTTGCCTAGACTGGTCTCAAACTCCCAAGTTTAAGCAACCTGCTCACCTCAGCCTCCTAAAGTGTGGGATGACAGGAGTGAGCCACTGTGCCCAGCCCACATTTATGCTTTCTTGGTAATTTGACTCTTTTATAATTATGTAATGTCACTCTTGATCCTTGGTAATTTTCCTTGCCCTTAAGTCTATTTTGGCTGATATTAGTATTGCCACTACAGGTTTATTTTGGTTAGTGATTGCATGATACATATATTTTCCCATTCTTTTATTTTACATTAACTATTTGTTTACACTCTAAGAGGCTTTCTTGTAGACAGCATACCACTGAATCTTTTGAAAAATCCATTCTAAAAATCCATGTTTTTTAACTGGCGTTTTTAGACCAATTTCACTAATAGATTTATTGACATGTTTCTATTAGCTCTAATATTTTATTACTTGTCTTTTCTCTTTATTTCCTATTTTTCCCTTACTGCCTTCTTTTGGATTAGTTTAATATTGTTTAGTATTCCCTTTTAATTTATCCACTGAGGTTTTTTTTACTCTATCTCTTTGTATATCTATTTAAGTGGTTACTCTAGCGGTTACCATATACGTACTTAACTTGGCACTGTCTACTCCAAATCAATATTTTTTACTTCAAGTGCAGTGTAGAAGCTTTATCACCATATAGGTCCCTTTACCCTCCCCACTTTACACTGTACTTGTCTTACACATTTCACCTACATACATCGAAAACCCCATCAGCCAATGTTATAATTTTTGTTTTCAACCTTCACAATATGTTTGTAAAAACTAAGAGGACAGTGTATTAGTCCATTCTCACACTGCTATAAAGATACTACCCAAAAATGGGTAATTTACAAAGAAAAGAGGTTTAATTGACTCACAATTCCACATGGCTGGGGAGGCCTTAGGAAACTTACAATCACAGTGGAAGGGGAAGCAGGCATGTCTTACATGGTGGCCGGCAAGAGAGATAGTGAAAGAAGGAGTCACTTCCAAATACTTATAAAACCATCAGATCTCATGAGAACTCACTCACTATTATAAGAACAGCACAGGGAAAACCACCCCTATGATCCCATCACCTTCTTCCCTTGACACATGGGGATTACGGGTCCCTCCCTCAACAGGTGGGGATTACAATTGGAGATGAGATTTGAGTGGGGACACAGAGCCAAACCATATGAGATAGTTTACTATATTTACCCAAATATTTACCATTTTGTTGCTCTTCCTCTATCTCTGTTATTCCAAGTTTACCTCTGGTATTGTTTCCCTTCCATCTGAAGAATTTCCTTTAGCATTTCTTTTAGAACAGTTGTTCTGGTGGTTATTTCTCTTAGTTTCCTTTTCTTTGAGAATGTCTTTATTCAACCTACATTCTAGAAGGATATTTTCATTGCTTGTAGAATTCTGGATTAACAGTTTATTCCCATAAGCACTTTTAAAATGTAATGACAGGCCGGGCGCGGTGGCTCAAGCCTGTAATCCCAGCACTTTGGGAGGCCGAGACGGGCAGATCACGAGGTCAGGAGATCGAGACCATCCTGGCTAATACGGTGAAACCCCATCTCTACTAAAAAATATAAAAAACTAGCCAGGCGAGGTGGCGGGCGTTTGTAGTCCCAGCTACTCGGGAGGCTGAGGCAGGAGAATGGCGTAAACCCAGGAGGCGGAGCTTGCAGTGAGCTGAGATCTCGCCACTGCACTCCAGCCTGGGCGACAGAGCAAGACTCCGTCTCAAAAAATAATAATAAATAAATAAATAAATAAATAAATAAATAAAATAAAATAAAATGTAATGACATTTCTTTCTTGCCTCCATGGTTTATAAGAAATTTACTCTCGGCCGGGCGCGGTGGCTCAAGCCTGTAATCTCAGCACTTTGGGAGGCCGAGGCGGGCGGATCACGAGGTCAGGAGATTGAGACCATCCTGGCTAACATGGTGAAACCCCGTCTCTACTAAAAATACAAAAAACTAGCTGGGCGAGGTGGCGGGCGCCTGTAGTCCCAGCTACTCGGGAGGCTGAGGCAGGAGAATGGTGTAAACCCAGGAGGCGGAGCTTGCAGTGAGCCGAGATCGCGCCACTGCACTCCAGCCTGGGTGACAGAGCAAGACTCCGTCTCAAAAAAAAAAAAAAAAAAAAGAAATTTACTCTCATTGTTCCACTGTATGCAATGTAGTGTTTTCCTCTGGCTACTTTTAATATTTTTTCTTAGTACCTAATTTTAAGCAGCTTAATTATAATGTGTCTGTATGTGAATTTTTTGAGTTGATCCTGGGTGGGATTGACTGAGATTCTTGTACATGTCACTTCGTGTCCTTTGCTGGATTTGGAAAGTTTTCATCCATTATTTCTTCAAGTATTCTTTCTGTGCTACACTTGTTCTCCTCTCTTTCTGGAATTATGATGAAGAAAATGATAGACCTTTTGATATTGTCTCATAGGTCCCTGAGTCTCTATTTATTACTTTTTCAAACATTTTTCTATATTTTGTTCATTTTAAACAATTTGTATTAATCTGTGTTCAAGTACACTGAGCTTTTCCTCTTAAAACTCCATTCTGCTATTGATCACATCCAGTAAATGTTTTACTTTGATGACTGTATTTTTCAGTTCTGAACTATTTATTTAGTTCTTTTTATTTTCTATTTCTCTGCTGAAGCTTTCTTTCTTTCCACTTTTTTAAAGAGTATTTTACTTTTTCAGACAGAAAAACTGAGGCTAATTTATCATCAGTAGACTTATCTTGCAATAAATTTTAAAAGAAGTTATTCAGAGAGGCCGGGCGCGGTGGCTCAAGCCTGTAATCCCAGCACTTTGGGAGGCCGAGATGGGCGGATCACAAGGTCAGGAGATCGAGACCATCCTGGCTAACACGGTGAAACCCTGTCTCTACTAAAAATACAAAAACTAGCCGGGCGAGGTGGCGGGCGCCTGTAGTCCCAGCTACTCAGGAGGCTGAGGCGGGAGAATGGCGCAAACCCAGGAGGTGGAGGTTGCAGTGAGCTGAGATCCGGCCACTGCACTCCAGTCCGGGCGACAGAGCGAGACTCCGCCTCAAAAAAAAAAAAAAAAAAAAAAAAAAAAAAAAAAAAAAAAGAAGTTATTCAGAGAAAAGGAAAATAGTATGCATCAGAAACTCAGATCTATATAAAAGAAGAACATTAGAGAAGTGATAAATGAAGGTAAACGAAAATATTTTATTTTTCTTGTTCTTAATTGATGTAACTGTTAGCTAACTAATAATTTCAGCAATGTATTTGGTGATTATGGCTTATCAATAAGTGAAATGAATGGCAGCAATGTTATAAGGGACAGGAAGGAGGAATTGGGAATACTCTGTGCTATAGTCTGAATGCATCCCTCCACAATTCATATGTTGAAACACAACATGCAATGTAATAGTATTAAGAGGCAAGTCATTTGGGAGATGATTAGGTCATAAGGGCCCTGCCTTCATCAATACCATTAATGTCCTTATAAAATAGGCTTGAGGCCTGGCACGGTGGCTCACTCCTATAATCCCAGAACTTTGGGAGGCTGAGGCTGGTGGATCAATTGAGACCAGGAGTTTGAGAGCAACCAGGCCAACATGGCAAAGCTCTGTCTCTACTAAAAATACAAAAATCAGCCAGGCGTGGTGGCGTGTGCCTGTAGTCCCAGGTACTTGGAAGGCTAAGGCACAAGTATCGCTTGAACCCAGGAGACAGAGGTGCAGTAAGCCGGGATCATACCACTGCACTCGGCGCCTGGGTGACAGAGTGCAACACTGTCTAAAAAACAAAAAAGGCTTGAGGAACCCCTTTTGCCTTTGTGCTATATGACACAACCAGAAGGTGCCATCTCTGAGAAATGAGCTCTCACCAGTCACTGAATATGCTGGCATCTTGATGTTGCACTTCCCAGCCTCCATAACTGTGAGAGGTAAATTTTCTTTGTTTATAAATTACCAGTCTGGCCAGGTGGGATGGCTCACATCTGTATTGCCAACACTTTGGGATGCCAAGGCAGGAGAATTGCTTGAGGCCAGGAATTCTAGACCAATCTGGGGAACATAGCGAGACCACATCTCTACAATAAAAAGAAAATGAGCCAGGCATGGTGGCATGTGCCTGTGGTCACAGCTACTCAGAAGGCTGAGACAAGCGAATTGCTTGAGCCTCGGAGGTTGAGGCTGCAGTGAGTTGTGATTGCACCACTGCACTGTGGTGTGGGCAACAGAGAATTTGTCTCAATAAATAAATAAACAAATAAATAAATAACCAGTCCAAGGTACTTTGTTATAGCAGCCTCAGAAAACTAAGACACTCCTCTATAAGATACTAGTACCACCTGTGAAGCGGTAGAGTATTATTTGAAATTGGATTAGCTGTAAATGTATATTGCAAACTGTAGGAAAACAAATGTAAAAAGTAAAAAATATACATAATTGATATGCTAAGAGAGGGAAGCTAATGGAATCATATAAACTGCATAATTAAAACCAGAAAAGGCAGAAAAAGAGAAGACAGTGTATTTGCTTTTATTTATTAGACAATGGCTCTAACAGATGCATCAAAGTATTTGATAATTTTAGATAATTCTAAAATCTGTGTCACCTTGGGATTGAAATCTGATAATTATTTTGCTTTTTTTACTTGCAAATTGAAATTCTTAATTTTTTACATGCTAAGTCATATTGAATTGCATCCTGTACATTCTAAATATATTATGAGACTCTAGATCTCCTTTGATTTCTAAGGAAACTGTTGTATTTGTGTGCGTGTGTGTGTGTATGTGTTTCTGCTTTGTTTTTGTTGTTGTTGTTTCTTTACCTCCATATTAACAAGTTATTTTATTTTTTAAAGTATTATTATTTTTAAATATTTGCAGGTAGATAGTAGGTGCATATATTTATGGTGTGAGCTGTTTTGATACAGGCATGAAATGGGCAATAATCACATCATGGAAAATGGGATATCCATCCCCTCAGGCATTTATCCTTTGTGTTACAAATAATCCAATTAAATTCTTCTGCTTATTTTTAAATGTACAATTAAAGTATTATTGAGTATGGTCTTCCTGTTGTGCTATCAAATACTAGCTTTTATTCATTCTTTCTAACTATATTTTTGTACCCATTAACAATCTCCACTTCCCTTCCACCTCCCCCAGCCCCCACTAACCTTCCTAGCCTCTGGCAAACATCCTTCTACTCTTTTTTTTTTTTTTTTTTTCCTTTTTTTTTTGAGACGGAGTCTCGCTCTGTCGCCCAGGCTGGAGTGGAGTGACTGGATCTCAGCTCACTGCAAGCTCCGTCTCCCGGGTTTATGCCATTCTCCTGCCTCAGCCTCCTGAGTAGCTGGGACTACAGGTGCCCGCCACCGTGCCCAGCTAGTTTTTTGTATTTTTTAGTAGAGACGGGGTTTCACCGTGTTAGCCAGGATGGTCTCGATCTCCCGACCTCGTGATCCGCCCGTCTCGGCCTCCCAAAGTGCCAGGATTACAGGCTTGAGCCACCGCGCCCGGCCCCTTCTACTCTTTATCTCCATGAGTTCAACCGTTTTGATTTTTGAATCCCACAGATAACTGACAACATGAGAAGCTTGTCTTTCTCTGCCTTATTTTACTTAACATAATGACCTCGAATTCCACACATGTTGTTGCAAATGACAGGATCACACGGTTTTATGGCTGTATAGTATGCCATTGTGTATATGTACCACATTTTCTTTATCTAATCATCTGTTGATGGACACTTAGTTTGCTTCCAAACCTTGGCTATTGTGAATAGTTCTGCAACGAACATAGGAGTGCAGGTATTTCTTCAATATTCTGATTTCCTTTCTTTGGGGTATATAGCTAAGACTGGGATTGCTGGATCTCACAGTAGCTCTATTTTTAGTTTTTTTTTTGTTTTTTGTTTTTTTGTTTTTTTGAGACGGAGTCTTGCTCTGTCGCCCAGGCTGGAGTGCAGTGGCCAGATCTCAGCTCACTGCAAGCTCCGCCTCCCGGGTTCACGCCATTCTCCTGCCTCAGCCTCCCGAGTAGCTGGGACTACAGGCGCCCACCACCTCGCCTGGCTAGTTTTTTTGTATTTTTTAGTAGAGACGGGGTTTCACCGTGTTAGCCAGGATGGTCTCGATCTCCTGACCTCGTGATCCACCCGTCTCGGCCTCCCAAAGTGCTGGGATTACAGGCTTAAGCCACCGCGCCCGGCCTCCATTTTTAGTTTTTTGAGTATCCTCCAAACTGTTCTCCATAGTGGCTGTACTCATTTACATTCCTACGAACAGTGTACAAGGGTTCCCTTTTCTTCACATTCTCTCCAGTACTTGTTATTGACTGTCTTTTAGATAAAAGCCGCCTATTTATTTATTTATTTATTTTATTTTATTTTATTTTATTTCATTTTTTGAGACGGAGCTTTGCTCTTGTTGCCCAGGCTGGAGTACAATGGCATGATCTCAGCTCACCACAACCTCTGCCTCCTGGTTTCAACCGATTCTCCTGCCTCAGTCTCCCGAGTAGCTGGGATTACAGGCATGGGCCACCATGCCTGGCTAATTTTTTTTTTTTTTTTTTTTTTTTTTGAGACGGAGTCTAGCTCTGTCGCCCAGGCTGGAGTGCAGTGGCCGCATCTCAGCTCACTGCAAGCTCCACCCCCCAGGTTTAGGCCATTCTCCCGCCTCAGCCTCCCGAGTAGCTGGGATTACAGGCACCCGCCACCTCGCCCGGCTAGTTTTTTGTATTTTTTTTTTAGTAGAGATGAGGTTTCACCGTGTTAGCCAGGATGGTCTTGAACTCCTGACCTCAGGCGATCCACCCGCCTCGGCCTCCCAAAGTGCTGAGATTATAGGCGTGAGCCACCACACCCACCCTAAAAGCCAAAAAAAAAAAAAAAAAAAAAAAAAAGCCGTTTTAACTGGGGTGCTGGGGTGCGATGATATCTCACAGTAGTTTTGATTTGCATTTCTCTGATGACCAGTTATGTTAAGCAACCTTTCCTATGCCTATTTGGAATTTATATGTCTTGTTTTCAGAAATGTCTATTCAAATATTTTGCCCATTTCTTAATTGTATTATTGGATTTTTTCCTATAGACTTGTTTGAGCTCCTTATATGTTCTGGTTATCAATGTCTTCTTGGATGGGTACTTTGCAAATATTTTTTCTCACATTTGCAGGTAGTCTCCTCACTTTGTTGATTGTTTCCATTGCTGTGCAGAAGCTTTTTAACTTGATGTGATCCCATTTGTCCATTTTTGCTTTGGTTACCTGCACTCCTGGGGGTATTACTCAATAAATTTTTGCACAGACCAATGTCCTAGAGACTTTCCCCAATGTTTTATTGTAGCATTTTAAGTTAAAGGTCATAAATGTAAGTGTTTAATTCATTTTCATTTGATTTTTGTATATGGCAAGAGATAGGGGTCAAGGTTCATCTGGATATCAAACTGGATATTCAGTTTTCGAACATCATTTATTGAAGAGACTATCCTTTCTCCAGTGTATGTTCTTGGCACGTTTGTTGAAAATGAGTTCACTGTAGTTGTATGGATTTGTTTCTAGGTTCTCTGTTCTGTTCCATTAGTCTACGTGTCTGTTTTTATTCCAGTACCATGCTTTCTTGGTCACAATAGTTCTATAGTCTAATTTGAAGACAGGTAATGTGATTCTTCCAGTTTTGTTCTTTTTGCTTAGAATACCTTTGGCTATTCTGGGTCGTTTGTTGTTCCATATAATTTTAAGATTGTCTCTTTTATTTCTGTGAAGAATGTCATTGCTATTTTGATAAGGATTGCATTGAACTTGTAGATTACTTTGGGTAGTATGAACATTTTAACAATATTGATTCTTCCAATTTATGAACATGGAGCATCTTTCAATTTTTTGTGTCCTCTTCAATTTCTTTCATCAGTGTTTTATAGTTTTCATTGTAGAAATCTTTCACTTCTAGCCGGGCGCGGTGGCTCAAGCCTGTAATCCCAGCACTTTGGGAGGCCGAGACGGGCGGATCACGAGGTCAGGAGATCGAGACCATCCTGGCTAACATGGTGAAACCCCATCTCTAATAAAATACAAAAAACTAGCCGGGCGAGGTGGCGGGCGCCTGTAGTCCCAGCTACTCAGGAGGCTGAGGCAGGAGAATGGCGTAAACCCGGGAGGCGGAGCTTGCAGTGAGCTGAGATCCGGCCACTGCACTCCAGCCCGGGCGACAGAGCAAGACTCCGTCTCAAAAAAAAAAAAAAAAAAAAAAAGAAAGAAATCTTTCACTTCTTTAGCTAAGCTAATTCCTAGGTATTTAATTTTGTGGCTATTGTAAATGAGATTTTTTAAAATTTGTTTTTCAGATTGCTTGCTGTTGGCATATAGAAATTCTACTGATTTTTGTATGTTGATATTGTACATCCCACAACTTTTTTTTTTTTTTTTTTTAGATGGAGTTTCACTCTTGTCACCCAGGCTGGAGTGCAATGGCACTATCTTGGCTCACTACAACCTCCACCTCCTGTGTTCAAACAATTCTCCTGCCTCAGCCTTCTGAGTAGCTGGAAATACAGGCGTGCACCACCACGCCCAGCTAATTTGTGTATTTTTAGTAGAGACAGGGTTTCACCATGTTGGCCAGGCTTGTCTCAAACTCTTGACCTCAGGTGATCCACCCACCTTAGCCCCCCAAAGTGCTGGGATTACAGGTGTGAGCCACGGCACCCGGCCTATCCCACAACTTTACTGAATTTGTTTATCACTTCTGGTTTTTGGTGGAGTCTTTAGGATTTTCCAAATATAAGATCATATCATATTATCTGCAAACGAGCATAATTTGACATTTACCTTTCCAAATTTTATGTCATTTCCTTCTCTTGTCTGATTGCTCTACCTAGGACTACCAAAACTATGTTGAATAACAGTGGGGAAAGTGGACATCCTTGTGGTGCTCCAAATCTTAGAGAAAAGGTTTTTCCCCATTCAGTATGATATACTAGCTGTGGATCTGTTTTTTATGGTTTTTATTATGTTGACATACATTCAATCCATATCCAGTTTTTTTGTTTGTTTTTAATTTGAAATGGAGTCTCACTCTGTCACCCAGGCTGGAGTGCAATGGCGTGATCTCGGCTCACTGCAACCTCCACCTCCTAGGTTCAAGCAATTCTGTCTCAGCCTCCCACCAAGTATATAGCCAGGTTTTTGAGGGTTTTTATCATGAAGGGATGTTTAATTTTATCAAATGCTTTTCTGTCATCAGTGGAAATGATCATACAGATTTTGTCCTTCATTCTGTTAATATGTATCACATTGATTGATTTACATATGTTGAGCCATTCTTGTATCACTGAGATAAATCCCACTTGGTCATGATAAATGATCTTTTTAATGTATTGTTGAATTTGATTTGCTAGTATTTTGTTGAGGATTTTTGCATCAATATCCATCAGAGATATTGGCCTATAGTTTGTTTTCTGTTTTTTGTTTTTGTTTTTGTTTTTGTTTTTTTGATGAGTCTTTGTCTGGTTTTAGTATCAAGGTAATACTGGCCTTGTAGAATGAGTTTGGAAGTATTCCCTTCTCTTGCATTTTTTCAGAATAGCTTAAGTAGGATTGGTATTAGTTCTTCTTTAAATGTTTGATAGAATTCACCAGTGAAGCCATCAAGTCCTGTGCTTTTCTTTACTGAGATAATTTTTATTATGGCTTTGATCTCATTACTTGTTATTGTTATGTTCAGGTTTTGGATTTCTTCATGGTTCAGTCGTGGCAGGTTGTATGTATCTGGGAATTTATCCATTTCCTCTAGCTTTTCCAGCTTGCTGGCATATAGTTGCTCATAGTAGCCACTAATGATCCTTTGAATTTCTGCAGTATCAGTCATAATGTCACGTTTTTCATCTCTGATGTTATTTATTTGGGTATTCTCTCTTTTTTTTTCCTAGTATGGCTAAAGGTTTGTCAATTTTATTTACCTTTTCAAAAAAATACAACTTTTCATTTCATTGATTTTTTTTTTTTTTTTTTGAGACGGAGTCTTGCTCTGCCGCCCAGGCTGGAGTGCAGTGGCACGATCTCGGCTCACTGCAAGCTCTGCCTCCCAGGTTCACGCCATTAATGTGGAATATAAAAAAGTTGATTTCATAGAAGTAGAGAGTAGAATTGGTGGTTACTAGAGGTTGGCATGACTATGGAGGAGGGAAGGTTGGGGAGATGTTGCTCAGTGGGTACGTAATCATAAATAGGAGGAGTCTCCCAAGCAGAGATTTTTCCACATGGCCGCTGCCAAGTGAGGAGTGGCCCAAACACTCCCTTAGCTGCCCCAGCTGCCTCAGTAGGTTGCATGTCCCCACCCCCACAGCCCACTGGCTCTGAGCCCAGCTCAGCACTAGGACTTGGAATCTTTGTAGACTAGACTGCCCCTTCACATTCACTTGGGGTCCTAGAGCACTCCAAACCACATTCAGGCTTGCCAAAACTGAAGCTCTGACCACTGGGATGGGTGACTACCCACTGTCTAGGGCCAGAACAAATTCTCCCTCTGTGGGCAAATGTGAACTAATACTGCTTGGTTCTACTTTCCGCTGTGACAGTGCACCACTGAGTTCAACGCAAAGCCTCACAATCTTTGTGCTCTCCCTCTCCCAAGTACACAGAATGTCCATGCCACAGGGCTGCTGCCACAGGATAGGGGAGAGGTGACATTGGCAATTCAAGACTGTCTTTCCTGCTCTCTTCAATGTCTCTTTCAGCAATATGAAGTTAAAACTAGGTACTGTGATTGGTCACCTAATTTTTGGTTATTATAATGGTGCTTTTTGTATGTAGTTAGTTCTCAAAATTTCGTATTTTCCTTGGGGAGGACAAATGGTATAGGCTTCTATTCAGCCATCTTGCTCCCACATTCCCTCTGTGTTTTGTTGTTGTTGTTGTTTACTGTAGAAGGTAAGAGATCTGGTTAGGTTTAGGCTGCAAATTCCAACCGAATATCTGTGAGTTGTGGTTCCAGTGTCAGTTTAATTTTCAGTGTTCATGTGTTATTTGGGTCTGTCCTGCATATACACTACTAATCGCCAGTCTGTGTGTGACTAAGCAATGGTCTAGCCCATAGTTTAGCTCTTAAAGTCTTTCTTTGATTTGCAACTCAGAGATGTGCCCAGTCACAAACCCCTTTACAGGATCTTTCCCTTGAGCTCCGTCCTCTTGGTGATCTCCTGGACAATTTTCTGGCTCTCTGGGGCCCTCCTTCACAGTCCTCTGGCCAGAAGGCTGGGGCATCTGTTTTCCTGTTCTGATGTGACACTCCCCATTGTCTACTTATGGGATCAAAAGTAGGGCAGTGATAGAAATAGTAATATTTATACACTCCACACTCTTGAGACCACACAGTTCCTCTGCATTGCTTGGTAAAGGGTACCAAGTAATGCAGAGAAATTTTTAAGAAACAAAGTTGTCTTTAGCATCCCTCTGTCATTTTACTAACACCTGTCTCTCTAGTTTAAATTATATTAGATACTTCTGAAGTTCTTTCCCACAAAGATAGGCTGTGATTTTAAGTAATTAAAAGTGGTAAGGAGCACAGTACCTGAGGCTCAGGATGCCTTTTTGGGACTCTGTTTTTGTTTGAATCCAGCTTACTAATTGGATGACCCTGGGCAGATTACTCAAAGGACTTTGCTGTTAATAGTACCTAACCTACCTCCGGAGGTTGCTGTGAGTTTCAAATTAGATAGTGCATATAAATTACTTAGCACAGTGCCTGGCACATTGAAATAGTAAATACTTAATAAACAGAAGTGGAACTTTTTAACTTAAGGAGAAAATTTGCTATTCTGGGACAAATTTCAAATTCATTATATCATTATTTGCAAGTATGCTATTTTATGTATTATGTGTTTTTGAATTTTAGCACAAAAGTTCTAAAAGTGCTTTACACAGCCACATAATATATACATATATGCACAAGCACCCACATATCTTACTGAATTGATTAATTTGAATTTTGTCAGATCAAATGTATAGAGTCTGAATAGAGCAGGTCTCTATTTTATTTGCATGCACTACATTTCAAAGTATGAATCCTACTGATCAACATTTATTTTTGTAATTATTGCATATTTATTATGATTATACTGAATGTGTTTAATTCTTTTTTGAGATTTAGCCCTGGGAATGTTTATTTTTTATTTTGAGGCAATATTCTTTTTAGCAAGGCTCGAAGTCCAGAGTGATTTAAAGAAGAAATATAAGCAATACAAAGTTGAACTCTATGCCTCTGCAATACAACTCAGTAATAATAACAATTTGCATTTGAACAGTGCTTTTATAATTTCCAAAGCATCTTCACATAGCCTCTTTTGAAATGTAGTCAAATTGCACATTTTATCCCAATAGTGAAAACTCTAACTACACTTTTTTTTTTTTTGTAAGTCCAATATTTTATTTCCTACAAAGTTACCTAACATTTTTTTCTCGACTACATAGCACTCATACAAATGATTTCTCTCTTTCTTACATGCACACACACATTGTTTCACTAATTGTTGACTGCAACTAATATTTTATCAGATGTAATTATTCAAGAATGACATCATTACAGTGAATTATAATGTTTCTGAAAACAATAAGCAGAAAAGATGATTAGTACATGTTAGCATAAAACGAAATGAAATGTGAAAGTGGCTGATATCTGGGTGCCTAAGGACCTTGTCTCACAGAGTTCTCGAAGTCAGCAGCCAGTCTCAGGGCCTGCTCATAGTACTCCAGGGCTTCATTCATATTTCCTTTCAATTTGTAGACAAACCCAAGGAGGCTCAAGCTTTCCAGATCTAATGAATTTCTCTGAAGTTTCCTTAAAACCAATTTCTTCAAAGAATTGATACTTTTATCCCTTATGAATGATGCCTGTTCTATTTTTATGGCTTTTAAATAATGGATAATTGCATTGATTTCTGATTTCTTTTGAAATTCCTGAAACCGAGCATACTGCAAATGTATGTCTTGCATTGTTTCTTCTACCACTGGTTTCATGCATAACAGTTTTTGAAAAGTTTCTTCAGCTTTTCTGTGATTGCCTGCTTCTATATACATTCTTGCCAGGTCTAGATGAGCCACCTCAAATGTGGGCTTTTTTTTCCACTGCAGATTCAAAATGAAATATGGCTGATCTTATCATTTTGTCTATCTTTTCTCTATTCTGCCCTCTAGGCTGCCCTTTTGTAGCCTCCTTGATTTGAATCATTTGTGCCTTATAGCAAAGCCCTATCTGGTGATGCAGTAAGACAGAAGTGGGTGTTTCCTGCAAGGCCTTTTTTAATAACTCAAGAGCTTTATCCACAGAGCCTTTTCTTCGGTAAAACTTGGCTGCATATCGAAAGACGTAGGTCTGTGAGGACATGTTGGCCAGAGCTTCTTCAAGGTACTTTTCTCCTTCAGCTTCCTGTCCATTATCCTGAAGCTTCAGGGCAAGGAGAACCTTAATATATCCATTGTCTGGATTTAGCCTGACAGCTTGCCTTAGGGGAAGCAAAGAAAACTGCCTGTAACCCTTTGTGGCTAATTTAAAGCCGTCCAGGCGATAGGCAGAGATCGCATACCCAGCGCTGAATTCAGGGTTTTCAGGGTCCACTTCAAGCGCCTTTTCAAAGCAGGCCTTGGCCCGTTCATAATTCTTTCCTCCACACTTCAGCAAGGCCCATCCTTCTTCACAGTCTATTTCCGGACACTCCATTCTATAGCGGAAAGGATTTGAAGGCTTCTTGCAAATGTTCTCCACCTTGTCCAGGTAAGCCTGGGCTTCTGCCAGTCTGCCCATGTGGTAATACACCCAGGCAAAGTTGCTCCAAGTCACCAGACTCCTCACACTTGCTTGGTAGGCATGTTCTTTCTGCATTAAGTCTGTAATCCATAAGACAGAACAGCCAGATCTCAGAGGAGCCTGGCTAAGCAAAACCCTGCAGAACAGCTGCCTAATTCACAGCAACCATGAGTACAAATGGTGATAATCATCAGGTCAAGGACAGTCTGGAGCAATTGAGATGTCACTTTACATGGGAGTTATTCATTGAAGATGGTGAAATGCCTGATTTAGAAAATAGAGTCTTGGACCAGATTGAATTCCTAGACACCAAATACAATGTGGGAATACACAACCTACTAGCCTATGTGAAACACCTGAAAGGCCAGAATGAGGAAGCCCTGAAGAGCTTAAAAGAAGCTGAAGACTAACTACACTTTTTAAATGGACTGAGGTGCCGGGCGCAGTGGCTCACACCTGTAATTCCAGCACTATGGGAGACCAAGGCGGGTGGACCACGAGGTCAAGAGATCTAGGCCATCCTGGCCAACATGGTGAAACCTCGTCTCTACTAAAAATACAAAAAAATAGCTGGGCGTGGTGGCATGTGCCTGCAGTCCCAGCTACTTGGGAGGCTGAGGCAGGAGAATCCCTTGAACCCGGGAGGCGGAGGTTGCAGTGAGCTGAGATCTCGCCACTGCACTGCAGCCTGGCGACAGAGCAAGACTCCATCTCAAATTAAAAAAAAAAAAAAAAAATGGACTGAGGCTGGGTGCAGCAACTCACACTTATAATCACAGCACTTTGGGAGGCTGAGGCAGGAGGATTGCTTGAGGTCAGGAGTTCAAGACCAGCCTGGGCAACATAATGAGACAGTGTCTCTACACAAAATTTAAAAATAAGCGAGGCATGGTGATGTAGCTCACTGCAGCCTCTGCCTCTGGGGTTCAAGCGATTCTCCTGCCTCAGCCTCCTGAGTAGCTGGGATTACAGGCATGCGCCACCACACCCAGCTAATTTTGTATTTTTAGTAGAAGTAGGGTTTCTCCATGTTGGTCAGGCTGGTCTCGAACTTCTGATCTCAGGTGATCCACTTGCCTCAGCCTCCCAAAGTGCTGTGATTACAGGCGTGAGCCACTGTGCCCGGTGGGAAAACTGTATTTTTATGCTTAGGTTCTATGAAGAATGGACAGTCATGCAGGAGTATGACTGGACAAAAGGAGGTTATGATCTAATGTGAATACACTGGGGGGAACTTAGCAAGGCCTGTTTGTTCAGATTCTTCTTGGCTTTTAGTTACAGGGCAGGATCCCTCTGGATTAAGGGTCTTATGACCCAATTTCAAGCAAGGTAGGTCAGAGAATTTATGACAATGCTTTAGGGGAGAAAGGTGGGAGAAGATCAGACTGACCTTCTTGCTTCTGTTTTTCTCAATTGCCAAGGTGCCATATTGTGGGCATCATGTTCTGAGCCCTAACAATATGTTTTTCTTCCTGCCTCAAAAACAACAGCCTGATGCCCAACTTTGGCTAGACTTCACTTGCCTATCAAATAAGAGTATATTCGCCAGGAATGGTGGCTCACACCTGTAATCTCAGCACTTTGGGAGGCTAAGGCGGGCAGATCACTTGAGGTCAGGAGTTCGAGACCAGCCTTGCCAACGTGGTGAAACTCCACCTGTACTAAAAATACAAAAAAGTTAGCTGGGCATGGTGTCCAGCACCTGTAATTCCAGCTACTAGGGAGGCTGAGGCTCATGAACCCGGGAGGCAGAGGTTGCAGTGAGCAGAGATTGTACCACTGCACTCCAGCCTGAGTGACAGAGTGAGACTCCATCACACACACACATAAAGTATATTCACTTGCCATGTAATGTTCTTTATTCTCAGATCTAGTCTGATCTTTTACTCTACCCCTCCTCAAATCCTGATGCCAGCCCACCTGAACTGTTCTGGATTGTTTTTTGTTCTGTGGGCATAGTCATGCTTCCCCTCAGCTTATGTGATTTCTTTTGCTAGAAATGTTCTCCCTATCTTCAGCTTACCTGTGGAATCCTACCCATTTTTAAAGATAAAACAATTTTTTAATACTCATGAATCTTGTGAGTCAGACATGTAGCAGGGATAACTTATATCTGCTCTACAGTGTCAGGGACTTCAGCTGGTAAGACTTGAATGGCTGGGGTGATTCAATGACTGGAAGCTGGAAATATCCAGAGGTATCTTCACTCATTGGAAATTGCCCTGCCGGAAATTTCACTCATATTTGCCACCTGGGCTGGGTTAACTAGCAAGATCTGCTCTGCTGGGCCATTGACAGAAGCATCTACATGTGGACTCTCTTTGTAGCCTCACCTTCCCACAGCTTGGCCTTGAACATTCCAAAAGAAAGTGCTTAAGTGAACAATTCCTACCCGTTCTTGGAATCCCTTCTTACTTGCATCTCCCTCAATGAAGCCTTTCCTTATTTTTCCATTAACCAGATACGTTTTCTCTGTTTTGAATCTTCATCATTGTTTCTTTGTGCTCATCTTTAAGCACCGTTCTCCTTCTGCCTCAGTTTTATAGCCATTTTTATATTTATTTTCATACTCATCCTATATTCTTGTCTGTCCCCTATGAGCACCTTGAGGGCAAAAATCAGGTTTTACTCCTCCATGTATTATCTGAAGCAATTAACAAGGTAACTTCCTAGTATATTGTACATGTTCAAGAAATATCTGCTGAATCAAAAAGAAAAGAAGAGATAGTTTCCTAATCCTCCATTAAGTATTTTAATTTCTTAAATACCCACGAGAGGAAAAAATGATTTTACTTGACACATACATGTGTTAGGAAATATCATGAGTTATGTCAAACCATAACAATCTTACAAACAGGAATGCCATTTGGCAGTTGGCAGACAGGAATCGGGTAACCACTGTGAAGTGGTTATTTCCAATCAACCATGCATCCAATGCATCCATGGATGGTTTGTGAACCATGGTTAATTTAATATCCACACATGCTTATTAGAAGTATTCAGCCTCTTGCTATAATCAACTTGTTTATATATTTACAAGTAATGACTTTCTGGTTATTTTAATTAAGAAACCCTTCATTCATTAGGATCTGTTGACTAATATAAGCTCTTCCAATGTGGCAAACTAGTATTTATTGCAGTTGTAGAAAGGGCAGGTTGACAAATTGCCACAGACATGCACGAAGAGGTCTTGATTAACCTGTTAGTGGAAGAATTAAATCAGATAAACATTCCAGAGAGCAGTTTTGCAATATGTATCAAATGATATTAAATTGTGCATGTCTTTTGACCCAGCAATTGCTTTTCTAAGAATTTATCCTATAATAGTTGCCCAAGTGTATGAATATGGTGTTAATGGGATCATTGGTTATAAAAAGATATATTTAGAAACAACATAAATGTGTACCGATGGAGTACTGGTAAAATAAAGGATGGTACAGCCGTACAATGGGCTACTATATAGCTCTTTTTAAAAAATGAGGAAGATCTATATGAAATGATACTGAAAGATATCCATGATATATTGTTAATCAAAGTAAGTTGCAAGACGGTATGTATATCATGCTCTCATTTGTGGTAAAAACTGAAATACCAACGTGTGTTTATAAATTGTGGAAATTTAACAAGGACCAGATTTGTAGTGTTGCAGGGGAAGAGGAGAAAAAAGAAAGGTAGGAGGGAAGACTGAACTCTATTTAGTAGTTTTCTTTTTCTTTCTTTCCTTCTTTCCTTTTTTTTTTTTTTTTTTCCTCTCTCTCTCTCTCTTTTTTCTTTTGAGATAGGGTCTCACTACATTGCCCAGGCTGGAGGACAGTAGCTATTCACAGTTGTGATCCCATCATTGATCAGCATGGGAGTTTTGACTGACTACATTTCTGACCTGAGTCTTTTCACCTTTTTTTCAGGCAACCTGGTGGTCCCCCGCTCTCAAGAGGCCACCATATTGATGCTGAACTCAGTGCAGACTCCCCATTGGCATGCTGCACTACAGCCCAGAATTCCTGGGCTCAAGCAGTCATCCTGCTTATAGGCATGCACCACCACACCTGGCTATTTAGAGGTTTTGACAAACAAAATGTGTTGTCAAGTCTTACTTAAAAATGTAATTCCGATACCAAAGACTCCTCTGTTTTTCCGTCAGTCTATCTTCCAGTTGGTTAAGCTCAAACTCTTCATTCTGACTGACCTCTTTCTTGGTAGCCAGTTGGGAGCCCGTCCCAATCTGTCAGCCGGTCCTGTCATTTCTGTCTCCCCATCTCTCTTGGTTTTCTCTTCCTTTCTTTTTATTTCCACTTTCTGTATCTGGCAGTCCAGACCTTTATCACTCCTCACCCCGCACCTGACAGTTATTGCAGTTGCCTTTAAGTGGATCTCCCTGCCTGGAGTTTCTCTTCCCAGCCCACAAACTCTCCCTCTGTCCTAGACAGGATACCAGGAGGGTCCTCTTAATCCCCAGCAGTTCTGTCACAGAAAGCCTTCAGGGCTTAATGTTCTGTGACACACCTCTCAGCTCCTTCAGAGGAAAGTTGGGCAGTCAGACACCCCTCCGACAGCCTGGCCCAGTCTGCAGTTCCAGGACCCCACATGGTGAGAGGCTGACCTTCTCTGGTCATGAGGATCCCCACTTGGAAGGCCCTTTTTGCCTTTCCAGCTCTGAGACCACTACTCATTCCTGAATACCCATCTGCACCCCTATGAGGACCCACTTACTCTTCCAGCAATGCCTTCCTCATGAAACTCCTCCAACTCCTCATTTATGCTTTTTATAATCCTTCTTTTATTGCCATGTGAGTAAGTCCCTAAGATGTGTATGAAAGCCCCCAAGGGTGGGAGTCGTGTCTCTTACAGCAATTGATTCTGTAACCCTAATTTCCTCAGGATTTTTCAGCCTATGGGTACAACAGGGCCACAGAATCTGTACCTCCATGACTTTTGTCTTCATCTCTTCATCTTCTCCTGTGAAATGCTGCCCTCCTGCAAAGTACCTCTCAAGTTTTGCTGAGAGTCTCCAAGCAGCATCTCACCAGTGGTCATGAATAAGCCCCTGTCAGCTCTCCAGCTCTGCTACCATGTGGCATATACCATTTCTTTCTTCATTTCCTGGTCTTGTCCCCTGCCAGGCACCAATGTCCCCCACTGGGCACCATGGCTGTTTCCACTGTATACCACCGTGTTCACTAGGCACCAGCCTCCTGCAGACACCACTACAATTATATTTCTTTGTGCTTGCCACACTGCTGTGAACCTAACAGTCTCTCACAGACATTAGCTGTTGAATGAAGGATGATATTCACTAGGACATGCTTTGATTTGCTTTTCCAGTGGTGGAGATAGGTTGCACTGATTTATCCTCACGCTCTCTCCAGTCACCCTTGGGACAACACAGACATTTGTGAAGTGGTTTTTCAGGGAACAGGGTACACCATCCTGAGCTGTTGAGCAAAGTAATCCTACCTGCCAGGGTTGCCAGCCCAAATCACTGGGTCTTGCTCTGACATGTTTTGATCCTTATACGGAAACTTCCTATCTTTGGGTCTTCAAAGTTCAAATCCAAGTAGGAGTTGATATCGAATTTCAGGAAAGTTCAAGTCACACCTCAAACAAAGTTGCTTTGTGTCCATCTGCTAAGCCAAAGAGAGAGTTTCCTTATGCAATTCTCACAAGGGGAGAATCGGGGACGTAAAACAATCAAAGAAATGCTTTCCCTGTAATGAGTGGCACAGGGAAATGCAGTTAGGAATGAATGAACAAATGCACTTAAAGCAAAAGTCTGGAGGAAAGATAGTCAGAAGATACTTTATGAGTGTTTGTTTCTTAGGCCTAGTGCTGAACAATATTATCATTCAAATGGTTCTCAGAGGCTTTGAAGTTAACAGCTCCTGGGAAAGAAAAGTGTTCACACTTGGGGTTTCAATCCACTAGACCCAAGGTCAAGTAAACCTGTTGGTGTGAAAGGCTCACAATAGAGGTTCAAATGGTAGGAAATCTATCTGGGGTTTCTTTCAAAATACCTGAAAGAATATGGAAATACTCTATCCTTATAGAAGGCAAAAAGTAACTCTGCATATTGTTCAATAGTCTTAGTAAAAGAAGTACTTTCAGACCATACAAATTAGGTTAACAACTTCCTGTGACATCTTGGCCCCTATGCTAGTAATTGATAAGATGTGACATGTAAGAAAAAAAGCTGATGAGCTGAAATGCATGACACTTTAGTAATGGACATAACATTAAAAGTTTCTAAAAGGTAGTAGGTGTCAAATTTTCTCAAACTCTACTTTCATATAAACATTTTTGGAATTTCTAGGATATGTTCTATCACAGGGGTCTCACCCAAGAAAAATACCATAAATAATTGTGTCTACACAAAAGAGAAATAAAGAGTGATTATTTGCCTATAACAAAAGGATTTTCATCCCCTGTACAGCATGTAATATGAGATTCAACTTACACAAGTGTATTTTCTCATCACTTTTCTTTTTTTTTTTTTTTTTATTAATTTTTTTTTTTATTTTTCTTTTGCCTCCCAAAGTGCTGGGAATACAGGCGTGCACTTTTCTTTTTTATGTTTTTAATTTCATGTTATTTTTTGAGACAGGGTCTCACTCTGTCACCCAGGCTGGAGTGCAGTGGTATGACCACAACTCACTGCAGCCTCGACCTCCTAGGCTAAAGTGATTCCCCCACCTCAGCCTCCCAAGTAGCTGTGACTACGAGCATGTGCCACCATGCTTGGCTACTTTCAAAATTTTTTTAGAGACAGGGTCTCACCACGTTGCCCAGGATGGTCTTGAACTCCTGGGCTCAAGTGATCCTCCTACCTCGGCCTCTCGAAGTATTGGGATTACAGGAGTGAGCTACCATGCCCTGTTTGTTTTTATTTTTTTAAGTCCCACAACCACAGATTCTTTTTGCATTATAAAAGTGATGCTTAACTTTCAAGAGCACTTGAGATTTGTGTGACAGATTGTGCTGCTTAAGTCTTGACCCCTTCCCATCTACCTCTCAGTTGGTGATGGCAGCACTGTGACCAGGACAGATTTCTCCACCTCTACTTTATACTATTTTATCTTCTTGTTGTTGTTGCTGTTGTTGTTGTTGCTGTTTTCAATACACCATGAGCATATGCTTGTTGTAAAACATCAACATGATCTAAAGTCTAACATGGAAGTCTCTCTTTACTCAACATATAATTTTCACAACTTCTCTCCATTAAGTTAAAAGTATTTTAACATTTCACTTTTTAAAAACCCAGTAAGGGAAGGTAGTAATATTTTCAGCCTAGAAAGGTGTACCCCAGATCTGACTGTGTCTCAGAATTACCTGAGTATGCTAAAAATAGATTCCAGGACCCACAATCGACCTACTTAATCAGAATCTCTGGGAATAAATGCTAAGTCTCAGAATGTGACACCCCAAAATATGGCACCTTGACATACGGAGTATTGTAAGCTAAAGAAAATTGAGAAAACCACAGAAGCAGAAAGTTCTCTCTGACCTTATCTTTTGAAGATCCTCATGTGACAGGTGTCCTGCCAGAAAGAGGAGAAAAGGAATGTTACACAGGGAAGCCAAGAAGAATCTGAACAGACAGGCCTTCCCAAGTTCTCCCAGGTTACTACCATTAAGTCATATCCCCACGACTGTCCATCCCTTTTTTTTTTCAGACAGGGTCTCTGTCACCCAGGCTGGAGTGCAGTGGCATGATCTCAGCTCACCGCAGCCTCAACCTCCTGGACTCAAGCGATCCTCCCGCCTCAGCCCCTGAGTAGCTAAGACTACAGGCATACACTACTATGCCTAGCTAATTTTAGTATTATTTTGTAGAGATGGGGTTTTGCCACATTGCCCAGGGTAGTCTTGAACTCCTGGGCTCAAGCAATCTGCCTCTCTTGACCTCCAAAATTGCTGGGATTCAGGTATGAGCCACCGTGCCCAGCTTAGTCTTCATTTCTGAAGACTACTGGATCATATTAAAACTACCCTTGTACTTTACAATCTATGTTCAATTTCTAGCCCACCACCTGGCAGTATTCTCATAACAGGTGTCAGCTCAAAATTCACACTAACAGGAATATTCAGGAATTCCCATGCCTGCGATTCCATGTCCAGCTTACCTTGGCTCCAGGCAAAAAGAGAAACTCCTCCCTTCCTGCCCATCTAAAGTTAGTTGGCCTGCTTTCCTATTCGAGAGAGATTGACGCTGAAATTCTCCATTTCCTTCTGTGGGAAATCCCATTCCTAATCTCCAGATACCATGACCCAGACACATAATCACCAGAGTGCACAGTCCATTTCCCAAAGGCTGACTTATTTAATCTCAAATGATACCAACTGAGGCCACCCTTCATCTATCTAGCCAGCACTAAGCCAGGTGCAGCTCAGTTCCTTATCACAGCCTTTCCTGCAACTTAAGGCACACCTCTCTTGCCACAGATCCATTGCATTTATGTCTATTGGAAGAAAATTCCTAGGCAAAAAGGCACACCCATCTCCCCAAAACAAATCCAAGCTTAAGCCATCTTTAGAAAAAGGAAAATTATCTAATTCTACAGGAGAATAGTTTGTTTAAACCCAATTTACATCACCAAACAGATTGATTAGCATCTTCCTCCGAAGCAAGTTTCCTCTTGAAAAAAGACTGAGGGCTTTTATGACAAAAGGAGCTTACTGAGGTGGAGTCCCCCCAAAATAAAGCCAGGACTTGCTACCCTTGAAGTGTGTCCCTTTCAGCCCCCTTCACACTTATCCTCCTATCTAAAACCTATCCAGCTCAAATTCCTCTTCTTCCTGGAAGCCTTTGCCAATCATCTCAGACCACCAGGATGTCTCCTTCCAATGAATCCCAACAGATAGTATCTATCTTGTTCACCTGGCAATTGCTCATACCTGGCCTTGAGACAATTTTCATATTATTGCCCTGAACTTTCAGTTCTTTTATCATTTAACTTTGGGAATAAATATGTGTCACCACCATCATTTCATCATGATCTACTTAAGGAGTGTGAACGAGAGCATCTCTTAGGAGGCTTCCTTAGACTATCTCTGAGCCAGTTCTGTATTCCCCTCAGGACTAGCTCTATCTGTGCTTGTCACACAAGAAACCACTGAGTGATTGATAGAAATCATCTAAAATGTCCTGCTGCTCGCAAAAATGTTTGTGAATTTTATAACATTTGTTCCATCCTCACAACATCCCTATGGTGGAAGGCATTGGCATTATCTTTTTTTTTTTTTTTTTTTTGAGACAGAGTCTCGCTCTGTCGCCCAGGCTGGAGTGCAGTGGCCAGATCTCAGCTCACCTCCCGGGTTTACGCCATTCTCCTGCCTCAGCCTCCCGAGTAGCTGGGACTACAGGCGCCCGCCACCTCGCCCGGCTAGTTTTTTGTATTTTTTAGTAGAGACGGGGTTTCACAGTGTTAGCCAGGATGGTCTCGATCTCCTGACCTCGTGATTCGCCCGTCTCGGCCTCCCAAAGTGCTGGGATTACAGGCTTGAGCCACCGCGCCCGGCCGGCATTATCTTCTTTACATCGATGAGGAAACAGCAGTTCAGAAAGGTTTAACAGAGTCTCTGAGGCCACAGAGCTGGATCACACAGATGCAATTCTGTTTGACTCCAAAGAATGTTCTCTTAACTGTTATTTTGAACTACTTCCCGAGGCGAGGCCGGCGCGATGGCTCACGCCTGTAATCCCAGCCCTTTGGGAGGCTGAGGTGGGTAGATCACCTGAGGTCGGCAGTTCAAGACCAGTCTGACCAACATGGAGAAACCCCATCTCTACTAAAAAAAATTAGCTAGGTGTGGTGGCCCACACCTGTAATCCCAGCTACTTAGAAGGCTGAGGCAGGAGAATCGCTTGAACCCGGGAGGCGGAGGTTGCGGTGAGCTGAGATCGCGTCTTTGCACTCCAGCCTGGGCAACAAGAGCGAAACTCTGTCTCAAAAACAAACAAACAAGCAAACAAACAACAACAACAACAACAACAAAACCTACTTCGTGGCCGGGCGCTGTGGCTCAAACCTGTAATCCCAGCACTTTGGGAGGCCCAGACGGGCGGATCACGAGGTCAGGAGATCGAGACCATCCTGGCTAACACGGTGAAACCCCGTCTCTACTAAAAAATACAAAAAACTAGCCGGGCGAGGTGACGGGCGCCTGTAGTCCCAGCTACTTGGGAGGCTGAGGCAGGAGAATGGCGTAAACCCGGGAGGCGGAGCTTGCAGTGAGCTGAGATCCGGCCACTGCACTCCAGACTGGGCGACAGAGCGAGACTCTGTCTCAACAACAACAACAACAAAAAAAGTCAAAAATACCTACTTCCCAAGTCCAAGGAGTTTATTTTCACTAGAGCCTAAGATGAGTGAAAAGATATGTGGTTAGTCGGGCGCCGTGGCTCACGCCTGTAATCCCAGCACTAAGCCTGTAATCCCAGCACTTTGGGAGGCCGAGGACGGTGGATCACCTGAGATCGGGAGTTCAAGACCAGCCTGGCCAACATGGTGAAACCCCGTCTCTACTAAAAATACAAAAAATAGCCAGGAATGGTGGCGCACGCCTGCTATCCCAACTACTTGGGAGGCTGAGGCAGAAGAATCACTTGAACCCGGGAGGTGGAGGTTTCAGTGAGCTGAGATCAGGCCATTGCACTCCAGCCTAGGCAACAAGAGCAAAACTCCGTCTCAAAAAAAAAAAAAAAAAAAAAAAAAAAAAAAAAAAAAAAAAAGATATATGGCAAAAATAAGGTCCAGTTTAAGTGAGGAGGGCCTTACATATCAAGCTATGAAATTTGTACTTAATTTGGTAAGTAACGGGGTGCCATTTGAAGGCTCTTGGGCACAGAAATGACAGGATCAATGTTGGTGTTAGGAAGATTAATCTGACAGCAGGGTGTAAGGAGAATGGAGAGTACCTGAAGGGGGGAAATCCTTCAATAGTCCAGATAAAACAGCAGCTAGAACTTGAAGGAAGGGGGTGAACCTACAAGAGAGAAGGGGACTGATTATAAAAATATTGAGAAGAAATGTCAACACAATCCTTCCACATAAATTTCTGGAGCCAGAGAAGTAAAGAAAAGGATAATCTCTTAATGTTACACAAAATGAACACACTTTGACTTGCATCCCTTTTCTCCTTTTCTCTTGTCTCTTCTAGTTCTTGCCTCCTTTCTCCCCTTGTGACTGAGCTACAATCACCTTAGATGGGACTCTTCTGTTCCGTGTTTTTTCCTAAAGAACACAAACATTTAAAAGTTAGAATTGTGATTATTCCAACTTGGAGCAGAGCCACAATATCATGTCTTCAGAGCTGAAATATAGTAAAACATGCCCACTGTTTCTGCCACACACTTCAGCATGAATAAATGCCTAAAACCGAAATATTGAAATTAAAGATGACTAAGTGTGAACCAAAAACCTCTTTTATAAGCAGTGTGCTATAGAAAATAAGATATTTAATTTATATTCAAGTCAGGAATTTGGACCAAACCTGGAAGTGTAAACAAAAAGAAAATAATTGCATGTATTTTTTTCTTAACAAAGCACTAATCACTGATTTAAAACTATCTACACACCGAAATTAAACTTTTTCTGCAATCTGATGCAAACATAAGAATATTTTTCTCCTACTCACTTTCTGACCTTTCCCTTCAGCTATCCTCCAGCTGGATGTTTCTAGAGTTCTC
This sequence comes from Rhinopithecus roxellana, assembly GCF_007565055.1. NCBI lineage: Eukaryota > Metazoa > Chordata > Mammalia > Primates > Cercopithecidae > Rhinopithecus > Rhinopithecus roxellana. The sequence continues at coordinate 110,552,386 of NC_044555.1, read as the reverse complement.
TTGATTACTTTTATGTTTATATCTCCAGAAAAATGCATGGTTAGATGCTATTCAGACAATGTTGTATCATGACCCCCCAATAATGAAGGCTCACTATACACCATGTTTTACACATCAAATGTCTTTTAACAGCTTCAAATATTTGGTCCTTTGAGATTATTAACAATCCAATAATGTATTAAGCACATCGTGGTGGTACTGACACCACCAGAAAGCAATATTACTTTATTAACACACGGTTGGAGACATGCTTCTCCATTATGGGAAAAAAACACAGGCATTAAAAAGCACATATATTCTACTTAAATTCTCTGTACTAAGGAATCCAAAGAAAGCCCCACCATTCATAATTAGCAAGAGGCCTGGTTCCACAATACGCCCCTCCAATTCTCCCTATGGTCTTTCCTATTTCTGTAGTAGAATGGTTAGCACCACAAAAGTAAAATGGGAAGTTTCCTTCATTCTGGAAGCCCTACCGGTACCGTGCCTCTATTTGGTGTGTGTATTATAATCAAATCCATGTGTGAATGTTTATATTTTAAAGATGCTATACTCCAATATGTTCCGAGTTAGGGCTTTTGAAAATACTGTATAGATTCAACACAAAGCTAACTGAAAGGCTAATCTTCCCATTGTTACACTTTAATTAGTGAGACCTGTCATTACAACTTTTTATGATGGAAAGTATCAGGCCTTTTATCTTACTTTTAAGCCCTATTCTGAAAACAGCAGAAAAGGAACTGAAAAGACAAAGGAAACTGCATTTTATGGAACAATAAGGAGAGTCTTTAAAAATCCAGGGAAGTTCACAAACTGCCAATGAAAACTACATGGAGGCAGTGCCACTAAGAAGGGGGCCAGTTTACAATATTAGCAATCAGCTACCTCCCTAATCCTCTCCAGAATCCAAGCGACCAGATTTCATAACAGCAGACTGGAAAGGTGGCTTTTCAACTGCATTCTTGATCTGTAAGAATTTAAAGATGTGTTCCAAAGCTATTAGAAAGGCCTTGGTTTGTCATACCTGTGTTCTATCATCAGGTTGGTGTTAAATGACATTTACTGCAATTTGTTGCAAATTTATTATATTTATTTCATTATTTGCTTCATTAAAATTGTTCTGACACCTTTAGTAGAAAATCTGATTTCGGAAAACACAAAACTCAGTACTAAAAAGGGTATAACAAATTGGAAGATTTACAGAATTAGCCTAAAATTAAGAACCACACAACTAAAAATGTTACAGGCTGATCTTCATTTATTAGATGAGCTGGATTTAGCAAACTTGACATTTAAGTAAATAATGCACTCAAAAAGTTCTCAGGAAATGGTAACTCTTTTTTTAAGATCTAAAAAAGCCAGAAGCCGAGAGAAAAATAGGGTTTTCTTTCTGATTTTATACAATTCTTTTTTGCAAACATTATTTATATAAACATTATTGTACTTTGTCCTCAAGATCGAAAAGGCTTGATATAAATTAACGCGCTGTTTGCAGGAAATGTGCATGTTTTGAGAGCACATGGGACAAAAATACAAACACAAAGTTGAGGGTACAGTTGTTGGTTTGAGTAGTAAAAAAATAATTGGTTAGTGTTAAAAATATAAAAACGAAGTCAAGGGTACATTTCCTTTTTGGGAGTGAAAAATAACTGATTGCTGCTGAAATACTTTCCCCTCACTCTTTCGTTATTATGTAACTAGGTAGGTTTGGTTGGTTTACTTTGCATCTGACTTGGAGACCAAAGCTTTAAACTGAGATAAGAGAGCTTTTCAAAGCAAAATAGAAAAAGAGCAGGGAAGGGATGGTTCGGAAAAGAGAAGATGCTGCCTTACAAAGGCATTGCCTTACAAGTACCAACAGATATGCCAATTGATTCCCTTTCTTCACTCCCTGCCTGCAGTTACAAACCGGACTCTATGTTACAACCCAGTTCAAGGCATGCTACAATTATTTTAGGGCTCTCCCAGTTTTTTTTTTTTTTGAGACGGAGTCTTGCTCTGTCGCGTCGCCCAGGCTGGAGTGCAGTGGCGCGGTCTCGGCTCGCTGCAAGCTCCGCCTCCCGGGTTCACGCCATTCTCCTGCCTCAGCCTCCCGAGCAGCTGGGACTACAGGCGCCCGCCACCTCGCCCGGCTAGTTTTTTGTATTTTTTAGTAGAGACGGGGTTTCACCGTGTTAGCTAGGATGGCCTCGATCTCCTGACCTCGTGATTCGCCCATCTCGGCCTCCCAAAGTGCTGGGATTACAGGCTTGAGCCACCGCGCCCGGCCACTCTCCCCAGTTTTATCCAAACCCCAAGGATATTAAGAAAGAAGGAGAGACAGAAGAAGAGGAGGTGGTCCCTTTTGCTATCTCCACCATTACTGTCCCCATTTCGTCTGGGCATCTGGGGAAGGAGAGAGCCAAGGTGTACCTTGGCATCTGCAGTTGACTCACCAAACACTTTATTGTGATACCATCATCTGACTACCTTGTGAGTTAAAGTCAAAATAGAGAAGAATAAAATAAACTTTCTGTGAGGTCATCCAGGAGTCCTATCACTGATTCTATGGAAAAATAAATGGTGAGTTTACAATAAGCTAAAATTTAAAAAGGAAATTTTGGAACATAATTCATTATTAGTTGCAACTGCCTGTATTGAAAAGACTCAGCAGAAAGCACTCTATTGCTTACAAAATGCAGATGAACTAAGAATCTCTACCTGCTGCATTCAAGCAGGTATTTTCTTTAATATAAGAATTGGTTTTTCCTTCCAACTTATGCTGTTGTAATATCTGTCTAATAGAAGTATAGGGAAGGTGAAAGAATTATTGTTCTCACTCATTATACAAAAAGCAAGGGCATTATTTTCCGATTCAGGAAGTGCTAGAAATTCTTAAGACAGCACAGTATTTATAATGTTACCGTTTTTAATATGTCATGATCATGGACACAAAAAGCTGTGGAAACCTGAAGGAGGACTTTTGGCATAATGAATGGGAAATACCAGAAACACAAAAAGGCTTGGGTTTTGCATTTAAGTTAAATGTAAATCAAACACACACGTGCTGAGGAATCTACCCGCTGCTTTGTAGATACGAATTTATCCTCAGATCTACATCTATGTGTCTCTGAATTGTTGGCAGCTCTACATTGGCAAAATTAAGTAAAGAGACTTGAGATGTCCACAGTGGAAAACAAAACAAAACAACTTTGCCTTAGACAAAAGTGATTTGGGTTTTTTTTAACTAAGCGGGCTATTTTTATACACTGAGTCTTAAAAGACCATGGATTAACAAGTACATAAATTGGTAGGAAAGAGTATCAAGAGTTTTTATTTTTGTCATTCTCTAAAAAACAATTCTAAAACATATATATAAATATATCAGATTCACCTAGAACTATTATCGAAAAGGAAGATCCTGCTGGGCACAGTGGCACATGCCTGTAATCCCAGCTACCTGGCAGGCTGAGGCAGGAGGATCGCTCGACAGGAGGAGTTAAAGTCCAACCTGAGAGCCGGGTGCGATGGCTCACACCTGTAATCCCAGCACTTTGGAAGGCCTGGGGGGGGCGGATCACCCAAGGTCAGTAGTTCGAGACCAGCCTGGCCAAGATGGTGAAACCCTGTCTCCACTAAAAATACAAAAATTAGCCAAGCGTAGTGGTGGGCGCCTGTAATTCAAGCTACTTGGGAGGCTGAGGCAGGAGAATTGCTTGAACCCCAGGGAGTGGATGGAGATTGCAGTGAGCAGAGATAGTACCACTGTACTCCAGCCTGGGTGAAAGAGCGAGACTCCACCTCAAAAAAAAAAGTCCAGCCTGGGCAACATAGCAAGGCCCCATCTCAAAAACAAAAATAAATTAATAAAAGGAAGATCCTCATGCCCTGCTACTGAGCCGGGTCTAAGAAATTTTGCTACAAGTCACTGCCCATACATCAAGCTAAACTGTAACCATCATAATTCTGAGGAAATATCTAAATAAGCAAAAATAAAATGGCAATTAAGATACATAGTATATTGAATGAAAACTAACTTTGAGTTATTTATGCATTTATTCAACACTCATTTATTGGTGGACATTATGACAAACCAGGCACATAGTCGGTGTGAAATTCATACTTTTTTTTTTAACACCGAACTATCTGAATAGTTCCCTGACTCTCTACTTTGTTTTGCCCATAGAAATACAGTTGTCTCTACACAATACCAGAACAACCAGTCGATTGAATGAATTAACTAGTTGAAATATACACAACAACTTCATGATTAATATTCAATGTTTTCTGAAATGACTGAAGTTTTGGATTCAATTAGATATAGCTACCCTCTGAGTTTTAGAATGCCTAATGAAGTCAAAGAGGAATGCAGTGAAAACCTTGCCTGAGAATATTCTTCAAAGCTTAAACTAAAGAAGTTCCTGGAATAGTTTTCAGGTTGTGCCATGAATTTAATCATTTAAGAGACAGGGAAAGTCCATGACATCAGAAAAGAAAAATAGGCCTACACACCATGCAAGCTTGAGGCTAAAGTTCAACTTGAGGATCAATGAAGATCTCTGCTTCTTTCATTCTAGACAACACATTTTTAGATCAGACATAAATATTGGAGTCACTCAACATACACTTAGCATGGCAATTGTAATATTTTTCTAGCACTGAAGAAATGGGTTTTATTGTCTGCTTTAGCTCAGGAATCCTCTCTCCTGATTCTACCAGAGACTCCAGTTTTGAATGCCAGACTGCGGTTAACATGTACTTTTTTGGGGGTGGGTGGTGGTGGGGGGAATGGAGTTTCACTCTGTTGCCCAGGCTGGAGTGCAGTGGCACAGTCTCAGCTCACTGCAACCTCTGCCTACCAGGTTCAAGCGATTCTCCTGTCTCAGCCTCTCGAGTAGCTGGGATTACAGGCATGCACCACCACATCCAGCTTATTTTGTATTTTTTAGTAGAGACAGGGTTTCACTATGTTGGTCAGGCTGATCTCCAACTCCTGACCTCAGGTGATCCACCCATCTTGGCCTCCCAAAGTGCTGGAATTACAGGCATGAGCCACCGTGCCCTGCCTAACATGTACTTTTAATCTAAACTAACGTATATCTGTGCACACATAGCCGCAGGTCCTTTATCGAACACTATATATGCACCAAATAAGTTTCAATTAGTGCAAGCTACAGAATCAACTCTCTCCCAATCCCAACAAAAAAATGCCAGAGGCCATACATTGAAAGAAATGAATGCAAATTAAAAACAGCTGCACACAGCTGGGCGCGGTGGCTCATGCCTGTAATGCTAGCACTTTGGGAGGCCAAGGAGGGTGGATCACCTAAGGTCAGGGGTTCGAGACCAGCCTGGCCAACATGGTGAAACCCTGTCTCTACTAAAAAATACAAAAATTAGTCTAGCATGGTGGTGCATGCCTGTAATCCCAGCTACTTGGGAGGCTGAGGTAGGAGAATCGCGTGAACCCAGGAAGCGGAGGTTGCAGTGAGTTGAGATTGTGCTACTGTACTACAGCACTATTGGGCAATAGAGTGAGACTTCAACTCAAAAACAAAACAAAACAAAACAAAAACTGCACAATTACCTTTCCAACGTGATTTTATTTTATTTTATTTTATTTTATTTTATTTTATTTTATTTTATTTTATTTTTTGAGATGGAGTCTTCTCTGTCACCCAGGCTGGAGTGCAGTGGCACAATCTCAGCTCACTGCAAGCTCTGCCTCCCGGGTTCACGTCATTCTCCTGCTTCAGCCTCCTGAGTAGCTGGGACTACAGGCGCCCGCCACCACACCCGGCTAATTGTTTGTATTTTTAGTAGAAATGGGGTTTCACCGTGTTAGCCAAGATGGTCTTGATCTCCTGACTTTGTGATCTGCCCGCCTCAGCCTCTCAAAGTGCTGTGATTACAGGCGTGAGCCACTGCACCTAGCCAGTGATTTGATTTTAATTAACCTATTTATACTATATATGGATGCTAAATTTATAACACTTAAAAGAAGTATTAAAGAAGGAAGTATAGATTTGATAAAATATTTATTGGGTATCAAGATTTGGAATTTACCAATTACAATTTATTTTATTTTCTGATTTAGCGTTTCCCCAATATAAAACTATACTGGTTTATTTATGAATTCAAAGGTATGCCTAGACTTTTCTTAAAAAAAAAAAAAAAAAAAATTGAGAAGTGAGGGCCGGATGCAGTGGCTCACGCCTTGAATCCCAGCATTTTGGGAGGCCAAGGCAAGAGGAGAGCTTGAGACCAGGAGTTTGAGACCAGCCTGGGCAATACAGCAAGACCCCATTCTCTACAAAAAATTAGAAATGTAGCTGGGCATAGTGGTACACGCCTATAGTCCCAGCTGCTTGGGAGGCTGAGGTAGAAGGATCACTTGAACCCAGGAGTTTGAAGCTGCAGTGAGCTATGATCAGGTTGCTGCATTCCAGCCTGAGCAACAGAGCAAGAGCTCATATCTTTAAAAAAAATTAAAAATAAATAAAAATAAAATAGGGAAGTAGTTATTGTCCTGCATTCTGATTTTGAAGTATTATATTTCAATTATTCACTTAATCAAAGTGCTTACACTGTTAATAGCAGTATTTGGGCTTAAATTCAGTGTTAAAATAGCTGTATCACACCATTAGTCAGTATGCAATTACAAGGAATCTAGTGGAGACAGTTGCATGCAATCCAGATATATGCAAACTAGAGATGAAGACTTCCTATATTTAATGAATATGAGCAAATTATATAGTTAAGCAGGGCTCACTAAAGAATGAATTGCATCCATTTTTACCAGTTGGATCATGTGACTTTTCATTTCAATGTTTCAGAGATGCTTTAAAACTCGGAAGCTTTACAGCGCTGAAAGCAGTGTGAAGTTTCAAGAACCCATACCAAAACCAACCAAACAAAAATATGTCCTTAATGTTATTCCTAAATTAGAACTTTGTTCTCCCCCCAACTCAATTTTTTCACAACATTGTCTTATCAGAAAGGCTGTGATAATGCTTCCCTGCAGTCTCATCCACAAGATTAAATCTAAAACCTTGGACATAAAGATTGTGTTTCAGTGTTCAATAACATAATATTCAGTGGAAGAAGCTTCATTTCTCATTCCTGAGATACCAGCAAATCAGGCTCAAAAATCATGGAAGGCTCAGAAATGATCAAGGAATAGATGCCTGATGGAACAGATGCGCAGATGCTGTGCTAGAAGAAAAGACAAATGCTGAAGTGCATAATGATTTTGAAAAGATTTCTTTATCAAACATGTCATTTGTTTGAAGGACCTGAGTTGTTGGCATCAGATGTGGGATATCAGCTTGTTAGCAAAGTGAAACATGATGGCAGCTAGATACTAGCGATTGATGAGTCAATTGAAATCACTGATGCTGCTCAACTGAGCATCTTCATTTAATATGTCATTGGCCAGAAGTTAATGAAACACCTTCTGTTTTTGGTTATCATCATGGCCAATAAGACGTCACATCTCAGAGTAGCTAAATATTTTTTGTAAAGCATAGTGAGATCTCCAAAGAAATATCAGCTGGCCAACCAATTACATACTCTCTTGGTGCTTCACAAAAAAGATATGAGTGTAGTTTTTCTGTGTAAGTTCTGGCTGGGTAACATTAGTGAACCATTTGTAAACAATTCATTTATACTGGATTTATATCAATGCATTGATTTATTTGTACCACAAATAGCCTTCTATGGTTGACTCTGGGACATTACAGAGGGAATTGTTAGCATACTCATTTTGCTTATTTCACCAATGAAGTTTCTTTTTTTTTTTTTTTTTTTTTTCTGAGACAGAGTCTTGCTCTGTCGCCCAGGCTGGAGTGCAGTGGCATGATCTCGGCTCACTGCAAGCTCCGCCTCCTGGGTTCATGCCATTCTCCTGCTTCAGCCTCCTGAGTAGCTGGGACTACAGGCACCTGCCACCACGCCTGGCTAATTTTTTTTTTTTTTTTTGTATGTTTAGTAGAGATGGGGTTTCACTGTGTTAGCCAGGATGGTCTCGATCTCCTGACCTCGTGATCCGCCCACCTTGGTCTCCCAAAGTGCTGGGATTACAGATGTGGGCCACCGCGCCCGGTCTCACCAATGAAGTTTCTGATGACCTAATTTTTTTTTTTTTTAAGGACTTTTGGCTGGGAGTGGTGGCTCATGCCTGTAATCCCAGCACTTTGGGAGGCTGAGGCGGGCAGATCACCTGAGGTCGGGAGTTTGAGACCAGCCGGACCAACATGGAGAAACCCTGTCTCTACTAAAAATACAAAATTAGCCAGCCATGGTGGCGCATGCCTGTAATCCCAGCTACTCAGGAGGCTGAGGCAGGAGAATTGCTTGAACTTGGGAGGAAGAGGTTGCGGTGAGCCGAAATCGCCCTATTGCACCCTAGCCTGAGGAACAAGAGCGAAACTCCATCTCAAAAAATAAAAATAAATGAATAAAAATCTAAAAAGGGCCTTTTTTTTTTTTTTTTTTTTTTTTTTTTTTTTTGAGGCGGAGTCTTGCTCTGTCGCCCAGGCTGGAGTGCAGTGGCCGGATCTCAGCTCACTGCAAGCTCCGCCTCCCGGGTTCCCGCCATTCTCCTGCCTCAGCCTCCCAAGTAGCTGGGACTACAGGCGCCCGCCTCGTCACCCGGCTAGTTTTTTGTATTTTTAGTAGAGATGGGGTTTCACTGTGTTCGCCAGGATGGTCTCGATCTCCTGACCTTGTGATCCGCCCGTCTCGGCCTCCCAAAGTGCTGGGATTACAGGCTTGAGCCACCGCGCCCGGCTTTTTTTTTTTTTTTTTTTTTTTTTTAAAGACAGAGTCTCGCGCTATCGCCATGCTGGACTGCAGTGGTGCGATCTTGGCTCACTGCAACCTCCACTTCCTGGGTTCAATCGATTCTCCTGCCTCAGCCTCCTGAATAGCTGGGATTAAAGGTACGCACCACCACACCCGGCTAATTTTTTGCATTTTTCATACAGACAGGGTTTCACCATGTTGCCCAGGCTGGTCTCGAATTCCTGACCTCAGGTGATCCACCCGCCTCGGCCTCCCAAAGTGCTGGGATTACCGGTGTGAGTCACCACACTCAGCCTCAAAATAAATTTTACAAGGCTGACCTTCATGTTTAATTGGGCAGGGTAAATATGAGAGAGTCAGGAAGAAAGAGTTAGACAAAGCTGATAAACCAGTGAAAAAAAGCCTCCCAGGCCTCCGTAAAACAGCTCATGTTATTTAGCAGTACAGCTTCTCTGGGAAGCCCCAAGTTTCCAAAATCAGTGGGAAGGAAAGAAACAACTTGCCACTCAGACAGCTCACTCAGGAAGAGCTGTGTGTTGGTGGTTTTGTTTTGTTTTTCTGTATAGACTTATAATTGAAAACAAAATTCTATAATGCTGTAGTAGAGCATTTCTATGCTTTCAGTCAAGCCTCAGTTTATTAACATAATATAAAATCAGAGTAACCTTTACAACATAATAAAACCAAAAGTATGGCTGTAAAGTAGTAAGACTAGTGGTTGTTGTCTGTTTTGTTGTTGTTGTTATCTTAAGTGAATCCATCACCCACGGAATCCATAAACTTATTTGAAGGATGCTGACATTGGTCAAAACATTTCAGGACTCCTCACTGGGAACTGTGTTCAGGGCTAGCTTCCAAGCTCCAAAGAAAATCAGCCTCATTACTCTATAGTCACAACTACATAATATGATCATAAATTTGGTAAGGGGAAACTGAATAATTTAAGACATAGATTTAATCTTTTTGTTATATGTGAATATCAACTTTCACATTGTAAAATTGTCACTGAATTTTAATATAAGAATCAAGCTGTTGACTAAAGTAAAAATTTTATTCAATTAAAACCAAACCATTAAATTACCATGTTTACAGATTTTAAGTACACAACTTATTTTTATCTAAGAATAAGTGCTTTCATTGGAAGATAATGAACAACAGGCATTTAATAACATTTTAATTTTATGTGTTTAAATATTCATAGCTATGTTCATAAACCCACATGCCTGATCTAGTGATTATGCTTATGAAATGCAGTATTTCTTACATGCCACAAATCTCCATCTACTTTCTGAAAACTATTAAATTTGCAATGCAGTACAAACCACTATATGTTTTTAGTAAAATATTCTATAATAGTAAAAATAGGAAACTACCCCAACGCAACAAAACAATAACTACCTGCAAGGGGAAAAGAAGGCATCGTTTGTTCAGGGACTACTCCGTGACAGGCTCTTTATGGACATTTTCTTGTTTAGTCCATAGAACAACCCTAAGAGGTATTATCACAGTGCAGCTGGCTCATGAACAACTCTGTAGCTTACCTTTCGTAGGGCTTTTTCAGCAATCCCATTATTATACTCCACTGCCTGCCTGAAAGAACACAGTTCTTGTTCTTAAAAACAAAACAAAACACAAAAATTTTACCAACATTGTTATGGGGCATAGAAAATGTCAGGTGTTAGGAAGCTGAGAGTCAAAGAATCATAGGCTTCCTTGTCCTGGCCTTTTCTATTATTCTTGATGTAAATGAACAATTGGAATCACAGGGAGATGAGCATGTTTCCTACTACTAAAAAATTATACTATCATCAGTCTACTTACCAAAAATTTCAATGAAACTGGATCTAAAGAATAATAGTAATATACTCTATCAGGCTGCAATTTTATAATACTTCATCATCGCATAATCATGCCAAATAAATAGAATGATAGTCATTCACAGATTACACTAGATTATAGATGTTAAATTTAAAATGAGAAATCAAGTATCTAGAGTTCCAATAATTTTTCTGTAGTGCCTTCATCTTCTCTAACATTACAGATAATTAATGACAACTTGTGTTTTAATAACACCTATATTCCATGATTCTCTAAGTGTTCTAATCAATGGTTGTGCCAAATTGTCTGCCCCAAAAACCACTTCAGGGCTTCTGAATAATATACATGTAATATTGCAATGTCTCCTCCCTGGATGCCACAGAGGCACTCTTTTCATCTTTCAGGTTATCTTCAGCTGTATCTTTCCCTCTCTTTCTCACCCAAATATTGGTGTTCAAATGCTCTTTTTTTTCCCTCCAAACTCCTGCATCCTTTCATTCCTCCTAATCACCCCAATCAATCCTTGACTCTGAATTCTTCCCCTGGTCTTCCCAGCACCTGGCCTTGAACCCCTCTGGGAAAACACTGTGAGTTCAAAACAGTTGTTTGTGGTTTGTTCGGCAGGTTCCTCCCCACCCCCATTTATTGCCTAGTGAAAGCCCAGCTATATCGTGAAAAATGTGAATTGAACATAAATTGTCCCAAGTCAACAGATTAATCAAAGTTATTTAGGGGCTACTGTCATTTTAATAAAACAATAATCACAAAAATAATTTAAATGGTTTTATTTAAGTCAAACAAAAATTGAAGGGATCCTGGGTATTCCTTTCTGAACACAAACATGAAATTAACAAAACAATAATTCATGTTTCTAGTTTTAAACACTTTAGTTCTACATATAGAATGCTGATATTTGAAAAAGATTTTCAACAAGGTCAACACAATGTATGAGATAATGCATACTGGGTTATGAATTAGGCCAGACTTCACCTCCATCTTCCCATTTATAAATCCTAAATTGGGGGGAGTTTTTTTGCTTTTTCATTTCACAAATGATTGCTCAACACAGGATGAAATACACCAAAAGAAGAAAATAGTCTTTTTATACCTAGGGAAGAAGCTACTACTCTTAAAATGATCACTTCAAGGTAACAGACATCCAAATTGATGTGGTTTTCTTTGAAACCTCATCAGTAAATCATTTCTTGCACAGTAGGTTCGGCATTAACCCTGCATTTAGGATAGGTAGTGTTATGGAGGGCTGGCTGCTGCATACCAACGTCAGTATCAAGTTCTTCGTCAGGAATTAGAGACTGTCCCGGATACCAAGCAGGACAACACTGGCAAAAAAACAAAAAGTGAACTGCAGATAGGTCAAAACAGGCCACATTTCCTCTTAGAAAAAATGTCATAAAACGTTACATGGATATGTTGTTTTAAACTCTGGTTTATAATAAAACACGATGGAATGTTTTATTTTTAACACCTCAAATTCAAATGGTGTTGACGCAGGTTGTATTTTAATAAAACATATGACACAAGACACACACCCTATTAGAGATCAAACATAAATTTGCCATCTGGTGAAAGCTATTGTTATAGTTACTATAAAGCTTACATTTCTCTCCATTCATCAGATTTGTAAATAGGTTGAACTGTCATCAGATTAAAAATATACAAAACTGCTTGGTTTGTTAAATGTTAATGAAAGAGATTTTCTTCAGTTTCAACAGATTTTTTGAAACGAGTTTCTCTAATATTCAAAGGATTTATGTTCCTCTGTTAAGTTACCATTAGTCCAAGTACTCTGAACACTCCCCGCTTCAAATGCTTCCAGCAAAGTTAGTGTTTTCCAAGCTGTAAATTTCAATGGTTATGATAGAACCAAACCTCGGTAAAAAAGAGCAGTGCCCTTTGGAGTCGTCATCCAAACAAATATAAGAGCTCTATCAATTTATCACTTGCCCGGTTTTGCAGAAATTCCATTCACATAACTCCTATGAAAATCAACCAGTTTTACCATATCAAATGACCCAAAGAACACCGCAGGTATCCAGGGGAAACAGTCCACCAATGCATCTTAGCTCGACTTTAAAGTCAATTTAAGAGACAATCTGGGCTCTGTAGCTCTTAAAGGGACAAACCCCGTCTAACCATTGGCTAAAGCTTTCTTAAGTTAATGAACTTTTTATTTTCCACACTTTTGGTACCAAGAGATTTAACCAAAAAAAAGCTCAAACCTCAGGGTTCACACTACAGTATGGAAAAACAGAGTATACAGCAAGCACCATTTACTTCCTTTGATCTCTCAAAGATGTCAATACAATTCCAGTGAGGGGGTGGGGAAAGGGGGAGTGAGTGAACCGGGGAAGGAAACTTCACCCACAGGAAAAAAAAAAAAAAAAAAAAAAAAATATCGGCTTGGTGGCAATTTCAAAACAAGTTTCCAAACTACTGAAGAGGCTCCGGCCCCCTCTGACTTGCAGGAATCACACATAAGAAAAGGACAGAAAATACTACAGGGCATGCTTATTTTAATTGCCCATGGGTTTCCAATGCAAAGCACGACAACTTAAATGCATATTCCAAATTCTTGCTCCAAAGCCGTCTTCTTTGTGCACTGAAAAGGAGGAAAGACAACCCCATCAATTGTTCTCTGCAGATAAAGGCACTGTTTTGCAGATTTCCCCCCAGATCTGGGCCAGCCTTGCTAATGACCTGCCCACCCACCTGGGGCCCTTCCCAAGGTGGCCCACGGGAACTGCCCCACACCTTCAGGAGCCCAAATGCGTGACACTGGACAACCCCAAGAGGGCTGACTTTTCCGTTTGGCCGTTGGTCTCCACGAAGACGCAACCTGGAAGAGTTCGAACCGTTTAATTTTCCTAGAGGAGCTGAGGTTCAATTACTACACTTTTTAAAATCTTACATTTTCTTTTCCCTCACAAAAGACACATCTGAAAGTGAATCTGCAGCATTTTTCTACGGAGAAAACACGAGCTCGAGATCCCAGAGCTACCAGGGGTTCTTTCAACGCCAGCATTAAGGCAGTTAAGCAAAAGCTGAATTAAAAGTTTTCGGAATTCTGGCCGTTTTTTCCCTTAACATAAGACCACCAACTGTTAGGGCAGACACCAAAGCTACAGTGCCAATTTTCATAGGCTCACGTTTAAATGAGATATACAGAAAACGGAGCCTGGGCAACGTGTAGGGGTCGAACTAGCAATGGCACACTTGTCTGTTGAAGAGCCGGGGCATTTTCTTGGAAAATGGTGCCTACGTGTTCATAGGCTTCGCCACTGTCCTGAAAGAGAACATACTGTCCACTCTTGGGGCATTTTTAGGGACTCAAAGGTTCTGTGGAATCCCAACCGGGGCCTGATAACTCGAAATGGCATCCCCTAAACGTGGGAGCTCCGGGAGGGGGCGTTTCAAGTCGGGCCAGGTGGGTGGGGAGGCCTCTGGCGGGTTTTTTGTCCAAGTCCCATGGGAACCCCAAACCCAAAAAGCACACGCCAACTTCCCAGGAGAATGCCCAGGAAGAACTTCTTCGCTTCCGTTTTTTCTTTTTTTAACAATTTTGTGCTCAACCGCCACTACCTACATTCCTCCGCGAGGCGCCCAGAGCTGAGGAATAACAACGGAGTTTAAACTACATAACAGTTCGGCAGCCTGTAGTCTACGCTTTGCTGCGCTCCGCGGGGGTTCGCATCCGGCCGCCATGTTCACGACTCGAAAGCCGCCCCAAAACCAGCCCCCCTTCCCACATCCCTCTCCTCTCCTCCCCTCCCTCCAGCTCAACCGAGGCCGCGGCACTGCAAAGCCGCTTTCAACTCTAACCCCCCACCCCCTCGCAGCAAAATCCGACTCGACGGCTGCGAGATGTGCGCCTGCGCGCGGCGCGGGGAGGGCGCGGGAGTGGGGGTGGGTGTGGGCGGCCTACTGGGCCCCCGGTCGCGGCTTGAAAAGGCCGGAGCCACGGGGAAGCGGGGGAGGGGTAGGGGTCCCGGCCGGAGCCTCCTCTTTCCTCTCAGCGGGTCCCCGCTCCGGCCCTGGCCCGGCTCTCACACGTGCGCGCTAAAAACCCACTTCAAAGTCTGTTCCCGGCACGGGGGCGGCCCCTTTTGCGCCGGCCCCTGCGCACCAGCGCGGGCCGACAACCAGTCCCCGGGCCTCGCAGTCCCCTCTGTCCCAGGCGCTGCGAAGAGGCCGGAGGGGCCGAGCGAGAGAGGACGTTCGCTGATGACCCCCGGGAGCCGCAAGCGGCCTTCGGGTGGACGAATACCTCCCTGCCCCCAACCCCCACCGCTTTAGAAAATTGAATTGAACACAAAGTTTGCGGCCAGTGCTACGCAGTGGCCTTCGGAGCTCACCATTGTTTGGGCTCGTATTGACCCCAGGTCCGGATTAGGCAGAGGCTGATTCCTGCTTTACAGCCCCGCCGGCCTAATGAGGCCGGGAGGCGATGGGGCGCGAAGCGTCCTCAGAGCCTGGGCGACCGCCGGCTTACGGCCGCCAAGGGCCCTGTAGGTGGAGGTCAAAGGGTCAGCGGGCAGAGACCGCGAGAGAATTGACCCTAGGAAATGAGGTCCCTTCCCCCCGCCCGAGCCTCGACAGAGACTTGCAAGAACTTGGTGTGTGGACAGGGACCCTGGGAGCCCCAGCGAGGGGCCGGAGGACAGCTGAGCTGGAGCCCCGACTTCCGAAACGCCTGGCCTCGCCGCCTCTGCCCCGGCCCGGGCCAAGGATCCACTGGAGGCTTGGGACTCGAGGGACAGAAACCTGAGAGGAAACCAGTCTAGGTGCCAGGAAAATCTCTTCAGGCGATGGGCACGCTGCTGGCGATTCTTCCACAAACTTACATGTTAAGAGGCCCTTCGACTTTGCTCCTCTGTTTTAGGGAGCTTTTTTGAAGGGGGAGAGAGAGCCAGGGCGAAGAGGCAGAGACATCAGGCTGGGAGAAGGGAGAAGGGGGAGGAGCGAGGAAGTCCTGAACACTCCAGCTTTTCCTGGGAGGCTTTGTGAGCGGAGGTCTCTGCTCACTCATGTCCAACTTTAGTAATTTAGATCGACCGGCCTGCTTAGTGTGGACCCTGTCCTTATCTGTAACCTTCCGAAGCTGGATGAAGGCCAAACTTCTGTCTGGCATGGAAATAGCCACCTCCCTTTTGCCTAACAGTGGGAATCTTCTTATGCAAAATCACTCATTTTGAAAAAGGGACTTTCAACAAAGATCTTACAAGGTGCAAGAGGGAAAGTAACAAGTTGATTTACACTAAGAGTCTGGCCCATGCCTCGGGCTTGAGCATTTATGAGTTTTTTTTTTTGGGGGGGGGGTACTTACTGTCAAGGTTGTTTATTGAATATTCAAGAATGTAAATGTGCACTCCCAGAGCCAGATTATAGAGGGGAAATCTGTGAAAAGTTTTCTATCAAAATAAGGAGTTTTGTTTACCGCAAATGACAAGGGTGGAGGACATGATTTTGAGAAATATGATGCTACACCCAAATTAGATGTAATGATCTACACAGGCAAAACTTTATATTCTCCTAATATGGTTATCATAATTGTTTTTCATTTAATTGATATCGTCCCCTTTTAGGACACTCAGAGTACTTTCCTGTAAAATTTTATGGTGGAATAATTTCAAGTAACTAAGAAAAGATCAAACTGCTCTTTCTCTCTTAAGGAGATATTTAATACATTTAATTGAAAGGGAGGCAAGTTTTTGGTGGAATCTTGTACCCAACACAGGGCTCTACTTCCATTTAAAGTTAGGTTAGATTGAGGGTGGGGGAGGGAACTCATGGAGAAAGTGGTAAATTATGGAAGTTCATTGTACAGTTCAGAAGAAAAATATACTATTTAGACTTCACAATGGAACACACTTAGAGCCAGTCTTATGAATATATACTTTCTGAGAACTTGCTGAGCATTTAAAATGGTCTCTGGTTTGAGGTGAAGGAAAAAACCTGAAATAGGAATCTGGTCCAACACCCTCAATGTCAAGGTCAAGATCGGAATGTCTGGGTTGGGAATGATAGACTGACCAGGTTACCTGCTCGTCACATGTGGAGTCATCCCAATCTCCGTTCATGGCATTCAGGCTTGGATATTGGTGGAAGAAAATGCAAAAGACCCCATTATTCTCCACTAACAAAAAATAGCCTCCAAAGCAATTTGCAATTAGAAACTGTCAATAATTGTCTGTTGACAAAGATCAGTAGATAACTTAAAATAGATTGCTTCAACTGCGTGAATTCACAGAATCAAAGTTTCTTTTAATCATCAGAAGTTCTATAAACATTTCAATTTCAGATTGATTTATTTGAACATGAAAAAAAATCAGGCACCAAATACAAAAATGTTATAACATAAATAAGATGTGCCAAGACTTTATTTCTTCAAAAAGAACAATAAACAAAATTCTAGAATTGAAAATGATCATATATAATACCAAATTGACTGCCACCAAAAACCTAGAGCATTGCCCCTTAAAGGAGGTACTTAAGCCTATTCAATACATTTCTAAATACTTTACAATTCCTTATCTCCACCTTTCTGTTATTCATGCAGAGATTGGGCTCAATAACAAACAGCACCCTAATAAAAAAGGTCTTAATACTCTACCCACTCCAGCCCCCCAAAATAGCAATCAATTTCTTTTCCATATAACCATTGTAAAAGAACCGTTTGTCCAAAGGAGTTGCTTCACTGAAGATTAAATGGATTGTTAACATTTCATCACAAAGCAAACAACCGTTTTTCATTGTTATTGATTTTAATGGAAACAATGCTCTTAACATCTTTGCCTACAAATCATGAACTTTAAAAATACATATTTTGCAATTTTTTTCCATAGCATCATTTCAGAACTGCTGCAGTTATTACACCGCTATATAAATGTTATGGATAATTGCGATAATTATGAACTATATACAGCAAACAAATCAGCCTTTGCCTTCCAAAATTGTAGATGGACTATGGTTCTTTTAAGAAGCACTTTAACCATAAGTAAGCAATGCTCAACTGGCCTTACTAATCACCACTGTTTCAGACATAAGCTATCTTTTGAAAATATATAGATAGCTACTAGATAGATTGATAGGCAGATTAGATAAGTCATAGATACAAACATATATAGGTATATGGGTGATCTCTAGATAGAAAACACAGACATGCATCCTGCCACAATTTTCATTTTTATGTAAGGTAATAAAGAACTAAGGGACATAAAATTCATTAGGTTACCTTATGTTTATATATGTAGGGCAGGGATGATTAAATCCAGCTTCTCAGTCTTTGAAGTACAAGATTGAGATGTCATGGCCACTAACTGAATTGATCAGTAATATTTGATTTGCATGCCGAAAATCCAGGACAAACACATTTAAACTCGCAGTTAAACAACCATCTGAGATAGAGATAAAGAAAGGAGAGTCTTCCCAGATGGAAACTGACACTGTAAGGAATTTATACTGTAATAGAAAAATAATTTAACAATTAAAAAAGGGATCTGAGTGAGTTATAAATACCAACAAACAAGATTTAATTTGCTCACATCTTCTCTTTGTAGAAGAAGGCTGTTACAAAACAAGAGAAAGGAGTCAGTGGTTCCAAAATTGTAAATTGTGTTCTTCTTTCAAAACAATAAAATTTTAATGCTAAAGCAGTTATAATCAAAAGCTGTACAGAACTTGTTAGAAAACATTTATCCATAAATATTGTTCAGTTCCCGGCACTTGTAGCAATAATTAAATTACAAACGATAAATATGGCATCAATGGATATGTATTTACAAAAAAAAAGTTATTACAAAAGGCAACTGTATACTAAACGTCACAATCTGTGTAGAGTAACATCACATCCTCAGCCTGAAAAAAATACTGAACAACAGTTTCGACCCTATTAGACAAAAATACATTCACAAGTGTAATGCTTTGAGGAAAAGTTCAAGACATAACAGGACTTTGGCATGGTTTAAGACTGTGAGAGTTTAAACAATCACCACTAAGGCGAAAAAGAATTTCCATCAGTTTAACATCACCACCACCAACAAGCCTTCTATAACTTCCTCTCGAGAAACAGGACAAGTGTTAAAATGAATTGCAGGAGTTTAAGAATGGGGTGTGCAGACAGCAAGAGGAAGGGGAAGAAAAAGCAGTGTAAAGATTTTGTAAAAAATGCTTCAAATGCCAAAACATATTTTCTAATCCTGAGAAAAGGGCATGGCTACTTTTGGATCTTGCCCAAAACCTTCCTGGACAATTGCAGTTAACAAGATGTAGCCCTATATATGGCCTCTTGCCTTAAAACTCCATTTCCATCTGATTGGTCTCAGTTTTCTTTTAAAAATGCATTTGGTCCATTCTATAGTTAACAGGGTTTGTGTTTGTCCTCAGACGTACCATTCGTTAAAATTAGGAGGAAGTCCAGGGTTGTGGCTGGTGCTAGTTTGAACTGCAGAAGGGGTTTTAGTGGTATCTTTACTGTTTGCAGAAGCTATAGCGGGTGGAGTGGAAGATTCATAGCCTGAACTGGCAGCAGGGGAGGAATCTGACCCTTGAGATTCATGAACCTAAAATTAACATGTATATATTATAATGAATATAATTCCAACTGGCAATGTGCAAGCAAAAACAAGAGCAGAATTCGAGCACTGTAACAACAAGACCGCCCAGTGACCCACTTAAAAGAAAAATGCTGCTTAAAAAAAAAAAGAAAATCCATATTACCGATGTCTAGAAAACCCGGAGATGTTCGCTAAAAACCAGTTTTGTTCCGAAGACTGGTATTATGGAAAAGGAATAAAGCACTCCGTTTTGGTCATGCCACTTCAAAAATGCTTTCTCCACGGATGGAGTGGGGTAAGCAGTTACACTGTGAGGTCCTATAAAATACTAAATCCGGGCCCAGGTTTCATCAAGCCCGTTTCGGCTTGGGAAAGCAGGTACAGAGAAGGTGGCACAGGGGCCCTGAGCGCTGCGAAGTCGCAGACAAATGTGTGGGAATCAGATCGCGCTCCTCGGCCCTATTGTTTTATCCGAAGCCAAAGAGCGAATGAACCACCCACCCCCGGGTTCGGCGCGGCTACTCTCGGTTCCCACCGCGGGCAGAGTCGGGAAGAGGCGGCCACGGCAGTCCCGCAAGCCTAGGCGAGCTCGGCTAGAGCTTCCCAGTAAACAACCGATTGTTCCCTCCGCTTCCTCCCCCTCCCAACTTTGCTCACTCCCGCCCCCACCCTGCCCGGTCCCCAAAATGGGTTCAAGGTGTCACTGCTGGAGCAAATCGGATTTAACGTGGAGGACAGAGGGTGGGCAGCGCGGGCGCTTCCGTTCCGCGGCCCGGCGTCGGGCCGAGTGTTTACAAACCGCCGACCGCTAATAAAGAGGTAATTACCTTCATGTGTTTGCGCAGGGAGCTCGGGTGCGTGTAGGACTTGTCGCACACTTTGCAGATATAGGGCTTGTCCGAGGTATGCACATGCATGTGCTTCTTACGGTCGCTGCTGTTGGCAAAGCGTCTGTCACAGCCTTCAAATTCACATTTGAAAGGTTTCTCACCTGCAAAAGGCAAAAACCCAAAGGGGGTAAAATACTGTCAGCGCCGGAGTTTCCCAGAGGCAAGCAGCAGGAGACTGAGCTCCCGGCGGTCTTCCCGGAGAGGGAGCGCCGACTGGGGGCTGCTGTTGAGAATCTATTTTCCCTGGAGAGAAATGAAGAGCGTAGGTTGAGCCCGCTAGGTTTGGGAGTGGTGGTCGGGGCGGGGGTGGGGCAGGGCCGGCCCAGAACCTCACCACGTCTTTGTTCTTGCAAGGAGGGAAAAGCCCCTGGCTCCTCCGAAGTTTCCCCTAAGTTGTGTTTCCACCCCACCCGACCCAGGGATCCCAATGCGCGGCCACGTTCCGCCACCACCTCGGCGATGTAACCGAGCCCGGCGGGACAATGGGCCCCGGACAGGACAATCCCGTTCAGCCTCTTTGTACCTTTTAATTTGCCTCTTTCAAATGCAGCGGTTTGGCTAAGCCCGGTATTAAAAAGCCTGGGTAGTCGTACTTAATGTTTGGGGGAGGAATATATATATATATAAAAATATATATATATATAAATCCAGGGGGCTCCAGACAGTTTTACAAGATGTTATGAACAACCCACGAAACTGCTTTAGCTTTCCTCCCGGAGGACTGAATTGAACCTGGAACTCCAAATAAAAATAGTTTGACAAAAGTATCAGTCATTTAATTAGGAGATGTGCCAATCAAGTGTAAAAAGGAGCGGAAGTAACCGAAAGTTAGTTTTCATTAGCATTTCTATGGTTGCCTTCCACGAATGTGTGCCGAGAGCTAAGTCGCTTGTAAGCAATATGCTCTCAACACATTCGGAGTCCCTTCACCGTAACCCAGAAAGGGAGACAAAAAGAGGCGGCGCCAGTTTGTTCCTGGGCGCGAGAAGGTCCCAATTAGTTCCTGAGACCGCTGAGCAGTCTGCCCGGGAAGTTAGAACTCGGCAAAGGCGCCACGGGACAGGGAGGGCTAGGGGTGGAGGGTCACTGACAGCGCTTCTTTTTCGAGCGGCCGTTGCGGGGCGTCGCCCCTTTCCCTGGCCGCCACCTCTCTCCCTCGCGCTGTTAAGTCCGCTGCGTGACGGGGTATAGCCAGTGGAACCCACGCCCGCCTGCTTTTTCCCTTACCTGTGTGGGTTCTCTTGTGGATCTTGAGGTTTTCAGAACGGGCAAAGATCTTCCCGCAGCCCGGGAAGGGGCATGGGAAGGGCTTCTCGCCCGTGTGCACTCGGATGTGGTTGACCAGTTTGTACTTCGCCTTGAAAGACTTGCCCTCCCGGGGGCACTCTTCCCAGTAGCAGACGTGGTTGTTCTGCTCCGGGCCCCCCACATGCTCCATGGTGACATGTGTCACCAGCTCATGCATGGTGCTGAAGGTCCGGTCGCAGCTTTTCTTGGGCCGGCTCAGCTGAGCCTCGTCGATCCACTTGCACGACAGCTCCTGCTTGATGGGCTGCCGCATATAACGGAAGAAGGCGCCGGGCCCGTGGTGGGCCGCCACGTTCACGCCCATGTTCATGTTCATGGGGCTGTAGTTAGGAAACTGCGCTCCGGCCGTGTAGGGGTCCGTGCGCGGGCTGGCCACTGGGCGGTATGGGTCAGCACGGCCGAACAGCTCCCCACGCAGCCCCAGGTGGACCTGGTTGTTGTCCACGTGCCCTGTGGGCGACGGGTGCCCAGCGCCCTGCTCATGCAGCCCGGGAAAGAGCAAGTAGCCAGGGGGCTCGGGGATGCCAGGTGGAGCATGCAGGCTGCTAGCCGAGCCGGCGAAGAGCCCGTGCTGCCCGCCACCCGAGGCCGCCTCACTGAGCCCGGAGCTGCGCTGGCGGAACAGAAAGTCGCGCGTTGAGTTGAAGGCAGCAGAGGCAGCGCCGCCGTAGCTGGGCACCTGGCTGGCGTGGTGATGATGGTGGTGGTGGTGGTGATGGTGGCCCAGGGCGTTGGCGTAGCCCGAACCCTGCGGCGTGAAAGCCGAGCTCTGGCCTGAAGATAGATCGTGCGCCGCGGCAGGGCTCAGCTTGAAGGCAGCGGCGGCGGCTGCGGCGGCGGCGTGGGTTGTGTCCCCAAAGGGATTCAGCCCCATGCCTGCCGGCTCACGGTTGGGCATCTCGTGGTGGCGCGGCGCGCCGAAGCTGCCCACTCCCAGCCCAGGGAACTGCGGGCCTCCGTCCAGGAGCATCGTCATGGGTGGGACGTTCTGGGCACAGGCGATCCGGCCGAAGTGAGAGAGGGTATCGGCGAAGGAGGAGATCTCCGAAGTGCCGTAGTCGGAAAGGGGTGGCGGCGGTTGGACACTGCCGGGAGACCCCCAAGGCGCTACCAGGGGCTGCAACTTTCCGTCACTGCGAGAGTCTCCTGCAGAGGGGTAGGAGGGAGGAGGGGAAGAAAGAGCAGGGAGGGGGTGTTGGGGGGGGAGGAGGGAGGAGAAGGGAGGAGAAAAGACTCTGGGACTAGATCTGGTTTAACAAACTAACAGGCGCGCACAAAGAAAAATAAGCAAAATAGTAAGTGGAGGGCGGAGTTTGCCAATCCTGTCCCGGGCACCCCTCCTCTCCCCGAGTGCACAGAACCGCAGGGCCAGGAGGCTCCCTGGGTATCGGCCTCTGGGCTGGGCTGCGCCTAGTGGCGGAACCGGCTAGCGGCCGGCCGGCGGGCAGCGGGCAGTAGGCAGGCTCGGTACTCGCCGCTTGCCGCTCGCCGCGCAAGTCCCAACCTCTTCGCCTCCAGAGTAATGTCCTTGGACTGATAAAGTCAATCACTCACTCCTCGCACATAAACCGAGCGGGAGGCCGCGCGGCGCGCGCCAATGGGGAGCCAGCTGGCCCGCGGTCACCTGACCCCCGGCCGGACCGCCCATTGGCCGCCGCGAGGCTGATTGGCAGCGCGGAGCGGAGAACATGGCAGCCGTGGCCGAGCGACCCCCGCTGATTGGGCAGCCGCCGGGTGCCTGGCAGGTGAGGCGGCGGCTGACGGGCGGCCGCAAGTGGGCTCCACCGGGCTTGAGCGGCTGCGGGGAACTGGGGCCGGCTCCAGCCGGCAAACGGCGGGACGCCGCCGGGCCTCTCGCGGGCCTCCCCCCACCTCTCGCGCTCGTTACCCGCTTTGGCCAAAGAAACTCTTTGCCCCGCGAGGATCGGTCCCACTGTTGTGCCGTCGGAGGAGACGCGGTGCCCAACGTCCAGTCCCGCTTGGGTCCCCGCTGCCTCACCACCTTGAGAACATGTCCCCTCTGTAGCTTCAGGGCGCAGATCCTGGGGAAAACCCAGCATTTTCGCTCTCCCGGCCCAGCCGCTGCGTCCACCCCCAATCACTGCGAGTTCTAATGGCCTCGAGACCCCGGACCCAGGCCCAGATAGTTCGCCGTTTCTGCCCTCAACCTGTCGACAACTGTCCGAGACCCAAAGGAGAAGAAATTACAATTAGAGCTGATCTCCCGTACTTCCGTCTGCGCCAAGCGTTGACCCTTTAGTTTGTGAGCAGCGGCTGTACTTTCCGCTGCCCACTTCCCGAATTACACACCGGGCACGGCACAGCAAACATATACAACGCAGTAAACACAAGCACACAGCAAGAAACAAGCACACAACACCGTAAACACAAGCGCACCACAGGAAACAAACACAACACATGAAATACACAACACAAGAAAGTAAACACATACAACACAGTAACTACGCACGACACAGTAAACACAGGCACACAACTAAACACAATAGAGCAAATACACATAACAGCAAGCATACCCACAAATACAAAACATGCCAAGAGCACTTTTAGCCTGTGTACACAAAACATGCACACAACGCACTAAACACGGTGGTTTCCAAATCGCTAGGCTAATCAGCTTTGAATTCTCAACATTTTCAAATGCAAAAGTCGTGTTGGGGGGTGCTGATGCTGAATGGGGACTGTGACATGGAATTCTCTTTCCTCTGAACAGCCAAGGCTTTACTCTCTTCTACTCCTACCCGGAGAAGGTAAAGCATGTAGTGACCTCAGGGACTGCTTACCCCTTAAGGATTTACTTCCAGGGGTGTGTGTGAAAGTCCTCCCGCCTTCTGTCTGGTGCGAGGTCTTTCTAGACATAATGACCAGGTTCAGGCAAGGCTATAAATTCACTCATTTTTCCTGCAAGGCATTTGCAAAGAATGCAGGAGAGTGAGAGAGGAAAGAAAAGGCAGAGAGAAAGATGGCTGTGATTGTCACATCCCTAGCCGGGCCAAGCCCCAAAGTCTGCGCCTAGAGGCAGCCTCACAGCCTGGCCGCCATCTCTCTGTAGGAAACAGAACATCTGATCAAGTTCAGAGGCGCCAGGAGAGACCGCCTCAAGCAGCGCTTTATAACTGCAGCCTTTCACTACCTTCTCCCCAATCTGCCTGGCCCAGCCAACACTTCACCTTCTTTCTTAGCCAGTTTGCTGGGAGAAAACCCTACCGGTAGCACATCTTACCGTATTCACCCCCTCCCATCAAACTCGCCCCAATTCTCTCTCCACATCCAGAGCTCTCTCCCCAGGTTGGAAGGTGAGTTCACTGCTGACTTAAATTATTGCATCTGCCTGACATAGGCTCTCCAAGAATGGTTTCAGTGCCTCTCAGCAGAGGGTTTCTTTGGGGGGTAGGGGGGCGCTGGTGTGTTCAGAGAACAAATATGCTGAAATCATGCAAATGAATCCCCTGGAGTCAGGTTTACAAAAAAAGGAGGATTGCCTTTCTTCCCCCCTCCCTTTCTTTTCACTTTCTCCTTTATTTCCTCTCTTCCCTCTACCTCTCTCCACCTCCCACTAACCCCAACAGCCCTTGGCCAAGTAGTTGGTTTGGAAAAGTTTGGATTTCCTCACTGAGCTGGTCCCGCGGACAGCGGTTCTCGAGACTGGGGGACCGGGAAGGGGCGGCTGTCGAGCTCTGGCCGAGCCAGCGCTGATGCGAGAGTTTCCGGGGAGTCCCGCCAGGTACCCCGAGAATCGAGGGCCTTGCGCGATTGCAACTGGGTGAAAGGCTCAGAAGGTGGGCAGACGAGGGAGCTCATCATGCCCCTATTTGGGAAGGGGTCTCGAGCTCAGGGCAGGGGAAAGTTGCCGCCGCTGACCTACCCGGTGCCCAGTGTCCGTTTTGATACGGCCACATTCCGATAATTAATTGCCTCCAGCACGTGCTCTGTAGTCCCTGGAACAAAAAGGCATAATTCAATTAGATCATCAACCGAGAAGTGGGGAGGTAGGGGCGGGGGATTGGATGCTTGTTAAGGGGCAGACCTGAGGCGATTCAGCCAGGCCAAAATCCCGGGCAATGGAGCCCTTCCCGGGACAGCCGGGCCCATCCCGAGAATGCGGTTCTGAGGGGGTGTCGTTGCTGTGTGGGACGCAGGAGTCCCAGATGCGCGCAAAAGGACGAGGCTGGGGGCTTTGTGAACAGCAGGGCAGAGGTAGGCCATTTCTAATTCGGTTTCAGTTGGTTTGAGTGGGAGTTTCCTTATTTGGGGAGGAGGACCCCTGACCCTTAAAAGAGGGTAGAAAGCAAAATCCCTCCAGATAAAGCTAGTTACTGCACATGAAAACGAAGCCCCCACCCCCAACAAAGCAAATCACTGCTGTTGGGGGCGAGGGGGGAGCGCGAAGTTTTTCTTATAACTTAGAGCTTCTCTCCTCCCCAAACTTGATTTTCAAGAGGAGACTCTGGGAACAACTTCGGGGAACAGGGCGCTTTGGGGAGCTGAGTCTGAGAACAGAGTGGTGGCTGAAGAGGGAAAGCTAAGAGGAGAAAAGTTTTTCCTACACACAGGCAGAGGTGAGGAGATGGAGACAACTCTCGTGTTCTCGTTTTTCAGGTGGAGACAGGAGTCACAGCTCTAGTCAGGGAGGACAACTCTAACTCGGGCGTCGTGGTTCTATAACTGAGGCTCCCTCAGCAGCTTTGGCTTACTAGGGTTTACGTGTGTAGTAGGCAACGTAAATTAACCAATAAATCTCTTTTATGTGTCCCCCAGTTGTATGTGGTCCGGTCTAAATATTCACATGTTTGCATGGATAGGAAATATAATGGGATCCTTTCCCTCACACTGAGTTCAAACGGTAAATAGGAAAAAGATTCATTTTTATGCCCAAATCTAAAGTAGGAAATAAAATCAGAGAAACTGATCACTTCTAAACCAGCAAAGCTTTTGAGCTCGATTTTTAGGATCCATCTTGAAGAAGCAGTAGGGAAACAGAACGTCCTGAGGGGCAGTAGGGTAGTACCGGGTTCTTCGTACAACCCAGAGCCCAGCTCCACAGCACTTTTCTCTTCCGTCGAGCCTCCGAAAAAACAGAACATATACAGCACATTGTGTTATAATGCAGCATTTCTTTCTAAACACATTTTATGTGGTGGACATGAAATTATCCTGATTCGGTGACCTAGTAATTTCCTTAAGTCCAAGGGAAACGCTGCGGTCTTTTCTTCTGTTTTGTATTTAGAAAAGACTTGCAATCTAACACTCGCAACATTTTAAAGACCCTTTAAACCCAGCAAGCGGATTTCCGTTCTGCCAAGGCTTCCTGATTTATTTCAATAAATGAATCTTTGAATCCAGGAAGGGAATTATTCCAAGACGCTGAATTTGGTGCCCCTGTCTCTCCCTAGTGGAGCACAAAGTGTTTCTCATTGCAACATGTCCTTGAAACTCACCATTATTCGCCTTTTTTCCTGGTAAATGACACTTTCTTTACATAAATCCCCACCCTCTCTTCAGAGTCCCAGATCTTTTTAAAAGAAAAACTGCAAGTGGCAATAAAAAATGAAGGGAAAAGAAAGCTGGGAAAAGAATGCATTTTTAACTTCTCTTTATTTTTATGCTAAGATAAAGCCCTTAATTGGCATCAGGGGCCAAGCTGAACTATCGATTTCCAGGACCTGCTGACACACTCGCCAACAGAGTGTGTCTGCAGGTTGGCGAGTGTAAAAATCACACAGCTCCAGATTTTATTGGCCACGTCAGAATTTTCACTATGGTCCTATCATTTGACACATATTTTATAAGCCCTAAATACCTTTAAAATTCAATCGAGAATAAACAAATAGATATTGTTAATGAACCCCCCCTTTTCATTTTTTTGCCTTTGTCCTCTGAAATCCAAGGCATATTGTTGCCCAATGTAATGAAATGCAAACCAGACAGGAATGAGACATTTTCATTGTACTTGTCAATCAGGGCTATGCAGACAGATATATATACATATATATACTTGAACTTCAGAGACATAGGCTGAAGTGAATAGGGCTGAACTTGAAGAAGACAGGCAGGGAGTTGAACTAGAACTATCAGAACCCAGTTTGGAATTCTAAAGGGAGTCCCTGAAATATAGAAAATGCAGTGAACCGCCCCACCCAGGTGGTAGGCAGTGGTCCTCAGGCAAATCTGAGTGAAAGGCTTATGATGAGCTGTGGCCTGCTGGGTCCTGCTGTCATGGAATACCTTTATCGCTCTGGGGGTGAGCAGGTGTTAGTCCCCATCTGCACTAGCAGTGGCTCCAGGTGCCAGGAGAGCAAGACACATTGAAAGAGGACTTCTTCCTTCCTTCTAAATCAGAACACCTTGTAGGTGGGGAGTGCCCCGGCAAGAGGAGAGGGAGATGCAGGCAGAGGCCGAGATACACAATGACACATTTGATTTATGTTTACAGGTCTTTCCCCAGACACCTGAAGAGATGGGGGAAGGAGAATCAATTTGGAGAGCCAAGTTTGCCTGACATTTTGGAGCACATATTTACCCAGGACCCCCAAGTTCCTTGTAGCTGCAAAATGCTGTACTAGTTCTAAAATGTAAATTAGCTTCAAGGCAAGTGGAGAGAAGCCTTAGCCTATTCTGAGATATTTGTTCATTCATTTCTTTGCTTTGAGAAAGAATCCTTCTGCAAACGTGATAGGAAGATATTCTCTGGACTACATTATGGCTTCTGGCAGCAACTCTCATCCTTAGTGCCTAGATCTGGAGCCCCCACCAACCATTTGTCCCCAAGCTACATTTCCTTAGTCCAGACCTATTCCACCATTTCATCTTCTTTCTCCCTTCCTCGCTGAGGGGCAGAGGCCGCATTACCTAAATTATCTTTTCTTTTGCCCAAGCTGAGAGGAAGAATTCCTGATCCCTAGGAAAAATGCTGTCTCCACTCCCAAAGAACTTTGTGTAGTTCAGGAATTGCATTTTGTAAAATCATTGCCTGTTGCAATTTGCACTTGGTTTGTGGTTATTCATCTAGTCCTTTCCTAGTGAGGGGATGGGAGGAAAGGGCTTTGACATTAAAACAAAGCATAGGGCCTCTGTTTCCTCCCTTTTTTCTTTCCCCACCAACAAGATAGAGTGGGGGTAAATTAGACTAACTGCTGGTTTGGACATGAATGGCAGACTATGGTCTGCAAACTGGAGGCCAAATCTGGCCCAGAGCCTGTTGTATTTGTATGGCCCCAGCAGCCAAGAATGGTTTTATTTTATTTTATTTTTAAAACATCTTTAAAGGGTTAGAGAGCAGAAGTAGAAAAAGAAGAAAGACAAAAAAGAAGGTGGGGGAGGAAATTATGCTACAAATACTAAATGTTGTTTGAAAAGCCTGAAATATTTTATATCTGGCCCTTTACAGAAAAAAATTACTGACCCCTTGATTAGGGGTTGGACTGTAGTGTCAGCAGAGGCTAGGTATTCTTGACCCGTAGATTTTATCCACCATCACCCTCCTAGATTTCCAGCTTCATTTTGCATATGGCTTGATTTTTTTTCCCCCCAGCCCCACACCTCAGTTATTTTGGGGGATAATTTTGACTTTGGAGAAAGGGAAAAAGTAGTCAAGGGAGGAGGAGTCATCAGGAGAAAGAGGGGATGAGAAGAGAGGAAAAAGAGTTGTGAATATCTCAATCAGTGACTAGGTGACCTCTGACCCTGAGGGTGGTTTTATTGTCTTTCTTCTTTGGCTAGAGATACATAGTTTATTGACCCTTTCTGCGTGACTGAGCCCTCAGGGGCAACGACAGCTCCAAACCAAGCCAGGCATGTGAGGCCAGGAAGCCTGAGGGAAGTGACCCCAATTCCCTAGGCCTGAGGGGGTTGGAGGAACAGAGAGATCAACTCCCTCCCAACTCAACTGCCCCTCCTCAGTGAGGGCCTAGAGTTCACCCAGCTCCGCTTCTCACCCAGAAACACTCCCCTCCCTTTCTTCCCAGGATAAATGCCATCAGCCTGTAGGCTTGGGCAAAACATTTATGCTCCTTCTCTGCACTCTTCCCCTTTAAACTATAAAGATATGTTATTATAAAGATTCCAGGGTAGGCCAGGCACGGTGGCTCATGCCTGTAATCCCAGCACATTGGGAGTCCGAGATGAGTGGATCACTTGAGGTCAGGAGTTCGAGACCAGCCTGGCCAACATGATGAAACCCCATCTCTACTAAAATACAAAAATTAACTGGGCATGGTGGCAGGCACCTGTAATCCCAGCTACTCGGGAGGCTGAGGCAGGAGAATCACTTGAACCCAGGAGACGGAGGTTGCAGTGAGCTGAGATCATGCCACTATACTCCAGCCTGGGTGACAGAGCAAGACTCCCTCTAAAAAAACAAAACAAAACAAAACAAGAAAGGGATTCCAGGGTGCTCCCAACAACCCAGCTTACTAGCTACTATCTTAGCTCGTCCCCTTAGGTATGTCTCCCCTTTCCCTTTTCTTTCCTCCCACTCCAGCCCTATTAGAAATTTCTCTTTAAGGCTGCATAATTCTCAACCCTTGCCCCTCAGACTCAGCTTTGGTAGATTATATTTCACTTTTTGAACCTGGTCCAGACTGGCAAACAATTCTTTCAGACCCAAATAGCCACTCACACAAGTAATGTTGCCAAATTTAGCACATCAAAAACTCATGACACTCAGTTACATTTGAATTTCAAATAAACAATTTTTTCTTAGTTTAAGTATGTCCCAGTTATTGCCTGGGAGATACTTATACTAAAATATTCTTTATTGGCAATTCAGATGTTATAGGACATCATGTATTGTATCTGGCAATCCTACTTTCAGGAGTATGGTCTAGACAGGCTAAATTGTCATACCCAATGGAGCTCTCACCAAAGTGTAGCCTGAGCTTGTGCCATTTGCCAAGAGTTTTCCTTTCTCCACCTAGGGTTTTCCAAAGCCTCCATTTGTGGGAAAATCAACTTGGGGACAGGGTGGCCCTGAAGGCCCAAGAAAGGCCCCTGGTGAAATTTCTTTTCTGGCTCAGTGGGCCTGTCCTTTCTCATCAAGAGGCCCAGGAGCTACCCTGGCTAGATTGTTACCACAGGACTGGCAGCAGGGTGCTGTTCCCAAACAGTGACTAATTGTGCCTGCTTCTGTCCTATCCCCTGAAGGAAAGCTCCTTGCGCTACTCACCATGAGGTCTGGTACACTGCAGACATTGAGTACTAGCGTGCTAGGGACCTTAAGATCCCACACACTACAGGCCTCAAAGTTCCATTCATTGACCTGATCCTCCTGCCACCCCTGCAGGACCTGAGACGGGGGTTTGCCTTGCATATTCTTTCCTATTTTGCTCAGATTGTGTGAGCCTGAGGCCCCCTTCCCTTTGCTCCCTAGGGTTGAAGTTTCACCAAGCCTGAAAAATCCTCCTCGCCTTGCCGCCCCTTGGTCCTTCTTTCTCTCACTTTAATGGGGATGTCTTCAAGGACAGAAGAGCTTGATTTCAGCAAGAATGCCCCTATGGGCCCTTGAGGGCTATAAACAGGTGGAATCCTCAGAGCCAGAGCCTGTGGTCCCTCTGCTTAGCCCTGCCCTCCCAACCTCGATGCACAAACTTCAGTCCACACTGGGCTGTGCAGAGACCCCTCTCGAGCCATCTAGGGCTAAAGGTCAAGTTTTCCTGAGGACCAAGGACAGAGTTTAGCAGGTTTTATCAGCAGACATCCGGTTCTCCTCTTCCCCTGTTCCCCACCCTCATCACACATTCCTCCATGGAAGCTCTTATCTATCTACCCATTAAATGAAAGAGGAAAAACACATGGCCTAGAGTGCCCTTTTCCTCACTCCTATCAGTACAAGTTCCAAGAGCTGAACCTGTCAGCAGCTCAGTGGCCCCAAAATCATTCCAGGAGACGCCTCTCCCCCATCACTTAAATAATCCTGTCCCACTTTAGAAAATCTCATTAGTTCTTACCTCTTAACTCCTTCTCCTTTTTAAGGTGGTTTTAGGCTCTAAGTTTGTTTGGAGCCAAGGGAGCTTCCACTGCCTACTTATGCAAACTGAAGTTTTTGGTAGTTTTGGTAGCCCATAACCACTAGTCGTAGTGCGCATCTGTACACACTTGCCTGTTTTCCTTCCTTCCTTCCTTCCTTCCTTCCTTCCTTCCTTCCTTCCTTCCTTCCTTCCTTCCTTCCTTCCTTCCTTCCTTCCTTCCCTCACCCCTCTCTCTCCCTCTCTCTCTTTCTTTTTTTGACAGAGTTTTGCTCTTGTCACCCAGGCTGGAGTGCAATGGCATGATCTTGGCTCACTGCAACCTCCACCTCTTGGGTTGAAGCGATTCTCCTGCCTCAGCCTCCCAAGTAGCTTGGAATATAGGCGCCCACCACCACACCCAGCTAATTTTTGTATTTGTAGTAGAGACGAGGTTTCACCATGTTGGCCAGGTTGGTCTCGAACTCCTAGCCTCAGGTGATCCACTCACCTCGGCCTCCCAAAGTGCTGGGATTACAGGTGTGAGCCACCACTCCCAGCTTCTCCTGAGTTTCTAATATGCCCCTGGATATGGAAGGGAGCCCATTTTCTTTTCTTTCTATTTTGTTTGTTTGTTTGTTTTGTTTGTGTGTGTGTGTTTTGATGGAGTTTTGCTCTCGTCATCCAGGCTACAGTGCTTTGGTGCAATCTCAACTCACTGCAACCTCTGCCTCCGAGGTTCAAAGGATTCTCCTGCCTCAGCCTCCAGAGTAGCTGGGATTACTGGCGTCCGCCACCACATCCGGCTTTTTTTTTTTTTTTTTTT
Source organism: Rhinopithecus roxellana (assembly GCF_007565055.1). Classification (NCBI taxonomy): domain Eukaryota; kingdom Metazoa; phylum Chordata; class Mammalia; order Primates; family Cercopithecidae; genus Rhinopithecus; species Rhinopithecus roxellana. The sequence goes on along the minus strand of NC_044555.1, from coordinate 110,520,228 downwards.
TTTTGTATTTTTAGTAGAGACGGGGTTTCACCATGTTTGCCAGGCTGGTCTCAAACTCCTGACCTCAGGTGATCTGCCTTCCTTGGCCTCCCAACGTGCTGGGATTACAGGCGTGAGCCACTGCGCCTGGCAGAAGGGGACCCATTTTCTTAATGCACACACTTAAAAGCTCTAGCTACCACATGATGTCTTGTTTTTGTGATTCTCAATTAGAGAGTTATATTCCAATATTTAGTTTCTGCTATTAAATTTCACATCCCCTCCCTTGATTTGAGAGGGGGGAGAAGTTGCCTGCCCCCTGTTCCAGAAGCAATTGAGTAGAACCAGAAACTCTAGCTCCACATTGGAGTTTCCTGGGAATCTTTGAAATATTCAGATGGCCAGACCAACCCCAGAGCTTCTGATTTATTTGGTCTGGGGAAGGGTGCCATGGCCCTATTTTTGAAGCTCCCCAGGTGATTCTAATGAGGGAGCCACTGTGTTAAAGTTAGTTAATATCTAGAGCCTCTTTGCTCCTACCCTGCAGCCTTCCCAGGCTTACATTCTTGGCCCTGGCAATACCACTAAGGTCTGAAAAATGCTTCAACTAGAAGTGCTCTAAGAATAAACTTGGGGTTCCCACTCCAGACTGCTATCTCTATCTATTTCTTTTGCCTATCAGATGTTTCCATGAAGAAAGATCCCACCTTCAACTTCTACGTTATTCATCCTGCTTTTTAGAAATGACCCTTGTCCTGATATGAGGTGGAAGAAATAAAGGTCTGGTAAAGAAATGATATGCTCGGCCGGGCGCGGTGGCTCAAGCCTGTAATCCCAGCACTTTGGGAGGCCGAGACGGGCGGATCACGAGGTCAGGAGATCGAGACCATCCTGGCGAACATGGTGAAACCCCGTCTCTACAAAAAAAAAAAAAAAAAAAAACTAGCCGGGCGAGGTGGCAGGCGCCTGTACTCCCAGCTACTGGGGAGGCTGAGGCAGGAGAATGGCGTGAACCCGGGAGGCGGAGCTTGCAGTGAGCTGAGATCCAGCCACAGCACTCCAGCCCGGGCGACAGAGCGAGACTCCGCCTCAAAAAAAAAAAAAAAAAAAAAAAAAAAGAAATGATATGCTCGTGGACCTGGAACCATTTATTTTATTTCAACTAAAGGGCTATACTTTTGCTGTTGCAGAATGAAATTTCCCCTGTAAGACAGTGAGGGATGAAGCTACTTGATGAAAAGTACTAATTCTACTTCTCCCCGATTTCAGCAGATCCACTCCTGACCTCCTTCTAGAAGAAAGAAGGGGGGTGGGTATGGAGAGCATGCCATCTCATTAAGAATTGTTCCCCAGTGATATTTCCTTTGCTGTTTCTCCCCTTACCCTAGATGGAATCCCAAGAACTGGTGAGGGTAACCTTATGCCTCTCAATTTCTAGATGATTGCAAAAACCAGAACTGTCCAGGTATCATGCAGTTTGGTTCAGGCTTTGAGGACAGCTCCCAGAAGTTGTGGAAGGTGGGGAGAGATGGGAGCAAGCAAGTTGCAGAGTAACTTGAAACTGAACCCTTTTTTCCCCCTTGGAAAAACTTTTTATTCACACAAGCAATACATTAGCTGCTTCACTCTTCAAATTATTTTATTTTATCTTTAGAGACAGGGTTCTCATTCTGTCACCCAGGCTGGAGTGCAGTGGCATTATCACATCTCACTGCAGCCTTGACCTACCAGGCTCCAGCAATCCTCCTGCCTCCTGCCACCCAAGTAGCTGGGATCACAGGTGCATGCCACTATGCCTGGCTATTTTTTTTTTTTTTTTTAATTTTTCATGGAGACAGTATCTCCCTATGTTGCCCAGGCTGGTCTTGAACTCCTGGGCTCTAGCGATCCCCACCTTGACCTCTCTAAGTGCTAGAATTGTAGGTACAAGCCACCATGCCTGCCCCTTCAAAATGTTTATAGCTTGCCTGCTACATATAAGATATCCTGGGGGTACTGTGGGGGAAGATACGAGTAAATGATGCCAAGAGTCTGTCTTGCACCTGGGCTAGCAAAACATCGTAGCAGTTTTAGAACGAATGTTTCATAATCCTATGCTGATTACCTGAAACTTTAGAGTAACTGTCAGAGGTTTTCTTTTCTTTCCTTTTCTCTTTTCTCTTTTCTTTTCTTTTCTTTTTCCTTCCTTCCTTCCTTCCTTCCTTCCTTCCTTCCTTCCTTCCTTTCCTTCTTCCTTTCCTGTCTTCCTTTCCTTTCCTTTCCTTTCTCTTCCGTTTCCTTTCTTTCCTTTCGTCCTTTTTCCTTTTCCTCCTTTCCTTTCCTTTTTCCTTGTTTTGTATTCCTTCCTTTTCCTTTCCCCTTTTCCTTCCTTTTTTTTTTTTTCCTTTTTTTTTTTCCTTTGTTCCTTTTTTTTTCCTTTCCTTTTTTTTGTTTCCTTTTCCTTTTTTCCTTTTTCCGTTTTTCCCTTTTTCCCTTTTTCCGTTTTCCTTTCCTTTTCCTTCCTCCTCTCTTGGCCTTTCCTGTCCCCGCGTTCAAATAGACTTTTAATGATCGTCCTCCTCCTTGTTAGGTTCGCTTTCCTTTCCCTTTTTCCTTCCTTATTCCCCTTTTCTCCTGTCCTTCGCTCCTCCTTCCTTACTTCCTCCTTCTTTCATCGTTCCCCTTCCCTTTCCTTCCGTTCCTTCCTTCCTTCGGCTTTGTTTTCCTTTATCCTTCCGTTCCTTCCTTTGTCCTTCCTCCGCTCCTTGTTCCTCCGTCCTTCCCTTATCCTTCCCACTTTCCTTTCTCCTTTTCCTTGCCTCTTCCTTTTTTATTTTCCTTTGTTCCTTCTTCCTGTCCTTCCTTTTTTTCCTGTCTTCCTTCCTTCCTTTCCTTCCTGTCACTTTCCGTTTTCCTTCAATTCCTCACCTTCCATTCCGTCCTTCCGGTCCGTCCGTCCTTCCTGCCTTCCTCCTTTCCTCCTTTTCTTTCTTTCTTTGTCGTTTTTTCTTCTTCTTTCTTGTCTTTCTTTCCTTTTCTTTCTTTTTCTTTTCTTCTTTCTTTTTTTTTCTTCTTCTCTTTCTTCTTTCTTTCTTGTTCTTTCTTTCTTTTCTTTTCTCTTTCTTTTCTTCTTTTTCCTTTCTTTCTTTCTTTCTGCTTCTTTTCTCTTTCTTACTTCTCTTCGCTCTTCTCTTTCTCCTCTCCTTCATTCTTCTCATCATTCCTCCCTCCTTCTTCCTTCTTCTTCCTTCCGTCCTTCCTTCCTTCCTTCCTATTCCCTTCCTTCCCTTCCTTCCGTCCTTCCTCCTTCTTCCTTCCTCCTTCCTTCGTTTTTCGACAGAGTCTGTGCCGTTGCCCAGGCAGTGGTGCCATCTCGCTCCTGGCACTGCACCTCTGCTCCCTGATAAGCAATTCGCCTATCTCCGGCTTCAGTCAGCTCCTGAGTAGCTGGGACTACAAGCCAAGCACAATGCACAGACTGCCACCCAGGCGCCCAGCTAATTTTTTTTGTAGTTAGGTATGAGACAGGATTTCACCGTGTTAGCCAGATGATCTTCATCGGTCTCCTGACCCTCGTGATCCACCCGCCTCCTCCTGGGCCTTCCAAAGTGCTGGGTATACAGGCGTGAAGCCCACACCCGCGCCCAGAGCCTTTTTTCTTTCCTCTGCTTTTTGCTCTTCTTCTCTCTCCTCTTTTTCTTCTTTCTTTTTTCTTCTTCTTTATTTGTTTTTTTTTTTTTTTTTTTTTTTTTTTTTTTTGAGACGGAGTCCTGGCTCGTCGCCCAGGCTGGAGTGGCAGTGGCGCACCGCGATCTCAGGTTCACACTACAGCTCCTCCATTCACAGAAACCACAAAGCACGCACAGCTCGCCACTCAGCCACCTCACCCCCAAGCATGCGTTAACCCAACAGGGGCGGCTTCCGCATCTACTCCGTCTTCAGGATTTCAGCCAACCACACTCACTCACGATTCCGGTTGGCTCCATACTCGGACTGACGGTACAGAGGCGCTCGCTGGTCCTGCGCGCCCGGCTAGTGTTTTTGTGTTCTCTTCAAAGAGAAGACGGACGGGGGGTGTGAGGGGTTCACGTATTAGGCCCAGAATGGTCTCATAATCATCCTGACCTTGTGCGTGATCCGTATCCGCCCGGCTCCGGCCGCCCAAAGTGCTGGGATACGAAGGCTGTGGGCACGCCCAACCTGAGCACAACACCCGCGCCCACCGGCCCTTCTTCGACGCGATTCTTTCTTTCTTTGTTCTTTTCTTTCTCTTTTTTCTGTCTTTCTTCTTTTCATTTCCTTCTCTTTCTTTCTTTTCTTCGTCTTTGTTCTATTCTGCTTTTTCTTTTCTTTTTGCTTTCTTTCTTCTTTTTTTCTTTTTCTTCTTCTTTCCTTTGTCTTTCTTCTTTCTTTTCTTATCTTCTTTCTTTCTTTCTTTCTTTTCTTTATTTCTTTTCTTCTTTTTCATTTTCCCTTCTTCTTTATCCTTTTCTTCTTTTCTTTCTTTTTCTTCTTATTCTTTGTTCTTTTCTTTCTTCTTTGCCTTTTCTTCTTTCTTTTTCGTTTCTCTTTTTCTTATTTCTTTCTTTCTTTCTGCTTTTCGTTCTTTTTTCTTTTCCTTTCTCTTTCTTTCTTTTCTCTTCTTCTTCTTTTCTCTGTACTTTCTTTATTCTTCTTCTTTCTTCCTTTCTTTTTCTTGTTCTTTTTCTTCTTTCCTTTCTTTTTTTTTGTTCTTCTCTTTTCTTCTTCTTTCTTGCTTTGCTTTCTTACTCTTTTCTTTTTTTTTCTCTTCTTTTATTCTATTCTTTCATTCTTTCTTTTCTTTTTCTTCTTTCTCTTTTCTTTTCCTTTTCTTTTTCTTTCTCTTTCTTTCTTTCTTTCTTTCTGTTCTTTCTGTCCTTTTTTCCCCCCTTTTCTTTTCTTTCTTTCTTTTTCGTTTCTCTTTCTTTCTTTTTCTCTTTCTTTTTTTCTTTTTTCTTCTTTTTATCTTCTCTTTTTCGGGTTCTTATTCTTTCTTTCTTTCTTCTTTTCTTGCTTTTTTCTTCTTTTTTCTTTTTTTCTTCTCTTTCTTTTCTTTTCTTTTTCTTTTCCTTTCTCTTTTTCTCTTTCTTTTCTTTTGTTTCTTGTTTCTTTCTTTCTTCCTTTTCTTTCTTTCTTTTTTCTTTCTTCTCTGTCGTTTTTCTCTTTTCTTTCTTCTTCTTTTATCTTCTTTTTTCTTTCTTCTTTCTCTTGTCTTTTTTCTTCGTTTTCCTTTTTTTCGTTTTTTCTTTCTTCGTTTTTCTTTCTTTTCTTTTTTTTCCTTTCTTTCTTTCTTCGTTCTTTTCCTTCCTTTCTTTTTTTTGCCCCCCCCCTTTTTCTTTCTTGCTCTCTTCTTTCTTTTCTTCTTTGCTCTTCTTCTTTTTCTCTTTCTCTTTCTTTCGTTCTTTTTTCCTTTTTTTTCTTTTCTTTCGTTTTCTTCTTGTTTTTATCTTCTCTTTCTTCTTGTCTTTCTTTCTCTTTTTTTATCTTTCTCTTTTGTCTTCTTTCTTTTTATCTTATTTTTTTTCCATGTCTTTCCTTTTCTTTCTTCTTTTTTTTTCTTTGTCTTTCGTTCTTGCTAGTTCATCTTCTTTTTTGTTCCTTTGATCTTTCTTCTCTTTCTTTCTTTCTTTTCTTTTCTTTTCTTTTCTTCTCTTTCTTATTGTATGCTTTTCTCTCTTTCGTTTCTTCTGTTTCCTTTTGTCTTTTTCGTTCCTTTTTACTTCTTCTTTTCTTTCTCTTATTTCTTTCGTTCTTTTTTTTCTTTTCGTTTCTTCTTTCTTTCTTTCTTTCTCTTTCTTCCTTTTCTTTTCTTGTCTTTTTTTCTTTTTCTTGTCTTTTTCTTTCTTTTTCTTCTTTCTTTCTCTCTTTTTTTTCTTTATCTTTCTTTCTTTCTTTTCATTCTTTACTTTCTTCTTTCTTTCTTTCCTTCTTTCTTTCGTTTTCTTTCTTTCTTTTTCTTCTTCTTTTCTTTTCTTTCCTTCATTTCTTTCTTTTTTCTTCTTTCTTTCTTCTTTTCTTTTTCTTTCTTATCGTTCTCCTTTTTCTTCTTTTCTTTTTCTTCTTTCTTTTCTTCTTTTTCTTCTTCTTCTTTCTTTCGTTCTTTTTTCTTTTGTCTTTCTTCTCTTTTCTTTCTTTCCTTCTTTTTTTTCTTTCTTCTTTCTTGTTCTTTTCGTCTCTTCTTTCTTCTTTCTCTTTTTCTTTCTTCTTTCATCCTTCTCTGTCTATTCTTTCTTTCTCTTTCTTTTTTCTTTTCTTCGTTCTTCCTTTCGTTCTCTTTTTCTCCTTTCTCTTTCATTTTTCTTCTCTTTCTTTCTTCTTTTCGTTTTCTCTTTCTTTTCTTGTCTCTTTTCTTTGTGTTTCTCTTTCTTTCTCTTATCTTTCTTTCTTTCTTTTTTCTTTTTTTTCTTTCTCGTTCTTTAGTTTTTTAGGGAGGGTCTCACCTCTGTCACTCATTTGGGAAGGTAGTAGCTGCAATCAATCAGATGCAACAACCTGCAAAGAAGAAAGACGGCAAACCCCTCCCCTCGACCTGTGTTCTGGGCTCAGAAGGTATCCCTTCCTGCCACGTCCTCTGCCTGCCTCACACAAGCCTCCCCCAAGTAACTGGAGACGACAATACAACAGCGCAAAGGGCGCACACCACCATGTGCCCGGCTAAATTTTTGTATTTGTGTAGAGACAGAGTTGTGCCATATTGTCCAGGTTGGTCTCAACTCTCCTGGACTCATGGATTCCAGAACCCATTTTCCATCCACCACCACAATCGGCTCAATGCGATCCACCCACCCAGCCTCCCAAAAAAAATGCTTAGGATTACAAGTGTGAGCCACGGTGCCTTGCCGTAGAGGCGCTGTCTTTTTATTTTTAATATTCAACATGCCCTCTCCTTCTCTTGGTTATGATATGCCTTACTACGCAGATGTTGTTTGCTGGGACAAATCCTAAAATGGAACTATTAGAATAAAAGAGTCCCGTTGGGTGGAGTGGCTCATGCTAAATATCCCAGCACTTTGGAGAGTCTTAGCGGTGGATCACTTGGGACAACAAGGAGTTGTCAAGAAAGACCATGGCCAACCTGGTGACCCCCATCTCGAACTAAAAAAAGAAAAAAAAATACAAAAATTTGGCCCGGGTGTGGTGGCCGTTAAATTAGCCTGTAATCAATATGTAAATCTCAGCACCCTCAGCAATCTTTGGGAGGGATTGGGAGGCCAGGTGGGTGGATAATCACCTGAGGTCAGGAGTTTTGAGAGTGAGCCTGACCACTACATATGAAAACACCCAATCCTACTAAAATTACAAAATTAGCCGAGCATGGTGGCACACATGCCTCTACTTGGAGGACTGAAGGTAAGGAGAATCGCTGGAACCCAGGAGGG